>NC_042618.1:290581498-291824007 GCF_901001135.1 Rhinatrema bivittatum
AAGATATAGTTGCGATGGAGAAGGTAGAGAAGAGCAAACAAAATCATAAAGGGGATGGAACTACTCCCCTATGAGGTAAGACTAAAGAAGTTAGGACTGTTCAGCTTGGAGAAGAGATGGCTGAGAGGGATATGATAGAGGTGTTTAAAATCATGAGAGGTCTAGAACAGGTAAATGTGAATTGGTTATTTACTCTTTTGGATAATAGAAGGACTAGGGGGCACTCCATGAAGTTAGCATGTGGCACATTTAAAACTAATTGGAGAAAGTTCTTTTTCACTCAACACACAGATAAAGTGTGGAATTTGTTGCCAGAGAATGTGGTTAGTGCAATTAGTGCAGTTTTAAAAAAGGATTGGATAAGTTCTTGGAGGAGAAGTCCATTACCTGCTATTAATTAAGTTGATTTAGAAAATAGCCACTGCTATTACTACCAACAGTAGCATGGGATAGACTTAGTTTTTGGGTATTTGCCTGGTTCTTATGGCCTGGATTGGCCACTGTTGGAAACAGGATGCTGGGCTTGATGGGCTCTTGATCTGACCCAGTATGGCATGTTCTTATGTATGATTTTTACACGCCGGTGAGAGATTGTATGTGTGCACCTGGTGCAAAAAGCTCCTGGCTCTCAGAGAATGAGTCCAATCTCTGGATGCTAGAGTGGCAGACCTCGAAGAGTTGAGGCATGCAGATAGGTGCATTGATGAGAATTTCAGGGATATAATTGCCAAGTCCCAAATCCAGTATGGCAGTCCTGGTGCTGCCTTGGATCAGAAAGGTCTCCTTGCTCGAGAGCATCACCCTGGTGTAACAGAAAGTGATCCTGTAGCAAGGATCTGCTCTCCAGGTGATGCTTTGTCCTCTCACACTGAGAACAAGTCTCCCAGGGCTACTGCCCAGGAGGGAAGGGTTAGGTCAGCCATCATAGTTGGTGATTTGATTATTAGAAATGTAATAGCTGGGTGGCTGGTGGAATTGAGAACCGCCTGGTAACTTGCCTGCCTGGTGCAAAGTGGTGGGCCTCACACATCACTTAGATAGATTATAGACAGTGCTGGGGAGGAGCCAGTATCATGGTACATTGGGGCACCAATGACATAGGAAAATGTGGGAGGGAGGTTCTGGAAACCAAATTGGGATTTTAAGTAGAAAGCTGAAATCCGGAACCTCGAGGGTAGCATGCTCTGAAATGCTCCCTGTTCCACGTGCAGGTTCCCAGAGACAGGCAGAGCTCTGGGGTCTCAATTTGTGGATGCAACAAGGTGCAGGGAAGAGGGATTCAGTTTGTAAGGAACTGGACAACCTTTTAGGGAAGGGGAAGACTTTTCTGAAAGGACGGGCTCCACCGTAACCAGAGTGGAACCAGGCGTTGATGCTATCTTTTAAAGAGGAGATAGAGCAGCTTTAAACTAGAATAAGGGGGAAAGCTGAAAATACTCAGTAGTGAGTTAGGGGGTGGAGATGTGTGTTAATTGTTTTTTGCTTTCCTTAGGTTCATGGGCAGGTTTGCTGGAGAAGTTGTGCATCTGTATCTTGGGACACTCTTTTGTGCATTGGGCCTTCCAGCAAGCATTAACTTGGCCTTATAGGGAACACTTTGGTCCAATTGCAGTGAATGTACATGTTCACCACCTGGGGGCTTCAGGGCATGAGGTGGAATTATTTGCTTCTGGTGGTATTGAAAGAGTTGGAGTGTGTGGCCACCGCAGAGGTATTAGTGATCTATTTGATGATTTAGGGATCTTTGTCATGCCAGGATTCTATCATGGCTGCCAGGAAGGACTCCTCATCTTTGATGAACATAATGTCATTTCGGTTTGGGACCAGTCCTGTTAAATGTCTTTGAGAACGACATCGGAGGAAGGGATAGAAGGTAAGGTTTGTCTTTTTGCTGATGATACTAAGATCTGCAACAGAGTGGACACGCAGAAGGAGTGGAGAGAATGAGACGGAATTTAAGGAAGCTGGAAGACTGGTCGAAGTTATGGCCGCTGAGATTCAATGCCAAGAAATGCAGAGTCATGCATATGGGGGTGGAAATCTGAAGGAAATGTATTTGTGGGGTGAAGGGCTGGATGTGCACGGAGCAGGGAGAGAGACCTTGGGATGATAGTGTCAGACGATCTGAAGTCGTGAAACAATGTGACAAGGCAATAGCTAAAGCCAGAAGAATGCTGGGCTGCATAGAGAGAGGAATATCGAGTAAGAAAAGGGAAGTGATTATCTCCTTTTACAGGTCCTTGGTGAGGCCTCACCTGGAGTACTGTGCTCAGTTCTGTAGACCTTATCTCCGAAGGGACAGAGACAGGATGGACACGGTCCAGAGAAGGGTGACCAAAAAGGGTGGATGGTCTTCAGCGAATGACTTATGAGAGAGATTGAAGAACCTAAACATGTATACCCTGGAGGAAAGGAGGAGCAGGGGTGATATGATACAAACTTTCAGATACTTGAACGATTTAATGATCCAAAGTCAATGACAAACCTTTACCATCAAAAAAAAATCAGCAGAACCAGGGGTCACGATTTTAGAACTCCAGGGAGGAGACTCAGAACCAATGTCAGGAAGTATTTCTTCACGGAGAGGGTGGTAGACGACTGGAATGCCCTTCTGGAGGAAGTGAACACCAAAAACTGTGAAGGATTTCAAAGATGTGTGGGATAAACATTGTGGATCCATAAAATCTATTGGATGTGAATGAGGAGAAGAGGCATGGGGGTGGCTTGAGGGAATGACGGCTACTACCTGATGATTAATACCCTTATTCAATAAACACACACACGGTTATGCGACGCCAACATTGCTCTATGCTTCAACGGCAAGAGAAAATGTGGAAAAAAGGATTTGCATTCACAAATAAGCGGGGGAGTAGCTTGTTGCGGTGGTTACTACCCCAAACCAAATAAGCCTGATACTTCACTTGGAATACATATCCAGCGCAGCTCACTGCTTCAGTGGCAGGGGGAATGAAGAAAAGAGGATTTATATTCAGACAACAACCAACAAAGACTGAATTGCACAGGCTGGGTAAACAAATGAGTGGGAGTAGCTTGCTTATTGCGGCGGTTACTACCCCTAACCAATTAAGTTAGATACTTTACTTTGATGCGACTCCAGCACTGCTCGCTGCATTAATGGCAGGGGGGAAGGAAATTGGAACCAAATGTTACCAATAAGGACCAAGAGTACAGATAAGTGTGAGAAAAATAAGTGTGAAAGCCTGCTGGGCAGACTGGATGGGCCATTTGGTCTTCTTCTGCCGTCATTTCTTTGTTTCTATGTTTCTATATATTTACATTGATTGGGAGTTTGGCAAGCCAAAGTTCATTGATCAACCTCTCTGGAGATGAAGAATTAGAAAGTTCAGTGTCCAGTTAGGTTTATGGTTGGTATATCAGGGCGGGTTTTGGGTTAGGCATTATTGGTCTATGGATAGATGCTCTGGTTTCCATAGAGTAGATGGTGTGCACTTGTCAAGTGTGGGCAATGATCTATTTAATAACGCTATTCAGGAGTTGGTTTGTCCCATGGTTGAATGGGGGAACATGTCTTATCTTTGATGGCTCTTGTTTGTGGCAGAGATCTGAGCCCTAAGGGTTTTAGGATGTATGAATTGTTGATGCAATTGTTGAATAATGGATTTGGATTAATGCCCTGGTGGGGACATGAATAATATCGGACAGCAATGGCATGGTGGGATCACCGGCCAAGGTGAGAGTCCTCCACTGTTTGGGACATGGCAGGGAGTAACTCGGTGTAGTGAAGGTCCATTGATGCCACCTTGGAAGCCTGGGTTGGCAGTTTGCGGTCTTCATTGTGGTAGTGGTGAAGGTTCCCCCAAAGCTAGGTGGTGGTGAGGGCGATTAGCCCTGGTGGCTTTTTTTAATGTTGGTTAACACGCTGTTGACAGTTGTATTGGGCTTGGGTTATGTTTTGACTGGTATCAATAAACTGTGGCCTTGTTAAACTCCATTTTAGTGTTCTGTCAGTTTGTTCTTTGGAAGGGGCACAAGGATGGGGAGCCTGAGAGATATGAATGGTCCCACATACCCATGTTAATCGAAGGCAGGTGGTCATAGTCTTGTTTGTTGCTTATAACATGGACTCTGACCGGCATCTGGGTCCTTGATCCAGTCTTGTTCGCCCTTTCTTCATAGGTTGAAGTGGGGGGAGGACAGATGGTAATGGATTGAGTGCCACTCCGGTGGCCTTGTCCCATCACCTCCCCCTTTCCCACCTCATCCTCCACGTTATTATTTCTCTTGGGGCTTTGCATTCTCTTGTGGTGTTTCTGTTAGGATGTGACATGGGGGTGACTTGGTGTGCCGGAGGTCTACTAATTCCTCTTTGGAATCTGCAGGTGGCTGTTGGCTATCCTCGTTGGTGCAGTGGTTAGGGCCACCCCAAAGGTAAGTAGGGATTGGGGCGATTAGCCCTGGCATCAATTTTGATGTTGGTTAATGCACTTTTGACAGTTTGTATTGGATTTGGGTTATGTTTAACTGGTGTCAATAAACTGTGGCTTTGTTAAACCCAATTTTCATATTTTGCCTGTTTGTTCCAGGGGAGAGTGGAGCAGAACATGGGTGGGGAGCCTGAGAGAGGCCAAATGGTCCCATATACCCATGTTAAGAATTTGGTAAGACCAGTATTCCAATCAATGTGTGAAAGCCCCTAAATGCTTCACTTACATGTATTTGTTCCTCATGTGTTAAAAGTATAGAAGTTTTAGGTACTTTTGGTTCTAAGTGATTCATGATTTGTTCCAGGTTTTGGGCTTAGTTGGGTTATGACCATATTTTCAAATCAGTTTTCCCATAAGCAAAGTGAAAAAAGAAAACCTTTTAAAAAAATACCCTTGATGTGGTGAGCAGAGGTAGACATCTCTTTCTCAGGTCCAGGTGCCACGCTCCTACAATCAGCGGCAATCTGACCGTTTCAGGCGTTTTAACAACCTTATATTACTATTTCTGTAGTTCGATTCATGCAGAAATCTCCACCTAATATGCAGTAAAATTAAGGAGAAAGACAAAACCCGGAGCACGGATGCTAATATGGCAGCCATTATAGAAAACATCACAGACAAACCGCAGGCAGAGTCAATGGTCGCTGAAATTAAAGAGGTGCTTTTTGTGGTTCTTGATGAAAAATAAAAGTAGTATCTCAGAACAGATATCAGATCTGAAGGCATCACTTATGGAAATTAATCCAAGTCTAGGTCAGGCTGAAAGCCACATATTGCTGTTAGAAGATGATGCACTAACCTCCTCAGGTAAATTGGCAGCCATGGAGAAACAAATCGCTGAACAAGCTGACAAGCTTGATGACTTAGAGAATAGAGTTAGGAGATCGAACCTGCAATTAAAAGTTTGTGTGAAACATTGACTACCTAGCTGCTGGAGGTGCTAAATTTCCCAGATCTGAAAGACAGATTTGAAATTCAAGTGAGCGCATAGGCTTGGTAATCACAGAGACATGGATAATCGACCTCGTGTGGCAATTGTTGAAAATATTAAACTTTGCCCACAAACAAAAATGAATGCAGGCTTACCACAAATCTCGAGACCTGATATTCAAGGGCAGAAATCTGTATCTCTCATGATTACTCCGCTTGAGTCATGGTGCTGAGAAAGAACTTTTTCTCCAATATGCTCAGCATATTTCAGAAACAGATCCGCTTTTCCCTTCAATATCCAGCCAAACTAAGAGTGTGGTATGAAGGGATTTCTAAGGTCTGCGACACAGTGGCATCGGCAAAAAAATTCCTGGAAGGCCTGAACATGTGAAGTCAAGAAGTTTTACATCACTATTATTTTCTCAAGAGGCTTATGGGAGGGAAAGAGAGTTTTCTATTTCTTCATTAATGACTTTACAAATTCATAACATTTACATCAGATCAAGTACCGAGTTTTCAGTTTGGCTGGTTGCATTTCATTATCATAGTTTGGGGTTGGTTTAATGGAAGTTTCTCTTTAACATGGGCCTTCTCAAGTGAGTTGGAGTTTTGATGCTGCTTTAGTCCAGGCCCAAGTCTTCATGGACGCCATGAAATATCCAATGGCAGAGTGCAAGAGCTGTGTCACATAAGCGATAACAGCAACGTTGGACCGAAGAGATAATTCAAGTCAGGGGAAAAGAAAAAAAATAAAATAAGTATGTATTGATTACAGGTTTTACAGTTAATATGCAAAGAGTGCCAAAATGGGGAACTGCGATTTTTGAAATAACTTTTCTTATAGTACTCACTGTGCTGCTTTTTGAGCATTTTCTTATATATTTTGCAAGATGCTTTTCTCTTCTCCCTTTTTTCACTTTTGCTTTCTGTTATTAAATAACGTTGAAGTGATGGAAGGGATATAAGGGAGAAGTTGGTGGGAGCGTGGCACCTGAGCACATCCTAGGTTGACCCTGTATTCTTGTTCTAAGAATCAAGGTAGCACTGGGGTATTGTTGCTGAGTAAAGAGGGGGAGGGTGGAGGGAGGTTTGGGCAGGAGAAGGGCTAAAGGAAGGGAAGAAAACAGGGGTGGTGGGGACAGTTGGGGTGTTTGTAAAAGTAAAGACTTAAGAGCTAAGAATATTAGGGGAAATGGGTATACATTGGTTCCTAGAGGCATTTAAGTATCGTTTCCAGGACATCTGTTATGTCTACTCCTTACTACTTGCATTTAAAAGCTGTAATTTTGGTGGGGGTATGGCTGGGAACCCTCCACCTTATCCCAAGAATGTAGATGTGTAGAATGCTTTGTTTGGATCAATCGGGGTAATATTCGTTTAATTTCATGGAACGTTGTTGGTTTGGGTTCACCCATAAAGCAGAAAAAGGTATTTCAAGGCCTAAAATGCAACAAAGTCAATATTGCGGGTATCCAAGAGACCCATTTAATGATGCAGAGAATATGAAGCTAAAAAGAGAGTGGGCTGTGGGATGCTATTATGCTCCGGCAAAAGGGAATTAAGGTGGGGTGGTGATACTTATAAATAAGAGAACTGCTTTTAAATTAATGGGTGAAATTAAAGATCCTGAGGGTCGTTTCATTATTATAATAGGGAAAATCGACGAGAGGGTAATCATAGTCTGCTATATTTATGGCCCCAATATCTATCGTCAATCATTTTTCACATCTTTTGTAAACACGCTGATGGCCAATTCACAAGATTTTCTTATACTTGTAGGAAATTACAATTGTGTACATGATCCATGCCTGGATAAATCATCTAAGCCTAGTGATTTGAATATGGAGAAGGGTAAAGGTATAGCATTTCTCTGTAAACAAATACAATAATAGAAATCTGGAGAGTATTAAATCCTGAAGTTAAAGACTATACTCATGTTTCCCTTGCTCATGTCTAGGATAGACTATATTTTGATCTTGCAAAACCTGTTCAGTGGTGTACATACAGCAGAACTGGGACCTATTGAGATATCTGATCTTGCGTTGATTTGGATAAATATTTGTCTATCTGTGGAAAAGGGAGAAGAATACCTTTGGCAATTCCTGGATCACCTGTGGGAAAAAAGGATATTAAAGCATTCTTGTTGAACAAATAGGAACATTTTGAGTAAATAATGCTCAACATAAATCCTTAACTTTATTCTAGGAGTTCTGCTCAGAGGGGAAATCATCTCATATGTCATAAATAAAAATAAAATACTACATAAGAATATATTACAACTAGAGGATAAGTTAGGCCCCTAACACCCGAGATAATGCCATATCGCATGCGATACTTAACACATTGCGAAATATATATGAAAATTTAAAAGTTTAGTCAAATGAAAGGAAGTTTGGGCAGAGTTTATAGAAACATAGAAGATGAATGGCAGAAAAAGGACCAAATGGTCCATCAGACTGCCCAGCAAGCTTATGGTAGCATCTGCAGTGCCATACAGGTCACCCCCTTACTAGGTGTCTCAAACTGTCAACGCAGGTCCCTTGGTGGTTGCTGTCTGAGTTAAAGTCCCTGTTACCTCTTGCTGTTGAAGCACAGAGTAATGTTTGAGATGCAAAAGCAATGTTGGATTTGCTCCAAAGTATCATGCTTATTGATTAAGGATAGTAACAGCTGCATCAGCAAGTTACCGCCAAGCTTATTTGTTTTCCCCAGCTCATAAAATCCAATGTCCTTCTTGGTAGCTGTCCTAAATCTAATTCCCCTTTTCCTCTTTTACCCTGTCATTAAAGCAGAGAGAGCAATAATGTTGTTTCATCAACAGTATGAAGGTTTATTGGTTAAAGGTAGTAACTGCCACATCAGCAAGTTACTCCCATGCACTCTTTTCTTCATTTCCATCCTCTAGCCTTTAGGAATCCACAGCATTTATCCCATGCCCCTTTGAAATCTTTCACCATTTTTGTCTTCACCACTTTCTTCTGCTAGGGCTTCCAGGCATCCACCACTCTCTCTGTGAAGAAATATTTCCTGTTGCTGGTTCTGAGTCGTCATCCCTGGAGTTTCATTATGTGACCCCCTAGTTCTACTTTATTTTTTCCAAACGGAAAAGGTTGTTGATTGTGCATCATTAAAACTTTTCAGGTATCTGAAGGTCTGTGTCATATCTCCCCTGCACCTCCTCTCCTCCAGGGTATACATGTTTCAGAATCCTTCAACCTCTTCTCATAAGTCATTTGATGGAGAACCCCCACCATATTTGTCACCCTTCTCTGGACCACTGCTATCCTATCTCTGTCCCTTTTGAGATACAGTCTTTAGAACTGAAAAGACTCTTGGGGAGGCCTCATCAAGGACCTGTACAAGGAACTACCAGCATTTTTCTGGCTTTAGGCTATCGCCTTGTCATATTGCTTTGCCATCTTCAGATAGCTAGATGTTATCACCCCAAGGTCCCTCTCTTGCTCCGTACACAACAGCCCTTCATCCCCCAAGACATACAGTCTTTTGGATTACCCCAGATACATGACTCTGCACTTCTTGGCATTGAATCCTAGCTGCCTTATCTTTGACCATTGTTCAAACTTCCTTAGATCACATCTCATTCTCTCTACTCCTTCTGGCATGTCCACTCTGTTGCAGATCTTAGTATCATCCACAGAAAGTCACCTTTACCTTCTATCCCTTCCGCAATGTTGCTCACAAAGATATTGAACAGACCAGTCCCAACACCAATCCTTGCAAGCACTCCACTTAACTCTGCATTCTCTTCAGAGTAGGTTCCATTTACTATCACATGCCGTCTTCTATCTGTCAACCAGTTTGTAATCCAGGCCATCACCTTGGCGCTCACTTCCAAGTTTCTCATTTTATTCACAACCTCCTATGCAGGACCGTATCAAAAGCTTTGCTGAAATTCAAGTAGATGACATTGAATGCTCTTCCTCAATCCAATTCCTTTGTTGCCCAATCAAATAAGTCAATCAAATTTGTCTGACAGGACTTTCCTCTGGTAAACCATGCTGCTTCTGGTCCATCAATTCTTCTGACTGTAGATAGTTCACTATTCTTTCCTTCAGCGGTGTCTCCATTACTTTTTCCACCTCTGAGGTGAGGCTAACTAGCCTGTAGTTTTCAGCCTCCTCTCTGCTCCCATTCTTGTGAAGCGGGACTACTATTGCTCTTCTCCAATCATTCGGCACCACTCCCATTTCCAGGGATCTATTGAACAGGGGTGTTTATCTTTGTGTGTGATTTAATGCTGGAATTAACTACACCTTTTTTCCTGTGTTACGCTGTGATTTATGCCTGAAATGGGATTTGCGATATTTATTGCAAATCCATTTTTGGGCAGGAGAGGGGATAGTGGGAGAAAGAAGGAAAGAGAGAGAGAGACGGCCTCTGGGGAGGCACACATATTAGTCAACTTTTTATACCATTGTAAAAAGGGGCCATTCTGAACTCGGGGTGAGGTTTGGTGGTGACCTAGGTTTTGGGGGGCAGTTTTACATGCAGTCAGAGGTACAAATAGCATAGTAGACATCAGTAAAGATTTTATGTGATTTGGAGTTTGACAAGGTATAAAAGATGAGATTTGTGCAATGTGCTTTCAACCTATCTTGATGCACTCTCTTCCTAGTTGCCCCTCTTCAGTCATATAATAATTACTTATATGAGAGCCTTATAAAGTCTCTCTCTCTCTCTCTCACCAGCAGCAGCCCAAAATGTGGTAAAGCCTGTCTGGGCACTTCTTATCATGTGAGATGAAAATATCACGGGTGCAATAAATTTAACATGTATTGCACTAAAATACCTATGCGATACTCTAAAATAGTGTGTGTTACGGTATTCGGAAAATTACCCTAACTACACCCTTTTTTTTTTTATCACGGGCGCTAATCTTGTGAAATTTATAACTAAATGATGAATCTAGGCCTAAGTTAATAAGATAGACACAGAAGAATATTGTAATTCTTTAAACAGCTTGAATTCTTAACTGCATTTGAGAGCCCAAAAGTCCTTACAATGTTCAGAGCACAGCTTCCTCCACTTTGGAAACAAGGCGGGTAAGATGATGGCCCGGATAGTGCACACATGGAAGGGTAAGACTTTTATTGAAAGATTGAGAAATGATAAAGGGCACATAGTAACTAAAGCAAAGAGGTAAGTGGAGGTTTTTGAGGAAATTTTATGAATTGCTATATTCTGAGGAAAGAAGTGGCAGTGACATAGAGGAAAATACTTTCTTCCAGGGCCAAGAGCTCCCGCAAATAACAGCCCATTTGGAATATGTTAATAGCCATATACGTGAAGCAGCGATTGTAAGAGTGATTAACTCTAATAAATCCCATAAAGCTCCTGGTCCAGACGGATATACTGCCAGTTTTTATAAGATCCTTTGTAATCACTTAGCAGGACCTTTCTTGATGTGACTCAAAAGAACTCCTTTCCCCCCGTGTTTTAGTTCAGCTTTCATCACAGTTTTGGTGAAACCGAGGCTGGACCCTACTCTTGCATCATCCTATAGGCCCATCTCTCTGTTAAATTGTGACTTAAAAAGTTTCACTGGGATCATTGCTCACAGATTAAGCAATGTTATTCCATCAGTGAACTCTCAAAAACAAGTTGGCTTTGTTAAGAATTGAGCGGCTGGTTTCATTTAATTAAGTTGATTACAGCAACAGGGGAAAGTAGGGAATATAAGATCCCAGCCAAGCCATATGATTTGACTCTGAAAAAGCCTATGATAGGGTTTCATGGGCTTATATGTTTTTGACCTTAAAGAAATTTGGAATACAGGGTCCAATTTTACAATATGTCTCTCTGCTATATAATTCTCCTGTTTCAAATATTTTGGTAAATAATGTAAAGTCAGAAGACATTTATATAAAAAGAGATGTTAGGGCTGTCCTCTATCCCCTATCTTATATATTCTTTTGATAGACCCTCTGTTAAGAAAATTGCTTCTGACCCTCAAATATGGGGCTTTTTAGTGGGGAATCAGGAATTTAAAATAGCTGCTTTTGCAGGTGACGTCCTAGTTTATTTAACTAATCCAATGGCAGACTTATGAAAGATCTTGCAGATTCAGAATGAATTTGTGAGCTTTGCAGGTCTCAAAATTAACCAGGAAAAATCAGAATCTCTAGATATCAGTGGGCTACTGCAACATCAGTGGTTGAGTTAAGATGGATTGACAAAGAAATGAAATATTTAAGAATTCGTGATCCCATAAATATCGAGAAGTTATACAAAGCTAATGTTAGCCCATTAAAAAAGAACTTAATTAAAGTGTTGCAGTCTTACAAAGATCTTCCTCTCTCTTTACTGGGGAGATTTAACCATTTGAAAATGGACATCTCAAAATGGCTATATATGCTACATATGCTGCCCATATGGTTGAGTAAGGAAGATATTCGCAATATAAATAGGATGTTCCTTTGAATTGGGAAAGAACCTAGAATAATGTTGCAAGCACTGATGAGACCTCAAGGGGCAGGTGTTTGAATTGTCCAAATTTGCACAGGTATAATATGATATGTTTGATAAGGCATTTGAGGTATTGGATTTTTTAATCTGCAACTCATACTCCATTAGAATTTTTGCACAACTGGGCACGATCTTTTTCACTTTGTAATATATTACACGTTGCCAAAAAAAAGAGTTCCCAGACAGAATACTTAAACTAGTTATGGTAAAATTGATTGTGATTACATTTATTTATTTATTTATTTATTTGTAGGGTTTTATATACCGTTATTCGGTAGAGCCATCATAACGGTTTACAAATCTGCAATTATCATCCAACATATGCAATTATCTTACAATCAAATGGAGTTAACATAGTAGTTGGGAACAGTAGGGTTTTGTGAACAATCAACATATTTTCTTAGTCGTTGAATAACAGAATATTGCGGAGAACATTTTCAAAGAACTTAACGGATCAAGGGAGTGAGCAGGGAGGGGTAGAAAAGAAGGGTACATCAGGAGAGCATGAAGGAGGAGGATTATGCTTGCGAGTTCTGTTGAGTGCTGGGATGATCAGGTGTCAGATAGAATAGAGTTTGCGGAATAAAAATGTAGAAATGCCTGGTATTCTATCTGTTTGAGCTTGCATAGAAGAGATACAAAGACAACATTTATGACTATTCGAAGCAATCCTCAGTTCGCCCCTGGTATAGATAACCCCATGTTTGCTCAATGGATGTCATGAGGTCTCATTAGGATCTCTCAGTTAATTTCAGTAAATAACTCACTAGTTCATAGCTTCCAGGAATTACAAGTTCAGTTCCAATTGTCATCTAAAGATTTTCATGGTTACCTGCAAATTAGACACTATGTGCAAGAGTTAATGAAAAATGTTTTAGAGCTGGGATCTTCATGAGCCAAAGCCTTGCTGAAGCTAAGTGCAATTTTGTTTTGTTATTTACCTGTGCTTAATGTACTAGGGCTTAACATTTGCCAAAGATTGTGCCCTGTCTGTTAGAAAGGGGCAGAATTGAAACTGAAACCTGAGGCACAGTCCATATGTATTCCGCAGTCCATATGTATTCCACACATTAAGAAAGGTGGAAGGAAGGCAAAACAATTACCGTCATGGTTAAAAGGGTGAGGTGAAAGAGGCTATTTTAGCCAAAAAAAAATCCTTCAAAAATTGAAAGAAGGATCCATCTGAAGAAAATAGGATAAAACATAAGCATTGCCAGGTTAAGTGTAAAACATTGATAAGACAGGCAAAGAGAGAATTTGAAATGAAGTTGGCCATAGAGGCAAAAACTCATAATAAAAACTTTTTAAAATATATGCGAAGCAAGAAACCTGTGAGGGAGTCGGTTGGACCATTAGATGACCGAGGGGTTAAAGGGACTCTTAGGGAAAATAAGGCCATTTCAGAAAGACTAAATTAATTCTTTGCTTCCATGGTTACTAATGAGGATGTTGTGGAGATACCAGTTCCTGAGATGGGTTTCAGGGGTGATGAGTCAGAAGAACTGAACGAAATCACTGTGAACCTGGAAGATTTAGTACACTAGACTGACAAACTAAAGAGTGGCAAATCACCTCGACCGGATGGCATGCATCCTAGGGTACTGAAGGAACTCAAAAAATGAAATTTCAGACATATTAGTAAAAATTTGTAACCTATCATTAAAATCATCCATTGTACCTGAAGACTGGAGGGTGGCCAATGTAACCCCAATATTTAAAAAAGGCACCAGAGGTGATCCAGGTAACTATAGACCAGTGAGCCTGACTTCAGTGGCGGGAAAAATAGTAGAAACTATTCTCAAGATCAAAATCGTAGAGCATATAGAAGGACATGGTTTAATGGAACACAGTCAACATGGATTTACCCAAGGGAAGTCTTGCCTAACAAATCTGCTTCATTTCTTTGAAGGGGTTAATAAACATGTGGATAAAGGTGAACCGGTAGATGTAGTGTATTTGGATTTTCAGAAGGCATTTGACAAAGTCCCTCATGAGAGGCTTCTAAGAAAACTAAAAAGTCATGGGCTAGGAGACGATGTCCTTTCATGGATTACAAACTGGTTAAAAGACAGGAAACAGAGAGTAGGATTAAATGGTCAATTTTCTCAGTGGAAAAAGGTAAACAGTGGAGTGCCTCAGGGATCTGTACTTGGGCCGGTGCTTTTCAATTTATATATAAATGATCTGGAAAGAAATATGTCGAGTGAAGTTATCAAATTTGCAGATGATACAAAATTATTCAGAGTTGTTAAATCACAAGCGGATTGTGATACATTACAGGAGGACCTTGCAAGACTGGAAGATTGGGCATCCAAATAGCAGATGAAATTTAATGTAGACAAGTTCAAGGTGTTGCAGACACATAGTGAATTCACTAATACATTTAAAGGAAGTTAGATACATTCCTACTCCCATAGCAACCTAAAACTTAACTAGGAACTGATCAAAATTGAGATGAAGGCAGCAGTCCAGCAGCAAGAGGGGGGCTTCCCAGTCTTTTGCATCGAGTGTAACATGTATGATTTTTTACCCACCGGTGAGAAGTTGTACATGTGCATGCGATGCAAAGAGCTCCTGGCTCTCAGAGAATGAGTCCGATCTCTGGAGGCTAGAGTGGCAGACCTGGAGGAGCTGAGGCAGACAGAGAGATATATAGATGAAACCTTCAGGGACATAGTAGTCAAGTCCCAACTTCAGACTGGCAGCCCTGGTGCTGCCTTGGAGAAAGAAGGTCTCATGATGGGAGAGCACCAACCAGGTGCAGCAGGAAAGGATCCTGTAACAAGGACCTGCTCTCCAGGTGATGCATTGTCCTTTCACACTGAGGATATCTCCCCAAGGCCTACTGCCCAGGAGGGAAGGGTTAGGTCGGCCATCATAGTTGGTGATTCGATTATTAGGAATATAGATAGCTGGGTGGCTGGTGGGCTTGAGGATCGCCTGGTAACATGCCTACCTGGTGCAAAGGTGGCGGACCTCACGCGTCACCTAGATAGGATTTTAGACAGTGCTGGGGAGGAACCGGCTGTCGTGGTACATGTGGGCACCAACGACATAGGAAAATGTGGGAGGGAGGTTCTGGAAGCCAAATTTAGGCTCTTAGGTAGAAAGCTTAAATCCAGAACCTCCAGAGTAGCCTTCTCTGAAATGCTCCCTGTTCCACGCGCAGGTCACCAGAGGCAGGCAGAGCTCCGGAGTCTCAATGCGTGGATGAGACGATGGTGCAAGGAAGAGGGATTCAGTTTTGTTAGGAACTGGGGAACCTTTTGGGGAAGGGAGAGTCTCTTCCGAAGGGACGGGCTCCACCTTAACCAGGGTGGAACCAGACTGCTGGTGCTAACCTTTAAAAAGGAGATAGAGCAGCTTTTAAAATAGAACAAAGGGGAAAGCCGACAGTCGCTCAGCAGCGCATGGTTCGGAGAGAGGTATCTTCAAAGGATACTAATGATGTATTAGAATTAGCAATGGTAACATGGAATAGACTTAGTTTTTGGGTACTTGCCTGGATTGGCCACTGTTGGAAACAGGATACTGGGCTTGATGGACCCTTGGTCTGACCCAGTATAGCATTTTCTTATGTTCTTATGTTCTTATATAGGGAAAAATAACCCTTGCTGTAGTTATACAATGTTAGGTTCCATATTAGGAACTACCACCCAGGAAAAAGATCTAGGCATCATAGTGGATAATACTTTAAAATTGTCAGCTCAGTGTGCTGCAGCAGACAAAAAAGCAAACAGAATGTTAGGAATTATTAGGAAGGGAATGGTTAATAAAACAGAAAATGTCATAATGCCTCTATATCGCTGCATGGTGAGACCGCACCTTGAATTCTGTGAACAATTCTGGTCGCCGCATCTCAAAAAAGATATAGTTGCAATGGAGAAGGTACAGAATGATAAAGGGGATGGGACAGCTCCCCTATGAGGAAAGGCTGAATAGGTTAGGGCTGATGTGAATTGGTTATTTACACTTTCAAATAATAGAAGGACTAGGGTGCATTCCATGAAGTTAGCAAGTAACACATTTAAGACTAATCGTAGAAAACTCTTTTTCACTCAACGCACAATAAAGCTCTGGAATTTGTTGCCAGAGGATGTGGTTAGTGCAGTTAGTGTAGTTGGGTTCAAAAAAGGTTTGGATAAGTTCTTGGAGGAGAAGTCCATTAATGGCTGTTAATCAAGTTTACTTAGGGAATAGCCGCCACTGCTAGTATTTATTGCATCAGTAGCATGGGATTTTCTTAGTGTTTGGGTAATTGCCAGGTTCTTGTGGCCTGGTTTTGGCCTCTGTTGGAAACAGGATGCTGGGCTTGATGGACCCTTGGTCTGACCCAGCATGGCAATTTCTTATGAGAGAGAGCCATTTTGTCAGATTTCTAGGGCCAAGTATTACATCTGAACAAACAGTTCCTTAGCCAATGTTAGTGGGGGTGGGACTAATTGCATTTGGTTTGCCACAGTCTCATGTGCTGGGGAACTGAATCATTTTGGAGCTGGGATTTTCATGAGCCATAGCCTTGCTGAAGCTAAGTGCAATTTTGTTTGGTTATTTACCTGTGCTTAATGTGCTAGTGCGTAACATTTGCCAAAGATTGTGCCCTGTCTGTTAGAAAGGGGCAGAATTGAAACTGAAACCTGAGAGAGAGCCATTTTGTCAGATTTCTAGGGCCAAGTATTACATCTGAACAAACAGTTCCTTAGCCAGTGTTAATTTCCCTCCCTTCCTGCTCTTCTACCCACCCACCTCTGGCTTTACTTTCATATATACTCTTCCCTGGTCTCCTAGATAATTAGCTTCAATTACCTCATCCCAAATTACTTAGTAGTTCCTTACAGCCTAAATATAACTTATACTGTCATATTGCTTTTTAATTTGGTTTGCATACTCTGCCTATTAATCTTTACTGGATAACACACACTTTTAGTTCAAATACCTATAAAACATCATTGCTAGGGATAAAACATACCTTACCCTTATCGTTAGGATTTTAATTAATCAGAGAGAATGTCTTTAATTCAATGCAACAATTGTGGTGCTTTTGTCCCAAGGCCTATCATTTGGAAAACCAAGGGCTGTCCCTTTTGCCTTCAGCTGTCTAAAATTAAAATAGAGCTGATCTATCTAAGGGAGAAATTGTCCAGGATTCATTTAACCTCCCCTTCCTTGAAACATCCCTCTGTCACCCATCTCCCACAGCAGTTACGGAATCCCAAGAAAAAATATTTTACAGTGGGCTCAGGTAGAACTAGACATGTGACAATCAAGTACCCACCTTCCCCAAGTTTACAGCAACCCCCACTCCCACTCCCACAGAGATATCAGACATCCAGGATTAAAAAACCCAGAATCAGTCGGATAACAGTAGGTTCTGGCAGAAAAAGACCTGTGATGGTCATGCAAAGGGAAAATAACATCGATCAGTTCAAAAAAACAGAAAAAGTTCTTAGGAAGTGCAACATAGCAAGGGAGAAAAATTGGAAAGCTATGACTACAAATGCTCACAGTTTGGGCAATAAAATCCCAGACCTGCAGGCCTTAATGGTGGAGGTAGACTTAGACATTGTGGCTGTCACGGAGACATGGTTCATGGATTCTCATGACTGGGATATGGCCTTACCGAGCTATAACTTGTTAAGGAATGACAGAAAGGACAAAAATGGGGGAGGAGTAGCACTTTATGTCAAAAATAATATCCAAGCAACTGAATGATGGCTACTGCCTGGAGACAATACCCTTATTCAATAAACATACACATGGTTACTGTGACTCCAACATCACTCTAAGCTTCAACAGCAAGAGGAAATGTGGAAAAAAGGATTTGCACTCACAAAGACGGGAGTAGCTGGCTTGTTACGGCGGTTACTACCCCAAACCAAATAACCAAATTACTACCTCCACCTTCCTCTATTCCTGATGCCTTTCAACTAGCTTGATCACTCCATTCTTATACTTCAATGCATATCCAGCATAGTTCTCTGCTTCAACGGCAGGGGAGAAAAAAAACTGTTACTTCACACATCCAGCAGAGCTCTCTGCTTCAACGGCAGGGGAGAAGAAAATAGGGTTCGCACTCACAAAGCGGGGAGTAGCTGGCTTGTTACGGCGGTTACTACCCCAAACCAAATGTACCTGATACTTCACTCTCGACGCATATCCAGCATGGCTCTCTGCTTCAACGGCATGGGAGAAAGACTGATACATCACGAATTTCCAGCATAGCTCTCTACTTCAACGGCAGGGGAAAAGAAAAAAAGGATTCACACTCACAAAGCGGGGAGTAGCTGGCTTGTTACGGCAGTTACTACCCCAAACCAAATGTGCCTGATACTTCACTTTCGATGCATATCCAGCATAGCTCTCTGCTTCAACGGCAGGGAGAAGAAAAAAACTGATACTTCACGCATATCCAGCATAGCTCCCTGCTTCAATGGCAGGGGAGAAGATAAACAACCAATAAGGGCTGTATAACATAATCTGGGTAAAAACAAATAAGCACGGGTGTAGCTTGCTTATTGCGGCGGTTACTACCCCTACTACCTCTAACTAATCAAGCTAGATATTTCACTTGGATGCAGCTCCATCACCGCTCTCTACATTAATGGTGGGGGTGCAAGGGAAATAGAACCAAGAGCTAAGAGAAACAGATAAGTATGAGAGAAAAAATGAGTGAAGCTTGCTGGGCAGACTGGATGGGCCATTTGGTCTTCTTCTGCCGTCATTTCTATGTTTCTATGTTTCTATGAACTGCAAGGAAAGTGGGGTGGAGAAGAAGCATTATGGGATGTCCAAAGATGACAGTACATCCATTTTTATTGGAGTGGTGTACAGGCCTCCGAATCAGACGGAAGAACTAGACAGAGATCTGATCAAAGACATTAAAAAGGGGGGAAAAAAGGGGGGAAGTGTTCATTGTTGGTGATTTTAATCTGCCAGAAGTGGACTGGAGTATCCCTTCTGCAGAATCTAACAGAAGTAGAGAGATAGTGGATGCCCTGCAAGGGGCTCTGGTCAAACAAATGGTAATGGAACCCACAAGGGAGGCAGTTTTATTTGACCTAGTGCTCACTAATGGGGCTAATGTCTCTAATATCCGGGTGGGTGCCTACCTCAGCACGTGATCATCAAACAGTATGGTTTGATATTGCAAATAGGATCCGGAGAAGTGTCAAAAGACCCGAGTTTTGAACTTCAAAAAAACAGATTTTGTCAAAATGTGGAAATATCTGGAGGCAGAACTTGAAGACTGGGAGAAAATGGGAGAGGTCGAACAACAGTGGGCCAAATTAAAAGGAGCAATTACAAAAGCAACAAATCTGTATGTTAAAAAAGTAAACACAAGTAAGAGAAATAAGAATCCAATCTGGTTCACAAAGGAGGTGGCTGATGTAATAAAAGCATAAAAAGCAGATTTTAAGAAATATAAAGAATCCCAAAAAGTGGAACACAGGGAGGATTATCTGGTGAAACTGAGAGAGAAGAAAAAAGTAATCATGAAAGCAAAAGGTCAGGCAGAGGAAAGTATTGCCAAGGAGATAAAGCGAGGTGACAAAACATTTTTCAGATATATTAGAAAGGAGAAAGGTACATAATGGTATAGTGAAATTGAAAGGGGATAAGGATCAGTGGGTGGAGACAGATGATGAATTAACAGAAATCTTAAACAAATACTTCTGTTCAGTGTTCACAAAAGAAGACCCTGGAGAAGGACCGTCACTTGTTATCAAGACTGTAGAAGGGGGTGTAGTAGATGAAACTCCATTTACCGAAGAGAATGTATGGGAAGAGCTAAGAAAACTGAATGTGGATAAAGCCATGGGGCCTGATGAGTTTCACCCCAGAATACTGAGGGAACTCAGAGATGTGCTGGTGGGTCCACTGTGTGACCTGTTCAGTAGTTCTTTGGAAAAGGGTGTAGTGCCTAGTGACTGGAGAAGAGCGGTGGTGGTCCAGCTTCACAAGAGTGGGAGTAGAGAAGAGGCTGGAAACTACAGGCTGGTTAGCATCACTTCAGGGGTGGGAAAATTAATGGAGTCTCTCCTGAAAGAAAGAATAGTGATCTATCTACAATCCAGTGGGTTGCTTGATCAGAAGCAGCATGGATTCACCAGAGGAAGGTCCTGTCAGACGAATCTAATTGATTTCTTTGATGGAGTGACTAGAGAACTGGATCAGGGAAGAGCGCTCGATGTAATTTACTTGGATTTTAGTAAAGCTTTTGATACGATCCCACACAGAAGACTCATCAACAAAATGAGAAGCTTGGGAGTCAGCTCCAAAGAATTGGTGTGGATTACAAATTGGTTGACAGATAGAAGACAACGGGTGATGGTAAATGGAACCTACTCTGAAGAGAGAATGGTGTTAAGTGAAGTACCACAGGGATTGGTGTTGGGACCGGTTCTGTTCAACATCTTCGTGAGCAACATTGCGGAAGGGTTAGAAGGTAAAGTTTGTCTATTTGCAGATGATACTAAGATCTACAACAGTGTGGACACGCTGGAAGGAGTACAGAGAATGAGACGGAATTAAAGGAAGCTGGAAGAGTGGTCGAACATATGGCAGCTGGGATTCAATGCCAAGAAATGCAGAGTCATGCATCTGGGGTGTGGTAATCCAAAAGAACTATATGCGTTGGGAGGTGAAGGGCTGATGTGCACAGAGCAGAAGAGAGACCTTGGGGTGATAGTGTCTAATGATCTGAAGTAGACGAAGCAGTGTGACATCACTATAGCCAAAGCCAGAAGAATGCTGGGCTACATAGAGAGAGGAATATCTAGTAAGAAAAGGGAAGTGATAATCCCCTTGACAGGTCCTTGGTGAGGCCTCACCTGAAGTACTGTGTTCAGTTCTGAAGACCGTATCTCAAAGGAGACAGAGACAGGATGGAGGCAGTTCAGAGAAGGGCGACTAAAATAATGGGTGGTCTCCATCGAATGACTTATGAGAAGAGGCTGAAGAACCTGAATATGTATACCCTGGAGGAGAGGAGGAGCAGGAGAGATATGATACAGCCCTTCAGATACTTGAAAGGTTCTAATGATCCATGGTCGTCAACAAACCTTTTCCATTGGAAACAATTTAGTAGAACTAGGGATCACGATTTGAAACTCCAGGGAGGAAGACTTAGAACCAATGTCAGGAAATATTTCTTCACTGAGAGGTGGTGGATGCCTGGAATGCCCTTCCGGAGGAAGTGGTAAAGACTAAAACTATGAAGGATTTCAAAGGGGCATGGGATAAACACTGTGGATCCCTAAAAGGCTAGAGGATGGGAATAAATAAAAAAGCTAAATTTAAGAGAAACATGGGGTAACCTGCACGGAGCGGCAGTTACTACCCTTAAGAGAAATATTCATAAGGAAATGATGGAATAGTAGCTTGGCAGAGCTGAATTATAACCCAATGCTGAGGATTTCTATGCAAGAGTTGAAAAAATGTTTCTCTAAAATAGATGTAATATCTGAGAATGCAGCAATGTGAGAAACTCAATTTAACTTTTTGTATCAGACATACATCCTGCAAACAAGAGCATTCAAGTTGGGTTTAGTCCCCTCAGATCTTTGCATCAAATGTAAATAGCTGAAAGTTGACTTTTTCATAGCTTTTGTTCCTGCATTGTTATGCAGGCTGTTTGAATGAACATTTAAAGTTTTGCTCAGCATCTGTGGGAGAATTATATTCCTTTGGAGCCTAGATTATGGCTTTTTGCTGTAAAGGAGGAATACATTCCTACAATGGTTAAACACCGCAAATTATTTTTTGAATAAGGCCTTTTTAGTGGCTAACTGGATTAATGATCAAACCTCTGTAGAATCAATGGAAGCAGCAACTACATAAACTCCTTACCTTTGAATATATCATGGCAAAAAAGGCTTCCAATTAGAAGTTGATCGAATGTTAGAAATCTAGGATGATTATTTGCAATCCATTCATCATATGACAGAAATGTGATATACTACCTTTAACAAATAGAATCAATTTCTTTGGGTATAAACCCTCAAGTCCATGTGTGTATAGGGCTATATAATAGGGTTTAAAGAATACTTTGCAACTGGTATTGTAAAAGACATATTGAAATTGGTTTGCTTATGCTCACTTTCTGTTTAAAGTATAATACTGAGTGGTACTCAAGGTTATGCTATCTGGTGCTAGGAAAAGTGGGCTATAATTAAACTGGTATGTCCTATATATAACCAAGATGCTGATTTCAATGGGAATATTGGTAACACCGAAGATATTTCAGAATATATAGGTGTGCACCTTGGGGTTGGGTGGAGGGATGGGGGGAGAGTGAGGGAGAAAAAGGCAATAGCCATTACAGTTGTATTTTCCTTTGTATGTCATTATGGTATTTGTTCAGATGCCAATCGTGTGACTTTGCTGTGAAAAAATCAATAAAAGGTTATCTGAAAAAAATATAGCCTTTACAGTACATCGCGTATACATATTGAACCGATGCTGAATAGACCTCAGAGTTGCATTTATACACTAACACTTTGTACATGAATACCTAATAATTAATTCTTAAAGGGAAATTACCTGAGCAATTTCCATTTGAAAATGATCTGCAAGTTACACACATTTAAAGCCCCCACTTTAATTTGCATATGCCATATGTGTTGGCAGTCGACTGGGGGCAAACACTGTGTATATTGTTGAACGTGTCAATGTATGCACACTGTTTATTCCTCTGACCTAAAAATGTCCATGAGAATTCTTTTCACTGCACCTTAAAGTTCATATGATGTGAAAGATTGCGTGTACTTTTAATCACTCTAAGGGAAATAACTTTCAGCTACCTGTGTAAACAGCACTGAAAATTATACTAATTATAAATATATGAAAACATTGCTATAGACTCAAAGATATGCAGGAGAAATCTATTGCATTGAATTTGAAATGTATTTTAATACATTCTGGAAATATCTTTTACCTGACAAACTAAAATTCAAATATTTTCTTATTCAAATATTTGTGCATAAATAGTATCTTTTGAAACTAATTTGCTTTAGAATACTTATTTCAAAAAGATTCTTGAAGAAATGTAATCAAAAAGCAAAGTCTTATCTGCAGCTTTGATCTAAGTTCCATAATTCAACACTTAGGTATTTGTTTTTTGCAAGATGGTCTAATTTGTAAGTGTACTTAATGCTTGGTTAAAATAACTTTTACAAGAGAAAATTTAAACAACTGAAAAAGGAATATGTTGATTGATGCTCATGAGATTGCATTTAACATACTTTTCCTTCACACATACAATAAACAAACAGCAGCAAAATTACTACAGATTGCCAATATATGTGTACCATATTTAAAATCATATATAATATTATCAGCATAGCATTAATAGTTAAAAAATATATAAGTTAGAGTGTAATAAACTCTTAAAAGAATATTTTGTATATGACAGTAACAATAAGCATTATATGACAAAATGACACTTATAACTAAGCAAGTCTTCAGTTAATCTTAAAATAAAAAAATAGAAAAGTGAGTACCTTTTAGCATTTGTTGTCTGGTGTTCACCATTAAGTCCTAAAAGTGTGCTTTTTGACAAGACTGGCAACATCCATCCTCTTTCAGAAGACCCATCAGACAGATCATCAGATAAAGACAATAGTCTTTAAAAAGCAGCAAAATATGAATTGACTTTAATATATGCAAATTGCTTGCAACAATTTACTTAAAAAATTATTACTATGATGACCTTGTACATCAGTCTCAGTCTTTAAGATTTAGATGTTTTTAAGTCATTATGTTTCAATTACTAACCTCTCTATTGGTGCAGCTTCCTGACAGTTTAAAGCCACAGAAAGCACAATGAGGAGAACTGGCACTTTGATGCTGCACATCCTTTCTTTCCAAGTTTGCTAAAATGAATAATAATCCCAGATAACTGCTAACATTCATTGCATTCATAAATTTAAAAAATATATTAATTATAACAATTTTGAATGTCATATAATTCATTGCACTGGTAGTATATTATATGCCAAAAATTCTAACTAATCGTTTCCAGCCTCATATGAAGCATTATATTAGCAAGATTCTGCTTTATTAAGGTATCTGGCAAATCTAATGTAACAGATACTTGGCAATCTCTTTATTTTCTTTAAAATAGTTTTTTATTCTTTTAAGTGCATATTCAAATAATTTATCCTATACATTTTGCTTTTAAAATGCTTGATTCTCAAATTGTTTGAAATAATAAATTGAGAAAATATTTACCTTTGGTATTCAAGAAACTGAAGTACTTCAGTGCACAAGTCTATATTGTCCGGAATAGTACATGCAACAGTCTCTACAGTTTTGTATCTCTTTCCCCCCTCTTTCTTGGAAGGTAGCACAGATGATATATATTCTTCACAACCCTCAGTTCCTACGTCATACAGCCCATAGAGACTGTCATTAATTTCTTTCACTATATATAGAAAGTGACCCAAAGAGGCGAGGAGGATTGCTTATTGTTCCATTAACACATCAGTAAATATTAACCCAGCACATGTAGAATGTATTTCTGGGAATGATTTTAACCAGACACATCAAGTCTGAAACCAATATTATATAAGACAATGTATTACAGTAGTTAGTTTTCCCAAAGAATAAATATGATAGAATGATACAGAACCACCAGTGCTATATGGACAATTTAGAAATGAGACAACAAACTTCCAGTCATTAAATATTTTTAAAAACTCAAAATAAAAATACTAAAATAAAAGGAAAAAATAAAGTTAATATCCAAATAAGAAGCAAGAAAAATATGAACAAATATTGAAGTAAAATAAAATGAAGTATCCAGAGTTAAGTAGAGAAGCCTTTTACATACCAAAATAAACACTTACAGAGTGTCAATATAAAATGTCACATGATTATAAATTAATCCTTTAAAAGCTGTTTTTACAATTTTTTTAAATAACATTATTTCCTAGCACCCAGACAGATGAATTCAGGACCAGTGGGTTATGCACCTCTACCAGCAGTTGGAGACGGATCAAACTGACGCCACAATATATATACTCTTGCAAGACATCAGCCTGCTAGTATTCTCTGTCTCCTGCAGATGGTGGATGTGCATTTCCCTACTGGGAATTGCTTCAAATTTTAGAGAATTAATAAGAGATTTGATTTGCTCTACTCTCCTGAGTTGATAACAAATGGTCCCTCCCCAAGATGAGAATTCCTGAAGTGATTTCCGTGGTCCCTCAGATGAGTGCCTTGGTCCAGTAGTCGGTTCCTAAGTCAGCATGGACGTAGCTGATTAATACAGCTGAAAGGCAACGGGTGCAGGAAGCCAAGCGCAGCAGTGACGGTATATGCCCTCTCCCCCCACAGCCAGAGACCATCTCTGTACTCAGCCCGGAAAAGCTGAGGTCACGTAAGGTTAACATTTAAAAAAAAAAAGGAGAAAAACAAAATAGAAGGATTGTTGTAAGTCTTCCTCCGGTTTCTGTGCATGGCATGCCATTCCGACATTCATTCCTGTTCCCCTGGTAGGTTAAGGGACTTGGGCAGCCTGTCAGGTTGAGCAGCCTGGGTGGGCTAGGTCCTGCTGTTAGGCTTTCTTTTCTGGGTGCCATGTGGTGTTTTCACGCACTTTTTCCTGTGCGTTAGGCTGCCTTCTGCAAGTGCGTCTGGCTGTGCATCTGAGTTGTGTGCCCAGTTTCTTTTGGGTGCACTGCCTGTGCGCACAATCTGGGACATGTTTGTTGTGCTCTTAGGTTTGGCGCAGTAACAGTGCACCTAGTTTTGTGATACTTAGCCTTGGTGTTATGATAGTGGATCCTTGGTCCGGGACGAGGGATGACACCCACCAGTAGCGCCTAGGTGTGCTCATCTCCGGAAGGTGGAATGTACTGCAGCACAATCCGGCAAGGAGTCCCAAGGTAGGTGGCAAGCAACACAGTCTGAGTTCCAGGCAAGGGCCCAAGGCAGGCGGCAAACGACACAGTCCGGGTTCCAGGCAAGGGTCCAAGGCAGGCGGCAAATAACACAGTCTGAGTTCCAGCCAAGGGTCTAAGGCAGGTGGTAAACAACACAGTCCGAGTTCCAGGCAAGGGTCTAATGCAGGCGGCAAACAACACAGTCCGGGTTCCAATCCGAGTCGAGCCAGAAGACAGAGAATCCAAACCACAGGTCGGGGCAGGCAGCAAATGACGAAGTCCAATTCCAGGCAAAGGTCCAAGACAAGCAGCAAGCAGCAAGGTCCAATCCAATCCGTCAAGCCAGAAGACAGGAAAACCAGAAGAACAACAGACTACCACTGGAACCTGTTGCAAAGGCGTCTGCCATTCTTCAGAGGGAGTTTAAATCCCCCTGGTTGATGATGTCATCTTCCGGGGCCGGCCTGGTCTTGGCGTCGCGGCCCCTTTAAGAGGCGGGGCTTGCCGCGTCTTTACCGACGCTGCTCCCCGACGTCCGAAGGCAGTCACGCCACGGCCCGTGCGCTGCTGCCCGCCATGATCGGGACCCTGTGCCGGCAAAGTGGAGGAGGTAGGGGGTCTGGCCGCAGGTAAGCGCGGCCGGGACCCACAACAGTACCCCCCCTCTTACGCCCCCTCCTGGAAGGACCCGGCTTGTTAGGATGCATAAGATGAAAGTGTTGAAGAAAAAACTTATCCAAGATATTCGCCGATGGTTCCCAGGAGTTCTCTTCTGGACCAAAACCCTCCCAAGCAATCAGATACCCCCACCGTCTATGGTTACGACGAACGTCCAGAATTTCCCGCACTTGATAGATGGGATCCTCATTGGACTCGACACAGGAGACTGGAGTAGAGTATCGTGGAATGAAGAGGAAATCAAAGGCCTTAGCAAGGAGACGTGGAAAGAGTTATGAATGCGAAGACTGGTGGGAAGTCGGAACCGAAAGGTTACTGGCCCCAGGCGTTTACTAATGACAAAAGGTCCAATATATCTGGGAGCGAGCCTCATCGAAGGAACCCGGAGCCGCAAATGACGGGTGCAGAGCCACACCTGGTCTCCCGCATTGAATTGCGGAGCAGGTCGACGATGTTTGTTGGACATCCGTTTCACGGTCTCGGCCGCATGTAGAAGGCGAGCATTGGTAACCTCCCAGAGTTCATGGAGCCGTTGTGCCAAAAGTTGGGTCGTCGGAGAGGCGACTGAAAGAGGCAGGGGCAGTGGAGGCCATGGTTGCTTGCCAAAAACGATTTGAAAAGGAGACTGTC
Organism: Rhinatrema bivittatum; assembly: GCF_901001135.1. Classification (NCBI taxonomy): domain Eukaryota; kingdom Metazoa; phylum Chordata; class Amphibia; order Gymnophiona; family Rhinatrematidae; genus Rhinatrema; species Rhinatrema bivittatum. The sequence continues at coordinate 290,608,575 of NC_042618.1, forward strand.
CAGTGGCCGAGTGTACATGGGAATTATGTGAAAATTCGCCCCAGGGTAGAAGAGTGGCCCAATCATCTTGGCGATGGTTCACGAATAGGCGTAAAAACATCTTCAACCCTCTATTGATTCGTTCCACCTGTCTATTCCCTTGAGGGTGAAAAGCTGTGGTAAAATCCAACTGTATGCCAAATTTCTTGCATAGCGCGCTCCAGTATTTTGTGCGCCTAAATATTGCAGCATAAATTCAGCTGGACGCACACTTTCAGTCACCTGTGAGGTACACTGATGGGCTAATGACACCTGTGGCTAAGAAACCTAAGTGCCTTTCCCTTTGTGCTGCCTGTCATATTCGAGCATCTCAGCCTTGACTAACCTCCAACTTGTGCCAGCACTGCTTAAAGGCTCAGGGAAAATTATCTTCCACTGATTTTACTAAGCCTGGTTCTTCCCAGCCGGATGATGGCCTGGGTAAGGACATGTCAGGAGGTATGACTGACCTTGGAACTCCTTTAACTGCTTCGTTATAGCTGGAGATGGTAGCTCAGTGGGTGCAGCACAGGTGCCTTCTGGTTTTGGCATGGATCCCTCTGCCTTTTATTGGGTAGAATGTTTTCAAGGATTGCAATCCTTTCTTTAGGCACAATTCTCAGCCCCATCCAATCCTGTCAGGTCAGATTCGCAGGCGGTAGCCTTTCACTTGTCCAGTATTACTGTTAAGTAGAGATGTGAATCGTGTCCTCGATCGTCTTAACGATCGATTTCGGCTGGGAGGGGGAGGGAATCGTATTGTTGCCGGTTGGGGGGGGGTAAATATCGTGAAAAATCGTTAAATCGTGAGCCGGCACATTAAAACCTCCTAAAACCCACCCCCGACCCTTTAAATTAAATCTCCCACCCTCCCGAACCCCCCCCAAATGACTTAAATAACCTGGGTGTCCAGCGGCGGTCCGGAACGGCAGCGGTCCGGAACGGGCTCCTGCTATTGAATCTTGTTGTCTTCAGCCGGCGCCATTTTCCAAAATGGCGCCGAAAAATGACGGCGGCCATAGAACAACACGATTCCACGGCAGGAGGTCCTTCCGGACCCCCGCTGGACTTTTGGCAAGTCTTGTGGGGGTCAGGAGGCCCCCCCCAAGCTGGCCAAAAGTTCCTGGAGGTCCAGCGGGGGTCAGGGAACGATTTCCCGCCGCGAATCGTTTCCCGTACGGAAAATGGCGCCGGCAGGAGATCGACTGCAGGAGGTCGTTCAGCGAGGCGCCGGAACCCTCGCTGAACGACCTCCTGCAGTCGATCTCCTGCCGGCGCCATTTTCCGTACGGGAAACGATTCGCGGTGGGAAATCGTTCCCTGACCCCCGCTGGACCTCCAGGAACTTTTGGCCAGCTTGGGGGGGCCTCCTGACCCCCACAAGACTTGCCAAAAGTCCAGCGGGGGTCCGGAAGGACCTCCTGCCGTGGAATCGTGTTGTTCTATGGCCACCGCCATTTTTTGGCGCCATTTTGGAAAATGGCGCCGGCTGAAGACAACAAGATTCAATAGCAGGAGCCCGTTCCGGACCACTGCCGTTCCGGACCGCCGCTGGACACCCAGGTTATTTAAGTCATTGGGGGGGGGGGGGGTTCGGGAGGGTGGGAGATTTAATTTAAAGCGTTGGGGGTGGGTTTTAGGGGGTTTTAGTGTGCCGGCTCACGATTCTAACGATTTATAACGATAAATCGTTAGAATCTCTATTGTATTGTGTTCCATAACGGTTTAAGACGATATTAAAATTATCGGACGATAATTTTAATCGTCGAAAACCGATTCACATCCCTACTGTTAAGTGCCAAAGTAAGAATATAAGAAAATGCCATACTGGGACAGACCAAGGGTCCATCAAGCCCAGCATCCTGTTTCCAAAAGTGGCCAATCCAGACCATAAGAACCTGGCAAGTACCCAAAAACTAAGTCTATTCCATGTTACCATTGCTAATGGCAGTGGCTATTCTCTAATGGGTGGATTTTAAGAGCCTTGCTCGCGTAAATCCGCCCGGATTTACGCGAGCAGGGCTTGCGCGCCGGTGCGCCTATTTTACATAGGCCTGCCCGCGCGCGCAGAGCCCCGGGACTCGCGTAAGTCCCGGGGTTTTCCGAGGGGGCGGGTCGGGGGCGTGTCGGGGGCGGGGCCGATCGGCATGGCGTTTTCGGGGCGTGTCGGCGGCGTTTCGGGGGCGGGCCCGGGGGCATGGTTTCGGCCCGGGGCGGTCCGGGGGCGTGGCCGCACCCTCCGGAACCGCCCCCGGGTTGCGTCTAGGCGTGCCAGCGGCCCGCTGGCGCACGGGGATTTACTTCTCCCTCTGGGAGGCGTAAATCCCCCAACAAAGGTAGGGGGGGTGGGTTAGGTAGAGGAAGGGAGGGGAAGGTGAGGGGAGGGCGTTAGCGAATTTCCTCCGAGGCCGCTCCGATTTCGGAGCGGCCTCGGAGGGAACGGAGGTAGGCTGCGCGGCTCGGCGGGCACCGGCTACACGAAATCGGTAGCCTTGCACGCGCCGATCCAGGATTTTAGCAGATACGCGCGGCTCCGCACGTATCTACTAAAATCCAGCGTACTTTTGTTTGCGCCTGATGCGCCTACAAAAGTACGCGAGGGCGCCCTGTATGAAAATCTACCCTTAAGTGAACTTAATAGCAGGTAATGGACTTCTCCTCCAAGAACTTATCCAATCCTTTTTTAAACACCGCTATACTAACTGCACTAACCACATCCTCTGGCAACAAATTCCAGTGTTTAACTGTGCGTTGAGTAAAAAAGAACTTTCTCCGATTAGTTTTAAATGTGCCCCATGCTAACTTCATGGAGTTCCCCCTAGTCTTTCTACTATCCGAAAGAGTAAACAACCGATTCACATCTACCCGTTCTAGACCTCTCATAATTTTAAACATCTCTATCATATCCCCCCTCAGCCGTCTCTTCTCAAAGCTGAAAAGTCCTAACCTCTTTAGTCTTTCCTCATAGGGGAGCTGTTCCATTCCCCTTATCATTTTGGTAGCCCTTCTCTGTACCTTCTCCATCACAATTATATCTTTTTTGAAATGCGGCGACCACAACTGTACACAGTATTCAAGGTACGGTCTCACCATGGAGCAATACAGAGGAATTATGACATTTTTCGTTTTATTCACCATTCCCTTTCTAATACTTCCCAACATTCTGTTTGCTTTTTGACTGCCGCAGCACACTGAACCGACGATTTCAATGTGTTATCCACTATGACGCCTAGATCTCTTTCTTGGGTTGTAGCACCTAATATGGAACCCAACATTGTGTAATTATAGCATGGGTTATTTTTCCCTATATGCATCACTTTACACTTATCCACATTAAATTTCATCTGCCAATTCAATGCCCAATTTTCCAGTCTCACAAGGACTTCCTGCAATTTACCACAATCTGCTTGTGATTTCACTACTCTGAACAATTTTGTGTCATCTGCAAATTTGATTATCTTACTCGTCGTATTTATTTCCAGATGATTTGTAAATATATTGAAAAGTAAGGGTCCCAATACAGATCCCTGAGGCACTCCACTGTTCACTCCCTTCCACTGAGAAAATTGTCCATTTAATCCTACTCTCTGTTTCTTGTCTTTTATTTATTTATTTATTTATTTGGAACTTTTATATACCGGTATTAGTATGCATACATCATACCGGTTCACATTGTAACTAAAGGCAGAAATTACAATCAACAGGGAGGGGAAACAAGGAGGATTATACATAGAGCAGGGGGCATAGAAATTACAGCATTAAAACTGTAACGGGCTATTTACAGGACTATATACAAATTTAAGCAGGTTACTTACAGGAAAAGTGAAAAGAGGGTTCAAATAAGGCAGGGGCTGGTGGGGGGGGAGGAGGGGTGGAGAATTAGTTAGGGTAGAGGGGGGAGGAGGTGAAGATTAGTCAGGGTAGGCTTGTCGGAAGAGCCACGTTTTAAGTTTTTTTCTGAACTTGGAGTAACATGGCTCCAGCCTGAGTGTGGTGGGGAGGGCGTTTCATTGTTTAGGGCCTGCAATGGATAGAGCGCGATCCCTAGTTGAGGTGAGGTGGGCTTTTTTTAAGGGGGGAATGGAGAGGGTGCCTTTATTGACAGTACGAGTGGGTCGTTCAGTGCGTATGGGACAAAAGGGTTCATCTAGCCAGTTAGAGTTGTATGAGTGGATGGATTTGTGTACTATGGTTAAGATTTTAAAGAGAATTTGGGATGCGATGGGGAGCCAGTGAAGTTCTTTGAGTATAGGAGTGATGTGATCAGCTTTCCGTGAGTTGGTGATGACCCTGGCGATAGCATTTTGGAACATTTGTAAGGGTTTGGTAGTGGAGGAGGGTAGACCGAGGAGGAGGGCATTACAGTAGTCGAGCTTTGAGGAAAGGGTAGCTTGGATGACGGTGCGGAAATCATGATAGTGGAGGAGGGGTCTGAGTTTCTTCAGGATATTGAGCTTGAAGAAACCTTCTTTGAGGATGGAGTTGATCTGTTTTTTTAGATTGAGTTGTTGATCTAGGATTACTCCAAGGTCTCTTACAGTAGTGTGGGGCATTATGGTGCTGAAAGCTGGGTCGTTGGAGATCAGGGGTTTAGGAGGGAGGTGAGGAGAGATGAGGAGCAGCTCAGTTTTAGAGGAGTTTAGTGCAAGGTGGATGTTGGTGAGGAAGTCATTTATGTTGGCAAGACATGTGTTCCAGAAAGCAAGGGCATCTGAGAGAGAGTTGTGAATGGGAATGATGATTTGCACGTCATCTGCATAGAGGTAGAATTTGAGGCCGAGGTCTGTGAGGAGATGACATAGAGGAGTGAGATAAATATTGAAAAGGGTAGAGGAGAGAGAGGAGCCTTGGGGGACACCTTGAGACAAGGGGTAGAGTGTGGAGTTGGCGTTTCCTATCTTGACGGAGAACTTTCTGTTAGATAGATAGGATTTGAACCATAGCAGGGCTAGGCCTGAGATACCTATTTCGGTTAAGCGGTTGATGAGGTGGTTGTGATTGATGGTATCAAAGGCAGCTGAGATGTCGAGGAGGGCGAGGAGGTAGCAGCTGCCTTGGTCCATGCCTATGAGCAAGTGGTCTGTGAGGGAGAGCAGGAGAGTTTCTGTGTTGAGGTATTTACGGAAGCCGAACTGGGCTGGATGAAGAATATTATTGCTTTCCAGATATTCTGTAAGTTGGATGTTTACAATCTTTTCCATAATTTTGGAGAGGAAGGGCAGGTTAGAGATAGGGCGGAAGTTGGCGGGGTCTTTGGGGTCTAATGCTGGTTTTTTTTAAGAGGGGCTTAACAATTGCTTGCTTGAGTGCATCTGGGACAGAGCCAGAAGAGAGGGAGGAGTTTATGATGTCTGCGATGGGTTTGGAAATAGTATTTGGGATGGAGAGGAGGGATTTAGTGGGAATGGTATCAGAGGGGTGGGATGCTGCAATCCACGAAAGGACATCGCCACCTATCCCATGACTTTTTTTTTTCCTAGAAGCCTCTCATGAGGAACTTTGTCAAACGCCTTCTGAAAATCCAAGTATACTACATCTACCGGTTCACCTTTATCCATGTGTTTATTAACTCCTTCAAAAAAGTGAAGCAGATTTGTGAGGCAAGACTTGCCCTGCGTAAAGTCATGCTGACTTTGTTCCATTAAACCATGTCTTTCTATATGTTCTGTGATTTTGATGTTTAGAACACTTTCCACTATTTTTCCTGGCACTGAAGATTGGCACTCCTGATAGGAATCCAGATGGCACTGATGATAGGAATCCTGATAGGAATCAAGATGGCACTGATGATGAGGCCAATCCTGACTCTGGAGGATGGGGAAATTCCTCCAGGAATGGAACCGTATAGCACTATCTTGCAGTTCTTTCATAGAGATGAACTACTGGATCTGATATCCCAGACATTGAAGATGCTGGAAGTACCTGGAGCAGATTCCATATCTAAGAAAAATCCCATTTTGGTTTCTTTGAGTAAAGTGTCTCTTGTTTTTTCCCTGTTATGGAGGCCATCGAATTGATTGATCTTCAGTGGGATGCCCTGGAGGAAAATTTCAAAGGGGGTCAGAGTTTGGAAGGCCTGTACCCCCTAGATCCAGTGGAGAGAGAGCATCTGCATTTTCTGAAAGTGAATGCACTTGTCTGTGGCATCCCTAAGCGAACGCCTATCCCCTTGGAGGGAGGAGCGGCCTTCAGGGATGTGCATGATAGGAGGATTGAGGCCATGCTTAAGCAAGCATTTGAAGCAGTAACCATGACCTTGCAGATAGCTTCTTGTTGTTCCCTGGTGGTTTGCTCTTCTTTACTTCTCTCTCAGGAGGTCAATGACTCTGGAGTGAATTCCAGGGCAGTTATGGAACCAGCCACTGCCTTTTTAGCAGATGTGGGCTGTGATTTGGTCTGCACCTCGACCAGAGGGGTGGCTTCAGTAATAGCAGCAAGACGTCAGTTATGGCTGAGAAATTGGTCAGCCGATGTGACCTCTAAGGCTAATCTTACAAAATTGCCCTTTAAAGGCTTGCTCTTGTTTGGGAGCAAGTTGGAGAAACTGGACAGTAAGTGGGATGAATTCCCGGTTCCTCAATTGCCAGAGGATAAGAAGCATTCGCCGCACCCCTTTGGCATGAGGGGTCATACCAGGGGTTCCAAGCATTTTTGTCTCTACAGAGGACTTGACTTTTCAGTAGGTCTTAATCCTTTGTCCCAGACAACCCAGGTGGGACGCGGATAGTGGAACCTCCCAAGCCCTCAGTGAAGGCTCGCTGACCCTCTCCCGGGAACAGGAGATAAAGGTGCATCTCTCTTTCTTTTAGCAGAGTGGGTTGAAATCACATCAGATCAGTGGGTCCTGGAGGCGATACGAGAGGGATATGCACTAGAGTTTCGCAGTGTTCCTCGGGACGTGTTCATGGTGTCTCCCTGCCACTCCCCACAGAAGAAACAGGCAATGGAGTGTATGTTGTCAAGGCTCCTCAGTCTGAGGGCTGTGGTTCTAGTAACCACGCGTCAAGAAAATACGGATCGACATTACATTTATTTCATTGTGCACAAGAAGGTCTCCTTTTGTCCCATCCTGGATCTCAAAGGGGTTAACCGTCATTTGCAGGTGACTCATTTTTGCATGGAAACATTGCGCTCGGTGATACTGGCAGTGCAGTCGGGGGAATTTCTGACCTCCCTGGATCTGTCTGAGGTGTACCTCCATATTCCCATCTGATTGGAGAACCAGTGTTTTCTGTGTTTCATAGTGTTGGGGTGCCATTATCAGTTTCAAGCCCTGCCTTTTGGTCTGGCCACCACTCCCAGAACTTTTTTCTAAGATTATGGTGGTGGCAGCAGCAGAGTTGAAAGGATGAAATCCTGGTATACCCATATTTGGACAACTGACTGTTGTGAACATGGACCCTTGAGCCGGCTCAAGAGTTGGAAGATCCACTTAAGGAGTCTACAGTGGTACTCATAGCCGGGAGGCAGAACTGGACCATTAGACCTGACAGGAACTTCACCTATACTAGCCCTCATTCCCCACAGGTTGAGCCCTTGGGTACCGGGGCCGTCAGGACTTAGGCGAAGGTCTCCTGGAGGAGGAAGTCCAATGGGCGGTCTGAGTCGAAGCTGGCAGAAGACTGAAGAGGAGGAGACAGTCCAGGAGTCGAGGCGGGCAGCGATGGTGCAACCCGAGGAACCAGGCTGGAGGTCGGGGCAGGCAGCAGGCAAGCCGAAGACGGAGAACACGCCAAGGATCAGGACGGGAAGCAGACAGAGGAATCCAGGAACCAGGCCGAAGTCAAAACCAAAGAAGCAAGCAAGGCGGGAGCGGGAATAGGAGCGGTACCACAGGAACAGGAACGAAGCTGAAGCAGGCAGGAACACTGGAGTGGAGTCAGGAACACTGGAGCGGAGTCAGGAACACAGGAGCTCTGGAACGGAATCAGGAACAGCAACTAGCTACTCAGGAGAGACGACCTGTTGCCAAGGCAAAGCAGAGGATTGAAGTGGCCTTATATAGGCCTCTGCTGGTGATGTCTGCTTGGCCATTTCCTTGTGGATGAAAGGCTGACGTGAAGTCTAGCTGGACCCCGAACGTTTTGCAAAGTGCCCTCCAGTATTTTGCGGTGAACTGTGTTCCTCGATCTGAGGCGATATGCTGTGGTAGCTCATGCAGGTGGAAGATGTGCTGCGTGAAGAGTCTGGTGAGTTCTGGCGCAGTAGGGAGCTTCGGGAGCGCCATAAAGTGGGCCATCTTTGAGAATCTATCTACTATGACCCAGTTGACCTGCTTTGCTTTGGACAGAGGTAGATCAACTATGAAATCCGTAGAGGTATGGGTCCAGGGCTCTGCTGGTACAAGGAGTGGATGCAACAGTCCCCACGGACGACCGGGTAAGGGCTTCTGCCAGGCATATGTTGGGCAGGAACTCACATATGCCCGAACATCTCGACTGACTTGTGGCCACCAGTAGTAGTGGGTTAAGAGTTCTAGTGTCCGGGCCCTGCCTGGATGCCCAGGAATCGTGTGCCCAAGCGAGGACTTTCTTTTGCAGGCGGATGGGTACAACCATCTTGCCCACGGGGACCAAGTCCGACGCTGCTAGAAGGACCTTAGCTGGGTCTATGATGAATTGAGTTGCTAATGGTGTGTCCTCAAGTTCGGAGGTGCGAGAGAGGGCATCGGCTCTGATGTTCTTAGATGCTGGCCGGTATCGTAGCGAGAAGTTGAACCGACTGATAAACAAGGGCCAGCGAGCTTGTCGAAGGTTCAGCCATTGGGCCCGGCACAGATATTTTAAGTTCTTGTGGTCGGTGTATACCACAATGGGATGCTGGGCCCCCTCCAGCCATTGCCACCACTCGTCGAAGGCCATTTTTATGACTAAGAGTTTCTTGTCACCTATGCCATAATTTATTTTGGCGGGGGAGAACTTCTGTGAGAAGTAGGAGCAGGGAAGCAGTGTGCCCTTGATGGAGACTTGGCTAAGGACCGCACCACAGCCAAGTCAGAGGCATCTACCTCCATGATGAAGGGCCGTGTGGGATCTGGGTGGCGCAAACAGGCATCGAGAAGGAAGGCTTGCTTTAAATCTTCAAAGGCCTGGAGGGCCTCTGGTGGCCATTCCCTGGTGTTAGCGCCCTTCTTGGTTAGGGCAGTGAGTCGTGCTACCTTTTGAGAGTAGTGGGGAATGAAGTGGCGGTACAAATTTACAAAGACAAGGAAGCGCTGGAGAGCTTTAATTCCTATTGGACGCGGCCAGTATCTTATAGCGGAGACCTTCTCGGGGTCCTTGTGGAATCCAGTAGTAGATACAATGTATCCTAAAAATGGCAAGGATTTCTGTTCAAATAAACACTTTTCTAGTTTAGAGAAAAGGAGAAGCTGTAGAACCCAAAATACCTCCTGTCAGTGGGTGGAGAGGTCCCTCGAGTATATAAGCACGTCGTCCAGGTATTCTATTACAGAGGAATGGAGCATATCCTGGAAGACCTCATTCATGAGGTTTTGAAAAACTGCTGGAACATTACACAATCCGAAGGGCATTACTAGGTACTCATAATACCCTTCATGAGTGTTGAAGGCAGTTTTCCATTTGTCACCCAGTCTGATCTGTACTAGATTGTATGCCCCTCGAAGGTCGATCTTAGTAAAGACCTTAGCCCCTTGTAGACGGTCTAGGAGCTCTGGGATGAGTGGGAGAGGATATCTGTCTCAGCGAGTGATGGCATTGAGACCTCGATAGTCTATACATGGTCTGAGGGTACCGTCCTTCTTAGCGATGAAGAAAAACCCAGCATCCGCTGGGGAGGTCAAGGGTCGAATGAATCCTTGGTTCAAGTTTTCTTGAATGTACTGTGTCATAGCATGCGACTCCGGTAGAGACAAGGGGTAAATCCGACCCCGGGGAGGCATTGAGCTGGGTAATAGATCTATAGCAGTCAAAAGACCGATGCTCCGGAAGGGTCTCGGCCTTTTCTTTAGAAAAGACATCCGTGAACTCCGCATACTGTAGTGGCAGCGTCAAGGAGGTGGCTGCCAAAGGAACACTAGGGCGAGGCAACTTGGGCAAACATTTAGAGAAACAAGTGGAACTCCACGCGGTGATTTGGAGGGAGTCCCAGTCAATGAGTGGAGAGTGCTTCTGGAGCCAGGGTAGACCCAATACTATAGGATGGATCGCTTTCTCTAGAATATAAAAGGAGATCTCTGCCTCCTCGTGGAGCACCCCGTTGTGGAGGGACACCAGAGCGGTGCTGGCAGAAACTCATCCTGGAAGAGCAGTTCCATGAATAGATGATATCCTCAGTGCTGGGGTATGTGACAGGACAGGAAGCTGTAGCTGTTCCACCACATCTGCCAGAATGAAATTTCCTCCAGCCCCGGGGTCAATGAAGGCCAATGCTGAGAACAAACCCCCCAAGTATGTAAGGGATACTGGAACCGTGCATTGGGAAGCAGGATTCACACAGCCTAGGGACAGCTCCCAAGTGACACCTAGGCTTGGGAGTTTTCCAGACGCTCCTTATACTGGGTTAGTAAGTGCCCATTGCCACTGCAATAGAGACACAGGCCCAGAGAATGATGGCGCTGCCTTTCCTCCAGGGTGAGAGGACTGTGACCCAGCTGCATGGGTTCTTCTCCTCGGGCAACCTGGTGTTCAGCGGACGAGAGAAGGATGGTGCCAGTGGAACCGGTCTCCAACCAGGCTTTAACTCCTGGACCCATTGCTGAAGATAGCGGTCAATCCACTCGGTGAGATCAATCAATGCTTCTAGATCATCTGGGAGGTCTTGGGCCGCGAGTTCGTCTTTGATCCTGGAGGATAGGCCTTCCAGGTATATGCATTGCTGGCTGTCCTCCCGCCAGCCCTGTTCTGATGCTAAGGTGCGAAACTCGACTGTGTAGTCGACCAAGGGCCGGGACCCCTGGCGTAGGTGGAGGAGTTTGGTAGCTGCGGTGGATTGCCGAGCGGGCTCATCAAATACTTGTTTGAAGGCATAGATGAACTGTTGAAGATCCCCGAGCAGGGAATCACCCAGCTCCCACAAGGGAGAGGCCCAGGCAGGGCTCAGCCATCCAACAAGGAAAGTATATAGGTCGTTTTAATCTGGTCAGATGGAAACTGAGCAGGCTGGAGGATGAAGCGCATGAAGAAGTGGTTGAGGAACCCCCGGCACTGCTTGGGGTCCCCTGCATAGCAAGATGACGCCGGCAAATGCAGAGACGCGGTGGGCCCAGGAGCCGGGAAGGGAGCCAGAGGCAGAGCTGCAGCCGGAGGAGCCAAATCCAGGCGATTGGCCAACCTCTCAACCAAGGCTGCCAAGAGGTCCAAGCAGTGCTGCTGCTGCTGCTGCTGTAGGCATTGAGCCATAACTGGAATGGCCTGGAGGCCAAAGATATCCGCCGGGTCCATGGCATTGGCAAACTGTTGTGAACATGGAACTTTGAGCCAGCTCAAGAGTTGGAAGATCCACTGAAGGAGTCTACAGGCCAAAGTCAAAACCAAAAAAGCAAGCAAGGCGGAAGCCGGAACAGGAGCGGTACCACAGGAATGGGAACGAAGCTGAAGCAGGAAGGAACACTGGAGTGGAGTCAGGAACACAGGAGCTCTGGAATGGAATCAGGAACAGCAACTAGCTACTCAAGAGAGTTGACCTGTTGCCAAGGCAAAGCAGAGAGGATTGAAGTGGCCTTATATAGGTCTCTGCCGGTGGCGTCAGATTTGGGGCCGGGCCGAGGTTTCCCACCAAAGCCCCTTTAAATTATGGCCTTCTGCATGCGTGCCTAAGGGGCGGAGCCCCCCTGAAGAGGTTGGCAGCGCCTCCCTCATGGATAGAACACTGCGGGAAGGCCCCGACATGGAACAGGTCGGCATGGGGAAGCCAGCGGGAAGCTCCGGCATCTGCGGGTAAGAGAGGGGGGACTGTGGCTGGGTTTCCCAACACTGGCTGCTTTTGGGCCAAGCCTCTGGAAGAGAGCCACCTAGTGACTCAAGGTGATCTCCCTGTTGCAGGAGTTCAGTTGGGTAATGAACTTAGACAAGAGCAGTCTTCAGCCATCTCAGTCATTGGAGTATCTGGGTGTTCGGTTTGACATGAAGCAGGCAAAGTTTTCCTGCCGGAAGCAGGATGGGTTGAATAATGTGTTGGACCTTAATTCCTTGAAGGTACAGGTAGCAGGGGGTCAGGTGAATGGTGAATTCTTATTGGTTCATCTAGATGTGGCCCATATCTTGAGAGAAGTGCCGAGGTGGTGGCCTGGATTGCAAACTGGTTGATGGACAGAAGACAATGTGTGATGGTAAATGGAACTTACTCTGAAGAGAGAGCGGTGTTAAGCGGAGTACCACAAGGATAGGTGTTGGAACTGGTCCTGTTCAATATCTTTGTGAGCGACATTGCAGACGGAATAAGAAGGTAAGGTTTGTCTTTCTGTGGATTATACTAAGATCTGCAACAGAGTGGACAAGCCGGAAGGAGTGGAGAGAATGAGATGGGATATAAAGAAGCTGAAAGAGTGGTCGAAGATATGGTAGCTGAGATTCAATGCCAAGAAGTGCAGAGTCATGCATATGGGGTGTGGAAATCCGAAAGAACTGTATTTGATGGGGGGTGAAGGGCTGATGTGCATGGAGCAGGAGAGAGACCTTTGGGTGATAATGTCTAATGATCTAAAGTCAGTGAAACAATGTGACAAGGCGATAGCTAAAGCCAGAAGAATGCTGGGCTGCATAGAGAGAGGAATATCTAGTAAGAGAAAGGAAGTGATGATCCCCTTGTACAGGGCCTTGGTGAGGCCTCACCTGGAGTACTGTGTTCAGTTCTGGAGACCGTATCTCCAAAGGGACAGGGACAGGATGGAAGCGGTCCAGAAAGGGGTGACCAAAAAGGTGGATGGTCTTCATAAAATGACTTATGAGGAGAGATTGAAGAACCTAAATATGTATACCCTAGAGGAGAGGAGCAGGGATGATATGATACAGACTTTCAGGTACTTGAAAGGATTTAATGATCCATGGTCAACAACAAACCTTTTCCATTGGAAAAAAATCAGTAGAACTAGGGGCCATGACTTGAAACTCCAGGGAGGAAGACTCAGAACCAATGTCAGGAAGTATTTCTTCACGGAGAGGGTGGTGGATGCCTTGAATGCCCTTCCAGAGGAAGAGGTGAAGACTAAAACTGTGAAGGATTTCAAAGGGGCATGGGATAAACATTGTGGATCCATAAAGGCTAGAGGATGGGAATGAAGTGAAGAGTCATGGGGGTGGAATACTGGAGTAGAGGCTACTACATGGTGTTTACTACCCTTACTCAATAAGCCTTCGCAAGTTTAATGCAACTCCAACATTGCTTTCTGCTTCTACTGCAAGGGCAAGGATAAATGTGGAAAAGAGGATTTGCATTCAGACAACAACCAACAAGGACTGAAATTCACAATCTGGATAAACAAATAAGCATGGGGGTAGTTTGCTTATTACGGCGGTTACTACCCTAAACCAATTAAGCCTGATACCTCACATTGAATGCATATACAGCGTTACTCTCAGCTTCAACGGCAGGGGGAAATGTGGAAAAGAGGATTTGCATTCAGACAACAACCAACAGGACTGAACTTCACAATTGGGGTAAACAAATAAGCGTGGGGGGTAGCTTGCTTAATATGGCGGTTACTACCCTAAACCAATTAAGCTTGATACATCACTTTGAATGCATATATAGCGTTGCTCTCTGCTTCAACGGCAGGGGGAAAAGGGGGGAATGTGGAAAACAGGATTTACATTCAGACAACATCCAACAAGGCAATGATCTGTGCAGTCTGGGTAAACAAGCATCAGGGTAACTTGCTTGATGTGGCAGTTACGCCAACTCCAACTCCAACATTAATATCTGCATCAGTTGCAGGGGATGGCAGGAAACTTGAATCAAACAGTTACCAACAAGGGCCCTGAAATTGGTGGTTGGTGAAACAGATACGTATGGGAAAATAAATGTGGGAGCTTGCTAGGTAGACTGGATTGGTCTTTTTCTGCCATTTCTTGGTAGGCCCTACATTTCAATCGATATGTAGCCTTTCATTGCAGTTACTGATCTTGAAAAATGTGTTTCTGGTGGCGATATGTTCTGTGCATTGAATTTCCGAGCTGCAGACCTTGTCTTGCCAGGAGCCGTTCCGGTGACTCCAGGGCTGATACAGCTACATACTATTCCTTCTTTTTTGCCAAAAGTGGTCTCAGATTTTCACTTCAATCAGTCCATTTCCCTGCTGTCTCTGGGTAGGGAAAGAGATGTGGAGGAATATCACTTGTTGTGTCCCTTGGATGTCAAGAGACATGTGAGATATCTGGAGGTTTCTAAATGGATCGCCTGTTGGGCATGTGCAAGCTCAGACACACTTCCACGAGGGCGGAACTTCCTGTTCTTCACAGGTGTGTTGCCACAATGCCTCCATTAGCACACCAGCCGAATTTCACCACCAGGAACATCACCTATTTGGTGTCCCTGGTGGTGGAGAATGATAATCATCTCTTCCTGTATGCTGGTGTGAGGTGAAATCTTTGCAGGAGAAGGATGGCCTAGGAAGACCTCCAGTGGGCCTTCAACAGAGGAGCCTCCCACCCATGTGGAGTAAGTAGTGCCTGGAGTTAGTGTTCTAGGGGCTGGGGTGGGTACTTAGTGCCTGGGGTGGGGTCTCTAGGGGCGGGGAGTGGTAATATAGTGAATGGGATAGGTCATTATTGTCTGTGGTGAGGTCCTAGATGCATAGGATACATACTTAGAGGCTGGGGTGGGGGCTCAAGGGGCTAGAGGTGAGTACTTAGTGTCTGGTTTGGTTTCTAGGGGCATGGAATACTTACTTAGAGACAGGGGTATGGGCTTGAGGGGCTGGAGGCAGGTACTTAGTGCCTTGCATGGGGGCTCGAGGGGCTGGGGGTGGATACTTGCTGCTTGGGGTGGGGGCTCTAGGGCACCAGGATAAATGTTTGAATCTATAATGTAATTTATATCAAAAAGCATAGTTTGGTTTATATAACATTATACATGCAAAAATATTTATTCCAGTGTTACATTTAGGCCATTTCTAGCCTTGAATAATACATGTAGTCAATATCATATATTTATTAGTGCCTGTTGTATGGTTCTTTATTCTCTAGAAAACTGTCCCCTTTATACATTCCCACTGCCTGCTCTGCACAGCTACTTTAATTGTGACCAATGGTATTAGGGTTCTTCATGGAGGTTGCTTGTATATCTGTACTTTTGGTGCAGTTGACATTCCATCTCTTCTTGATACAACTTCAGACATCAGTAAAATACATGATAACTGACCATCATAGAGGTCACTGTTACAGTTTGTGCACACTCAAGTTTTTATTCATTTCCTTCCAATAGATTGAGAAACATAGAAACATAGAAACATAGAAATGACGGCAGAAGAAGACCGAATGGCCCATCCAGTCTGCCCAGCAAGCCTCACACATTTTTTCTCTCATTCTTATCTGTTTCTCTTAGCTCCTTGTTCTATTCCCCTTCCACCCCCACCATTAATGTAGAGAGCGGTGATGGAGCTGCATCCAAGTGAAATATCTAGCTTGATTAGTTAGGGGTAGTAGGGGCAGTAACCGCCGCGATAAGCAAGCTACACCCATGCTTATTTGTTTTACCTAGACTATGTTGTACAGCCCTTGTTGGTTTTTTTTGTTTTTTTTTTTTTTCTTCTCCCCTGCCGTTGAAGCAGAGAGCCATGCTGGATATGCATTGAAAGTGAAGTATCAGGCACATTTGGTTTGGGGTAGTAACCGCCGTAACAAGCCAGCTACTCCTCGCTTTGTGATTGCGAATCCTTTTTTTCTTCACCCCTGTCGTTGAAGCTATGCAGGATATGCGTGAAGCATCAGTTTTTTGTTTTTGTTTTTTTTTTTTTTCCCCTGCCGTTGAAGCAGAGAGCTATGCTGGAAATGTGTGATGTATCAGTCTTTCTCCCATGCCGATGAAGCAGAGAACCATGCTGGATATGCATGGAAAGTGAAGTATCAGGCACATTTGGTTTGGGGTAGTAACCGCCGTAATAAGCCAGCTACTCCCCAAGAAGAAGGCCTGGTGGTTGCACCTACATAAAAGGAGGTGGCTTTACCAGCTGCAGGCTCAGTGGGCCATGGCTGGTGGCAAGTTGTTTTTTTTCTCTAGTCATCAAGGCTGAATAGGTCCTGTTTCTAGTGGCATGCACACATTTGCCCTCTGCTCTGCATCACCCTTTCTGTTTTCAGCTAACAAAAATCCTTATTCACTTATACTCTGGCTTATCTGATAAAACCTTTAGGATCTTCACAACCACTATAATGTTTCTTTGCATGCTAATTTTTACAGGCCATATCCAATACTTATATACAGTATCATGGCCCTAGATGCCTTGCTATGTAGACCATGTGTCAAGCTCTCAACGAGTGCAAAACATGACCCAATGCACATTCAAGGCAGCATCAAAGAGCCCATTTACTTTGGTAACCTGAATGTCAAAGTTATTTTCTATGGGTTAGGCACCACATACCTATTAGATTTTCCCTTGCCCTACATCTCCACTGATAAAGCTATACCCTCTCACAGATAGGGTGCACATTACATAACACAATATTTATATTCTCTTCACAGATGACATCCCATCACTGGAAGAAGAGGAGGAGGAAGATTAGGAGGAGCAACAGCTGGAGGCTGGCAATGCACCAGTCCCAGGCCCTGCCAAAGCAGTTGCCACTGCTGGGGAGGAGCAGGATACTCCTCTCCCACCTCAGACACCACCTGGAGGAGAAGTAGTGGTGGAAGGTCGCCACTTCCAGGATACCCATCCCAGGCCAGAGCATCCCTCTCCCCAAACCCGTAGGGCCATCACTCCATTTTGACCAGGTCAGTAGCGAAAGAGAGGCAGAGACCGAGCAGTCTTTGCTGCCCAAGGAAGGCCTGCTTCACCCTTCAGCTCTTCCATCAACATCTGGTGGCCCAGCTGGAGAACCAGGCTCATTGTCTGGACCATCCACTTCAGACGATGAGCTGGTTTCTCAGCGCCAATTTGGATGGAACATCCAGATATTGGGGGAAGAGCTGAGGGTGAATTGGGCAGCCCTTGGGGGGTCTTGCCATGGCAATCAAGTGCCTAGCTGAGGTCCATCAGGAACATACAAGAGTCCTGTTGGCCTTAGCTATGTGCAATAGCAAGACCCCTATATCTGTTGTCTCTGCTCTCCCTACTGTCTTGAACCCTTTTTATTTGGATGTAGATAGTTTTTTTTCTTTAGTTTATCCCACTCCTGTCCTTTATTTTTATTTTGTAAATATTTTTGTACAAAATTTCAAAAATGTCTTAAATTTTTTTTTTAATTTCAATAGTGTGTATTTATTTTGTTGGGCTTCTGCACTGATGGGGGTAGGGAGACAGAAGGGGAATTAGTGTCAGGAGTTTTTACTGAAAGGACAGTACAGAAAGGAGAGAGGGGAGAGAGGAGGTAATGTAATGAGCACAACTTTCTTGTGACAGGGAAGTTGGGGTGGTGAGGGGGACAGAAGAAGGGTGATTAGTGGCAAGAGGTCATACTGTGAGGATAATATAGAAAGAGAGAAGGTGAGGGAGTGAGGGGGGTTGGAAGAGAGAGAAGGGGGGGCGTTAAGGAGTGGAGAAAATGTGAGGATCCAGTCTTGCATGAGAGAAGAGGGGGGGAGTGAGTGAGTGGGGAGTAGGGGAAGGGGGTTGGGAGAGAGAGAGGGAGTACCTTAAAAAAATGGAATAATTAGAAAAAGATGGATAGAGCCTTGAAAAAAACAAGACAGGTGAATTCAGTGCAATTAATTTATTTAACCTTAAAGAAACTTTGCAACAGTGAAGGAGAGAGAGGCATCTATGAATGCACGAGGCATGCAGGCATGAGAAGCATCCGCGCCAGAAGGAACCCACGCGTAGCCGCGCGTATCTTTTAAAATCCTGGGTCGGCGTGCGCAAGGCTGCCCAAAATCGGCAGCCTGCATGCGCCGAGCCATGCAGCCTGCCTCTGTTCCCTCCGAAGTCGCTCCGAAATCGGAGCAGCCTCGGAGGGAACTTTCCTTCCACCCCTGCACCTTCCCCTACCTAACCCACCCCCCCCAGCCCTATCTAAACCCTCCCCTACCTTTGTTGGACAAGTTACGCCTGCCCAAGGCAGGGGAAACTTGCATGTGCCGGGCCGGCCGCCGGCGTGCAATTCCCCAGCCCAGGAGCAGTTTCGGAGGCCTCGGCCACGCCCCTGAAATGCCCCCGGGTTGGAACCACGCCCCCGCCCCTGAATGAAGCGTCGCCCCGAAACGTGCCCAACATGCCCCGGGACTTACACGCGTCCCGGGGCTTGCTTGGCGCGCGCAGGGGGAACTTGGGGCAGGATTTTGGGGGGTACGTGCATATCTTACACATATACCCCTTTGAAAATCTGCCCCAGAGTATGAGGCTAAGTCCAGTTAAAAAATGACAAATCGGAATCATGTAAATATTAAACAGAGTGGCCAACAGTGAGGACCCTTGTGGAACTCCCATATCAAGTTCTATTTTATCAGAAATTGAGTTTTTGATTTTTCTTGGAAGAAGCGGTTTTTGAGATATGAAGAAAACCATTTGATTGTGATATCCATCAGTCCTGTTGGGAATCCCGGCTGTGGTCCACCGCAGCCTGGTCCCCCTACCTCCTCCGGCAGGCTCCGACAACCGCCCTCCTCCACAGCGCTCCGTTGCAGGCCACTCCGGGGCCTTGTTGCGGCTTCTTCCCCACGAGGGAGACACCATCGGCTCCAACCTGGGCTCCACCCCCTTAGGCGCATGCGTGGCCGAGCCCGTCTTTTAAAGGGGCTGTGGCAGGAAACCTTGGCCCAGCCCCCAACTGACATCACCAGCTGGGGCTATTTAAGCCCACTTCCTGCATCCATGCCTTGCCTTGGCATCAGGTCAGCTTGTGAGAGTAGCTAGTTGCCTGTTCCTGCATTCCATTCTCCGTTCCTGTGTTCCTGCTTGTTCTTATATTCCTGCTTGTTCCAGTGCCTGTTCCTGAGTTCCTGTGTTCCTGCTCCCATGATTCCGCTCCTTCTCCTGTTCCTGCCTTCGGTTGTCTCCTCGGTTCTGACCGGCTTAGTATACTGATTCTTCTGTCTTCTGCCCGTCCTGACCTTTGGTGTGTTCTCTGGCTCCTGCTTGTCTTCTGCCTGCCCTGACTTCTGGCCTGGCTTATCGTATTGCACCGTTGCTGCCTGCCTCAACTCCTGGACCATCTCCGTTCTTCTGGATCTCCGCCAGCCTCGGTCTACCTAATGGATTTTCCTCCACCAGGAGACCTCCGCCTAAGTCCTGCCGGCCCCGGCACCCAAGGGCTCAACCTGTGGGGAACGAGGGCTGGTAAAGGTGAAGCTCCTGTCAGGTCTCCTGGTCCTGCACCACCTCCCAGCTACGAGAGCCACTGGAGGGCCTTCCCTCAGTGGATCCACCAGCTCTCAAGCCAGCTCAAGGGTCCACAGTTCCAACAAGTCCAATTTCTGTTACTCTGTCTAAAAGAATTGTATGGTTCACAGTGTCAAATGCTGCTGAGAAGTCGAGCAATATTAGTAGATTACTTTGTCCACTATCGAATCCTCTAAGGATGATATCGGTGAGAGCAAGCATTAATGTTTCGGTATTACGATGCTTTCTAAAGCCAAATTGTAAAGGGTATAAAATATTATTTTCAAGATGTTCTGTCAGTTGTTTCTGTTTTACTTTTTCTATTAACTTTGCTAAGAATGATAAATTGGATATTGGTCAGTAATTGTTAAGCGATGTAGAGTCCAGTGATGGTTTTTTTTAAATTGGTTTAATTATTGCACATTTGAGTATTTGTGGGCAACAACCTTCATTTAGTGATAAATTAATTATTTTTGTTATTGGGATAGAAATTAAATGGGTTATTGATTTTAGAGCAGAGATGGAAATATTGAAAAGCGGGTGTGTTGCAGGATTCATTTTTTTAATCATATTTTCAATGTGGTAATGTGGTATCTCGAAATCAAATGGGCTTTGTCCAGGCAAGTCTCTGTAAAACTAATATATTGAAAGCTTTTATGACTATCCAAGCATCTAGTGCAGGCAACGGGAAGGGCTTATTTACAGTGGGCTTTGGAGCAAATTAATATTGAAAAGCAATTTTTTCAGTGGGTCAGGCTTTTATATAATCAGCCACTGGCATAGCTATTGGTTAATAAGTCTCTGTCAAATGTTTTTGTGTTGGGGAGGGGAGGGGGACTAGACAGGGTTGCTCTCTATCCCCTTCATTGTTCATCCTCTCCCTAAAACGGCTTGCAGCCAAGCTTTGTGCCTTGCCATTTTTAAAGGTATCAGGATTAAAAACAAGGTAGTTATATTTAGTCTTTTTGCAGATGACATGATGCTTTTTATAGGTAATTTGCAAAAGTCTTTGAGATATTATTGGCGTGATCAATGACTTTGGTAGTTTTCAGGTAATGTATCAATGATAATAAATCAGAGACTTTTTCTCTCCACTCTGGGTTGATAAGCTAGTGGGTAGGACCTTTCCCATTAATGTGGGCTAAGAACCAGATCCACTATATGGGTATTAATCTAGCCTGTATTGCGGAAGAGCTGTGTTCATTAAATTTTGATGCAAGCATGACAAAGATTAAGGCATTACTTCAGCATTAGAAGTCTTCCACTCTTGGTAATGGGAAGCAGTGCCTTGGTAAAAATGGTGGTCCTTCCAAAACTTTTGTACCCCTTGCAAATGGTATCCTTGTGGATTAGTAATAAATGGTAGGATTTTTCATTCATTAATTGGCTCGTTTTTTTTAGGAGCAATAGATGAGCATGAGTAAGCTATAATGTGCTGAGATTGAACAGGAGGGAATGACACTCCAGGATTTGAGAGTGAATAATATTGCCTGCTGTAAGGAGAAGAGCTATGAGGTCCAACCCCACATCCATTTATATATGTACCTATTATTTATCCCAGACTTTTCTGTTCATTTCTTAGAAAAATTACCCAAATGTTTGTGTTTCAAAAACACAAACTTTGTTGAAATGGGAAAGTAACTGGAGGAAGAACTAGAAGGCTGGGAGAAAACGAGAGATGTGGAACAGTGGGCCAAACTAAAAGGAACAATTACTGAAGTGACTAATATATATGCTAGAAAAATAAAGAAAGCAAGAAAAGAATGAAACCTATCTGGTTCACAAAGGAGGTGGATGATAAATAACAGATAAAAGAACATCATTTAAGAAATATAAAGGATCCCAAAGGGAGGATCACAAGGAAGAATATCTGGTGGAACTGAGGGAGATGAAGAAAGAAATCAAGAAAGAGAAAAGTCAAGTGGAAGAAAGGATTGCCAAAGAGGTAAAGCGAGGTGACAAAACATTTTTCAGATACATCAGTGAAAGGAGAAAAGTCCAAAGTGGTATACTGAAATTGAAAGGTGAAAAGGATCAATGGGTGGAGACAGATGAAGAGTGGAATGGATGAAACTCCGTTTACAGAAGAAAATGTATGGGAAGAGCTAGGAAAACTGAAAGTGGACAAAGCCATGGGGCCTGATGAGGTTCATCCCAGGATACTGAGAGAGCTCAGAGATTACCATAGTACATAAATCTATTCATGTCCACAATTCCAAATGGCTTGACATTCCTTTCGATGCTCCCCAGTCTACCCACCCTACTAGAAACGCCAACAAAGGCACCCTACTTGTACCCTCATTGAAAATAGCCCATCTCTCCTCGACACGTGACCGTGCCCTCTCAATTGGTGTCCCCGCCCTCTGGAACTCCCTGCCCCCAAGCCTGCGCCTTGAACCATGTGTGGTCAAATTTAAAAAGAAGATAAAAACTTGGTTATTTAAACAAGCCTATCCAGAATAGATCTTCCCCCAACTTATCACTCTACATGCCACTACATGGTGATTATACATTCCTTATGTTAAGCATCTCATTGTTTTGTTAACCTATATTTTCCTCGCTGCACTCTGTTCCCCCCTCTCCCAGTTTCATTTCCCTGTTAACATGTATTTTCCAGTCTAATAGTTCAAATGTAAACCGGTATGATGTCCCTTACTAATACCGGTATATAAGTGTTTCTAAATAAATAAATAAAATAAATAAATGTGCTAGCGGCTCCACTGCGTGACCTGTTCAATAGATTCCTGGAAACAGGAGTGGTGCCGAGTGATTGTAGAATAGGTGGTTCCACTTCACAAGAGTGGGAGCCGAGTGATTGGAGAAGAGGTGGTTCTGCTTCACAAGAGTGGGAGCAGAGAGGAGGCTGGAAATTACAGGCCGGTTAGCCTCACCTCAGTGGTGGGAAAAGAAATGGAGTCGCTGCTGAAGGAAAGAATAGTGAACTATCTACAAGCAGCAGAATTGATGGACCAGAGGCAACATGGTTTTACCAAGGGAAGGTCCTGTCAGATGAATCTGATCAACTTTTTTGATTGGGTGACTAAGGAATTGGATCAAGGAAGAGCACTCAATGTCATCTACTTGGATTTTAGCAAAGCTTTTGATACGGTCCCACACAGGAGGCTTGTGAATAAAATGAGAAGCTTGGGAGTGAGTACCAAGGTGGTGGCCTGGATAGCAAACTGATTGAAGGACAGAAGATAATGTGTGATGGTAAATGGAACTTAATCTAGAGAGAGCGGTGATGGGCGGAGTGCCACAACGGTCCGTGTTGGGACCAGTCCTGTTCAATATCTTTGTGAGTGACATCGTGGACGGGCTAGAAGGTAAGGTTTGTCTATTTGCTGATGATAATAAGATCTGCAACAGAGTGGACATGCTGGAAGGAGTGGAGAGAATGAAACGGGATTTAAGGAAGCTGGAAGACTGGTCAAAGATATGGCAGCTGAGATTCAATGCCAGGAAGTGCAGAATCATGCATATGGGGTGTGAAAATATGAAAGAAATGTATTCGATGGGGAGGGTGAAGGGCTGATGTGCACGGAGCAGACCTTGAGGTGATAGTGTCTAATGATCTGAAGTAGGCAAAACAATGTGACAACTCAATAGCTAAAGCCAGAAGAATGCTGGGCTGCATAGAGAGAATAACGAGTAAAAAAGGGACGTGATTATCCCCTTGTACAGGTCCTTGGTGAGGCCTCAACTGGAGTACTGTGCTCATTTCTGGAGACCGTATCTCCGAAGGGACAGAGGCAGGATGGAAGCGGTCCAGAGAAGGGCGACCAAAAAGGTGGATGGTCTTCATCGAATGACTTATGAGGAGAGATTGAAGAATCTAAATATGTATACCCTGGAGGAAAGGAGGAGCAGGGGTGATATGATACAGACGTTCAGATACTTGAAAGGTTTTAATGATCCAAAGTCAAAGACAAACCTTTTCCGTTGGAAAAAAAATCAGCAGAACCAGGGGTCACAATTTAAAACTCCAGGGAGAAAGACTCAGAACCAATGTAAGGAAGTATTTCGTCACAGAGAGGGTGGTGGATGCCTGGAACACCCTTCCAGAGGAAGTGGTGGAGACCAAAACTGTGAAGGATTTCAAAGGGGCATGGGATAAACACTGTGGATCATAAAGCCTAGAGGATGGGAATGAAGAGAAGAGGCATGGGGGTGGCTTGTGGGAATGATGGCTACTACCTGGTGATTAATACCCTTATTCAATAAACATTCACACGGTTAATGCGACTCCAACAATGCTCTATGCTTCAACGGCAAGAGGAAATGTGGAAAAGAGGATTTGCATGCAGGGAACAACCAACAAGGCTGCACAGTCTGGGTAAACAAATAAATGTGGGAGTAGCTTGCTTGTTGCGGCAGTTACTACCCCAAACCAATTAAGCCTGATACTTCACTTCAATGCATATCCAGCATAGATCTCTGCTTCAGTGGCAGGGGGAATGAAGATAAGAGGATTTACATTCAGACAACAATGAACAAGGACTGAATTGCACAGTCTGGATAAACATATAAGTGTGGGAGTAGCTTGCTTACTGCGGCGGTTACTACCCCTAATCAATTAAGCCTGATACTTCACCTTGAATGCATATACAGAGTAGCTCAGTTTGAATGGCAGGGGGGAATGAAGAAATAGGATTTACATTTGGACAACAACCAATACGGACTGATTTGCACAGTCTGGTTAAACAAATAAACATGGGACTAGCTTGCTTGTTGAGGCGATTACTACCCTAAACCAATAAAGACTGATACTTCACCTTGAATGCATATCCAGTATGGCACTCTGCTTCAATGGCAGGAGCAGAATGAGGAAAAGAGGATTTATATCCAGACATCTAACAAGGCATTGATCTGAGCAGTATGAGTATACAAACATCAAGGTAACTTATCGATATGAACGTTACTACCCTCAAACTTTAAGCCTTATACTTTACTTGATGCAGCTCCAACACTGCTCTCTGCATCAATGGCGGGGGTGGAAGGAAATTGGAATCAAAAAGTTACCAATAAGGGCCCTGAACTCAACGGTCGGGGTAACAGAAAAAATAAGTGTGAAAGCTTGCTGGGCAGACTAGATGGGCCTGTTGGTCTTCTTCTGCCATCATTTCTATGTTTCTATATAATCTCCTTTATTTCTAAGTTACAAAGAGCTAAGCTTAACACTTCATCAGGAAACACACAGACAAGTAGGGACATAGACCATAATAAAAACAATTACAAAAGCATATTTAACATCCAGTGCTTATCAGATTACAATTAATTAACACCAGCCTCACATCTCTCTAGCAGTGATTTTCAAGTATAGAATGCTAATGAGCTCTAACGTCCTGCCCCACAGACTAGGGAATAAAAGTGACCTGCAGCTGAACCCTCTCTATGGATCTTCAGCAGACTTGTCTCTCCATGACCATGAGCCTGGAGTCTGAGATGGAAGGATCTATTATCCAGACCAGGACTGAGCTGAGAAGGGCTTCACCTTTTCTCTTTCTAGCATCAAGGTGCACTCAGCTCCTCTACTCAGGGGCTCCTGGGAGGGGACTGGTCTTATTTCTCCAGTGGGAGCAGGGAAATCAGCCAGTGTGGAGACAATAGCACTTGGATGACTGCCTCCTTCTCTTTGATGGGTAATGATCGGATGACTACGGCTACTGTGAGTTCTGGCAGTCTGCTCCTTTTTAAGTGCTCATATGCATAATTCAGCAGCTTCATGCATAATCAAGTGAATGCACAATTAAGACTTTTAATTAGCAGATTTTCCAGCTCTTTTGTTGCTGGCACAATGCAGCAAGTGGTCAGTATAATAAATCACAGTTGTCGAGGTTTGACAGGGCTCTTAAAACCTCTGATCCTGGATAGGGACTTAGGAACATAAAGAAAGGCACTAATCTTATTTAAATACCGATTCACACAGTACCAGATGGTCTTCATGTTGCTTTTGACCTCTTTTAGGTGCCACTTTGACTAGAAAGGACCAATAAGACATCGGGCTTAGTCACATACGTAGCACTACAGAGTCCTTTGTTTTTCTCCGCATTAGCTGTACATAGCCCACATAGGCCAGTGTCCACTTTTGCTGATGTTAGAGGGTCCTTGTTAGTAAGAATTGGGATATTTCCTACACTTTCTTCTTTGTGTTTTACAAGAATGGGCCTTAGGAAAACACAAATTTCATGTGATGCGATTGATGATGGATTGGATCAATCCATGTCAACCAATTAGTTTAGTGCATCTGCAGCAAAATACTCTTTCATATTTAGGATTTTTTGCCTTTTGGCTCACTGCAGTAAGAAAAGCTTGGGCTTAATGGTGGGGGTCTTTGGGGCAAAACATTCAGGTTTGACCTTTTTTGACTCTGACAGGGAACTTTGACTTCCCATCTGGATTATATAATTTTGTGTTCCAAGTCTACCATTACTGCTTGAGTATATGTGTGGGAAATGTATCCTATATCGTGCCTACGGATAAGGAAGATAGCTTTTTTGGACACTAATCCTAAATTCAACAGAATTGTGATTTTGTCTATGCACTTGAAAGCAAATCTACAATACTCTCATTTTTCACATCTGACAGCACAATGGAGTGAGGATCTAGGGGAGCAGATTCAAGTTGAGTCTATGATTCAAACGTTTGCATTATTATATAAATACTTGTTAGCTGCTAATATGAGAGAAATGTAGTTATATAGGGTTTACATTACTAGGGTTTCAGGAGTGAAAATGAAAATTTGGGAATCTGTCTTAAATGCAGTACCTATCCTGGGGATCTTTGACATATGTTTACAGGTTGCCATAAGCTCCAGTCTTTTTGGAACAAAGTAACTGAGTTTTTGGAAAATATTCTGGGAAGTGAAATCCCTTAGTCTGGGTTGCTAATTTGCCTTAATATTATGGGCAAGAATTTAAGGCTGCCACAGGGGAGAGGGAGGGGGGAAGATTCTTGGCATTGGCTTTGATGCTGGCCAAGAAAACTGTTTTGCTATGCTGGAAAACAAAAGAGACCCAAACGTATCACCAGTGGCAAGAACTGATGCAGCAAACAGTGCAGCTTGAAAAGGTATGAAAGAGTTATCTCTTTTAAGGGTGTTTATGGCAATGAAGGGATATTTCCTACTATGGGATAACATGCTGAGGAGATTTTAGATGGCAAGACCATTCCTTGCTGATGTGGAGTCTATCAAATTAGATTCTTGTTTAACTGGATCTGTGTGAGTGTGTGGATGTGGTTTGTATGTGGTATGAATGGAAGGGGGTATTTAAAACAAATTTGTAAAACTATATTTGAGTCTAAATTTTCCTGTTCATGGGAGATTTTGTCTTGAAGGAATATCATGTATTCTTATTCTACTATCTGTGTGTTATGAATTACTCATTGACCCTAATAAAAAAAAAGAAGCTAAAAAAATGGGGAAATATGTCTGAAGCCATAGAGATGGATCATCTGGATCCATTGATCATTGAATGGTGTAGTTCAGTATTAGAACATAGGCCTGGATTTATCAAAATGCACTAAATATTAGGGGTGTGAATCGTGTGATCGATCATCTTAACGATCGATTTCGGCTGGGGGGGGAGGGAAATCTGATCGTCGTGTTTTTTTTTTGGTTTTTTTTTAATCGTTAAAAATCGTAAATCGGGGGAGGGCGGGAAAACCGGCACACCAAAAAAACCCTAAAACCCACCCCGAACCTTTAAAACAAATCCCCCATTCTCCCGAACCCCCCCCCCAAAATGTTTTAAATTACCTGGGGTCCAGTGGGGGGTCCCGGCGTGATCTCCCTCTCTCTGGCCACAACTGCGTTAAGAGAAATGGCGCCGGTGGCCCTTTGCCCTTATCATGTGACAGGGCAAAGGTAGCGCCGGCGCCATTTTGGTTCCTGGCTCCCGACGTCACGCGTAAAGGAGATCGCCCCCGGACCCACGCTGGACCCACAGGGACTTTTGGCAGCTTGGGGGGGGCCTCCTGACCCCCACAAGACTTGCCAAAAGTCCAGCGGGGGGTCCGGGAGCGACCTCCTGCACGCGGGCCGTATTGCCAATCTTCAAAATGGCGCCGGCGCTACCTTTGCCCTGTCACATGATAAGGGCAAAGGGCCACCGGCGCCATTTCTCTTAACGCAGTTGTGGCCAGAGAGAGGGAGATCACGCCGGGACCCCCCCCACTGGACCCCAGGTAATTTAAAACATTTTGGGGGGGTTCGGGAGGGTGGGGGATTTGTTTTAAAGGTTCGGGGTGGGTTTTAGGGTTTTTTTGGTGTGCCAGTTTTCCCGCGCCCTATTTAACGATACAATACAAATGCCCCTGATGATAAATCGGGGGCATTTGTATTGTATCGTGCACTCTAACGATTTTGGACGATTTTAAAATTATCTGACGATAATTTTAATCGTTCAAAAACGATTCACATCCCTACTAAATATCGCATGCATTAGGAAAAGGGGCATGTTTTATGGTAATAGGCTGTTTATCGCAAAGTGCGCTATCTTAGCACTTCACATAGGGGCAGATTTTTAAAAAATACGCGAGCGTGTACTTTTGTTCGCGCACCAGGCGTGAACAAAAGTACGCTGGATTTTATAAGATACACGCGTAGCCGCGCGTATGTTATAAAATCCGGGGTCGGCGCGCACAAGGGGGTGCACATTTGTGCAACCTGCGCGCGCCGAGCCCAGCATGAGCTGCATGTTCCCTCTGAGGCCGCTCCGATTTCGGAGCGGCCTCAGAGGGAACTTTTCTTTGCCCTCCCCCCACCTTCCCCTACTAACCCACCCCCCCGCCGGCAGCCCCGCTCCGTCCTCCGGTCCCGGGGGCTGGTCCGGAGGCCTCGACCACGCCCCCGAGCCGGCGCCATGCCCCTGGGCCCGCCCCCGAAACGCCGGGGCACGCCCCTGAAACGCTGCGTCGTTTCGAGAACGCCCCCGGACATACCCCCTCCCTCCCCTTTTCGAAAGCCCCGGGCTTTACGCGCGCCGGCGCACAAGGGCCCTGCGCGCGTAACTCCTGGATTTACGCGCGCAGGGCCTTTTAAAATCCGCCCCATAGGTATTAGCGCAAACTGCGATAACTTTTTCGCATTTTACGATAAGTGCCAGAATTGTATTTCCTACCTACAACAACTGGGGGGGGGGGGGGGGGCGAGAGAGAGAGAGAGAGAACCTTTTACAAGGCCCTCGTATTAGTCATTTATATCTCTATAGGAGGGCCATCTAATAGCTCGAGGTGAGGTTTAGGTATTAGTGTAGGGGTTAGGGGCCACTTTGACATTCAGAGTGCGACGTACGAACAGAACAGTGCGCTCTTGTGAAGATTTGATGACCTTCGGAGTGAGGAAACTCACCCAAAGATGAGATTTGTGCAATGTTCTCTCAATCTAGCTTGATGTTACCCAGGTAGAGAGTCCATCAAGTTAGGTTGAGAGAACACTGCACAAATCTCATCTTTGGGTGAGTTTCCTCACTCCAAAGGTCATTAAATCTTCACAAGAGCGCACTGTTCTTTTCGTACGTCGCACTCTGAATGTCAAAGTGGCCCCTAACCCCTACACTAATACCTAAACCTCACCTCGAGTAGCTAGGTGGGCCTCACATAAAGGTATAAATGCCTACCTAGTATGAGGCCCTTATAGCTTTGTGTTCTCTCTCTCTCTCTCTCTCTCTCTCTCTCTCTCCCCTCCCCTCCCCTAGCTGCTTTAAATATTGAAAATGCTATTTTTGAAAACATTGCAAAGTGTGATAAAGCCATATCGCATGGCTTAATGCAAATGAAAAAGGTGTAGTTAAAATCCGCGTTAAAGCCGTGCGATATGGCTTCACAAATTGTGAAGACGGGTCACTTGGCCAGAAATCCTGCCCCAAACTCCACCCCTTTTCCTAATTTGCATCATACCATGCGATATGGTGTTTTCGCATGCGATAAAGGTGTTTTCACATGTGTTAAAGGTGCTTTTTGCATGCGAAAATGCCATATAGCACTTTGATAAATGACCCCCATAGGCAGTGGTGGATCATTCAAAGATGAGGATCCTAAAATCCATGAAAACTAACTATGTTAATGATTATACATATATATATATGTTAATGACTATATATATAAGGTGATACCTTTTTATTAGACCAACACTATCTTATAGTAAATGATAGCAAAGCCAAACTATCTTATAGTAAATGATAGCCAAACTATCTTATAGTAAATGATAGCAAAACCAAACTATCTTATAGTAAATGATGGCAAAGCAAAACCAAATGGTCCATCCACAGCAAGGTGTTCAGGGTTATAACTACCACACTGTGCAGGTTACTCAATAAAGTAAAGTTACCACAGGTTATGCCAGTGATTTATTTATATCCTTTTACCATTAGGAATCTTGTGCATTCATCCTATGCCATCTTGAATTCCGTCACCATTTTTGTCTTTGGGATCCTACCAAGTACTTGTGACCTGGACTGGCCACTGTTGGAAACAGGATACTGAGCTTGATGAACATTTGGTCTAACCCAGTTTGGCAATCTTATATTCTTGTCTTCACCACCTTCACCTCCAAAAGAGCATTCCAGGCATCCAACACCCTTTCCATGAAAAAATATTTCCCAATGTGTTCCTAAGACTACCCTTCTGGATCTGCATATGTAAAGAATCCTATGGGTTCCTAAGAAGTTAGTTCCATTTTAATAGGTTTCCCATATGGGAGACCATATGATAGAGTCCCCAAAGTATATAAACCCATGCCACCATGTTAGGGTGAGGACTCTTTATCCCGGATGAGGTCAGCATATTTTTAAGCTGGCTTCTGTTTTGTTTGGCTTTTATTTCAAAAGGAATTGTGGACCTTTAACAATGAAGCCTGAGTATAGAAAAAAAGAAAGATTGCCTTTGCCTAATTTTAAGATGCTTTTTTGGAACCCTTTTGGTTTAAAGAAGGAAGTTATTTCAGCCTGCCTCTCTCAAATTTTGCCCTTTTCTAAGGTTTTAAGCTCTTCTATCTGCCTGAGTACCCTAGAGCCCAGTGACTCAATGTGTTCCAGTGTGTCTATCATCCAGAGAGAAGCTGTGGACTACTCTCAGTCCTTTGGAAGAATTAATCTGTATTCATTCCTGGGAAGAAGGAGACTATGAAGAACATCTGTAGTACCCATCCAGTGATAATCACATCTATATCATTGGGATATTGAAGAAAGGAGTGTTGAGGTTCTCTATCCAGGTATCTTCTAAGGGAGAAAAGAGGCAAAGGAGTAATGTCTGAGGCATCTGGACTTAAGGTATGAGACTTGGGACTGTAAACTAGTACATCTAAATTGCATTAACATATCATCCATCAAATTGAAGGAGGACGCTCAAAAACTACTAGGGATGTGAATCGTGTGCCCGATCGTTTTAACGATTGGGTTCGGCTGGGAGGGGGGGGGGGAAATCTGATCGTTAGAGATGTGAATTGGGATCGGTTCCGATTCCAATTCACATCACTAATTTTTTTTAGTGAGGCCCGCGCCAATAAAAAAAAAACCCCACCCGACCCTTTAAAATTACCCCCTTAGCCTCCCCCACTCTCCCGACCCCCCCAAAACTTTTTGCACATACCTGGTGGTCCAGGGGGGCCGCGGGCAGTGATCTCCCGTTCCCAGGCCATCAGCTGTGCTAAAAAAAAATGGCGTCGATGGCCCTTTGCCCTCACCATGTGACAGGGCAAAGGTAGCGCTGGCGCCATTTTGAATATTGGCAATACGGCCGAGTGCAGGAGATCGTTCCCGGACCCCCGCTGGACCCCCAGGGACTTTTGGCCAGCTTGGGGGGGCCTCCTGACCCCCACAGCCCCTGTGACATTGTGAGGGCAAAGGTAGCGCCGGCGCCATTTTGAATACTGGCAATACAGGAGGTCGCTCCCGGACCCCCGCTGGACTTTTGGCAAGTCTTGTGGGGGTCAGGAGGCCCCCCAGGCTGGCCAAAAGTCCCTGGGGGTCCAGCGCGGGTCCAGGAACGATCTCCTGCACTCGGGCCATATTGCCAATATTCAAAATGGCGCCGGTGCTACCTTTGCCCTGTCACATGATAAGAGCAAAGGGCCATCAGCTTCATCAGCAAGTGCTTGCTCTTAGAGGAGAATTATTTCTTTGCTTTCCTTGCAAATGTTTAGCTGAATTTGAGAATATACGTTATGTTTTTGTAAACCCTAACCATTTGCAGTTATTTGTAGATGTGAAAGCTGCTGTTGATAATGCCAATGCTTCTTCCTAGGATATTCAGACTGGTTTAGTTATTTGATCTCTAGCTCTCTCCTTTTTTTCTTGTTTATATTTACTGTTTATAATTTTAGCTTCCTAATCTTTCCTCCCCCCTTTTTATCTTTATTGTGGGCTAAATAGAGGCTTTCAGATTTGTCTTTGTTTTCCTGTTTTGTAATTGCTTGTTAAATATTTTGACTATTTCTGTTACCTATTTATCTTCATTAATTTGTGGAAATTTAATAAACACAAAGTTTTAAAAAAATGGGTTTTAGACATGCAAATGCACTTTGCCTGAGTAAATGGGCTTTTGAAAATTGCTACATAATAGTTACTTTTATACATGTGAAACCTTTTGAAAATTTTCTCCTATGAGAGGAAGAGTAACAGCTTAAGCCCAAGAATTGAGGTGTGGTTTTTCAGATCCAGTGAGCTTTAACTGAATAAACACATGTCCCCTGCTAGATAGTTCAGTCTTTCTAGTATAAGAACTTTTAGGAAGTAGGCATAATATAATTTATCACCACAATACTTGATTCTTTGACAGTTTTATTTTGTTATGTCATTTTCAGACCACACTTATGTCACTTCATGCCTGACTGTATAGCACAAATTAATTCTATTGGTGAAATTTTGATTATAAAATCTTGACATTTTTCTGTTGCCATTCAATGATTTCAATTTGTCACCCATTCAATACATAAGTAGGAGTGATTCTGAATAGCAGCACGTAAATTACTTTATCAAGTTAGAGGTCATCTGTATGAATTGGTTTGCTCATAATTCTGCCCTTGAACTAATTTGCTCTCAAGAAAAAACATTTTATTTATATTCATTTTATAACTTTGTTCCTTTTTTTTTTTTTTTTTTTTGCTGTGTTATTCTTTTTGATATCTTGTCATTGAGCTTTCTGACTCAGAATTATACCATAACAAATAGGTTTCTTGTAGTTTTGCAATCAGCTTTCTAGAAAAAAAAAATGTTATAGATTCAATAAGCATGTGCACAAAACAAATATCTAGTTAAAGTTCTAGCAGCTGAAACAGTTGATTTCACATTTTAATGATAAACAAAAAATATTACTAACCTCTTCTCCTTTGAGAAGAGAGGGACCAATAGGTACAACAGTGCCTAGACCAAAATAGAGAATAAGGGAATTTACATGGGAAGTGAAACAATTCCAGAGATGGCAGAGAAGAAATAGGAGTGGAAGAAATGAAGCCAAATAAATGGGCTGAATCAGTACAGACACGCTAAAAAAGCGCATCCATTTTCGGCACCCGCTCTTTGAACGCATGGTCTGCCCCCTTGGGCGGGCACTAATTTCTGAGCATAAAATGTGCAGATTAGTCACACATTTTTTCCTGTATCCCAGGCATATGACTAATAGCCTCATCAACATTCATTTCAGGGGGGGGGGGGAGGGGGGTTTGGACATGTGTTGGGGACGCACTAAACCCCTTTTTGTAAAATGGGTTGTAGATGCATGTCCAAAACGCACTTCCAAACTGGATTAAAAAGTGCGCTCAGCTGAGCGCACTTTACAGTACCAACCGGCCTGAAAGACTTATTGGTAAGGCATCAAAAAGACAGAAAGGCCTCAATTAATCCTTTGCAGGAAACAATCTTGACACTGTGTTTACAAGCCTTCTCTTGCCTCTCTGAATTCAGTGCCTGAAGAATAACATTTTATGAACTACATAAAATTTGAATTCAGAAATAATCTACTACAATTTTTACTATCTTTAAATGTATTTATTGCTTACTTTTATAACCCAATGGAGTTGTAAAATCACCCTAAGTAGCAAACAATAATATCAACACAGAAAATCATAATATATAATAATGTAAATAAAATATAATCATGACTTAAAATCCATAAAAAATAGCATAAATTGCCATTAAAAGAATAAATTGTCAGAAAACAATCAATTATTCTCAAAAGCTATGTAAAACAAAAAGGTTAAATAATATTGTTCCTCCCAAATATTCTGAGAAAGACTGTTCCACAACAATGGATCTACACAACAGAACACCCATTCCCTGATGCCATTTAATTATGCTTCCTTAAGTGAAGTTACAACTAATAGGATGCTCTGTGGTAAACCCAATACTTGTCTAGGACAAGAACTAATATTATGTAAAAATCTAAAAAACAAGCCTAAAACTTTAAAATGAATATGGTGGAACATTGGAATCCAATGAAGCAGCTTTAAAATAGACATATGTTCACCATATTTAGTATCTGTAAGCACATGGGTTGCAGTATTTTGAATCACTTGTAAACAGGAGATATGTTTTTTTTATGAGTCCAATGGTGTGTGTATATATATATATATATATATATATATATATATATATATCATACTAATACAGAAATTGTGTATGATCTGGCTATGAGAGAAATGACCATAGAAATTAAGAATGCTCTGATGCTGTAATATTTCCCCACCCAAAGGGAACCATCGACACAAGATCCAAGCAAGACAAAATCCCATAAACCAAAGAATCATCAGAGATATACAAGAAAACGATCAGTTATTTACCTAAAAACACAGGTCCTGGATGTTCACCAGTTCCCTTGCTATGCCATACATCTTTCCTGATAATAGCCTATAACTAAGGGTTAAATTACTAGAAACATGAGACCTATATCCAGGCAATTTCTTACACAAAACTATAGATTCACCTTTATCTGTGGAATACTGTACAACATGAGACCTATATCCAGGCAATTTCTTGCACAAAACTATAAGAACAGAATGTTACAATTCTGCGCGCAGCTAGGCCCACGAGCAGCCTCTCACCTCCACTGCCAGCCTGCCTGCTCTCGACGCAGAAATCCTGCTTCGCAGTGGGTTAGTTGCCACTGCCATTCTCCATGCAGCCTGGAGGCCGCCAACATTGTTGCTCCTCCTGCGGTGGGCTGGGCTGCCACTGCCACGCTTCCACGCGGCTTAGAGCCGCCGCCTGTCTTCCATGGCAGTCAGGGACTCCGCTGTCCTGCCTCTGTAGTCCCAGAGGCTGCCTTTAATCTGGTGCCCTTGGGGCTGGATGCCGCCATCAAGCCTCCTCCTTGCGGCTGGTGGTCACCACTGTCGTCCCTCTCTTGGGGCAGGAAGCCTCCCCGATGTCTATGGCCTGCTTTGCAGCCTAGTGCCACTCCTGCTCTCTCTTCACAGCATAGCCACTTCTGTCCATGGTCCTGCCTCCTTAGGTGCACGGCCGTGCCTCCTTCAGCCTCTTAAAGGGCCAGCGGTGGGAGTAGTCCCGCGGACCCTCCTGATGATGTCATCCTGGGTGTTCCTCTTCAGCCCTATAAAAAGGGCCTTTCGTCAGTTCTTCTTTGCCTTTGCAAGGAGCCAGTCCGCTCCTGGATTTCTCTTCATTGCCAGCTTCTTCAAAGCATTTCGTTTTTTATGGGAATTCCCTCGTCGTCATCTTCTTCTGTGTTCCTGGTCTCTCGTCGGTTCCTGATGTCTTTGCCTGATGTTCCTGATGCCTTCGCCTTATTTTTCAGATGTCCTCTTCTCCATATGTTCTGATGCCTAGATGTTCCGTGTCCAGATGTCGAGTTGTTCCAGATGTCCAGTTCTTCTGATGTCATGATGTTCCAGATGTCCAGTTCTCCTGATGTCCTGATGATCAGCCGTTCCATGTCCAGATGTCCTGATGTTCCATGTCCAGAGGTGGTGCACTGCCTTCTTTAGTCAGCAGCGCTAGCCTCTGGAAGACCCTTGTTTTTAATGCCTAGTTCCGAGTATCCTGAGTCTTGAATA
Source organism: Rhinatrema bivittatum (assembly GCF_901001135.1). Classification (NCBI taxonomy): domain Eukaryota; kingdom Metazoa; phylum Chordata; class Amphibia; order Gymnophiona; family Rhinatrematidae; genus Rhinatrema; species Rhinatrema bivittatum. The sequence goes on from NC_042618.1 coordinate 290,644,034, forward strand.
CTGTTCTGGTCTTCAGAGTCCCTGATGTCTGCTTCCATCCATGCCTAAAGACTTTTCCAGAGTCTGCTTCGCCTTCGACGTGGTCCACGACCTGCCTTGAGTGGTTGTGTAGGGTACGCGGGAAAGCAACATTCAGTACTTTCTCCATAATCCTGAACCTTGCCTGAAACCTCCAAGCAATCTATGACCGAGTCTTCTGAGTTTCCTGAGTCCTTGTCTGAGTTCCTTGAGTAACCTGAGTCTACTTCCGAGTCATCTGAATATCCTGAGTCTTCGTCTAAGTCTTCTTGTTCTTGCCCTTAGCCTCTGTCCATCCTGTCGCATCTGCCATACCAATTGGCAGGTCCGAAAGGGCTATCCAGTGGCCAGAGTGCTACCCCAAAGACCAGCATTGCATTGTTGGGTCTCTCTCAATGCACTCAAGTTCGGCAGAGGTTTGGGCCCCTGGTCTTTAGCTTGTCCGCTTGTGCTTGGACACATCTTGCCTGCCTCGGCACTTCCTCGGAGCTCCTCTGTAGTCGTGCCGTGGTCCAAGGGCATACTACCTATTTGGAATGGGGACCGCTCCCTAGCGCTCCCCATAACAAGGGTGTTGTTAGCCCTGAATACGTGGGCCCCACGCTCCCCAGTCTTCACCTCAGTGCCTCCTATTCCGTGGTGGTTAAAGTAATGTTTCAACAGGCCACAGTAGAAGCCATTGCATGGCAGCTGAAGAAGAGGCCCAACAGAGGCCTGACAGGCCACCACAGACCCCCATCTCACAGTGGCTGTAGGCCCAACAAACTGCTGTTGACCCCATCCTTTGGCAGCTGAAAAAGAGATCCAGAAGAGAGGGGGAGGTGCAGAGTGAGAGCCTGTGTGTGAATATGTGTTTGTGTGTGTGTGTGTCTGAGAGAGAGAGAGCCTTTGGAAATAGGAACCTGTAGAAGTGAGACCATGTGTATAGCAGAGTGTGTATAAATGTGAGGTTGAGCGCCTGTGTGTGTGTGTCAGCATGTGGGGTTAAGAGCATATGTATGTCTGTATGTGTATGTGTGAGAGAGAGAGAGAGACAGTTTGTGTTTGAGAGAGATTATGTATGTAAAAGTGGGAACCTGTGGGAGTGAGAGCCTGTGAGGGTGAGTGTGTGTGTCAGAGAAGGAGCCTGTGGGGTTGAGAGCATGTGAGTGTGGTGTGCAAGAGGGGAACCTATGGAATTGAGTGTGTGTACAGAGATAGAGGACTTATGTATGAGAGCATGTGTATGTGCGAAAGAGAGAAGGAGCCTGTGGGGTTGTGAGCATGTGTGTGTAAGAGAGAATAGCTTATAGAAGTTAATGTAACGAAAAGCTTCACCCTTCTTCCTGCTGAAAGAACCACAACCTCTGTATCCAATACTGTATATACCACCAACCTACAAGTGGGATTTCAGACTGCGCTTCCACCTGAAAGCCACCTTGTTTCCTACAAATTTGTATTTATACAGAGACATTCTCAGCAATCAACTACAAGAGTTTGAACCTACTTTAGTTCATATACTCTTTCGCTACTGCATCTTTAAACTTCATCTCCTGATTCTACTTGCATTGCTTAGCTCTCATGCCTTGCTGGCAACCAGAAAGCTCATACTAAGGGGAAGGTGGTTGGCAGAGATGGAAGATGCTAAAGTTCCTGCTTCCACTATTACCAACCTGGATTAAAATTTTTCAAAATAATAAGAACATAAGAAATGCCATACTGGGTCCGACCAAGGGTCCATCAAGCCTAGTATCCTGTTTCCAACAGCAGCCAATCCAAGTCACAAGTACCTGGCAAGTACTCAAACATTAGATAGATCACAAGCTACTATTGCTTATTAATTATTGTAATAGCAGTTTATGGATTTCACATCTAGGAACTTATCTAAATCTTTTTTAAACCCAGTAACACTAACTGCTGAAATCACAACCTCTGGCAATGAATTCCAGAGTTTAACTATGCACTGAGTGAATAAGAATTTTCTTTGATTTGTTTTCAATAAGCTACTTGCTAACTTCATGGAGTGCCCCCTGATCCTTCTATTATCTGAGAGAGTAAATAACGAATTTACATTAATTTGTTCAAGTCCTTTCATGATTTTATAGACTTCTATCATATTCCCCCTCAGTCGTCTCTTCTCCAAAGTGAAAAACCCTAACTTCTTTAGCCTTTCCTCACAGGGCAGCCGTTCCATGCCCCATATCATTTTGGTCACCCTTCTCTTCACTTTCTCCAGTGCAGCTATATCCTTTTTGAGATGCAGTGACCAAAATTGCATACAGTTTTCAAGGTGCAGTCTCGCCATGGAGTGATACAGAGGCATTATGACATAATATGTTTTATTTTATTTTTATTTTCCATTCCCCTTCTAATAATTCCTAACATTCTATCTAAATGTTTTGTGATTTTATTCTTTATAACAGTTTCCACAATTTTTCCCGGCACTGAAGTCAGGCTCACCTGTCTATAGTTTCCCAGATCACCCCTGGATCCCTTTTTAAATATAGGGGTTACATTGGCCATTTTCCAATCTTCAGGTACATCATATGATTTTAATGATAGGTTACAAATTTTTACTAATAGTTCTGAAATTTCAATTTTTTGTTCTTTCAGAACTCTTGGATGTATACCATCCGGTCCAGGTGATTTATTTCTCTTCCGTTTGTCAATCAGGCCTACCACATCTTCCTGGTTCACCGTGATTTGGTTCAGTTGATCAGAATCATCACCCATGAAAACCTTCTCTGGAACGGGTATCTCTCCAACATCCTCTTCAATAAACACTGAAGCAAAGAAATCATTTAATCTTTCTACAATGGCCTTATCTTCTCTAAGTGCCCCTTTAACGCCTTGATCATCCAACGGTCCAACTGACTCCCTTGCAGGCTTTCTGCTTCGGATATATTTTTTAAAGTTTTTATTGTGAGACTTTTTTGCCTCTATGGCCAACTTCTTTTCAAATTTTCTCTTAGCCTGTCTTATCAATGTCTTACATTTAACTTGACAACGATTATGCTTTATCCTATTTTCTTCTGAAGGATCCTTCTTCCAATTTTTGAATGAAGATCTTTTGGCTAAAATAATCTGCTCAATTCTAGAATACCTCACTGTCAACCATCATGATAGACTATTAATATCAAACCTAGAACTTTGACAAGGCAACTTTTCAACTTATATTTCTGTGAATTTCTAACAACCATCAGCCATTATCCTTTGGATCCATCTTCAAACTTCCTGACTCCATTGAACACCACTTTATCCAACCATGATGCTGACCTTGCCAATCTACTTCATAATGACCCAGTCATATAATTCATATGAAAGGCCTAAATCACAGAAATTCTCTTCAAGAAATTGATAAATATACCACACAGAAAATGAACAAATGACTAAAAAATATATGGGTGTCCTGATTCTTCCAAAGAGCTTTTAAAAGACTAAGACTTTCCATCACCTTTGAAGTACATCATTTTTCAACTTTCCTATCCATTGTTATGTATATGCTTTCATGACTACTCTGGTTCCAGTTATCATCCAGATATCCATCCTATTCATCAAATGAAAAGAAGATAACTAACCCCATCAGATCAATCCAGTTGGAACATACCTATGCATTACTTAATTCCCAATCTTGGAATCTATGAACTAGTGAAATATTTCTCCTCCATAGCAGAGCAAGAAGCTTAATGAAACTAACAAAATAATCTAATGGATATAATAATTTTATTGCTATCATGTTAACCTTTTGTATTTTATTATGCCTCATTTGCCAATGCATGTTGAACCTCTGCAGTAAATCCTCTTCCAAGCTGATTGCTCCTACAATTATAACTACACTACCTGACAGCCCTGAACTTTTCTCTGAGGATATTTGTCCTAGGTGTTTGACTGTCCTCTTGCTTCCCCCAAAGAAAAAAATTATATATTGCAAATATTGCTGCAACCATCTAACTGTAATACCAACCAAACTGGATCATTCATCAAGCCACATTAAGGCCTTATGGCATGATAAATGGGGTCTAACACAAGACAGATGTGCAATGTTTATTGTGTCACACATTAGTATGTAAATATGATAATGAGCATGCAAAAGCTAGAAAATTATGCAAATGAGGGACTACTACCGCCTTTTACAGTAAAATAATACATAATAATGCTGTATTTAATGAGGGAAATAACATCTTTTTGATTTGCGGTAGAGCGCAAAAAAAGTTTTTATCAAGCCATAGCGGTCGTTATCTCAGATTGTGGCTATTATCACACAACATAAAATGAGGCCTTCTCTCTGACATATCTACTTAGCCCTGTTGGACCAATAAAAACAGCTTTTGTTACCTGCCCTGTCTTCCTAAGGTTATAATGTAGGAGGAAATGTACTAGTAGTGGGATACTGGCTGCTTCAGGTTGCTCAACAACAACAAAAACAATGACTAAAACAGGCAAGGGACATCACCTCCTATGGTACTATCTGCATAGAGCCAGAGCTGCAAGCCCCGCCGGTGGAGCACCCTGGCCCATGTCAAGGCTTGCAACTCAGGAGGGCATGCAAGTGGTACAGGGTATGAATCTTTCAGCTTCGAACCACATTGCTGGGAATGCCAGAAGAACATGTGGTTAAGAGGTATTACCTCAGATCTCAAGCTCTCATGGAATTATATCAAGAATTCAGAGGGGATTTGGATCCCATCGCAGAAAGGTTCCGTGCTATACCAGGCCTTACCAAACTATTGTGCACCCTGCATTTTATGGCATCTGGCTTCTTCAAACAACTGTCAGGGCCAGGTCATAATAGCTGTACGTAGCCACATTAATCGTTTCATAAGATTCCCTTGTGAAAGGCAGGACTTGCTGTTCTAGAAGAGAAGCTTTTATGCCACTGCCAACTTTCCAAATGTTCTGGGAGCTATTGACTGCAATCATATACCCATCATCCCACCCCGTGGCATGGATCATATCTACCACAACAGAAAGTTCTACCATTGAATCAATGTGCAAGTGGTCTGAGACACTCGACTTCGTATCCTTAACGTGGTCGCCAGGTACCCGGGAGCTATGAATGATTCATTTATACTTAGGCAACCTGGCTTGTTTGAAAATTTTGAAGATGGCCTCTTTGGTGATGGTTGGCTCATAGGTAAGAGCAGTGTTTCTTTCTATAGTCCCTCTCCAGCTATATTTTTACAGCAAATGTCACTGACATGGGGGGTTGTCAAGGATGTGACTGCATCTGTTACATGAAAAGTGGCTTCCACAGTTAGGTCAACAAGCCATAGTGCCAGGACCCAGCTTTCTCTCCCCATTCTGTAGGGTCTTACTAATGTTATGTGTTCCTACAGAGCACGTTCCACTAAGGTCCATGTGTGAATGAGCAGTACAGACTTTCAACTGGTTAACTTAAAAGAAGTGGCAGTCCAAATCCTGTTTCTTGGAGCTGTTGAAAAGTCATTTGTTTACCTAAATCATTTTGGGCGCACAGTGCAGGGACTCCCATGTCAGGCATGCCCCATTAGTGCATTGTCGGCCCTTGGCTAACGGTGCCCATATTGGTATCTGTGGCACTTTGGCTCTGACATCCAGGAAGTCAGCCACAGTTTGTCTTCACCATCACAGGGATGTACAGGTTCAATGGAAGCCGTGGGAATAGCCTTTTGGGACAATCCTATTCAGTGAGTCATGTCTGATAAACATGTATCTCTGGAGGACACTGCTGAACAGCTAGGGATATGAACAATCATACCACAAGGTTGATAACTTTCTGCAGTGATGTGTTGCAGCTGTGATGTACAGCTTCAGGATTAGAGGAATACTTGCTTGTGAGTGACATTTTCTAGGTACCCCAAATGCATGATTCCATTCATGAAGGTCTGACAGAGCATAACAAAGTGCTATAGCATACATATAGTGTTCCCATAAAAGGCGGCATGGACTAAGGGTTTGGAAACAGTTTTGTATGCCGCACGTCAAGCTAGAGCTTCACTTCTGCTGTCTTATAGCATGCTGTGGGTTGGCAGAGAGACAACTAAGTCATGGGGGTGTAAGTGATGCTACAGTTCTGTCTTAGGCACAGGAAATTCTGGCTATGGTTGCCGGACCTGGCCTCTAACACCTGTCACTCTTCTGAACATGCCAGCAGAAATGAAGTGAAATGAGGCCTTATGTTCTACCTGTTGTGTCATAGAATGCACCTTGGACAAAATGGGGGGAGCTTTAATGTGTGCCCCACTCTGAGTTGCTGAGATAGTGCCGCTATGCAGTGTATTTCATAATCTGGCTGTCACTATGGCATCCCAGTAGACATCATTCCAGATCTACCTGAGGACACCCCATGACCTGCAGAGGTCGGGGAGACCACACGGACTGGCAGCCAGCTTGGGCAAACTGTTATACAATGCTACTTTGCCTGTTATTCATCTAGTCCTTCCCCTTCCATGGAAGAGAGCCCAGCAGAGTGGTTCTAGCTGGTCTCATCTCTCTTTCTTTTAACTCACAGATCCTCTGTTTGGGTCACTGTATAACATAAACCACTTAGGCCTTGTTAAGCAACATTGTTATAATGGAGCAATAGGTGCAGTAGGCAGTAGCAGACAAAGTAGACACCAAATAAACCTAACTTGTCCTAATATATTCATAATAGATTGTCAGTCAAAAAGAGTAATGTCTTGCCATAGCATTCATGTAGGACTGCCAACACAGTGTACATAGCTTGCACCTTCTTGCTTGCCTCAGCCTAGCCTTTGACCCTGTCCAAGCCCTCACATGTTGGCAAGATAGTTACATAGAATGATGAAACTACATCAGAGCCTAGTACATGGAGCCAAGTGTTCTATAAGTCAGAGAAATCACAAGTAGCTTAGCTGCTTAAAAGCACAGCCTGAAGCTACAAGTTGACAGTTACAATCAGTCACAGACTCAACATGTTACAGTGTGCATCTGAATATTTCCACATGCATATCGAATGCATGGTGTCACATGGACCTGCAAAGATACAGGTGTCAGCACTGCCTCAGCTGTTTGAGGCAGTGCTGACATAGGAGTGCTCACACAGCAGACCTTCACTTACACCCTTTTGGGAAGCACGTGTCAAATACTGTGGCAATCCTAAGCTTCTCACATAACAATGCACATGACAATACACATGACAATGCACAGCTGGGCCCTGCTACACCAAGATAAGCAGTCAACTCTCATGTACAGATGGTGAGGGCCTTGGCCCTTAGGTTGTCATGTTGGTTATGTTAGCTGCTCAGGGAAGCTATATAAGGATGTTGGTCTGAATATCTGAAGGCTGGATTGGGAATAGAATGGTGTCATGCCTTCACATGATGTTGAAGGTCACCTCTGAAATGTATAGGTCAGGGTTTATTTAGTGATGACTGTAATAGCACGTAACAAGTGGTTCACCTCATTGAACCGAAGGCAAATTTGTGTTAGACACTATTAACCTAGCTTGACATGTCACAGGTAGCCACTGAGAAATACTGAGATGCGTTTGCCTGTCTAATTCAGGGCTAGTCATGTTATCCTGTTTTATGTAGGTACATAGAAAATCTGCAGAGTACTTTGTTCTGATTGCTAGTAGCAGTTACAGTCCTTATCCTATTTGTAGCCACCCTTAAAGCAACTAAGCTGAGGACTCCAGGAGAGAGAAGCTACCGGTAGCAAAAAATGGTCATTGTCCAAGCAGAATCGTGACCTTTCGGTCTTTTCAGATTTGAGGCCCTTGCTTGTCCACATGGCTGCCATGACTTGTGGCCAACATAGCAGAGTTGCTGACCTATAGGATGGGTATCCTGTGGTGTTTGAGCAATTTGGACTTTGTGGATACCGAGACCAAGGTGGTGTGGTGATAGACTCTCACTCATCAATTCTGTACATAGCATTAAGACTAGAGAAGATGATGTCAGCTGATGACCTCATGAGCCAACAAGTCTCTTTGTAAAGCCTGCCACTGTGCAAAATGTATAGGCTAACTGCTCCCAGAGGTATCATGTGGTAGGTATGATGTCTTCTGCACTTTCAGTGTTGCTATTGCTATGTGGTTTGTAACCTTTTTACAAAGCAGATGGTGCATGGCTTTGGGAATCGAAGGAGGGACCATGCCAAGTGACCTGGACAAGTACAGCTCCACTGGCCAAGTGCCCCTTCTCTCGATCCAGGCAAAACATATGCTCACTGAAGGTATTTGATTTCTTTTTATATCTATTTAAGTACACCATCTTAAAAAGATAAACTACAGAGTTAAGCACTTTTGACCATTATGTAGAAAAGACAAGCATTTTGGGGCACCTGAAGCCTTGAGGGGCACATGTATGTAACAGGGACAAATCAGTGAGCATATATGCTTCCGACAGATGTCTGTCAGGCTGCCAGAGTCATTACTTCTCACAGAAGATAGTCTACCCCTGACTACCTCATTAGCATATAGGGACAAGCTTGGCACAGACATCATTGATGGCTGATGATGAACAGACCGGGAACAGCAAATTTGGGCATTAGTAGGTAACCAAAGTACTAAATGTAGTCTGTAAACAACAATGTCCTAACCGATGTGTGTGTCTGGGTGAGCGATGTGCTGTGTTAGCCTCTGTCTATATCTGTGTCTGGGGGTGATGTGGGACTCGTAATTATCTTCCTTACCACACCAATGCATACACTAGAGCATGCACTGTGTGTGTACCCAATTAGCACACAATGGCTTTTGACACAAGCAATCCTGTGCTTCCACTCTTTATGATGGATGCTACAGCTATGCTAATGTATAGGCAGGAAGAAATAGGCCTTAAACATTGTAACCAAACATTTCACCTTGGTCTGACATTGTTCATTCACTCGAGATGGGGAGTGAATTGGCAGCATCAAAGCCGGATGAGTAGATATATGCCTGGAGTGTACATTTCCCCCACTGTACCTGAAGCTCTCCTATCCAGTTCCTGGAGTGGGCCTATTTGTATTGGTATTGGGGGATGTGCCTGGTTGGAAGAGCTTCAGATGCCGGGGAGGCTGTGCTGTTTGTTGGAGGGGGGGGGGGGATTTAGATTCTATAAACTTATTTTGGGGATGCAAGGATGGAGGGAAGGGGAGGGCAAATGGTGCCATCATTCCAGATATTTTCATGTTCACCAGATGGGTTGGGGAAGGGGGTCTGGGCCTAGCTGGTTGATGATACCTGGGGCAGGGGGCATGACAGAAGGCCTGCCAGGACCCCTATTTGATGTTCTCTTTTTGAGACAGGGGCATACGTACCCATGTATCTGTAGAAGATATCCTGGTAACTAGACAGTGAGCCTGCCACACAAGCTGCATCACTTGAGGCTTACTCTGCCATATATACATGCTGGCAGGTTAGGCGTACAGTTAATCTGCTTTATGCAGCTGCATACATTTTTGGTGCTTAGATTAGGTGGCAATTTGATCCTGCTGATTATAGGGGACAGGTTCTACTGCTAACTGTAGCTGCATCACTTGTCCACTACCCATCCTAATGATTATGCACCTCTGCCTACATGCTAGAAGACCGTGTCATCCCAGAAAGTAGCCTATATGAAAATCTCATAGATACTGCTGTATGACAATTGTGGAGCAGTCACGAAAGTGTGGAGGATAGATATAGTCCACTGCCCAAGAGCAGACAGTGATGAGGCCTGCAATTGCTTGGGACCAGGCAGACTTCAACAGACTGGCTCCCACTCCTGCACAGCCGTGGGTGGTTCTGTACTTACTTATTAGCCAAGGATGATCTCGCAGAGAGAGCCAAGGGGTTGTGGTAACTGGTGCTGTTCTGGAAGCTGCTACTGCTGCTCCTTCTCTTCCTTGATCCACTGGGTCTGAGCATCTCGTTGCAAGGCTGCACTGAAAGCTGGAGGCTGAGCTGCTGGTCCCTGGGGCTGCACTGCTTTGACTGGGGGTTTCCTGGGCAAGAGCTGTGGAAACAAGAAAAATGAATGCTAAGAATTGCACATATACTGTTTGGCATAAGATGTGCACTTTGCATCAATCAATCAATGTGAGCCTTATGCCAAAATATGTGGACATCTGTGGCAGACTTGACATTTACAGGTAATGTGAACTTACTGGCCCCGGTTTGCATCCTCTCCAGGGCATCTTCAATCCCCTTGAATACATCCCATCCCAGTTGTTGAATCAGGTGCTCCTCCATGAACGTGAGGACTATCGGACAAGGGGCTCCTCCTCCTGTCTGGCGCTGGTATCTGTTGCAGCTCACCACCTTGGTTTTCAGCTAGGCTTTTACATTGCAGTAGTGGTGGGTCATCTGCTCTCCGGCTCTCTTTATTCCACTGCACCGGGATATGGTCTAGGCAATGGTGTCAATCACAACCTCTTCCCCACAAACACCACTGTATTCTAGCGTACCGGAGTGTGTATCCACAAATCAAAAACAATGGTACAACCAGTCAATCTAAAACTAGTATTTAAATCTCTTACCAGATATTTGTAGGCCCCTTATTCCAAGGGTCTGTATAACGTGACAGACTCTATTACGGTTCAGGGTCACCTTGCTTTAATTTATAACATCCTTTTGTTGTTTTTATATTTTTTTATGTTTATAATAAAATCTCTAAAAGTCTCATAGTACTCTTTATCAATGCACTTATTTCAAAAGCATACACACTATCCACAGATATAGAAAGAGCTCTAATACTCATCCATTAGTTGGTCACCCGACATGATCATGTTTCGGACAAAAAATGTCCTGCTTCAGGGGTTGCCTTTACACTTTTATCCGAGAATCGTCCCGTGTTTAATACTCCAATTCAAGCTTTCTTCTCTTCTGTTTCAGTAAATGCAAAAATAAATTGGTGCAGAACGAGCCTAATTCTGTTCCATCTTCACTGCTGTCGCTTGAGCCTTTTTATATTCCTGGCTTACGTATCCGTCTTTTGTGCACAGCAGCCCTTACATGCCTCTTTCGCCCATCCACAGAATGCAGACATCCTGGATGGCCAACCCTAAGTGAGTTCCGTATGGCTGATTTAGAGCCCTCTTCGCGACTCAGTGAACACAGGAATGTCCGATAATCCAAACAGACCTCTGCTATTGGGCCAACTCTGTAAAGAAAGGTTAAAAAAGAAAGAAATAAGTTATAACTTTATGCCTGCTCTGGCCTAATATATGAGTAAACTGCACTGGACCTCCATCGACCAATTCACTGAATGACGTTGATGTGTAACCCAGCCTGTACCGCACTGGTGACTGCTCCTATTCTAAAAGAGTGAGTTCCAAATTAATTTGGATTACACCCTGCAGTGGTCAATGCCCAATTCAAGACAGTGCTGGGGAGGAGCCGGCTGTCGTGGTACATGTGGGCACCAATGACATAGGAAAATGTGGGAGGGAGGTTCTGGAAGCAAAATTTAGGCTCTTAGGTAGAAAGCTTAAATCCAGAACCTCCAGGGTAGCATTCTCTGAAATGCTCCCTGTTCCACGCGCAGGTCACCAGAGGCAGGCAGAGCACCGGAGTCTCAATGCATGGATGAGACGATGGTGCAAGGAAGAGGGATTCAGTTTTGTTAGGAACTGGGGAACCTTTTGGGGAAGGGGGAGTCTCTTCCGAAGGGATGGGCTCCACCTTAACCAGGGTGGAACCAGACTGCTGGCGCTAACCTTTAAAAAGGAGATAGAGCAGCTTTTAAACTAGAACAAAGGGGAAAGCCAACAGTTGCTCAGCAGCGCATGGTTCGGAGAGAGGTATCTTTAAAGGATACTAATGATGTATTAGAATTAGGGCATCCCAACAGTGAGGTTCCAATAATTAGAAAAGTAGTCCAAGTGCCTGTAACTAAAAACTCACCTGAGCTAAAAAATTCTAACTTATCCCTATCAATTAAAAAGCAGAATGAAAATACAAACAAAAAACAAACTTTGAACTGTTTGTATGCTAATGCCAGAAGTCTAAGAAGTAAGATGTGAGAATTAGAATGTATAGCAGTAAATGATGACATAGACTTAATTGGCATCTCAGAGACATGGTGGAAAGAGGATAGCCAATGGGACAGTGCTATACCGGGGTACAAATTATATCGCAATGACAGAGAGGAGCACTCAGGAGGAGGTGTGGCACTTTATGTCCGGGATGGCATAGAGTCCAACAGGATAAACATCCTGCATGAGAGTAAATACAAAATTGAATCTTTATGGGTAGAAATCCCTTGTGTGTCGGGGAAGACTATAGTGATAGGGGTATACTACCGTCCACCTGGTCAAGATGGTGAGACGGACAGTGAAATGCTAAGAGAAATTAGGGAAGCTAACCAAATTGGTAGTGCAGTAATAATGGGAGACTTCACTTACCCCAACATAGACTGGGTAACTGTATCATCGGGTCACGCTAGAGAGATAACGTTCCTGGATGGAATAAATGATAGCTTTATGGAGCAATTGGTTCAGGAACCGACGAGAGAGGGAGCAATTTTAGATCTAATTCTCAGTGGAGCACAGGACTTGGTGAGAGAGGTAACGATGGTGGGGCCGCTTGGCAATAGTGATCATAATATGATCAAATATGATTTAATGACTGGAAAAGGAACAGTGTGCAAATCCAAGGCTCTCGTGCTAAACTTTCAAAAGGGAAACTTTGAGAAAATGAGAAAAATTGTTAGAAAAAAACTGAAAGGAGCAGCTACAAAAGTAAAAAATGTCCAAGAGGCGTGGTCATTGTTAAAAAATACCATTCTAGAAGCACAGTCCAGATATATTCCACACATTAAGAAAGGTGGAAAGAAGGCAAAACAATTACCGGCATGGTTAAAAGGGGAGGTGAAAGAAGCTATTTTAGCCAAAAGATCTTCATTCAAAAATTGGAAGAAGGATCCAACAGAAGAAAATAGGATAAAGCATAAACATTGGCAAGTTAAATGTAAGACATTGATAAGACAGGCTAAGAGAGAATTTGAAAAGAAGTTGGCTGTAGAGGCAAAAACTCACAGTAAAAACATTTTTAAATATATCCGAAGCAGAAAGCCTGTGAGGGAGTCAGTTGGACCGTTAGATGATCAAGGGATTAAAGGGGCACTTAGAGAAGTTAAGGCCATCGTGGAAAGATTAGATGATTTCTTTGCTTCGGTGTTTACTGAAGAGGATGTTGGGGAGGTACCCGTAATGGAGAAGGTTTTCATGGGTAATGATTCAGATGGACTGAATCAAATCACGGTGAACCTAGAAGATGTGGTAGGCCTGATTGACAAACTGAAGAGTAGTAAATTACCTGGACCGGATGGTATACACCCCAGAGTTCTGAAGGAACTAAAAAATGAAATTTCAGACCTATTAGTAAAAATTTGTAACCTATCATTAAAATCATCCATTGTACCTGAAGACTGGAGGATAGCTAATGTAACCCCCATATTTAAAAAGGGCTCCAGGGGAGATCCGGGAAATTACAGACCGGTTAGCCTGACTTCAGTGCCAGGAAAAATAGTGGAAAGTGTTCTAAACATCAAAATCACAGGACATATAGAAAGACATGGTTTAATGGAACAAAGTCAGCATGGCTTTACCCAAGGCAAGTCTTGCCTCACAAATCTGCTTCACTTTTTTGAAGGAGTTAATAAACACGTGTATAAAGGTGAACCAGTAGATGTAGTGTACTTGGATTTTCAGAAGGCGTTTGACAAAGTTCCTCATGAGAGGCTTCTAGGAAAAGTAAAAAGTCATGGGATAGGTGGCGATGTCCTTTCGTGGATTGCAAGCTGGCTAAAAGACAGGAAACAGAGTAGGATTAAATGGACAATTTTCTCAGTGGAAGGGAGTGGGCAGTGGAGTTCCTCAGGGATCTGTACTGGGACCCTTACTTTTCAATATATTTATAAATGATCTGGAAAGAAAAATAACGAGTGAGGTAATCAAATTTGCAGATGATACAAAATTGTTCAGAGTAGTTAAATCACAAGCAGATTGTGATAAATTGCAGGAAGACCTTGTGAGGCTGGAAAATTAGGCATCTAAATGGCAGATGAAATTTAATGTGGACAAGTGCAAGATGATGCATATAGGGAAAAATAACCCATGCAATAGTTACACGTTAGGTTCCATATTAGGTGCTACAATCCAAGAAAGAGATCTAGGCGTCATAGTGAATAACATATTGAAATCGTCGGTTCAGTGTGCTGCAGCAGTCAAAAAAGCAAACAGAATGTTGGGAATTATTAGAAAGGGAATGGTGAATAAAACGGAAAATGTCATAATGCCTCTGTATCGCTCCATGGTGAGACCGCACCTTGAATATTGTGTACAATTCTGGTCGCCGCATCTCAAGAAAGATATAATTGTGATGCAGAAGGTACAGAGAAGGGCTACCAAAATGATAAAGGGAATGGAACAGCTCCCCTATGAGGAAAGACTAAAGAGGTTAGGACTTTTCAGCTTGGAGAAGAGATGGCTGAGGGGGGATATGATAGAGGTGTTTAAAATCATGAGAGGTCTAGAACTGGTAAATGTGAATCAGTTTTTTACTCTTTCAAATAATAGAAAGACTAGGGGGCACTCCATGAAGTTAGCATGTGGTACATTTAAAACTAATCGGAGAAAGTTCTTTTTCACTCAACGCACAATTAAACTCTGGAATTTGTTGCCAGAGGATGTGGTTAGTGCAGTTAGTATAGCTGTGTTTAAAAAAGGATTGGATAAGTTCTTGGAGGAGAAGTACATTACCTGCTATTAAGTTGACTTAGAAAATAGCCACTGCTATTACTAGCAACGGTAACATGGAATAGACTTAGTTTTGGGGTACTTGCCAGGTTCTTATGGACTGGATTGGCCACTGTTGGAAACAGGATGCTGGGCTTGATGGACCCTTGGTCTGACCCAGTATGGCATATTCTTTTGTTCTTAAATTCTATTTGCTTTTTTGACTGCTGCAGCACACTGAGCCAATGATTTCAATGTTATTGTCCACTATAACACCAAGATCTTTTGCCTGGGTGGTAACACCTAATATGGATCCTTATATCATGTAACTACAACATGGGTTACTTTTCCCTATGTACATCATTTTGCACTTGTCCACGTTAAATTTCATCTGCCATTTGTATACCCAGTCTTCCAGTCTTGCAAGGTCCTTCTTCAATGTATCACAATTTGCTTGTGATTTAACTACTCTGAATAATTTTTTGCTATCTGCAAATTTGATCACCTCACTTGTTCCCCTTTCCAGATCATTTAGAAATATATCCCCCAGAACAATTTTGGATGTGGGGAAATATATAAACATGTAAAGAAATAAATGAATAAATATAAATATTAAAAAGCACTGGTCCAAGTACAGATCCCAGAGGCATTCCATTTTTTACCTTTTTCCATTGAGAAAACTATTTTATCCTACTCTCTGTTTATGATCTTTTAGTCAGTTTGCAATCCAAAAAAGGAAATTGCCTCCTATACCATGACTTTTTAATTTTCTTAGCAGTCTCTCATGGGGAACTTTGTCAAATACCTTCTGAAAATCCAAATACACGAACAGTTGAATTTTAAAATGAGTGCATGTGCACCCATACATGAGCATATCAGCGAGCTAGCGAGGATACTATAGAATTTGTAATCATGCATGCACTTACACGTATATGTTTTAAGATGCACCAACTATACATAAGTATGCTCTTAATTTTAAAAAGTTACTCGAGCACTGCTAGCATGTGTGTGTCTTCAATAGGACCATGTTGGCTTTTACATGCATTTGTCAACTAATTTTAAAATATACTCGCCTGAGACACATTCCCAGTTTTCTAATTAGTCCACCAGTTTGCCTAGTTAATAGTGAGGTCTTTCAGACCTCTCTGGTTCTTCATCTTGCACACTGCCCAGTTGACCCGCTCCCCTCACTCTGTCCTATAAGCTCTATAACTTGAGATCTATAGACTTGCTCCTCATCAGAAGCAGCAGTAAAGATACGCAGATAAAAATTCGGAGTTACGCACATAAGTCTTGGCCCTGCCCCAGAACACTCAGGCTCTGCCCTTTGTCTGCCCCTTGTTTCTCACATGCACATGGGTGCATATATGCATATTTTGCAGCTTTTTAAAATCCACGTTGCTCGAGCGTGGCCCACATATGTACATATGTGTGCATTTTTGCACAATCAACGCTTTTAAAATTGAGCTGCAAATCTACAGGCTCACTTTAAGAACATAAGAACATGCCACACTGGGTCAGACCAAAGATCTATCAAGCCCAGCATCCTGTTTTCAACAGTGGCCAATCCAGGCCATAAGAACCTGGCAAGTACCCAAAAACTAAGTCTATTCCATATTACTGTTGCTAGTAATAGCAGTGACTATTTTCTAAGTCAACTTAATTAATAGCAGGTAATGGACTTCTCCTCCAAGAACTTTATCCACATGTTTACTAACCCCTTTCAAAATAATGTAGCAAATTTCTGAGACAAGACTTCCCTTGAGTAAATCCATATTGGCTGTGTCCTATTAAACCATGTCTATCTATATGTTCTGTGATTTTGTTCTTTTGAATATTTTCCACAATTTTTCCTGGCACTGAAGACAGGCTCACTGGTCTATAGTTTCCTGGATCACCCCTGGAGCCCTTTTTAAGTTTCATTGGCCACCCTCCAGTCTTCAAGTACAATGGATGATTTTAATGATAGGTTAGAAATTACTAATAATAGATCTGAAATTTCATTTTTGAGTTCTCTCAAAACTCTGCGGTATATACCAGGTGACTTGCTTCTCTGCAATTTGTCAGTCTGGCCTACTACATCTTCCAGGTTCATTTTGATTTGGTTGTACTCATCCTAATTATTATCCTTGAAAACCATTTCTAGACTGCATATCTTCCCAACATCCTCATTAGAAACACTGAAACAAAGAATTTGTTTAGTCTTTCTGCAATGGCCTTCTCTTCCAAGTGCACCTTTTAACCCCTTGATCATCTAACGGTCCAACCAACTCCCTCACAGGCTTCCTTCTTCTGATATATTGTTAGAAAGTTTTTATTATCAGTTTTGCCACTCTGGCCAGCCTTTTTTCAAATTCTTTTTCAGACTGTCTTCTCAATGTTTCACAGTTAACTTGCCAATGCTTATGCTTTTTCCTATTTTCTTTGGATGGATCCTTCTTCCAATTTTTGAAAGAAGTTCTTTTAGCTAAAATAGTCTCTTTCACCTCACCTTTTATCCATACTGGCAATCGTTTGGCCTTCCTGCCATCTTTTTTTAATGTGAAGAATACATCTGGACTTTGATTCTAGAATGCTATTTTTAAACAATGTCCCACCTGTTGTACACTCTTAACCCGTGTAACTGCACCTTTTAGTTTTTTTCTATCTATTTTCCTCATTTTATCAAAGTCTCCCATTTGAAAGTTTGGTGCTAGAGTTGTAGATTTACTTATTGTCCCCCTTCCAGTCACTAAGTTAAATCTGATTCTGTTATGATCACTATTGCCAAGTGGCTCCACAACTCTTACCGCTTGCACCAAATCCTATGCTCTACTAAGAATTAGATCTAAAATGGCTCCCTCTCTTGGTTCTTGAACCAATTGCTTCATAAAGCAGTCATTTATTCTATATAGGAATTTTGCCTTTCTAGCATGTCCTAATGTTATATTTACCCAGTGAATATTGAAGTAATTGAAATCTCCCATTATTATTGTTTTGTCAAATTTGTTAGTTTCCCTAATTTCTCTTAGCATTTCATCATCCATCTTATCATTTTGGCAAGGTGGATGGAATTATACCCCTATTTCTATACTCTTCCCAACACTAATGGGATTCCTACCCATAAAGATTATACTGTGCATATAGGGGCGGATTTTAAGAGCCCTGCTCGCCTAAATCCGCCTAAATCCGGGCAGATTTAGGCGAGCAGGGCCCTGCGCGCCGGTGCGCCTATTTTACATAGGCCTACCGGCGCGCGCAGAGCCCCGGGACTCGCGTAAGTCCCGGGGTTTTCTGAGGGGGCGTGTCGGGGGCGTGTCAGGGGCGGGCCAGGTCGGTGCGGCGTTTTGGGGGCATGTGGGCAGCGTTTTGGGGGCAGGCCCGGGGGCGTGGTTACGGCCCAGGGCGGTCCGGGGGCGTGGCCGCGCCCTCCGTACCCGCCCCCAGGTCGCGTCCCGGCACACAAGCGGCCCGCTGGCGCGCGGGGATTTACGTCTCCCTCCGGGAGGCGTAAATCCCCCGACAAAGGTAAAGGGGGGGTTTAGACAGGGCTGGGCAGGTGGGTTAGGTAGGGGAAGGGAGGGGAAGGTGAGAGGAGGGCAAAAGAAAGCTCCCTCCGAGGGTAGGCTGCGCGGCTCAGCGCGCGCCGGCTATACGGAATCGATAGCCTTGCGCGCGCCGATCCAGGATTTTAGCGGCTACGCGCGTATCTACTAAAATCCCGCGTACTTTTGCTGGCGCCTGATGCGCCAGCAAAAGTACGCCAAATCGCGCGGTTTGAAAATCTACCCCTTAGTCTCCTGCAAGATCTTTATCATGTTGGAGTCTATGCCAGCCCGAACATAATGTGCCCCTTCCCAACTTGATCCACCCTATCATTGCAATATAATTTGTACCCTGGTATAGAACTGTCCCATTGGTTATCATCCTTCCACCAGGTCTCTAAGATACCAATTAATATCTACTTCTCAGTTCAGTGCTATACACTCTCTAACTCTCCAATCTTACTTCTTATACATCTGGCATTGACATACAGGCATTTCAAAGTATGTTTTTTATTTGTATTAACAACCTGCTTATCAGTTGATAATTAGGAATCTTTTAACTCAGGTGGTTCTTTACTTATAGGCACATGGACTACTTTTGCTTTTATGGGAATCTCTCTATTGGGATGCCCTAAATTTCCTGTTTCATTAGAATCTTTTGAAGATATCTCCCTCCAAACCATGCACTGCTGAGCAATTGTCAGCTTTCCACCTTGTTTTAGTTTAAAAGCTGCTCTATCTCCTTTTTAAATGTTAGTGCCAGCAGCCTTGTTCTTCCCAGGTTAAGGTGGAGCAAGTCCTTTCAGAAAAGACTCCCCTGTCTCCAAAAGGTTGCCCAGTTCCTTACAAGACTGAATCTCCCTTCCCTGTACCACTGTCTTACAAACTGACTGGCTCTCTGACACTCACACACAAACAGGCTCTCTCTCACATACACATGCCAGACACATGCACACATGTTCTCAATCACACAAATATGCACACATGGTCTCACATACACACACACACACTGGCTCTCTAACACTTACACACAGGCTCTCTCTAACACTTGTTCTCTCTCAATTACATGCATACACACACACTCATGATCTCTCAGATAATTGCACAAATGCTCTTTCACATATATATGCTCTCATTTACCCACTCTTATGTTCTTTCACACAAACACACATACTCTGAATCAACACACACAAATGGTATTTCTCTCACTCGCTCACCCTCCCCTCTAAAAAGCACATAGAGTAGCAGCAGCAGCTTCCTCCTTCAGCTCCCATGGCCCACAGAACTCTCTCATTTTTTTCAGGCCATAGGGGCTGACAATGTTCTGCATCCTACTCCTAGCCATATGTAGCTCCACTGCTTCTTCTGATCTTAACTACATGGGGTGGGGGAGGACGCATGAGCTCCTCTTCCTGACCACATGGGGGGTGGATGCGACTATGGTTCCTCCTCTTAGCTGTGCATGGCCCTGCTCCTTCTCTTTAATGCAGGGATACTCGGCTGCTCTTCCTTGTCTGATCACACTGTCTCATGACTGATGTAATGTCTGGTCAGCTGCAGGATGGCTCCACAACCAGCAGGCCCAGCATGACCGGGTGTGCATACAGTGCATTTGCATAGGGTAGCACACCCGAGGGGGGGAAGGGTGGCAGGGCTGCCAGTGGAGCCAAATCCATTGGCAGCTGAAAAGGAAGAGATGCTTCCAGCTGCCGGCAAAGTTCAAACCACTGGCAGCTGAAGAGAAAATACTGTGCCTCCACAGTGTTCCCTGAAATATGCCATGTGTGTGCCTGTGCACAACTTTTCCTGCTTCAGCACTAACCCCCACCACCAGGGCCGATGAGAAAAGGAGGCCGTCAGGCTGTAGTGGAGCTCATCCCACCATGGCCCGAAGAGAAGAGGAGCCCACAGGGCTGTGGTGGAGCTCATCCCACCAGGCTCGAAAAGAAGAGGATCCTGGGGGCCATGATGGAGCTCATTCCAGCAGGCCCAAAGAGAACAGGATGTCGTGTATGTGTGTATCTGAGTTTATGTGAGAGCTTATGAATGTGTGTATGTCTGTATGCAAGCCTGTGCATGTCTGTGTCTGTATGAAAGCTTGTGTATATGTGTGTGAGTGTGTGTATGACAGACTATATGCATGTTTGTGTGAAAGTGTGTGTGTGTGTGTGGCTATGACAACCTCTATGCATGTGTGTGGCTGTGTGAGATATTTTTGTTCTTTGTCTGTGTCTGTGGGAGTGCCTGTGTGAATGTGTATATGTGTGTATGTGCCTGTGAGAACTTATGTATCAAATATAGGCTCTCACAGGCACACGCACACATACATTATGTGTCTGTGAGGGAGTATGTATGAGTGCATAGGCATATAAATGAGACAGGAAGAGTATGAGAGAATCAATGTATTATTGTGGGTGGGTGTGTGTGAGAGAGAGAAAAGATAATGTTTGTGCAGCTCTATCTCCCCGAATCCACGAAAATCTCAGGGTGACTGAAAATCAAAAATTCTTTTTCATGTAAAATTTGTTACAAATGCATAATTAAATTTTGTGTAGCTATAGAGAGCGTTGGAGTTTTTTTGGTTTTTTTTGTGGGGGGGGGGGGGGGGGGAGGTGAGGGTGCAAGGCTGTAAGTTTTCCCTAGGTTGTGGGCTCCATGGAAGAGTGGATGGGTGTCAGTTTTTTAAAATATAAATTGCTGGATGGAGCTGGCTTTTATTTGATGGGCGTGGGACAGAGACTGAATGAATCATGGGAGAGGGTAGCACAGTAATTGTTCGCACAGGGCAGCAACAAAGCTAACACCGGCCCTGATGACCAGCCAAATTTACTCCCAATAACTGCCAGTGTCTCCCATGTGGCCAACATACCTCTCCTTCCCGGGGCTGCCTTAGATTTGTGCATGCATGGCATGCCGACATATGAGGGCTTTGTAGCAGGAAACACCACTGCTGGCACCCAGGGATGACATCACACAGCTGTGTATTTAAACTGAGCTGCGCTAGTAGCAAATCAACTCAGCAACTGGCCTTCCTGCTGTGCTTCTGCCAGCAGTACATGTTGCTACATTTCTGTGCCTCCACATTGTTCCAGCCCTTGTCTCTAGTCTGCTCCGGTCCTTGCCTCTTGCTTGTACCTGACCTTGCCCCTTGTCCATCCTAGCCCTTGTTTCTTGCCAGTCCCTGACTTATCTCTTGCCCACTTCCCTTCTGGTTCTGACTTCTGCCTTGGATTTGACTACATTGCCTGATAGCCTCCTGCCCTGTCCACTGCCCAGATCTGATGTTGCCTGACTGCCATCTGACCCTGACCACTGCCTGGACCTAACGTGGCCTGATAGCCACCTAACTTGGCCACTGCCTGGAATTGACTTTGCCTGATAGACGCCTGCTCTGACTTGGCCTGCTTCTTGGCCCTGCCTGCTGTTCTTCACGGGTTCCTCATCGAAGTCCTGCTGGCTCCTGGAACCCAAGGGCCCAATCTGCGGGAAACAGGGCTGGTATTTGTGAAGCCTAGTCCTTGTCCCCATCTGAGTGTGTCTGCCTGCTATTAGCGTGAGCCTAAGAAGGTTCGCCCACCAGGCTGCGTCAACCATGCCATTTACATTTATTACATTTATTAAAATGAGCCAAGAGCTCATAACTATGCATTTTTCCAATTCTTTAATTTACTATATCTGTAATTAGAATGAAGTAGGTGTTATAGTCTTTGACTAGATCATACGTTCCCTGCTACCCAGCCCTTTTGGCCCAGGGTCCAGTTGAAAACAAGGCTGTTGTCTTAAATTGGCTCTCTCAAACAAATATTTAAAATATATGAAAAAAATATATGAAAATAAAGTTCAATATTTCACAAACTTTAAAATAAATATGTTTTGATACCAGGAGAAAAATAACCATCCACCAAGCACAAACATTATTTTCTGAAGTGAAATACATCCTATTTAAAAAATCATTTGGTTGTGTTTTTTATGTTTTATTTTAATAGAGCTCAATGTTTTCAATTGTCTTGTCATGAACTAAATTTGCCTTGTGAAAAATGAGAAATAACAAAAATAATTGACATAATTCAAGCTGTTAGACTATCAATTTTTTCCATACTTTCATCATGTACAGCCTTAGTCTATTATATTTATTGATGTTTATTTTGTAACCTTTTTAGTTTCTATAGATACACCACAAATTGCCATTATCAATCACTCAGTATGTTATTGTTTCTGCCAATTTTAAATGTTAGGTTTGGCATAAAGCTAGGACACTGCATTGACATATCTAAAGTCAATGCAGAACCTCAAACTTTTAGCCAATGTGACCCCATTTTAGCACTTGAAAATTCACAAAGTGTCCCCCAAAGAACAACCAAAACAATTTAGCAGGGGTGTGCAGTTCCCTTCCAACTATTATTCCATGCTCCACTTTTAAGCTGATCCTCTTTCTCAACCTCCATCCTCTCCAGTCTATCCTTTTTCAACGTCCACCTCACAAAGGACCTCGTCTCAACCTCCTTCTCTATAGCAGACCTCCCCCCCCTTGTACCCTCTGCTCCTCTAAGTGATCCTCCTCTTATATCCCCCAGCTCCTCCTCTCTCTCTCACCCATTCCAGTCCTTTTCATATCCCCTTAGTTGATCCTCTCTGACCCCCAAGTTCTTCCTATAATCAACTGATCCTTTGTCATTTCCTCCCTCAAATCCATCCCCATTCCACCCTCACCTCTAGCTTCCTCTCCTTCTCTCCAACCCTTCTCTCACATCATCAGTAAATCTTACATCTCCCAATTGATCTTCTGTCATTCCCCCTCTTTCACCCTCCACAGCCAATCCTTCTCCAGTTGATCCAGCCTTCAATTCCATCATGCATCTGATCCCTTCTCCAAACATCTCCCTGGCAGGGTCAGCAGCAATATTTTCCTATTGGCCCCAGGACAAAGGTGGATGACAACTTCTGGGAAGAAAGGGCTGGCTAATGACAGGTTAACATTTGGGTAGGTTTAGTGGTGGGTGAGCAAAGAACAGTAGCAATCTCCACTGGTCCATGCACACTCAACCTTCTCTCATGGCTGGTCCCAAGCCAGATGGTGGTGTGCAAGCAATAGCATAAGTAATTAAAGTCAGCATGGAATATGCAAGACAGTGCAATCTCACAAGCCATGCAATGGCCCCAGTTCCTCCTCAGATAGGGTTTCCTATTACCACAGAGACTCATGCGAGGGCGGGATTACTGCAGGCCTTGTGAATGCATGCTGGCTCATAGATCCATTGCTGATTTCCACTACTAAGCTGCTGCTGGTGTCTGAAAAGCACTTTCATTTAAAACACTTGTGACTTCAGCTGAAGGTTTGGTGACTCCATTTGGGTCCTGACCCACAGTTTGGGAAGCCCTAATATAAATTCATCTGTTTTTGGCACCAATACAATTGAACAGCACCATTCACTATGGGAACAATTCAACTAGATAGTGCTAGCCTCCAGGAGCTAAATAGCAGCCAAATGTCAAGTTTTCCCAAATATTTACGGTCATAAAATGGAGTATCCACTAATCAATGAATTTCCAAATACTAAAATAAATTATTCAGAACAGCCTGAAAAAAAGATATTCAGAGTGAGCATGAGGTTCAGCCCCCATACTCTATCCATTAACAGGTTCTGCTGTGTTTCTGCATCATTAAATTGCTAGTTACCCACTCAAATACGCTGTTTTTACTTTCCCAAAGAATATATCTTGAACATATTTGCTCCAGTTTAGAGTAGGATTACGTTCAGCCTGTCTCTCCTTGCCTGCATAGTTCCCATTATTTCCAATGAAACAAACTGATTTTTTACATTTCTTTACTGCCCATGAAAAAAATCATGGGAATCATAGAATCGTAACTATAGAAAAAAAACACATGGCATATATAGTCTCCATCTCTACAACCCCTACCAGAGATCCCTGTACTTATACCATGCATTATTGAATTAAGAAACTATCTTTGTCTACATTGCATCAACTGGTAGACTATGTCATGCATCCACCAACCTTTCTATAAAGAAATATTTCCTTAGATTATTCCTGTCAGCCTCCTTTCACCCTTATTTCAATACCCTGTGTTCCAGAGACCTCCTTTCCACTAAAAGAGGCCCATCTCCCATACATTAATAGCTTAGAGATATGATAGAGACATTTAAATATTGTAGAGTATGGAGGCATCGAACACACTTGAGGCAGCTTTCATCGCAGGCAGGAAGAGAAGGGAAGGGCTGAGCCCTCACGAGGCTCTTCCTTTTATTGTACATTCATACAAAGGCAGATGATGTGTCATTACATGATTGGCTACTTTCCCATAGCAACAGACGAGTCCCTACACTATTGGCTTTGGCTCAGGGGGTGTGCACGGATCATTTCATTGGCTGCTGAAATCTATACCTCCTGACTTTGTCCTGCCTCTGACTAGGGAACACCCAGCCCTACTTTCAGGCTATCAGGATTAATTATAAACTAGAGAAATACATGAAGTCAGGTATCCTTTCCCAGGCAGAGACTTAAGCACAAGTGATGCTTTTATTCAGGCAAAGGTCAGGGAGAAGGGAAGTTAGTGTTTAAACCCTGATGAAGTGGCTTGCTGGCAAGCGCATATTTCCCACATCTCACCCTTTCTGTTTTTGTTTAGGCAGCTCAATAAAGCTTTAGACCCTTACTGAAATCTGTTATGTCTTGGTATGGGCTGGAAATAGGGGAAGGGGGATTATGGAGAGAAGAAAGCTTATTCGACGTGGTGTGCCAGCTGCCGATGAGCTCCTGAATCTCCATATCACCCAGAGCTGGTGCAGGTGGTGTGCCAACGCTGCATGGCTCATGATTCCCTATTAGGCATCTTACAAGACATCTTTATATCCGGGCTGAGAGCAAGGTTTCAATATGGATATGAGGTTGGGTATGCACTGAATACAGCATCACAGGCAGATAATTAAGACAATTACAGTAATTATAATAGAAATCACCCCTTTGAGACCAGAAATATCAGGGAGCCAGGACCATAGCCAGTCCCATGGAGAAGTTGGTATTCTGTCTGAAAATGGTGCATCAGCAACCATGGTTTCTATCTGCTCTATGGTATGTGTGAGGTTTGCTTTATAGTCTGATATGTACACACAGCAATGAGATCCAATTAATGCACAAACACCACCCTTTAAGGCTAAAATGGTTTCTAAGGTATAGCTGTTCTGAATGCTACTTCTCTAATCTGAGAGACTTTTGTTGTAAGTAGTTTTAATGCATGGACTGTCTGATTAAATAGGGCAGTAGTCCAGTTAGCTAGGATGTCTAAGTCTCTGTAATTCATAGCTGTCCCCATTGGGGGAAACAGGCTTCTAGCTGTCTGAGTTTCTGTATACTTTTCTATGGGATTATTTATCGCCTCCCTTTTGTTACGGAGCCTTGCTTTGGGTAAATTTTTGACTGCATAGTATGAGGGGAGGATGTAGCCTAAGGTGCATCTGTCTCTCCATCTTGGGGAAATGTACATATATGCTCTACGCCCACATAACATCCATATGTTTCCTAACAGATTAGTGGACATGTCATTGGTTATCATTTGGGCTATATAACTACAAAAGGTAAATCCTTCATCCCCTCTATACTTTCTGTACCTGCTTGGGTCTCCCACTGCACATCCTGAAATCTGCCAATTGCATACATATATGGTATAACTATGCAAGTGTTCAGTGATTAATACAAATGTTCGGTTACAATATGGATATTTCCCACCTGAAGTCCCTTTCCATCCCCTGTATCATAGTCCCAACAAAGAGCGGCAGTCTCTTGAATAAGGCTACCAATGTGTAGTATGGTATTATTAACTGGAGAGTTAATGAAAACCTCTCTGTAAAGGATAATTAGTCCATACTGTAAGGTTAAATGGTACAGCATGCATCAGTAGTTCTCCGCAGGCTTGGGTTGGCATGTGTGCGCAGATCCAACAGTCTGTTCGATTCAACAGGTGTGAAAAGTTCTGTGCATCGAGGATGTATATGTTGTTCTGTCAGAGTCCTTGTTCTGAAATCGCCATAGCTGGAGAAATAAGGCAAAGGAGGAGGGTGCAGAACACAATTGTTAATGAGTTGGCATTCAGGCAAGAAAAGGCGGCTAATAAGTTCTCTGGATTTTTCTCAAGGCCTTGCTGTTCTAAGAGTTGTGCAGGTTGGTTGGATAGGGCCTTGATCTGTCCCCAGGTCATGTGGTGCTGCTTTTTTCAAGGAGTCCGGTCTCTGTCCTTCTGAGGGCTGTGGAGGCTCAGGGAGAAGTTTGGGATCGGGTCCTGTAGACCTGGACACCTTTCCATCGTTCCACGGCTTGATATACTGGCTTGGAACCCCAAAGTGGACCTGTGGAAACAAGCACAGAAACATATCCTCGTTCCCCATTTTAAGGGAACGGGACCGTACCAGACATTAAATATTCTATACAAAACTGATGGCTGTGGGTGACTAACCCTAGTTCCATAATGATTACTCATGGCTGTGGTCTTAAATTTGAACCTGATATGTTTAGATGATTTAAAGTAAACAATACTTTGTTCAGGGGGAAAATCCAGGGGCAATCCCCCCTTTTTCTTTTTGTTTGGTCCAGAGCTCTTAAGGGTATGATTTGCTCTCTCCACAATGGCTTGCCCTGTGGTGTTGTAGGGGATGCCAAATAAGTATTTAATGTTCAATTATTGACAAAATTCATGCAAAGGAATGGCTGCAGTAAGCAGAGCCATTATCAGTTTTCAGAACGTAACCCCATTATCAAGAAAGTTTTTATGCAGTGATCAATTTTCATTCAGGAAAATAGCAATAAATGTAAATTAATCATTTAAAGGAAAAGTCATTTGCAGTAAGCAGAATCAAATGACAAGTATATTAGACATTACATTAAACATATGTTACACAAGACTGACATATATTCATATTCATTCATCCTGCAAATATTAATTTACACAAAACTGACACATATTCATCCATCCTGCAAATATTTCTTGCATCAAGACAGACAACAGATAACACATAATATGAGCTAAAAATCTTATCAAAAAGTTATCAAAAACAAAATTAGATCAAGGATCAAAAGTCAAAAGGTGTTTAGAAAAATGTTAAAATAAACTGCAAAGTATCCATCTTCACATCTCTTCATGGCAGGAAGGCTGTAAATCTGGAAAATATTAAAAACTGGCATACAGCAAAAAATTACTAAGGTAAGGATAAAAGTGAGATTCTTACTTTTTTTAACCTTAAAGAAATCAATTCTATTATTCAATTTAATAAAATCAATTTGGATTTGCAAGAAAAGGCTTGTGAGGGATTGCTTTAGATGTAGCAACCTCTATCAGTAAAAATTTTAAGGTTCAGAATTCTGTATAAATTTTGTGAAAAAGAAAATAAAACTGAAGTGTCCTTAATACAGAAGGTCTGTAGGCCTGAAAAATAAAAACTATTATACAACAGAATTATTAAAACAATAATATAATATAACTTGTAGAATAACATAGCGCCTCCTAGTGGAGACCCCATCATTACTTTATAGATTGCAACTATTGTTCCAGGTTACAATCAATAATACTCTGAGCTTAAATTCAATGTGGAGTATCAGAATAGAATTTCTTCTTATAATTATTAGAATAGGAAATTAAACACGCTGTTTGCTCAGCTCTGTCTGCTGCATGCTAAAGTGACTGTAACTACTATTAAATGTCCTTGTCAGTAACCAAATATCTCCTTTATTCCACCTTTATTCTATATTATACATAAGAACATAAGATTTCACATTCTGGGTTAAACCAAAGGTCCATGAAGCCCAGTATCTTGTTTCCAACAGTGGCCAATCCAGGTCACAAGTTCCTGGCAAGACCTCAAAAGGTTAATAGATTCCATGCTGTCTATCCCAAGGATAAGTAGTAGATTTCCCAGAGTCCATCTTAATAATGGTTGACTTTTCTTCCAGGAAATTGATGAAAAATTTTTAATACATCTTTCACCACATTATCTAGCAATGAATTCAAGAGTTTATGTGTTGAATAAAAACATATTTTCTTCTATTTGTCTTAAATGACACCTGAACCCTGTTTTGTCAAGCCCCCTCTCCTCTTGAGGAAAGAAGGGGAGACTAAATCAGGTGTTTTTCCTCCACTTAGATGTCTGAGGCATACTGGTGGGTGAGATCCAGCTTGACCACAGGACATGGGTACATTTTTCAGGGTTTATTAATCAGGCTACCAACATCTTAGCCTTAAAATGCAAAGCAAAGTACATGTGTTAAAAGTAAGAGTTAAAAGTGAAGGTATGGGTCAGAAGCTGGACAAATGCCTCATTCATTTTTTTTTAAAAGACTCCCTGACATACCAGAAAATAAAAGGCATAGAACTATGCAGTCTGATAATCATCCTTGGAAGCAAGTGACAGAATATTAGTCAAAAACTGAATAAATGCTTTGCACAGTTGAAATTTCTGACCACTTTAGAAATGGGTAGCATAAAAAATATGCACCTGAGAATTGCATTTAAGAACATAAGAACATAAGAAAATGCCATACTGGGTCAGACCAAGGGTCCATCAAGCCCAGCATCCTGTTTCCAACAGTGGCCAATCCAGGGCATAAGAACCTGGCAAGTACCCAAAAACTACGTCTATTCCATGTAACCATTGCTAATGGCAGTGGCTATTCTCTAAGTGAACTTAATAGCAGGTAATGGATTTCTCCTCCAAGAACTTATCCAATCCTTTTTTAAACACAGCTATACTAACTGCACGAACCACATTCTCTGGCAACAAATTCCAGAGTTTAATTGTGCGTTGAGTAAAAAAGAACTTTCTCCAATTAGTTTTAAATGTGCCCCATGCTAACTTTATGGAGTGCCCCCTAGTCTTTCTACTATCCGAAAGAGTAAATAACCGATTCACATCTACCCGTTCTAGACCTCTCATGATTTTAAACACCTCTATCATATCCCCCCTCAGTCGTCTCTTCTCCAAGCTGAAAAGTCCTAACCTCTTTAGTCTTTCCTCATAGGGGAGTTGTTCCATTCCCCTTATCATTTTGGTAGCCCTTCTCTGTACCTTCTCCATCACAATTATATCTTTTTTGAGATGCGGCGACCAGAATTGTACACAGTATTCAAGGTGCGGTCTCACCATGGAGCGATACAGAGGCATTATGACATTTTCCGTTTTATTCATCATTCCTTTTCTAATAATTCCCAACATTCTGTTTGCTTTTTTGACTGCCGCAGCACACTGCACCGACGATTTCAATGTGTTATCCACTATGACACCTAGATCTCTTTCTTGGGTTGTAGCACCTAATATGGAACCCAACATTGTGTAATTATAGCATGGGTTATTTTTCCCTATATGCATCAGCTTGCATTTATCCACATTAAATTTCATCTGCCATTTGGATGCCCAATTTTCCAGTCTCACAAGGTCTTCCTGCAATTTATCACAATCTGCTTGTGATTTAACTACTCTGAACAATTTTGTGTCATCTGCAAATTTGATTATCTCACTCGTCGTATTTCTTTCCAGATCATTTATAAATATATTGAACAGTAAAGGTCCCAATACAGATCCCTGAGGCACTCCACTGTCCACTCCCTTCCACTGAGAAAATTGCCCATTCCATCCTACTCTCTGTTTCCTGTCTTTTAGCCAGTTTGCAATCCACGAAAGGACATCACCACCTATCCCATGACTTTTTACTTTTCCTAGAAGCCTCTCATGAGGAACTTTGTCAAACGCCTTCTGAAAATCCAAGTATACTATATCTACCGGTTCACCTTTATCCACATGTTTATTAACTCCTTCAAAAAAGTGAAGCAGATTTGTGAGGCAAGACTTGCCCCGGGTAAAGCCATGCTGACTTTGTTCCATTAAACCATGTCTTTCTATATGTTGATGTTTAGAACACTTTCCACTATTTTTCCTGGCACTGAAGTCAGGCTAACTGGTCTGTAGTTTCCCGGATCGCCCCTGGAGCCCTTTTTAAATATTGGGGTTACATTAGCTATCCTCCAGTCTTCAGGTACAATGGATGATTTTAATGATAGGTTACAAATTTTTACTAATAGGTCTGAAATTTCATTTTTTAGTTCCTTCAGAACTCTGGGGTGTATGCCATCCGGTCCAGGTGATTTACTACTCTTCAGTTTGTCAATCAGGCCTACCACATCTTCCAGGTTCACCGTGATTTGATTCAGTCCATCTGAATCATTACCCATGAAAACCTTCTCCATTACGGGTACCTCCCCAACATCCTCTTCAGTAAACACCGAAGCAAAGAAATCATTTAATCTTTCCGCGATGGCCTTATCTTCTCTAAGTGCCCCTTTAACCCCTCGATCATCTAACGGTCCAACTGACTCCCTCACAGGCTTTCTGCTTCGGATATATTTTAAAAAGTTTTTACTGTGAGTTTTTGCCTCTACAGCCAACTTCTTTTCAAATTCTCTCTTAGCCTGTCTTATCAATGTCTTACATTTAACTTGCCAATGTTTATGCTTTATCCTATTTTCTTCTGTTGGATCCTTCTTCCAATTTTTGAATGAGGATCTTTTGGCTAAAATAGCTTCTTTCACCTCCCCTTTTAACCATGCCGGTAATCGTTTTACCTTCTTTCCACCTTTCTTAATGTGTGGAATACATCTGGACTGTGCTTCTAGAATGGTATTTTTTAACAATGACCACACCTCTTGGACATTTTTTACTTTTGTAGCTGCTCCTTTCAGTTTTTTTCTAACAATTTTTCTCATTTTATCAAAGTTTCCCTTTTGAAAGTTTAGCACGAGAGCCTTGGATTTGCACACTGTTCCTTTTCCAGTCATTAAATCAAATTCGATCATATTATGATCACTATTGCCAAGCGGCCCCACCACCGTTACGTCTCTCACCAAGTCCTGTGCTCCACTGAGAATTAGATCTAAAATTGCTCCCTCTCTCGTTGGTTCCTGAACCAATTGCTCCATAAAGCTATCATTTATTCCATTCAGGAACGTTATCTCTCTAGCGTGACCCGATGATACATTTACCCAGTCTATATTGGGGTAATTGAAGTCTCCCATTATTACTGCACTACCAATTTGGTTAGCTTCCCTAATTTTTCTTAGCATTTCACTGTCCATCTCACCATCTTGACCAGGTGGACGGTAGTATACCCCTATCACTGTAGTCTTCCCTGACACACAAGGGATTTCTACCCATAAAGATTCAATTTTGTATTTAGTCTCATGCAGGATGTTTATCCTGTTGGACTCTATGCCATCCCGGACATAAAGCGCCACACCTCCTCCCGACTGCTCCTCTCTGTCATTGCGATATAATTTGTACCCCGGTATAGCACTGTCCCATTGGTTATCCTCTTTCCACCATGTCTCTGAGATGCCAATTAAGTCGTCATCATTTACTGCTATACATTCTAATTCTCACATCTTACTTCTTAGACTTCTGGCATTAGCATACAAACATTTCAAAGTTTGTTTTTTGTTTGTATTTTTATTCTGCTTTTTAATTGATAGGGATAAGTTAGAATTTTTTAGCTCAGGTGAGTTTTTAGTTACAGGCACTTGGACTACTTTTCTAATTATTGGAACCTCACTGTCGGGATGCGCTAATTGTAATGCATCATTAGTATCCTTTAAAGATACCTCTCTCCGAACCATGCGCTGCTGAGCGACTGTCGGCTTTCCCCTTTATTCTAGTTTAAAAGCTGCTCTATCTCCTTTTTAAAGGTTAGCGCCAGCAGTCTGGTTCCACCCTGGTTAAGGTGGAGCCCATCCCTTCGGAAGAGACTCCCCCTTCCCCAAAAGGTTCCCCAGTTCCTAACAAAACTGAATCCCTCTTCCTTGCACCATCGTCTCATCCACGCATTGAGACTTTGGAGCTCTGCCTGCCTCTGGTGACCTGCGCGTGGAACAGGGAGCATTTCAGAGAATGCTACCCTGGAGGTTCTGGATTTAATCTTTCTACCTAAGAGCCTAAATTTGGCTTCCAGAACCTCCCTCCCACATTTTCCTATGTCGTTGGTGCCCACGTGTACCACGACAGCCGGCTCCTCCCCAGCACTGTCTAAAATCCTATCTAGGTGACGCGTGAGGTCCGCCACCTTCGCACCAGGTAGGCATGTTACCAGGCGATCCTCACGCCCACCAGCAACCCAGCTATCTACATTCCTAATAATCGAATCACCAACTATGACGGCCGACCTAACCCTTCCCTCCTGGGCAGTAGGCCTTGGGGAGATATCCTCAGTGCGAAAGGACAATGCATCACCTAGAGAGCAGGTCCTTGCTACAGGATCCTTTCCTGCTACACCTGGTTGGTGCTCTCCCATCATGAGACCACCTTCCTCCAAGGCAGCACCAGGGCTGCCAGTCTGAAGTTGGGACTTGACTACTATGTCTCTGAAGGTCTCATCTATATACCTCTCTGTCTGCCTCAGCTCCTCCAGGTCTGCCACTCTAGCCTCCAGAGAGCGGACTCGTTCTCTGAGAGCCAGGAGCTCTTTGCATCGCATGCACATGTACAACTTCTCATCGGTGGGTAAAAAATCATACATGTGACACTCGATGCAAAAGACTGGGAAGCCCCCCTCTTGCTGCTGGACTGCTGCCTTCATCTCAATTTTGATCAGTTCCTAGTTAAGTTTTAGGTTGCTATGGGAGTAGGAATGTGTCTAACTTCCTTTAAATGTATTAGTGAATTCACTATGTGTCTGGTAGTGGCCTACAGGGGTCTGATCGAATTCTCAATAAAGTTTTTGTTGATGGTTTGTTTGTTTTTTTTTTGTGAAAGTGGCACCTGCCTATAAATTAAGGGATGAGCTAGAGGTGGGTGGGCGAGGGGTGGGAGGGTTGGGAAATTCAAACAGTCTAACTTCAGTTAGTCAGCCTGAGTGACTCACTGCTCCCTTGATTAACAAATGTTGGTCCCTATTCAAACCCAATCACACTACCTCAACACCTTTCCAAGGTGAGTAACTGAGCTGAACTATTCAACTTTTTTACTTTGGTATATACTGCTCCTAGCTTATTTCTAGCTTCTGGCTACTTTTTTGTGGGGTTTTTTTTATTTTGTTTTGGTTTTTTTTTCAATACATTGCACTCAGTTAGTATTAAAACAAACAGTCAGCTCTTTAAAAGTCTGGAGAACACTCAGTTCTGCAGACTTTTAAAAATAAACACACTATCTACTACTTCCTTATTGACTGACTAAAATACAGTCTAACTTGTTTATTCACTGCCTACCTACTGCTACCTTATTGACTGACTAAAAATACAGTCTAACTTCAGTTAGTCAGCCTGAGTGAGTCACTGCTCCCTTGATTAACAAATGTTGGTCCCTATTCAAACCCAATCACACTACCTCAACACCTTTCCAAGGTGAGTAACTGAGCTGAACTATTCAACTTTTTTACTTTGGTATATACTGCTCCTAGCTTATTTCTAGCTTCTGGCTACTTTTTTGTGGGGGGGGGGGGGGTTTGGTTTTGTTTTTTTTTCAATACAATGCACTCAGTTAGTATTAAAACAAACAGTCAGCTCTTTAAAAGTCTGGAGAACACTCAGTTCTGCAGACTTTTAAAAATAAACACACTATCTACTGCTACCTTATTGACTGACTAAAAATACAGTCTAACTTGTTTATTCACTGCCTACCTACTGCTACCTTATTGACTATTTAAAAA
This sequence comes from Rhinatrema bivittatum, assembly GCF_901001135.1. Lineage (NCBI taxonomy): Eukaryota > Metazoa > Chordata > Amphibia > Gymnophiona > Rhinatrematidae > Rhinatrema > Rhinatrema bivittatum. Next base: position 290,677,888 of record NC_042618.1, read on the forward strand.
TGCAAACAGTCTAACGTGTTTATTCACTGCCTTTCTGACTATTAAAGGCACAAACACACAAACACACCAAATTATATTCCCAAATAGTTAACTTTGCCCCAATACTTTTAAAACAGTTAATGTCCCAAGCAAAAACTTACTGATTCCTTTCAGCCACCAGCTGTCGGAGATAGACCATTTCCTCTGAACAAAATAGATGCTTACAATAAGGTAAGCATCCTACAATTTGTGACATCAAGGGACATTTTGTTTAATACAGAGCTCTTTGTCTCATATGGCTCCACAAGCAGAGCCACTAGAGGGATTCTGCAGTTGTGTTTTAATCAGGGCAGAGCTGCTTAGGTGATTCTGTCTCTGTGTCTGTTCATAGCAGGTTTTCTGCTGTTTTGTCTTACTTGGAATGGGGCCACCAAAGGCAATCCTGCCCTGGCAGACTGTTATAAAAGAGGAGAGCTATAGATTACAGGAGAGCTACGGCTCAGTTCTTCCTTTCTTTCCCTCTTACTACTACTGCCACCAACTATTTTTACTTTTGCATCCACCTTCTTCCTACATGTTTGCAGAGCGTTTTTTCTCCTACTACAGAAGCTACCCCCTCAATACGAACAATTCGCATATGTTTTTTCCAAAGAGGCCGTGGATATCTTACCTCCGCATAGAGAATTTGACTGCACTATTAGATTGATTCCAGGATACACACCACCGCGTGGTAGGGTTTATCCTTTATCCGCCGCGGAGACGCGGGCGATGTCGGAATACATCCAGGACAATATACAGAAGGGGTTCATCCGTCAATCCACCTCCCCGGCGGGGGCTGGTTTTTTTTTTTTGTTGAAAAGAAGAATGGGACGTTACGTCCTTGTATTGACTTTCGTGGACTCAACGCTATCACCATCAAGAATCGTTATCCCCTACCTCTTATTGCTGAGCTGTTTGATCGTCTGCAAGGAGCTCAAATATTCTCCAAATTGGACTTGCGAGGGGTTTATAACTTAGTTCGGATTCGGGAAGGAGACGAGTGGAAAACGGCATTCAACACCAGAGATGGACATTATGAATATCTAGTAATGCCCTTTGGATTAACGAATGTTCCTGCTGTCTTTCAACATTTTATTAATGAGATTTTTCGAGACTTATTATATATCTGTGTGATTGTTTATCTCGATGATATTCTAGTTTTTTCCAGGGACCTACAGTTGCATTGTCAACATGTGACACAAGTTTTGCAACGACTAAGGGAACATCGTTTATATGCTAAACTGGAGAAATGCATCTTTGAAGCTGAGTCATTACCTTTTTTAGGATATATTATCTCAAGACAAGGTTTCCAAATGGATCCGACCAAAGTAAAATGTATACAAGAATGGCCTCAACCCAATGGTCTACGAGCACTCCAACGTTTCCTAGGTTTTGCTAACTATTATCGTCAGTTCATCAAGAAGTTTTCTAAACTGACCACACCGCTAGCTGCTCTAACATGTAAGGGGGTTAACATCAAAATTTGGCCGGTATAAGCTATAGAAGCATTCCAAACTCTCAAGGACGCTTTCTTACGGCAACCCTGTCTCCATCACCCAGATCCCAGACGTCCTTTCACGGTGGAGGTGGATGCTTCTACAGAGGGGGTTGGAGCAGTTCTGAGTCAGAACGATGCAGGTGGGAAATTTCATCCTTGTTCCTATTTTTCAAAGGAACTTTCCCCTGCGCAACGCAATTATTCCATTGGCGATAAAGAGTTGTTAGCCATCAAACTTGCATTCGAAGAGTGGCGTCAGTGGTTAGAGGGATCACAGTTTTATGGATCACAAAAACCTGACATATTTGCAACAAGCCCATCGTCTGAACCCGCGTCAAGCCCGCTGGGTGTTATTTTTTACACGTTTTGACTTTGAATTAAGATACCGACCAGCAAGCAAGAACATTAAAGCCGATGCACTATCACGATCATTTATCACTGAAGAGGCAGAAGAACCTTTACAGCACATTATCGACCCGGCCCGTGTCATTCTTTCGACGACCTTCACGGTTCCTATCGGCAAGACAGTAGTACCCAAGAGGCTCCGCAATAAAGTTTTAAAATGGGGACATGACTCTCAGTTGGCCGGGCATCCTGGCCGTAGACGAACACAGGAGCTGCTTCAGCAACACTATTGGTGGCCGTGGATGCACAAAGACATTCGAGCGTATGTTGACTCTTGCCCTGTTTGTGCGCAGCACAAGAACCGTACAGGGAAACCCTGGGGTTAGTTGCAACCACTTCCAACGCCCACTAGACCATGGACACACATCTCCACCGACTTTATTATCGACCTCCCAGCCTCTGAGGGACATACGGTAATATGGGTAGTGGTTGACAGATTCTCTAAAATGGCTCACTTTACACCACTGCCCGCCCTTCCCTCCGCTCCCCAATTGGCACAGCTATTTATGGCACATATTTTTCGCCTCCATGGAATACCCCAGCACATCACCTCCGATCTTCGGTCTCAATTCACGGCTCGATATTGGCGAAGCCTCTGTACTAAGTTTCAGATTGCACTAGACTTCACCACGGCTTTCCACCCCCAGGCCAATGGGCAGGCAGAGAGAACTAATCGAGCTCTGAAACAATTCCTGCGCTCTTACGTCAACACCCGACAGGATGACTGGGTGGCTTTACTGCCGAGGGCAGAATTTTCCCACAATTTCCATTCTTGTACTTCAACTGGGTCCTCTCCATTTCAAATTGTCTTCGGTCACCAACCTGCTCCGCCAGTACCGCTACCTCTGCCTGTCTCCTCTCTGGTGGCCCAGCTCACCGCCACCTACTTTGAAAAACTTTGGACACGTACACAACAAATGTTACAGAGAGCGGCACTGACCACTAAGAAATTCGCCAACTGACATCGGAGACCAGCACCATGTTTTCGCTCTGGAGATAAGGTCTGGCTCAGTACCAGATATATTCAGCTACGGGTTCCCTCGATGCGCCTAGCTCCTCGGTACATCGGGCCTTTCCCGGTAATCAAACAATTAGGTCCAGTGACTTATCGATTACGCCTCCCAGCTACCGTTCGCATTCACAACTCATTTCACGTTTCCCTCTTGAAGCCGTTACTCCTCAACTGGCCCTCTCAGAAGGTTCCTGTTTCTTCTCCATTAAGGGCAGAAGAAGATACTTATCAAGTTCGAGAGGTTCTTGATGTTCGTAGGCAAGGTCATAAATGGGAGTATCTTCTGGCCTGGGAGGGATTCGGCCCAGAGGAGAATTCGTGGGAGCCTGCTTCGAACATCTTGGACAAGGATCTCCTCAAGAATTTCCACATCAGTCACCCTGGGAAGCCCAAGTCTTCTAGGGGGAGGCCTAAAGGAGGGGGTACTGTTGTAACCACCGGCCGCAGCAAACCGCAACCGGGGGCCGGTCACTCACCTTCGTGGCAGGGCCACGCACAGACGCTGTGGCTGGCATCGGCAGCCCGCCTCAGCGGCAGCGCTGCTGCCCTCCAAGATGGCCTCGGCGTTCTCTCGACGCGGCTAAGCCACGCCCCCTGAAACCTCCTAGGGCCGTGCGGGCGACAAGAGCCAGGCCTTAAAGGAACCCCTACAGGAAGTTAGGGGGGTTCCTTCTGCTGACTCCATCTTCTGTATACTAAGAACATAAGAACATAAGAAAATGCCATACTGGGTCAGACCAAGGGTCCATCAAGCCCAGCATCCTGTTTCCAACAGTGGACAATCCAGGCCATAAGAACCTGGCAAGTACCCAAAAACTAAGTCTATTCCATGTAACCATTGCTAATGGCAGTGGCTATTCTCTAAGGGGCGGATTTTAAGAGCCCTGCTCGTGTAAATCCGCCTGGATTTACGCGAGCAGGGCCCTGTGCGCTGGTGCGCCTATGCTCAATAGGCCTACCGGCGCGCGCAGACCCCAGGACTCGCGTAAGTCCCGGGGTTGTCCGAGGGGGGCGTGTTGGGCGTGTCGAGGGGGTGGGCCCGATCCGCGCGGCGTTTTCGGGGCGGGACATAGCATTTCGGGGGCGGGCCCGGGGGCGTGGTTACGGCCCGGGGCCATCCGGGGCGTGGCAGCGCCCTCCGGACCCACCCCACGTCGCGTCCTGGCACGCTAGTGGCCCGCTGGCGCGCGGGAATTTACGTCTCCCTCCAGGAGGCGTAAATCCCCCGACAAAGGTAAGGGGGGGGTTTAGACAGGGCCGGGCGGGTGGGTTAGGTAGGGGAAGGGAGGGGAAGGCAAAAGAAAGTTCCCTCCGAGGCCGCTCCGATTTCGGAGCGGCCTGGGAACGGAGGTAGGCTGCGCGGCTCGGCGCGCGCCGGCTATACGGAATCGATAGCCTTGCGCGCGCCGATCCCGGATTTTAGCGGATACGCGCGTATCTGCTAAAATCCCGCGTACTTTTGTTTGCGCCTGGAGTGCCAACAAAAGTACACGAATGCGCCGTGTTTGTAAATCTACCCCAGCGTGAACTTAATAGCAGGTAATAGACTTCTCCTCCAAGAACTTATCCAATCCTTTTTTAAACACAGCTATATTAACTGCACTAACCACATCCTCCGGCAACAAATTCCAGAGTCTAATTGTGCGTTGAGTAAAAAAGAACTTTCTCCGACTAGTTTTAAATGTGCCCCATGCTAACTTCATGGAGTGCCCCCTAGCCTTTCTACTATCCAAAAGAGTAAATAACCGATTCACATCTACCCGTTCTAGACCTCTCATGATTTTAAATACCTCTATCATATCCCCCCTCAGTCGTCTCTTCTCCAAGCTGAAAAGTCCTAACCTCTTTAGTCTTTCCTCATAGGAGAGTTGTTCCATTCCCCTTATCATTTTGGTAGCCCTTCTCTGTACCTTCTTCATCACAATTATATCTTTTTTTAGATGCGGCGACCAGAATTGTACACAGTATTCAAGATGCGGTCTCACCATGGAGCGATACAGAGGCATTATGACATTTTCCGTTTTATTCACCATTCCCTTTCTAATAATTCCCAACATTCTGTTTGTTTTTGACTGCCACAGCACACTGTACCGACGATTTCAATGTGTTATCCACTATGACACCTAGATCTCTTTCTTGGGTTGTAGCACCTAATATGGAACCCAACATTGTGTAATTATAGCATGGGTTATTTTTCCCTATATGCATCACCTTGCACTTATCCACATTAAATTTCATCTGCCATTTGGATGCCCAATTTTCCAGTCTCACAAGGTCTTCCTGCAATTTATCACAATCTGCTTGTGATTTAACTACTCTGAACAATTTTGTGTCATCTGCAAATTTGATTATCTCACTCATCGTATTTCTTTCCAGGTCATTTATAAATATATTGAAAAGTAAGGGTCCCAATACAGATCCCGAGGCACTCCACTGTCCACTCCCTTCCACTGAGAAAATTGCCCATTTAATCCTACTCTCTGTTTCCTGTCTTTTAGCCAGTTTGCAATCCACGAAAGGACATCGCCACCTATCCCATGACTTTTTACTTTTCCTAGAAGCCTCTCATGAGCAACTTTGTCAAACGCCTTCTGAAAATCCAAGTATACTATATCTACCGGTTCACCTTTATCCACATGTTTATTAACTCCTTCAAAAAAGTGAAGCAGATTTGTGAGGCAAGACTTGCCCTGGGTAAAGCCATGCTGACTTTGTTCCATTAAACCAGGTCTTTCTATATGTTCTGTGATTTTGATGTTTAGAACACTTTCCACTATTTTTCCTGGCACTGAAGTCAGGCTAACCGGTCTGTAGTTTCCCGGATCGCCCCTGGAGCCCTTTTTAAATATTGGGGTTACATTTGCTATCCTCCAGTCTTCAGGTACAATGGATGATTTTAATGATAAGTTACAAATGTTTACTAATAGGTCTGAAATTTCATTTTTTAGTTCCTTCAGAACTCTGGGGTGTATGCCATCCGGTCCAGGTGATTTACTACTCTTCAGTTTGTCAGTCAGGCCTACCACATCTTCTAGGTTCACCGTGATTTGATTCAGTCCATCTGAATCATTACGCATGAAAACCTTCTCCATTACGGGTACCTCCCCAACATCCTCTTCAGTAAACACTGAAGCAAAGAAATCATTTAATCTTTCCGCGATGGCCTTATCTTCTCTAAGTGCCCCTTTAACCCCTCGATCATCTAACGGTCCAACTGACTCCCTCACAGGTTTTCTGCTTCGGATATATTTTAAAAAGTTTTTACTGTGAGTTTTTGCCTCTACAGCCAACTTCTTTTCAAATTCTCTCTTAGCCTGTCTTATCAATGTCTTACATTTAACTTGCCAATGTTTATGCTTTACCCTATTTTCTTCTGTTGGATCCTTCTTCCAATTTTTGAATGAAGATCTTTTGGCTAAAATAGCTTCTTTCACCTCCCCTTTTAACCATGCTGGTAATTGTTTTGCCTTCTTTCCACCTTTCTTAATGTGTGGAATACATCTGGACTGTGCTTCTAGAATGGTATTTTTTAACAATGCCTCTTGGACATTTTTTACTTTTGTAGCTGCTCCTTTCAGTTTTTTTCTAACAATTTTTCTCATTTTATCAAAGTTTCCCTTTTGAAAGTTTAGCACGAGAGCCTTGGATTTGCACACTGTTCCTTTTCCAGTCATTAAATCAAATTTGATCATATTATGATCACTATTGCCAAGCGGCCCCACCGCTCTCGATCCCTGGACTGGCTGTGGTACTTTCTGGCTCTCGATCCTTGGACTGGCTGCGGAGTGTTCTGGCTCTTGATCCCTGGACTGGCTGTTGGTACCTTTGCTCTCATGACCTGCTGGAGGCGCCAGCTTCTATTTCCACGATCTGCTGGAGGCGCCAGCTATCTGGATTAAACGACCTGCAGGAGGCACCTGCATCCAGGTTGTCTTTTAGTCTCTCCAGCGACCTTTGTGATTGGCCTCGCCTTCCAACGACCGAGCTACCCTCATCGCCGGATCAAGGGTCCACCTTCCAAATCAGAACAGACCCTGCCTGGTACACGACAACAGAATCTACATTGGTTCATCTGAAGCAAGGTAATAAACCTTTACCAGACTTCGCCATAGAATTCAAGACTTTGACTTCAGAGTTAAATTGGGATTTGAGATGCCTGAAGACACTCTTCTTTGAAGGCCTGAACTCCTGGCTAAAAGATGAACTGGGGGCTTGAGAAATTCCTGAGACCTTGGAGGACCTGATGAAGTTTGCCACAAGGATTGACCACCGACTTCGGGATAAGGTTCAAGAGGTCAAGAGTTCTAGGAGACCTAGCCAGGGAGAAAACAGAGTCAAAACCGTGTCTAAGCCTATTCAGTCTAATCCTGTTGCTGGCGAAGAAGAACCAATGCAACTAAGCCGCAGTCATCTGACTTCCAAAGAGAGAAGAACACGAAAAAGATTGGGCTTCTGCATGTATTGTGGACAAGCTGGCAATGCTGTACAAACATGCCCTATCTGTCCGGGAAACTGGCAGACCTAAGTTCTGTAGAAGAACTCTTCTTAGGTCTAACTGCAGCCTCTCCTCCACTCTCTCTTCCAGTCTCCTTGAAATGCAGAACATTTGAATACCAGACTCTTGCCCTAGTGGACTCCGGGGCAGGAGGAAACTTTATACTAAAAAGTCTAGTGGAACATCTGTGGATCCCCACGACTACCATGACGACTCTGCTACTGCTATCCTCTATCCATGGAGAGCCTTTACCGGGTGAAGTAACCCTACTTACTGAACCAGTAAGTTTAAGGACAGGTTCTCTTCATACAGAGACTATTTCCTTCTTTGTGCTAGAGAAGGCTATGCACCCCCTAGTTCTGGCTTCAAAAGCACATGCTTCAATTCAACTGGGCTACTCTGGAGCTTTCACATTGGGGTCCAGATTGTCATGGCAAGTGCCTGATGGAAGTCTCTCGGTTCAGTGTGCTGCGGCAGTCTCTCGGTTCAGTGTGCTGCGGCAGTCAAAAAAGCAAACAGAATGTTGGGAATTATTAGAAAAGGAATGATGAATAAAACGGAAAATGTCATAATGCCTCTGTATCGCTCCATGGTGAGACCGCACCTTGAATACTGTGTACAATTCTGGTCGCCGCATCTCAAAAAAGATATAATTGTGATGGAGAAGGTACAGAGAAGGGCTACCAAAATGATAAGGGGAATGGAACAACTCCCCTATGAGGAAAGACTAAAGAGGTTAGGACTTTTCAGCTTGGAGAAGAGACGACTGAGGGGGGATATGATAGAGGTGTTTAAAATCATGAGAGGTCTAGAACGGGTAGATGTGAATCGGTTATTTACTCTTTCGGATAGTAGAAAGACTAGGGGACACTCCATGAAGTTAGCATGGGGCACATTTAAACTAATCGGAGAAAGTTCTTTTTTACTCAACGCACAATTAAACTCTGGAATTTGTTGCCAGAGAATGTGGTTCGTGCAGTTAGTATAGCTGTGTTTAAAAAAGGATTGGATAAGTTCTTGGAGGAGAAGTCCATTACCTGCTATTAAGTTCACTTAGAGAATAGCCACTGCCATTAGCAATGGTTACATGGAATAGACTTAGTTTTTGGGTACTTGCCAGGTTCTTATGGCCTGGATTGGCCACTGTTGGAATCAGGATGCTGGGCTTGATGGACCCTTGGTCTGACCCAGTATGGCATTTTCTTATGTTCTTATGTTCTTCATACCCTGCATGCCAACGACCCCATTGTTGCCTGGGCTGCCGCCTCAATACGCATCTTTTCAAGATGTATTTTCTAAAGAAGCCGCTGATGTATTACCTCCACACAGATCCTATGACTGCGCTATCAACTTGAAACCAATACTGAACCACCCAAGGGAAGGGTCTACTCCCTCTCTGTGGTAGAAAATAAAGCGATGTCTGAATACATCCAAGAAAATCTTTAAAAGGGTTTCATAAGGCCTCCAAGTCTCCTGCTGGGGCAGGCTTTTTCTTTGTAGGGAAGAAGGATGGAACCTTATGTCCATGCATTGATTATCATGGTCTAAACGAGATCACAGTCAAAGACCGCTATCCCTTACCACTCATCTCAGAACTATTTGACAGGCCACAAGGAGCCAAGATATTCTCCAAGCTTGATCTTAATGGAGCATATAACCTTGTTCGTATTCGTTCAGGCGACGAATGGAAGTCAGCTTTTAATACCCGGGATGGGCATTTTGAGTACTTGGTGATGCCCTTCGGCTTTTGCAACGCCCAGGCTGTCTTCCAAAACATGATGAACGACATCCTGCGTGACCTACTCTACCAATGTATCATTGTATACCTAGACGACATCTTGATATTCTCTCAAGACCTGAATACAGACTGTGGGAGAACCGTCTATACGCAAAGCTGTCCAAATGCGAATTCCACAAGGAATCTGTACCTATTTTAGGGTACATAGTGTCTAACAAAGGGTTCCAGATGGATCCTCAAAAGCTTGAGAGCATTCAGAAATGGACTCAACCCACTGGTCTAAAAGCTGTTAGACGATTTCTGGGATTTACCAGTTATTACAGAACCTTCAATAATAATTACTCCTCACTAACTGTGCCATTAACAGCTCTGACAAAGAAAGGTGCCAATTTTGCCAATTGGTCTATAGAGGCTGTCACCGCATTTCAAAAGCTGAAGGACGCTTTCTCTAGTAAGCCATGTCTCCATCATCCGGATCCCGCATGCCCCTTCATTGTGGAGGTTGACGCCTCAGATGTTGGCATAGGGGCTGTGCTAAGTCAGACCAGTGACTCCAAGATCCTGCGTCCATGTTCCTTTTTCTCCAGACACTTCATGCCGGCTGAAAGGAATTACGGCATTGGAGATAAAGAACTACTGGCAATAAAGATGGCGTTCAAGGAGTGGCGCCCCTGGCTTGAAGGTGTTCAACATCAAATCACGGTTTTTGTAGATCATAAAAACCTAGAATACCTTCGCCATGCCCAGTGCCTCAACCATAGACAGTCGAGATGGTCCCTGTTCTTTAACAGGTTTGATTTCGTCTTGAAATACCGCCCTGGAGATAAAAACATCAGAGCGGATGCCCTATCTTGCTCCTTCGATTCTGAAGACGTACCTGATGCTCCGCAACACATCATTGACCCACAGAGAGTCATTCTTTCTGCTACTCACCCAGTGCCCTCGGACAAAACTATTGTGCCTAACAACCTCTGGAAGAAACTACTAGCATGGGCTCACAACTCTAAATTGGCTGGACATCCCAGTCAACGGAGAATTCTGGTGAAGCTACAGCAATACTACTGGTGACCGTCTATGAAAGAGGACACGTTTGCTTACATAGCAGCCTGTGCCAATTGTGCCAGACAGATACCTCTGTCCTGATGTCCCTGGGGCCAGCTTCAACCATTGCCAGTGCCAGACGAGCCCTGGACTCACATTGCCATGGACTTTGTGGTGGACTTATCACTTTCTGGAGGCAACAATACCATCTGGGTAACAGTGGATCGTTTCTCAAAGATGGCTCACTTTGTGGCTCTTCCTGGCTTACCAACTGCTAGTGAACTTGCAAAGCTTTTCATCAGCCACATTTTCCGCCTGCACGGCATGCCTAAACACTTCGTCTCAGATAGAGGTGTACAATTCACAGCCAAATTCTGGAAGGCTTTGTGTAAGAAGTTTGATATCATTCTCAACTTCACTTCATCTTACCATCCTCAATCAAATGGTCAAACTGAGAGGATGAATCGTACCCTCAAGGAGTTCCACTGTGCCTGCGTTGGTTCACATCAGAATGACTGGTCTGAACTGTTACCATGGGCCAAGTTCGCCATCAACTCACATCCAGCTACATCTACTGGATCAACACAGTTCGAAATGGTATATGGACGACTACCTTCACCACCTTTGCCACTTCCGCTGTCAATGTCGTCCCCGGCAGCTCAAGCTACTGCCGATGAGATTCAACAATTTTGGAAGAAGACCAAAGAGATGCTCATTAAAGCTGGAATCCGAGCTAAAAGGGGCTATGACGCTCATCACTGCAAGGCTTCTGACTTCAAGCCTGGTGATAAAGTCTAGCTGTCTAGAAAACATCTTAGACTCAAGCTACCATCAGCTCGCTTCGCTTCACGCTATGTCGGACTCTTTCCCATTCTCAGACATCTGGGCAACCTCTCTTACAGTCTCAGACTTCCCCCAGCAATGAAGATCCATAACACGTTTCACGTCTCTCTATTGAAACCGCTAATTCTCAACAAATTTAGCACCAAGACACCAGATCCCCCTCCTGTTGACACAGAAGAAGACATAGAGTACAAAGTTGATGCAATACTTGATATAAGGAAGAGAGGCAGAGTTTAGGAATACCTCCTGGAGGAGGTCCTTTCAAGGGGGGTACTGTTGCGTCCGTGGGACTCAGACGGCTTTGTCCCACATGCCTCACCTCAATATTCGATTTCTCCACCAGCCTCGGGAAAATGGAGACTGCCGCGTCTGCTTGCCACACTCCACGATATCCCTGGAACGGCTATGGCAAGGCATTCCACCATGATTCACCTGAGGGCCTCCTAGGGTGCGCGCGCACTACCCACGTCTTTATTCCAGCCTTGGCGCGAACCTTGGGGGTGTCCCCCTCGAGTGACGTCACACCATCCGGGTATTTAGCCTGCCCATTTGCTGACTGACTTTGAGTTAGCAAGGATTGGACTTGTCCGGTCTAAGCTGCTCTGTTGCTTCTTGCTGCTGCTGGAAGCTCTCTCTACCCTCTGGGGTTCTACTAACTTGGGTACCCGCTCTTCGGAGGCCCTATGCTTCTTTCCAGGTGCCTATTCAGTATCCAGGTACTCACTCCTCGAGGGCCTGAGTTGTCTACCTTGGTGCCTGCTACCATTACATCTATCTGCTGGGAACTCTACCATTACAGCTACAAGAGTTGTGAGTAATCTAACATCTACCAGTCTGTCTCACCTACAGCTCCTCATTGGAAACCTGCATCGGAGCTCCCTACACCACCATTGTGGGACGGGTCTCCTCAGCCGAGGACCCAAGACTGCTGCTGCAGGAATCTACTCTCTACTGCCACCTCTGGTGGATTCTACAAGCTGTATAATAAAACAATCTCTGTGTTTGTGCATCTTAGTCTAGCTTGGTACTGCAGTTCCCCGCGGGGCTCCTCCCCGTGGGAGTGGCCATCACTGCAGCACCTAAGAATCCACCAAACACCTCAAAACCATAACAATCAGCTTAATTCTATTGCCGTATATCTTCAGGGCATTGCAGTTTGGCCTGCTCCAGCAACTGTCATGCGGCCTGCTATTCCCACACTCCATCTGCCTCCACCTCCAAGGTATGATGGAGATGCACTAAAATGTAGTCTTCCTCAACCAATGTTGGATTCAATTTGAATTGCAGGTACCCTTGTTTCCAACAGACCAAGTGAAGTGACTTTTATTCTTTCCTTGTTGGACGACACAGCACTGGCTTCAGCCTCACTCCTTTGGGAAAGTGATGATCTACTCTTAAGGGATCTGACACGCTTCCTGCAAGAATTCCAGAAAATATTTCATGAGCCCGGTTGCACAGCTTCCAAGGCTTCTGAACTTCCACAGATTAGGCAAGGCTCCCAATCTGTAGAAAAGCACACAGTGTGCTTCCTCATTCTGCCTCAGAATTTCAGTTGGGCAGTGACAGCCTGATTGCGATTTTCTGACAAGGACTCTCAGAGCACATTAAAGATGAGCTGGCTGCCCAGGACCTGCTGTATACGTTGGAAGGTCTGATTGGAAGGCTAGACCTGAAGTTTCAGGAATGGACCAGAGAGAGAGGTTTGGCTTGCCTCCCCATCCACCTCACTATGAATTTCCAGAGTCCTCTAACTTCCCACTCTCTGTGGAGCTGGGACTTTCACCAGTAGATGTCATGCAGGTGGACCGCTTCAAGCTGTCAGCAGAGAAGAAGCAGAGGTGCCACAACCTTAACCTGTGCTTATACTGTTTTATATCTGGGCATTTCGCAAGTCCCTGCCTGAATAAGCCGGGAAACTCAAAGGACTTAGGTCATCTCTGTACCTCTCCACAACTGCTAGTCCCATTATGCCTATCTCGTGGGGACATTCTTGTCGATGCTCTTACCTTTCTGGATACCAGTGCTGGGGGTAGCTTTATCCATGAAGCTCTGGTCCAACACTACTGCATATGACTGTTCCCCTGGACACCCCACTCTCAATCTCCACCATTTACAGAGAACCCTTGCTTAGACATGTTACAAGAGCCACAGTACCGTTGACCATGCAAACAAGGATCCTGCATGGAGAAAAAATCAGCCTCTATGCAATCAATGCAGTTTTTTTGGGCCTGCCATGGTTCATTGTACATCAGCCCCACATCGAATGGACCACGTTGCAAATTGCCAGATGGAGCCCTAGCTGTCATGAGCAATGCCTTGCCAAAGTCTCACCTGTGTTACCTGTGGCTCAGTTACCTCAGAGCTTCTGGGTCCGTCACCACAGTATACCGAGTTCACTGATGTTTTCAGCAAACAACAAGCAGAGGTCCTGCTGCCTTATTGCTCCTATGATTGTTACATAGACTTGGTCCCCAGCAAGGTTCCACCCAGAGGCAGAGAAACCCATTCTCTGCTCCTGAAACAGAGGCTATGACTAAACATATGGTAAGGCCTTCACCTTTGATCCAGAGTGAATCCTGCAGCAATTAGTTCCAAGGACCCAGGATAGACGTTCCTGTAAATTTGGACTTTCTTTATAGGTCCTCTAGCTGGGAATTCCTGTGGCACTGGCTGATGATATCATATCCTCTATGAGTACATAAAGAACTCCTTTACAACCAGACAGTGCCTCAGCAACAGGTCTCCTGACACTCTTGCATTTCAGTGAGTGTTGCTATCTTTGTCTCATTCGCGGATTGTATGAGGAAGTGATCTGACCAAGGGATTTGTGTGTATTCTGATTTGATGTGTTCCAGGTGATTGTGGTTGATGAATGATATATCGAGAGAGTGTCCTGCTCTGTGAGTGGCCTTGTCAGTGGTTAGAGTGAATCCTAGTGCCATCATAATATCCACTAGTATTTGGCAGGTGTTGGATAAGGGCTTTGTGTCCATGTGAAGATTGAAATCGCCTAGTACAATGGTGGGTTTTAAGGTGTTTAAGTGTGTTGTTAGGAATTCAATTAGTGGGGAGATATTTAATTCTAGTAGGCTAGGTGGGCAGTATATCACGCATATTTGTAGGTTTATAGTTTCAAAAACAGCAATTTCGTGGTTCTTTGGGGGTGTTGTTGGTATTAGGTTACATTTGAATTTGTTTTTCAATTATTAGCATTAGTCCTCCCCCTCTTTTATTTATTCTGGGGATTGAGAAACATCATAGTTCTTGTATGCTATTTGATTCTTTAGGACTATGTCTGAGTGTTTTAACCATGATTCAGTGATTGCTAAAAAGTTTGGTTTTATGTCATATAGTAGGTCTGTGATAATTGGGAATTTTTTAGTGATGGATTGAGCGTTAACTAAAAGGAAGGTTAGCATTAGTAAATAATTTGATAGGGGATTGGTTGAGGTGTTTTTTCTTTTTACTTGTATGAGGTTACTAGGAATTGACTGTTTTTTTATGTTTGTTGTGTTTCTGTTACTATGAATCTTTGTGTGATTCTTTCCATATTTACCTTTGTTCAGGCAGGTTGTGATTATGTGTCCTCCTGGACAAAGCAAAATCAAATACATGAGCTACCAATGAAAAGGTATGAGATAAACAAACAAAATAGGAAGCAGGCACTGAGTAAGAACTAACCTAAACTAAATATAACCACAAATTTAGCCAATAGTAGACTCATTCTGGAGTAAAGGCAGACACATCAGCAATCCTACCATCTAGAAAAGATTTTAATTGACTTGCTTCATAAAAAATATATCTAGTACCAGAAATCTAAATCATACATTTATCAGGGTATCTATGAAAACAAAATCCCCTCCCAAAACCAATACATTATCACACAACTGAAGAAAGGGCTTCCTTCTACTCTGAATTTGCTTGCAAAGATCTGATAAGATTCACACCTTTTGACCCATACAAAGAGCCTATCTATTATTGAAAAATAAGTATTATATCTCTAAAGCACGTCCCTATGCCAAAGACCTTTTCCCACTGTCATGGCTGAGGTTAATAGGGTACTTGGTGTTATATCTTTCTGTGTTGCAAGGTCTCTAGATGGAACCTCTCAAGTTGTACTGTTTGATGCCCGGTTCTTTACTGGGTCTCCTGTGTAGAAATGGGGTCCAAAAACCACCCAGCAAAGTCTCCTGGGGGTACGGAGGGGAAGCAGGGATAAAGTTAGTATAACCATCCTGAGGGAGGACATTATCTGGAGAACCTCTGTAATAAACAATTCCTGAGATAAAAGGTTTAACAAATTTTATTTTTCTAAAAGAAAAGGATTAGGAATTGCAAAAAACAATAACAAATATTTAAGGTTTTTTTTCAATAAATATCTATGAAACGATATTTCAAGGAAAATTCCTTTTTTTCTTCTTTTACAGCAATCAACAATTAAACAACTCTTTAGAATATAACTGCTTTTAAACTGTTCTTTTACTTATAGCAGTGCTAAACAATATTAATAATTCTATTTTCTTTCTGGTAGAACCTCAAGCTGTATTCAGCTCAGTCAGATAGGTATTATTGCATCCCTTACCTCTCTCCACTGCCAGTCCGCCTGGTCCCTGATGCCATCTCCGCGGTCAGGAGACTGCCCACATGCTGCTTCTGCATGGCGGGCCTTGCCGTCGTGCTCCCATGTGGCCCGGAGGCCACTGCCATTCCCTTCGCAGCCAGGTGGCCGCCTACGCTTCTCCTTCACAGCATGGTACCACCTCAGACTTCCCTCTGCGGCCTGGAGGCTGCTCTGAAGCCTCCTGCCTTCGCGGCTCGGAACTGCTGCCCAGCGCTCCTCTTCGTGGCCAGGAGGCCATCACTGAAGTCTCCTCTCTTCACAGCTCAAGCTGCCGACGACCAGGCCTTCCACGCGGCCTGGGACCACTGCTGTTCTGCTCTTCTTGTGGCCTGGAGGCTGCCGCCGAAGCTGCTCCTCTTTGCGGCTTGGAGGTCGCTTCCGACATCCTCTTCTGCGGCCAGGAGGCCACCCCGGAGCTCCTCTTCATGAGGCAGGAAGCCTCCATCATCTTCTGTTTTTCAGCGGCAGGAGCCGCCTCCGCTTCAGGCCTGCTTTAGTATGGCCGCTCTCCAAGGTCCTGCCCTCCTCTTAGGCCAGTCCTCAGAAATATTCCTGCTGATGTCATCAAGGTGTTCCTCTTCAGCCCTATATAGAGGGTCTTCCTTTATTCCAGCTTTGCCTTCACAAGGAGTCAATTCAAGAGTTGGACTGCTCCTGGATCCTGTTCCAGCTCTTCTGTCCAGGAGTCTTTGATTATGTCCTTCACTTCTGCAAGATATTCTGTTCTTTGTTGTCTTCGTCCATGATTCATGAACCTCAGTTGTTTTCTTGTTCCATGTTCTGGTCTCTCGACGGATCCTGTCCCTTTGTCTCCTGATGTCCATGTCTTCCTATGACCTAATGCCCCAACATCTCCTGATGCCCTGGCGTCCCTCCATCTCCTGGTGTTCCTGATGTCCATGTCTCCAAGAAGTCCTGATGTTTCGTGGTTCCGCTCCTTCTTCGCCTGTTCCAAGCTCCTGATGTTCCAAGTTCCCGCTGTTTCGAGTTCCAAGTTCCCGATGTTCCATGTCTTGCTTTTGATGTCTGAGTCAGGTCCCGATCCTGAACAGTTCACTCGCCCCTGGAGTAAATCCGTCCTATCCAATGTCCGTTTCCTGGTGGCTGGAGTCTTCTTCTGGCAGGTTTTGTCTTCGAGCTCTGTCCGGACTTCTCCTAGTTCCCGAGTCCCTGTCTTCACCTGAGTATCCTGAGTCCTAGTCCTGCCTGAGTCCTTCCAAGTCCCAAGTCCTCGTCTGAGTCCTTCCAAGTTCCAAGTCTCGTCTGAGTCCTTCCAAGTTCCAAGTCTCGTCAGAGTCTTTCCAAGTTCCAAGTCTTCCTCGTCTCCTCTGAGCTCCCAAATGTTCCAAGCTCCAGTACCATCGCCTGTGCTCGACCTCCGTCCATCCTGCCGCATCTGCCATTCCCTAGTGGCAGGTTTGAAAGGGCTATCAAGTGGCCAGAGGGCTACCCCAGAGACCAGCATTGCGTTGCTGGGCTCTACCAGTGTGTGCAGGTTCGGTGGAGGTTAGGGCTCGGTGGCCAGTCCATTCCTCCCAAGCTAGGACATGTCTTGCCTGCCGCGGTGCTTCTACGGAGCTCCTCTCTACAGTTGCATCGTGGTCCAAGGGCACACACCTCCCCGGAATCGGGAGCACTCCCTAGCGCTCCCTTCTACGGATTCCAACAGATATCACTTTTTAGTTTACTCTACCTGTATCCCAAACTTGTATCCAAACTTCAAATTTGTATTTTGAGTAATTGAGTCTTTGTGGGTATATTTTCTCTTCCAGGCTATATTGAAATGAAAAGAGTGTTTCTCTTACGGTAAGTATTTTTATCTTGCTTGCCTGTATGTGTTTATCTTTTCTCTGTTCTGTCTTTTCTGTCACTTTCCAGCTGAACTCAATAATTTTTATTAGTCTGGCCAGACCTAGGTTATGTCCTTCAGATGCGTGTCACACACTTATCTGTGGTCTGAGGTTTTGGGTCCGAGTTCTGTCTATCACTGTGCAATGATCTCAAGTGCAGTCATGTAGTCATGTGTCCTCCATCAATGATTCCTGTGATCACTTGCATCAAGTGCTCCTCTTGCATCCTGTGAGGGGGAGTGTTTACTACCTATCTATAAAAAATCAATAACAAAGACTGCCTCCTTATCAATGAGTATCTTCTACAAACCTAAGATCTTTCTAGTGTGCTGCCAGTGGCCTGGTAGAACTGGATATATCTAGCTATGGAAAACAAAAGATAATAAAAAATTCCTTGTCTTTAATTTCAGGGGATCAGTGATCACTTTTTCAATCTTTAAATCTTCACACTCCTCTCTAACTAGAACAGGTTCTATTAGATGGAGTTCTTGTTCAGCTTTATTACCATTAACTACCTTGTTCCTTTTGTCTTAACTTATGGGACACAGGAGTCACTATGTAAACTGAAATTAAACTTCTTTATTTTTTCCTTTTGCTTCCAAATCTCCTCAGGAACACAGAAACAGCAGTGCTACAGGTTCCTGTAGCTTTTCCCCTCTGGTGCAGGTTGGATCCACCACAAATCTTCTGGGGGAAGACAGAGCTGGTTATTAGCACTTCTTTCTCCAAAGTGTTTCCTGCTCTCTCCTAAAGTCCCCACAAGCAGACTCTTTTCTTTGGTAAGATGTGCCGCTTTTAAAATCTTTTTAGCTTCCCTAGTGCCTCCACTCTAAGCTGACTTAATGATGCAGAAGACGCATCAGCCGCATCCATTTTATTTATAACATTTTTAAAATTGCTGCACTGTCCTAAATCAGATTTCTAAGAGCTGGTCACTTAGCTTTTAGTGCCCCTACACAGGGCAAATCACCTCCAAAAGCCACGAGTCTAGCCCTCATGCTTTTGAGCTTGTTACAGGGAACACACAGGGTGCTTGCTGGAACTCCTTGCATTGATTCCTGCCTAGACTGGAGTTCCAGCACATTGACTGTCCCCTGGCAACAAAAACCTTTAAAACACCCTTGTACATGTGATGGGGGCTAGCACAAGGCACTCCAAAACCAATCCTGCCTCAAACATTCAAATTAAACTGTTTTTTCCCTGAGGGCTACATAGGCTTACTTCCCAGATCTTACTTTTCTCTCTTGGACTCTCTTCCATATAGCCAAGCAGCAGCAGAGTTTATACCATAGTCCTTTGCTGCTATCCCATCTCTCACCTGTGCCTCAGTACAATACTGGGAGTCCCAAGGGGATGAGGGTCCTGTTCCATGCATTGGGGCTTGCTGCAGCCCCCCTGCAACTTCTTATATGCCTTTTCCTTTCCTTTTCTTTTAATTTATTTAGTTTGTCTGCCTGCTATTTCAGCCTGGCCAGGGGGCCCTTCCAGAGGCATGGGAGCTCCCACAAGCAGCTAAAATCTTTAAAACATTTTCAACCTGTCCATATTTGTCCATCTTGGAAATATATGTAATCAGCAAAGTAGTCCGGTCCTTCACTTCCTCATTTGATTGTTCCAAAAAGTCAGTCAGATTCTTGAAACTTCTAGATGAAACTAGAGATAATACCAAAGCACTCTCTTCTTTTTTCTTAAAGGGCAAGTAAAAAGTTTTATTCAAGGAGAAGAGTGAGTCCTTAGACAAACCAAGAACTTCTCTTATAATTCCTTATGGCCAATCTAGGAAAGTTGAGGATCCGAAGATTCAAATCCCTCCACCTATTTTAAAAAATTTCCATCTTTCTAATAATAATACTACTGTTTTTAGTAGCAAAAGTTTTACATTTTTATACAGCCATTAACTGACTTTTAAACTCCTTAATTTTTCCATCATGGCCAGTAACCAAAGCTTCAACAATAGAAAATTGCCCTTTAACTATTTCCATAGAGCGACCAAAATCATCCAGTCTTTTACTTATAATTTGTTCCAGCTTCACTATTGCCTGTCAAATATCCTCCAGCTTAATATTTGCAAGTCTCACCAAGGCTGAAATCCATGACGCATCAGGGGATTCCAAGGAATCTCCTAGCTCCTCTCTCCCTGCACATACAAAGGCAGCATCCTTTCCTTGCTGAAAATGGGCACGCATCATGGCTTCCTCATCTAGGAAGCAGCAGCCATCATGAGAGAACCAACAGACTCTTGCTGTTCTTCCAGGATGTCAATAGCCACCATGATCTCTTCAGCACTGCACAAACCAACTGGCTCCACACCACCTCCAAAACCCGGAGCCATGGGAGGTAATCAGAACTCCAGCAAGTCTGGATTCATCTCTCATCTAGTGCCAGCAACGAGGCAATGGCTCAAGTTAAAAGGCTTCTGAATTCCTCCCAAATGTTGTAGAATTGTTCTTTGGGAAAGGGAAGGCGCAGTGCAGGGAATCCCCTTTAGTCAACCCTTCCTTTTCACTATTGTGAGGAATTATGTGACTGAATAAAAACAAGAAAAGTTAGAGAGGAGAGCAGAAAACTCTCACATTGTCACCATCCTAAAGGGACAGATTTTAGTGAGAAAGAAACACATTATAGCAATGTTTTGAATATTTGTAGAGAAAGGAGGAAGAGTTGTTAAAGATGACCTCAAGATTACAGCCTGAAGGGGCTAGGGGGATAACAATGTTATCCACAGAAATAAAGACAGGGGGAAGAGAGGAACTGGATTAAATGTGGACAAGTGCAATGTGTTGCACATAGGGAAAAATAACCCTTGCTGTAGTTACACGATATTAGGTTCCATATTAGGAACTACCACCCAGGAAAAAGATCTAGGGGATAATACTTTAAAATCGCCGGCTCAGTGTGCTGCAGCAGTCAAAAAAGCAAACAGGAATTATTAGGAAGGGAATGGTTAATAAAACGGAAAATGTCATAATGCCTCTGTATCGCTCCATGGTGAGACCACACCTTGAATACTATGTACAATTCTGGTCGCTACATCTCAAAAAAGATATAGTTGCGATGGAGAAGGTACAGAGAAGGGCAACCAAAATGATATAGGGGATGGAACAGCTCCCCTATGAGGAAAGGCTGAAGAGGTTAGGGCTGTTCAGCTTGGGGAAGAGACGGCTGAGGGGAGATATGATAGAGGGCTTTAAGATCATGAGAGGTCTTGAACAAGTAGATGTGAATCGGTTATTTACACTTTCGGATAATAGAAGGACTAGGGGACATTCCATGAAGTTAGCAAGTAGCACATTTAAGACTAATCGAAGAAAATTCTTTTTCACTCAACACACAATTAAGCTCTGGAATTTGTTGCCAGAGGATGTGGTTAGTGCAGTTAGTGTAGCTGGGTTCAAAAAACATTGGATAAGTTTTTGGAGGAGAAGTCCATTAACTACTATTAATCAAGTTTACTTAGGGGATAGCCACTGCTATTAATTGCATCAGTAGCATGGGATCTTCTTGGTGTTTGGGTAATTGCCAGGTTCTTGTGGCCTGGTTTGGCCTCTGTTGGAAACAGGATGCTGGGCTTGATGGACCCTTGGTCTGACCCAGCATGGCAATTTCTTATGTTGTTTATTGATGCGTTTGAAATGAATATGCAGCCAGGTACCTTTTCTCTGTTCATGTAGCCTCAGTATTGGTATGCATATAGAACCTTGAGACCCAACACATGGAAGAAGTCTTTGGGACAGGTATCCCTTCCACCCTCCCCAGTAGAATACAGTATGTTGGTAGCTTACTCCCATTCAGTACTAGGGATGTGAATCGTTTTTCGACGATTAAAATTATCGTCCGATAATTTTAATATCATCTTAAACCGTTATGGAACACAATACAATAGAGATTCTAACGATTTATCGTTATAAATCGTTAGAATCGTGAGCCGGCACACTAAAACCCCCTAAAACCCACCCCCGACCCTTTAAATTAAATCTCCCACCCTCCCGAACCCCCCCCAAATGACTTAAATAACCTGGGTGTCCAGCGGCGGTCCGGAACGGCAGCGGTCCGGAACGGGCTCCTGCTATTGAATCTTGTTGTCTTCAGCCGGCGCCATTTTCCAAAATGGCGCCGAAAAATGGCGGCGGCCATAGAACAACACGATTCCACGGCAGGAGGTCCTTCCGGACCCCCGCTGGACTTTTGGCAAGTCTTGTGGGGGTCAGGAGGCCCCCCCCAAGCTGGCCAAAAGTTCCTGGAGGTCCAGCGGGGGTCAGGGAGCGATTTCCCGCCGCGAATCGTTTTCCGTACGGAAAATGGCGCCGGCAGGAGATCGACTGCAGGAGGTCGTTCAGCGAGGGTTCCGGCGCCTCGCTGAACGACCTCCTGCAGTCGATCTCCTGCCGGCGCCATTTTCCGTACGGAAAACAATTCGCGGCGGGAAATCGCTCCCTGACCCCCGCTGGACCTCCAGGAACTTTTGGCCAGCTTGGGGGGGGCCTCCTGACCCCCACAAGACTTGCCAAAAGTCCAGCGGGGGTCTGGAAGGACCTCCTGCCGTGGAATCGTGTTGTTCTATGGCCGCCGCCATTTTTCGGCGCCATTTTGGAAAATGGCACCGGCTGAAGACAACAAGATTCAATAGCAGGAGCCCGTTCCGGACCGCTGCCGTTCCGGACCGCCGCTGGACACCCAGGTTATTTAAGTCATTTGGGGGGGGTTCGGGAGGGTGGGAGATTTAATTTAAAGGGTCGGGGGTGGGTTTTAGGAGGTTTTAATGTGCCGGCTCACGATTTAACGATTTTTCACGATATTTTACCCCCCCAAACGGCAACAATCCGATTCCCTCCCCCTCCCAGCCGAAATCGATCGTTAAGATGATCGAGGACACGATTCACATCTCTATTCAGTACACTTACATTCAGCAAGCAACACTTTTCCAGAGCCACCATTTACTCTGTCCTCTCTCTTTGGCATAGCATTCTGGTGCTTGACAAGTGTTTCCAAGGTTCACAGGAATACTTTTTATACAGTTAGTGGTGTAGTAGGAGGTGCAATATCAGGGATCATAGAGCAGGTCACTTAGACATAAAAGAAAGTCAACACAGTGTGAATAGATATACCCATATGTAAGTATGTGAAAGTACGTTCTTTTTTTTTTTTTTTTACTGTTGCAGGGGAGCTGGCTGCCAAGGAGACTGATGGAATGGGACCTAGTGGCCCTCAATGTAGAAGACAGTGCTCAAAGGTGCGGCCTGCTACCTCTGAAAAGGATACTGAGACAGACAAGGGAGCAGCAGAGGAGCAGTGATTGCCCAAGGAGGAGGAGGAAGAGATCCAGAATGCAGCTACTCTCTCTACGACATCAAATTTGAGGCAGTGAACTGCTAGCCAGCAGAGGTCCAGCTCTTCTGAGGAGGATGTCATTGTGCCTGAAGAACAGGAGATGCAGGTCACTCCTGCAGAGAGGAGCAATATGGAGATAAACACCAGAGTGGTGGAGGAGGTAGCAGGACTAAGGACTGAAGTGAAAGGCCCACAAGACATTGTGAGGTATGAGATGGAGGGCTTCTATGAAATGATGGAAGAGGTGTGTGGCCTTTGTAAAGTCATTGATGCCCAGACTGCAGTATGGAGGGAGATACTACAGACAATGCCTCCCTGGCAGCCACTGCCACCACCAGCTCCCTACCATTTCATTTCCTACTAAATGCAATGACCAGCATTTGCTGCACCACCAGTTTGGATGGCATCTCCCCAGGCTGCAGCTCCACCTGCACCAGTGGTTGTTTCTTCAATGCACTTATCATGCCATACCACCACCTCCAGCCATGCAGCATGAAGCACCACCACCACTGCCACCAGCTCAGAAAGATGCTCCAGCCTCTCCCAGAGAAGTGGAGGCAGATGAGGAAGAGATGCCCATGCAGGTCCCTTCAGCAGCTCACAGTTTGCACTGCTACCATATCCAGAGCCATCTGAGGGCAGCAGCAACCGCTTACCACTGTGGAGGAATGCCCTAATTGGTGTACATCCTGTTCCAAAGCTTTCTCCCACCCAAAAAGAGGGTGCCCAAGGAAGCGCTAAGTTTATGTTGTTTATACTTCTTCACATGGGGTAGATTTTAAAACCTGATCACGGGCATACGTGTGCGTTTCAAATAATGCTACCCTGGAGGGTCAGGATTTTAACTTTCTATTTAAGAGCCCAAATTTGGCTTCCATAACCTCCCTCCCACACCTTCCTATGTCATTGGTGCACACATGGATCATGACAGCCAGTTCTTCCCAAGCACTGTCTAAAATCTTATCTAGGTGATGCATGAAGTCCACCACCTTTGCACCAGACAAGCAAGTTACAAAGTAACTTGCACTGACTCTACCTCGGAACTGGGGTCCACCTTCTGATTCATAACAGAATACCAAGGCCATCGACCCGGCAGAGGCCTCAGCTCGTCAAGCCATTCCAGGGCTAGCCCAGGTGGTCATGGAGCAGCAACGCATACTGGAGTCCATGGCATCTTCCCTGGAACGACTCAACGCACGTCTTGATTCTATAGCAGCTGCTCAGGCAGTTCCTCCACCAGTACCGATCTTCAAACAGCGGAAGGAGTGCGAAGCCAGGCCTGCGCTTTCAGCGCCCAGGACCCGCCGGGGTAAGGCCTCAGTACCATCCTTACCCGCAGCCTCCCAGGCGCCGACCGCGAGGCTCAGACCCCGCCCGCCGGCCCGATCACCGCCCGCCGACCGGAACGCACCGCCGCCGTCGGCCTGCCGAGTCCCGCCCACCAGCCAGGACAGCCAAACAGCTGCTGCCCCAGCCGGCCTTTAAACTCCCTCGATCTCCGGCGCCGGCCATCTTCAAACAGCGGAAGGAGTGCTAAGCCAGGCCTGCGCTTTCGGCGCCCAGGACCCGCTGGGGTAAGGCCTCAGTACCATCCTTACCCGCAGCCTCCCAGGCACCAACTGCAAGGCTCAGACCCCGCCCGCCGGCCCGATCACCCAATGCACGAAGGAGCGCGACAAAGGGGCCCGCCCCTTTGTGCGCCCCTTCGTGCAGCCCCTGAGGAAAGCCTACACGCTGCCATCTTGCCTGACCCAGCAAATCCCTAGGGAACAAAACATCTCTCCTGACTGTTACCCTGTTACAATTCTCCCCAGACGACTGATCCGGACATCCACGTGCTACATCCCGGCCACCTACTGCAGCGTAAAACAGCAGCGTACTGCAGTGTGCAGCAGCGTACAACAAACCACCTGTTGCCAGAGCACACAGCACAATCTCGGACTAAGGTGAGATCGCCAATTCCCCTGACACTTAAACGCTACCATAGAACAAGAAACCCACTCGCAATATTCCTCCTCGAATCACCACTAGCAACTCCTAATAAATAGAAGGGTCTCAATCTACCCCTTCAAGATGCACCCACTCCCCATACCCACAATTCCCTACACTCCTAAACTCAAAACCAGCAAACCCAGGATTCTAGGCTTACGTCACCAAAGACTGCTCCCAATCATGACATCCCCTATCTCCCAAACCCTTGGGCTCACTCTTTTCACCCTAACCCTATTCAATGCCCAATCAATCACAAAAAAAATTCATCTCCTCAACCACCACCTGATTGACAACAACCCTGACCTCTGCGCCATTACTGAAACGTGGCTGAAACCCTCAGACTCGGTTCTACTAAACCACCTCCCCAACCAACTCTACGATATCCACTCAATCCCCAGAATCAAAAAAAGGGGAGGAGGTCTACTGCTAGCCGCTAAAAAAGGACTTTGTCTCGCACACCAATTATCCACCAAAATCAGTAACCTAGAAATAGCCCTTTTCAACTCGGACCATCTACAAATTGCTCTGGTCTACTCTCCCCCAGGAACCTTAGACTCCGATCCATCCCCACTCATTGAATTCACAGCTGAACATCTCAAGAGGGACAAACCAACAATTCTATTAGGAGATTTTAATCTCCATGTGGACACTTTCCCTCTATCCCATGATTGTGACATATTACTTACAGCTCTGAACCACTTGGGCTTCAGCCAGATTGTTAATAGCCCCACGCATAAAGCGGGACATACCTTAGATCTGATTTTCCTCAATGACGGTCTATCATCCGCAGCCGTACCTTCTTGTGTCCCAATTCCATGGTCAGATCACCATATTATCTCCGCTGAACTCCGAATTATTGACCTTCCAAGACCTGTTCCACCCACAACCACATTACAATATAAGAAACCGTGCTCCACAGATCTCCTCAGCAATCTGCTTTCAAAAGAGCTAGAGCGACTTGATCTCTCTGACGCACCCGCAGCCATCAACTCATGGATCAAGATAACCAGCGATGTTGCCGACCAATCCTGCCCAACCATTACTAAATCCTTAAAGCCACCCCAAGCCAACAGAAATCCGTGGTACACCCCGGATCTAAAAAGCATCAAGCAAAAACTCCGTAACAAAGAGCTCAAATGGCGCAAGATCCCATCTACCGACTTACTTTTAATCTACAAAGCCCACCTCAATACATACAGGAATGCCATTCTCAATGCCAAAAAATACTTCTTTTCCAAAAAAATCCATAACTTCTCATTCGACCCCAAAGCTTTATTCTCAATCGTATCATCTCTAACAAAACCCTCACCATCTATCATCCCAGATGAGCAAGCTTCCAGTACAGCCAATGAACTCGCCATCTACTTCGACAAAAAGATATCCAATCTCATCAAGCCTTTCTCCGCATCTCAACCAACAACATTTCCTTCCAGCACCGCTCCACCTACGAGGAGCGTTAACCTTACATCCTTTGAGACCCCATCCGCAATGGAGATCACTACCATCCTCAAAAAGCTAAAACCTTCTTCTCACCCGTTGGATGCCATACCCTCCAATCTTCTACTCTCCATTCCCAACACAATTTCTCAATCGTTAGCAAACATCATCAACTCTCTCTAACACAAGGAAAGGTTCCAGATCAATTAAAACTAGCCATACTAAAACCTTTACTAAAAAAACCTAACCTTCCTCCATCTGACCCTGCCAACTACCGTCCAATAGCCAATCTTCCCCTGATCTCAAGAGTGATGGAAAGATTCGTAAACAAACAACTGTCTGATTATCTTGAGGAGAATAACTTACTCTCTCCCTTCCAGTTCGGATTCAGAAAATCTCAAAATACTGAAGCCCTACTTTCATCACTATCTGACACCATCCTTCTCAACTTGAAAAAAAAACAACCTTACCTTCTCGCACTTCTCGACTTATCCGCTGCCTTTGATACGGTCAATCACTCCATACTACTGGAACGCTTAGCAGATATCGGCATTCTAGGAGAGGCACATGATTGGTTCAAATCGTTCCTTGAAGATAGGTACTATAAGGTCAAAATTAATAACAAAGAATCTCTCCCAATCAAATCAAACCGGGGAGTCCCACAAGGTTCATCCCTCTCTCCTACACTCTTCAACATTTACCTACTACCTCTCTGCCATCTACTCTCCAACCTCAAACTAACATACTACATTTTCGCTGATGACGTTCAAATTCTTCCAATCACCGAATCCCTGCAAAAAACCTGGGCACACTGGAATTGCTGTTTACAATCCATCACTAACCTACTTAGCAGCCTGAACCTCATCCTTAACTCAAATAAGACAGAAATCCTCATCATCTCTCCAGATGAAAAACACAATCTCCTCAATTCACAAAGCACATCCCAATTCGCAAACACATTCATCAAACACACCCCCTCCGTCAGAGACCTTGGGGTTCGGCTCGACAACCTATTCAACTTAAAATTGTTCGTCCATAACACAACCAAGGAATGTTTTTTCAAACTACAAGTCCTCAAAAACCTGAAACCCCTTCTACATTTCAGTGACTTCCGTCTAGTAGTCCAATCTATCATCCTTACAAAGTTAGACTACTGCAATTCTCTCCTCCTAGGCCTCCCTGCAATAACCACCAAACCTTTACAGATGGTCCAGAATGCTGCGGCTAGGTTACTCACCAACTCAAACAAAAGAGCGCACATTACACCAATACTCCATGGTCTACACTGGCTTCCCATAAAATACAGGATCACCTTCAAAACACTAATGATGATTCACAAGGATATCCACGGCATCGCCCACCTCAAACTAAGCTCTCAACTCCGCACTCAAACATCAGCTAGACCAATCAGAAACGCCTATAAAGGATCCCTATACGCACCTCCGACCAAAACCACTTTAAGAAAACGTGCTATCTCCACAGCCGGGCCCAGCCTTTGGAACTCGCTACCACCCGAGCTTCGCCAAGAACCCTCTCTCCAAACTTTTAAAAAACACCTCAAAACATGGCTTTTCAGACAAGCCTTCCCAGAATCTCAACATTACTCGGACACTGGTCAATAGACTTAACAGGCCACCAGGGAACCCCCGGACTTAAGACATATCAGGACTCTAAAGAGATACTTGAGCACCCATTACTTCCTTAACAGAGTCCTCTGATCATGACTCTATGCCCCCATCTCCTTCCCCCCTTCCCTCTTTCCTCCAGCCAAATTCCTCTTTGCCACGCTATGCCTTAAGCCCCCGCCACGCCCTACCTATGAAGCAGTCCCACAATGATATTCCATGTTACACCCACAGCCGCCCCAGTTGCTGTGGCTCTATAAATTATATTATTATGTGGCTCTATTTATTATGTTATTCACTGAAGAATTATTTTACTGTTGCTTGTTATTGCTGATTGTTCTATGTTCACTGTTATTGTTACTATTGACTTGTTCTATGTTCATTGCCCAGATGTTCTATGTAACGCCTTAGCCGCGACCCACCAGACAATCACTAGTTGTCCTTCACGCTTACCCGTTATGATGATTATACTCACGAATGGACTCTGACTCTCCCAGGTTAAAGCACCATTAAGCTTTAACCCGTACGCCCTATGGCATCACTTCATATTTATTTCCCGCCTTATCTTCTTTCCAGCTTGTTGCAAGCTTCCAAGTTCTCTTCCCTGTTGATTGTAACTTTGACTCATTCCTACTTACTGTTTATCTTTTGTTTACTTGAATAGTTACCCCAGTTTTTTATTCTTGTTAATTGTAAACCGATCCGATATGGTTATTTACTATGAAGGTCGGTATATAAAACTGTTAAATAAATAAAAATAAATATGGAAACCGATATGATTTGATATTTGGTTCAAGAATGTCGGTATAGAAAAATCCTAAATAAATAAATAAATAAATAAATAAATAATGCCAAGCAATACCTGGCCTACAATTCCATTACCTATTCCTCCACGCTACGCAGGTGATCCTCGCCTGTGCCAGGGATTCCTCGTCCAGTTCAGCATGCACTTTCATCTTCAAGCCTCTTTATTCCCGGATGACCATACAAAGACTACATATATATCCTGTCTCTGTTAGAGGGTAAAGCCCTGGCTTGGGCTTCTCACTTTTGGTGACAGTCGGATCCAGTCCTACAAGACCTCCGAAGTTTTTGGAATTGTTTCAAGCAGTATTTGATGACCTAGGGAAACAGGTGGTCGCTGGCTCCAAGCTTCTACAACTTCGGCAAGGAAGTTGACCGCTGGCGGACTATACCATTGAATTTAGAACACTGGCCTCTGAACTCCACTGGGAGGAGAATTGTCTATGATCTATATATTTGGAGGGCTTGTCATCCAGAATAAAGGACGAGATGGCAGCCCGAGAGTTACCTCAATCATTGGACTCTATTGTGGACTTGGTAACCCGGATCGATCGACGACTACAAGAAAGAGCTCGCGAGGGATCTAACACAAGAAGGCCCATGGCAGTTACTACCTCTCTCTCACCTGGTTGCCTCTGTTCCATGAAATACGTCCACTACTGAAGGGACTGACGAAGAACCTATGCAATTAGGGTATGGTCCCCTCTCTCCAGAGGAACGGCAAAGATGCCGTCGGGCAGGTCTCTGTCTGTATTATGGAGGAGCGGACCATCTTATAGCTTGTTGCCCAACATGTTCGGGAAACTCCCAAGTCTAGGCTCTGTGGGGGAGTAACCCTAGGCATCACTTCTCCAGCTCCCCCACTCACTCTACAGGTCTCCCTGGTTCTTGGAGGTCTCCGATTTTCTACACTGGCTTTAGTAGATTCGGGGGCTGGAGGGAGCTTCATTCTCCAAGATGTAGTGGAACAACTACACATTCCTTTTTGTCCTTGCCCAAGGCCATCTACAGAGATCCCCTGCCAGGGAGAATAACTCAAACTGTTCCACTGGTTTGTCACATTGCACCCAATCATTCTGAACGGATCTCATTTTATGTCATCCAGAGAGCCATACATCCCGTGGCTTTGGGCATCCCCTGGTTACAACATCACAACCCTCAGCTCGACTGGACATCTTTAAAGCTTATTCACTGGGGTTCAGTATGCCAAGAAACCTGCCTTAAAGGAACTAATCCCGCTGAAAGTTATATCTGTACTACTCTTCTTGAGGGTTTGCTGTCTCAGTATGGTCAATTTGCTGACGTTTTCTCCAAAACAGCCGCTGATACCTTGCCTCCACATCGGGAATTTGATTGTGCCATTAATCTGGTTCCAGGAGCGACTCCACCTCGGGGTAGGGTCTACCCATTATCCGCCTCGGAGACCCATGCCATGACCAAATACATTCAAGAGAATCTACAGAAGGGGTTCATTCGACGATCTACGTCTCCAGCCGGAGCCGGTTTCTTCTTCGTGGGGAAAAAAGATGGGACTCTGCGTCCATGTATCGATTTCCATGGTCTCAATGTCATCACCATAAAAGACCGCTACCCATTACCTCTAATTGCTGAACTCTTTAATCATTTACAAGGAGCCCGGGTATTTTCCAAATTAGATCTCCAAGGGGCATATAACCTGATCAGGATTCCCCTCTCCTCCTGACCCCCTAAACCCTACCTTTTGCTTTTTTTCTTTTTGTTTTGCAACTTACTTCAGCTCCTGAGCTGAAGTAAGGTGCGCATGTCGGCCAGCTGCCGGTGTGCAATTCTCCAGGACAGTGAACAATGGCGCTGTCCTAATCCATCCCCCTGTCCCACCTCTCCCCATCCATAACACGCCCCCCCAGCCTGCCCCTTTGAGGAAGCCAGGCACTTGAGTGCATACCGGCCTTGACACATGTGGCTGGGCTTCTTGGAAAATTCGTCTGGCGTGCACAAGGCCCGGCAACGCACATAAAAGCTGGATTTTACGTGCGCAGGGTTTTTAAGATCTACCTGTTAGTGTTTTGTTTTTTTTAAAATCAGGACACACATACACATACTTAAAAAATTACTTACTTTTTCTGGATTTTAATCAAGGCACACACACACACTTGAAATTAGTTTACCCCAACTTTTAAGTCCCAATATTACCCAGCAATCAATACTTACCAATCCTCTTCAGCCGCCAACCAAATATTCTTCTCCTCTTAATATAATATTCCCTCAGTAACTTTATCAATGGCTGTAAACGAATGAGCTTAGAAAGGTACATTTTAAAAGACCGGCATGCACATCCATTAGAGGATGTGCACACAAAGGGGTAAATTTTAAAAGCTACATGCGGCATCCATGTGCGCTCGCTACCTGGCACGCACACATGGATGACTGATTTTATAACATGAGCGTGCAGGTGCGCCCATGTTATAAAGTCGGGGGTCAGCACACGCAAGACGGTGCACACTAGTGCATCTTGTGCGCACCGACGCCCGCGGCCTTTACCCGTTCCCTCACAGGCCACTCCAATTTAGGAGTGGCCTGTGAGGGAACTTCCTTTCCCCCTACTCTATCCTTCCTACCCCTTCCCATAACCTTCCCACCCCCTAGCCTTATTCTAACCCCCCCTGACTTTTATCTTACCTCTTGCACCTGCCGGCAACCTGCTGGCATGCGATCCTCCAACACAGTGGCAAATGGTCGCTGTGCCGGAGGCCTCTGGCCCCACCCTGCCCTGGGACCAACTTGCCCTACCCCCTGCCCCCTCCCCGCCCCTTTTTTGAAGCCCCAGGACTTAGACATGTCCCGGGGCTTTACACACATCGCCGGGCCTTTATAAAATAGGCCCGGCATGCGTAGGGCTTTGAAAATTTGCCCTAAATTGGGTTTACACATGCCCACACTATTTTCAAAACTCAGAGATGCGTGCGCATCTCAGGCTGTGCGCACATCTTGCCAAGTTTCAAAAAGGGGTGAGGTGCAGTTGTAGTCTGGGCAGGGCATGGGCATTCCAGGGTGGATCCAAGAGATATGCACATATCTACCTATATACCTGGGTGCACGCCCATGTCCTCTGCCATGTACATTTACTTTTGCTGTGGAGGAGCTGTAAGAAAAAAAAAAAACCAGCTGTTTCAGAGGGGTTTAAAGGATCTGGAGTAACTGGGGAGAGTGCAGGCTATTAAACCAGGGAGGTTTGGAGGACCTAGCTCATAACTGGATGAACTGGTAGATGAACTGATGAAACTGGCAATGGCGTGGACACATGCCCCTTTAAAAATTCCCTGATGGGGGAATCCAAGATGGCCGCACGCTAAGTGCTGGGAGCTCCGGATTCTCCCTAACCCTTTCAAAACTGCTTCTGAAAAAGTGGTTTCTTTATATCAGCATGGGAAAAAGAAAGGGGAAGGCTAGAACTTACCCCAAAGCAAGTGAGACGTCGCCGGTGACTGACCCGATGGACTAGCACATTGTTCGGAATCCAGAGTTTATGTCAAGCTCCGAAGCGAAGTCCTTGGACAGTCAGGCGTGTGGTGTACCAACCCAGTCTGCTCTGAACCTAGAGTTATCGCTATTGCTGGAGTCGAGTCGGGCCCTTCTTCAACCCAGCCCCCCCTGCGGAGAAGGCTAATGTGATCAGCCTGTTCCCATCTCGCAGTGAAGATCGTAGGCAGTCGGCAGCCTCAGTGTCGGGAGGAGCCGAGATGGAGGGGCAAACAGAAGGAGCAGTTAGCCGGACAGCAACTGGAGAAGGTGTTGGACTGGAAAATGCATTGGATCAAAATGCAGTTTCTCCTCAACCCGATACGGAGGTAATATCTGTTACTCTTATAAAACCTCCTCAAGTGACTTTAGAAAATATATGGGAAGCAATTACCAATCTTACAAGCCAGCTTTCTTGATTTGTTTCTCAGCAACAAGTGTTATCTGGACAAGTAAATACTATAAAATCCCAAGTATTGGAAATAAAAGTTCAAAATGAGGCCTTGGTGCAAAAGTCAGTGGATACAATTGCAGTAGGACATTCATATTTACAGAATAAACTAGAAACCCTGGAAAACAGCATTCACCGCTGCAATCTTAGGATTTTAAATTTTCTAAAGAAAAAGTTTGTCTCACCAATTGAAATGCTTTGCAAATATTTCCTTGAAATATTATCTATAAAAGAGAATATGATTCCACCTATACCCAAAGCTTACTATTTGCCTGTTAAGGAATCTCCACAATTGAATATCTGGCCGGTAGTATCTCCTATAGTAGATACTTCACATTTATCTCCATTCCTGGAAACTTCAATGGAAGAAGAAGTGAAGACCTCAACTCTGATTGTAACATTAGCTTTGGACTCCAATAGGGATTTTGCCCTTAAATGTTTTTCCGGAAAAGAGATGCATTATTTTTAGGAAAAAAAATGTGCATGTTCCCAGATGTTGCCAAAATAACACAATCTAAAAGAAAGCATTTTGTTATGATGCGTCCGGCTGTTATAGGTTTGGGTGCTTCTTTTTAGTTATATTTCCCGTACAAGTGTGTTATTAAGCATGCTGGGGTTAAATACATTTTTTTTTACCCTTTACAGTTAAATTCTTTTTTGAATGGTAAAGTTAAACCAGATTCATCACTTGCTAGAACTAGCTCTGAATAATGTGTTCCGACTTTAGAAAAGGAAAAGAAAATAACACTAGCTAGATGCGGTTTATTTAGTGTTTAATTGTTTAAATTTTCCTCACATATTTGCAGATTGGATAACCCTCAATATGTGGTCTGACAGGATAATACAGATAATTAATGTTAGAGATGTTATTTCTAATAAGGATTTATTAGTGTAAACTATATCTGTTATATCATTACTTGTCAAGTTCATACTTGTTAAATGAATATAAAAAATTATAAAGAAGTAAAAAAAAATAATAATCCCCTGACTTATGTGGTAGAAGCGGCATTTACATGCCTAGGTGCATGCCCATTTAAAACTGGGTAAACATAGGCTCGCGCCTACTGTATTTTATAACATGCATGCCTATGTGCACTCGAGTTATAAAATCACCATGTCCCTAGGCATAAGACAGCGCACATGTGCCAAGGTGTGTCTGTGCACCAGTATGAAGTTACCATCCTTGTGTGTAGAATTTTGATGCAATAAATTTGATAGAAAATTCTGTGTTGTCTTGCTTTTAATGTTTAAGACATTAATTAGGGACTCATTTTTATTAGGAAAATATTTTCTATGCTGTACAATATTCATGGAGAATGCTTACATTGATACATGTTTTTCAACCAATGCAATTTCAATAACATTTCATTCAAATGATAGACATATACAAAAAATTTCATATCTACAAAATACATAGGCTGCATACACGGGATTATGCATTTGCTTTATCATATCACACTTCATAGGGAATTGCTCTGAGGCTATGAAATATATTTGGTGAAAGTGAATAAAAAGTTTTCAGTAGTTCTGTTTTATGAGAGATTCTTTCATAGGATTCTCAGCATTGCTTTTATTCCATTCAGTTCTTGATCTGTCTGTGTGTGTATGTATATATATATATATATATATATATATATATATATCATCAGACATAACAACTACCTGTCGCCGTGAATTGAAAAATAATAAACTAGCTATGTGGGAAATTATTCATGAAAGAAAGTCTTTATAAAGACCCAATAAAAAGCAGACCTGCTTAAAAATATAAGAAAAACAATTGCTTGAAGACGACTTCAATAAAACTATTCCATAAACAGGCTACTCCAATAGGAGTCAGTGTAGATTGAAATGTCCAATACAAGGCATATCACATTGCAATGAGAATTTGTTGAAAGATAGAGAAATTGCAACCAAAAATTGATACCAGAGTATTGAGTCTGAGACAATATGTTGAGAGAAAACAAAATTGTATCCTAGGCTCAAGATCTGTTTAGACCTTCAAGAACATTAAGCAGATTGAAATGTTCACTACAAGGCATATCACATTACAATGAGAATCTGTTGAAAGATGGAGAAATTATCTATCTATCTATCTATCTATCTATCTATACACACACACACACACACAAAGAGGCATATGTTTGGTTGCAATTTCTCCATCTTTCAACAAATTCTATTGCATTGTGGCATGCCTTGTAGTGAACATTTCAATCTGCTTAATGATCTTGAAGGGATATCCATAAGAACATGCCATGCTGGGTCAGACCAAGGGTCCATCAAGCCCAGCATCCTGTGTGGCCAATCTAGGCCATAAGAACCTAGCAAGTACCCAAAAAGTAAGTTTATTCCATGTTACTGTTGCTAGTAATAGCAGTGGCTATTTTCCAAGTCAACTTAATTCATAGCAGTTAATGGACTTCTCCTCCAAGAACTTATCCAATCCTTTTGTAAACACAGCTTTACTAACTGCACTAACCACATCCTCTGGCAACAAATTCCAGAGTTTCATTGTGCGTTGAGTGAAAAAGAACTAGTCTTTCTATTATCGGAAAGAGTAAATAACCAATTCACATCTACCCATTCTAGACCTCTCATGATTTTAAACACCTCTATCATATCCCCTCTCAGCCATCTCTTCTCCAAGCTGAAAAGTCCTAACCTCTTTAGTCTTTCCTCATAGGGGAGCTGTTCCATTTATTTTATCATTTTGGTCGCCCTTCTCTGTACCTTCTCCATCACAATTATACCTTTTTTTAGTTGTGGTGACCAGAACTGTCACAGTATTCAAGGTACGGTCTCACCGTGGAGCGATACAGAGGCATTATGACATTTTCCATTTTATTCACCATTCTCTTTCTAATAATTCCCAACATTCTGATTGCTTTTTTGACAGCACACTGAACCGACAATTTCAATGTGTTATCCACTATGACACCTAGATCTCTTTCTTGGGTGGTAGCTTCTAATATGGAACCTAACATTGTGTAACTATAGCATGGGTTATTTTTCCCTATATGCATCACCTTGCACTTATCCACATTAAATTTCATCTGCCATTTCGATGCCCAATTTTCAAGTCTCACAAGGTCTTCCTGCAATTTATCACAATCTGCTTCTGATTTAATTACTCTGAACAATTTTGTATCTCATCTGTAAGTTTGATTACCTCGCTCGTTGTATTTCTTTCCAGATCATTTATAAATATATTGAAAAATAAGGGTCCCAATACAGATCCCTGAGGCACTCCACTGCCCACTCTCTTCCACTGAGAAAATTGTCCCTTTAATCCTACTCTCTGTTTCCTGTCTTTTAGCCAGTTTGTAATCCATGAAAGGACATCACCACCTATCCCATGACTCTCTCCAATAATCTTCTAAACAGATCTTGAGCCTAGGACACAATTCTGCTTTCTCTCAACATATTTTCTCAGGCTCAATACTCTGTTAGGTAAATCCAAATGAGGGAAATGTCAATAAGGGGCTCCCTTATATGTTACTCCCTCTCCTTAGATGCCCATGTCACATAAGTTTAACATATCAGTACTCCTTAGAGATAATGTATTGGTGAGAACAATTAATTATTTATGAGAACAAATAAACTCAATAACTTAGACCGATAAATTCTTAAAAAATATATGATTTGTATTGTAGATGAGGAAATCTTATAGAAGAAGTCTTGTCATAGATACAAAAAGATAGATAACAAATAGAATGGTCTTACCATATATGAATTAATAGCCAATCTCATCTTGTCTGCCTTGAGATAAAATGGTAGCCTTGAATACCAATTTTTCATTGTATTTATAATTTTCATTTGTTGATGATTTATGCTCTATTATCTTGAATGCACATGGACACATAACCTCCTCTCCACCGCGCCCTTTCACCCCACTTCAACCCCCCTATTAAAATACCTTGCTTTAAGGTATCCTTGTCCCCGCCACCCCCCTCCCTCCCCCCTCGCTCCCTCCCTCTCCCCCTGCCTTTTGCATTTAATTGTACATAAGTGCACTTGCCTCCAATACACTGTAAATAAGTTTATATGCTAAGTTTACAAGTGCACACACACGCCTCCTGAACATTGTTTATGCATATTTAATCTTACATGGATATCCAATTTTCCATGTCTTTCAACAAAGTTGTACCCTTGCTCGTTAACACTCTTTCCTTGTATTTCCATTTTTTATCCAGCTTAGTATATTATCCAACTATTTCCCAGTTAGCCCCCCATCCTCGTTCATTGTAATTTCCTTTCTCAGTTACTTGTGAACCGACATGATGTGTCCTACGAATGCCGGTATATAAAAATGTTAAATAAATAAATAAATAAATAAATAAATCTATCTTAATATCTGAGAGATACATGGACTTATGATCTTAGGGAATTAACCCATATATAAAACCAAGATTTTAGGTACTGAATTTCTAACTAAAGCTCTAGCATGTATATTCAATTTAAGATTATGTAAAAAGTTTCATGTGAGGAAGCAATAGAATTAAAGTTAATATATTTTTCAATATTTATAATGTAATATGCTCTCATATATTTATATATATATAGAAATATTATTTGCCAAAAAGCACATGATTTCAATACCCATTGCACAGATACTAACAGCCTGATTTTAAAATGGCCACATGCATAAAAAACGGGGGTTACACATGTGGCCAGGCCTTGCACCCACCACACGCATCTTAGAATGGGCCCAGCCATGTGCATAACCCCCATTATGCACCAAAGTGCTGGACTCTGCAAAAGGGGCAGGCTGGGGGCTTGGGCGGGGTGGGAAGGGGTGGGATGGGGTGGGGCAGGACACCACCATTAGCCACTGTCCCGGGGAAGTAGAGATTACTTCTGCTCCCAGGAAGCAGTAAGTATTAAAATAAAAAAATTAGGATAGGTAGGGTTAGGTTAGGGTTTGGGGAAGAGAGGGAAAGAGGTAGGAAGGGTAGGGGTTAGGGATAGTAACGTTTCCTCCCAGTCCACTCCAATTAAGGAGTGGACTGGGAGGAAACAATCAGGCTTCCCCCCCACTGGGGGAAGCCTGATTGTGTCGCCGTGCGTATTTTGCTAAAAGTACCCCCTGTGCGCATGAGTCATGGGCTGCCCACAAATGCACGTGCAAATTTTAAAATCTAGCACACATGTGCATGCGTCCAGATGTTATAACATGCACGTCGGCGTGCGAAT
Organism: Rhinatrema bivittatum; assembly: GCF_901001135.1. Classification (NCBI taxonomy): domain Eukaryota; kingdom Metazoa; phylum Chordata; class Amphibia; order Gymnophiona; family Rhinatrematidae; genus Rhinatrema; species Rhinatrema bivittatum. The sequence continues at coordinate 290,715,734 of NC_042618.1, forward strand.
GTTATAAAATTGGCACGTCCATTAGCCCGCATTGGGAACTGCATATACTCAGAGGATTTAGCTACTGAAATACAGAGAGATTCATGACCTCAGAAACAATGTTATAATGCCTTACTTCATAAATGCTTAGCTTAGCTTAGCTAGCTGAATATCTTGCTTTGCCCTACTATACAATTATATTACTGTGTATTAGAAAGAATAAATTATTGCTATATTAAAAGAAAATCTTATTTCAATATAGTTATAATACATGTTTATTTATGATAAAAATCTTGTGCTATGAACTAGATTTCTTTACTGCAGATTTAAAACAAGTGCTTTCTTTTTATTTATTTTTTCTCTAGTCAGTTTCAAATAACTTCAAGGTCATGAATTCTTGGAGCTTTGCCAAAACTAGACTTTCTGCTACTACTAAACTGCCTATTAATGCTGGGCTGTCTTTAAGTCTGACAACTGTGCCAATTGTCAGTAAGAAACTTAGCACTACTCATTTTAATGTATTTGGGTTTAAACAGAAACCCAGGATGTCAGAGGTTATTTTCATCTTTCTGTCTTTTAGAGGTAAGGGGCTACTAGATACTGTCTGAGACCCAAGGGACCCATCCCACCTTGTCAATATTCTCTAAATGCAGAGGAACTGACCCACAGGAAAATTAATATGCATTTTATAGGGATGAAAATTATCAAAATGTAAAAGTGTATTCCTGTTGCTAAATTTTCTAAACAAGGCGGTAGATAGTACAGTTCTATGTTTGAAAATATCAATATCTAAAAAAGAAATACATTCAGGTTGACAGGTGATCGTAAAACTTAGATTAGAATTCTGGGTATTCAACCAGAGAATGTGGTTCGTGCAGTTAGTATAGCTGTGTTTAAAAAAGGATTGGATAAGTTCTTGGAGGAGAAGTCCATTACCTGCTATTAAGTTCACTTAGAGAATAGCCACTGCCATTAGCAATGGTTACATGGAATAGACTTAGTTTTTGGGTACTTGCCAGGTTCTTATGGCCTGGATTGGCCACTGTTGGAAACAGGATGCTGGGCTTGATGGACCCTTGGTCTGACCCAGTATGGCATTTTCTTATGTTCTTATGTTCTAATGTGCCAAGTCAGATTTTCATAAAAAGAAAATATCATTGATGTACCTCACCCAAATTTCCACAGCCTCAAAATAACGAAATGGATATAAAAATGTTTCTTCAAACATTGCCATATATAAATTAGTGAGATCAGGGGCCATCAGGTACCATAGTATAAAAGCTGTTTAAAAATAAACATAATTGGGCTAATTTTAAAAGGCTTACACGCATTAAAACTGGGAGATACATGCATGGCCAGGCTGCAAGCGTGCCACAAGGATTTTCGAATGCCAGCAGCCACGCGCATATCTCCTGGTAAGCGCCGAAGAACGGTGTGCAGAAAAAGGGGTGAACCAAGGGCGGGGTGTGGGCAGGCCAGACAGTACCATTAGGCACTGTCCTGATGAAGCATTTGCCAGCAGCCAACCAGCCTGTGCAAGTTACTGCTGCTCCAGAGAGCAGGTAAGTATTTAAACAAAAAAAGAACTATAGTTAGTGAGGTTTTAGGGGTTGGGGTGGATAGGTGAAAAAGGAGACAGGTTAGCTAGGTGTTTAGGAAGTTCCTTCCCACTCTTTTATTGGAGAGGACTGGGAGAGAACTGGGGAAAGGGTCTATCACATCGCTGCGTGCATCTACTGAAATCCTCCCCCACCCCCCCTTATGTGCACGAGTCAGCATGCACATGCGCACTCCGATATAAAATTGGGTGCACATGTTCACGTGGGTAATGGATTTTATAACATGCATACATCGGCATGTGCATGTTATAAAATCGGTATATCCTGTTGCGAAGTGCGCCCTCAGGCCCTGTTAGGAGCTCGGAGGTGCAGCCCCATTCAAGGTAGGATGTGAGCCTTTGGGTCATGGCGTGGCTCAGGGAGGAGCCCCAAGACACACCGCAAGAGGTGAGCCAGTACAAGCACGGGTAGAGCAGGAGCAAGGCTGGACTGAAGACAAGGCGAGGATTATCCGGAACAAAGCAGGCTCAGCCCTCCACTGGACCTACACGCACCAATGAGAGCCAGCAATGCAATGCTGGCCTCGAGAGTAGCCCTCCGGCCACTCAATAGCCCTTCCAACCCCGCCGCTTGGGAACGATAAGTGCGTGAGGTCAGAAGGAGGCTGAGGGCAGGAACACGAAGACTCAGATAAAGACTTGGATACTCAGAAGACTCAAACGAACACTTGGATACTCAGGAGACTCAGACGAAGACTTGGATACTCGGCAAGGACTCAGGATACTCAGAAGACTCGGACAAGGATTCAGGATACTCAGAAGACTTGGACAAGGATTCAAGAGTCAGGTGAAAATACTGGATGAGAACTGTACCGCAGCATGCCCTACACAGCCACCCATGGCTGGTCGCGGACCACACTGAACGCAAAGCAGACTCCAGGCGAAGAAGTGAAACTTGAGACTGGAACATGACGAAGATTCAGTAGAGGCCTGCACCAGGGCTCGCCCTACATAGCTGCTTGTGGCTAGTCGCGGACCAAAGTCTTAGGCATGGACGGATGCAGGCAAGGAACTCCGAGGACAAGGAACTCCGAGGACAAGATTCTCGGAAGTAAGGCACAGAAACAGAAATCTTCCGGAGGCTTGCGCTGCAGACAAGAAGGCGTACCACGAGGCGCCCTACACAGCCCTCCCATGGACTGGTCATGGACCATGACATGGCATGCCAAGAGAGGTGGACAGGCGAGGGACCTGGGAACTGGACAAAGAGCTGAAGATGAGACGGATGAAGTCGAGATAGGAACATCAGACATCAGGAACATGGCACCTCAGGACATGGGACATCAGGAAATCTGGACATGGAACATCAGGAACAGAAGAGAGGTGACGAAGGACGAAACCAGGGACATCAAGGAGACAACATTCAGGAACATGAAGAACATGGAACGAAGATTCATCAAGGCACAGGAAGACCATGGAGGACCTGGATCTGAAGAAGATCACAGATGCTGTGAAGACTGGATCCAAAGGCAATGAGGAACAGCAGCAAGACTCTTTTAAAGGTCTGATCCAGGAACATGCTGATGATGTTATCGACGAGGGCCGGGGGCTTTTCCCGCTGCTAGCCCTTTAAATGCTGAAGTGAGGCACTTGCCAATGCCTAAGGAAAAGCAGGAAGAAGCAGACACATCGGCGGCATCCCTGCCACGTGGGAGGCCCAAGGAGAAGAAGCTCTCTGCTGTGAAAATGGAAGAAGAGGCAGGCACCGGCAGAGATGGCTTCCCTGCCATTCAAGGACCCCAGCAGTGGCTCCAGCCACGAGGAGGAACATCGGGCGGGTCAGTCTTGCTGCTCAGAGTAGGGGACGGCCGCGACCTCCAGGCTGCGGAGGACGGCATCGGACTGCCGCGTTCGAGGAGGTAAGGGACTGCCCATGCCTGTCGCGGGCAGGATCACAACACATCTATGTTCATGCACCGGGAACCATGCACACAAGGACGCCTGCGTGTGGGTATTAAAATACCCCTTAATATATAGCTTCTATTTATATATTATGTTTATATAAAAGGCTTATATATATTATAATATATTATATTATTATATATATGATATGTATATATATATATATATATATCTTTGTAGTTTGCTTTGTTTCTGTCATTTTTTTAGTTTTGACAATATAATATATATAAAATATATATAGTAGTATTTTTAACTATAGCTATGAAGCAAAAAAAAAAAAAAAAAGACTGATAGCCATCCAGAATTTAAGAAATAAAAATATGTAGATTTTAGAACAACTTGCAAGGCTAATGTGGCACAAATATAATTTTTTATTTTATTAGTCATGGATGACTATCAAGCAAGTAACTAAACAATCCAGACATGGAAGTCAGTTATTAGCATATTAATATCCAGTTAACTGACATGCATATCCTTCATTGTGATATTTCATATTTGTAGACTGTCTTTGTTACCATTGCTTTCAGTTTTGTTTGTTTGCAGGGATGAAAAGAAATTAGGGGTCAATATTCAGAATTTGTCTGGCTCAGTTGTAGACTGAGCCAGACAAACTGTTTTGGTTTTTTTTTAATTTCCTGCCACTCTGAATGCCTCTGACTTATCCAACTGGCTGTTCAGCCAGAAAAAAGCTAGCCAGATAAATTGGAGGCATTCTGGGGCAGAGTTATCTTAGGCTGATAACTTTTCTGGGTAACTCCAATGTTCAGCTTACTTGACAAATTATATGGTTAAGTATATTTGTGCCAGAGAACAGTCCTAAAGTTAGCCAGTTAAGTTTATCTGGCTAACTAAGACTTTATCTGGCTATATTCAGTGGAGCACCTAATCAGCAGTGGTCTGCTGAGTATCCGTGACAATTTATCTGGTTAATTTTAGCCAGATAAATTGTCTGCTTGCTGTGCTGCTGAATATCAGCTTCCAGCAAGATTATCAATATTACTTTGAATTCAAATGAGAAAAAAAAATTTAAAAATACCATAGAAGCTAGGGGACTGAAATTCAGTCTTTCGCTTTTTCAAGATACAAGAAAAGCAGCGCTATGGCATATAGCGCAGCGGCCATAACATGGGAAAAGCGTGCGAGAGGGATAGGAAGAAGTTCAAGGGGGAGGGGAGGGCAAGATAGGGTAAGGCAGGAAGGGCGAGCAGGGAAGTGAAAGGGAGGGGGGAATAAGTGCAAGCAGTTGCGGGAGAGATTTGAATCTGAGGCACCAATTGGCTATCAGCCCGGTGAAGTCGAGGCAGGCAGGCAGCAGAATCAGAAGGCACGAATCCAGAGAGGAGCGCCCGAATTGTTGTCTCACAGGATCAATTAGAATCAGAGGAATCTCGTGTTTATTCCTATCCCTGTACATGAGGCGTAGTGGAGACAGAGGTGGTAGGTCGGGGCCGAATGGGCGAGCGATTAAAAAATGGGGATGCCAGGGTGCCGGTGCAGCGCGATTTGTAAGACCAGCATTGGATCGAGGCAGCACCCCTCTCCCCGCACCTGGAGCGTCGATAGAAAGACTTTACGTGGCCAGTTCGGGAGAAAGCAGCCCTGAAGTAGGCTCGGGGGTCAGTCGAGAATCGGTACAGGCCGCAGGAAGAGAGGCGGACCTCCCGCTTGATTTGCCCCTGCATGCCTCAGGGTCCGACATCGAAATGCTGCAAAGGCCAGAGAAGGAGATGAGAAGGCCAAGCATGGCAGAGAGAATCAAGGGAAGGTCAGAGGCCCGGGAACCGATGCAAGCAGCACAAGGGGGAGGGGGGGTGCCCAGCTGATGGTGACCCCTCAGGAGGTCGAGAGAGGTTGCAAGGCGAGGAAGAGGACAGTGGCGAGGGATAAGGCCAGCAGTTCGGCGAGGGCCCATTGCCAGCAGCGGGTGGAGAGAGCGGCTGAGGGGAGCAGACACGAGCCCAGAGCGCAGGGATACAGGCCGGGGAAGGAGCAGAGACCCTTATGGTGCTGAAAGGATTATGAGCGTAGGCGGAGCTCGCATAGGAGAGAAGACAGCGCATGAGTGCGGTGAGTGTGGCAGGAGGCTGAGGGAGAAGGAAGGGGGCTAGGGAAACATGGAGTCTGTCGGGATGAACATGGGTTCCCCTCACTGCATTTGGCAGGAGCACGGGGTTTTGAGGGTTGGCCTGCATGGTCAATGGGACGGGGTGGGAGTTCAATGCCAGCTCGGCAGCGGCCAGAAGCGAGGAAGAGTAAACTGGGATATTTCAGGTGAGTACGAGAAAGAATGGAGGCAGGGTAAAGGGCAATGTGAAGGGGAACCTCAAAGGGTTTCGGGGGCAGGCACTGCGGCCAGTCTTTTTGTAATTGCAGGTACGGAGGTGCAAGCGTATCCAGGCACTTTTAGGAGCGAAGATTGGCTGGAGAGGCAGACGGAGTACACAGAACGGGATCTGCAGCAGGTGGGTTTTCAGAACAGAGGTGGCTGGGAAGCAGCAAGGAGCAGGCTGCCTGGCATCGAAGAAGGTAAAGAGAGGGATGGTTCTACCAACAAAGGGAAGAAAAGCAGGGCAAAACAAAGGAGGGGTACTTCTTCAAGTTCCACGGATAGCAATTTCTCGACTGAGTCTTCTACGGACTCCAGTTCCAAAGAGAGAGTGGCACGGGCCAGTGGATTAGGGCCGAGTCAAGACATGGGACACACAGCATTGGCATCGTTAACAGAGTTGTGGGAAGGTGTACCTGGCAAATTGCGCAGTAGAATCAGGAGAAGATATGTTAACATTTTCCAGTTATTGGATGGAAGGAGGGGAGGTAAGAGAAGACAGAGAAAGGGCAGCAAGAGGAAGAGCGAGAGAGAGACGGGGAGCAAAGTGCCTAAGAACATCCTTAATTGGATGCGGGGGTTTCCTCCACTTAGCCAGCGTAGTGGGGCATTACAAACTGGAACAACAGGGGCGCTACTAGTGTATTCTGATAGTATCCTGGGGTTTTTAAGGATTACGAAGGTTGGGCCTGGCTCAACTATGATGAAAAGTTCAGGGAAAAGATAGCAGGCAAAAATTCATGTCCTAGGGCATGCAGGACATTAACCTTTGGCTTACACAGATGACCAACAAGAGCGTGAAGCTAGGAAAGGCGGGAGTGGGGACAGCAGGAGGGTCAGTTGGAGGAACTGGAGGTACAGGCGGCAAGTCGTGGGAGGACAAGGGGATGGGAGGCAGTAGCCAGGGGAGCAGAGAGTCAAAAGCGGTGATGGCAAGCAGTGATGTTTGCTGGAGATTTAACAGGGCCACCTGCCTATTTCCCGAGTGTAAGTTCAGACATGCTTGCTCGGCATGCAATGGCGCTCACCCCAGTACAAAATGCACCCAGGCCATTGCCAAAGTACCCTTGAAGGGGCATAAACCATAGAATACATAGCAAACGGAGACAGGGAAGCAGGTAAGGGTATTACTCAAGGGACAAGGGAGTGGAACAGGGCAAGGGGTGGCAGGTGGGAGGGGTGGGTCTGTAGAGGCAAAGACAGGCGTAAGGGGATGTTGGGAAGTTCAGTGTGGGCAGGGTAGCGGGAGTCTGGGGTGGGAAGAAAGGGGTGGTGATGACAGGGTATGGTCCAGAGTTGGGGTTAAGGGTCACAATGCTCCCTCAAAAAAAAAAAAAAGAGAAATAATAATAATGGGCGCGGGTATGCAGAGAGGGCGGGAGAGCTGGGGAAGGCATAGATCAGCAAGGAATCAGGAGGTTGACGATATCTTTTTTTCATGTAAGGTTTCATGGGCTCCAGGCACAGGAAAGAAGGCGGATATTTACAGGAGACAAATGATGAAGACGAATGGGCATTGATTCAGGGCTCAGAGGCCCCTAGCACGTGGACGACATATTTAAAAGGAAGCGCAGCTCTGTCGAGTTATTTGCAGCATTGGGGGTGGGAAGAGGGAAAGGTGTCAGACGGTTTGTTGGTTGGTTTTGTGCTCTGGGCAAAACAAGCAGGTTATTCGGTGGCCACAGTTAGGGGCAGATTTTCAAAGGCTACGTGCGTAACCTGAGAAAATCTGCCCCTGCACGCGCAAGCCCCAGAGCTTCGAAAAAAGGGCGGGAAGGGGGCTGGTCCGGGGGCAGTCCGGAGCATGGCGGAGGTCCGGGGCGGTCCCGAGGCCTCCTTCATGCGGCTGTGCCGGAATTTTGTGTGCCGGCAGCTGGCCGGCACATGTAAGATCTGCCTGCTTCAGGCAGGCGTAAGAAATAAAATAAGGTAGGAGGGGGAATTTAGATAGGGCTGGGGGGTGGGTTAGATAGGGGAAGGGAGGGCAAGGTGGGGGGGGGGACCGAAAAAAAAGTTCTCTCCAAGGCCGCTCCGATTTCGGAGCGGCCTTGGAGGGAACAGGGAAAGCCATCGGGGTTCCCTTCGGGCTCGGCGTGCACAAGGTGCACATGTATGCACCCCCTTGCGTGCGGCGACCCCGGATTTTATAACATGCTTGAGGCAGCGCGCGCATGTTATAAAATCGGGCGTTGCGAATGGTTCTTGGGGGTTGGCAAAAAGTTGTGGGAAGACACAGGGATCAAAAGTTACCCATTAGATATGAAGACTTGATTCGATTTTAGGGTATTGTTAGCACAGGTATGTTGGTCAGGGTTTGAAGTGACATTATTTTGATTGTTTTTTTCGTGGGCGTTCTTTGGCGCCATGCGCATTAGCGAGTTAGTAGCCCAGTCCCGAAGGAGTACGAAAGAAAAAGGAATTACATTACAATGCGTTCGGATTTTGACATTCAGGCAACAACCAACAAGGACTGAACTTCACAATCTGGGTAAACAATCATGGGGGTAGCTGCTTATTACAGCGGTTATACCCTAAACCATTTAAGCCTGATACATCACTTTGAAAGCATATACAGTGTTGCTATCTGTTTCAACGGTAGGGGGAAGTAAGGAAAACAGGATTTGCATTCAGACATCAACCAACAAGGCATCGATCTATGCAGTCTGGGTGAACAAACATCGGGGTAGCTTGCTCGATGCGGCGGTTACAACCCTTAAACATAAGCCTTATGCTCACCTTTGATGCAACTCCAACATTACTCTCTGCATCAATGACACGGCATGCCAGGAAATTTGAATCAAACAGTTACCAACAAGAGCCCTGAAGTTGGTGGTTGGTGAAACAGATAAGCATGGGAAAATAAGTCGAAGTATGGGAAAATAAGAGTCGAAGCTTGCTGGGCAAACTGGATGGGCCGATTGATCTTTTTCTGCCGTCATTTCTATGTTTCTATGTTGTTAGTGGTGTTAAACTAGAGCCCATGTTATGTTGGAATGCTTGGGGGGGGGGGGGGAGCTGGTTGGTGGAGGGGGGGGAGTGCCCCATGTAGTTGGGGGGGCTGCTACACGGGAGGACCGGAGAACCGTGGGGCTAAGGTTCATGGTAGAGCTTGCTTGCACTGGTACGAGGCGGAGCAAGTGGAAAGGGGGGAGGGGAACTCCACCATTGGGGTTTAAGATGGTGGAGGCCAAGGAAAGGGTGGGGGAGGAGGGCATTTGGGGAGGGTGTTTCATTATAGTTAAAGTTGCTGTAAGGGCTCGGATTAGTTTGTTATTAAACTGCAGCCTATTTTAAAGCCAACAGGTTGTTGCGTGTTTATTGGGGGGCTACCTGGGACAGTAATCGAGCGCAGTGTCTTCCCTTCCCCATGTTAATAAACTTGACAAGATTCCATTTTAAAATATGTTGGTTTCTGACAAAATATGCAATTCTTCTGCAGTGAAAATATACAGAAATATCTACATATATAGTACAGACAGGAAATATATAATGTTAAAAGCCTTATTTTTAAGGATAATGAGTGAGAGGAGTTGCTTCTATAACTTACTCTCTTCCCCACTTAATGCTTTTACTTTACAACAGCTTCTTTAACAAATACTTTTTATGTAATTCAAATTAAATTTGACTGCTGTAGTGAGAAGCCCTCATCCTTAGCTCATCTTCTACTATATTGTTGAAGGGAATATAACTCCTGAAAGCAAGTGACAAATGTTTTGTTAATCCAATAAAAAGGTATCAGCAATAACATATTTGTTGATTTTAAATTTACAGATCTGAGTAAGCTAACCTGATAGCTCTTGTATTAAAAGTCAGAAGCTTCTCTCCTAGTGTATAAATGGTAAAAATAAAAGGCCAGATTTTAAAAGGCCTGTGCACGAGGTTTGTGTGTGTGGCTGGGCCTTGCTTGCACCACACAAATTTTCAAAGGGGCTCGACCATGCGGGTAAACCCCGGTACGCGCACAAGTACTGGGCCTTTTCAAAGGGGCTGGCCGGGGAAGGCGTGTTCTGGGCGGGGAAGGGAAGGGTGGAGGGGGGACAGAGGCCGGCCGGAAGATCGGCCATTAACCATTGTCTCGGGGAAGCGCATGCTGGCCGGCTGCCGGCGCATGTAAATTACTTCTGCTCCCGAGGAGCAGCAAGTAATAAAATAAAAAAATCAAGCCAAGGTAGGTTAGCTTTAGGGGGTAGGGAGGAGAGGGGAAGGGGAAGGAAGGTTAGGAAGGGGGTTAGGGAAGTTCCCTCCAGCCCACTCCTTAATTGGAGTGGACTGAGAGGGAACTGGGGAAGGCCCAATTGCATCACTGCGCGAACTGCATAAAATCACCTTCTCTTGCACACACTGCCTGCACATGCATGCGCGGATTATAAAATCCGGCGAGCATGTGTGCACGGCCACCCAATTTTATAACATGCACGTGCCAGCGCGTGCATGTTATAAAATCGACGCAACCATGTGCATGCGCATGCTATAAAATCTACCCCAAAATCTTCATATTACATAATCATTTTGAAATGTGTTTAAGCCTTATATCGATATTTTATTTCGAATAACAGAAACTGAGAAAGGTTACAAATTGAATTTGCCCCTTCACTGATAAGAACTAGTAAGAAAAATGCCCTGATAAGAGCAAAAAATATGAAAATATTTGATCGTCGGCCATTTAATTAAACACTTAAATGGTTCAGACTAGAGAAAAATACCAGTGATATTTGTTGAATGTATAATTAAGCTCTGAAAAGAAAATGTATACTAAAGTATCCTGTTTCTAACAGTGGTCAAGCCAGATCACAATTACCTGGCAGGAACCCAAGGGGTAGATAATTCCAAGCTGCTTATCCCAAGAATAAGCAGTGGATTTCTGCAACTCTACCTTAATAATAGTTAATGCACTTTTCCTCCAGGAACTTGTCCAAACTTTTTAAAATGCAGCTATATTAATAGCTTTCACCACATCCTCTGGCAATGAATTCCAGAGTTTAATTATGCGTTGAGTAAAACAAATATTTTCTCTTATTAATTTTAAATGTATTACCTAGTAACTTCATTGTGTGTCCCCTGGTCTTTGTACTTTTCAAAAGAGTAAACAACTGATTTACGTTTACTCGTTTCATTCCCCTCACTATTTTATACACCACTATCATATCCCCCCTCAGCTGTCTCTTCTCCAAGCTGAAGAGTCCTAATGTCTTCAGCCTTTCTTCAGAGAGGAATTGTTCCATCCCCTTTATCATTTTGGTTGCCCTTCTCCATAGCTTTTCTAATTCTGCTATATATTTCCTGAGATGTGGTGATCAGAACTGTATACAATACTCAAGATGAGGTCCCACCATGAAGTAATACAGAGGCATTATATTCTCTGTTTTATTCTCTATTCCTTTCCTAATAATCCCTAGCATTCTATTTTCTTTCTTGGCAGCTGCTGCACACTGATCAGAACATTTGAACCCATTTTCAACAATGACACCTAGATCCTAATTAACCCCTTGGGATCCTGCCAGGTACTTATGACCTGGCTTGGCCACTGTTAGAAACAGGATACTGAGCTTGATAAACCCTTGGTCTGACCCAGTATGGCAAGTCTTATGTTCTTATGATCTTATTCTTTCCCTGAGTGGTAACCTTGCATTATATAGCTAAAATTTGGGTTATTCTTCCCTAATTATATCACTTTGCACTTGTCCCCATTAAATTTAATTTTCCATTTGTATGCCCACTCTCCCAGTTTTGCAATGACTTCTTGCAATTTCTCACAATCTTCTTGTGATTTAACAACTTTGAATAATTTTGTGTCATCTGCAAATTTGATCACCTCACTTGTTTTTCCCATTTCCAGGTCATTTATAAATATATTAAAAAGCAGTGGTCCCAGAACAGATCCCTGGGGCACTCCACTATTCATCTTTCACCATTGGGAAATTTTACCATATAGCCCTTTTTTCTATTTTTTAACCAGTTAGTAATCCACAATAGGACACTGCCCCCATCCCATGACTTTTTAATTTCCTAAGAAGTCTCTCACAAAAGACTTTGTCAAATGCTTTCTGGAAATCCAGATACACTATATCAACGGGCTCACCTTTATCCATATGTTTATTTACACCCTAAAAAAAATGGCTAAATCCAAGTTGGCTTTGTCCCATTAAACTATGCTTATCTATATGTTCAACAATTTTATTCTTTATGATAGCTTCTACCAATTTGTCTGGCATAATCATCAGAATCACTGGTCTGTAGTTTCCTGGATCACCTTGATCCCTTTTTAAAAGTTGGCATTACATTGGCAACCCTCCAGTTTTCAGGTACCATAGATGATGTTACTGATAGTTTATAAATTTCCAATAGCAGGTCCGTAATTTCATTTCTTAGTTCTTTCAGCATTCTGGGATGTATACCATCTGCTCCAGGTGATTTGCTACTTTTTAGTTTGTCAATTTGCTCTAGTACATCTTCCAGGTTCAGTGAAATTTGTTTCAGTTCCTCTGAATCATCACATTTGATTATCATTTCTAGCATCAGTATATCTCTTATATCTTGTTCAGTGAATACTGAAGCAAAGAATTAGTTTTGTCTCTCTGCTTTGTCATCCCTAAGTGCCCCTTTTAGCCCTTGACCATCTAAAGGTCCAACTGACTCCCTCACAGAGCCAGAAGTGTGGAGGAATTAATTTGGAGGAGAAGATCCCAGCCAAAAGCATAAAGGGAAGGAAACAAGAGAATACAAAGTGGTGAGGAACTGAAGGTAACTAGAACGTTGTTGCTATTTACATAGGTGGAATACAGGAGAGAGTAGGGTGCCACTCTGATATATTGTAAAAAGTTAAAGGATTTAAGAAGATTTGGGAAAATGTATTAAATTGGGAGTAAATTCTAACCACCTACCGTGGAGACAGCTGGAAATTAAATCTAAGGAGAAAGTAGGTCCAGCTGATTGAGACAGAGGCCTCATAACTAGGCAGGTGGGCTATAGCCAGCCCAGAGGGAAGGAGGAAAGCAAGTGGTCAATAGGGCTCCTGGCTGATTTAAACTAAGCTGGAGCCAATGAGAAAGGGAAAAGCAGCAAGAGCCCAGAAGGAATAAGGGGTATTGGAGATGAAGTAGCACATTTGCTGAAGGAGGATGAGAGAGCAACACTCACCTTCCACGATTGGTTCAGTGCCCACAAGTTCTTGGGCAGAGGAAGCAATCGTGAAGCTGGTGATTTCGTGTGCTCCATCCTTTGAAGCAGCAGGCAAGTGAGAAGCAGCAGTCTGCTCCTTTCTCCCCTTTCCGGTTGCTGCTGCCCCTAGAGTATTTACCCTTCTTATATCCAGGTAAGCCAAGCCTCCCCCTAGCCAGCAGTCGCCCCCCCCCCCCCCCTGTAGAGCTGCCCTAGATGTGTTTTCTCCCGCCTCCCCCACTTTTTTAATTAAATTGATTTGTTGGCATTTTGTCCTTGAAAAATAATCTATTTAGTTATTTCAATTTCAGGTTATGTGAATTTCACTTTATATTTTTCCTGTGTCTTCATGTTCTCATCCTTACCTCTTACATAGAAACATAGAAATGACGGCAGAAGAATAAAAATACAAACAAAAAACAAACTTTGAAATCTTTGTATGCTAATGCCAGAGGTCTAAGAAGTAAGATGGGAGAATTAGAATGTATAGCAGTGAATGATGACATAGACTTAATTGGCATCTCAGAGACATGGTGGAAAGAGGATAACCAATGGGACAGTGCTATACCGGGGTACAAATTATATTGCAATGACAGAGAGGAGCACTCGGGAGGAGGTGTGGCGCTTTATGTCCGGGATGGCATAGAGTCCAACAGGATAAACATCCTGCATGAGCCTAAATACAAAATTGAATCTTTAGGGGTAGAAGTTCCTTGTGTGTCGGGAAACACTATAGTGATAGGGGTATACTACCGTCCACCTGGTCAAGGTGGTGAGATGGACAGTGAAATGCTAAGAGAAATTAGGGAAGTTAACCAAATTGGTAGTGCAGTAATAATGGGAGACTTCAATTACCCCAATATTGACTGGGTAAATGTATCATCTGGTCACGATAGAGAGATAACGTTCCTGGATGGAATAAATGAGAGCTTTATGGAGCAATTGGTTTAGGAACCGATGAGAGAGGGAGCAATTTTAGATCTAATTCTCAGTGGAGCACAGGACTTGGTGAGAGAGGTAACGGTGGTGGGGCCGCTTGGCAATAGTGATCATAATATGATCAAATTTGATTTAATGACTGGAAGAGGAACAGTGTGCAAATCCAAGGCTCTCGTGCTAAACTTTCAAAAGGGAAACTTTGATAAAATGAGAAAAATGGTTAGAAAAAAACTGAAAGGAGCAGCTACAAAAGTAAAAAATGTCCAAGAGGCGTGGTCTTTGTTAAAAAAAATACCATTCTAGAAGCACAGTCCAGATGTATTCCACACATTAAGAAAGGTGGAAAGAAGGCAAAACGTTTACCAGCATGGTTAAAAGGGGAGGTGAAAGAAGCTATTTTAGCCAAAAGATCTTCATTCAAAAATTGGAAGAAGGATCCAACAGAAGAAAATAGGATAAAGCATAAACGTTGGCAAGTTAAATGTAAGACATTGATAAGACAGGCTAAGAGAGAATTTGAAAGGAAGTTGGCTGTAGAGGCAAAAACTCACAGTAAAAACTTTTTAAAATATATCTGAAGCAGAAAGCCTGTGAGGGAGTCAGTTGGACCGTTAGATGATCAAGGGGTTAAAGGGGCACTTAGAGAAGATAAGGCCATCGCGGAAAGATTAAATGATTTCTTTGCTTCGGTGTTTATTGAAGAGGATGTTGGGGAGGTACCCGTAATGGAGAGGGTTTCATGGGTAATGATTCAGATGGACTGAATCAAATCACGGTGAACCTAGAAGATGTGGTAGGCCTGATCGACAAACTGAAGAGTAGTAAATCACCCAGACCGGATGGTATACACCCTAGAGTTCTGAAGGAACTAAAAAATGAAATTTCAGACCTATTAGTAAAAATTTGTAATTTATCATTAAAATCATCCATTGTACCTGAAGACTGGAGGATAGCAAATGTAACCCCAATATTTAAAAAGGGCTCCAGGGGCGATCCGGGAAACTACAGACCGGTTAGCCTGACTTCAGTGCCAGGAAAAATAGTGGAAAGTGTTTTAAACATCAAAATCACAGAACATATAGAAAGACATGGTTTAATGGAACAAAGTCAGCATGGCTTTACCCAAGTCAAGTGTTGCCTCACAAATCTGCTTCACTTTTTTGAAGGAGTTAATAAACATGTGGATAAAGGTGAACCGGTAGATATAGTATACTTGGATTTTCAGAAGGCGTTTGACAAAGTTCCTCATGAGAGGCTTCTAGGAAAAGTAAAAAGTCATGGGATTGGTGGCGATGTCCTTTTGTGGATTGCAAACTGGCTAAAAGACAGGAAACAGAGAGTAGGATTAAATGGACAATTTTCTCAGTGGAAGAGAGTGGACAGTGGAGTGCCTCAGGGATCTGTATTGGGACCCTTACTTTTCAATATATTTATAAATGATCTGGAAAGAAATACGACGAGTGAGATAATCAAATTTGCAGATGACACAAAATTGTTCAGAGTATTTAAATCACAAGCAGATTGTGATAAATTGCAGAAAGACCTTGTGAGACTGGAAAATTGGGCATCCAAATGGCAGATGAAATTTAATGTGGATAAGTGCAAGGTGATGCATATAGGGAAAAATAACCCATGCTATAATTACACAATGTTGGGTTCCATATTAGGTGCTACAACCCAAGAAAGAGATCTAGGTGTCATAGTGGATAACACATTGAAATCGTTGGTTCAGTGTGCTGCAGCAGTCAAAAAAGCAAACAGAATGTTGGGAATTATTAGAAAGGGAATGGTGAAGAAAACGGAAAATATCATAATGCCTCTGTATCGCTCCATGGTGAGACCGCGCCTTGAATACTGTGTACAATTCTGGTCGCCGCATCTCAAAAAAGATATAATTGCAATGGAGAAGGTACAGAGAAGGGCTACCAAAATGATAAGGGGAATGGAACAACTCCCCTACGAGGAAAGACTAAAGAGGTTAGGACTTTTCAGCTTGGAGAAGAGACGACTGAGGGGGGATATGATAGAGGTGTTTAAAATCATGAGAGGTCTAGAACGGGTAGATGTGAATCGGTTATTTACTCTTTCGGATAGTAGAAAGACTAGGGAGCCCTCCATGAAGTTAGCATGGGGCACATTTAAAACTAATCGGAGAAAGTTCTTTTTTACTCAACGCACAATTAAACTCTGGAATTTGTTGCCAGAGGATGTGGTTAGTGCAGTTAGTATAGCTGTGTTTAAAAAAGGATTGGATAAGTTCTTGGAGGAGAAGTCCATTACCTGCTATTAAGTTCACTTACGGGCGGATTTTAAAAGCCCTGCTCGCGTAAATCCGGGCGGATTTACGCGAGCAGGGCCTTGCGCGGCGGCGCGCCTATTTTCCATAGGCCACCGGCGCGCGCAGAGCCCCGGGATGCGCGTAGGTCCCGGGGTTTTTGGAAGGGGGCGTGTCGAGTGCGTGTCGAGGGGGCGGGACCCGATGATGCAGCGTTTCGGGAGCAGGACCGGGGCGTGGTTTCGGCCCGGGGCGTTTCGGGGGCATGGCTGCGCCCTCCGGAACCGCCCCCCCTGGCGCGCGTGGATTTAAGTCTCCCTCCAGGAGGCGTAAATCTGTGGATAAAGGTAGAGGGGGGGTTTAGATAGGGCCGGGGGGGGGGTGGGTTAGGGAGGGGAAGGTGAGGGGAGGGCGAAAGAAAGTTCCCTCCGAGGCCGCTCCGATTTCGGAGCGGCCACGGAGGGAACGGTGACAGGCTGCGCGGCTCGGCGCGCACCGGCTGCCCAAAATCGGCAGCTTTGCGCGCGCCGATCCAGGATTTTAGAAGCTACGCGCGTATCTTATAAAATCCAGTGTACTTTTGTTTGCGCCTGGTACGCAAACAAAAGTACGCGAACGTGCTTTTTAAAAAAAATCTACCCCTTAGAGAATAGCCACTGCCATTACAATGGTAACATGGAATAGAATTAGTTTTTGGGTACTTGCCAGGTTCTTATGACCTGGATTGGCCACTGTTGGAAACAGGACGCTGGGCTTGATGGACCCTTGGTCTGACCCAGTATGGCATGTTCTTATGTTCTTAAGACCAAATGGCCCATCCAGTCTGCCCAGCAAGCTTCCACACTTTTTTTTTCTCTTTCTCTCTCGTACTTATCTGTTACTCTTGGCCTTTAGTAACCTTTTAGCTCTATTTCCCTTCCACCCCCGCTATTAATGTAACCTTTTGACTCTATATCCCTTCCACCCCCGCCATTAATGTAGACAGCAGTGCTGGAACTGCTTCTAAGTGAAGTATCCAGCTTAATTGGTTAGGGGTAGTAACCACCGCAATAAGCAAGCTATTCCCACGCTTATTTGTTTACCCAGCCTGTGCAATTCAGTCCTTGTTGGTTGTTATCTGAATATAAATCCACTTTTCTTCATTTCCCCCTGCCATTGAAGCAGAGAGCTTCTGTGGATATGTATTGAAAGTGAAGTCTCAGGCTTAATTGATTTGGGGTAGCAACACCCATGCTTATTTGTTTACCCAGACTGTGGAATTCAGTCCTTGTTGGCTGTTGTCGGAATATAAAAATAATCTTTTCTTCATTCCCCTGCCGTTGAAGCAGAGAGCAACACTGGATATGCATTGAAAGTGAAGTATTAGGCTTGTTTGGTTT
Organism: Rhinatrema bivittatum; assembly: GCF_901001135.1. Classification (NCBI taxonomy): domain Eukaryota; kingdom Metazoa; phylum Chordata; class Amphibia; order Gymnophiona; family Rhinatrematidae; genus Rhinatrema; species Rhinatrema bivittatum. Next base: position 290,733,310 of record NC_042618.1, read on the forward strand.
GGGGTAGTAACCGCCATAACAAGCAAGCTACTCCCTGCATTTTTTGTGAATGCAAATCCTTTTTTTCACATTTCCTCTTGCCGTTGAAGCATAGAGCACTGTTGGAGTCGCATTTCCTCTTGCCGTTGAAGCATAGAACACTGTCGGAGTCACATTTACCGTGTTTATGTCTATTGAATACCTCTAGGTACCTCTAGGTAGTAGCAGTCTTTCCCGCAAGCCTCCCTCTCTTCCTTCACATACTCTAGACTTTATGGATCCACAGTGTTTATCCGTGTGTATGTCTATTGAATAAGGGTATTATCTCCAGGTAGTAGCAGTCTTTCCCGCAAGCCTCCCTCTCTTCCTTCACATCCTCTAGACTTTATAGATCCAATGTTTATCCCACACCCCTTTGAAGTCCTTCACAGTTTTAGTCTTCACCACTTCCTCCGGAAGGGCGTTCCAGGCATCCATCACCCTCTCCGTGAAGAAATACTCCCTGACATTCGTTCTGAGTCTTCTGGACTGCTATGTACTAGAGCACCGCCTGTTGCCCAACCTGCCTGCAGAAACACCACAGCAGGTTCTCACTGCAACATCCACAGGGGGGACCACTGCACCATCCACAGCACTGCTGCACCAGGTTTCCATAGCAGCAAACGCCAGGGGGGGTCACAGAACCATCAGACAATGGGCTGAGACTCTTCACAGAGCAATCCAATTCTCAATCCAGGCAATCATTCGCCTGATTTCTTTTTTAACATTAATGGCCCATTTACTCACTTTTTGTATAAGAATTGTTACCAAAGGTTTCTAAATGTTTAAATGTTCCCCGTTTTTTATGTAATGCTCACAAGCACTCTTATTTGTTCCATGTTCTTTGTTCCATGTAATGCTCTTAGGCAAGTTGAATTGTTTCATTGTAAACCGGTTTGATTTGCATCCAATGCAAGAAGATCGGTATATAAAAAACCAAAAATAAATAAATAAGTAAGTAATGTCGGCAGCAGCTGTCCATGAGATGACAGAGTGATGTTACTACTCTCGGGGTTGTTGCAGAAGAGTCCACCCACATCATTCCACAGTGACTGAAATGCCACAAGCCTTGCAAGCTGGCAGCTAAACACAAACTTATAACAAGGACTTTAGCAAATTGGTCAGCTGCCTTTAGAATTCTTTCTAGCTTAATTGGGAAAAAACCACCCAGGGAAATGTTGTGCCCTGTTCAAATTCCTAGATGTGATCTATGATGTGTACCGCACATACTAGAATACAGCATGGTTAGAGTATGATAAGCAGTTCAGGTGTCAAGATCACAGGGATCTCAGGTATTAATCACAAGTAGCCTATTACCTTTTAAGAAAAAAACCTGTTAAATCATTCACATTAAAATTTTAAAAAAAAATGCAGCCAGAAGCCTCTGAAATGAGACTTGGCTTAACTACCAAAAATATACAGATGTCTAAAAGAGCGATAATAAAGTTTCTTACAGACCTGCTGCCGGAGGAATCCATGGTGACATAGCCTCTAGATCAGTGGTTCTCAACCTTTTTTTCTATCAGGACACACCTGAGAGATGATGCTCACATGACCATCATGGGACTTAATATAAGCATATGCTCTGCATCCACAGGAGTCCCTCACTTCCTAACAATGGGTGCAGAGCAGAACTAATATTTCCCTGTACAACTCACCATAGAAAAAAGATTTTCTGATTCTGGTGCCATCTTAATAACAGCATCACACACTCCCTCTACTACCAGGTGCTTTGTAAAATAATACAAACAAACCCCACTCTGTGGATGTCTATCAAACCTGCCATACCTCAGCAGCACTAACTCCAAGAAATAAAACAACAATAGTCCTACTCATGAAAATGCAGTTCACCAACAGTGCAATATAATATTGGGAAAATACAACAAATGAGGCCGATACAAACCTTTAGTGAAGTACCTCATCTCAGTCACATACACACACAACACAGACAGACCTTTCTTCACCAAATATAGAATAAAAGACCACAAATTGCAAATGTGCAAACAAAACCTAGACTGGAAACCCCAAGATCACCTTCTGCATGCAGTGCAAAACTAGAGACTAGAATAAAAAATATATTTCCTCCTCCACTAAGCAAAGTTCAAGAGAGAAGAAATGCATATTCTCAAAACTGACATAGTATGGCCCTTGTACCCAGTCACTCCCCTCCATGCCACTATTACCCCTCACTTCTCTCTACTACTCAATCATCCCTTCACATGCTCATATCCCTGTCCAGCATTCACAACACCCCCACCCCACATTCTCTTCCCTGTGCTCCCTCTCTCCCCTACTTAACTCTTTCTGCCCTTCCCTCTCCCCTTCCCTACCCAGAATACCTCTTACTACCTCTTTTCTACTCCTTCCTGCTCAGCATCCCCCGCTCCCCTCTCCAACCCAGCAGCCATCAACTCCTCCCTCCTCCACCTCTCCCTACCCAGCAACCCCAATCTCCTTTCCCCTACCCCTTCCTACTCAGCAGACTCCCGACTCCCTTGCCCCCCATGCCTTCCTGTCCAGCATACTCGAACGCCTTTCTTCCCACACCTTCCTGACTAGTACATTTCCCTTTCCTCCTGGCTTCCAGCCAGCAGACGTCAGTCCAATCCAGAGTCTCCCTCCCTCTTTATCAGCAGCAGATGAAGGCAAGAAGCATTGAGGAGAGGAAGATGAGGCAGCAGCAGCAGATCTAGAGAGTATACACATTTCTCTCTTATGCTCCTACTTTCACATCCAGGCCCCATGGGGTGAAGAGAGCATCAGCAGCCTTATTGCCAGGCCAGGCAGAGGAAGATAAAGTGGTGTCCTGCCGGACACATATGAATAGGAGTTGGTGATATCGTGCTCTGATCTGGGTGAAGGAAGAGGGAAAAACCTCTCACTGGCCAGGAAGAGGAGAAGGAAGCAAGAGCAACTTCCTGTCATATCCAATAAAAGAGAAATCAGCCAACTTCTGCCCAGACTAATGAGGAAAAATCAGTGTTCTGTTGGCTCAGTGACATATCTCCCTGGACTTTGCAGCACAGTAGTGTGTCCCGACATGCCTGTTGAGAACCACTGCTCTACAAGCCTTTCCCGATCCTAACTGAATCACAGCAACAACTATAGAGAGACTTTTCAGAACAATGTAAATAATTACTCCTCTTACTGTTAAGTTACTCTAGCTTTTTCTTCTTCCCCCAGTTCGAGCACCCTTGTTTTATTGTAACTTCATTGCTTCTCTTCACTTGTTCAATGTTCAAGGTTATTACACCCCCTGTTATTTTTAAACCAGCATGATGTGATTGTATCATGAATGCCGGTATAGAAAAGCTCTAAATAAATAAATAATTTACAGACCATCAGCTAGAAGATCTGAAAATCCCAGACAGCAAATCAAAACAAAATTATTTGTGAACTGTTAATTTGTTATGGTTTGCCAGAAAAGAAAAACAATAAGCTGTTAAATGTTTATGTTAATATTTAATAACAAAAATACTTTGATATTTATAAGTTAGTATTTAATAACAAAAAGGCTTATAATGTTTATAAGTTAGTATTTAATTACATAATTGCAATGTAGCAAGATAAGCTAGAAAGGATGACTAGGCTTATAGCCAGCTATGTATAAACACTAAGCTATAAGCACGATATATATGTATAAACACTATGTTGCGATTCCGGTCGCCAGGCTGGCGACCGGCTCCCTACCTTCGGGCCGACTTCCCCAGCGCTGCCGCGTCCCTCCGTCTCCGCCGCGCTCCTCCGGGGTCCGGGCCTGCCCGGCAGCATGGAAATGGCATCTCCCTCGTGGAGACGCCGCCGAGCCTCGTTTCAGCTCCTCCCCCTGCCCAGGAACGCGCGCGCGCGAGGGGACGGCTTTTGTAGGTCCAGCACCAGGAGGTGCTGAACCGCCCACAATCTGACGTCAGACGCTGGCTCCCTATTTAAAGCCAGCTCAGTCTCTCCTACCTCGCCTTGCAACGAGGTCGCTCCTGTGAGTGCTTAGTTGCTTCTTGCTGGATCTTGCTTGCTCCTGTTGTTCCTTGGTTCCTGTGTTCCAGCGACGTTCCGGTCCTGCCTTGTTCCAGTTTCCTTGTTTTGTTTGTTCCCTGCGGCTTCGCTCCAGTACTTCCAGCTTTCGCTTGTCTTCTGCCTGCCTCGACCACTGGACTTCTGCTCGTCTCGCTTGTCTTCTGCCTGCCTCGACCACTGGACTTCTGCTCGTCTCGCTTGTCTTCTGCCTGCCTCGACCACTGGACTTCTGCTCGCCTCGCTTGTCTTCTGCTGGCCTCGACCCCCGAACTCCGGCCCGACTCTTCTGACTCCTACCTTCGGATCTCCTAAGTCCCAGCGACCCGGACCCCTACGGGCTCCTCCTGGGGGGGTCTCGGGTTTCCAGGGTGAACTCTATCTTCGCTGCACCTGCCTTGTTCCGCCTACCGGCTCCTTTCCCATCGACCGGAGTGTGTTCTCCAGTCAGCCGGCCCAAGGATCCACGAATTCCGTTCTTCACAACAGTTTGCAAGGCCATGGATCCGGCGGACGCTTCTGGTCTGCAAGCCATTCCGGGAATGGCCCAAAGAATTCAGCAGCAACAGCAATGTCTTGAACTGTTGGCTGCTACAGTCGACCGCCTGGCAAGTCGCCTAGATGCCCGGCCTCCTGAGGCAGCCCGGCCTCCGCCTCCGGCACCACAGCCTTCAGTACCAACTCAACTTCCGGCTCCCACACGTTATTCTGGAGACGCCAAGACGTGCAGGGCCTTCTTGAACCAATGTTTCATTCGCTTTTCCCTGCTGCCGGGGCAATTCCCCTCTGATGCCGTCAAGGTGGCATATATTTTGTCACTACTAGATGGGAAGGCGATGCTATGGGCATCCCCCTTGTGGGAACATCAGGACTCTATGCTGCACGACCTAAATAGCTTTGTGGCTCATTTCAAACAAACCTTCGATGAGCCTGCTCGTCATTCTACCGCCACTACGGAAATTCTTCAGTTGAAACAAGGGCCTCGTTCGCTGGCAGACTACGCAATCGAGTTCCGCACCCTGGCTATGGAATTAGGGTGGCAAGACGATTGCTTGCGAGGTATTTTCTTGGAGGGTCTCGCCGGCCGTATTAAGGACAAGCTGATGGCTCGAGACGTTCCTCCCACCTTGAACGAGGTGATAGACTTAGCCGGGAAAATAGACCGGCGCTTACAGCAACGCGCGAAGGAGGGTCGAGTGGTTCGTCGACCAGTTTCTCTGGCTCCCTCCTTCTCAAGACCTCTGGCCGCTTCTCCCCGGACACCGTCCACTTCGGCTCATAAACCCACTGAAGAGCCCATGCAGATTGGTCGGACACCTTTAACCGAGGAGGAAAGGAAGCATCGGCGTTCTCTTGGACTATGTCTGTACTGTGGTACCAAGGGTCACCTTCTGGCTCAGTGTCCACTGAGGCCGGAAAACGCCTGAGCCTAGGGCAGAGAGAGGAGATCTCCCTAGGTTGTCTTAATGCTGCTCCTCAATGTACAGTACCTGTGACCTTGATATATCCTGAAGGTTCATTCCAAACTTTAGCCTTTATTGACTCTGGGGCTGGAGGGAACTTTATTTTGAAAGAATTAGTACATCAGCTCGGACTTCCAACAGTACCCAGAGAACCTCCGTTGCGGGTCACCTCTATTCGAGGCACACCGTTGCCAGGTGACATCTCTGAAATCACTAAGACTCTCACTCTTCGGACCGGAATCCTTCATTCTGAAAGTATCTCCTTTCTGGTGCTGGAGAAATCGGTGCATCCCATAGTATTGAGGCTTCCGTGGCTGCAACTGCACGCACCACTAATTCATTGGGATTCTCTACAAATTGCCCAATGGAGTCCTTTCTGCTTTCAACACTGCCTGGACTTGCCTCTGAGATCCACAGTTCCGTGTTGTCAAGCAGCCTTGGAGCTCCCTTCAGCTTATCAGGAATTTTCAGATGTCTTCTCTAAAAAGAAAGCAGAACTTCTTCCAGCTCATCGGCCTTTCGACTGCGCTATTGAACTCCTTCCTGGCACCACTCCACCACGAGGCAGAGTCTACCCTCTGTCGTTACCTGAAACTCGGGCTATGTCAGACTATATTTCTGAAAATCTTGCCAAGGGCTTCATTCGCCCCTCGCACTCACCTGCTGGGGCGGGCTTCTTTTTCGTAGCAAAGAAAGACGGTACCCTCAGACCCTGCATCGATTACAGAGGGTTGAATACCATCACTAAGAAGGACCGGTATCCGCTTCCTTTGATACCTGAATTACTTGATAGATTACAAGGAGCTAAAGTTTTCACGAAACTCGATCTACGTGGGGCTTACAACCTGGTTCGTATCCGTCCAGGAGACGAATGGAAGACGGCTTTCAACACCCGAGACGGGCACTATGAATATCTGGTAATGCCCTTCGGGTTATGTAACGCCCCAGCCGTCTTCCAGAACCTCATGAACAAGGTACTTCGTGAGATGCTCCACTCCTTCGTCATCGTATACCTCGACGATGTCTTGATCTACTCTCCAGATCTGCACACACATCGTCATCACGTCAAACGTGTATTACAAGTCTTAAGAGATAACCATCTATACGCCAAACTGGAGAAGTGTCAGTTCGAGTGTGACTCACTCCCCTTTTTGGGGTACATTGTGTCTTCCACTGGATTCCAGATGGACCCTGAGAAGGTTTCCGCTATTACCAAATGGCCTCGTCCTTCTGGCTTAAAGGCTCTCCAACGATTTCTCGGCTTTGCTAACTTTTACAGACACTTTATACCATACTACTCTCGAAAGGTGGCTCCCCTCACCGCACTTACCCGCAAGGGGGCCAACACCCATGACTGGCCTTCTGATGCTTGCCTAGCTTTTGAAGAACTAAAACAAGCATTTTTGCAAGCCTCTTGCTTACGCCATCCGAACCCGCAGTACCCTTTCATCGTTGAGGTAGACGCTTCCAGTCTAGCAGTTGGAGCCGTGCTTAGTCAACACGATGCCTCAGGCAAATTAATGCCTTGCTCCTACTTCTCCAAAAAATTCTCGCCGGCTGAATGTAACTATGGCATTGGAGACAAGGAACTCCTTGCCATCAAACTTGCCTTCGAAGAATGGAGACAGTGGTTGGAGGGAGCAAACTACCCAGTGACTGTTTATACCGACCATAAAAAACTTACAGTACTTAGCGCAAGCTCAACGACTAAATCCCCGGCAGGCGAGATGGTCGCTGTTCTTCAGCCGCTTTGATTTTATGCTTAAGTATCGGCCCGCGGAAAAGAATGCCCGGGCGGACGCCCTTTCTCGCACCACTCAGTTTGAGGAAGAGGAGGCACTGCAACATATTCTGGATCCTGCATGTGTCCAATTAAGCGTTACTCCTCTTGATTCGACTACCAAGGTCACTGTACCCCAAGGACTTCGTAAAAAGGTTTTGGCGTGGGGTCATGACTCCCTTACTGGAGGGCATGCGGGAGCACGAAGAACCCTAGACCTGATTAACCGCTTTTACTGGTGGCCTGGTCTTCGGCGTGACATTGACCTTTACGTTGGCTCATGCCCCACGTGCGCCCTGCAAAAGCCTCTGATTGGCTCCCCGAGGGGGTTATTACAGCCATTACCCGTTCCTACGGAACCTTGGACACATATTGCCACGGACTTTATAGTAGAACTTCCATCTTCTCGCGGCAAGACGGTAGTATGGGTCACAGTGGACCGTTTTTCTAAGATGGCTCACTTCGTGCCACTTGCTAAACTTCCTTCTGCTACCGAGTTGGCCTCTCTGTTCTGTCATCATATTTTTCGCATCCATGGTTTACCTCAAGACATCGTTTCAGACCGTGGTCCCCAATTCACCGCTCGGTACTGGAAAGCTCTATGCAAAAAGTTCAAGATTCAGTTAAGTTTCTCTACTGCCTTTCATCCACAGAGCAACGGCCAAACTGAACGAATGAACCGGTCTTTGAAACTATTCTTGCGAGCTTTCATCAATCATAGACAAGACAATTGGGTGGATCTGTTGCCCTGGGCTGAGTTCGCTTACAACAATCACGTACATACTGCTACTGGAAGGTCCCCCTTTCAGATCGTCTACGGTAAACAGCTGAAACCACCTTTGCCGGTTCCAGTACCTGTCTCTTCTCCTGCCGCCCAATCTAGCGCTAACCAACTGGGGAGGCTCTGGACTTCCACTCAACATCGTCTTCAAAGGGTCGCACTCTCTTCTAAACGCTATGTAGATCAACATCGAAGACCTGCTCCCCAGTATCTTCCAGGAGACAAGGTATGGCTCAGTACTAAGAATCTCCATCTTCGTCAACCTTCCAAAAAGCTTGCACCTAAATTTTGCGGTCCTTTTCGGATAGCGGAGAGAGTGGGTTTGGTATCTTACCGCTTACGGCTGCCCAGCACCTTGCGCATTCATGACGTTTTTCACGTCTCTCTACTGAAACCACTCATACTCTCAAGATTCCATCCTCGACCACCTCAGTCTTCTTCAGCTCCCACGGACGATGATCCCACTTTCCAGATACGGGACGTTTTGGATGTTCGGTTCCTCAACCGACGGTGGGAGTATTTACTTGCATGGGAGGGATGCGGAGACGAGGACAATACTTGGGAACCTGCTCGCAACATCTTAGACAAAACTCTCCTGCGCCAATTTCATTTGGACCATCCCCATAAACCCGGTCCTTTGAAGAGGGGGCGTAAAGGAGGGGGTACTGTTGCGATTCCGGTCGCCAGGCTGGCGACCGGCTCCCTACCTTCGGGCCGACTTCCCCAGCGCTGCCGCGTCCCTCCGTCTCCGCCGCGCTCCTCCGGGGTCCGGGCCTGCCCGGCAGCATGGCAATGGCGTCTCCCTCGTGGAGACGCCGCCGAGCCTCGTTTCAGCTCCTCCCCCTGCCCAGGAACGCGCGAGGGGACGGCTTTTGTAGGTCCAGCACCAGGAGGTACTGAACCGCCCACAATCTGACGTCAGACGCTGGCTCCCTATTTAAAGCCAGCTCAGTCTCTCCTACCTCGCCTTGCAACGAGGTCGCTCCTGTGAGTGCTTAGTTGCTTCCTGCTGGATCTTGCTTGCTCCTGTTGTTCCTTGGTTCCTGTTTGTTCCTGTGTTCCAGCGACGTTCCGGTCCTGCCTTGTTCCAGTTTCCTTGTTTTGTTTGTTCCCTGCGGCTTCGCTCCAGTACTTCCAGCTTTCGCTTGTCTTCTGCCTGCCTCGACCACTGGACTTCTGCTCGTCTCGCTTGTCTTCTGCCTGCCTCGACCACTGGACTTCTGCTCGTCTCGCTTGTCTTCTGCCTGCCTCGACCACTGGACTTCTGCTCGTCTCGCTTGTCTTCTGCCTGCCTCGACCACTGGACTTCTGCTCGCCTCGCTTGTCTTCTGCCGGCCTCGACCCCCGAACTCCTGCCCGACTCTTCTGACTCCTACCTTCGGATCTCCTAAGTCCCAGCGACCCGGACCCCTACGGGCTCCTCCTGGGGGGGTCTCGGGTTTCCAGGGTGAACTCTATCTTCGCTGCACCTGCCTTGTTCCGCCTACCGGCTCCTTTCCCATCGACCGGAGTGTGTTCTCCAGTCAGCCGGCCCAAGGATCCACGAATTCCGTTCTTCACAACACACTAAGCTATAATCAAATGCAAACATTCTACTGTTTAAGTGTACATATCTATAAACATAAACATTTCATTCTATAAGCCACAAAGCAGATGAAAGTATAAATACAAGGTAAATTGTAAGTCCAGGGCCACTGTCTTATCTCTGATACATCAGGGGATCGCAGTCTTGGACCTGGTAGCAGCCTGTATAAGTAAGTTAATAATTTTTTTCTTTATTCTGTATCCATTTTAGAAAAAACTTGATCAATTTTAATAATAAAGAATATATTTATTTATTTTATTTACTTCTTTTTACTATACCAATCGATTTGATTGATTTATATCAATTTGATTGATAACTCTGTTATTGGAATGTCAGTATATAAAAGTGCTAAATAAATAATAAATAAATATACCGATGTTCAGGACAAATAGTCATATCACACCGGTTTACATCGAACACGGAGAAATAGCGAGACATGAGAAAGTTACATAAAACAAGGAGATGAATACAGGATAACTTAGTATGCAGATAATTTCAAGAAAGCATAGAAATTAAAATTGAAAAAACATAACTTAACTCAAGGTCTTAACTATAATCGTGAGGCAGGAAAGGTCTGGGGGTAGGGGGGGCTATCTGGAGGGGGTGATCAGGCATTGTTCTTGGCGTAGTTCCGTAGGTAATGCATTCCAATGAGAAGGTACGGCTGTTGAGAATGCGTGTTTCCAAATGGAGGGGTGATGCGTGGTTTTGGAGGGGGGAGCGTGTAGGGTCACTTTGTAGGCCGTTCTGATCGGTCTCGTGGAGGAGTGGAATTGTAGTGGAATTTTTAGCTGGAGTGAGGACTGATTGTGGATGGTTTTGTGTATAATGGTTAGGGACTTATGTAGAATTCTGAAATTGATGGGAAGCCAGTGCAAGTTCTTGAGGATGGGTGTGATATGGTCACTTCTATTAGAGTTGGTTAGGATCCTTGCGATGGCATTCTGAAGCATCTGCAAAGGTTTAGTGGTAGAAACAGGGAGGCCCAGGAGTAATGAATTACAGTAGTCGGTTTCTGAGAATAGGATGGCTTGAAGAACCGAGCGGAAATCATGGAAGTGAAGGAGAGGTCGGAGCCTTTTCAGAATATGTAGCTTATAGAAGCAACCTTTTGTGGTGTTATTCATATATGAGCAATGCACTCATATATAATAAGTAAGCATATTCTTTTACTGAATATTCTTTTGTCTGATTACTGAGTTGCTTTATCTTTATAAATAATTATTGCTCTCACACTAATACATTATCTCTTAGGAGTAGTAATTTGTTACCCTTATATAACATGGGGTCCTGGAGATAGAGAGAGTGACCTACAAGGGTACTCCTTGTTATTGATGCTCTCATCCAGTACTACCTGACAGAGTATGATTGCAATAAAAAAGATATCGACCTGTGGCTTTCAAGGATACCCCTCTACAAGCCGATGTAGGAGGTAGAACAGGGTTTTTTGGACAACACATAGCAGCTTAGTGCATGGAAAGCAATAAGCCACCTGGGCTTTTTGGGGAGGTTGCATTTTCACCCTGGGCAGAGATTTATGCCATGGGTCGCTCCTTTATTAGGAGATTATCACAGTCTATGGCAGGTATCCAGAGGGGCCATCATTTTATCAGGATCACCCAGGTTCTAAGAGATCACCTGAGGGTTTGGCAGACCTTTTTGAGGAAGTATAATGGGAGGACTTTGTGGAGACACCCCTTAGTGACCAATGAAGAATTGCAGCTAAACACTGACACAGTGGGAGGCCTGGGGGTTAGGACCTATTTGGCAGGGAGATTGAATGTATAACCCTGGCCTTCACATTGGGAGTTTGGGCATTCATTGGGATATTACCTTTCTCAAATTATTCTTCATTGTAGCAGCCATACACATGTGGATGCTCCAATTCCGGAATAAGAGAGTAATCTTCTGGTCCAATAACCTGACGGTTGTTCGAACCATTAATTTGCTCACAATCCGCTCCCTCAGAGCCCTGAGGCTTTTACAGGAGCTAGTATCGCTCTGGCCTTTAAGGCTAAACATGTATCTGGGGCTGAGAACGGCATTGCTGACAAACGTTTGCATTTTCAGTGGTCTCATTTCTGGTTCTTAGTGCCAGAGGCAGAAGCATAGCCATTGCAGATCCCACTTTGAAACTGGGAATTTGGGTGCCTAGAGTTGCCTCCATGTTGACACAAGCAGTAGCAGAGAATACAGGGAGAGTCTATTCAAAGGGTGGACTTTATTCCAAAATTTTGGTCACTCTCAGGACAACGCCAATCCAAAGCAAATTATGGAAAGAACAGTGACTGAGTTTTTAGTACACTTAGGGGACTCTGACATCTGTAAATCACAGGCTGGGAAACACCTGGTGGCCATTGGCTTTGTGGCTAAGCTATGGGGCAACGACTGTATCAGCAGCTCCTTTATGATTAAAAATTGATGGAGGGCTGGTGGAGGCCAAAGCCTGCTAGTGCTGATAGAAGGAGGCCTGTTACACTGGCTGTTTTGCAGGTTCTAGTTGGGGAGCTGCCCCAGCTACTTTGGGATGCTTTTGAAGTCAAGCTGTGGATGCTAGCCTTTTCTTTAATGTTTTTCGGGGTCTTTAAGATTAGCGAGCTGATCGCCCATGCTAAGGCAACCACCAGCGTTTCTGTTGGGGGCCTTGCAGTAAAGGATATATATGGGTCTGTCCTGATTCAGTGCAAATTTTCATCAGAAGGTAAAAAAAAATGACCAGTGCATAGTGGGTAGGTGGGTTAGTTTGTATCCTGCTCACATAGTGGTTATCTGTCCAGTTAGGGCGGCACGTGATTATTTAGGGATGTGCCTGCCCAGGAAAGGCCCCATATTGAAACATCAGGACTGCATTGTCACGTTACTGGTTTGTTAGTGTATTCCATAGAGGGTTGCCAGTGATAGGAGAGGAGCCATGGGAATATCACACTTCTTCAGAACTGGTGCAGTAGACTAAATGAGACACAGGTCAAGGCCATAGGGTGCTGGCAGTCAGGCAGGTAAAAATCCTACATCCAGCCCATAAGCATGTCCTCTTTAGAATTGGCATTTCTAGGGCTGCTAGGACATTTGCTAAACTTGCTCACCCTAATGTTTGTTTGTATTTACCATAGACTCTTCTCCCACTATCACTAAAGTGCTATGGATCCTGGGTCACTCATATTTATTGGGCACACATTAGAGCTAAAGCAAAGAGCACTGGAGAGCAAATGGCATACCACGGAGCAAAACTACCATTTTCTGGCTGGGCAATCAAAGTATGAGATGTGGCCAAGTAATACTGACCAATACACCTCAGAGCTTCCATGGCCAGACATTATCATCTTTCTTTTAGATGGTAATGACCTGATCTCTGTCAAAAACATCAACCGTATCTGGCATTCATCAAGGCCTCTGGCCGCCAGCAGTGTTGGTTTGGTCCCATATTATTCCTCGTTTAGTGTGAAGTAGAGCAAATTCCAGAAAAGGCTTTGAAAAAAGCAGGTGGAAAATAAGCAAAGAAGTGGAATTTTGGGTATAGGCTAAAGGTGGACATGTTATCATTCACATGGATATGCCCACTGGCTGCGCAGGCTTGTAAAGGCCAGATGACCGTTCACCTATCTGAGGTTGGCACAGATCTCTTTATCCTCTCCTTGCAAATGACCACAGAAGCACTAGTGGGTTAGGTGGGGGGAGTAGGGACCAAGGAAGGGGTTACTAGTCCCTCCTATGACAGGGCCTTCACCGGCGCACAGGGGGAAGCTTTGGTGTTAGTGGGAGAGGGAAGGTTCCAGTGCCAAAGAATACACATAGGGGGAAGCTTATGGGAGGCATCTGATGCAGAGTGCTGTTCATCAGCCTATTAATAGGCATGAGCTGTGGACTTATGCGATGGACGGCGTAGACTGAGATGGATGGTTAGTCTTAGGGTGGCCAAATGGAGGCCTGACAAAAAAGTAGGCATGGTCTGCAAGGATGGCCAAGGAGTTGGTGAGGCAGTGGTGACTGCACGGAGCAGCAGTGGCCATGGTGGCATTCATGGAGTGGAATGCCAATGGATACCACTTTAATGGAGCAGAAAGTTGGAGGACTGCTGCATCTCCGGGATAGCGGCAGCAAAGGGGGGGATAACAGCATGAAATATAGGCCTCTCCAGATGATACAGAATGCTGCAGCTAGAATCCTGACAAGCACCAACCGGAATGATCATATTACACCCATCCTCCGAAATCTACACTGGTTACCAGTCAATTACAGAGTCCTTCACAAATCTTTAACATTAATACACAAATTCATCTATAATCTCCTTTATCTCGACCTTGAAATTCCATTAAAACTCCATACTTCTAACAGGCCAATGAGAGAAATATCCAAAGGAACGCTACAAGCCCCTCCAACCAAAGCCACACGACTCATCGCATCCAGGGACCGAGCATTTTCGACAGCAGGCCCAACCATCTGGAACAACCTCCCTGCAGAACTTAGGCTGGAACCTTGCCTGCTAACTTTTAAGAAAAAACTCAAAACGTGGCTGTTCCGCCAAGCCTTCCCAGAACCCTGGGATACACATTAGGCGTTATCTACCCATGATTAATGGATCCTCCCCTCCTCTGAATACCTTGACAGCATGGATACCGACTCTAACATGTGGACTATCTCTAGTCTGGACTACCTCTAGTCCGGAATTTGTTTCTCTCCCTTTAACTTAACTTTATATTTCTCTTCTAGCTTCCTAAGCTTCCAAGTTCACAGTCCTCGTTGTAATGTAACTTTGTTTTTTCTTCCTTTATCTAGTTATTTTACCCCTGTTCGATGTAAACCGTCCTGATATGGTATTTAACCATGAAGGTCGGTATAGAAAAATGTTAAATAAATAAATAAATAAATATGCCAGTGGGGGTGTAAGCCAGTCTGTTATAAAAGGTTAATGTTTAGTTTGCAAGAAGTCTTTCAGTATGTTATGTTTAAGTTCATGCTTGTATGGTTGTGGCTGATTTTATCCACTCAATGCATTATGGAACTTATATTGAGTCATTGTTAGCAATGGAGCAGAGGGTGGGATTCTGGGCAATTACCGCATGCTCAATGGCAGAAAAAGAACAAATGGTCTATCCAGTCTGTCCAGCAAGCTTCTTATGGTATAACTGCCACTCTATTCAGGTTACCCTCAGGTCTTATGATAAAGATAGTAATATTTACAATCAATACCAAGCTACTGACAAACACATAATAAAATTACTGCTAGCAACATTTTTACAGGGTGAGCAGCCTTCCTGATAATTTATACACTGCTGTTGCATGAACTTGCTTTGCTCTTGGACTTGGCTGTAGAAGTGTCTTGCGCTTTTTCCCTAATTACTACATATCAGTACACTAGATCATAAAAAAAAGTCAGGGCCAGCGTTGTTGTCTGAATCCAATTCCTCTTTTTCCCTCCCTACCATTGAAGCAGAGAGTGCTGCTGCAGTTGTGTCAATATCATGTAAGCTAATTAGTTAAGGGTAGTAATCCCCATGCCTTCTGTTAGGGGTAGTAGCTGCCGCTCCATGTTGGTTACCGCCCATGCACCCTTCTCTTAATTTCCAGCTCTAGCCTTTAGGGATCTACAGTGTTTATCCCATGCCTTTGTTTTATTTTTTATTTTTGCATTTTACAATATAATATCAAGTATTTCACTTGAAAGGCAATACATGTAATATTACAGCAATAACAAAAAATAGAGGAAATAAAGAATTACACAAGGAAATTTTAACACAAATAATGATCCTAATTCAAGCGCTTTGGGCTTTAGTAACAAAAATTGACATCTTTTCCTCTGGGTTTGTTTTGAGAGATCAGGAAATATTTGTGGTTCAGGAAAAGCTCAGTTCGATGTGTAAAATACTTTTTAAATATCCATTCCCTGTCAGAGTCAAGCAAAAAAGTGACAATCAAGGTTTAAGATGTTGCCAAACTTTCATCTGACTGTTCCAAAATTGCTGAGATGTCCATCTTAAGTGTCTCAGTAGGTAATAAAACATGCATGTTATTACTATCTAGTGAACTCTTCTTTAGCGGGGGAAATATAATACATCTTGGAAATTATTGGAAGCGCTACTTCTGGAATTTTTAATATTTCTAATAAGTACCTCCTCCAAATATCTTTGGGTGAGGCAAACAGAACTTTTGGAACGTTAATACATCACAAGTTTTTCGCACGTATTTGGTTCTCCATATTCTCTAACTTAAACTGAAGTGATTGGTTTTCCTTGATTAGCACATGCTGAGTAACAGTATAACTCTCAAGATTGGTTTTAAGGGATTCCCACACCACTTTGTGTTCTCCAACTTCTTTCGCAACAATTTTTAAATGAGTATCCAAGTTTTTAACCATATTAGAAATAAAGTTTACTTGAGCTGAAATATTTGAATTCAAAACATATATTGCATTCCAAATAGACTCCAAACTAAATGACTGAGGTCTTACTAGCTCTGTTAAACAAAAAGATATACGATCACTGAGCTATCAGCAGCCTGCTGGAAGGCAGCTCTGGCAAAAACCACTCTCGCTTCCCCAAGGCTCTGTCCTGGGGCTGAGGCATCTTCCTCCAGAATTGCGGGCTCCGGCAGAGACTCACTAAGGGCGCTCATCCCTGGCACTTCTGAGTATTGTTGCGGTGGGTGGGAGCGACTCACAGCAGGGTTAGCGGGTGGTAACTTCTCCTCAGGGGACAAAGATGTCAATAGCTCAAGGGTGGGTTTGGGTTCTTCTTCCCCCCCGAACACAGACTAGTGAGCTTCCTCTTGGAGTGACTGATCCCTGACGAATATGGACGTCCATTGGTCCCACCAATGGAAGGGGAAAGAGAGCTTCCGAGGACAAACACTTACTTTTCAATATATTTATAAATGATCTGGAAAGAAATACGAGTGAGATAATCAAATTTGCAGATGACACAAAATTGTTCAGAGTAGTTAAATCACAAGCAGATTGTGATAAATTGCAGGAAGACCTTGTGAGACTGGAAAATTGGGCATCCAAATGGCAGATGAAATTTAATGTGGATAAGTGCAAGGTGATGCATATAGGGAAAAATAACCCATGCTATAATTACACAATGTTGGGTTCCATATTAGGTGCTACAACCCAAGAAAGAGATCTAGGTGTCATAGTGGATAACACATTGAAATCGTCGGTACAGTGTGCTGCGGCAGTCAAAAAAGCAAACAGAATATTGGAAATTATTAGAAAGGGAATGGTGAATAAAACGGAAAATGTCATAATGCCTCTGTATCGCTCCATGGTGAGAACGCACCTTGAATACTGTGTACAATTCTGGTCGCCGCATCTCAAAAAAGATATAATTGCGATGGAGAAGGTACAGAGAAGGGCTACCAAAATGATAAGGGGAATGGAACAACTCCCCTATGAGGAAAGACTAAAGGGGTTAGGACTTTTCAGCTTGGAGAAGAGACGACTGAGGGGGGATATGATAGAGGTGTTTAAAATCATGAGAGGTCTAGAACGGGTAGATGTGAATCGTTTATTTACTCTTTCGGATAGTAGAAAGACTAGGGGGCACTCCATGAAGTTAGCATGGGGCACATTTAAAACTAATCGGAGAAAGTTCTTTTTTACTCAACGCACAATTAAACTCTGGAATTTGTTGCCAGAGGATGTGGTTAGTGCAGTTAGTATAGCTGTGTTTAAAAAAGGATTGGATACCTTCTTGGAGGAGAAGTCCATTACCTGCTATTAAGTTCACCTAGAGAATAGCCACTGCCATTAGCAATGGTAACATGGAATAGACTTAGTTTTTGGGTACTTGCCAGGTTCTTATGGCCTGGATTGGCCACTGTTGGAAACAGGATGCTGGGCTTGATGGACCCTTGGTCTGACCCAGTATGGCATTTTCTTATGTTCTTAACACTCCCTTGCCCTTTGCTTGCAGGCCAAGTGCAGCATTGCACAGAGGAAAGAGCAAGCGGAAAAGAGAGACTCCCGTGCTCGTCTCGCTAAGGCGCCATCTTGGATCAGCCCATCCCATGCCTTTTTGAATTTGTTTAATAGTTTTGTTTTTACCACCTCTTCCGGAAGGGCATTCCAGGCATCTACCACGGTCTGTGAAGAAATATTTCTTGACGTTGGTTCTGAATCATAACCCCTGAAGTTTCATATGGTGAGCCCTAGTTCTAGTGTTTGCTTTCCTCTGGAAAGGGTTTGAGGAACATATATCATTAAAACTATTGAGGTGTCTTCATTATATCTCTCCTGCACCTTCTCTCCTCCAGGGTATATATATTCAGATCCTTCGGCCTCTTCTCATAAGTATTCCGATACAGACCCCACACCATTTTGATTGCCCTTCTCTGGATTGCCTCTGTTCTGTTTATATCCTTTTTCAGAACTGATAAGAGACATGCATGTTCCTTGAACCTTTACCGGAGGAAAGCCAACAGTAAAACTAGGGGTCACGATATGAAAATTCAGGGGTCACGAGTCAGAACCAATGTCAGGAGAGGGTGGTGGATGCCTGAAATGCCCTCCAGATGATGTGGTGAAGATGAAAGTGGTAAATGAATTTAAAAAGTCATGGGATAAACACTGTGGATCCCTAAAAGCAAAAGTTGGAAATTAGGAAAACAATCAAAATATAACTGCCTCCTCAATAGAATTAAAACCATTAAGTCGTCATGGACTCCAGCTTATTCCAGGAGATCTCTGTGACAGTGGCCAGTGACATCAGGAAGGGATATCGATTCCTTTAACTTTTGGGTTTGACTGAATTAGCTCCTAGCCAGGAAGCTTTTATAGGGTTTTAAAAGCTTTGACAACTTTGATTGATTAGTGGTCATTCAAAAGTAATAAATAATTATTCATCTGAGGCCGTTAAACATGATGGGGGAAATTTTCAAACAGCCCACATAAGAAAGTCAGCAAAAATGAATGTAAGTTATACAAGTTTTCAAAGTTGACTTACATGCATAGATTTTCTTTAGAAACATAGAAACATGATAGCAGAAAAATACATAAAAGGAGTGATGAATTCAACCAGGGTGCTTTTATTAGAAATAGCCAAGCAATGAGCTAATAGTATATGAGTGGAAGATTAATAAAAGTTTGCAGAGTACAAGATAGGAAGAATACTTGAAATAATGATAAGTATAGGTTTGTAAGTTATTCCCAAAGAAAGTTGATTATAATATTCTGAGGAAGCCAATGATGGTGAAACAAGGGTCCCTTGTTGAGACTATATAAATATGTCATAGGGAATATATAGGGATTATTTAGTTTTCAATAAAATCATACTTTATAGTTCAGTGAAGGGTAGGTGGAATGTAATATGATGCTTGGCTAAAGGTCACAAGAATGTAAGTGATGATAACTTTCTGCGTAAAAGCAGTGTTTAATATGGGTATTCCGGTATTCCACCTTTATTCTTTTAAGATTTGGATCTTTTGTATTTGAGTTATCCTATTGTGTACTTCACCACTTATATTGTACTTTAGTTGTCAATTTTAGAACAGCCATTTATATGTATAAAACTATCTTTTATACATGTAAATTGCTTTGAAAATTATTCCCTTTGTGACCGGCATCTGAAAAATAAGATGCTTGTGACAGTAATTTCTTTGTCTATTTCTGATAGATACCAACAAAAGAACAGAATGCTTCACAAGAAAATGAATGCCATTTATATTTCAGGAAACTATTTTTTAGATTTAATCCAATCATTGTATTTTAAGGTTGCTAAATCTATCTTTTCACATTATTGTAGAGTTACATCATCTTTTGGTGACAGTCATCCTACAAAAATTAGGTTCCTGTCCACTCTCCCTTCCTCCCCTAAATCCCTCTCTACCCTCCCTTCCTCCCCTAAATCACAACATAACTTTGCCTTACATTCCCTGTTAGTTAAATAACAAAAGTATATAACTTCTGATTGCACTATAATGTGCCAAATGTTGCGGTAATTGTTAAATATGATAGTATCTAATGTGGCTTAGGTAGCTGTACACAATTCAATCAGAAACAACCAGCAGATCATCGGTAGTCTTGCTCTTCTTGCCACTGAAGCTGTAGTTGTGATGAGGCCGCTTGCATGCACTGCCTTGCTTCTTTCTCATTGTCTTTTGCTGGATACCTAAATTGTTTCCCTCTTCAGTTGTACAAGAAATTTCAGAGCTGAAAGCTGTAGGAGATTTAGTCTGTGAAACAGAAAACCCAAAAAAAGCTCAATTTAACACCAATGTTAAGTTCATGCGTTTCTGAAATATTATTTCCAGTCCTGGCAATGATGGTGGTATGAGAGGGTATTATTAGCATATTGCCAATTACAGTTTTCTTTAAAAATGCACCCGCAGTAATTTTCCTCCACCTGACAATGGACTAATGTAGACTGACCGTATTAGTAAACATTTTTCTTTGGATGATTGCCTGTGGTGAACTGTTTTCACTCATGGACTGGTAATCTAATTATCTTTCTTCAAGGTATGCTTAATGATGTATTTTGGAATACTTACAAATAAAAGTAATAAAAATAATTTTCAAGCTACTGTTTTCATTTACAGTCATGAGAATCCCATAACTTTTCTCCTGGTTCACGTACATTTTCAGTTTTTGATAGTGACAGCAATGTGTGCATTTCTGAACTATCCTCAGCAATTAAGTGAGCTCATTTTATCTTCCAGGATTTCTATCCCTGCTTACATTTTAAAAGAGACATTCAAATAACCTCAAAAATTATATAAACCGGGCTATAACTTGTTAAGGAAGGACAGAGAGGACAGAAAAGGGGGAGGAGTGGCTCTTTATGTCAGAAACAATATCCAAGCATCTGAGCTGCAAGGAAGATGGGGCAAAGAAGAAGCACTATGGGCTGACCTAAAAAAAGATGATGGGTATCCATTTTATTGGAGTGGTTTACAGGCCTCCAAATCAAATGGAAGAACTTGACAGAGATCTGGTTGAAGACATCCAAAAGATGGGAAAGAAGGGAGAAGTAATTTTTGGAGATTTTAATCTGCTGGATGTAGACAGGAGAATCCCTTCTGTAGAATCTAACAGTAGTAGAGAGATAGTGGATGCCCTGCAAGGGGCTCTGTTCAAAGAAATGGTAATGGAACACACAAGGGAGGGAGCTATACTAGATTTAGTGCTCACAAATGGAGATAATGTCTCTAATGTCCAGGTGGGTGCCCACCTCAGCACCAGCGATCAAACACAAATAGGATACGGAGAAGTAGCACAAAGACCAGAGTTTTGCAGTTCAAAAACACAGATTTTGATGAAATGGGGAAGTACCTGGAGGAAGAACTAGAAAGCTGGGCGATCAAGAGAGATGTGGAACAACAGTGGACCAAACTAAAAGGAGCAATTACCAAGGCAACTAATCTATATATTAGAAAAGTAAAGAAAAGCAAGAGAAAAATGAAACCTATCTGGTTCTCAAAGGAGGTGGCTGATAAAACAAAAGCTAAAAGAGCAGGGAGGAGCACAAGGAAGAATATCTGGTGGAACTGAAGGAGACAAACAGGCCGATACAGTAAAGTTCGCGGGAGAGCAGGCGAGCGCCCGCTCTCCCGGTGCGCGCACAGGCCACTCTCCTGTGTGCGTGATTCACTAAAACAAATTATTCAAATTAGGGCCCGCAGTAAAAAGAGGCGTTAGGGACACTAGCGCGTCCTTAGCACCTCTTTTTTGACAGGAGCGGCGGCCGTCAGCGAGTTTGACAGCTGACCCTCAATTTTGCCGGCGTCGGTTCTCAAACCTGCTGACAGCCACGGGTTCGGAGACCGGACGTCGGCAAAATTGAGTGTCCGGTTTTCAATCTGTGAGCCGCGGGCCAATTTTAAATTTTTTTTTTTTAATTTTTCATTAATTTTTAACTTTTGAAACCTCCGACTTAATATCACCATGATATTAAGTCGGAGGGTGTACAGAAAAGCAGTTTTCACTGCTTTTCTATACACTTTCCTAGTGCCGGCAGAAATTAACGCCTACCTTTGGGTAGGCGCTAATTTCTGAAAGTAAAATGTGCGGCTTAGCTGCACATTCTACTTAGTGAATTGCGCGGGAATAACTAATAGGGCCATCAACATGCATTTGCATGTTGCGGGCGCTATTAGTTTTGGGGGGGTTCGACGCGCG
Organism: Rhinatrema bivittatum; assembly: GCF_901001135.1. Lineage (NCBI taxonomy): Eukaryota > Metazoa > Chordata > Amphibia > Gymnophiona > Rhinatrematidae > Rhinatrema > Rhinatrema bivittatum. The sequence goes on from NC_042618.1 coordinate 290,755,057, forward strand.
TTTTCGACGCGCTATTACCCCTTACTGAATAAGGGGTAGAGCTAGCGTGTTGAAAACGCGTGTCCAAACGCGGGTTAACAGTGTGCTCCGCCAGAGCGCACTGTACTGTATCGGCCTGAAAGAAAGTAATCAAGACAGCAAAAAGTCAAGCGGAAGAAAGGATTGCCAAAGAGGTAAAGCGAGGTGACAGAACATTTTTCAGATACATCAGAGAAAGGAGAAAAGTCCAGAGTGGTATACTGAAATTGAAAGGTAAAAAGGATCAATGTGTGGAGAGAAACGAAGAAATGGCAGAAATATTAAACGAATACTTCAGTTCGGTGTGTTCCCTAAAAAGGACACTGGAGAAGGACCGTTGCTAGTTAACAAGAAACTGGAGGGGAGTGGAGTAGATGTAACTCCGTTTACAGACGAGAATGTATGGGAAGAGCTAGGAAAACTGAAAGTGGACAAAGCCATGGGGCCTGATGAGGTTCATCCCAGGATACTGAGGGAGCTCACAGATGTGCTGGCGGGTCCGCTGTGCGACCTGTTCAATAGATCCCTAGAAATGGGAGTGGTGCCGAGTGATTGGAGAAGAGTGGTGGTGGTCCCGCTTCACAAGAGTGGGAGCAGAGAGGAGGCTGGAAACTACAGGCCGGTTAGCTTCACCTCAGTGGTGGGAAAAGTAATGGAGTCGCTGCTGAAAGAAAGAATAATGAACTATCTACAGTCAGAAGAATTGCTGGACCAGAGGCAGCATGGATTCACCAGGGGAAGGTCCTGTCAGACAAATCTGATTGACTTTTTTGATTTGGTGACTAGGGAATTGGATCGAGGAAGCGTGCTCGATGTCATCTATTTGGATTTCAGCAAAGCTTTTGATATGGTCCCGCACAGGAGGCTTGTGAATAAAATGAGAAGCTTAGGAGTGAGTGCCGAGGTGGTGGCCTGGATTGCAAACTGGTTGTCGGACAGAAGACAATGTGTGATGTTAAATGGAACTTAATCTGAAGAGAGAGCAGTGTTAAGCGGAGTGCCGCAAGGATCTGTTTTGGGACTGGTCCTGTTCAATATCTTTGTGAGCGACATTGCAGATGGGATAGAAGGTAAAGGTTGCCTTTTTGTGGATGATACTAAGATCTGCAATAGAGTGGACATGCCGGAAGGAGTGGAGAGAATGAGACAGTATTTAAGGAAGCTGGAAGAGTGGTCGAAGATATGGCAGCTGAGATTCAATGCCAAGAAGTGCAGAGTCATGCATATGGGGTGTGGAAATCCGAAAGAACTGTATTTTATGGGGAGTGAAGGGCTGATGTGCACGGAGCAGGAGAGAGACCTTGGGGTGATATAGTGTCTAATGATCTGAAGTCAGCGAAACAATGAGACAAGGCGATAGCTAAAACCAGAAGAATGCTGGCTGCATAGACAGAGGAATATCTAGTAAGAGAAAGGAAGTGATGATCCCCTTGTACAGGGCCTTGGTGAGGCCTCACCTGGAATACTGTGTTCAGTTCTGGAGACTGTATCTCCAAAGGGACTGAGACAGGATGGAGGCAGTCCAGAGAAGGGCGACTAAAAAGGTGCCGCGACTGAGCCCCGGACCCGGAAGAGGGAGAACTGCCCCTCCCCTTTGGCTGACGCTCCCGACGTAGTGACGTTGGTAGAGCGCACCAAAAGGGGATTTAAAGAGGGCCCAGGACCGGAGGAGAAGGACGGCGACCAGCTGCCTCTGAAGACACCCCGAGGCGAACTAACCGGACTCTAGATTTTTTCTCTCTCTTCTCTTCTCTCATTTTTCTCCCGCTGCAGGCGCCGCGACTGAGCCCCGGACCTGGAAGAGGGAGAACAGCCCCTCCCGACGTGGTGGCGTCGGTAGAACGCGCCAAAAGGGGATTTTAAAGAGGGCCCAGGACCGGCGGCACCGCGCTCCTAAGGGGCGCAACAAAGGGGCATGCTCCTTTGTACGCCCCTTCTTACCACCCGGAGACCATCTAAAGATTAAACTCCAACAAACCACACACCAAAATGGACATGAGGAAAGCGGTAAGCAACAGAGATGGCGAAACAACTCATACAATCCAAACCTGCCTAAACAAAGGTAACTATAGAAACTACTACATTGGAAAAACAAACACAAAACCAGAGATACCAGGAACACAAAATTAAGCAACCTAATTCTAGTTAAAAAGACTCACATCTCACATCTCAATATGAAGAAATTACTGACACTGACTTTTCTACTAGTAAACGCCCAATCGATAACAAAGAAATTCCCAATAATTAACGATCTCCTGTATGATACTAAACCAAGCTTCATCGCAATAACTGAATCATGGCTAAAAAAAATCAGACATCATCCTAAAAAACCAAATAGCTCACAAAAATTACGATGTATTCTCAATTCCCAGAATAAATAAACGAGGAGGTGGCCTAGCACTAATAACTGAAACAAAAATGTAAATGTAAACTGGTACCTACAACACCCCCTAGAAACCATGAAATTGCTATCTTTAATACAGAATACATGCAAATTTGCCTTATTTACTGCCCCCCCAGCCTACTCAAGCTAAACATCTCCCCACAAATCGAGTACTTCACATTAAACCTAAACACCTCCAAAGCAACCATCGTACTGGGAGATTTTAACCTTCACATGGATGTCTCCCCATTAACAAACACATGCCAGACTCTAAACGATATAATGACAGCATTAGGATTCACACTAATTACAGATAAACCCACACACAAAGCAGGACACTCACTTGACCTAACATATATCAACCACAGCTTTCTTGAACACATGAATACGACATACAACCAAATTCCATGGTCTGATCATTTTCTAATTGAATCCAATATTAAATGCCCAGAACCTAAAGAAATACAGAAAAATGTCCCCAGTAAAATAGAGTATCGCCCAGCATTCAACACTAAATTACTAAAAAATAAACTAGAAGAAAAATTAATACACTTAGAGCACAAAAACTGTGAAACTGCAATGTTATTAGTCAATAACAAATAAATTAGCAGATGATATAAATCCCACAAAGCTAACACAGATCACTGAGCCTAGACAATCAAACCCATGGTATAACGAAAAGATATAGGAGGTCAAACGAACTCTGATGGATTAAATGCAAATCATCAGAAAGTCTGACTAAATTCAGGAAGCAACTAGCCTATTACAAAAAAGTAATTCTTGATGCAAAAAAATTATTCTTCAGCACAAAAATTGAAAAATTTGCTAAAAACCCAAGATCGTTATTTAATATTGTAAAAACCTGACAAAAGACAAAACCGAGGCACCCCAAACCCCACTAGAGAACAAATGTAACGAAATAGCAAACCTTTTCTCAGACAAAAGTCAAACTTTAGAAATAAGATCCCTAACTCAGCAAAACAGGAAATAAAAATGATCAAAAGAGATGTGACACAATGGTCCAACTTTGACGAAGTATCCGACATCGAAGTTGAATCCATGTTAAAAAAACGTAAATCCTGCCCCACATAAACTAGATACTATACCTACTATGGATATAAAAAAACTTGCAGACATAACCTCCCATACAATAGCCAAAATAATCAACCTATCATAGAAACATAGAAACATAGAAATGACGGCAGAAGAAGACCAACCGGTCCATCCAGTCTGCCCAGCAAGCTTCACACATTTGTTCTCATACTTAACTGTTTCTCTTGGCTCTTAGTAACCTTATGTTCTAATTCCCTTTTCACCCCCACCATTAATGTAGAGAGCAGTGCTGGAGCTGCTTCCAAGTGAAATATTAAGTTTGATTAGTTGGGTAAGCGGCAGCATAGCTCTCTGCCATGAAGCAGAGGGCAATGCTGGAAATGTGTGAAGTATCAGTTTTTCTTTTCCCCTGTCATTGAAGCAAGGAGTCATGCCGGACATGCACCGAAAGTGAAGAATGCCTTGAAAGTCACATTAACTATCATCAAATATTGAAAAGCCTAATAATTGGTAATACCTATAAGCCCATGAACCCATCCCTGTTTTTTTTTCTTTTTTTCTTTTCTTTTTTTAATTGGGAGATGGATGCCCTTCATCCTTCTACTCTGTGAAGGTGGACACCTACCACCGGCCACTGGCATCCCGCTCCGTTAATGCCTCTGTGGCTACTGCCGCTCCATGCAGTGTTTTACTACCTGCTCTTTATATGCGTCCTCTAGAACTGATGGATCCCATCCCTGGGTTTTTTTATTATTTATTTAATTGGGAGATGACAGCCCTCCATCCTTCCGCTCCGTGAAGGTGGACACCTACCACTGGCCACTGGCATCCCGCTCCGTGAATGCCTCTGTGGCTACTGCCGCTCTGTGCAGTATTTTACTACCTGCTCTTTATATGGACACCTACCACTGGCCACTGGCATCCCGCTCCGTTAATCATCAATTAATCATCAATTAATTAATCATTAATCATCAATTAATTAATCATCAATTAATCATCATTAATCATCAATTAATTAATCAATTAATCATCAATTAATTAATCATCAATTAATGATGGAGTAATGCCAGATATTCTAAAAGGTGCAATAATCAAACCACTATTAAAGAAAAAGAACTGTGACCCAAATATCTTAAATAACTACAGACCAGTTTCAAACCTACCCCTCCTTGCTAAATGAATAGAAAAAGTGGTACAGAAACAACTAGCTGAACACCTGGAAAACAACAACATACTTTATCCCTCACAACAAGACTTTAGAAAACACTACAGCACTGAGACACTGCTAATCTCTCTCACAGATAATGTACTACGAGGATTTGATAGTGGTAAACACTACATAATGATACTATTGGATTTATCAGCAGCGTTCGACACAGTAAACCACTCCATACTTATAAATAGGCTTGAAGAAATAGGTCTGCAAAACAAAACACTGGACTGGTTCAGATCCTACCTAAACAATAGATTTTTTTCAAGTACAGATAAAGCAACACTGTTTAACATCTATATGTTACCCCGATGCCACCTCCTAGCAGGACTCGGTATAAACCACTACATCAATGCAGATGACATTCAACTAATCTTGCCCATAGACGAAACAATTGAAAAAACACTAAACTTAGCAATGATATACCTAGACATAATTAGGCAATTACTAAGCAAAATGGAGCTAGTGATAAACATTGAAAAAACGGAGTTTATACACCTAGAACGAAAAAACATGGAACTAATTCAAAATCCTATCAAACTCAAAAATGGTCAGGAAGTGGATATAACCGAGAAAGCTCGAAACCTAGGAGTAATAATTGACACAGAACTTAGCCTTAAACACCACATATCACTGAAAGTCAGAGAAGGCTACACCAAACTCATGATCCTCAGGAGGCTGAAACCGTTACTAGCCCAGAAACATTTCAGGACAGTCCTCCAAACACTTATCTTCACAAGTACTGACTACTGTAACACACTATTTCTGGGATTACCGTACTCCACAATAAGACCTCTACAAGTCCTTCAAAACTCTGCTGCCAGAATACTCACTGGCAAAAGCGAAAGAGACCACATTACTCAAACACTGGCCGAACTACACTGGCTACCAATAAAACACTTTGCATAATTCACAAACTAATCAATGAAAATAAAGCTGACTGGTTAAACACAGCGCTACGCTTACACGTACCCCAAAGAAATCTGAGTTCAGCCAATAAAGCGCTACTACAATCCCATCAGTAAAAACAGCGAAACTAACACGTTAGAGAGAGAGAGCACTATCCTTGGCCGGTCCAACGTTATGGAACACATTGCCACTAGAGACAAGATTACAGAGTGATCCAAAAATTTTCAAAAAAAGTTTAAAAACCTGGCTATTCAGAAAAGCATTTCACAATGAGAACAGAGAATGAAAAAAACTCAGAACAAGGTTACCTAGATGAGTGGTCCCACAACTTTTATTTTATACTCAATAATTAAGTTAGAGAACTCCAGCTTAAGCATAACCATTGTATGATTACTATATTAATCATATACATAGACTAGATCCATGCCACATTTCTTATACATTATTTTATATGAGCATGTACCGACATTGTAATGGCACTTTTGTAAGTTCATTTGTATCGAAACCAAAAATATGTGCCTATATGTAAACCGTTGTGATGGTGCATTACTAAATGACGGTATATAACAGATTTTAAATAAAATAAAATAAATATAACATCTTTGAAGAAGATTGCTGCATCCTCTTAATCCTTCGCTGTTTTTTGAGGTGTTTCGGCCAATAGCATTCTACCTGTTCAAGACTAGTACATGTAACAAATCTTTATAGGCGTGTTCTGTAATGGCCCCACAGCAATGGTTGCTCTTCACACCAGTTGTTCTTCTATGAGCTGTTATGTCAGCTAATGAACAGTTATTTTTCCGGGCAGGCAGTCCGTCCTTCTTTGAGAGGCTGATGCAATAAAGTGCACTTTATTGCACTGGCCTCTGAGTGTTTAAGAAAATGCCATACTGGGTCAGACCAAGGGTCCATCAAGCCCAGCATCCTGTTTCCAACAGTGGCCAATCCAGGCCACAAGAACCTGGCAAGTACCCAAAAACTAAGTCTATTCCATGTTACCATTGCTAATGGCAGTGGCTATTCTCTAGGTGAACTTAATAGCAGGTAATGGACTTCTCCTCCAAGAACTTATCCAATCCTTTTTTAAACACAGCTATACTAACTGCACTAACCACATCCTCTGGCAACAAATTCCAGAGTTTAATTGTGCGTTGAGTAAAAAAGAACTTTCTCCGATTAGTTTTAAATGTGCCCCATGCTAACTTCATGGAGTGCCCCCTAGTCTTTCTACTATTCAAAACAGTAAATAACCGATTCACATCTACCTGTTCTAGACCTCTCATGATTTTAAACACCTCTATCATATCCCCCCTCAGTCGTCTCTTCTCCAAGCTGAAAAGTCCTAACCTCTTTAGTCTTTCCTCATAGGGGAGTTGTTCCATTCCCCTTATCATTTTGGTAGCCCTTCTCTGTACCTTCTCCATCGCAATTATATCTTTTTTGAGATGCAGCGACCAGAATTGTACACAGTATTCAAGGTGCGGTTTCACCATGGAGCGATACAGAGGCATTATGACATTTTCCGTTTTATTCACCATTCCCTTTCTAATAATTCCCAACATTCTGTTTGCTTTTTTGACCGCCGCAGCACACTGAACCGACGATTTCAATGTGTTATCCACTATGACGCCTAGATCTCTTTCTTGGGTTGTAGCACCTAATATGGAACCTAACATTACTTAACTATAGCATGGGTTATTTTTCCTTATATGCATCACCTTGCACTTATCCACATTAAATTTCATCTGCCATTTGGATGCCCAATTTTCCAGTCTCACAAGGTCTTTCTGCAATTTATCACAATCTGCTTGTGATTTAAATACTCTGAACAATTTTGTGTCATCTGCAAATTTGATTATCTCACTCGTCGTATTTCTTTCCAGATCATTTATAAATATATTGAAAAGTAAGGGTCCCAATACAGATCCCTGAGGCACTCCACTGTCCACTCCCTTCCACTGAGAAAAGTGTCCATTTAATCCTACTCTCTGTTTCCTGTCTTTTAGCCAGTTTGCAATCCATGAAAGGACATCGCCACCTATCCCATGACTTTTTACTTTTCCTAGAAGCCTCTCATGAGGAACTTTGTCAAACGCCTTCTGAAAATCCAAGTATACTATATCTACCGGTTCACCTTTATCCACATGTTTATTAACTCCTTCAAAAAAGTGAAGCAGATTTGTGAGGCAAGACTTGCCCTGGGTAAAGCCATGCTGACTTTGTTCCATTAAACCATGTCTTTCTATATGTTCTGTGATTTTGATGCTTAGAACACTTTCCACTATTTTTCTTGGCACTGAAGTCAGGCTAACTGGTCTGTAATTTCCCGGATCGCCCCTGGAGCCCTTTTTAAATATTGGGGCTACATTTAAAGCGAAAAAATAGCTTGCACAACCTTGGTGCTATTTTTTGGGTACCCTTATCCTGGCAGGCGAATTCAAGCATGAGTTGTACATACCTTTGGTCTAATCTCTAGTGAGGGTAGGCGAGCTTTAGAGGAACCTGGTAAAGCAGCTCTGTACTGTTGTGAACATGTCAACATCTTTCACTTTCAAGTGAACATTACAATTTCCCTGCATTTGCTGATATGGCTATATGTTTTAGTGATATCCTATGGCTCCTACAACCTCACACAATATAATAGCTATTTATAATTCTTACTGCAAGGCTCCAGACCCATTCCTATGCGATTTAGAAGATCTATGCTTGTGAAGCGATTAATCTAGGCATCTCACACTTCCTTACCAAAAGGGGTTTTGTTCCCAATTTGGGTGCCATAAGCTGGGCTGGTAGAGGGAATTATTTTGTTGTTTACTAGGCCAAAGTGGTTCTGTCCACAATGGCAGTCTCCTATCAGCTACATACCACTGAAGGGGTAGCAGACAAGTTATCTGGTGATTGCTGATACCCTGTAGCAATGTCTCTACTATCTGCCCAGTTCTGTATTGTTCATGCCCTGCTGTGACCAAATATCTTGGGATGCCAGTCTTATGTATGATTCTCACCTTTGGGTGAGTTCATCTGTCACCTGGGGGATGATGGACAAACCTTGAAAATCCTCAAGAAGCAAAGCAGAAACATGGCAGCCATAACATCTTACCTCTGACCTACTGGGGATATCAAAGTTTGTCTCCTGTGGCTCTTACAATCCCTTGCATGAGGATGTGGTTGTACTATCGCCTTATCCATGGACCCATTGCTTTTTGTCTATGCGCGTTCCATTCTGACATCTCACCCTGGCTATGCATCTTCACCTCTGAACTTGCACCGTCGATGGGGGGCTTGCATTCATTTGTTTTTGCTATGATCCCCAATGTGCAAGTAGTTCTGCACGAGTTCATATCAGCCCCTTATGTGCTGTGTGCTATTTATCTATGCTGGAGAAATGTGCTTGATGGATCCCTGTAGATCAGGTAATTCAGAGATACCATATTCCCCTTCAACTATTTCTGCATGCAGCACACCCTGTGTAATAACCCCCATGGGATTCGGGGTGGGGCTTTGACAGGTGTGTGGCAATATTTAGCATGTATTACCATTCCTGAATTGCATATGTTGGTGCCAATCTGCAATATCTTCTACTGGATGTGGAGGGGTTGTGCTATCTAGATGGCAATATGCAATATATTTATAGCATTATTCATAGTTTACCAAGTTGATTGGAGGCAATGACATTTGTGGGTGCCAAACTGCAATATCCTCCTTTGATTGCAGATTGGCCATGCTATCACAGCAGTAATATGCAGTATCTTGTTGAATTATCATGGCATGCCAAATTGTTCAACAAGAGCCTCAATGGTAATTACAGCTTTAGGCATTTTCAAAAATTGGCCAGGCTCTACCATACTGGGGCACTGAGCCGTAAAGGTCCTTACTGCTTTAGACAGCATTGATGCTACAGGGATATGGCCACAGCTAGGTTGGTGGGGAGCCCATGGCAAGCGAGATGTCACTACTGTGGGCTTGTAGTAGGGTTGACCATGCCCTAAGTGTGCATGGCAAATGCTATTTTAAAAGTTGTTCAGGCAGGGAATCCTGCTACTATGTTTCTCACAAGTGCAATGTGAAAGCTGGTCAGGCAGTGAATACGAAGCAGGTATTTCCTGCCACTGTGTTGCATGGGTAAGTGAGAGTGCAGATGAGTTGTCTGTCCAGTCTTTGGTTCTGATAGCTGGGATTGGCCTGCTCACCCCAAATACTTCTGCTGCATCCTGAACAAGTGAGTCTTGTTCTTACTATGGACCAGATTATCATTAGAGGTGCAAGGCGTTGAGGCCCTGCGTGCATTAGCACGATACATAATGAACCTTTATGAATAGCAACTCAAACATGGGCATGGTCACCCAAAGGGACTGCTTAATGTTTTAAGATTTAATTAATGGTTGAATTTATTATTGTAACTTGACCTATGGCCATATCCCTCCAATAAAGACCTTCATTCTCAATGTTGTGCCAGAGAGCCTCATTCATGGCAAAAGTAACTGAAATTAGAGTGGGAGGTAAGGGGTGGGGAGGAGGGGGGAATTAGATGTCATATGGGATTGAAGGAGGCGGCGAGTAGGACCTGATATGGTTATGGACGAATGCCTGTGAGATTTGTTCGGCTTTGATTTCCACATTGCCCATAATGGGCTTTTGTTCTCTTCTTTTGCATAAGGGCAAAAGTCCTCCTCATGACTGTTCCCCGTCCAGAGTGAGCTTGGTTGTGTCAGTGCCTCAGAGACTCTTTATTTCCCTCAGCTCCGTGGTCATCCCTGCTTTGAAGGTCTTCCTTGACTGTGTATACTTTAGCGCTGGTACTGGCTGCATTATCAGGTTAATGACCATAGCATCACTTTCTTTGTATCAACAGTCCTTTGCTGATTGGCCTCTCCTTCCACAATTAAAGCAAGTTGGGGAGCCTGGTGGTTGGGGCCTAAGTACAGAAGCAGAGTTGTCTAGCTCCGAGGGCTGTTGCTGGGGTCCACGCCAGGGCGTCTGGGTTGCCTTTCTAGCTTCTATCCCAATTCTGAAATCAAATGAGCCTGATGGAAGGTGTACGCCACTTCCAAACCCTCTCAAACATGAGCCCTGGATGCAGATATACACAATTCTGCATGGACTGGTCTAGTCTGTACAGAAACTGCTCCAGAAGGAGCAGATTAGTTACTTCAAGGCTCGCCTTCACTTCTGGTTATAGCCATTTCCATCCAGCATCTTTTGGCTGATGAGAGAGGCTTCATGGAGTTTCCCAGACTGTAGGGTACTCTTTTGGAACTACTGCCGATAGGATTCTGTCGTGTTATCCACCCTTTCCAGGATGGTTTTAACATCAGAGTAGCTTTCTCCCCTATCAGGATTGGTTGCTTGAAAGGCCACTTTGCTTTTGCCAGTAAATAGATTGGCCTGATGTCCAAATGACCTCTGGCCAGTCAGTCACTAGGCAGTTCTTTCAAAAATGTTTTAAGAAAATATCCAGGTCTTCACCTATCTTATACAAAACAGGAGGTGAGAGGTTTGATTGCATTTTGGTGGGTTGCATTACTTCAACTGTGTCAGCATCCCCTGTTGCTGGTTTAGTACACCCAGCCACTCGGTAAACTGTTACAGTAGGATTTGAATCCCTCGCTGGAATTGCTTTTGTCCTTCAGTGAGGGTTTGTAGTACTTGTTCCATGTCAGTTTACTGGGTCCCAGTACCACAGGACTTTCTTTGGAGGCTCTGCCCTGTTATGGAACACCCTGACAAACAAAGCAAAAAAAAACCCTGCCTATTTGGCTCTAATTCACTTAATATAAACACCTCTCTCTCTCCTGGTGGAGTTACCCTCCTTAGCCTGCTGTGCATTAATCTTTTGGCTGCTGCTGCAGAGAGGCCACAGGAAAAGGGAAAAAGAAAGAAAAAAACGTTTCCCCTCTTTTTTCTCTCTTGATGTGGTTCACTGCCTGTGCCAAGCTTAGTGCAGAAATCCCAATTCTAGCACTGTAAGCGTTCTGTGGCTGGCCAGAGAATAGACCCAGACTATAGTCTGGCATGTTATTCATAAACCTTTATTAACTGACAACAGAAAACAGCTCTGCCTAACTTAGAAATTTGTAAACAAGAAAAACAGCAATATAATTTACAACTACTTAATCTGGGACATCCCTAAGTTCCTTCCCAGGGCCTCCTCTTTCCTCAAGGGCCTTTCTAGTTATATCCCAAAAGAACATAAGAAGTTGCCATACTGGGTCACACCAAGGGTCCATCAAGCTCAGCATCCTGTTTCCAACAGTGGTAAATCCAAGTTACAAGTACCTGGAAAGTACCCAAATATTAACTAGTTCCCATGCTACTAATGCCAGTAATAGCAGTGGCTATCCCTAAGTCAACTTGATTGATAGCAGTCAATGGACTTCTCCTCCAGGAACTTATCCAAACCTTTTATAAACCCAGACAAATTAACTGCCCTAACCACACCCTCTGGCAACAAATTCCACAGCTTAATAATGCGTTGAGTGAAAAAGAATTTTCTCGAATTTGTTTTAAATATGCAACTTACTAACTTCATGGACTGCCCCTTAGTCCTTCTATTATCCGAAAGAGTAAATAACCAATTCACATTTACCAGTTTTATACTTCTATCATATCCCCCCTCAGCCATCTCTTCTCCAAGCTGAACAGCCCTAACTTCTTTACCCTTTCCTCAAAGGGCACCCATTCCATACCCCTTATCATTTTGGTCACCCTTCTCTGCACTTTCTCCAGTGATGCTATATCCTTTTTGAGATGCGGTGACTAGAACTGCACACAGTATTCAAGGTGCAGGCTCACCATGGAGTGATACAGAGGCATTATGCCATCCTGAGTTTTATTTGCCATTCCCTTCCTAATAATTCCTAACATTCTATTTGCTTTTTTGATTGCCACAGCACACTGAGCCGACAATTTCAATGTATTATCCACTATGATGCCTAGATCTCTTTCCTAGGTGGAAACTTCTAAGACAGAACCTAACATTGTATAATTACAGCAAGGTTTATTTTTCCCTATATACATCACTTTGCACTTGTCCACATTATATTTCATCTGCCATTTGGATGCCCAATCTTCTAGTCTCGCAAGGTCCTCCTGCAATTCATCACAATCCGATTGAGATTTAACTACTCTGCAGAATTTTGTCTCATCTGCAAATTTGATCACCTCACTCGTCGTATTCCTTTCCAGATCATTTATAAATATATAAAAAAGCACCGGTCCAAGTACAGATCCCTGAGGCACTCCACTGTTTACCTTTTTCCACTGTGAAAACTGACCATTTAATACTACTGTTTCCTGTTTTGAAACCAGCTTGCAATCCACAAAAGGACATCACCTCCTATCCCATGAGTTTTTGGTTTTCATAGAAGTATACAGGACTTTGTTGAATGCCTTCTGAAAATCCAAATACACAACATCTATCGGTTCACCTTTGTCCACATGTTTATTCACTCCTTCAAGAAGTAGGAGATTTGTGAGGAAAGAATTCCCTTGAGTAAATTTGTTTTGGCTGTGTCTCAAACCATGTCCTTCTAAATGTTTTGTGATTTTATTCGTTATAACAGTTTTCATGATTTTTTTCCAGCACCGGTCAGGCTTACCGGTCTATAGTTTCCCAGATCACCCCGGCCTTCTTCCAATCTTCAAGTACATCGGATGATTTTAATGATAGGTTACAAATTAATTGAAATAGGTCTGAAATTTCATTTTTCAGTTCTTTCAGATCCCTGGGATATATACCATCCGGTCCAGGTGATTTACTACTCTTTACAGCAGGCTGTACTCCAGAGGCACATTTGCTCCAGCTCCAAAGAAAGTCCCTGAAATCTTTTGCACAGGCTCAAGCCTACTGAGTTGAAATGGCTACAGCTGGATGGGAAATTAGGCCATGATGTAGCCTTAAGCAATTCATAGAAGGCCTACATACAATGTAACATACCCATGCAATGCTGGGTATGTTAACACTCTAAGGTTATCTTGGCGTCCACTGTGGACATGGCTGATGCCTTTTACCAAGCACAGCTCACTGAAGAGAACTCTGTTATGCAGGAAAAATGACCAATGTTGGATTCAAAGAGTCGTGCAGAGGAAGCTAAGGTCCAGAGAGAAGACAAGTATTGAGTCTGGACCCCTAGGAGTGTTTTCAATGTGGACAATGAGGCCATATCACCAAGGACTGCTTTTTCAAAGACCATAGGTTGTTGGATATCAACCTAGTGGCTTGGCCCACACAGGCATCTCGAGTTCAGGGGAACAAAGTAAATCTATCCTGAGAAAGGCCTGGTCTTGGACTTAAACCCACAGATATGTTCATACTGTGGGGAGAAACTGCACATGGTCCAAGACTGTCCCTGGTGGGAAGACGTGGAGTTGGAACACAGATTAAAAGAGGCTCCTAGTTGTTACCTGGGGGAAGGTTCACACCTAGACTGAGAGGGTTTGTGATCTCAGTGGAAGTGGAGGATTTCCCGATACAAGCCCTGCTGGACTTAGGGAGTCTAAGGACTCTGCTCGGGGGAGACCTAGCCATGAAAATGTCAATCGAGGATATGGAAACAGTAACCCTCACCTATGTACATGGGAACCAGAAACAATAGCTGACAGGCCATGTTATATTGACCCCGGTGGGTCAGATCAGCCAAGAGCCTGGAATATTGCCTCACCTCCCTTACTCCGTGGTACTTGGATGGGACTACCCATAGTTTGAGATGCTCTGGGACCACCTCACATCTAGTTTGAACCCTCCAACTATAATGAACTGACTTGTCAGCAGTCCTCTCCTTACAAAAATGCAAGTTTACACCACAAGCAGCCTAGGAGGGCAAAGCCCTGAAAGAAGCAGCAAGAAAAGCCCCTCAATCAGCTGCAAAAATTAGGGTTTGCAAGACATAAGACAATGGTAGAAGGCGACAAAGAGGGTATTTACAGTGGTGATGTAGAGACATTAAGTCAGCCTTTTCTCTGTTCATGGGGAGGGAAATGGGACCCTGGTCCAGCATGGTAGCCCAGGTACAGGCAGCTGCTTATCTTAGTAAAGGTGAGCTGAGGAGGGAGGGTATGTGAGGGAATACAAAGTAAACTCCCTCAAACTACCTTAAGAGACCAGCCACAGCTATCTAGCCCAATTCTCCTTAAGGTTTAAGCCTGCAAGGAATTCTGGGTGAAAGGAGGCTCCCCTCACCTTACTATAAGGTGTCAGGGCCCAAAGGGTTAGGGAAGCCCTGGGGAGGAGAGAGGAAGCCATCCTATGAGAAGTGTTATGTGTGATGTTGAATGCTATCAAAATCACAAGGTGAGCTGCATTTGCTCTCTGTTTTTGCTTTCATTGTAAATCAAAGTGCACATAAGGAAACAGCCAGAGTCTTCCTCCTTTGATTTCTGGCTGTTTCCCAAGCTGCTATCACCCAAGATTAAAACTAATCTGAGAAAGTTCTTTTTCACTCAATGTATAATTAAACTCTGGAATTTGTTGCCAGGGGATGTGGTTAGTATTACGAAAGTGGATCCTTGGGCCGGCAGAAGTGTAAGCCAAATGGAAGGAGCCCCAGAGGTACCCTCCCATTGGCAGGTGAGGCTGGAGTGACCTGATACTACGCTGGGGCTTCACCACTACTAGCCCTCATTCCCTGCAGGTTGAGCCCTTGGATACCGGGGCCAGTTGGACTTAAGTGGGATCTCAGGCAACTAACATAACTCGTAGTCAGGCAGGCAAGGGTCTTGGCAGGCGGCGTATCTCATAGTCAGGCAGGCAAGGGTCTTGGCAGGCGGCGTATGTCGTAGTTAGGTGAAGCATGGGTCTAGGCATGGAACAGGCAGGTGAAGTCGAAGTCAGGCAAAGCAAGGGTCTTGAAACAGAGCAGATGGAAGACAGGAACCAGGAAACCAGGTGACAGGGATTCCAACAGGAACAGGAGCCAGGAGTAGCCAAGGCAAGGCCTGTGAAGGAGGCCTTGCCTTAAATAGTTGCAAGCCTGGGAGGAGGAATCCTGGCCCCTTCCACGTTGACCCCTGAAAAGGGGTCAGGTGGCGCGCGCCTGGGAAACCAGGGGTCAGGAGGAAGGCCAGAGCAGGAGCTGGCGGCGTGCCGTCCTGCACGAGGCATTGGCGTAGGTGCTGGAGAGGAGGGCCACAGTGGAGAGCGCCGACCACGGCTGCCGGTCGCAGCGAGGCCGGCCGCATCAGTAGGTGAGAGCGTCCCACTGAGGGTTCTCTGCGGCCGACTCTTACAACAGTACCCCCTCCTCTAAGCCCCCTCCCAGGGGGTCTGGGTTTCTTGGGGTGATCCAGGTGGAACTGCTTGATTAAGTTCTTATCGAAAATATTGGTAGAGGGCTCCCAGGAGTTCTCTTCTGGACCAAAACCCTCCCAAGCAAGCAGGTACTCCCACTTACGCCCCCGCTTCCGCACATTGAGAACTTCTCGTACTTGATAGATAGTCTCTTCAGCAGCGACTAGTGGGGTCTCAGGTATCTTCCTGGAGGGCCACGTCAAAACCAAGGGCTTCAGCAGGGAGGTGTGGAAGGCATTGTGGATCTTCATGGAGGACGGTAAGCGGAGCTGGTAGGTCACCATCCCCAGTTGCCGGAGAATGGAAAAAGGCCCAATATAGCGGGGCGCAAGTTGCATAAATGGCACCCTTAGTCGGATAAAATGGGTTCTGAGCCAGACCTTTTGGTGGGGTCGGTAGTGGGGACCGGGACGACGATGGCGATCCGCAAATTTCTTGGCCGAACTGATAGCTTTTAGAATCATTTTGCGTACCTGGGACCACAGGTTCTTCAGATTCTCGGCGGTCATCTGGGCAGCGGGAGATGGAACAGGAAGTGGCAGCGGTACTGGAGGAAGTGGCTACTTGCCATAAACAATTTGGAATGGGGAAGCCCCCGTGGCAGTGCAAGGATGGGAGTTGTGAAAGAACTCAGTCCACTGGAGCAACTCGGCCCAATCATCTTGGCAAGCATTGGTATACATTCACAGAAATTGTTTGAGGGCCATTAGCTTGTGGGTGATAAGCTGAGGTAAGATCCAGGGTGACACGGAACTTCTTACAGAGGCATTGCCACTACTTGGCAGTAAATTGAAGACCACGGTCCGAGGTAATGTGCTGCGGTAGTCTGTGGAGTCGGAAGACGTGTTGAGTGAAGAGCTGTGCCAGTTGCAGAGCTGATGGAAGGCTGGGAAGAGCCACAAAGTGGGCCGTCTTTGAAAAACGATCAACAGTGACCCAAATGACGGTGTTTCCCCCAGAGGGTGGTAAGTTCACCAGAAAGTCCGTTGAAAGATGTGTCCAGGGTTTGCTAGGAGGTGGCAGAGGCTGCAGCAGGCCCCAGGGTTTACCCGTAGGAGTTTTTTGTTGGGCACAAGTTGGACAGGAGGCCACATATGCGTGAACGTCCGAGGGCATACCGGGCCACCAACAGTAGTGCTGTAGTCGAGCCAGTGTCCTCGCCCGTCCTGGGTGTCCGGCAGAAGGGGAATCGAGCCCCCAGGCCAACACTTGATTTTGGAGCCTGCGGGGCACCAGTCTTCCCTGCCGGGACTGTTTGGGTTGCTGCAACAATCACCCGTGTAGGGTCAATTAGGTGTCTCATGATATCAGGTAGCTCTTCAGACGAGAAGGATTGCGAAAGGGCATCTGCTCGTTGGTTTTTGTAGGCAGGATGTTAGCGAAACTCAAAATCAAAGCACGTGAAGAAGAGGGCCCAGTGGGCCTGGCGGGGGTTGAGACGTTGGGCTTGTTGCAGATGCTCTAAATTCTTGTGTTCTGTGTAAACCGTTATACGGTGCTGATCACCCTCGAGCTACTGGCACTATTCTTCAAACGCCATTTTGACAGCCAGGAGTTCTTGATCGCCAATGGTGTAGTTCCATTGGGCTGGGGAGAATTTCTTGGAGAAGAATGCATTAGGACGTAAAGACTCAGCTGAATTAAGTTGGCTTAAAATGCCCCGACTCCTTCTGAGGAGGCATCTACTTCGATAATGAAGGGAAGCCAGGGATTCGGGTGGTGAAGGCAGGAATGTTGTAGAAAGGCATGTTTTAATGCCTGGAAGGTGTCTTCGGCCTCAACTGGCCAGTCCTTCACGAGGGCTCCTTTGCGGGTCAAATTGGTCAGCAGGGCAGCCAGACGGGAGTAGTTTTTGATGAAGCTCTGATTGTAGTTAGCAAAGCCCAAGAAGTGCTGAAGGCTGCGCAAGCCCGTGGGTCGAGGCCAGCTCAGAATACTTTTCCACTTGGCGGAGTCCATTCTGAATCCTTGAATGGATACTTATATAGCCCAGAAAGGGCAGTGAAGTTTTCTCAAAGAGACATTTTTCCAACTTCGCATAGAGATTATTCTCTCTCAAAAGCTGCAGGACTTGACAGACGTGTTGACGGTGAGTTTGCAAGTTCTTTGAGTATATCAGGATGTCGTATAGCTATATGACTACGCAGACGTATAGGAGATCACGAAGGATTTCGTTCATCAAGTCTGGAAGATGGCAGGTGCATTACAAAAGTCAAACGGCATGACCCGATATTCATAATGGCTGTCCCTGGTGTTAAATGCCGTCTTCTATTCATCGCCTTCCTTGATTCTGACGAGGTTGTAGGCACCTCGCAGATCCAATTTCGAGAAGACCTGAGCCCCTTGTAGGCAGTCAAAAAGCTCTGTTATAAGCAGCAAAGGGTAGCGATCCTTGACTGTAATTGCATTTAGGCCGCGGTAAGCAATACAGGGCCTGAGAGAGCCATCCTTTTTCCCCATGAAAAAGAAGCCAGCCCCAGCCGGCGAGTTGGAACGGTTGATGAAGCCATTCTGGAGGTTCTCCCGGATATAATTGTTGTGTCCGTCAGTCTCAGACAGCTTCGACCTCTGTGCCTCACCTTTCTTCCTTCTCTCTCCTCAAGCCTTGGGAAGATGGCTGCTGCTGCGTCTTCATGCCGCTCTCTCCAGTGTCCCCGGATCGGCAATGGTGTTCATCATGATTTTCTTGAGGGCCTCCTACGGTGCGCGCGCCCATGCCACCCACGTCTTTATCCAAGTCATGGCGGGAACCACGGGGGCGTCCCCTCCAAGTGACGTCATCACATCCTGGTATTTAGCCTGCCCTTCGTTTGCTAACAGATTGAGTTAGCAAGGATTGGATTGCCTCCAGTCTAAGCTGCTCTGCTGCTTTCCAGTTGCCGCAGAAAGCTCTCTCTGTTTCACTAGCCTGGGTACCTGCTCCTCGGGGGCCCTTCTGCTCTATTTCAGGTACCTGTCTTGGGATACTGGGTACTCGCTCCTTGAGGGCCTGTTCTCCCTAATCTGGTGCCTGCCACTGAACAACTTCTGCCTGCCAAGACCTTCAACTATACAGCTTTCTGCTTCAGTGAGTACTAACCTTTTCAGTTTGTCTCACCTTCAGCTTCAGCGCTCTGTATCTACATCCTGGACCTGTCACTGCTACGCTGCACTGCCTATCACCTACTTGAGTGTGAGACTGGTCTCCTCTGCTGACCCCTGGACTACTTACTGGGTTGCCTTCATTGCTGCCTGCTCCCTGGGCAGTACCATCGAGCTGTACAATAAATACAACTTCTCTGTGTCTGCATGTATAGAGTCTAGCCTAGTGCTGCGGTTCCTCATGGGGCTCCTCCCCGTGGGAGTGGCCATCACAGCAGTACCCAAGAATCCACTCCAACACCTCATAACCATAACAGATTGCTAAATCCATGGATTCGGCTCAGCTCACCGCTTTGCAGGCCATTCCAGGCCTGGCTCAGCGAATCTCCAAACATTAGAATTCATTAGACAACTTGACTATTGCCTTTAATCAGCTACACGCACAAATGAATGCTGCAGGTAAAGAAGTTACACCGCCAGAAGTGACGGTCAAATCTGCAGTGCTTCTATCTGCTCCGACACGCTTCGCGGGTGAAGTTTGGAAGTGTCGAGGATTTATTAATCAATGTTGCATGCACTTTTCTCTGCAACCTAACCATTTCCCTACAGTGTTTGCCAAGACCACTTATATCCTTTCGTATCTGGACGGAAGAGCGCTGGCTTGGGCCTCACCGCTTTGGGAGCACAATGACCCTATCCTGAATGATCTTGTCGGGTTTCTTGAACTGTTTAAGTCAGTATTTGATGACCCTGCCCGGTACTCGATAGCAGGAT
This sequence comes from Rhinatrema bivittatum, assembly GCF_901001135.1. NCBI lineage: Eukaryota > Metazoa > Chordata > Amphibia > Gymnophiona > Rhinatrematidae > Rhinatrema > Rhinatrema bivittatum. Next base: position 290,774,770 of record NC_042618.1, read on the forward strand.
CAGCTTTGGTTCATCTAAAACAAGGTAACAAACCTTTATCAGACCGCCATTGAATTCAAGACGTTGACTTCTCAATTACATTGGGACCCTAGGTGCCTGAAAACCCTATTCTTTGAAGGCCTGAACTCCTGGTTGGAAGATGAACTGGTGACTCGTGAGATGCCCGAGACCTTAGTGGAACTTATGCAGTTGGCAGCAAAGATTGATCGCCAAATTCGCAACAAAGTTCAAGGTCAAGAGTCCCAGAAGACCACTCCAGGGAGAGATTCATGTCAAGTCTGTACCCAGGCCTACACTCCCAGGTCCTGCTGCAGGCGAAGAAGAACCAATGCAATTGGGACACAGTCATTTGACTTCTAAAGAGAGACGAGTCTGAAAGAGGTTGGGACTATGCATGTATTGTGGACAAGCTGGTCATGCTGTACAAACATGCCCTATATGTCCAGGAAACTGGCAGACCTAAGTCCTGTGGGAGGACTCTTCTTAGGTCTAACTGCACCCTCTCCTCCACTCTCTCTTCCAGTATCCTTAATCTGTGGGCCTTAGTAGAATCTGGGGCAGGGGGAAATTTAATTTTGAAACGTCTAGTGGAATATTTGCGGATCCCTACCACTACTATGATGCCTCTATTACTATTGTCCTCTATTCATGGAGAGCCCTTAGCGGGTGAAGTAACTCTGCTTACAGAACCAGTGAGCTTGCATATCGGTGCTCTTCATACAGAGACTATTTCCTTCTTTGTGCTAGAGAAGACCATGCACCCTTTGGTACTTGGGCTACCGTGGCTGCAGAAACACATGCCACAATTCAACTGGACAACTTTGGAGCTTTCACGTTGGGGTCCAGACTGTCATGGCAAATGCTTAATGGAAGTCTCTCCAATACCATGCATGCCAACTATCCCGTTGTTGCCTGGGTTGCCGCCTCAATATGCATCTTACCAAGATGTATTCTCAAAAGAAGCTGCTGATGTGTTACCTCCACACAGATCATTCGCCTGCACCATTAATTTGAAGCCAAATACAGAACCACCCAAAGGAAGGGTCTACCCCCTCTCCGTAGTGGAGAATAAGGCGATGTCAGAGTACATCCAGGAGAATCTCCAGAAAGGCTTCATAAGACCTTCTAAGACTCCTGCCGGCGCAGGATTTTTCTTCGTGGGGAAAAAGGACAGAACTTTACATCCATGTATTGACTACAGAGGTTTGAATGAGATCACCATAAAGGACCACTACCCTTTACCACTCAACTTGGAGCTATTTGATAGGTTACAGGGAGCCAAGATATTCTCCAAGTTTGACCTCAAAGGAGCGTATAATTTAGTTCGCATCCGCTCTGGTGATGAATGGAAGATGGCTTTTAATACCCGGGATGGACACTTTGAATACCTGGTGATGCCCTTTGGCTTGTGCAACGCCCCGGCTGTCTTCCAAAACATGATGAACGATATTCTACGTGATTTACTCTACCAATGTGTTGTTGTCTACTTAAGACGACATCTTTGATATTTTCTCAGGACCTGCAATCCCATCAGGAAGATGTCAAAAGAGTGCTGCAGAGACTTCGCGAGAACCGCTTGTACGCCAAATTGTCTAAATGTGAATTTCATAAAGAATCCGTGCCCTTCTTAGGTTACATTGTCTCAAACAATGGTTTCCAAATGGACCCTCAGAAGCTTGAGAGTTTTGAAAAATGGCCACAACCCATGAGCGTAAAAGCTCTAAGATGATTTTTGGGATTCACCAATTACTACCGGACCTTTATTAAAACTTACTCTTTGTTGACTGTTCCATTAATAGCAAAGACTAAGAAGGGAGCCAACGCTGCTACTTGGTCTATGGAAACTGTGACTGTGTTCCAGAAGTTAAAAGATGCCTTTCAAAGCAAACCATGTCTCCACCATCCGGACCCTATTCGACCATTTACTGTGGAAGTCGATGCCTCTGATGTAGGTGTAGGGGCCGTGCTAAGCCAAACCGTTGATTCAAAGATCTTGCACCCCTGTTCATTCTTTTCCCAAAGCTTCTCGCCAGCGGAGAACTATGGCATTGGGGATAAAGAATTGTTGGCAATAAAAATGGCATTTGAAGAATGGCGCCCCTGGCTTGAGGGTGCACAACATCAGATTACTGTTTACACTGATCACAAAAACCTGGAGTACCTCAACCATAGACAGCCGAGGTGGACCCTGTCCTTCAACAGATTTGACTTTTTGCTGAAATATCGCCCTGGTGACAAGAATGTCAGAGCAGACTCATTATCTCGCTCTTTCCTCTCAGAGGATGTACCTGATGAACCCTTGCATATTATTGACCCGAAGAGAGTGGTTATCTCAGCTATATGTCCGGTACCCCCGGGCAAGACCATTGTACCCTGCAATCTAAGAAAGAAATTGCTAAGATGGTCTCATGATTCGAAACTGGCCGGACACCCTGGTCAATGGCAAACACTGGCCAAGCTACAAAAGTATTATGGTGGCGCACCATGAAAGTAGACACTCTAGCTTACGTAGCTTCCTGTTCCAATTGTGCCAGACAGAAACCTCCGCCCGGACGTCCTTGGGGCCTGCTTCAACCCTTGCCAGCACCGGATGAGCCCTGGACCCATATTGCAAAAGATTTTGTGGTGGACCTGCCACTTTCCGGACTTATTGGGGATCCATTGCCTCAGTGCCCGGTAAACCCTTTCCAGTTCAATCGTAGATTCAGCCTCCCCACCAGCTTGAGAATGTAAGAACCCATGGCAGATGCTATTCACCAGTCCTCATCCCTGGAGGTCTTCGGTACCCCTCGAAAACGCAAATTACATTGCCGAGCACGATTTTCTAAATTCTCCAGTTTGTCTTGGAACTCCATATGGTCCTTCTGGAGTGCCTGATATTTCCCATCAAGCTGCGTTTTTTTACTCTTTTGGATAATAGAAAGACTAGGGGGCACTCCATGAAGTTAGCATGAGGCACATTTAAAACTAATCAGAGAAAGTTCTTTTTCACTCAACGCACAATTGAACTCTGGAATTTGTTGTCAGAGGATGTGGTTAGTGCAGTTAGTATACCTGTGTTTAAAAAAGGATTGGATAAGTTCTTGGAGGAGAAGTCCATTACCTACTATCAATTAAGTTGACTTAGATAATAACCACCGCTATTACTAGCAACGGTAACATGGAATAGACTTAGTTTTTGGGTACTTGCCAGGTTTTTATGGCCTGGATTGGCCACTGTTGGAAACAGGATGCTGGGCTGGATGGACCCTTGGTCTGACCCAGTATGGCATTTTCTTATGTTCTTATTCTGATTGGCATCCTCGCAGTTTTCAATGTCGTCCACCCTCCGGCCCAGCTCAGTGACATCTTCTCTGAGCTCTGACACTACCTCCAGAATTTCTTGCTTGTTTTTCTTCATAGCAGAGCAGAGCTCACATAACCAGCTCCTAAACTCCTCACGGGTGGGCAGGCTATTTCCTGCCTGCAATTTGACGGCTGGCATGCTCTCCCCACATTGCTCAAAGGAACTGTGGCAATCTTGCCCCCCCATCCCTGCCGACTCGGTCTGCCCATCGCCGGGCTTAGTTTAAGAAAACTGCTGAAGGCCAACATTTTTTTTTTCCTGGCCATCTTACCTGCTTTGCTGTGCCAGACAGGGCCGAAATCGTTCCGGTTTGCCGGCAGTAAATCTAGTTTTTAGCTGGCTAAATCTGGCCGAGTCAAAGAGCTGTCCTAAAGTTAGCTGGCTATATTCAATATTGTGACTGCACTATTGAATATATCTCTAAAGTTAGCGGGTTAAGTTTATCCGGCTAACTTTGCTATACAAATTCTGACTGAATATGGACCTCCCAATGTCCTTATTAAGTCCTTTTGTGTTTGTTTCGAATTGTTTGATCAGACTAATTTAAAATATTTTCCCTTCTTATGAACTTAATTTCTCTTTAAGTACCCCCAATAGGGAGGTCCATTAAGGGAATGATCTTCCTTTCAGAAGTACTCACCTACTGAGCTGTTATTCCTCTTCTCTCTGTTATGTTTTATGTCATGTCTACAAAGATTTATTTCTGTCCATAATTTCTGACTTGTTTCACCAGTGTATCATCCTTCTTCACATTTTTTTGCACTGGATCATGTTGAAAATATAGAAACATAAATGTGAAATGTCTTATTTTACATTTCTTTACCATGTGGTGGCTGTAGGGTCTTGTGACATGTGCTAACACAAAACTTACTCCATGGTGTCTTGCAGAGTTTCATGCCATTTTTTTCTGTTTGGGTTTCTGTCTGGAATTTATGCCTTGTACATTTTTGTTTCAGGTTAGGTGTTTGTTGGAAGGCTGAAACTTGGGGAAAAAGGAATATTTTTTCAGGTTTTCCTCCTCTAATAGTAGTGGTTGTAGATCTTTTATAATTTTTTTTAGGTTTTCTAGTTATGGATTGTATTGCCCCTTCATAGGTCACTGGTGATGCATCACCTGGAGTACTGTGTTCAGTTCTGGAAGCCATATCTCAAAAGGGAAAGGGAGAGGATACAAGTAATCAAGAAAAGTAGTAGTTTGAGTTCTATACTAGAAAACATAAGAGAAGATTCAAGGACCTAAATATGTAGACCTTAGAGGAGAGGCAAGACAGGGGAAATCGATACAGACTTAAATATCTGAAAGACATTAAAAATACTCGAGACAAACCTTTTCCAATGGAAATGAAGTTGAACCAGGGGTCATGACATGAAACTCCTGGGTGGAAGATTCAGGAACAATATCAGGAAATATTTCTTTCACAAAAAGAGTGGTGGATACCTGGAATGCTATCCCAGAGGTGGTGACAAAGACAAAAACTGCGATGGTATTGAAAATGGCATGGGATAAACACAGAGGATCCCAAGTGGCAAGAAAATAGCTGAGCAGTTATGAAATTGGAAAGCGCAGTTGCTTACCTGTAACAGGTGTTCTCCTAGGACAGCAGGATGTTAGTCATCACATGTGGGTGAGATCATCAGATGTAGCCCAGCATGGAAAACTTTTGTCAAATTTTCTAGAAACTTTGGCCAGCAGACTGAGCATGTCCAGCCTACTACTTACTATCCATGTGTCCATGCGAGGTCCCCCTTCAGGCTCGTAACATAGTAAAACATCAAGCGAAAAAATAAAATAACAAACCAAAAGTGAACCCAACATCGTGGGAAGGTGGGCAGGATTCCTGAGGACTAATATCTTGCTGTCCTCGGAGAACACCTGTTACAGGTAAGCAACTGCGCTTTCTCCTAGGACAAGCAGGATGATAGTCCTTACATGCGGGTGAATACAGAGCTCCAGACTGTCCCATTCAACTGGAAAAACCCCACAGCAGCCGAACAAAGTGCCAAAGGGCACAACACAATTGCGGTGCTGTGGGAAACAGGGGGTGGTCTGGTCCCACAAGAAGCATGAACGAAGAGAGTTGAGTTCAGGTCTGGAACAAGTTGCGCAGGACAGACTGATGAAAGGCACTGTCCTGATGGCTGTCCCTGTCAAGGCAATAATAAGCTGCAAACATGTGGAGAGAATGCCAAGTTGTGGTCCGGCAAATTTCCACGAAGGGGACTATATGCAAATGAGCCACCGACGCTGCTGTGGCCCGCACAGAGTGAGCTTTTACTCTGCTGGCTAGCTGAAGGCCTGCCTGCGCATAGCAGAAGGCAATGCAATCCACCAGTCAGTTCGACAATGTCTATTTACCCACCGCTGCACCCAGTCTGTTGGAGTCAAATGACACGAAGAGCTAGGTGGACTGTCTGTGGCTCACCGTGCAATCTAGGTAGAAGGCCAACACCTGTTTACAGTCCAGGGTGTGGAAAGTACATTCTCCAGGGTGGGAATATGGCCTCGGTAAAACGATGGGTAAAACAATCAACTGGTTGATGTGGAAATCAGTCACCACCTTGGGCAGGAACTTAGGATGCATATGCAGAACCACACGGTCGTGGAAGAACTTTGTCTACGGTGCGCACATTACCAGGGTCTGAAGCTTACTGACCCTGCAAGCAGAAGTGATCGCCATCAGGAATATGACATTCCAGGTGAGGAACTTCAGATCACAGGACTGCAGAGGCTCAAAAGGAGGCTGCATCAGTCTTACCCTGACAACGTTGAGGTCCCAGGATGCTGCCAGTGGCCAAAGAGGGGGCATCAGTTGGAGGAAACCATGCATGAAACGGCCAACCAGGGGCTGGACCGAAATGGGCGTACCAGCGACAGCTCGGTGATACACACTGACAGCGCTCAGGTACTTTCTGACGGAAATGGTCTGGAGCCCAGACTTGAACAAGTGCCACAGATAGTCCAGGAGCCAGGGGAGAGGGCACAAGAACAGATCTAATCCATGCCCTCCTCACCAGATGGAAAAATGCTTCCATTTCGAGCTGTAGGACTTCCTGGTCGAATGTTTCCAGGACTCTATCAGAACCTGGGAAACACAGTCTGAGAGCTATAATGGCTTGAGGATTATGCGCTCATCATCCAAGCTGTGATGGACAGTGCCCGAAGGTTCGGGTAGCGCAGAGTGCCCTGGTTCTGTGATAGGAGGTCAGGCGCCGTCCCTAGCGGAATGGACTCTTGCACCGACAGGTCCTAGAGAAGTGAGAACCAAACCTGCCGAGGCTAGCTCCTAGACCCAGTAAGGCAATGGCAGCAAGGGCTTCTTGCTATTGCTGGGGAAGGCCCTTTGCGAAATCCTGGACTCCAATAGTATAATGTTGCTTAGCTGTGTACAATGAGCTTTTTTTGGGTGTGAAGGATGGAAAGTGAAGCTGTGAAAGTAGTGGCATCTATCTGTTGTTTTTCTGCATACAAATATTTGCAAGTGTCTATTGCTGACAGACTGTAGTGTCTAAAAAGTTAACTTTTCATGGAGATGTCAATCTTAAGTCTGAATGTGGGATGGAATGCATTGAAGGAATTGTAAAACTGATTAAAGTTTTCTTTTCCTTCAGCCATATCATGAAGATGTCATCAATGTACTGATAATATTTGAAAGGTTTACTGTGGTAACCATTCAGGAAGATCTTTTCCAATTCTGACATAAAAAGGTTGGCATACTGTGGTGTCATTCTATTGTTCACAGGTATTACCATAATCTGTAAATATATATCATTCTTGAAGCTGAATTGGTTATGGGTTAGGATGAATTAAATTAGTTTTGCAACAATTTCTCTGTACTGGTGGTCCAGGGTAGTTGCCCTTAGAAATTTGTAACATGTAGCTATGATATCTGCATATAGGATGTTGCTGTACAATGATTCTACATCAATTGTAACAAGGAGATTTTCAAGCTGGTTGATGCTTTTTAAACAAAGTTAATTCATCAAGGAATTGCCCTAAAGACAGATGCCATAAAAAAACAGCTGACACCCAATTCAAGGTTAGATATTTCTTCTAATTGTGGCAGGCATCGTGATTGGAGATACTCAAATGTTAATGTGCACCTTTTTCAAAGGACTACTGGAGATAGACAAATCGTGGGTTATTCCCAGGGAACAATGACCTTCATATGTATCAAAAATGATCTAACAGGTCGATACTGTAACGTGCGGTTGAAGATTTCCCGTCTGTAACGTGCTGGGAGCGCACAATTCGGACGCGTAAGGCGATCCAGCGATACAGTCTCCAGTTTCATGCGTCCTTAGCGCTTCTTAAAACAGACGCATAACCCTTTCCGCACGCAGCATGTATATGATATGTAAATGAACGAATTAGCTGTATAATGAAGGAATTAGCTATTCCCCTCCGATACTGTGACGCGCGCTCAGATTATCTCCTTTGTAACCCGCTATTTTGCCGCGTCCTTAACCTGTTAGTTTACCGCCTACCCTCTACTTGGTGTTAGTGTGGTGTTCGAAAATTAAAACGGGAATAAAGTGTAAAAAATGGGGGTAAAACCGTAAAGTGTAAAAAACATTGCAGCGTAAGTTTATATATATGTATAAATACCTGTCACTTTCCGAATCCCCCAGGCGTGCGGTCATTGAGGTGGCGGCGGGAGCCGGCGGGCAGATGGGCGCCTGTTCATCCAGGCGGCGGCGGCAGGAGCCGGCGAGCGGGTGGGTGCGCGTTGGATCCAGGCGGCGGTGGGAGCCGGCGGGCGGGTGGGCGCGTGTTTGATCCAGGCCGCGGCCGGGTGGGCGTGCATTCATCCAGGCAGAGGGAGCCGGCGGCGAAAGCGGCCTCCGGCTCCCTCTGCCTGGATGAATGCACGGCCCCCGCCGGCAGTGAATGAATGCCCGTGCGATTTCGGCGCTCAAGGCCCCGTCCGGTCTCCGGTGCAGCCCCAGTCCTGTCCCCTCCTCCCGAAGCAAAAAAAAACGAAAAGTAGCAAGGCTCGGGCCTGCTACGGTAGTCCCTTCTCCCTTCTCCTCTCCTCCCGATTTCGGCGCTCAAGGCGGCCGGGTGGGCGTGCATTCATCCAGGCAGAGGGAGCCGCCGGCTCCCTCTGCCTGGATGAATGCACGGCCCCCGCCGGCAGTGAATGAATGCCCGTGCGATTTCGGCGCTCAAGGCAGTCACATGCCGTGACGTCACGCCTTGAGCGCCGAAATCGCATGGGCATTCATTCACTGCCGGCGGGGGCCGTGCATTCATCCAGGCAGAGGGAGCCGGAGGCCGCTTTCGCCGCCGGCTCGCCTCTGCCTGGATGAATGCACGCCCACCCGGCCGCCTTGAGCGCCGAAATCGGGAGGAGAGGAAAAGGGAGAAGGGACTACCGTAGCAGGCCCGAGCCTTGCTACTTTTTCGGGGTTTTTTTTTTTTTTTGCGCTTCGGGAGGAAGGGACAGGACTGGGGCTGCACTGGAGACCGGACGGGGCCAGGGCTGGTGAGCGGGGGCTGGGGGAAAGTTTGCTGAGCATCGGGGAACATAATTGTCTACTTCCTGGTACCTGTCATTTCAAATGTCATTTGAAATGACATTTGAAATGACAGATACCAGCGCGGCCGTGAAGCGTTAGGCCCGCGAACCCAGGATACTGTATAGGCGCTCTATACAGTAAAATGGGTTGAGCGGGCCTAACGCCTGCCTAAGGCTTCGCAGCCGCGGCATGCATTTGCATGCAATTTGAAGAGAGTATCGAGCGGTAGGTGAAGAGAACTGTGCGTGCGGGGAACGAGGGTGCGCCTGACACTGCTGCACTGTTTCTACCACGGCCTTAGAGTATCGATCTGTAAGGGAACACAAGTGCCAGAGTATTCAAAGCATAATGCATTTAGGGTAGCCTGCTAAAGAACACAAGATCTAACAAGTGTCTTTTTAGATGTGCTGAGCCAAAAATCATTTGTTCTCATCCAAGGGCTGACATAGCATTTAAAAAACAACACATGCCAGAAGAAGTGGCTTTTTTCTATATGAGGGGTAGGCAATTCTGGACCTGGAGTGCCACAAACAGATCTAGCTTTCAGGATGTCCACAATAAATACGCTTGAGATATGTTTGCATATAATGGAGGAAGTGCAAGCAAACATACTTCATGCATATTCACTGTGGAAATCCTGAAAACTATACCTGTTTGTTGGTCTACATGTGAATTAAAGTCACTAAGAATGATATTAATGAGGTTCAACTTTAAAAAGACTAATGTTTTTATATGTGGCAAACAGTCAGCTAATAATCACTGAGAATGCATAAACTAAGCACACATCCTAAAAAGACGTTGTTAATGTTAATACCGGTCTACTTACAGGATAATTTCTGACACTAGTAAAGATTTATTTTTCACTACAATAAACACATTACCACCTCGTTTAGTTGAGTAGTTACACGATGTTTGATTCCATATTAGGAGTTTCAACCCAGGAAAAAGATGTAGGTGTCATAGTGGATAATACTTTGAAATAGTCTGCTCAGTGTATTGCGGCGGTCAAAAAAGCAAACATTGTTAGGAGTTATTAAGAACGGAATGGTGAAAAAAATGAAGAATGTCATAATGCCTCCACTCTGCTCCATGGTGAGACCGCACCTTGAATACTGTGTGCAATTCTGGTCGCCACATCTCAAAAAAGATATAGTTACACTGGAGAAGGTACAGAGAAGGGTGACCAAAATGATAAAGGGCATGGAATAGTTCCCCAGTGAGAAAAGGCTAAGCTTGAAGAAGAGACGGCTGAGGGGAGGATATGATAGAGGTCTATAAAATCATGCGAGGACTAGAATGGATAAATATGAATCAGTTATTTTCTCTTTTAGATAACAGAAGGATTATGGGGCACTCCATGAAGTTAGCAAGTAGCACATTTAAAAAAAATGGAGAAAATTATTTTTCACTCAATGCACAATCAAGCTGTGGAATTCGTTGCCAGAAGAATTAACGGCTCGATACTGTAAGGCCGCGGTAGAAACAGTGCGGCAGTGTCAGGCGCACCCTTCCTCCCCGCACGCACAGTTCTCTTGACCTAGCGCCTGATACTCTCCTCTAATTGCATGCAAATGCATGCCGCGGCTGTAAAGCGTTAGGGAAGGGTTATGCCCGCGCAACCCATTTTACTGTATAGGCGCTTAATACAGCGCCTATACAGTAACCTGGGTGCGCTGGTACCTGTCATTTCAAATGTCATTTGAAATGACAGGCACCAGGAAGTGTAAAAAACAAAATTTTTAAATACCTGTCGGAGGGCCGCGTGGGTCCAGGCGGCCGGCGGGATCCGGGGGGGCGGGTGGTCGCGTGTTAAATCTAGGCCGCGGGCGGGTGGGCGCCTGTTCCAGGTGGCGGCGGGTGGACGCGCGTTAGTTTCAGACGACCGGCGGCGGGAGCCGGGGGGCGGGTGAGGCAGCCCCCACCGGCAGTGAATGAATGCGTGCCTGTGCGACCCCTGAGATTCGGTGCTCAAGGCAGTCACATGCCGTGACGTCACGCCTTGAGCGCCAAATCGCAGGGGTCGCACAGGCGCGCATTCATTCATCCAGGCGGAGGAGCCGGCGGCAAAAGCAGCCGGCTCCTCCGCCTGGATGAATGCGCGTCTGTGCGACCCGGCCTAGATTTAACACGCGACCACCCGCCCCCCGGCTCCCGCCGCCGGTCGTCTGAAACTAACGCGCGTCCACCCGCCCCCGCCGCCTGGAACAGGCGCCCACCCGCCCGCGGCCTAGATTTAACACGCGACCACCCGCCCCCTGGATACCGCCGGCCGCCTGGACCCATGCGGCCCTCCGACAGGTATTTAAAAATTTTTATTTTTTTTTCTGACAGGTTTTATGTGTCCCACAGCATTACATTTTCTCAATCATCTCTGTATCGCTTTTTTTTTTATTGTGTTTTATTGTTTTTGAGTATCTTAAGCGGTGTCGATGGATTTGTTACTAGACTCACAGTCCTAACTCCTACTAGGGGGAGGCGGTAAACTAACACGTTAAGGCCGCGGCAAAACAGCGGGTTACTAAGGAGATAATATCAGCGCCCGTTACAGTATCGGAGGGGAATAGCTAATTCCTTCATTATACAGCTAATTCGTTCATTTACACATCATATACATGCTGCGTGCGGAAAGGGTTATGTGTCTATTTTACGAAGCGCTAAGGACGCGTGAAACTGGAGACTGTATCGCTGGATCGCCTTACTCATCTGTATTGTGCGCTCCCAGCACGTTACAGACGGGGAATCTTTAACCGCACGTTACTGTATCGACCTGTAGGTTAGGGAAGGAAGTGTAGCTGGGTTTAAAATAGGTTTGGATAAGTTCCTGGAGGAGAGCTCCTTAAACTGCTATTAATCAAGTTGACAGAATAGCCACGGGATCTATTTAATTGATGGGTACTTGCCAGGTACTTGTAACCTGTGTTAGCCACTGTTGGAAATTGGATGCTGGGCTTGATGGACCCTCTGTCTGACCCAGTATGGCTATTCTAATATGTAAAGTGCTGTGCACAGTTGATTAATTAGAACATTAGAATTACCATACTGGGTCAAACCGAGGGTCCATCAAGCCCTCTATCCTGTTTCCAACAGTGGCCAATTCAGGTAAGATCCCAAATAGTAGAGTAATCCCATGCTGCTAACACCCAGGAATAAGTAGTGGCTTTCCCCAAGTTTATGTGGTTCATAATGGTTTATGGACCTTTCCTCCAAGAACCTGTCCAAATCTTTTCTAAATTCAGCTATGCTAACTGCCTTTACTAAGTACTCCAGCAATGAGTTCACTATCAAATAAGCATGTTTCAGTTGTACAGATTAAATCAGGCTGTTTATCCTTCAGTAAGCTAAACAAAATTGGAATATTTTACCTAATGATCTAGCATTAATCAACAAGATAGAAATCCTAAACTGCAACTTTTCATTTCTAAAGCATTATTAGGGTTTAGTAGCTAGGTAGAGGGACACAGACTTTTTAAAGCACTGCTGGTAAATTCCATCACCTTGTTCATGGTCCATAATAACTGGAATATAATTCTAATTTTTCACACTAGTCTCAATTGCTGCTGAGAGAAACAAGTTCGCAAAACAAGATGTTCTGTGGGATAACATGTCTTGGCTAATTAGAGTATGCTGGGATACAAAAAGTAAAAAAAATATGAACAATTTATCACAGAATAAGTTCTCTCATCATCAACCTTTGTCCACAAACCCAAATAAACAAATTGCCAGAAGACAAAAGGCATCAACAAACTAAAAGCTCAACTTCCATAAAAAATATATACCGTATTTTTCGCTCCATAAGATGCACTTTTTTTTTACTCAAAAGTGGGGGGAAAATGTCTGTGTGCCTTATGAAGCGAATATAAAAAAAAGCAAAAAACTAACTACAACCCCCAACCCTCCTGACCCCCCCCAAGACTTGCCAAAAGTCCCTGGTGGTCCAGCGGGGGTCCGGGAGCGATCTCCTGCTCTTGGGCCGTTGGCTGCCAGTAATCAAAATGGCGCCGATGGCCCTTTGCCCTTACTATGTCACAGAGGCTACCGGGTACCATTGGTTGGCCCCTGTCACGCTGTCCATTGCTCCTACCATGTGACAGGGGCCGACCAATAGCACCGGTAGCCCCTGTGACATAGTAAGGGCAAAGGGCCATCGGCGCCATTTTGATTATTGGCAGCCAACGGCCCAAGTACAGGAAATCGCTCCCAGACCCACGCTGAACCACCAGGGACTTTTGGCAAGTCTTGGGGGGGGGGGGGGGCAGGAAGGTGGGGTGTTGTAGTTAATTAAATTTAAATGGTTGGGATGGGGTTTTGTTTTTTTTTTTCCCCAACAGAAAGAGAACGATAAAAGTTTTCTGATCTGGGGAGTGGACTGAAATGGCCCTCCCCAGACCCGAAAATGAAATGGGGACAAAAAAAATTTTTTTTGCACTCCCCTAATTTGCTCCATAAAATGCATAGACACCCGGGAACAGAGCAGGTTCAGCACACCATTTTTTTTTTTAATTTTCCCCCTCTGAATCCTAGGTGCATCTTATGATCAGGTGTGTCTTATGGAGCGAAAAATACAGTATATCAGTTCTGAGAGGGTAATAGAGCCAAACCAAGATATTTATATTGATCAATAGAATTGCCTCAGGCAATCAGCCAGTACACATGTACTCCTTATGACCAAAGGAGCATATAAAGGAATTCATTTGTGCACTCTCATGTGCGCAATGGGGCACACATCTGCCCCAACACACGGAACCAATGGTGTCAGCTTACTATATGAGGCAGTGCAGAGATGACCTCACATGGGCAGAGCTGGAACACAGCACCTCAGAGAAGCTAAGCAAAGATCAATGGGTGGCACGCAGCAGATGGAAAATGCCACAAAATGAAGCAGCTAAGCATCCAGAGCAGCAGGAATGGCACACAAGATGTTAATAAGAGTGCAGCTGAAGTAATGGATTATTTGACATACAGCATTAGATGGAGCAAAAAAAAAAATACTTGCATATCAGTTTTTACCTCTTTTTGGTTGAAAAGAAAATTCAAGAACAGAGGACCCACTGGATTTTAGATTTCTGTTTCTTGGACTAATGAACTAGTTGGCATAACATTATATGGATTTTTACTATAACAATTGTCTCTTGATAATGAGGTCAGCAGCAGCTTATTATCTTTATATGAAATCTAAAGCTATTCCTATTGATTGATAATATGCCAGGCAGCAGATGTGGCTTCTGTGGTTACTTTGCTGTTGCTTAGGGCAACTGGGATACTAATATTCAATCACTGTCTTACTGTTTTTATTTATTATTTGGATTTTATGGATGTTTTAACTGTAAAACGCTTAGATATACTGATAGGCGGCATACAAATAAATAAATAAATGGCGTACATACCTTGTCACTACCTTTTTTAAGCATTTTCATCTGTAAGATAATTGCGTGTTCATTATTTTTCAGAAGATCAACTTTTGGTCCTCTCTTTAAGTAGGAAATTGTAGCATATGCAGTAAAACTGAAGTCTTCCCTGTTGAAATTAAATAATTAATATTACAGACCATGTTTTAAATGTGAACTTAAATGTTCCACATATCCAAATACCTCTTTTCAGACCGTTAATCAATAGCTTTATAGTGAGACAGATGCTGATAAAAGTACCCTACTCTTCTCCTACCCTTCATACACTCCTTTCCAATGACGCTTTTGACCAGTGAAAATGGAAATTAGTTTTTGCATTCATTTTGTTATTAAACTTCTCTTTTACAAGTCTATTTTCATACACAGCAATGAGTGACAGTAATACCTATCTTGGCATAAATGTGAAAAGAAAAGTTACTTAGCATTACTATAAATTGAATTTATAATGAAAATTCAGATAAGTTGTATCTCTTTAGCAAAGTTACTTACCTGTAAATGGTGTTCTCTGGAGACAGCAAGATAAATCAGTCACTCATATAGGTGATGTCATTTGAAAGTGCCAAAGAACAAAATGTAGCTAGCTTGAACTAGAAAAACCTAGAATGCTTTCTGCTCATGTATAAGTGCCTGCATAGTCATGCTGCTGGCCTCATTATGAAGAGAAGGGCAACCAACATGATTTATTTATTTATTTATAACTTTTTTTTATACCAAAGTTCAGGTATCAGAATTACTTATCACTCCGGTTTACATTATAACAAGTAGAAAACAATGACAACATATGTCTTAGAATGAATAAGGGAGTGAACAACTTGGATAATATAACATAACATAACTAGGGGATGGAACAGCTCCCCTATGAGGAAAGGCTGACGAGGTTAGGGCTGTTCAGTTGGAGAAGAGACGGCTGAGGGGGGATATGATAGAGGTCTTTAAGATCATGAGAGGTCTTGAACGAGTAGATGTGACTTGGTTATTTACACTTTCGAATAATAGAAGGACTAGGGGGCATTCCATGAAGTTAGTAAGTAGCACATTTAAGACTAATCGGAGAAATGTTGAGATTACTTACCTGAATCTCCTTTTCCTTAGTGTAGACAGATGGACTCAAAACGAATGGGTATAGTATGCTCGTGCTAGCAGTTGGAGACGGATCTGACGTCAGCATGGGTATATATACCCCCACAGGAAGTGTAACAACTCAGTAATCTTCCTTGCAAAAGCTGTTATGGATGTATGTGTACTGACGATCAACGAATTAGTGAAACAGGATTCCCCTGACCGATTGATAGGAGCTAGAGACCACCAGCATTCACAACCGGAAGGCGTCGACACCTGGCAAAGGGGACGCTCTTATGTAAGAAAATGACATGGCCTACCTGGGATCGGTGAAACCCATGTATACCGGCAGCCGGGCGGGATGCTGAGTCCATCTGTCTACACTAAGGAAAAGGAGATTATCAGGTAAGTAATCTCAACATTTCCTAGCGTGTAGCCAGATGGACTCAGAACGAATGGGATGTACAAAAGCTTTACTCCCAGCCTGGGCGGGAGGCTGCCTGAGGACCGCGTAGGACTGCCCTCGCAAATACTGTGTCCTCCCTGGCCTGGACATCCAGACAGTAGAACCTGGAGAAAGTATGGAGGGAGGACCATGTCGCCGCTTTACATATTTCTGCAGGCGACAGCATCCTGGATTCTGCCCAAGATGCTGCTTGGGCTCTGGTAGAATGAGCCTTGACTTGTAGAGACGGTTACTTCCCGGCCTCTACGTAACCTGCTCTAATAACTTCTTTAATCCAGTGAGCGATGGTGGGCCGAGAGGCCGCTTCACCTTGTTTCTTTCCGCTGTGCAGGACGAACAGATGGTCCGTCTTTCGTACTTCTTGTGTCAATTCCAGATATCTGGGCAGCAATCTGCTGATGTCGAGATGGCGTAGTAAACGCCCTTCTTCTGATTTCTTCAAACCCGCCGTGGTAGGCAAAGATATGGTTTGGTTGAGGTGAAATTGTGAGACCACTTTAGGTAGGAAGGAGGGAACCGTGCGAAGATGGATCGCCTCAGGAGTGATTCTGAGAAAGGGATCACGGCAGGACAGCGCTTGTAGCTCTGAGATGCGGCGTGCTGAACACACTGCCAGCAGAAACACCATCTTCAAAGTTAGAGAATGGAGAGACAGGCCCCGAAGGGGTCTGACGGTGGATCCCGCGAGGAAATCCAAAACTAGGTTGAGGTTCCACAGGGGCACTGGCCACTTCAGTGGCGGACGAATGTGCTTGACTCCTTTCAGGAAGCAAGAAACATCTGGATGCGTGGCAATGGTCTTGCCATCCCTCCTGGGACCGTAGCAAGACAGCGCAGCCACCTGAAACTTGATGGAGCTTAGGGAGAGACCCTTCTGAAGCCCATCCTGTAGGAAATCCAGAACAATAGGGATTGTGGTCGCATGTGGATTGGTGCCATGAGTGTCGCACCAGGATCCTTATGTAGGTGAGGGATGTGGAAAACTTGCGAGCTCGGAGGAGTGTATCTATCACAGGCTCCGAGTAACCTCTTTTCTTCAGTCTAGCCCTCTCAATGGCCAGACCGTAAGAGAGAATTGAGCCGGATCCTCGTGGAGGATGGGACCTTGACGAAGCAGGTCCCTGAGAGGAGGCAGGGGAAGGGGCTCCCCTGCCAGTAGTCTTCTCATGTCCGCGTACCAGGGTCTTCTTGGCCAGTCTGGTGCCACTAGAAGAACTAGGCCCCGGTGCTTCTGAATCTTGTGGATAAGGGCGCCCAGCAGAGGCCACGGAGGAAAGGCGTATAGCAGAGTCCCTGGAGGCCATGGCTGAACCAGGGCGTCGATCCCGTGTGAGAACGGATCTCGCTTGCGGCTGAAGTATCTGGGTACTTGAGCATTGGACCTGTCCGCTAGTAAGTCCATGTCCGGAATCCCCCAGTAATCCACAATCATCTGGAAGGCTGTGGGTGACAGCTGCCATTCCCCCGGATTTAGGCTTTCTCTGCTGAGGAAGTCTGCCGTGGTGTTGTCCTTCCCGGCAATGTGGACGGCGGAGATGTCCTGAAGATTCGCCTCTGCCCAAGCCATCAGCGGGGCTATCTCTAGGGATACCTGTCGGCTTCTGGTTCCGCCCTGGCGGTTGATGTATGCCACCGTGGTGGCGTTGTCGGACATCACTCTGACTGCCCGGTTCCGCAGTCTGTGAGCAAATTGCAGGCAGGCTAACTGGACTGCCCGTGCCTCTAGACGGTTGATGTTCCACCCTGACTCTTCTCTGTTCCACCGCCCTTGTGCGGTGAGTTCTTCGCAGTGTGCTCCCCAGCCGCTCAGGCTGGCATCTGTGGTGAGCAGAGTCCACGTGGGGTAGGACATCTTCGACCCCCTGCTCGTGTGGTTGGACTGCAACCACCACCGTAACTGGGTCCGCACTCTGGCTGGCAGAGGTAGATGCACGGAATAATTCCGGAAACGGGGGCTCCAGCGAGAGAGCAGGGAGCGTTGTAGAGGTCTCATATGGGCCCTTGCCCAGGGTACCACTTCCAGGGTGGATGCCATGAGGCTGAGAACCTGCAGATAGTCCCAAGCTATGGGCCGGCTGGCTCCCATCAAGGACCGGAGATGCGTCTGAAGTTTTAACCTCCTCTTGGTAGTGAGACTGACTTTGTCTGCCTGGGTGTCGAACTGGACTCCCAGGTATTCCAGTGATTGGGAAGGCTGTAGGCAACTCTTGTTGAGGTTGACTACCCATCCCAGGCTTTCCAGAAGGGCGATCACTCTGTCGGTTGCCCGATGGCTCTCCTCTCGTGATTTCGCCCTGATCAGCCAATCGTCTAGGTAGGGATGGACAAGGATTCCTTCCCGTCTGAGCGCCGCTGCTACCACTACGACCATCTTGGTGAAGGCCCGCGGCGCCGTGGCTAACCCGAAGGGCAGAGCCCGGAATTGGAAGTGGCGTCCCAGAACCTTGAAGCGTAGGTAACGCTGATGATCCGGATGGATCGGGATATGCAGGTAGGCTTCTGACAAGTCTAAGGCCGTGAGGAATTCTCCCGGCTGTACTGCGGTCTTGACTGAGCGCAGAGTTTCCATGCGAAACCTCGGGACCCTTAAGTATCGGTTGACTGACTTGAGGTCCAGTATGGGCCGGAAAGTGCCCTCTTTCTTGGGTACCATGAAATAAATGGAATAGTGACCAGAATTCATTTCCCATGCAGGTACTGGGATAATGGCTTTCAAGGACAGGAGCCTCGCCAGGGTAGCTTCCAATGCTGCCTTCTTGTGTATTGGACACGAAGATTCCACAAACCTGTCCGGAGGGAGGTGATGGAAGTCCAGATAATACCCCTCTCGGATGATGGCGAGGACCCACTGGTCCGACGTAATCGCGACCCATCTGGGATAGAAGCGGGTTAACCTGCCTCCTATGGCTCCGTCCCCCGGATGGATCGGCTGATTCTCATTGGGAGGCGCGGCCGGGCCGTGAACCCGAGCCGGCTCCCCTCTTATGCTGCTTGGTCCGAAAGGACTGGTTCCTGGCCTGAGGACGAGGTGCCTGGTAGCGACTCCTATAGGGAGTGAAGCGCTGGGAGCTTCTACCTCTGGAGGGCCTTGGAAAGGTGCGCTGGTTCCTTCTGAACCTATCTTCCGGCAGTCGAGGTACTGGAGAGGCGCCCCATGTGCTGGCCAGTTTATCAAGGTCGCTGCCGAACAGGAAAGAACCCCTAAAGGGCATTCTGGTGAGGCGTGTCTTTGAAGTAGCATCGGCTGACCAATTCTGTATCCAGAGCTGCCTCCTGGCAGCTACGGAGGATGAGACCCCCTTTGCTGTCGTACGGACTAGGTCAGATGCGGCATCCGTGAGGAACGAGAGAGCTGACTCCATGTCTGCTGCCGGAGCATTGTTCCTGACTTGTGACAAACAGGAACGCGTCACCACTGTGCAGCAGGTTGCAATCCGCAAAGATAGAGCTGCTACCTCAAAGGTCTGTTTCAGGATGGCGTCCAGTCGCCGGTCATGAGGCTCCTTGAGGGCCGCCCCCCCTTCAACTGGAATGGTAGTGCGCTTGACCACAGCGCTAACCAAGGCGTCCACCTGAGGGCACGCCAGCATCTCCTTGATTGCCGGTTCCAGGGGGTACATGCCCGTCAGGGCCCGACCCCCTTTGAATGAGGCCGCTGGTGCAGCCCATTCCAAATCTATCAGTTGCTGTGCTGCTTGCAAGAAGGGAAAATGGCGGGCTGTAGGACGAAGACCTTCCAGCAGAGGGTTCTGCGTAGAGGGCCCCGTAGTGCTGGGACCTGTAATAGCCAACTCTGCCAGGCACTGCGATACCAGGTCGGAGAGATCTTCCTTGGGAAAGAACAGTCTCATGGTTCGATATGGCTCAATCCCCGAGGGAAGTTTCCCCTCCTCCGGGGGTTCGGACTCGTCCTCCGAGACATCAGGGTCCGCCTGAACCGGACTGCTCGGCGGCGGGTGCCCATGATAAGGGCGCAAAGGTCCAGGGGCAGGATCAGCTGGGGCCGCAGCAGCAGCAGGGCCTGGACGGGAAGCTGATTGCATCTGTACAAAGGCATGAATCCCCTTAAAGAGATCTACCCAGGAAATGGAAGCGGTCTCTAGTCGTCGGGGTACCAGGTCCCCCGGGATTCCAGGTTGTTCGAGACTGCCCGCTAGATCCAGGGTGGCCCCTGGGGAACTGTCCGCAAACCTCGGTTGAGACTGGTCCTGGCCCGAGGCTCCCACTGCCTCCTCACATTGGGCACAAAGGGAGTCTGGCTCCTCGCTGTGCGTGGCTCTAAGCTGGCATGCTGAGCAGAGGCCGAGGGCTTTAATGCCGGAATCCGGAGGCGCCGCCGCTGAAGACGCTGAGGCGTTCTGTTCCATCACGGCTTGGGAATGTAGCGCTGAAGAATATGCGCTTAATATAATATGCGCTCAAGGATATGCGGCAGCAATATGCGCTTAATACAACAGGCGCTCAATAATATGCGGCAGCAATATACGCTGAATACAACAGGCGCCCAATAATATGCGGCAGCAATATACGCTTAATAATATGCGGTCAGCAATACGCGCTTAATACAACAGGCGCACAATGATATCCAATATGCACTCAATAATATGCGCTGAATGATAGACAGGCGCCTAACATGGGCGCTCAATACCTGAACAAGGCCGACAAAATGGCGACCTCCACGGCGTGCCGCATACAGACAACACCGCCGATCCTCGTCCCTCGGAGACCAAAAAGTAAGAGATGTACGCCTTACTTGATCCTCGGCGCTTCCCGGTTGGAACCCGGGCGGTCTCTGGCTGCGGGGGGAGAGGGGAAATACCTTCACCGCCGCGCTCGAGGAAGTGCACCCGCTGCCTCTAAGCTGCCGAACTCGTCTCGCTCGGGGCTAAGTCCACGCCGGGACCGAGGCGCCTCTCAGCCCGACCCGAGCCCTTCACGCTCAGGGGCTAGATCCCTGCCGCGATTCGGCCACCGGACCGAGGCCTAGACCTCCGAGGGATCGCGGAAATCACCCCGGGAAACTCAACTGGGGGAGGGACCCGAGGGTATCACCGCAGGAGTGCGGGACTCGATGTTCCTGTAGAAATTTAGTAAGTAGAATATAGAAAGTAGAAGATAGAAAGTAGTATTGGAAAACACGCTCTGCGAGCGTGCAGGCTCTCCAAACTGCTTTGGAGACGGAAATTACTGAGTTGCTACACTTCCTGTGGGGGTATATATACCCATGCTGACGTCAGATCCATCTCCAACTGCTAGCACGAGCATACTATACCCTTTCGTTCTGAGTCCATCTGGCTACACGCTAGGAAAATTCTTTTTTACTCAACGCACAATAAAGCTCTGGAATTTGTTGCCAGAGGATGTGGTTAGTGCAGTTAGTGTAGCTGGGTTCAAAAAAGGTTTGGATAAGTTCTTGCAGGAGAAGTCCATTAACGGCTATTAATCAAGTTTACTTAGGGAATAGCCACTGCTATTAATTGCATCAGTAGCATGGGATCTTCTTCGTGTTTGGGTAATTGCCAGGTTCTTGTGGCCTGGTTTGGCTTCTGTTGGAAACAGGATGCTGGGCTTGATGGACCCTTGGTCTGACCCAGCATGGCAATTTCTTATGTTCTTAAGATATAACTCACTCTTGGACCTATTTATTAAGCTGTGAAAATCAGGATAAAAAATGGTGTATGCACGTAATGTACTTTGTTTACAGATACATGCTATTCACAGCTTTTAGCACAACAAATCCAGCATAATGCAAATAAAATAGTAATAAACTGTGTTGTATGCAAAACAGCTCATTATTATGTAAACAGAATAATGCAGCTCGAGGTAAACGTCATAATCCATGTTTTTCTATGAAAGTTAAATCTCAAATGGTATAGCTAACTTTTCCATAGAATCATTGCCAGACTAAGGTGCCTGGAAATTTACCTTAGTGGTTAGCTTAAAAGGCCCACAAGGACTTGTAAGAAGAGCCCCCCCAACTTCCCCTTATCCAAATTCCATGGTGGAGCATGGGGGTAAAATAATCGACCCTGAGCTACAAACCCCCCCCTTCCATTCCCCCACACAAATATATATTTTTTTATTTTCTCTTTTGTTAAGCCCTGCCCCATGCTTCCAAACCACGCCCCCTTGTAAAATCATCCCTCATGGGTTGTTTCTCCATCCCCCACAAACCCCTCTCCAGGTTACCCAATAATCAGCGGAGAAGAAAGGGGGCAGGAGTGATCCCAATTTGCTCCTGCCATGCAGTTGCTGTAATGCAAAATGTTGCTGTTTGACTCATACACCAAAAAAGGAGTTACAGTTCAACCAGAGTAATTTTATATTACAGTAGCTATGGGGCAGAAGCATGTGGGATCATTCTGCCCCCCTTCTTCACCACTGAATATGGGGTAAGCTTGGGGAAGGATATGAGAGGGTGGGTGGAAGTGTACCTTGCCTCTAACAATTTTATAAAGTGATGGGATTTGGAAGTAAGCTGGTGGGACTCAATAGCAGAGCAATTTTTTATATTTATGGGAGGTGGGGAGAAGGCAGGGATAGAGTAGCAGTAACTTGGAAATATTAATTTTACCCCCATGAACCACCATGGAGTTTATTAAAAAGACCTCTTTATATACTTTATTGCTAATGTTTTTTAAACATGGAATCTGATACACAGTTATTTTTACTTTTACATGAAAAAGAAAAAGTTTGATAAAAAGATTGAAGATTATAAATCATATTCAGAATGGAAATAACCTTACAGTACCTCAGATACTGCTGTAGGATTAGATGAGCTATTATTCTTTCCATTTCATCACGTGAACATTTTGGGGGAACAACACTGGCAACTCTCAGTTTTGAGACTCCTTTTCCCATCCATGCGTCAAGCAATTTCAGTGGTGTAAGTTTTTCATTCAAATGATCCGCTTGCTCAAGAATTTTTACCAGGTCCTTGCAATAACTGGTTACATCTATTTTCTCATAAACTAGGATGAAAGTAAACAGAAGTATCACCTCTCAAATAACAATATAACATACATTCTACTAATTCATTCTTAAAATTATGCAAAGATGTTTCTACATCAGTGTGCAAGTTTTTTGTTTTTTTTTTTAACATGAAAACATTAATCAGCAACTGAAGAATAAATCATATATGCTTTTCAAGGATCCTGATAAGCAGGAATTATCAGCAAACCGCTCACAATTGATCCAGATAAATTATATCTAATTACCCTAGAGGCAGAGTTGTATACAATCAGCTACAGCATAAGCATATAGTTATTCCCCCTTAATTGGACAAAATGAATAATACAGAAGAATGTCCATACATCATTGATTAAGCCTATGTATATCACTCAAGTAAAGAAATGAATCATATTTTTAGAATCATCTTAAGAAAAAAGCAAGGCATTAGATTTCAATTAAAAAGGTTAAAGGTTTAAGGGCTGAGGTCTGCATATAGGTTTTCAGGAAGAGGATAAAAGGCTTTTTGTTTGAGCAGGCACATAGAAAAAACTGGGGGTATCCTGCTGGAAGCGAAGCTGTGGGCTCCTGAGGTCTGGTAATGCATGTTATTGTTTGTAAGGATTTGGGTGGACCCCTGGACTCTGTGGCTGTTGACCACGCCACCACGGGGGAAGTACCGTGAGGGGCCACAGGTCAGGCTCAGCTTTAGGACACACACCCAGTTAGATCTTTTATTAAACAGTATTGAGGAGCCACCAGAGGTGGCAGTAGTGAGCAGGAATGTAGCCCAGCTGGGCATGTAGTCCCGCAGGCTCTGGAACAGTGATCCCACAATGGCTGTGCTGTAGTGGAGAGAAACTGAGATCATGAGTACAAGCAATATATGCAGGGTTCAGGAATAGAGCCTGGCTGGTATAGTACTCACACAGCGGTCTCTCGGTATGGAGCACAGGAGCTGAAGTAAAGGCAGGCCCTCGAGGAACGAGTACCTGGTTCCAGGGAACAGCTCTGAGAGAAGTAGATGGTAACTCACTGATGGTATAGGCAGGGGTGTCTTCCAGGCAGAAGAGAAGTCCAGGTAGCGAGTCCCGGAACATGGGCCCTCGAGGAGCGAGTACCGGTTCCAGACAGCGACCTGAAAGAGAAAAGAGAGAGACCCCCGAGGAGCGGGTACCCCAAATAGAGTAGTCCAACAGTGGAGGCAGAGTAGCTAGGTACGGAGTGCGAATCCCATCCGTTAGGAAACCTTTGCTAACTCAATGGCTAGCAATCACGTAGGCTATTTGTATCCAGGAAGCATGACGTCATCACAGGGGAACACCCCTGAGGTTCGCGCCAAAGAAGATACTTGAAGCAGGGCCATGCGGCGCGTGCACCCTAAGGCAACTGGACAGCATGGCGAGAGGCAGCGCCCAAGCCGGACCGGGGACGCCGGAGAAGACGGCAGGCAGACGCCGCAGCAGCCAAACGTCTGTCAACCGCAGGAGGAGTCGCCAGAGAGGTAAGGAGGGCGGAGTGGAGACATCGGGCAGTGAGAGTCGTAACAATGCTGTCTCCCCTACCTTGCTGCAACCACCCTGATATCACTGGGGCCTCCTAGGACCTTTAAAAACAGTGGTCCGAGAAAGTGTGCAAGGAATCCTTCTGGGAGAGAAGCTTTTGGCTCCTGAGGCCTGATAAGGATGTCTACCCTACCTAGCTGTGAACAGCCAGAGGTCAGCACTGGGGCTGACTAGGACCTTTAAAAATACTGGTCCTGCAGCATGCCAAAGCCGTGCACTTAAAGGGCACTTAAAGGTCCGTTTATGCAGTTTTTTCTTTGATTTCCTTTCTATTTTAATCAATGGGGAAAAAAAAAGGTAGAATGGTGCCTTCAATTTCTCTCCTGACTCAGGGCCCTATGGAATAACATGTGAGGCATTTCTGCTTCCATGTGACTCAAATTTAGAAACCTCAATATCTTCTGGGGTTTCACAAAGTACAGGCCCAAGTCTGCCACCTCTGTTGCCTGTTGAAAGTGGTCATGATTCTCCAGGATCCATAGTGGCCAGAGTAGCTCATGATCAACCTTCATTTATTTGTTTGGCTACCACTGAGGAAGTCAGTGTATGTGTAAAGCACAAATTCATACTGCCTTAGATGTTTCTCTTTAGAGTGATTCTATTAGAAGTGACTCAAGTGTTCCCATGTGAGGGCTCCTCTTCCTTCAGTATTTCAACCTTTGGAGGAAGTTTCATTGCCTAATGAACCTGAATCAGTCTCTCTTCTGGATATATGGTATTTAATTACTAAGGCAGAACATACTATGTCTAATTCTGAGACTGTTGAGTCAGATATTTCAGGATACTAATGTCAAATTTCAAGAGAATGATGTTTGATTGGAAAATGCTGAGTACAATTGGTGTCCTTAGATGACAAGTTACCTCATTACAAGCTGCTAATGCTGCATATTTTAAGGATAGTTTGGTTCTACATAGTCAGATTAAAGCTACAGATAATCAAGTAAGAGGAAAAAATATGAGACTTCTTAATTTTCCTGAATCTAGACTTCTGTCTGCTGCTGAATTTTTTCTTTCTAATCCCTCACCCTCCTGACCCCCCCCCCACAAAACTTTTTTAAAGTACCTGGTGGTCCAAAGGGGGTCCCGAGAGCGATCTTTAAAAATGGTGCCGGCCATCCAGTGCTCCTACCATGTGACAGGGTATCCGTGCCATTGGCCAGCCCCTGTCACATGGTAGGAGTAATGGACGGCCGGCGCCATCTTTAAAAATGGCGCAGGCCATCCAGTGCCCCTATCATGTGACAGGGTCCGACCAATGGCACGGATACCCTGTCACTTGCTAAGGGCAAAGGGCCATCGGTGCCATTTTGATTAGTGGCAGCCGATGGCCCGGGACCCCCGCTGGACCACCAGGTACTTTAAAAAGGTTTGGGGGGGGGAGTCAGAAGGGTGGGGGATTAGAAAGAATAAAATTTAAAGGGTCGGGGTGGGTTTGGGGGATATTTTTAAGTGCCCTTTCTTCCCGCCCTCCCCCCCCCAAAGCGATGAGAACCTTTTCGTGGGGTTTTCCTATCGGGTTCGGGGTAGCATTAAAAGGATGATGAGGGTTCTCATTGGTGTCATTGCATAGAGTAAGAAAGCAAAGTTGCTTACCTGTATCTGGTATTCTCTGTGGACAGCAGGATGTCAGTCTCATATATGGGAGACATCATCGGTGCTGCTTGGATAGGGAACATTCCTAACTGGCTAAAAAAAACTATGTAATCCTTTATTCATTGATAGTATCTGTCCTGAAGGGCAATAACAGAATTTATATCTTGGAGCTATATCCTCAGTCTCTTTTCCCTTCTTCTTGTCCCAAATGGTGGAAGTGGACTCTTCCTGTTGGGGGGAAGGAAAACATTCAAGGCCTGGGGCTGGAATGAGCTGGAATGAGCTCCCTTGTGTATAGAATACTACAGCTCTTTGGGGAAGGCCCACTTATAAAACAGGCTAGACTCACTGGCTGGGTGTTCAAATGAAAGTTTACTGTGGATAATTTCAAAAGAATAAACAGGAACAAATAATAGATTGTCCAGGTTCATCCAAGGTTTCTTAGCCATATAGGAGTAAAGGTTTTTAGTGTCTCTACCTCTATAGATATTTCCCTCAGGGTAGGGGCTTGCAACTTGGTTATCCTCTATGGAGCAGAAAGACAATTGTCCCAAGTTGACTGGGGTCCTGTCTGTATCCTGTGTCTTCTCTTCTCTCTACTCCCTTGGCTTTCTGGATTTTCTTGAAGGAAAAGCCTTTTGCTAGAAACAGTTCTTAATTTCCAGCTCTGGGTAAGGAAGGGTGGAAGAAAAAATATCTTCCTTTCCTTTTAGATGGCAAAAAATCCCAAGAAAACGTCTGCTTCACACAGATGGTCACTGAAACTTGTTCCTGCTGGAATGAAATGGTATGCAGCTCCGTCTTGACTAGGGGAAACAATTTCCCAGAAAGGCCAGGTGAAAAATATTAAAAAACCAAGAATAGCAACAAAATCTTGCTCTGTTCAATCTCCTTGCCAGCCCTGTATCAGGAACTGACAATGCAGTGTCTCTCCCCTTCCTGCTGTAGGCTGGGGGCCTAAAACTTGGGAGTACAAATCAAGGCAATCTCTCAACTCCATACTGCCACACTCTACTAGATTAATTCCCCCCCCCCACACACACACACTTCTGACTGGGATTCTACCACCTCAGCCATCCTCAGGGGGAGGTACTGCAGGGATGGTATCTCTTTCCTAGCTGACAACTCAAGGGCAGTGATCTAGGGTCATCTAGTGGAGACCTAAGGGGTCTCTACACCTAGAAGGATTTTCTGCTCATGTGTGGCTGGCACTGTATAGGTAAATGCATTTCAAGGTCCCCCACAGGCATTTAATATAACTAAGATTTAAAAATATACAGTATATATTCTTTTAACTCTGAGGGTAGATGGGAGGATGTATGTGACTAACTTATCCTTCTGACTATGAAGAACCCCAGTTACATGTAAGCAATTTTGCTTTTTCTATGGACAAGCAGTCAGTTCTACTTGTGGGGGCTCACAATCTAAGGTTTGTTCTCAAGTTCCCCCCCCCCCCCTTTTCCTCCTTAAGACAACTGTAATAATGGGTATATATTGGGAAGGAGTTGAAGAAAAATTGGATTTAAATAGATTCTTTAATACTAACTGCCCAAATTTACTACCTTGACAAAAGTCAGTGTCTAAACAATAGTGAAAGGTAAAAGTATGCACTGAACTCCATACAGTAGCTCTATATATTTCAATAGAGACAGAGCTAAGGTGAACTGTAGAAGCTGTCTTTACTCTCACATTATGAGCTTTTACATGGCCTTATAAAGACTCCCCCTGTCCAAACTCCATGGTATACCATGGAAGGAGATACATCCCTCCTCCCAGTCCCTCACAGAAATATTTTTTATAAAGTTGCCCTTCTATTAAACCCCTGAAATCCATTTTGCAAATGCCAATATGGAGAAATTACTACTTACCTGATAATTTCTTTTTCTTTAATAAGGACAGGAAGATCCAAAACTTCTACCAGCAGATGGAGACCGAGCAAAGCTGACATCACAGTATATCTACTCCTGTACTGACATCAGCCCACCAGTATTCTCTGCAAAAGTCAACCGTGGACAAATTAACAAAACTTGATTATTAACAGATAACCATTCAGCCAACAGGAAAACTCTGAACTCAGAAAAAGAGTGTAATAACACTAGTCTAGGGACTGGAGAAACATTTACCAGTAACCCCTGGAAGACGCAGCCACGTAGGAGGTCAATAGCACAACCATCCAGCAGCCAAAGGTGGGTAGGTGGATCCACCTGTCATTATTAAAGAAAAGGAAATTATCAGGTAAGTAGTATTTTCTCCTTTCTTAGCATATGGACAGGAAGATTCAAAACCAGTGGGATGCAAGAAAGCTAATCCAAAACATGGAGGGAGGCTGCCTGAGGTTCGATCAACACCACATGTGCAAAGGTTGTGTCCTTCCGGCTGCATATCTAGGCGGTAATGCCTATAAAAGGTGTGTAAAGAGGACCACATCACAGTTCGGCAAATGTAGACGGGAGACAACAATCTAACCTCTGCTCATAACACTGCCTGAGCCCTAGTGGAATGAGCCCTTACCTGATTAGGCAACGGCTGCTCAGCATCCACATACGCAGCTGTGACTGTCTCCTTAATCCAGCGGGCTATCACTCTGTTTACTTCCCCAGTGGAGAACAAACAGGCAATCTACATGTTTCCATGTAAACCGGTGTGATATGTATATTATACAGGAACATCGGTATATAAAAACTAAAAATAAATAAATAAATAAATCTGTCTTCCTGAGAGGTTGAGAAACCTCTAAATACCTCAAGATATGCTTCTTGACATCTAAGGGCCGTAATGGGAGATATTCCTCTGCATCTCTTTCCCTGTCCACAGATAGAAAGGAAATTGACTGATTCAAGTGAAAATCTGAGACCACTTTTGACAAAAAGGAACAGTACACACCAGTATCGCCCCCGGAGTCACCTGTAGAAACGAATCCCAGCAAAACAAGGCCTGCAGTTTGGATACTCTACGTGCCGAAATAATTGCCCCAAGAAACACCATTTTCAAGGTCAGTAACTTCAAGGAAAGGCTACGCATCAGTTGAAAAGTGGGGACCGCCAAAAAATCCAAAACTAGAATAAGACTTCACAAGGGCACTGGTAACCGCAAGGGAGGATGAAGATGCTTCACTCCTTGGATGCTTCACTCTCCTGGATGAGACGACAAGGGTCCACCATTCACCTGACCTCAGAAACAGGCAAGAGCCACCACCTGTACCTTTAATGAATTAAGGGCCAACCATTTACTCAATCCATCCTGCAAAAATTCCAAAATGAGCGGGATCTTAACCGAACGAGGCAGAACCCCTTGATCTTCACTCGCCAAACCTGTACATAGGCTAAGGAAGTGAAAACCTTCTCGTTCGTAGCAAGGAGGCAATCACCGCAGCAGAATATCCATGCTTCAGCAACCGAGCCCTCTCAAGGGCCATACCATCAGACAAAATCAAATCGGATCTTCATGAAGAACAGGCCCTTGCCATAGCAGATCCCTGTCAGCCAGAAACCGGAGGGAGAGTTGACCAGGATCCTTCACAAATCTGCATACCAAGGTCTTCTGGGCCAATCTAGTGCCACCAGAAGCACAATCCCTGAGTGACTCTTGATCCTCCAAATAATTCTGCCAGACATGGGCCACAGGGGAAAGGCATACAGTAGCTTGCCCTCCAGCTACTCCTGCACGAGGGCATCAATGCACAAGAACATTTGATCTCTCCTGCGACTGAAGAAGCAGGGAACCTTCATATTGTGAGAAGTCACCAGCAGGTCCAGAAACAGAAGGCCCTAGCGATCCACTATGAGCTAGAATGCCTCGCTTGACAATTCCCATTCTCCTGGATTCAGACTCCGTCTGCTGAGAAATTTGGCTCTAACATTATCTTTTCTGTAATGTGTGAGGCTGATATCTTCTGAAGAAGCACTTCCACCCATTCCATAAGTTGAGCTATTTTTTGTGATACTTGCTGGCTCATGGTTCCTCCCTGCCAATTGATATAGGCCACTGTCGTTGCATTGTCCGACATTATCTGAACCACTCAACCCTGCAATCAGACACTGAACCACAAGAATGCCAACTGGACAGCACCGGCTTCCAGCTGGATTGATGCTCCAGAGAGACTCTTCTGTACTCCAGGTCCTTGTGCTATCAGCTCCTGACAGTGAGCTCCCCAACCCTGGAGGCTCACATCTATTGTGAGTACTAGCCAGTCCGGTGATCATAGGGAAACCCCCTTCCCTAGTTGGTCCGCTTGCAAACACCACTGCAAGTGAATGCAGATCTCCATTGTTAGGTGGAGCCATATCAAATAGTCCTGAGACTGTGGGCAATGACACAGCAGAGTGTGCTGAAGAGGACACATATGTGCCCTTGCCCACGGCACCACCTCCTGGGTCGCCGCTATCAATCCAACCAGATTCATCACCCTCCTGAGAGAGAAGTAAACAAGAGCGAGCCACCAGGGAACAACAAGAAGCTATCTGCAAATTCATTGCCATTGCTTCAAATAGAAATTTTGACAATTATGTAACCTAGTTTAAGGTTGGAAATAAACAACTGTAAATTCTATATAATGCTTTGCTATCAGTAAAATCATTTGAGAGGGAGTTTATGCTGATGCCTTACACTTTTCTCTACAGCTATTGGCTCAAAGCATATATTTTCAGAGAACCACAACAGCTGGTGACCCATCGGGACTTGGAAGAGACACTATGTCAGAATGCCTGCTTGGCTGTTCTATTTAAGAGAGAGGGCATGATGGTCTTTTCCTTACCTTCGTCCTCTCTCCACTGCCAGCTGGCTTTCTCTCTCCTCTACTCCAAAAGGGAAACTCATTGATTTGGTATTTTTGTCTTGCAGAGTCACAGCTGGAGAAAACTTTATTAGGATAAGTCAAGATTTTTAAAATTAGACAGGGATGTTATTCTCAAGATCAGTTATCCCATTCGTGTCAAGGTGACTATGGGCCTCATTTTCTAAAGTATCACAGGCCTGCAGTACTTTAGAAAAATGCGGTAATGAGGGGCGGGGGGCTGAAACGGGGGGGGGGGGTAGTCCTGCGCTAGCCTGAAGCAATCGCACCTCTGAAGTGCGATCGCTGCCGGTATCGCGCCCAATAACTACACCATAGAAGGTGTAGCTATTGGGCGCGAAATAGGCAGCGAAAAGGCCCTTACCTTTTCGCTGTCCGCGCTGTCCTCGCAGAGTCGGCCCCGGTAACGCACCGACGACTCCTCTTCCAGGGCCGACTCCGCCCCGATGTAGATAGCGCAGGCGTGCGCTACCTTCGCTATCACAGTCTTGCGCTGTTAGCTCAAGCCTGCGATAGCCTTAGAAAATAAGGCCCAATGTGTGGAGCAGAAGAAAAGCAAAGAGAAGACTCATACCCAGGCTGGTTTCTTGAGAAGTGTTATATTCTGTGTAAAGTTTAGTTTTAAGTCACAGAATTAACTGGTTATAAGGGTAGAGCGTTCAATTTAAGATAAGGCATAATGAGATGTCTAGTATGACTGAAAAGAAAAATTTGCAGTGCTTGTCATTATGTGTGCTTTTTAAATGGTGATCTTTTCTGGGTGATATGTGATGCTGGGTAATGTGATGTATGAATAAAAATAAATGAATTGTTTTAAGACGTAACAGTTTTAATATTTTAAGGTAATGATCAATATTTGAAGGTGTTTTTACATATGTGTTTTTTTATCCTGTCTGATGTTCTTGGTCTGTTTCTATGTTGTTGGCCAAAGAGGAAAAAAAGTCCTTGAGAATGATAAAAGGAAACACTCTACAGTAAATACAACTCTGATAATAGTCAGTTAGGGAGATATTCCTTATTAGAATAATCACATATGTGCTCCACTGTGGACATTATCCACAGTCTGAGACAAAATGCAGTTCTTATCAATATCCAGTAATCTGATGAATGTGATTAAAGACAAATACAATTCATTTCATAGATTTGGTTAAGTTTAAAGGTTCCTTTCCACCCTACTTCTATCTTGGCATAAATAACCTGGCTTTTTTACAAATGACTTTTAGTGTAATGAGAATTGATTAAAAAGATGGCCCTTCATGTCTGTTTTTCTCCCGTGGTTAATTTTTAAATCAATTCCATAGTTTCTAGTAGCCAGGCTGTAAAATGTTTTTCTTCTCCTTTCAAATAAATTATATGCAAAATAGAATAATACAGATGCATTAGTGAAGTTAATTTGTTTATAAAAAGGACAAATGTTAGTATGACAAACTTTAAATATTTTTAGACATGACACCATGGTGGGGTCTAATAGTGCATACGTGTGCGTCCCAGCGATTAATAAATCAGTTCTTGTTTAGGCTAATGTAGAAATGGTAGAGATCTTATTTTCTCTTTCTTTATTTGTATTTATAAACCGCTTAATGCAGGAAAACTAGGCGATGTACAGGTAGTACAATCATAAAATAATATGGACCAACATATCACATAAAAACACATACATGAGACCAGCTCAGTTACCACTAACATAAATCAATAGTTCAATTAGACAATTCTCAGATCAAGTCATATGCTTGATTATATAGCCATGTTTTCAGCAAGGATTTAAAAGATTTTAGACTATCAACTAAATATAGGGCCTCAGGCAGTGCGTTCCACAAAATCAGAGCTGCCACAGAAAAGGCACAGTCCATGGTGCAGCATAATCTTGCTTTGCGCACTGAAGGTACATCTAGGAGCCCTTTTGAGAAAAGCTTAGTTGGCGTGTGGGGCAGTACATAAGAACATAAGAAATGCCATACTGGGTCAGACCAAGGGTCCATCAAGCCCAGTATCTTGTTTCTAATAGTTGCAAATCCAAGTCACAAGTACCTGGCAAGTACCCAAACATTAGATAGATCACAAGCTACTAGGAGGGAAGGGTTAGGTCGGCCGTCATAGTTGGTGATTCAATTATTAGGAATGTAGATAGCTGGGTGGCTGGTGGGCGAGAGGATTGCCTGGTAAGATGCCTACCTGGTGTGAAGGTGGCGGACCTCAAGCGTCACCTAGATAGGATTTTAGACAGTGCTGGGGAGGAGCCGGCTGTCGTGGTACATGTGGGCACCAACGACATAGGAAAATGTGGGAGGGAGGTTCTGGAAGCCAAATTTAGGCTCTTAGGTAGAAAGCTTAAATCCAGAACCTCCAGGGTAGCATTCTCTGAAATGCTCCCTGTTCCACGTGCAGGTCACCAGAGGCAGGCAGAGCTCCGGAGTCTCAATGCGTGGATGAGACGATGGTGCAAGGAAGAGGGATTCAGTTTTGTTAGGAACTAGGGAACCTTTTGGGGAAGGGGGAGTCTCTTCCGAAGGGATGGGCTCCACCTTAACCAGGGTGGAACCAGACTGCTGGCGCTAACCTTTAAAAAGGAGATAGAGCAGCTTTTAAACTAGAACAAAGGGGAAAGCTGACAGTCGCTCAGCAGCGCATGGTTCGGAGAGAGGTATCTTTAAAAGATACTAATGATGCATTAGAATTAGGGCATCCCGACAGTGAGGTTCCAATAATTAGAAAAGTAGTCCAAGTGCCTGTAACTAAAAACTCACCTGAGCTAAAAAATTCTAACTTATCCCTATCAATTAAAAAACAGAATGAAAATACAAACAAAAACCAAACTTTGAAATGTTTGTATGCTAATGCCAGAAGTCTAAGAAGTAAGATGGGAGAATTAGAATGTATAGCAGTGAATGATGACAGACTTAATTGGCATCTCAGAGACATGGTGGAAAGAAGATAACCAATGGGACAGTGCTATACCGGGGTACAAATTATATCGCAATGACAGAGAGGAGCACTCGGTAGGAGGTGTGGCGCTTTATGTCCGGGATGGCATAGAGGCCAACAGGATAAACATCCTGCATGAGACTAAATACAAAGTTGAATCTTTATGGGTAGAAATCCCTTGTGTGTTGGGGAAGACAATAGTGATAGGGGTATACTACCGTCCACCTGGTCAAGATGGTGAGACGGACAGTGAAATGCTAAGAGAAATTAGGGAAGCTAACCAAATTGGTAGTGCAGTAATAATGGGAGACTTCAATTACCCCAATATTAACTGGGTAAATGTATCATCGGGTCACGCTAGAGAGATAACGATCCTGGATGGAATAAATGATAGCTTTATGGAGCAATTGGTTCAGGAACCGACGAGAGAGGGAGCAATTTTAGATCTAATTCTCAATGGAGCACAGGACTTGGTGAGAGAGGTAACGGTGGTGGGGCCGCTTGGCAATAGTGATCATAATATGATCAAATTTGATTTAATGACTGAAAGAGGAACAGTGTGCAAATCCAAGGCTCTCGTGATAAACTTTCAAAAGGGAAACTTTGATAAAATGAGAAAAATTGTTAGAAAAAAACTGAAAGGAGCAGCTGCAAAAGTAAAAAATGTCCAAGAGGCGTGGTCATTGTTAAAAAATACCATTCTAGAAGCACAGTCTAGATGTATTCCACACATTAAGAAAGGTGGAAAGAAGGCAAAACGATTACCGGCATGGTTAAAAGGGGAGGTGAAAGAAGCTATTTTAGCCAAAAGATCTTCATTCAAAAACTGGAAGAAGGATCCAACAGAAGAAAATAGGATAAAGCATAATCATTGGCAAGTTAAATGTAAGACATTGATAAGACAGACTAAGAGAGAATTTGAAAAGAAGTTGGCTGTAGAGGCAAAAACTCACAGTAAAAACTTTTTAAAATATATCCGA
Organism: Rhinatrema bivittatum; assembly: GCF_901001135.1. Taxonomy (NCBI): domain Eukaryota; kingdom Metazoa; phylum Chordata; class Amphibia; order Gymnophiona; family Rhinatrematidae; genus Rhinatrema; species Rhinatrema bivittatum. The sequence goes on from NC_042618.1 coordinate 290,809,366, forward strand.
AGCTGAAAGCCTGTGAGGGAGTCAGTTGGATCTTTAGATGATCTAGGGGTTAAAGGGGCACTTAGAGAAGATAAGGCCATCGCGGAAAGATTTATTTATTTATTTAACAGTTTTATATACCGAACTTCTAGTAACAAAGTTACTAATCAATTCGGTTTACATTATAACAAAATTGACAGTATATAGAATAATGTCTTAGAGAGAACAGGGAAGGATTAAATGATTTTGTTGCTTTGGTGTTTACTGAAGAGGATGTTGGGGAGGTACCCGTAATGGAGAAGGTTTTCATGGGTAATGATTCAGATGGACTGAATCAAATCACGGGAACCTAGAAGATGTGGTAGGCCTGATTGACAAACTGAAGAGTAGTAAATCACCTGGACCGGATGGTATATACCCCATCTGAAGGAACTAAAAAATGAAATTTCAGACCTATTAGTAAAAATTTGTAACTTATCATTAAAATCATCCATTGTACCTGAAGACTGGAGGATAGCAAATGTAACCCCAATATTTAAAAAGGGCTCCAGGGGCGATCCGGGAAACTACAGACCGGTTAGCCTGACTTCAGTGCCAGGAAAAATAGTGGAAAGTGTTCTAAACATCAAAATCACAGAACATATAGAAAGACATGGTTTAATGGAAAAAAGTCAGCATGGCTTTACCCAGGGCAAGTCTTGCCTCGCAAATCTGCTTCACTTTTTTGAAGGAGTTAATAAACATGTCGATAAAGGTGAACCGGTAGATAAAGTATACTTGGATTTTCAGAAGGCGTTTGACAAAGTTCCTCATGAGAGGCTTCTAGGAAAAGTAAAAAGTCATGGGATAGGTGGCAATGTCCTTTCGTGGATTGCAAACTGGCTAAAAGACAGGAAACAGAGAGTAGGATTAAATGGACAATTTTCTCAGTGGAAGGGAGTGGACAGTGGAGTGCCTCAGGGATCTGTATTGGGACCCTTACTTTTCAATATATTTATAAATGATCTGGAAAGAAATATGACGAGTGAGATAATCAAATTTGCAGATGACACAAAATTGTTCAGAGTAGTTAAATCACAAGCAGATTGTGATAAATTGCAGGAAGACCTTGTGAGACTGGAAAATTGGGCATCCAAATGGCAGATGAAATTTAATGTGGATAAGTGCAAGGTGATGCATATAGGGAAAAATAACCCATGCTATAATTACACAATGTTGGGTTCCATATTAGGTGCTACAACCCAAGAAAGAGATCTAGGTGTCATAGTGGATAACACATTGAAATCGTCGGTTCAGTGTGCTGCGGCAGTAAAAAAAGCAAACAGAATGTTGGGAATTATTAGAAAGGGAATGGTGAATAAAACGGAAAATGTCATAATGCCTCTGTATCGCTCCATGGTGAGACCGCACCTTGAATACTGTGTACAATTCTGGTTGCCGCATCTCAAAAAAGATATAATTGCGATGGAGAAGGTACAGAGAAAGGCTACCAAAATGATAAGGGGAATGGAACATCTCCCCTATGAGGAAAGACTGAAGAGGTTAGGACTTTTCTGCTTGGAGAAGAGACGACTGAGAGGGGATATGATAGAGGAGTTTAAAATCATGAGAGGTCTAGAACGGGTAGATGTGAATCGGTTATTTACTCTTTCGGATAGTAGAAAGACTAGGGGACACTCCATGAAGTTAGCATGGGGCACATTTAAAACTAATCGGAGAAAGTTCTTTTTTACTCAACGCACAATTAAACTCTGGAATTTGTTGCCCGAGGATGTGGTTAGTGCAGTTAGTATAGCTGTGTTTAAAAAAGGATTGGCTAAGTTCTTGGAGAAGTCCATTACCTGCTATTAAGTTCACCTAGAGAATAGCCACTGCCATTAGCAATGGTAACATGGAATAGACTTAGTTTTGGGTCCTTGCCAGGTTCTTGTGGCCTGGATTGGCCACTGTTGGAAACAGGATGCTGGGCTTGATGGACCCTTGGTCTGACCCAGTATGGCATTTTCTTATGTTCTTATGTACTGATTATTAATTACCGTAATAGCCATTTATGGATTTATCCTCTAGGAACTTATCTAAACCTTTTTTAAACCCATTAACACTAACTGCTGAAACTATATCCTCTGGCAATGAATTCCAGAGTTTAACTATTCGCTGAGTGAAAAATAATTTTCTTCAATTTGTTTTAAATGAGCTACTTGCTAACTTCATGGAGTGCCCCCTGGTCCTTCTATTATCGGAGAGAGTAAATAACTGATTTACATTAACTTGTTCAAGTCCTTTCATGATTTTGTAGACTTCTATCATATCCCCCCCCCCAGTCATCTTTTCTCCAAACTGAACAGCCTTAACTTCTTTAGCCCTTCCTCATAGGGCAACCATTCCATGCTCCATATCTTTTTTATCATCCTTCTCTGCACTTTCTCCAGTGCAGCTATATTCTTTTGGAGATGCGGTGACCAGTACTACACACAGTATTCAAGGTGCGGTCTCACCATGGAGCGATACAGAGGCATTATGACATCCTGCGTTTTATTTTCCATTCCCTTCCTAATAATTCCTAACATTCTGTTTGCTTTTTTGATCACCTCAGCACACTGGACCGACAATTTCAATGTATTATCCACTATGACATCTAGATCTCTTTCCTGGATGGTAACTCCTAAGATGGAACCTAACATCGTGTAACTACAGCAAGGGTTATTTTTCCCTCTAGTCATCACTTTGCACTTGTCCACATTAAATTTCATCTGCCATTTGGAAGCCTAACCTTCCAATCTCACAAGGTCCTCCTGCAATTCATCACAATCTGCTTGAGATTTAACTACTCTGCATAATTGGGAACAGGGGAAGGCTGCGGGGCTCGGATAGGGCTCGGCGAGTGTAAGATGCACAATTGTGCACCCCTTTGCGTGCGCCGACCCCGGATTTTATAACACATGCGCGCCTGCGCATGTTATAAAATCGGGCATACATGTACATGCGCCGGGTAGCGTGCGCAGATGTAGGCCGCGCGCGTATGTTTTAAAATCCGGCCCTTTATCTGTAGCGTGCAAAATGGGGTAGATTTTAAAAGGTTGCGCGCAGGCGTACATGTGTGCATGCTACCTGGCACGCACACATGTACACCCGATTTTATAACATGAGTGCGAGGAAGGGCGTCCATTATAAAATCCGGGGTCGGCGCGCACAAGGGGGTGCACAATTGTGCACGCTGAGTCATGCTGCCTTCCTCCGTTCCCTTCACCCTAACCTAACCTTCTCACCCCTTCCCCTAACCTTCCCCCCCTAGCCCTACTCTAACTCCCCCAAAATGTTTATCCTCGTGCTCGGCAGCCTGCTGGCACGTGATCCTCCGACACAGTGACAATGACAGCTCTGTCGGAGGCCTCTGGCCCCACCCTCGCCCCACCCCCACCCCTGGACCGCCCCCTTTAGTAAAGCCCCGGGACTTACACGCGTCACCGGGCCTCTTTAAAATAGGCCCGGCACGCGTAACCCTTTGAAAATGTGGCCCACAATGTCTTTACTGATGAGTAATCAAATCAAAGTATAGCACAATTAAATCAATCCTTGGCACCACAGTTTTACTCTTAGTTTACAGTCTCTTTCCCTCTATTTGTGCATGGGTCTCAGTACCAGGGCAAGGGAGACAATGACCCTCCAGGGCTTGGCTAAATAGAGTTCCCCTGTGGGCAGGACATCCTCGATCGAGCAGGAAAACCCCTTCCAATACTGCTAAAATGATAAATCATGGTCTCAGCAGAGAGTCCAAATCCTCTACCTTCCCATAGGTGAAGACTCCAGATGAGTGTTCTCAATGGTCTCAGTGTGGTGGTTTTTTTTTTGGTTTTTTTTTTTAACAGTTAGTTGATCTTCCTTATTTTTCTTTCAGTCAAACCCCTGATGGGAGAGATCCCCTCTGGACCAAGCAGCTCCAATTGTTCCTTGGTTGGGTTGGAAGAGGGGCAGCCAAAGCACTTCCTCCCAGATCTTTCAACACAAATGTACTTTGCCCAAAACTGATTTAATAACTCCAGAAGATGCTGTAGTGAGTCACCCCATTCCTCTGCTTCCTGGGCAAGGTCACAGCAAGGCAGTCTTTCCTATACTTGGCCCCCCAAGAAGAGGTTTCCCCAAAACCTCTCCCCAAGTAAACACCATGGGGTCTTAATCCTCTTCCAACCAAGGCAAAAATCCCCTAAATAGTCCCAAGACAAACCACCCTGTACCTAAGTAGTGGGTTACAGGACCCGGTCTAAGGACCATAGGCAAGATAAAGCCCAAGTCCTCAGGTAGGTAAAAAATCCAAACTAGGGTTAAAAAGCCTCCAGACTTCATCCAAACCTCACAACTCAACTGCATTGTCCTCAGAGTGGAGAGAGCTGCTTACAAATCCTCACAAAGCGGACAGCCATTCCAGCACACTCAAAGGGAGGGGCTGCTCAGAATGGTGTCTTCCTCTACTCACTGACCTACAAATCTATACTGCACCAACACTAAGAGTTATCCAGGGCTATAATGGTAATGAGAAAGGTGACTAGCATAGCCGGGTTTGCTTGCAAATGTTCTTGGAGGAAAAGTCCATAAAACATTATTAGCCAGACAGATTATGGAAAGCCATCACAATCCCTGAGAGTGAGTAACAAGAAATACTTGTTACTTGGGGGATCAAATTTTGATCAACAAGGAACTGGTCCTCTCTAGCATTCGTTTCCCACTCTCTGACCCTAGCACAATCCCAGCAAGAAACAGATCTGCTTTTTAGAATCTGCCAGTTACTTTGACCCAAATTGACCACTATTGGAGATAGGATGCTGGGCTTGATGGACCTCTTGTCTGACTCAGCATGGCATTCCTTTTGCTCTTAATCTAACTGAACCCCTAGACCAGTGATGGCGAACTCCAGTCCTCGAGTGCCACAAATAGGCCAGGTTTTCAGAATATCTATAATGAATATGCATGAGTAAGATTTGCATACACTACCTCCATTGTATGCAAATCTTTCTCATGCATATTCATTGTGGAAATCCTGAAAACCTGGCCTGTTTGTGGCACTCGAGGACTGGAGTTTGCCATCACTGCCCTAGACTATTCACAGAATCCTTGCGCACTAAATCAAAACTTGCCATGAAAAAGACTAGTGAGACATTTTCCATCCGCTAATCCACAAGGCTTTTGATTTCAAGGGATTAAACAATCTTGAATCTGTTAAGCCATTCTGCTCCTGCCCCCCGACCATTATTCAAATTTCCAACTGCTGATATCTGGTCTATATCAATAAATGCATAAAAAAATCGAAATGTAGCATATTAGCCAGTTAGGTACGGTTGAATATCTGGATAAGATATATTTACTCCATTATCTTTTGATCTACAGCCAATAAATATTGACCCCCAAAAGTATGAAAAGAAAAAGGAATAACTAAAGAAAAATGGATCAAAAGGAAGAAAGACTTGAGATAAAGAGAATAGAAAAAAGCTAGTCAGAAAGACCAAGGCTGTAAAATATGTTTCTAACTCCTCTAATGTTCAGTGGAGCCTTCTTCCAGTTTTTGTTTTTTATTTCTGATCTTTTATGTAATTGTTAGAGAAATCACTTTTACAGTTTTCTGTATAGCTTTGATTTCAGATTTTCTCTTTTCAAACTTCCCTTCTCCATTGTTATGTTTATTACTTGATATCCCTATAACTAACACGCAGACATTTGAGTTCCCCTCTTTCCAAATGAAAAGTGAATTAGTCCAAGTTACAGGGAAAAATTGAAAAAGGAAGTGACTATTTGCATTCCTTAGAAATTCAATTTAACTTTAAATCTTTATTACCCAGTAACTGTTGGGGATAATAAAATACTGATCCACTGGTACTGCTGAACACACATGCTGTATATCAATAACGTACCCACAATACAGCCATGTTGGACATGTTACATTTAAGGACAACTTTCAAAGAGTATAGGCTTCTAACTTTTGGTCTTTTTAAACATTTACTAGGGCTGAGTGCCTACATTTAGAATACTAACAAATAGCTGGCTACTGGGGTGGAATTAGAATGAGGAAACAAAGTTAGAAGCTTAGCACTAATTTTCATAACTAGACATCTAAATTAGGATCCTAAATCTAGGCAAATTAATAGCAGGCCTACATTTCTGTGAAGTTTCACCACAAAAGCTAGGACGTAAATTTGGCTGAAAATAGGAATTTAGCTTAGGTCCCTAATTTAGGAGCTCAGCTTTCTTTGAATATCAGTCCCTTAGAACCTGAAAACATTTTCACTTTGCTTCAGAAATGGTTATAAATGTACATCATTTTTTATGCCTTTCACTAGGTTATTGTATAATATGGGAATAGTTGTTAGGCAAATATAAATCTGGACTTTATATACCTCTGGTCAGTTTTCAATTTATCCTATATAGCTATGCTATTATCTGTGTACAATTTTTCAAAAGTATATTCTGCCTTTTTTGACCTTTCAAAGCAAATCTCCATCCCTCCTATTACTTCTCTCCAAACTCAACATTTCATTTTAACTTATATTCTTTATTGATATTTTTCTAATCAGTTCAATGAAGTTTGAGACTGATAGTCATGTGAACAAGTCATTGTTTCATAAACCAATGGATCTGTGCATTAATTAAATTTTAAGGGTTATCATTAACATATTTCAGCAACACTAAATTTGAACTTTATATTTTCTTAAAGTTCTGGTGTACTTACATTTTTCTCCACAACAGTTATCACACATTTTATTGCACTTTGTTGAGTCCCACACCTCATCAAAATGATGTGCTATCAGTACACGTCGACATCTAAAAGTGTTGAGATAAAAGGCATTGCATAACCATGCTGGTCTTATTCTGACTTATTAACTAGCAATAATATATTTACAATTCTGGCCAAGATGTTAAATTAATCTAGCCAAAGCAATAGCAGAAGAAAATATTAAAATCTTAAGTACATAAGAGGTTGTGGGATATATTTTATTGAGCAACTATGTATAAAACTATTACAAGCAATATCAGCTGAACCTATATAAGGTCATTATTCTGGTTTCACAGGTTTTCTAATAAAAGAAATGGTGTCGGTCAATCAAGAAATTTTTGTAAAGATTCTAACATTATGTGGCATAACTAATATTAGTTCACAAAAAGGTATGGTAATCATATAAATTGTTATGTTTTCCTATACACCAATGTAGTGATCTAGAAAATATTTTATAGTGCATTAGTTAATAACTAATACATTTGGGTAGAAGGTAACTTGGCCTATAAAATTAGACATGTTGCTAACCTTACACCATTGCTAGTGATGAAATTTGCTTTTTTACTTTAAGAGTGCACTAATATATCAGGAAAGGGGGATTGTGAAATAAGACTCATATATAGAGGTCAATATTCAAAGGGACTTGCCCAGTTAAGTTCAAGACTTAGACAAACCTGTGTTTTCAATTTCCCTTGAAACTGAATGGTTATGTTTTAGTCGTGTAAGTCATTACACAGCTAAAACTTAGCCAGATAAAAAAGAGGCAGGATGGAGGTGTTTATTTTATTTATTTATTTCGGATTTTTATATACCGGCATTCTCAATACAAGTATCGAATCAGGTCGGTTTACATAGAACAAAACTGTCGCAATAAAGGCGTTACATTAAACAGCGTTTCTTAACATATGAGTAACATATAACATATCATATAAAAATATAAATAAATAATACAAATTAAATATTACATAGACTATAATAATAATTAATAAGGTGTTGATTACATTTACCCAACTAGCACTGAATATTAATACTAGCTGGGTAAAGTTCTCCGGCTGATTGGCAAAAAAGCAGCCCTAAAGTTAGCCGGGCAACTGCTGGCCTGCCAAAAAAATCTAACAACCCACAAGCGGCTGAGCAGCCACAATATGTCCCAATCTCCCCATAAATCATTATGTAGTGCAGTGATGGCCAACCTTTTGAGCTCAGTGTGTCAAAATTCATAAAAAAACCGAGCGTAACTCGGGTGGTGTGTCACTTCTAGAAAAATCCATAATTGTGATATTTGTAGCTCTAATTAATAACAAGTTATAATTTTAATATATGTACTGTATTTATTAATAAAGCAAAAACAAATAATTCTTTACCTTGCCTGCTTAGTGACTTTTTTGTTGCTGAATTTCGTTGGCTAAATCTTCAATTAAAACACTCTCTCCCCCTCCACCCCCCCTCCCACACAAACTCTTACTCCCCTGGATTTTCTCATACACACTCATGCTCTCACACTCACTGGCTCCCTCACATACACACAAACACACACACCCAGGCAGGCTCCCAGTCATTTTCACACCACTCCCACTCCATCCTCCAGGCAGGCACCAATTCATTCTCACACTCACAGACCCCAGGCAGGCACCCATGCATTCACGCACATACACCCCCAGGCAGAGACCCATTCATTCACATGCACACACTAAAGGCAGACCCCCCTCTCTTTTGCCAGCAACCTCGGAACCTCTCTCATTCCTCTGCTGCCACTGTCACTGCTGCCACATGACTATTGGGGATGTTACTATTCTTGCACATTCCCAAAGATTACATGTGCCAATCACTAAAAATATATATATTTTTTTTAACCTTTGCTGTCTGATCTTAGTTTTCTAATTGATTGGTCACAGGCTTTTTTTTTTTTCCACCTTCCCTTTCTAATTTTTTCCACCTTCCCTTTCTTTTTTTTTTTTTTTGCCAATTCCTTTTATACTGTCTTTTTTTCTGTTTCTTTTCTCTCCATCTTCTTCCCTCAAACACACAGTCAGGTTCTCATTCTCACATGCATTTCTCTCTCTCACACACACACAGCTCTCACTGGCACATGCTGTCTGACTCACACACACAGGCTCTCTCTCACTCCCACATGCTGTCTTGCTCAAGCACATGCAGTCTCTGCAAACATTCAGGTCCTCACTCTCACACACAATCTCTCAACTCATGTCATACACGCGCGCGCACACACACAGACCCTCAGCCTCTCTCTCACCTCTGGGCCTCCTCTTCGCGGGTCGCGCAGGATGGGCTCTGCGGCAGCCCTGCTACCGGGCTTCTTCCTCTTCTCGAGCCGCTGCGATTTGAGATTCGCGGCGGCCCGTAAGCGCAAGCGATGCTCCTCTTCTGCACGCACTGATGCTTCACCTCCTTCCTGCCCACGCGGCTCCGGCAACCTTTACTTCCGGGGCCGCACAGGCAGGAAGGAGGAGGAGCATCAGCGCGTTCAACAGGATCTTTTTCTTTGGGCTGTGGTGAAGTGAGCCTCACCACGGCCCTGCCTATCTGCCAGTCGCTGCGCCGCATGCGCCTCCCTGCGCCCTGGGGCATTGTGGGGGGGGGGGGGGGCTGGAGGGATACTAAAAAACTAAAAAAATAATTTTAAAGGGTTGGCGCAGCCGAAAAAAAAAAAAAAGGCTCGGCACAGCTGATAAAAAAAAAAAAAAAAAAAAAAAATCGATAGTTCCGAAACGCTACGCGTGTCAGCAAAAACGGCTCGGCGTGTCACCTCTGACACGCGTGTCATAGGTTAGCCATCACTGATGTAGTGGATGGGCAGTCCCAATTTCTTCCTGATCTGCCCCCCCCCCCCCAATAAATCATTTTGTAGCAGGCAAGTAGCCCTGATCCCTCTTGCTTCTCCCAATAATTCTTTATGTAGTAGGTGAACAGCCTCCTCCCTTCCCCCAATTCCACCTCCACCTCTACTCTGAACCTCCCTCCCCCATTCCTTCACCCCTAAAAGTGTCAGCTAAGCCAGAAGAAAGTAGAGAGGTTTTGTCCTTCTCCTCCTGGCTTCAGTATTAAATACCAATAAAGCTGAGAGCTGTACAGGCATTTAATATTAATTTATTAACTTCATTGGCTTTCCAATTGGTTCTCACCAATGCTATAGTGGCATTTATTTATTTATTTAGATTTTTATATTCAGCTTTTCGGCACTTCAATGTGTACATCAAAGCAATAAGGCACTATAGGTATTTTCCTATATTTATTACCGAAGCCAGCAGGAGAGGAACAAAATCTCTCCTGCTACTGCTGGCTTAACTGACATTGAAGAGAAACTTTGATTGAGTGACCAGAGAGTTGAGTCTGGGGAGAGCACTAGATATGGTGTACTTGGATTTCAGTTAGGCCTTTGATACGGTTCTACTTGGCTGCCATAAATAAATTGAGCACCATTGGTATGGCCCCTAAAGTGACTGACTGGTTTAAAAACTAGCTGAATGGAAACAAAGAACAGTGGTGAACTGAGTTTACTCTGAGGAGAGGGGCATTGCTAGTGGTGTGCCACAAGGATCGGTACTTGGACCAGTTCAACATTTTTATCAGTGACTTTATGGAAGGAATGAAGGGAAAAAACCAGCTGTTTTTGCATAGGATACCAAAATCTGTAAAAGTGGAAACAGCCAGGGAGAAGTGGAAATATGAGAAGGAATCTAGTGAAGCTCAAGGAATAATCTAGAGATTGGCAGCTAAGATTTAACACTAAAATTTACAGTCTCATATATTTGTGCTGCAAAAATTGAAGAGAGAAATACAGTCTAGGGGTGAAATTCTTCAAAGCACAAAAGAAGATGGGGATCTGTGGGTGATCTTATCTGAAGGCGGTCACTCACAGATGGATAAGGTGACAGCAAAAGCCAGTACGATACAATGCTGAATAGGAAGAGGAATGGTTATCAGAAAAAAAGGAGGTGATATTGCCCCTGTATAATTTCCCTGGTGAGACCTCATTTGGAATACTGTGCACAATTCTAGAGATCGCACCTTCAAAAGAACACAAACTGGTTCAGAGGGTGGCTACTAAAATGATCAGTGGTGTTTGTTCTAAAGCATATGGGACAGACCTAAATAACTAAATATGTATATCCTAGAGGAAAGGCAGGATAGAGATATGATAGAGATATTTAAATATCTCCAATGTTTCCATGACCAGGAGACGGGCCTCTTTCAGTAGAAAGGAGGCTCTAGAACGAGGGGATGAAGGTGAAAGTGGGTAGACTCAGGAGTAATCTAAGGAAGTATTTTCTTATAGAGAGAGTGGTGGATACATTGAAAAATGGAGGTGGTGGAGATGAGGATAATATTTGAATTCAAGAACTCATGGGATAAAGCACAGGGGATCTTTGAGAGAGTGGAAGGGATTGTGGAGCAGAATAGTTGGTACAGATGGGCAGAATAAATAGCCTATCATGTTTCTGTGTAAGAATCTATTCTCCTTGTTTGCTGATACAGAACATTTATTTATTTATTTATTTAAGTGTTTCTGTTCCATCTATAACAAAAAGATGAGCTAGGTGAATTAAAACAATAGCAAGAAAAAATTAAAGTAAATACATTTTAGTCATTTAAAACAATATCACAAAGAAAAAAAATAAAAATGACAAGAAAAATGCAAAACACAAAATAAATAGAGAAATTACTTACCTGATAATTTCGTTTTCCTTAGTGTAGACAGATGGACTCAGGACCAATGGGTATAGTGTGCTCCTAATAGCAGTTGGAGACAGAGTCAGATTTCAATCTGACGTCAGCACTACATATACCTCTGCTGGAAGCTCTGCTCTTCAGTATTCTCCTCGAAAAGCAATTGTGGATATATGAGTGTTTGAATACCTTGATTAACTTGAACTGGTTGATGTGAATTTTACCTGGAGACCGCCAGTGCACTCAACCGAGAAACGCCGACACCTGGTAACTATGGGTGTCCTAACTAGAGGTAAAGCGTGGCTTACCCGTGCTTGTCTTGCTCTCGGGGATTGTCACCCGAGGTTTCCGAATTCTGAGGCAGCCGTGGGCGGGATACTGAGACCATCTGTCTACACTAAGGAAAACGAAATTATCAGGTAAGTAATTTCTCCATTTCCTAGCTTGTAGCAGATAGACTCAGGAACAATGGGATGTATAAAAGCTACTCCTGAACTGGGCGGGAGGCTGCCCGTGGCTCACTTAGTACTGCCCATGCAAATGCTGTGTCCTCCCGGGCCTGAACATCCAGGCGGTAGCACCTTGAGAAGGTGTGAATGGAGGACCATGTCGCCACCCTACAGATCTCGGCAGGTGACATCATCTTGGTTTCTGCCCAGGACACTGCCTGGGCTCTGGTGGAATGGGCCTTGATTTGTAGAGGTGGAGAGGCTTGCCTGCCTCTACATAGTCCGCCTTGATTACTTCTTTGATCCAGCAGGCTATGGTTGCCCGCGAGGCCGCTTCTCCTTGTTTCTTCCCGCTGTGAAGGAAGAATAGGTGGTCCGTCTTTTGTACAGATTCCGATCTTTCCAGGTATTGGACTAGGAGTCTGCCGACGTTAAGATAGCGAAGGAGGCAGCGTGAGTCTTCAGAGTCCTTATGCTCGTCTGGAAATGGCAGCGAGATGGTTTGGTTTAGTTGGAAATGAGAAACCACCCTTGGGAGGAAGGAGGGAACAGTGCGAAACTGTATGGATCCCGGTGTGAATCTGAGGAACGGTTCCCGACTGGATAATACTTGAAGTTCGGAGATGCGACAGGCTGAACATATTGCCACTAGGAATGCAGTCTTCAAGGTCAGGAGCCGTAGGGACAGACTGCGTGAAGGTCTAAAAGAAGATCCTGCTAGGAAGTCGAGTACTAGCTTGAGATTCCATATGGGTACCGGCCACTTTAGAGGTGGTCGGATTTGCTTGACCCCTCTCAGGAAGCAGGAGACATCTGGATGGGAAGATAGACTGATGCCGTCCACTTTGACTCTGAAACAGGCCAGCACAGCCAGTTGAACCTTGATGGAGTTGAGAGACAACCCCTTCAAGCCGTCCTGCAGAAATTGCAGGATCATGGGAATTTTGACTTTCCGCGGAATATTGTCACGGTCTTCACACCAGGCTTCGAATATTCTCCATATTCGTATGTAAGTTAAAGATGTGGAAAACTTGCGTGCTCGGAGCAAGGTGTCAATCACTGCCCCCGAGTATCTGCTCTTCTTCAGGCGAGTCCTCTCAATGGTCAGACCGTAAGCAAGAATCGAGTTGGATCTTCATGGAGGATTGGTCCTTGCTGGAGCAGGTCCCTGTGTGGAGGTAGACACAGAAGGTTCCTCTCCAGAAGTCTTTGCATGTCTGCGTACCACAGCCTTCTTGGCCAGTCTGGGGCCATTAGAAGTACTAGCCCTCTGTGGTGTTCTATCTTGCAGATGATCCCACCCAGTAGTGGCCATGGAGGAAAGGCATACAGCAGGTCTTCCTGTGGCCAGGTCAGGACCACGGCGTCGATCCCCTGGGATTGTGGTTCTCGTCTGCGGTTGAAGAACTTGGGGACTTGGGCGTTGGACCGGGTTGCCAGAAGATCCATGGCTGGAGTTCCCCAGCAATCTATTATTAACTGGGAGGCTGTGGTTGACAGTCTCCACTCCCCTGGGTCTAGACTTTCCCTGCTGATGTAATCCGCAGCGACGTTGTCTTTTCCCACGATGTGGGCAGCTGATATCCCTTGTAGGTTTGCCTACATCCACGCCATTAGGGGGTCTATTTCCAGGAACACCTGTTGGCTTCTGGTTCCTCCCTGTCGATTGATGTAGGCCACTGTTGTGGCGTTGTCAGACATGACTCTGACAGATTCGCCCCGGAGTCTGTGACTGAAGCGTAGGCAGGTTGTCCGACTGCACGGGCTTCCAGATGGTTGATGTTCCATCCTGACTCTTCCTTGTCCTATTGTCCCTGGGCTGTCAGTTCCTGACAGAGGGCTGCTCACCCTCATAGGCTCGCCGTGGTGAGCAAGACCCAGGTCGGTGGGGATAGCCTTACTCCCATGCTCAGGTGGTCGTCTTGTAGCCACCATAGGAGCTGGATCCGTACTTCTGCCGGTAATTTCCTGGCCGAAGACGGGGCATCAGAGGCGCTGGCGGAAAGCTGTTGAAGTGTGTCATGGTGGTTCTTCAATTCCATTACCGCATCTCGGACCTTATCCCCGAAAGTTTCCACCTGTGCAGGGGAGGTCTAATAGCCTTTCCTGCACCTCCGAACAGAGGTCAGAAGCTCTGAGCCAGGTCAGAAGTTCTGAGCCAGGCCATTCTCCGGGCGCCGATGCCCACCGCGGCCACCCAGGCTGCTGTCTCAAAGATATCATAGGTGGAACGCACCTCATGCTTGCCACCTTCTAGACCCAGGACAATGGCCGAGAGTGCCTCTTGTTGCTGTTGAGGCAAGCCCTCTGCGAGGTCCTGGACCTGTTTCCAGAGGTTCTGGTTGTACTGGGTCATGTATAGCTGGTAGGCGGCAATACGGGTGACCAGCATAGCATCCTGAAAGACCTTCCTGCCCAAAGCATCAAGCTCCCTATGCTCTTGCCCCGGGGGGGGGGGGGGGGGGCAGAGGCGTGCATGCGGGAGCACCGGACCTTCTTCAGGGCAGACTCCATGACCACCAACTGGTGGGGGAGGTGTCGCATCTCAAACTCCATGGCTTGCTGCACCACATAGGTGGCATCAGCCTTTCTGTTGTCAGGGGAGACAGAAATAGGGTGCTTCCAGATACGGAGGAGGAGGTCCTTGAAGATGTCGTGGATGGGAACCGCCACGATCTCCTTCGGAGCATCGACGAACTGGAGTACTTCCAGCATGTTACGTTACGCTTCCTCCTCCATGAGCAACTGAAAGGGAATGGCTTCAGCCATGGCTCTGACAAATCCCGCAAAGGACAGATCCTCGGGGGGGGGGGGGGGGGGGGTGACCGGCGCTGTTCCTCCGGTGGGGAGGACTCTGAGAGGGGGTCGTCCGAATAATTGGAGGACGACTCCATGGAATCATTTCCACAAGTGTCGTAAGGCCCTTCCTCCTCACTAGGGCTAGCATGACGCAGGCGAGGCCCATGAGGGGCATCAGCCTTGGGCTCTGATGGCTTCGGAGGCCTTGAGGGCAAAACGGGAATCAATGGTTTCCCTGGCATTGAGGGGACCAGAGGCCGTGGGAGGCCAGAAGGACCCGACAGGGACTCAGGGAACCATGGTCTGGGAAACATGGTACCAGCCGTATCGTCCTCCTCTGAGGATCCGAATATCAAGATTGCTCCAGTGGGGGGCATCAGAGGCCGTTGGGGAACCGAAGGCCCCACGAGCACCAGTTGCATCGGTAAGGTGCCTAAAAGGATGTCCAGACGATCCAGCAGAGGTGCTAAAATTGACTGCGGAGGCTTGGGCACCGGTATGGGGGCTGGTGGCATGGGCGGCTCGATGCTTTGATGCACTTTGAGCACTGCGGATTGCACCCTGCAGTCCAGCTTCTCCTGAAAGTCTTGTGAGGCCAGGACTGATGGAGGGGGATGAGGTATCACCGGCTCTTCCTCAGGTCTCCAAGGTAGCATGGTGCCTGGCACCAATATCGGTGGGGAATGCCTGGGACTCCCAGGGACATCAGAGGATGGAGCCTCCGATGACCGGTGTCACTTCAGTGGCAGCACAGCAGTTGCCGGTGCCGCACCGGAACTGGAGCCATGACTTGACGGCAGCTGGTGGCGATGCTTGCGGGATCTCCCATGGTGCTCGGCCTGGTCTTTCCCCAGTGCCGAGGAGACGGAGGACCCCGATGTCTGGGAGAACGGTGAAAATACCAAGGATCTATCACCGTTCCTGCAATCCTTTGAAGAGCTAACGAGAGGAATAGAGAGAAGGGGATGTATCGAGAGGCTCCCAATGACCTCTCGACATCGATGGTTCCAACGCAGGAGTGGAAGCAGCAGACTTGGAAGAACCAAAAAGCTTCTCCATCTTATCAAGGCATGCCCGATGGCCTTTGGGAGTCATTTGGTCACACAGGCGACACCCATGGACGTCATGCAAGGCCCCCAGGCAGAGGTGGCAAACTTCATGCGGATCCGTGATGGACATGGTCAGAGGGCACTGGGGGCACAGACGAAAACCAGTCGATGCCATGAAAAAACACCCGGTGTACGGTCAATGACTGGCAGGAATCAACTGCAAAATTGAAAAAGGCAATAGTAACCTACCACACCGAGGAGGCACCAACTGCGAAGGGGGACCCGATGAGGAAAAACCAGGAAAAAGACCCGGATACTGTTGAGAAAAAATAAAAAATAGAGGAGCTCCACAAACCACAAGGCAACTGCACCTCGGAAAATAAGAGACTGAAGGGGGACATTGCCTGCACACATGGATAGTGGCATGTTGGGCATGCTCAGTGTGCTGGTCAAAGCTTATAGAAACTTTGACAAATGTTTTCCATGCCGGGCTCCATCGGATGATGTCACCCACAAGTAAGGACTATCATCCTGCATGTCCTAGAATGCAAATATTAGGACAGCACTAGCCCAAGTAAAACACAGTCATTCTGTCCTATAGCTTCATCATCCCTTAAGGAAAGGGCCTCAAATAAAAAAAAAAGAAAGAAAAAGTTTCATAGAGGAAGAGAGCGGCCATAGCCCCAAGGTGTCATGTTTTTCTCTAGGTGGGGTCAGGTATAGGCAGTGCTTTTCCTCAGGATATTATCTAACCATGGGTGAGGTACAGCCCTGTTATGTTAAAGGCTAGATGCATTTATGTAGTATTTATCACTGAGTGCCCCTTTTTGCAGGTCAAGAAATTATTCATCAGAGCTATTCCCTGCATATCCTATGCAAGCAGCACATCACATCCAATACACCTGACAGTCAGTACCCAGCAAGGAGGGCCATGTTTCACCTTTCCTTCCATGTCAGGAAGGAAGTTCAGAGGATGGATCACAGCCACCTATTCAGGACTGGAGATCAAAATAATCTCTGACCTGTCACAAAACAACTTAACTTGAAGAAAAAAAAAATTAAAGCCCTTAAGTACATGACTCAGAGTTAACATCCATTACCTCTTGGGTTTCCCTTTTTGTAAAAAAAACGGACAAATTCCCAGGAAGTGGAGTAGTAGTATAGTGGTTAGAATAGCCGGCTATAACCCAGGAAAACCAGGGTTTAAATCCCACTGTCACTCCTTGTGACCTTGGGCAAGTCACTTTGGGGTAGATTTTAAAAGAAGCGCGAGTGGTCTACATTTGTGCACGCTACCCGGCGCGCACAAATGAACGCCCGATTTTATAACATGCGCGCATCTTATAAAATCCAGGGTCAGTGCGCGCAAGGGGGTGCACAATTGTGCACCCTGCATGCGCTGAGCCGCGCTGCCTTCCTCCGTTCCCTACCCCCTCTCACCACCTTCCCTGGACTCAATGAGATGTTGTCAGCCGGCAGGTTTGGTGCCTGCTCAGCACTACTCTCCGCCACTTAAAGTTCACAGCCTGGGCAAAGAAAGACTTGATTTGAGGCTGAAGCAATTCAGGTAAAGGGGATGAAGATATTACCTCCCTTACCCTAGCTTTTTGTTTTGTATGAGGCATTATTGTAGAAGAAATAATTTTCTAGGCAGTCCAAGAATTAGAGCGTTCCTGCCCTGCTTCTCACCTAGCGGCCATCTTGCCTCTATGCCCGATTTTATAACATGCACGTGCAGAACGCGCGCATGTTATAAAATCCAGGGGCGGCGCACGCAAGGGGGTGCACAATTGTGCAACTTGCGCACGCCGAGCTGCGCAGCCTTCCTCCATTCCGCCCCCCACCTTCCCCTACCTAAACCCCTCCTTACCTTTGTCCTATAAGTTGCGCCTGCCTCCGGGCAGACGTAGATTGTGCGCGCCGGCCAACGGCTCCGGCCCCGCCCCCCAGACCGCCCCACTGACACCCTGCCCCTTTTTCAAAGCCCCGGGGCATACGCCCGTCCCAAGGCTCGGTGTGCACAGGTGCGGGTTTTCGGGGTTACGCATGTAACCCTTTGAAAATCCGCCCCTAATCCTTATACTTCACTTTCATGCAGCTCAAACACTGCTCTCTGCATCAATGGCGGGGGTAGAAGGAAATTAGAATAAAAAATGTTACCAATAAGGGCCCTGAACTCAGCGGTCGGAGTAACAGATAAGTATGAGAAAATAAGTGTGAAAGCTTGCTGGGCAGACTGGATGGGCCTATTGGTCTTCTTCTGCAGTCATTTCTATGTTTCTATGTAAATGTAGTGCTAATTGTCTTTTTTGAAGGCGTTTAACAAAAAGCCTCATGAGAGGCTCCTGAGAAAATTAAAAAGTCATGGGATAGAAGGCAATGTCCTATTGTGAATTGCGAACTGGTTAAAAAATAGGAAACAGAATAGGACTACATGGTCAGTTTTCTCAGTGAAGGTAAACAGTAGAGCACCTCAGAAATCTTTACTGGGACTGTTACATTTTAATATATTTATAAATGATTTGGAGAAGGGAACAACAAGTAAGTTGATCTAATTTGCAGTCAACACAAAATTATTCCGAGTAGTTAAATCACAAGTGGATTGTGAGAAACTGCAAGACGACCTTGTGAGACTGGGAGAATAAGCATCCAAACGGCAGTTGAACTTTAATGTGGACAAGTGCAAAGTGATGCACTATAGGGAAAAGTAATCCAAACATTACACAATGTTAGGTTCCATATTAGGAGTTGCACCCAGGAAAAGGATCTAGGTGTTGTCATGAAAATCCTCAGCTCTCTGAGCAGCAGCAGTCAAAAAAGGCAACAGAATATTTGGAATTATTAGGAAAGGAATGAAGAATGCATAATACCCCTTTATCACCCTACGGTATGACCACACCTAAAGTAGTGTGTGAAATTCTAGTTGCTGCATCTCAAAAAAGATATAGTTAGAACTGGAAAATGTACAGAGAAGAGCCAACAGAATGATAAAGTGAATGGAAAGGCTAAAAAGGTTAAGATTCTTGAGCTTGGAGAAGAAATGGCTAAGGGGAGATATGACAGAGATCAATAAAACCATGAGTAGAGTAGAACAGGTAACTGTGAATAAATTGTTCATTCTCAAAAATAAAAAGACTAGGGGACCTCCATGAAGTTACTAAGCAGCATATTTTAAACAAATCTGAGAAAATACTTTTTCACTTAATGCATAATTAAGTTCTGTAATTCATTGTCAGAGGATGTGGTAAAGGCAGATAATTTACAACTACTATAGTATGAGATGTTTGTATGGCTAGACTTAAAATTGTCTATGAAGGCCTAAATTACCATAGTCAATAAGTAGGCATTTGGGCAACTACATTTGCTTTGAGAAATGCGATCCTTTTTTCATCATACCTTGACATACTAGTGCAAAGAGTAGTAATAGCCCACATAGATTACTGTATATCAATCTATGATGTTCTATTCCAGAAGCAACTTTAAAGGTTGCAATGAGTACAGAACTTTGCAGCTAGACTGCTTACTAATTCTAGCTAAAGAGATCACATGACACTTGTGTTAGAAAAGTTACATTGGTTACCAGTTTACTATGACAACCAATTTAAACTATTTACATTCGTTTTGAAAACTCTGAATGGCCTTTGACTAGAATATTTAAGTAGCTCTGGGCAGGCTACCATGTAGGTGAGAAAAGGCCCTCTCTGGTTATTGAACTTACTGCCCAAAGAGATAAGACTGGATTAAGACTACCTTCAGTTCAGGCATGGATTCAAAACCTGGCTGTTCAGACAGGTTTCCAATATTATTGACTAGCCTTTTAGTTTATTAGAGAAGGCACCGTGAACTTGTTTCGCTCTGCCGCTTATAACATGGGACAAGCTGCGGGGAGCACTGGTAGAATAGCAGGGGGCGGGGGAGGAGTATGATGACGAATGGCAATAGCAACAATTTTAAAATGCTGCTTTGCGATTGGTCGGGAGAGTTTTGGCGGGCTTAGAAGCTAATAATGGCAGTCAGGAACCAGCAGCGAAGCAGAGCACAGATTTTCTGTTTTGCTCCGGTGCTGTTTTCTGGCTGACGCGATTAGGCTTTAGTTAGTGTCAGGTTTGCGACAGCTTGTGGATCGGAGGATGCGCAGGGCTCGAGCAAGGAATGCTGCCAAGCCACATGGGGCTGTCCCAGCGGAGAGTAGGAGGTCGGAAAACAGAGCAAGGTCCCCCGCCCCAGCCTCCGTCTGGAGCAGGCTGGTAAGTGTAGCTTCGGCGCCCCCGGGTGTTAGATTGCCGGTTCCTGCGGCCGACCGAGGGCCACCAAGGCGCATGAGTTCACACGGCCCACCCCCCTCCAGGCTGATTCGGGGGAGAGCGGCCACGCCCAGCGGGGGGAGGTGCCGCGGGAAGGCAGGTCCTGCCCGGCCTTCTATGCCCGGATCGGCCTCGTCCCGGCCGAATTGTACACAGTATTCAAGGTGCGGTCTCACCATGGAGCAATACAGAGGCATTATGACATTTTCCGTTTTATTCACCATTCCCTTTCTAATAATTCCCAACATTCTGTTTGCTTTTTTGACTGCCGCAGCACACTGAACCGACGATTTCAATGTGTTATCCACTATGACGCCTAGATCTCTTTCTTGGGTTGTAGCACCTAATATGGAACCCAATATTGTGTAATTATAGCATGGGTTATTTTTCCCTATGGGGCGGATTTTCAGAGCCCTGCTCGCCTAAATCCGCCTAAATCCGGGCGGATTTAGGCGAGCAGGGCCCTGCGCGCCGGTGCGCCTATGTTCAATAGGCCTACCGGCACGCGCAGACCCCGGGACTCGTGTAAGTCCCGGGGGTTTGGCGAGGGGAACGTGTCGGGGCCGGGCCCGGCCGTCGCAGCGTTTGGGGGGCGGGCCCGGGGGCGTGGCCACGCCCTCTGTACCTGCCCCCAGGTCGCGTCCCGGCGCGCTAGCGGCCCGCGGGGATTTACGTCTCCCTCTGGGAGGCGTAAATCCCCCGACAAAGGTAAGGGGGGGGGGCTTTAGACAGGGCCGGGCGGGTGGGTTAGGTAGGGGAAGGGAGGGGAGGGCAAAAGAAAGTTCCCTCCGAGGCCGCTCCGATTTCGGAGCGGCCTCGGAGGGAACGGGGGTAGGCTGCGCGGCTCGGCGCGCACCGGCTATACAGAATCGATAGCCTTGCGCGCGCCGATCCAGGATTTTAGCGGCTACGCGCGTATCTACTAAAATCCCGCGTACTTTTGCTTGCGCCTGATGCGCCAGCAAAAGTACGCCAATTCGCGCGGTTTGAAAATCTACCCCTATATGCATCACCTTGCACTTATCCACATTAAATTTCATCTGCCATTTGGATGCCCAATTTTCCAGTCTCACAAGGTCTTCCTGCAATTTATCACAATCTGCTTGTGATTTAACTACTCTGAACAATTTTGTGTCATCTGCAAATTTGATTATCTCACTCGTCGTATTTCTTTCCAGATCATTTATAAATATATTGAAAAGTAAGGGTCCCAATACAGATCCCTGAGGCACTCCACTGTCCACTCCCTTCCACTGAGAAAATTACCCATTTAATCCTACTCTCTGTTTCTTGTCTTTTAGCCAGTTTGCAATCCATGAAAGGACATCGCCACCTATCCCATGACTTTTTACTTTTTCTAGAAGCCTCTCATGAGGAACTTTGTCAAACGCCTTCTGAAAATCCAAGTATACTACATCTACCGGTTCACCTTTATCCACATGTTTATTAACTCCTTCAAAAAAGTGAAGCACATTTGTGAGGCAAGACTTGCCCTGGGTAAAGCCATGCTGACTTTGTTCCATTAAACCATGTCTTTCTATATGTTCTGTGATTTTGATGTTTAGAACACTTTCCACTATTTTTCCTGGCACTGAAGTCAGGCTAACCGGTCTGTAGTTTCCCGGATCGCCCCTGGAGCCCTTTTTAAATATTGGGGTTACATTTGCTATCTTCCAGTCTTCAGGTACAATGGATGATTTTAATGATAGGTTACAAATTTTTACAAACAGGTCTGAAATTTCATTTTTTAGTTCCTTCAGAACTCTGGGGTATATACCATCTGGTCCGGGTGATTTACTACTCTTCAGTTTGTCAATCAGGCCTACCACATCTTCTAGGTTCACCGTGATTTGATTCAGTCCATCTGAATCATTACCCATGAAAACCTTCTCCATTATGGGTACCTCCCCAACAGCCTCTTCAGTAAACACCGAAGCAAAGAAATCATTTAATCTTTCTGCGATGGCCTTATCTTCTCTAAGTGTCCCTTTAACCCCTCGATCATCTAACGGTCCAACTGACTCCCTCACAGGCTTTCTGCTTCGGATATATTTTAAAAAGTTTTTACTGTGAGTTTTTGCCTCTACAGCCAACTTCTTTTCAAATTCTCTCTTAGTCTGTCTTATCAATGTCTTACATTTAACTTGCTAATGTCATAATGCCTCTGTATCGCTCCATGGTAAGACTGCACCTTGAATACTGTGTACAGTTCTGGTCGCCGCATCTCAAAAAAGATATAATTGCGATGGAGAAGGTACAGAGAAGGGCTACCAAAATGATAAGGGGACTGGAACAGCTCCCCTATGAGGAAAGGCTAAAAAGGTTAGGAGTTTTCAGCTTGGAGAAGAGACGGCTGAGGGGGGATATGATAGGGGTGTTTAAAATCATGAGAGGTCTAGAACAGGTAGATGTGAATCGGTTATTTACTCTTTCGGATAATAGAAAGACTAGGGGGGCACTCCATGAAGTTAGCATGTGGCACATTTAAAACTAATCAGAGAAAGTTCTTTTTCACTCAACGCACAATTAAACTCTGGAATTTGTTGCCAGAGGATGTGGTTAGTGCAGTTAGTATAGTATAAGTTCTTGGAGGAGAAGTCCATTACCTGCTATTAATTAAGTTGACTTAGAAAATAGTCACTGCTATTACTAGCAATAGTAGCATGGAATAAACTTAGTTTTTGGGTACTTGCCAGGTTCTTATGGTCTGGATTGGCCACTGTTGGAAACAGGATGCTGGGCTTGATGGACCCTTGGTCTGACCCAGAATGGCATGTTCTTATTGCATATCAGCAAGTGTTAGTGGGTAAACAAGTGTGGGAGTAGCTTGCTTATTACGGAGGTTACTACCCAAACCAATTAGCTGGATACTTCACTTAGATACAGCTCCAGCACTGCTATCTACGATGGTGGGGTTGGAAGGGAAATAGAACCAAAAAAATTATTTAAAGGGACAAGAGTAACAGAAAAGTATGAAAAAAAAAAGTGTAAAACCTTGCTGGGCAGACTGGATGGACTGTTTGGTCTTCTTCTGCCGTCATTTCTATATTTCTATGTTAACATTTTGACCCGTAATGCCTTTCAAATAAGTTCCCACAGTTTGGTCAACTTGGTCTTGGGCAACCTGGACACCATTCTCTCAGAATGAAGTGGATTTCCAAGAAAACAAGTGACAGTTGTTGGGCCCCTCTGTCTTCTCTTGCATTAAAGGCACCTCCAGTTCCTTGGCTATTGCATGAAATTTGCTCAATAAGCATTCGCAAGTACCCTCGCCTGCAGGTCCCACAAATAGGAAGTCATCCAAATAATGGATCACATTCTTGGATTGTGTCGTATACTCAACCACCCACTGCAGGAAGGAACTGAAGAGCTCAAAGCATGAGCATGATACAGAGCAACCCATGGGCATGCATTTATCAAAATAGAATTGACTCTTGAATTGAAAACCTAGCAACAGGAAGCTGGATGGGTGTCTGTCTTGGCCATTAATGCTCCTTTTCCACACTCCCTCAGCAAAGCAATTGCACTATCAAATAATGCCTATTGCACTCTGCACTCCTCTTGTGGCAGGTGATTGTTCACTGATCCCCCGTGGGTGAATTTACCTGGCTCCTTTTTTGGCACTACTGCAAACAGCGAAAATATCATATCCCTAAAAAAAGGGGGGGGGGGGGGGGGGGGAGTGTCAGAGAATGGACCCGCCATTCTGTCCCGGGCCGATTCACATTCAATTTTTTGCTGTATGATATTGCTATGCTTCCTGACTGAGGGTGCGCATTGGAGGGGGAATTCCCACAGATCCTACCCTGATATGGAATAATACACCCTCCCTGGAATCCTTCCTATAACTTGCTCGCCGCCCACCTCCTAGGATAAAGATCTAACCATAACCACAAGCTGTAAAATCTTATCGGAGCTGCTGCCTTCTGAAAGATGGAGGATTCATCTGGGCTTACTAGAACTCCCTCCCGTGACCTTTTTGTGGCACTTAAAAGCCGGGTGTGCCCTGAAACAAGTCTAGCAAACATGTTTAAATTTACATTCTTGAAAATTACATGCTGATTTATTGAAACGCCAAACATTATTATTATTACCCGCTGTGCCGGTCCCTCAACCCAGCTACCCGCACTACCAGGCTTCATGATTGTCCTACCTCTTCCTCCTGCATCACTTGCCTTATTTATCTGTTTGAGCCACAGCTGATGTCCTGAGTGCCCCCATTACAAAGTGATTCTCCTTCATGTTATCCCTGAATTGCTCGTCATAGTTAAGCCATGCCCATCCCTCATACTCCTTGTATGCCTCCAGGATGGTGTCCGCATAACTTAACATTAGACCATACTGTGTTGGGTCATCCTACCAGAATAATCATCCTTTGGAATGTTTTTGTTCAATTAAGTATGCTTCTCGGAACTTTTATATCTGGCCCCCCCAACCACATCCCTCTTCCTGTCCTTCTTCCTACCATCTCTATTCCTCCACCCCTCCATTATCCTGAATATATCAATATATTTGCGCTTCTTAATTTTCTCTCT
The DNA here is from genome assembly GCF_901001135.1 of Rhinatrema bivittatum. Lineage (NCBI taxonomy): Eukaryota > Metazoa > Chordata > Amphibia > Gymnophiona > Rhinatrematidae > Rhinatrema > Rhinatrema bivittatum. The sequence continues at coordinate 290,833,930 of NC_042618.1, forward strand.
CAGCACCCTGGGCACACTTTCCCATAACTCTGATAATGTGGGCATGACTGGAGGCTCCCTGTTAGCGTCATCTGCCTCGCCCTCCCGCCATGTGGGACCACTGTCAAAGGAGTTGTTCACATCAGAAGTCTCCTACACACTGCTAGAGTTAGACCTGGAGCTATCTTTCTTCCTTCTCTTCCTTTTCTCCTTGCCCTTTTTCACCGGTGCCCCCTCCGTAGTTCCCAGCTTTGCTCTCTGCCTACTTGCCACTTGCTCACTCTCCAACTCACCCCTTACGACATTGGAACCTTTGACGACTGCCCCGCCTGCAGGTACAGCTAGTCCCAGGAAAATTCTCACCACACACCTTTTGCTCTGTCATATTAGCCTCTTGGGCACGACTGCATTTGTTGGAGCTCTGCTAGATTGTTGCATCAGTGCAGTGAGTACACTGAGACTTGCCACTGTCTCGCTCCCAGCTGCTGGACTGAGACACACTGAAACTCCTGTGTGCCACTGACAACTCCTGCCCCAAGCACCTGAATAGAAATACTGTCCGATTGCACCGTGGCCTGTGCCGGCCTCGGTGCTAATGCAGGAGGAAAATAAGAGTATGGCCTTTTGAGACCTGTATATCTGGGTTGTACCCACTGCAGAAGAAAACCCGCATTATTTCCCAACATATAGTTTGCTTAACCCGTATTACCCGGGTTCAAGCCTGCATGTATACTTGCCAAGGCACACAAGCAATCCATCCCATTCCTGGCCAGGCTGGTGCGTACCCCATCATTGCTGGTTGCTGAATTTCAGATGTTCTGAAGGGGTCAGGGGTCCCCGCCCCTTGGCCTGCTTGACTCTGCTGCACCCCTAATTCAGCACCTCTCTTGCTGACTGCCGCTATCGGCAGACTGGCAGTTAAGAAGGAGCCATCACCCGACTGCTGACATTGGCTCCAAATTTGCCTGTGCTGACCTGCTGTGCTAGTAAAGTAGGTTGTCCCGGAGCCCGCCTGCCCGCTGCTGCTCTGGGCTGCTGACTCCTGAAAAATAGGAAGGGACAGCGCTCCCTGTTCCAGCATCTGTTGTTCAGTATGTGCTGGAGGCAATGGCCCTCTAACCCCTGCCTCCTGGATTTCCACGGCCACTGTACCCATTGCCGCTGCACATTCCTGCCCTGGCCCACCATCTTCAACAGGCCTGTTCTGACGGTCTTCTCTCGTGCTGCCTCGTCCTTGAGCTTTGCATTTTGCCCCGTGTTTTTTGCTTTCCCTCTGAACTGACCACCGAGTTTCCCTCCATTTCCTTCTCAAGGGCCATGCACCGAGCACCAGAACGCAGCTGCCTTGTCTTCCCCCGTGCTTCCATCGTGTGACAGTATTGGGTTCCTTTAACCTCCCTTTTTTTTTTAAACTTTATTCAATGCCCCCAAAACAGTCACCTCTTATTTTTCTGCGCGGGCCCTTTTTGTCCACAAACTGGGTTCGACGGGGGGATTCACCTCCAAACTGCCTGTTCTGCTGCCAGCCACCATGTGAGCCTCCTCCTAGGTGCCTATGGGCCTCAGTAAAATGACCAACTGGTTCGCTTGGCTGCCACACCAATAACCTCCTCCACGACCCCTCCTGACCCTCTTGGCGCTGACCCGCTGGGCTCCTGCCGCCACATGGGCCTCCTGTGCTGTACCACTAAGGTACTCCAAATGATCGCCGGCTAACGCTCCTCGATCAACCACTCCTAGATTTTTGTTGCTGGCAAATGGGGGAACTTTCTTGAAGCTGCAGCTATATATGGGGCTGTGACCTCATCAAACAGTGCCTGCGACACCACAGTGACATCAGTCTGCTGACTGAAACACCACGGGACACCTCTGGATACTTATACCATTAAGTTCCCCATGGCTCCCTTGCTCTACCCATGTCCCGGGTAGTGCTGGGAGCTGTGTGCTCCCGGTGCCCTGTTATTTGTGTGGCCCCGGGCACCAGATCTAGGACTTTGCATTAAGTTCTATTATCAAAGCAGGACTTAAACTGTGAAGAAAAAAGATGGAGAACTTACCAGAAGGGTAGCATCTATTTAACGGTTCATATTACAATAGGTATATTTTAGATTAGATGTTTCACATGATGTTTTCAAGTGTCTTAGGTCATATTTGAGCAATTTTCTTACTTACCAGACAAATAACTTTTAGTTAATATAAAGCTCAGCAACAAAAGCCACAACATATGGAATGCTTACAAATGTAACAGGCAGTCTACAGAAGTAAAACAAACATGGATTAACATACCTATTTTGATTCAGGCAGTAGGACACCATTTCATACAACTTCTTTTGCCCCACATTCTCCATTACTACCATTGCGCTTATTCTGAATATATCACCAAAACCATAATACAAAATGCAGTCAGCTTTCTGATCATCCCGACCTAGAAATATATAAAAAATATTTTAGACTTAATATTAAAAATAAAGATCTGTGAATAAGATGGTAAAACTAAGTTGTTTACCGAGAGCACCATGGAAAACGGAATAAGCAGCCACACAAATGGGCGACATCTGATGGCACCAATGCAGAGCAACTTCTACAGGCATATGTAGGACTTCCAGTGTAGCCGCCGCTGCACGGAGCCCCTCAGTCTTAGAGGAATCTTTAAAAGAAACCAACTCCAAGGGAAAATGGGAGAGCATGCATGGTTGATTACCTTGCTGTCCATGGAAAGCACCTGTTACAGATGAGCAATTACACTTTCTCAAAAATAAATAAATAAATAAATAAAGCAGCAGTAATCAGCCGTACAAGAAGGACCTACAGGATAAAGTTTACCTTAAAACAATAAATAAGCCATAGAAATGACGGCAGAAGAAGACCAAATGGCCCATCCAGTCTGCCCCGCAAGCTTTCACACTTTTTTTTCTCATACTTATCTGTTACTCTTGGCCTTTAGTAACCTTTTGTTTCTATTTCCCTTCCACTCCCCCATTAATGTAACCTTTTGGTTCTATTTCCCTTTCCACCCCCGCCATTAATGAAGAGAGCAGTGCTGGAACTGCTTCTAAGTGATGTATCTAGCTTAATTTGTTAGGGGTAGTAACCGCCACAGTAAGCAAGCTACTACCACACTTATTTGTTTACGCAGCCTGTGCAATTCAGTCCTTGTTGGTTATCTGAATATAAATCCACTTTTCTTCACACCCCCTGCCGTTGAAGCAGAGAGCTACTCTGGATATGTATTGATAGTGAAGTATCAGGCTTAATTGATTCAGGGTAGTAACCGCAGTAACAAGCAAGCTACACCCATGCTTATTTGTTTACCCAGACTGTGTAATTCAGTCCTTGTTGGTTGTTGTCTGAATATAAAATCATCTTTTCTTCATTTCCCCCTGCCGTTGAAGCAGAGAGCTACACTGGATAAGCATTAAAAGTGAAGTATCAGGCATGTTTGGTTTGGCATAGTATCTGCCGTAACAAGCAAGCTACTCCCCGCTTTTTTGTGAATTCAAATCCTTTATTCCACATTTCCTCTTGCCGTTGAAGCATAGAGCACTGTCAGAGTTGCATAAACCGTGTGTATGTCTATTGAATAAGGATATTATCTCCAGGTAGTAGCCGTCTTTCCCGCAAGCCACCCTCTCTTCATCACATCCTCTAGACTTTATGGATCCACAGTGTTTATCCCACGCCCCTTTGAAGTCCTTCACAGTTTTGGTCTTCACCACTTCCTCCGGAAGGGCGTTCCAGGCATCCACCACCCTCTCCGTGAAGAAATACTTCCTGACATTGGTTCTGAGCCTTCCTCCTTAGAGCTTCAAATCGTGACCCCTGGTTCTGTTGATATTTTTTTTCCCAACGGAAAAGGTTTGTCATTGTCTTTGGATCATTAAAACCTTTCAAGTATCTGAAAGTCTGTCAGACTTTTTATTTTATTTACCTGTGCTTTAATGTAATAGAGCTATTTGTCAATAGAGCTATTTGTGTTCAATGGATGGTGAACATGTTTTTGTGGGAAAACCAATATTCGGATTTTTATTTAATGGAGACAAACTGAAATAATAATAATGGGCCACAGACACTCCAAAATAATAAAAATGGGCCCTAGGGAGGATGGAGTTGGGTTCTGGCTTTCAAAGAGACCCTGGAAGACTGACTGATCAAATCTTCTATTATGTGTGACCAATATTCAGGGTTAGCCAGATAAATTTTAGCCATACCATCAGAATGCTCTCATGCTAGCTCTTTTTATTCAGCTAAATATTAAGCTGAGTAATGACATAACCAGATAAAATTTAGCTGGTAAATGGGGGTAAATGTTTAAATGCCATATTTTGTCTTGCTAACCTCTGTTTAAGAAAAATTGAGATTCAATTTTTTCAATTTATATAAATCATATAAGAAATATATCTTATGAGAGATTCAATTTTTAACTTGCTTACCATATAAGATACATAACTCAAATACTTATGTATGACTGAAATCTGAAGAGATCTCACTACTCAGTTTGCTTATGCAGTTTTAAAACTGTACATTTATCCTGAAAAAAACCTTAATTTTCTGTGTAGACTAAGCTTGCACAAAAATAAATTATGCAAACAAATTGTACAACTTGCACAAATAATCCTTAATGACTTTTCCCATAAGGCTTAAAGCTGGCCCTTTGTTGCTTAGTAGTCAATGTACCCCTGATCCTTTTGTGTTGCAACGGGCAAATTTCTCAGGATATTTAGTATCTGCTAAATAGGAACTGCTGTAAAAGGATCTAGCCATGCAATATTCAAAGTAGGGCAAAAAGATATGCCACACAACTCAAAAAAATAAATTCAGGGCACTTAATGGGCAGAGCAACCATAGATGCTGCATTAACACCCGCCACTTTGCCCACAAAGGATTATTTGCCCACACAATTACATCTTTTTTTATTCACCTCCCAGAACTCTCAACACCAAATATATTTACTTCAGCTTATGGAAAGAAGTATTTCTGGAAGGTCCCCTTCTCCAGCTGCATTACTTCCATTATACTCTATATAAGTGATTCAGGTGCTGCTCTTACCCCTCTCATCACATTTTTAGTGTGTCCTCTCAGTGGTTCTCAACCTTTTTCTCATTATGACACACCTGATAGACCACGCTTACATGTGTGACACAATGCTCATTACAATTCACGGCGGAAATAAAAAATAAAGACCCAGTATTATTTTTATTGTTAAGAATGACACAAGGGAAAGATACATACACTGTCTGAACAGAAATTGCATAAATAGTAAACATCCCATACCAAAACAGCACCAATTTCCAGTACTCAAACAGTAAACTTAAGAAAAGGCAACACTGAAAATATTACACCAGGCCTTAAGACATCAATACACCTCCTATTAGGAAAACGGAACAAGCCAGGCTACTATAGAGCCCTACACAGAAACTACACACCAGCAGAAAACCTCACCTGAATCACATGTGCTGACCCTCACCTAACAAAGAATAAAGAGACCTAAACACATAACTAGAAGCATGCATACAAAAACTGAATAGGAAACTGCAACAAGCCAGGGTCTCTGTATGTAGTGTAACAAAGGAAAAAGAGAAACATCACCAGTTCTTATAAAACAAATCAAGAAATATAAAATCAATAGCAGCAAAACCATACTAACAAAAAGACCAGATTATTTTGAAACAGCTGATGAATGGAATATCCAATAATTAAAAACTCGTATCAAACATTTCTAGATACCAATAAAATATTTCAAAATAGCAGCCACAAAGGCCCAATAATGAAAAATAAGGATACAAAAAAATGTTTTGCTCTGCATATCTGGGAACGTTTGATATCCAGGTGCCCTGAGATTGTTTTGAATTAGCAGGAGGGATAGTTTGCTTGCAACTTTCTTCTCTCTCTCTCTCTCACACTGGCTCTCAATCACTTAAATATCACTTATATAAGCTCTTAATTACACATTTACACATATGCTGTCTGTCTTTTCATGCTTACACATACAGGCCTTCAATTGCATACATACATGCTATCTTTTTCTGTCACACACAGGCTCTCAATCGCATGTTCACATGCTCCCTCACCTAAACCAGCTCTCAATCACACACGGACACACATGGTCTCTCTTTTACTTATACACACAGGCTCTTAATCATACATACACATGATCTCTCTCACACATGCATACTCTTTCACACAAACAGGTTTTCAATCACAAACTTACACATACAGGTTCTCAGTCATACACTTCCATTCATGCTCTCTCTCACACACAGGCTTTCAATCACACACTACAGGCCTCAATCATTCACATACATGCTGTCTCACTCACACACACAGCACCTCAAACACATATGCTTGCTCATTCACTCACTCTCCCCCCCCCCCCCGAACTAGCGACAGCAGTAGCCTCCTCCACTTCCAACCCTAAAGGCAGCAGCAACCTCCTTCACTTTCAGCCCTCGCGGAGAAAGGAGTCCCATCGGCCGCGGGGGTTGACATTGTTCTTCATTTTTCTCCAAGATGCACTGCTCATTCCTTAGGCCGCGCCTCTCTTCTCTTCTTCGGGCCAATGCTGCCCGCACTAGCATGGTCTCTTCTTCCTTTGCACGCCCCCGCTGCTTGTCACTTTCTCTTCTGGGCCGTGGGGGGGGGGGGGGGCGGGAAGCGGGAAGAAGAGGACATGCTGGTGCCACTGACTCCAGCTGTCCTGCTGCGTTCCACCCGGGCTATCAGCGTTTTAAGCCCGGGTGGAGGACCTATTTTGCTTGGGTAGGGGGAGCAGCTGGGTCAGCGGGGGACCGGGAAGTATGATGACACACCTGCATGTGCTTGGCGACATACCAGTTGAGAACCACTACTCTAGCGGATCCTCCTCTACTGCTGTCCCCTCTGTCAACTGGTATGCCTCAGGGTTCTGTCCTAGGCCCTCTTCTCTCTGTATACTAATTCCCTAAGTGCTATGATCTCTTTTAATGGATTTCAATACCATTTTTATGTTGTTGATTCCCAGATTTACATCTCTAAACCAGAAATTTCATCAATCTAGTCCCAAATCTCAGCTTGCTTGTTTGACATGTCTCACGATCGCCTGGATGTCCCACCACACAAAGCTCCTTATCTTCCCTCTAAACCCACTTCCCCACTTCCTCCTTTCTCTATTTCTGTCTATAACACTGTAATCCTCCCAGTCCCTTCAGCCCGTATCCTTGGAGTCATCTTTATTTCCTCTCTCCCTCCTCTACACGTATCCAAACACTGCTAAAATGTGTTGTCTCTTTCTCTATATCACCACCAAAATCCATCCCTTCCTTTCTGAATACATTACCAGAACCCTTATCCACTCTCTCAAAACCTCCTGCTTAGATTACTGTAACCTGCTCCTCACAGGACTCTAGTGAACCATCTATCTCCATTTCAATCTTTCCAAAATTCAGCTGTGTGACTTACCTTTCATCAAAGTTGCAACTCCCTTTTAACCCCTCTTCTCAAGTCACTACATTGGCTCCCTATCCATTTCTGCATACAGTTCAAGCTCCTCTTACTCCCCTACAAGAGCCTCAACTCTGCAGCTGTCTCTTCTATCCCCCTATATCTCTCCTTGTGCACTCTGCTCATCAGGCAAATCATGCCTATCTATGCCCTTCTCCTCTAGCAACAATTCCTGACTCTGCTTTCTTTCTGGCTGTACTGTTTGATTGGAACAGACTTCTTGAGTTGGTGCATCATGCTGCCTCTCTTGCCTTATTTAAATCCAATCTAAAAACCCACTTTTTTGAAGATGCTTTTAAATCTTAACCCTTGATTATCCCCTCTTACAGCCTTATTAATTTTTAACAATTTTCTTAATAAAAGAAATTCCCCAAGTCTTTTAGATTATAAACTCTGAGAAGAGACTGCCTCTTATATGTTTTTCGTACAGTACTGTATATGCCGAGTAGCGCTATTAAAATGATAATTAGTAGAAATAGTATGCTTCAAGTCAGCATCCAAGCAGACATTGAAGTAAATGTGTGGACCAAACTCTACATCACAGCCTTGAAAACCTCCTCAATGAAGGCCAATCTCAGATGGGTTACTATTGCTGCCATGGTCCTAACATTATGAAACAAAACATCCCTTTTCAGAATCAGGCCTCTTGAGTATAACTGAAGGATATGCAAGCTGCTATCTAATTAGATAATGTTAGTTTTGTTATAGCAATCCCAGATTGTTGGTGTCAAAGAAAACAAAAAGCTTAGTGAACATTTTATGGGCTTTAATCTGTTCTAAGTAGAAGTTTACAATCTAACCTGTGTGAGCTTGTTAACCTCTATGAATGTGGATAAGTGCAAGGTGATGCATATAGGGAAAAATAACCCATTCTATAGTTACACAATGTTAGGTTCCATATTAGGAGCTACCACCCAAGAAAGAGATCTAGGCGTCATAGTGGATAACACATTGAAATCGGTTCAGTGTGCTGCGGCAGTCAAAAAAGCAAAAGAATGTTGAGAATTATTAGAAAGGGAATGGTGAATAAAACGGAAAATGTCATAATGCCTCTGTATTGCTCCATGATGAGACCACACCTTGAATACTGTGTACAATTCTGGTTGCCGCATCTCAAAAAAGATATACTTGCGATGGAGAAGGTACAGAGAAGGGCGACCAAAATGATAAAGGGAATGGAACAGCTCTCCTATGAGGAAAGACTAAAGAGGTTAGGACTTTTCAGCTTGGAGAAGAGATGGCTGAGGGGGGATATGATAGAGGTGTTTAAAATCATGAGATGTCTAGAACGGGTAGATGTGAATCGGATAGTTACTCTTTCAGATAATAGAAAGACTAGGGGGCACTCCATGAAGTTAGCATGAGGTACATTTAAAACTAATTGGAGAAAGTTCTTTTTCACTCAATGCACAATTAAACTCTAGAATTTGTTGCCAGAGGATGTGGTTAGTTCAGTTAGTATAGCTGTGTTTAAAAAAGGATTGGATAAGTTCTTGGAGGAGTAGTCCATTACCTACTATTAATTAAGTTGACTTAGAAAATAGCCACTGCTATTACCGGCAACAGTAACATGGAATAGACTTAGTTTTTGGGTGCTTGCCAGGTTCTTGTGGCCTGGATTGGCCACTGTTGGAAACAGGATGCTGGGCTTAATGGACTCTTGGTCTGACCCAGTATGGCATGTTCTTATGTTCTTAACATGTAACCTGGCGAAAAATGTTGGCAGAACAATTGACTTTTTAAGGTGGAATATTTACATCCTCTTAGGCGGCATCACCCTATTACGATAAAGCTTAGTATAAGCCAGTAAAGCCTGAAGCTTACTGGACTGGGCTGAAATGACTACTATACAAAATATGACATTTCAGGTCAGTTACTTTAGCTCTCAGAAGGCCAAAGGTTCAAAGGAGATTTTCCTCAGCTACGTAAGAACCATGCTGAGGTCCCATGACACAATAAGTGGCTAGATCGAAGGCGTCAATTGAAGCAAGCTCCACATAGATCTGAAAACTAAGGGCTGCACAGAGTTTGAGTTTCCATCTACATGCTGATGGTAAGCATCACTTGCATGCAGGTAAACGTAATAGACCTGGTTTTGAAGTCTGATGCTGAAAAATGTAAAAAGGTATTCAAGCAGTTTTTGTGTGGGAAAAGAAAAGGAATCTCCGATCTTGCCCGCATACCAGATAGCAAACCTCCTCCTCTTCAATCCATATTATTTTTTTTCAGGTAGATTCCTTCCTAGAAACCAGAATAACCTGATACACTTCACTGCAGGAAGACAGCAGGTTGTCAGTCTTCACATATGGGCGACATCATCCAATGGAGCCTAGCACAGAAAACTTATGTCAAAGTTTCTAAAACTTTCTATGCCTCACTGCGCATGCCTCCACATGCCATTATATCACACATCCAAGTGGGGTCCCTGCAGTCTTATATTTAGCAATTATAACAAAATACCAGTGAAACTAACACCATGGGGAGGTCAATGGGTTTCATGAGTACCAACATCCTGCTGTCCTTCGAGAATACCTATTACAATTAAGCAACTCTGTTTTCTTAGAGGAAAAGCAGAATGGCAGTCCTCACAAATGGGGAATCCCTAACTACTGGCTGCCCCTACAAAAAAAAGGGGGAAGAGAACAAGCGTCAATGGACAAAAATATTTTTTTGGCAACAAGCCTTTCTTCAATTTTTATTCTCAATCTATGAGGAGCAGCCTGTAACAAAAACAATTGGCCCTATGAGTGAAAGAAGTTGGATTCTATACTTCAAACAAGTTTCAGAAAACAGCTGGCCAAACCTACTGCCATGTTGGTCATCCCTGTCTAAACAGTAGTGAGATGTGAGTGAGTGGAGAGAACTCCATGTTGCAGCCTTGCAGATCTCCTCCTTGGGGACTGATCACAGGTGAGCTACCAACACTGCCATGCCTTAGACACAGTGCACCTTGACATGGCCCACCAGATTTTGCTCTGCCTGGGCATAACAGAAGGACATGCAATCTGCTAGCCAATTAGATATAGTCTGTTTGCTGTGTCAAAAGAAACAAGAAGTTGGGTGAATATTTTATGGGCTTCACTCCACTCCAAGTAGAAGGCCAAAGATCTCTTGCAGTCCAAGCTGTGCCGTGCTTGCTCACTGTAATGGAATGTAGCCTGGGAAAAAATGTTGGAAGAATGATTGACTTGTTAAGATGGCTCCTTATTATATTGACAGAAGTTGGAATTCTGACACCACTTTCGGCCAAAATTTATGATGGGTACCATAAGACCACCCTATTATGATAGAATTTGGAATAAGGTGGATAGATTATTAGAGCCTGGAGCTCACTGATCGTGTGCGCCAAAATGACTGCCACCAAAAACAAGAGCTTCCAGGTTAGGTACTTCAGGTCATGGGAATGCAGTGACTCAAAGGGAGATTTCAGTAGCTGGGAAAGAATGACAGCAGAAGGCCTTATGGGAGGCTTCAAATGAAGCAGGCCCTGCATAAACTGGACAACTAAAGGCTGTATAGAGATGGGCTTACCTTATACATGGAGATGGTAGGCACAAATTGTACTAAAGTGAACTCTTACAGTTGGTCTTGAGAGCAAACTCGGACAGATGTAGAAGGTAATCAAACAGTTTTTATGTGGATCAGGAGAAAAGATCTAGGGTCTTCTGCTCACACCACACAGCAAAGCTCCTCCATTGAAATCCATATGATCTTTTAGTGGAATCTTTCCTTGAAGCTGAAGTAACTCAAGACACACTGTCAGACAACTCATAGTGTTGCAAAATCAACCTCTCAATATTCAAGCGATGAGCAAAAGCAACTTGACTCTGGGATGGGGCATCCTGCCCTGATCCTGAGTATTGAGATCTGGAGAAGTCCCCAGTCTGATTTGTTCCCTGATGGACATCTTCCGAAGGGTCAGGTACTGGATCTGCCTCAGCCAATAGGGGACTATGAGAATCATGGTCCCCCCTGACCTCTGAGCTTCAAGAGATTTTGCCACTAGTGAGATTGGAGGATATCAATACAGCAGTTCCCTGTACCAATTCAGGGAAAAGGCATCCAAGGCTAGTTTGCTGCATGCCCATTTTCTGGAACAGATCCACTACCTGTATGCACCAGTTGTGGAAGATCTGATTTGCTACCCCTCAGTCAAGGGACCACGTTTGGGCTTCCATGGACAGACTCATAGCCTGTCTGCGAGGACATTCTCCACACCTGCCAGGTACAAGGCCCTGAGTACCATCACCTGAGAGATGGCTCAGCTCAGTTGGACAGCCTCCTGACACAGGAGATATGATCATGTATCTTCCTGCTTGTTGATATAGTAAATCGCAACTTGGATGTCCGTCTGGACAAGGACAACTTTGTTGGATAACCAATCTCTGATAGCCTCTAGAGTATATCGGATCACCCGAAATTCCAGAAAGTTTATCTGATGAGATTTTTCCTGAGCTGACCTTAGTCTCTGTCTGCAGGGCCTCTCTACATAAGCTCCCCAGCCCAGGTTAGACACATCTGTCGTAAAGACAATTTGTACCAAATAAATTTGGAAGGGAATTCCCCTGACCAGATTGGAATTGCCCCACTACCAGGACAGGGAGTTCCTGAGTGGTTTTATGATCTGGATGCTGCCTCAGATCTTAAATGGCTTGCAGACATTGAGACATCAAGGTCCATTGGGCTCTTCTCATGTAAAAACATGCCAATCGAGTGGCATAAACAGTTGATACCATGAGACCCAACAGCATCAACATATCCTATGCTAATGTTTGCTCTTTTGTATCTCTTCCATTGTGGACATAAAGGTGATAGCCCTTTGTTATGGAAGGAAGACGTTTGCCTCAGTCATGTCTAGCAGAGCTCCAATAAACTTCATTTGAGATGATGGGTTCAAATGAGACTTGGAGTAGTTGACAATGATCCGTAGTAACTAACACCTGGATGGTCATACCCACCAATTCTTCAGCTCCTACCAGAAATGCACTCTTGACCAGCCAATTGTCCAGACAGGCAGTTTGCATAAGTGCACTGCCACCACAGTTTGGAATTTTGTGAAGACATGTGAGGCAGATGCTAGCCTAAAAGATGGAACATGATACATGTTTTCCACCATGAATCTGAGATATTTCTTGTGATCAGGGAAAATCTCTGACTGTAAGCATCCTTTAAATTGGAAGAACATAGCCAGTCCCCTTTTTGAAGGAAGGAGATTAAGATGCCTAGAGAAACCACATGAACATTTTGATGAATTTGTTCAAGGCCCTTAGGTCTAGGATGGGAATAAATTTCCCTGTTTTCTTTGGAATCAGGAAATACTTGGAATAAAATCCCTGCCCTCTTCGCCTTGGTGGAACAGGCTCAACCACATTGGCCAGTAAGAGGGAGGAGAACTCTTCTTGAAGAAGTTCCCAACTGGGGTCTGGGGGCTGATTTGACAGGACACCCAATAGATTTCAACTGAGGCCTCTCCTGATTACCCTGAGGATCCATACATTTGAAGTTACACTGGGCCACTGGGTTATGTAAAACTGCAGCCTCCCTACAAACTGAAGTTCCTCTGGCAAGGCTTCCAGGATACTGGTTATGTTCTCCAGGATCCAGTCAAAACCCTGTCCCTCATGTTGGCAGGTTGGGGGAGGGGGTGGCTTAGGTGGCTGCTGCCTCAGTTGATATTATGGGGCCTGCTGTGTATGGGAATGAGGGGGCAGAGGATAGTGTCTTCTCAGCTGCAAAAAGTGCATCCTATGCCCTGGCCTTGGACACCTCCTGGAGGAAGAAGCCAGGTCTTGAGTTCCAGTGGAGCACTGCTAAAGCATGGCACAGTGATTTTTGATCTATGCAACCATATTTTTCATGCTATCTCCAAAGAGGTTCTTTCCTGTACACAGCACGTCACAAGTCTTTCCTCCACTTCTGGAGATCTGAAGCCCGCAGCCAGGCGAGATTGCGGGCTCCAATCCCCATGACAGAGACTGTCAATGCCATCTTGAAAACATCAAGCCATGTGTTTCCCACACTTTAACCCTTTTGTCCACCAGTAACTGGAGGACTTTTGAAGAAGCCATTTGGCCACCCCCTACATTTTCTTCAGCAAGTCCCACATATACTGGTCCATGAAGACCTGGTAGGAAGCTATGCTGGTGTTGAGCATAGTCCTCTGATAAATCTTTCTCCTAGGGTGTCAAGGATTCTACAGTCCTTCCCTGGGGCATTGAGGAATGAGTTCTAGATCTCTTGGTTTTCTTGCAAGAAGATTCAACTACCACAGTCTGGTGTGGTAACTGCCATTTTTTTGAATCTGGGAAACTTTTGGACAGATAGATCACATCCACTTTCTTATTAACAAGAGCCACAGAGAGGGGGTTTTCCCACATACTCATCTGTACCTCCTGAGGGACTTCATAGACTGGGACTGCCATGATTTCCTTAGGGGACTCCATGAACTGAAGGATATCCGGCATTTGATTTCTGGTCTATCCTCTGCAATGCAAATGGAATGCTCTCATTCATTTTTCTGACAAGTGGTGGATAACTGCTCAGGTGGGGACTTCCTTCTCTCTGGTAGAAGAGAGGGGTGGGGGGAACCACATTGATACCCCATCTTCAGAGGCATTTGCGGAGTCATAGTCACATTTCCAAGAATATTCTAGGTTTGACTAACTCTGGTCCATTGGTGGTGAGGACCCTCTGTGCTCAATCCCCTCCCAAATTCTTGAGGAATGGTGCAATTGGCTGTTTTGGCCTAGATCCCAAGAAGCTTCAACAACCTGGGGAAGCTTCCTACCTTGAAGAGCTGAAAATCAGCAATGGGTAGAAAGTCACTGACACAGATGCCCTCCGGGTATAAGCATCAGATCTTCCATGTGCATCTCACATCAAGCATCCACAAGGAATTGAGAAGAGGCTTGAGGATCAAAGGTACCTGCTTCAGTGCTCGATGTTCCGGCATCAAGGCCTTGTAGTGCCTTCTCCAAGCCTTACTGGATATTTCTATTCAACTTCTTGAAGATCCTCAATGCCAACATCAACTGGGAAGCAGGAGGGTGAGCAAGACTTCCTCGAAATTGAGTAGATCGGTGGCAAACACCTGAACCTGTGTAAGCCGTTGTGAGACCCTGACCTGTTTAGAGGATGAGCTCTACTAGCCATAGGACCCCTTCCCTGCTCCCGGCATCGAGCACCAATGGAGACTAATGCCAATGCCTTTTTGGCTTCGAGGCTCGGCATTGGATCTCTTTGATGCCGTTGTTGAAGAGGTGGAGCCCGATTGTCTTCTTCTATCGGAAAAAGTCAGACGAAGGCCTGTCTCTGGGCCTCCTATTGCCTGTCCTAATATTTGCATTCTCCTAGGACATGCAGGATGATAGTCCTTACTTGTGGGTGACATCATCCGATGGAGCCCGGCATGGAAAACTTTTGTCAAAGTTTCTATAAGCTTTGACCAGCACACTGAGCATGCCCAACATGCCACTATCCATGTGTGCAGGCAATGTCCCCCTTCAGTCTCTTATTTTCTGAGGTGCAGTTGCCTTGTGGTTTGTGGAGCTCCTCTATTTTTTATTTTTTCTCAACAGTATCCGGGTCTTTTTCCTGGTTTTTCCTCATCGGGTCCCCCTTCGCAGTCGGTGCCTCCTCGGTGTGGTAGGTTACTATTGCCTTTTTCAATTTTGCAGTTGATTCCTGCCAGTCATTGACCGTACACCAGGTGTTTTTTCATGGCATCGACTGGTTTTCGTCTGTGCCCCCAGTGCCCTCGGACCATGTCCATCACTGATCCGCATGAAGTTTGCCACCTCTGCCTGGGGGCCTTGCATGACATCCATGGGTGTCGCCTGTGTGACCAAATGACTCCCAAAGGCCATCGGGCATGCCTTGATAAGATGGAGAAGCTTTTCGGTTCTTCAAAGTCTGCTGCTTCCACTCCTGCGTTGGAACCATCGATGTCAAGAGGTCATTGGGAGCCTCTCGATACATCCCCTTCTCTCTATTCCTCTCGCTAGCTCTTCAAAGGATTGCAGGAACGTTGATAGATCCTTGGTATTTTCACCGTTCTCCCAGACATCGGGGTCCTCCGTCTCCTCGACACTGGGGAAAGACCAGGCCGAGCACCATGGGAGATCCCGCATGCATCGCCACCAACTGCCGTCAAGTCATGGCTCCAGTTCCGGTGCGGCACCGGCAACTGCTGTGCTGCCACTGAAGTGACACCGGTCATCGGAGGCTCCATCCTCTGATGTCCCTGGGAGTCCCAGGCATTCCCCACCGATATTGGTGCCAGGCACCATGCTACCTTGGAGACCTGAGGAAGAGCCGGTGATACCTCATCCCCCTCCATCAGTCCTGGCTTCACAAGACTTTCAGGAGAAGCTGGACTGCAGGGTGCAATCCGCAGTGCTCAAAGTGCATCAAAGCATCGAGCCACCCATGCCACCAGCCCCCATACCGGTGCCCAAGCCTCCGCAGTCAATTTTAGCACCTCTGCTGGAGCGTCTGGACATCCTTTTAGGCACCTTACCGATGCAACTGGTGCTCATGGGGCCTTCGGTTCCCCAACGGCCTCTGATGCCCCCCACTGGAGCAATCTTGATATTCGGGTCCTCCGAGGAGGACAATACGGCTGGTACCATGTTTCCCACCCCACGGTTCCCTGAGTCCCTGTCGGGTCCTTCTGGCCTCCCACGGCCTCTGGTCCCCTCAATGCCAGGGAAACCATTGATTCCTCTATGAAACTTTTTCTTTCTTTTTTTTTTTTAATTTAAGGCCCTTTCCTTAAGGGATGATGAAGCTATAGGACTGAATGACTGTGTTTTACTTGGGCTAGTGCTAGTGTAACTGCATTTAGAAAAGGTTTGGATAAGTTCCTAGAGGAGAAGTCCATAAATTGCTATTAATCAATAAGGAACAGTAGCTTGGCATCTATTTAATATACTTGCCAGATACTTGAGACTTGGATTGGCCAATATTGAACACAGGATGTTGGGCTTGATGGACCCTTGGTCTAACCCAGTATGGCAAATCTTATGTTTTTATGTTCTTATAATGGTCCCCCCAATGCCAATGGCACTTCCTCCACTGATACAGCGCCATGGTTCTTCAATGCTGATGTCTACAAAGCCGATGTATCAATCTTCCAGTACCTGAAATGCTTTTCCATGAATTTCATTCAAAATTGGCATCCTTTCTGGGTTATGTTCACACATTTGCAATACCCTAGGACAGGGGTGGCCAACTCAAGTCAGGTTTTCAGGATATCCACAATGAATACGCATGAGATAGATGTGCATTCAATGCAGGCAGTGCATGCAAATCTATCTTGTGCATATTTATTGAGGATAGCCTGAAAATCTGGTGTATTTGTGCCTCCTCAAGGGCCGGAGTTGGCCATCCCTACCCTAGGATATCATGTGATGGCCCCAGACACAGGATACATTTATTATGGGAGTCCATTATAGACATAGTCCTTGCATACCAAGGGCATCATTGGAACCTGCTAGACATGACTGACCAAAATAAAAGGGATGCAAAGTTAATCTTGATGGAGGAAATGACTTGAAGACCAGTGGACACCAATGGCGCACTGCTGTGGTACAGAGTACAAAGAAGAATGGAAACAGAGAATTGACTGATAAACCCTACCTAGAATATACAAGGCACAAAACCACAAGACCCCACGACGAACGATCATGTCAATCTGACAAACACCTGAAAAGGCCTTGAAAAACAAGAACATGAGAGACAAACTGTGATTTGAGGGCTCTGCAGAAAAAGATTCTGTGTGGACTCATGGTATAATGGCATGCACAGACATGCCCAATGAGAGGTAGTCAAAAGTTCTAGAAATTTTGACATTAGCTTTCTGTGCCAGGCTCCATTGGATGTCACCCATGTGTGAGAGTTGCCATCCTGCTTGTCTTCGGAGATAAAGAGACATATATTTTGTTAGCTACGTGCCATTTTTAAAAAGGATAATAACTAAAACGGACATCAACTAAATAATAACTTAAGATACAGATTTAAAGGTGCATTGCATATTTAGTGGAATTAAGCAAACCACCCAAAGATGTTTTTGTACCTGCACGCCCACTTTCTTGATAATAATTTTCCATAGATTTGCTCATTGAATGATGAATTACAAACTTCACATTTGGTTTATGAATTCCCATTCCAAACGCAACAGTTGCCACTACCACCTGAAACACATAAATCATAGTTACATAAATATTAGTGTGTGTGGGGGGGGGGGGGTATTATACACACATATTTATACGTATTGTAGAAATGTATTATTGTTAACCTGGATTTCATCAGTAGTCCATCTTTTATGAACTCTTGTTTTATCCTTGGGATCCATATTAGCATGATAAGCACCTGCTGAAATTCCCATTTTCTGCAAACAAATAGTAATTTGCTCAGAGTCTTTTTGAGAAAAGCAGTAAATGATTCCTGTGCAAAAACAAACAAAAAAAAATCTAAATGTTTAAACTGATTAAAGTTAGAGAGGTATGATTAATCCTAGAAAGAGAAACAAATTTCATCATTGGCTGAAACTTTGAATTTAAAGGGGAAAGAAGCAGTGTATTAAATTTATACTCTAGCTGTGCTGCATAAATAATAGATGATTCTCATTAATTTTTCAAAACTAAATTTTTCTATAGTATAATTTCCACTTTGTGAACAAAGTAAAATGGAACATCTTTCCATTTCAATGAACTAGAAATCCATAACTTAGAAAAAGAATGGGTATATTTAGTAGGAATGTGCATTTGTTTAGAATAAATGCATTTTTAATTACAGAATTAAGTCTAATTAAGTCTATTCTCAGTTTGTTCTGAATGGAACGAACATAAAATAGACTTACCCTAAAATATCTGAAAAGTTTCAGATATTTTCGGTTCATATAAAAAACTAATGAAAAAGATGAAAAAGGGGCATCCCTGACCCACCCTTTCCCCACCAATAAGATGGGGTCTCCTTAGGCTGGGCTGAACCAAGCCCAGCCAAAGTTTCCTTGGGTCCCTCTACTCCCCAACTCCCACAATTAAAGCGGTACCCCACTTACACCTTCCATGGATGTCTTCAGCATAGAAAGGGGCAGGAATGATCTCCATTTCCTCCTGCCCTGCCAGCTTTTCTTAAAGTTGTCACTGGATAGCCTAATTTGAGTTTACGTTAAACATTGTTGCTAATGTCAGGGTCAACAAGCTCCATTTTTAAATGGTAGTGGGGGGCACAGGAGTGACTGAGGGTTAGTCCTGCTCCTTTTTACACTGAAGTCCCAGATTAAGAGGATAAGTGGGGACTGGGGAGACTCCGGCTGCAGGTTATTTGCATGGGGACAAGAGTGCAAAAAGGCCCTTGCCCCAGACAGTGTAGCAGCATTGGGAGATCTAGGAAGGCCAGTTTTGTTCATTTTTTTAAAATGTCTTATTGCAATTCGGCAAATGAATCGAACTGAAAAAAAAAACATTAAATGAATTGAAACCCAAATAAAACTCGCTCCCCTCCCCTCACCAAATTAAATAAAGAAACTAAAACAAAGGTTTTCCCTTTGTATACCCCTAATATATGGTTAAGGAGCCAATCATTTATAATAGCTTGTATCCTACCATGCTTTTCTGGACTTTATACCAAATTCACAGCCTCAAACAATCAAAATGGTGCATTGTAAATGATGAAAAATCAATACTTCAAAAGGTCAGCCTCTGCCTGTTGCTGTACTCATGGTCAGACATGGCAATATTAAAACAAATATATTAAGATAAAATAAAAAAGATTTATTTTATTACAGTAATTTATATTCCACCTAATTTCTATAATAGCTATTCTAGTAGTGATTTAGAAATGCACTACTGAATTATGTTTTCTAATAAAGCAAGCTAATATACTGTGATGCTTGTTTATACAAAGAGGATAACTTTCAAAGATCTCCATACAGCTCTATATATGCTTATATAAGGGCCTGTGGAGATTTACTATAGTATTTTAGAATCTGCGTGGAAATCATCTGCGCAGATTCTAAAATACACACATCCACGCCCCTAACATAAACACGGCCATTTACAGTATGTGCAAATATATGCGCACATGTGAACTTGTGTACCCACATATAATTTAATAAACATGCACTTCAGGTTTTTTGGGGTGGGCTCATTCCAAGATGGTAGCCCAATTTTACCACCATAGATCTTTCTAGGCTGGCGTCCTTGGTATTGAAGATGGAAAAGCAATTGTTCCCGACCCTGGGGATTGATGGAATAGGAAGCTGTGCCAGGCCTGGTGCAGCCTCTAACAACAATTTACTCATGCAGCTTCTTATCCTCGTAAGTGCAAAGTAGAAAACACAAGAACATAAGAAAGGTAGGTAGGTAGAGGGGATAAGAGCTAAAATCTAACACTTTCTATAGATGCACAAAGAGTCCAGACACAGTGCGGGTAATTTTCAAAAGAGTTACATGCATAAATTATGTAGTAATTTTCAAAAGCCATTTACTCGAGTAAAGTGCAGCATGCTGAAAAGGACCTCTCTTCAGAAGGAAACAGAGAACCTACATAATGCTTTTCAGACCCCTACCGGTGACGGATATCGCACAGATAGGATCACATTCCCTTCCCTCCAGTTCTCCCACAAATGCAATGTTCTCTGTTTATATGTGCCTGTGCTTCACACACACCCCTGAACACACCAGCAGATTGCTTTCACACACGTTTGTCTTTTATAGACCTTAATCATATCCCCCCCCCCCCCTCAGCCATCTCTTCTCCAAACTGAATAACCCTAACGTCTTTAGCCTTTCTTCATAGGGGAGCTGTTCCATCTCCTTTATCATTTTGCTTGCCCTTCTCTGTACCTGGAGGATTAGCCTAGTGGTTAGAGCAGTGGGCTACAAACCAGGGGACCAGGGTTCAAGTTCCACTGTTGCTCCTTGTGAACTTGGGCAAGTCACTTTATCCTCCATTGTCTCAGGAACAATCTAGGGACCGATTCAATACAGTGCATTTAGCCCAGCAGTTGGACGTGGGTTGTATAGGTGCTAACTAATCCCCTTTTGCAACTTTTTTGCATTGGCCCCTTAGATTGTAACACTCTGGGGATAGGGAAATACCTATAGTATCTGAATGTAATCCGCTTTGAAGTACTGAAGAAAAGCACAACATAAATTAATTAAACTATATATTTTTTTTGAGATGCAGCAACCAGAATTGCACACATTATTCATGCGGTCTCACCATGGAGCAATACAGATCATTATGGCATTCTCCATTTTATACACACAAATATAGGGGTCACAAATAATTTAACATATTTTACCTAATACTCAATGGGTCATATATTTCATACAATATTTTTAGTTATCAATACAATCTCTATAATGCAATTATTACTCACACTGATTTACTTCTATAAACTTTTATTCATATTCATGTGCTCAACATATTTCAAACATTTATTACAATCTGAAATTAATACATACATATCATGAATCTATTATATTTTACCCATTGGACATGCCAGATGCCATTAAATTCACTAAAAATAACATCCTACATCATATAACCACATACATTCTTCCCCATTCACACATATCCCACTAACAGTACCCACCCCCTTTAAAACACACCTAAAAAACACTCTTCCATGGTTGTGTGATCACTTGTTATTCTCTTCCTCACAGATGCTCCCCTTACCCTTAGTTTTTTATTTTCTTTCTTAAAAAGAAACAGTGTGAGTAATATATGCACTATAGAGATTGTATTGATAACTAAAATTATTGTATGAAATATATGACCCATTGAGTATTGGGTAAAATATGTTAAATTATTTGTGACTCCTATATATATGTGCATATTATTGTAAATAAGGGAGGACGAATAGCCTAGAGGTTAGAGCAGTGGGCTATAAACCAGGAGACCAGGGCTCAAGTCCCGCTCCTTGTGATCTTGAGCAAGTCACTTTACCCTCCATTACCTCAGGTACAAAAACTTAGATTGTAAGCCCTCTGGGGATAAAGAACTACCTGCAGTACCTGAATGTATACTGATGTGATATCTCAAATTGAATGTCGGTATATAAAAAAATAATAAATACATAAATAGGGGTACATTTGATTCTCAATTTTAGTCACCATTCCATTCCTAATAATTCCTTACACTGAGCCAACAATTTCAATGTATTATCCAGTATGATGCCTAGATCGTTTTCCTGGGTGGTAACTCTTAATATGGAACCTAACATCGTGTTACTACAGCATGGGTTATTTTTCCCTAAATGCATCACCTTGCACTTGTCCACATTAAATTTCATCTGCCATTTGGATGTTCAGTCTTCCAGCCTTGCAAGGTCATCCTGCAATCTGCATGTGATTTAACTACTATGAATAGTTTTGATCACCTGACTCATCGTATCTCTTTTCAGTTCATTTATAAATATATTGAAAAGCACCAGTCCAAGCACAGATTCCTGAGGCACTCCACTGTTTACCTTTTTCCACTGAAACAACTGACCTTTTATCCGACTCTCTGTTTCCTGTCTTTTAACCAGTTTGCAATCCACGAAAGGACATCGCCACCTAACCCATGACTTTTTACTTTTCCTAGAAAACTCTCATGAGGAACTTTGTCAATTGCCTTCTGAAAATCCAAATACACTACATCTACTGGTTCACCTTTATCTACATGTTTGTTAACGCCTTCAAAAAAGTGAATCAGATTTGACACACAAAACTTGCCTTGGGTAAGGCCATGCTGACTTTGTTCCATTAAACAATGTCTTTCTATATGTTCTGTGATTTTGATATTTAGAACATATTCCACTATTTTTCCTGGCGCTGAAGTCAGGCTCACTGGTCTGTAGTTTCCTGGATCGCCCCTGGAGCCCTTTTTAAATATTGGGGTTACAGACTTCAGGTACAATGGATGATTTTAATGATAGGTTACAAATTTTTACTAATAGATCTGAAATTTCATTTTTGAGTTCCTTCAGAATCCTGGGGTGTATACCATCCGGTTCAGGTGATTTACTACTCTTCAGGCCTACCACATCTTCTAGGTTTACTGTGATTTGGTTCAGTCCACCTGAATCATTACCCATGAAAACCTTCTCTGGAACGGGTATCTCCCCAACATCCTCTTCAGTAAACACCGAAGCAAAGAAATCGTTCAATCTTTCCATGATGGCCTTATCTTCTCTAAGTGCCGCTTTAACCCCTCGATCATCTTACGCTCCCACTGACTCCTTCGAGGGCTTTCTGCTTCAGATATATTTTTAAAAGGTTTTACTGTGAGTTTTTGCCTCTACTGATGCAATTAATAGCAGTGGCTATTCCCTAAGTATAATTGATTAATAGCCATTAATGGCTTGTCTTATCAATGTCTTACATTTAAATTGCCAACGTTTATGCTTTATCCTATTTTCTTCTGTTGGATCCTTCTTCCAATTTCTGAATGAAGATATTTTGGCTAAAACAGCCTCTTTCACCTCACCTTTTAACCATGCCGGTAATCGTTTTGCCGTCCTTCCACCTTTCTTAATGTATGGACTTCATCTGGACTGAGCTTCTAGGATGGTATTTTTTAAACAATGCCCAAGCCTCTTGCACACCTTTAACGTTTGTAGCTGCTCCTTTCAGTTTTTTCCTATTTTTCACATTTTATCAAAATGTCCCTTTTGAAAGTTTAGCACTAGAGCTGTGAATTTGGTTACTGTTCCCTTCCAGTCATTAATTCAAATGTGATCATATTATGATCATCATTGCCAATCGGCCCCACCACAGTTACCTCTCTCACCAAATCCTGTGCTCCAGTGAGAATTAGATCTAAAATTGCTCCCTCTCTCTTTGGTTCCAGAACCAATTGCTCCATGAAACTGTCATTTATTTCATCCAGAAACTTTATCTCTCTAGCATGTCCTGATATTACATTTACTCAGTCAATATTGGGGTAATTGAAATCTCCCATTACTACTGCACTAGCAATTTGGCTAGCTTCCCTAATTTCTCTTAGCATTTCACTGTCTCACCATCTTGGCCAGGTGGACGTTAGTATACTCCTATCACTATACTCTTCCCCAACATACAAGGGATTTCTACCCATAAAGATTTGATTGTGTATTTAGTCTCATGCAGGATCTTTATCCTGTTGGACGGTATGCCATCCCGGACAAAGTACCACCCCACCTCCCAGATGCTTCTCTCTGTCATTGCGCTATAATTTGTACCCCGGTATAGCACTTTTCCATTGGTTATCCTCCTTCCACTATGTCTCTGAGATGCCAATTAAGTCTATGTCCTCATTCACTGCTATACATTCTAATTCTCCTATCTTACTTCTTAGACTTCTGGCATTAGGAAGTGCACGCAGATTTATTTCATGCAAATGAATTGTGGACATCCTGAAAACCTGGCCTGTTTGTGGCTCTTGAGTCTAGGAGTTGGCCACTCCTGTTATAGTAGATGGCTTAGCATGATGTAATAAGCCTCTCTAAGCCATCCATGTATTTTCTATGTGGGTTTTACTTTTCACATGGGTTTTTCAGCTCTAAACTTACTCATGTATGTAATAAAGTTTTTAGAGCTAAAATACCCCGCACAAAAGAAACACAAGGTTGGTTTAACACGGGCTCATGCAAATGGCACATAAATGAAGTTATTAGCTATTAACGGGCAACGTAGAGAGCCATACTAGCAGGGAGACCTGTTAGCACCTGTGTTTTTGTGCTTGGGTCAGAGCAGGAGTAAAAGTTAAAGTACATGTCTGGTGGCCATTTTACTTCATTGCTAGATCGTATGGCTGTGTACGTGCTTTTCTTGGTGTAATTATGAATTATGTGCACTTTTTTCTGATGCTTTGGTTCATTTTGTGGGTCAGCAGAAGAATATCCGTGGCAGAAGCTTTGTAGTGTGCAGACAGAAGGAACAGGCTGAGAAAAGACAGTTTCTTGCTGAAGAAGAGAGGAGTGCCAGAGAGGAGCAGGCTGTCCTGGCTAAAGCCGTTTGCAGAAGGGCATGCAGGCAGCAGATATTCCACTTGAGAAAAACATTGCTGAAGCTGCCGGAGACAAATCTCTTGTGTAGCTATAGACTGAGCTCCAAGGCAATTCTTACTCTCTATGAAGAAATCAAGGATGACATAGATCCTTTAACACAGCTCGGACATGCCATTCCAAGCTTGGTCAAACTTCTCAGCACCTTGCATTTTCTTGTCATAGGCTCATTCCAGAACACAGTGGCTTTGGTGACTAGTATGGACCGGTCAACGTTTTCAAGGCATTTCAGCTAAGTGTTGAGGGCTATGATGAAACAGGTCAGGTAATATATCAAGTATCCACAGCAGCTTATGGCTTGGAAGGAGATGAAGCATGCTTTCTTTGACATAGCTGGCATGCTGAGTATAATGGGTGCAATTGATTACAACCATGTTGCTCTGACTCCCCACTCCCACTTCACCAACAACATGGAAGAGAAACAGCATACCGTAACACCATTGTGGAAGTCTCTGAAGCAAGGATGCTGGACCTGTGACAAACGTGAAACAGAGACCCAACATCTTTGCTTACGAGACTTCCACAGTACTATGGAAGTCTCGTAAGCAAAGATGCTAGGCCTACCTCCCAGCCACCTCCAGCTGCATCCTCTACCTCATGTACAACCCTCTCCCTCCTGCCCCATCTCCCCTCCCTGGCTATACTCAACTAGCTCACTCACCATACTCCTCCCATCCAGTCTGCCACCACATGCCTGCCTGTCATGTTCATCCTTTCCCACACTTGCATCCCTTCTGTCATGCTCCATTCTCACCACAGCCATGAACTCCAACTCAGCTCTTTCAGGAACCTAAACAAGCAGATAGACAGACAGATGGACAATTACAGCCCATCAACCAGATGTACTCAAAAGATTCACTCATTAACTCATATAAAACAGACAAAAGACAAAAGGAAAAGAATACAGCAAGGGAAAAACAAGCAGCACAAAAGACACTATTCAGCAATTGCAAAAGAACTCCAAACACCAGCGCCAAACACAAACTCTTAACACCCAACACAAGTCTCTAGAAGGAGCTGCCTTTTATTGCCTGCAAGGAGTGCTTCAGAAAATTTGATGGACATCTAGGGACACCAATTACATTTCAGTTTGGCCCATGTCACTTTAAACAGCCAATAAGGGACTTCATTAGAGCCACATTTTAGCACTTGTTTTTCCCATGTATTTCTGCATCGGGGTTTTTGCGTGGGGTTTTTTGGCTAGCACAGGTTTTTGTTGTGTGTTTCATTTGCCTACCATTATGATATTACAACCTGCAGGGCTTCCTGCTTTTTTCCCCCCACACATTCTATCAAAAATAGCAGCAACAAAATAGTGCTGATTTTAGTGAGGGCTTTATTACATTGGGCCCCATTGTTTTCTGTTTTGCCTGTGTTTCTTCCTGAAGACTGAGGGCTTTTATGGACAAACCATCCCAGTATAATCAACAAATAAACAAGGTGGGAGAACCAGGCTGGGATCATTGCAGAGGAGGTAGAACAAAATAAGTGGAGGGGAAGAGAATTTTTTGTTTCTAAATTTTTCACTTTTTTTCTGGGTAAAAGCAAATACCCTAGTACAAAAAAGAAACAAAGAGCAGAAAGCAACACAGAACCTCCAAAACTCCCAAGCTCATACATATTAGACAGATATTACAGGTAGGCGGAGCAATACCATTGAGACCTCTAGGGTGGTATAAGGGACATGGTAGACAAGTACCGTGATAGCAATCAGGCCCCTGTAGTGGAATAAAGGACATGGCATGTAGGCATGAGTCAGCAATTTGCAAGTCCCCTATGGTGGCATAAGGGTATGGCAGGTAGACTTGTGTTAGCAAGACCCCTTTGGTAGAATTAGGGGCATGGCAGCTAGACTTCAGGCAGCAAGGCCTCTATGCTGGTTCTAGAGGTATAGCAGCAGGGCATCAGGCGGAACAACCCCTTATGCTGCTACTAGGGGTTTGGCAGGCCAGGTATGCATTAGATAGGTCAGTTTAGAAAAATGCTTCACTGTTCTACGTTGTCTCCTTGATGTGTCCTGCCATGGTCTAACAAGGCACACATGACTCACTGGGCTGGCTACTAATAGCAATACTGGTACAATTCCTAGCTGACTGTATTACACATTTTCTTCTCCATAGACTATAATGGCCATTTAAATGAATGGGGGAAAAACTGAATGAAATGAACAGGATTCATTTAATTTGGGAGTTCCTCTCAATTTGTTTTGTGGACCTCAAAAGAGACAAACTGAACCCAATTTATTTTGGAATGTCCATTCATTTTAAACAAATGCACATCCTTATTGGTTAATGTTTTCATATAATGAGCTATGTGCTGTTCATGCAAGTACTATTCTATGCAATGTTCAAGTTTTGAATACAAATACATTTAAAAAAATTAACTGGATAAAGAGGCAGCATGGGGACATTCTGGGGTGACATGGGGCTTAAGTTTAGCCAGCTAAAATTAACCAGCAGGTCTGGTCATAGAAATTGCAGGACAAAAGTTATGCAACAGTTCTTTATCTAGTTAACTATTGCCCTAACTTTAAAAAATTAATGTGGGACGTCGCACATTAAGTTTACAAAGTAATGCAGAGGGCTCAATACTCCCATGTGGGATTCCCCCTCCTTTCCATCCAAAAGATAAGAAAGTGTGTTATCAGGGCACCCTCGCCTCTTACTTACCCATCTAATATTACAAAAACCTTCTGCCCAGGTCCTCCTCCTAATTACTTATTTATTTACACCATTTTATATTCTGCTATTCTACTAGTTCAATGAGGATCACATCTTTACATACATAAAATATACTAACATCATAATGTATAAGTAAAACAATATATAAAACAATATAAAATAATTTTAAAAACTGTAGAAAAACACTGCAAATAATCAGCTAACAATCACTTGAAGTCAGTAACATTAGAAGCCTTTATATGCTTGGCTGAATAAAAAGGCCTTAACTTTCTTCCTAAATCTCAATCTTATTCCTCTCTAATATATAATGGAAGAAAATTCCATAAAGCTGGAATGGCCAAAGAAAATTCTTATTATCTGATAGTCTGCAATCAAAATTCACTGGCAGAGGGAAAAGCAAGCATACTTTGGGAGGACGAAAGTAAACTGCTCAAGAGGACATATGTTTAATCAATCTGATAGACAATATGCTTCAGAATAGACTGATTTATGTGCCATGGTTAATAATATCTTGAACTGAATCCTCTGCTTCATTAGCAGCTAATGTAGTCAATATAATTATGACGCTACCCTAGATATTTAAAAAAAAAAAGACTGTGGCTCAGAGACCCACTTCTCGCCCTTCACCCCCATCTTTTAGACCCATTCAGAAACCTTGAAACTCACAAGTCCAAGCCAGAATGCAGTAGTGTCTTACCTCCCTTCCATATGGGAGTCAGGATTTGGGAGACAAACATATGCTGATTGACCTGTACATCTTTAAACTCTAGTATTGCAGCTGCTATCACCACCATTAGGCCTTGGATCAATCCCTACTTTAATAAGATATGTCTTTGGAATAGAGGAGAATGGGGTTTGTTGGTTGTTGGGTGGCCTCCAGTCTTTTTTTGGGTGATGGGGCCTGGGCTCCCCAACATTCCCATGGCTTCAGGTACCAGTGTTGCGTTCGTGCCTGTTCTCACCCTCGCTCCACCCTCTCTACCTTAGTGGTGACTCCCTTCGGGTCTGACGGACAGATGCTGCCGCGGCTTCTCCTTGCCGCTTCTCCCTGGAATCCCCGGGCTGGCCTGACGCTGCAGATCCGCCATGATCCTGATGATGTAAGGGTGCGCGCACGCGCTCCAGAGTTTGTACCGGCAAGGGTGCGAACCTTGGGGGCGTCCCCCCGTAGTGACGTCATTCGCTTCCAGTTTAAAAGGTCTTTGCTTGCAACTACGAATCGAGTTAGCAAGGGGAATTCTTTCTCCGCTGCTCTGCCTCTACCAACTTACCAAGGGGTACCCGCTCCTCGGGGGCCCCGCTCTCTCTTCTTGATTTCAGATGGCTAAGACGGGATCCTGTACTCTCTCCTCGAGGGCCTACGTCCCTGAATGCTCAGAAGACTCCATACTACCTGGAAGCGATCGCAGATGTGAATACTGTGAGTTCTATTAGAGATAGGAATCGGTACTCGCTCCACGAAGGCCTATGTTCCTAAACTCTGAAGATTCCTTCTGTCTAAGACGTTATCGCAGGTACGGAGATCGTGAGTCATTATTGCACATTGCAGATAGGAACCGGTACTCCATCCACGAGAGCCTATGTTCCTAAATCCTCTCTCAACTCTCTTTTATATCAGAAGCTATCGCTTACCTATATCTGGTGCACTACTATTTCATATTGCAGATAGGAACCAGTACTCGCTTCACGAGGGCCTATGTTCCTAAAACTCTCCAAAGACTCTTCTATTCATACACAGATATTGTGAGTTCTCATTCCAGACTGCATATAGGAACCAGTACTCGCCTACAGATCCTGTTCCTGAATATAATGAAGACTCTGTTGCATAGCAGCCATTACAGATATATACAATTGTGAGTGTACCATCTACTACTGGTTATGTATTCAGCATACCCTGTCTACTCACTTCCTATAGTCTCTGTCTACAGCTCAGCAACCCAGAGACTGCAATTCCAGTATCTGAGGGACTTCAGCCCTGCCGGGCACATCATCTCACTACTGCCACATCCTGTCTAAATAAAGAACTATCTGTGTTTGTCTCCATACTCCAGCCTAGCCGGTGGTCCCTCTCAGGATATCCTCCTGGGGGCGCTGTCATCTGCCATCGGCCCAGGGACTCACCAATTTATATTAATTAATTCATTTATTTATTTGTGTTTTTTTCTTGACTGACCTTCATCAGAGATATCATGCCAGTTTACATGTAACGGGGTAAAAAACAAAGCAGGAAGAGAGCAGTTGCAAAAAACAGGGTAACAGAGAACTTGGAGATGCAGAGGCAGTTGCACGTGGGAGCGAGAGATAAAGGCTAGAAGTTGGAAAAGAGAAACTTAATTACATAATGACGGATCCCAAATTATGAGCAGAAGTCTCATATTTAGTACAAAGTCATATCATATCTTGTGGAAATCATATCATGTGCAAATCATGACCAGAGGTCTCATATCTTGAACACAGTGTGTACAGGTTGACACAGAGCGGACAGGTTGACAGGGCTATAAGCATTATTTGAAGAGGCACATTAGAGGTGTAAACAAGGTTGTATATACTGGTGAAATATCTAGGATACTGAGGGGGGGGGGGGGGTAAGGGAGGGTCGAAAGCAGTGAAGAGAAAAGGGGATACCATGAAGTTATTGCAGGGTAGGCTTGTTTAAAAATTGAGAAATTACTTACCTGATAATTTCGTTTTCCTTAGTGTAGACAGATGGACTCAGGACCAATGGGTATAGTGTACTCCTGTTAGCAGATGGAGACAGATCAGATTTCAATCTGACATCAGCCCCTAGTACATATACCCCTGCAGGAAGTGCAGCTCCTCAGTATTCTTCCTTGAAAAGCATTGTGGATATATGTGTGACTGAGTGATGGATTAACTTCATCATATGGTTAACTTAATTAAACTTAACTTGATTAACTTGAACCGATTGATTGATTGACTATAGCTGGCGACCGCCAGTGTACTCAACCGGAAAGCGTCGACACCCGGCAGGGTGGATGCTCTATGTAAGTTAAAACATGGCTTACCCATACTTCATTGAAAGCCATGCATAACGGCAAGGGTGGGATGCTGAGTCCATCTGTCTACACTAAGGAAAACGAAATTATCAGGTAAGTAATTTCTCCATTTCCTAGCGTGTAGCAGATGGACTCAGGACCAATGGGATGTATAAAAGCTACTCCCGAACCGGGTGGGAGGCTGCCCATGGCCCACTTAGGATTGCCTTTGCAAATGTTGTGTCCTCCTGAGTCTGTACATCCAGACGGTAGAATCTGGAGGAGGTATGGATGGAGGCCCACGTTGTCGCCCTGCAGATCTCGGCAGGTGACAGTATTCTAGTTTCTGCCCAGGACACCGCCTGGGCTCTGGTAGAATGAACCTTGACCTGTAGAGGTGGTGGCTTGCCTGCTTCTACATAGGTCGCCTTGATGACTTCCTTGCTCCAGCGGGCAATGGTTGCCCGCGAGGACGTTTCCCCTTGTCTCTTTCAGCTGTGGAGGACGAAACGGTGGTCCGTCTTTCGTACTGGTTCCAACCTTTCCAGGTATCTGGATAGGAGTCTGCCTATGGCGAGGTAGCATAGACTACGGGCTTCTTCCGAATTCTTCAAGCCGTCCATCGTTGGAAGTGAGATGGTTTGGTTAAGGTGGAAGTGTGAGACCACTTTGGGGAGGAAATAGGGGAACGTGCATAGATGGATGGACCCCGGGGTGAGTCTGAAGAACGGCTCACTGCAGGACAGGGTTTGTAGTTCCAAGGTGTGGTGGGCCGAGCACACGGCCAGCAAGAACACAGTCTTTAAGGTAACAGACGGAGGAATAGGCATCGGAGGGGTCTGAGGGCGGGTTCCGCTATGAACTCCAAGACAAGGTTGAGGATCCACAGAGGTACTGGCCACTTCAGGGGTGGCCGACTGTGTTTGACTCCTTTCAGGAAGGGTGATATATCTGGTTGCGAGGCTATGCTTTCGCCCTGGCTCCTGGAGCCGTAGCATGACAATGCTGCCACCTGTACCTTGATGGAGTTGAGGGACAGGCCCTTCTGTAGTCCATTCTGTAATGATTCCAGAATCACGAGACCTTTAGAGGGGCATGGCTTGACGTTATGGTCTTCGCACCAGGCCTCAAAAACTCTCCAGATCATTATGTACTTTAGAGATGTGGAGAACTTGCGTGCTTGGAGGAGAGTAACTATTACTGCCCCCGAGAATCCGTTCTCTCTCAGGCGGGCCCTCTCAATGGTCAGACCGTAAGAGAGAGAATTGAGCTGGGTCCTCGTGACGAATCGGGCCTTGTTGGAGCAGGCCTCTGTGTGGGGGCAGGGGTAATGAGTTCCCTGCCCGTAGTCTTCTCATGTCTGTGTACCAGGGTCTTCTTGGCCAATCCGGGGCCACCAGAAGAGCTAGTCCCCTGTGTTGCTGTATCTTGTGAATGATTGTGCCCATCAAAGGCCCCGGTGGGAAGGCGTATAGCAGGGTCCCCGGTGGCCAGGTCTGTACCAGGGCCTCGATCCCCTGGAACTGCAGATCCCGCCTGCGGCTGAAGTATCTGGTATTTGAGCATTGGACCTGCCTGCTAGAAGGTCCATGTCTGGGGACTCCCACAGATTCACTATCATCTTTAAGGATGTGGACGACAGCTTCCATTCTCCTGGGTTTAGACTTCCCTGCTGAGGGAGTCTGCCGTGATGTTTTCTTTCCCGGCGATGTGGACAGCGGGGATCTCCTGGAGATTTGCTTCCGCTCACGCCATTAGAGGGTCTATTTCTAGGAACACCTGTTGGCTTCTGGTTCCGCCCTGGCGGTAGATGTAGGCCACCGTCGTGGCGTTGTTAGACACCACTCTGACCCCTTTGTCCGCGCATGTAGGCGGTTGATGTTCCATCCCGTTTCTTCTGTGTTCTACTGCCCTTGGGCAGTTAACTCTTCACAGTGTGCTCCTCACCCGTGTAGACTGGCATCTGTGGTGAGCAGGGTCCAGGTTGGGGAGGATAGTCTTGGTCCCCGGCTCGTGTGGCAATTCTGCAGCCACCACCGTAGCTGGTCCCGGAATTGGTAGACGTACAGTGTAGTTCTGGGATCGTGGACTCCGCTGCGATAGAAGTGAGCATTGTAGAGGCCTCATGTGGGCTAGCACCCATGGCACCACTTTCAGCGTGGATGCCATCAGCCCAAGGCCTTGTAATCCCATGCTGTGGGACGAGGGACGCTCGGTAAGGTCTGAAGCCGGTTCCGCAGTCTTGGTCTCCTCGTGGGGTTCAGGCTGACTTTGTCTTCCTTGGTGTCGAATCAGACTCTTAGGTATTCCAGCGACTGTGAGGGCTGTAGGGGTGTTGATCACCCATCCTAGGCTTTTCTCTGGTGACTTTGCCCTGATCAGCCAATCGTCCAGGAAGGGCTGAACAAGAGTTCCTTCCTTCCTGAGTGTTGCCGACAACACTACTATCAACTTGGTGAAAGTCCGGGGTGCAGTGGCTGACTGGAAGGGTAGTGCCCGGAACTGATAGTGATGATTCAGGACCTTGAAGCGTAGGAAGCGCTGGTGTTCCTGATGAATTGGGATGTGTAAGTAGGCCTCCGACAGATCCAGGGATGTGAGGAACTCTCCTGGTTGTATTGCCTGTATGACGGATCGTAGGGTTTCCATGCGGAAGCGGGGGATCCTTAGGTGGCGGTTGACCGACTTGAGGTCCAGGATGGGCCTGAATGTACCCTCTTTCTTGGGTACGATGAAGTAAATGGAGTAATGTCCAATATTCCTGTCCCGTGTAGGTACCGGAGTTATGGCTCAGGGGCCAGAAGCCTGTTCAGTGTAGCTTCCACTGCCGCCCTCTTGCGGGGGTCGTGGCAGGGGGATTCCATGAACTTGTCCGGAGGGGTTCGAAAGAAGTCCAGGTGATACCCCTCTCGGATGATGGCTAGGTCCCACTTGACCGAGGTTATCTCAACCCATCTGCGGTAGACTAGGGTTAATCTGCCCCCTATGGCTACTTCCCCTGGATGGGTCGGCTGATTCTCATTGTGGGGTGCGGCCGGGGCCTGTACCCGAGCTGGTTCCCCTCTTGGTGTGCTTGTTCTGGAAGGACTGGTTCCTGCCTGAAGGGCAGGACACTTGATAGTTGCTCAAGTGAGGGTTGAAGCGCTGTGAACTTCTGCCCCTGGTGGACATGGGGAAGGGACGCTGGTTTCCCTTTGTCTTGTCTTCCGGCATGCGTGGTAATGGGGAGTCGTCCCATTTGTTGGCCAGTTTCTCTAGTTTGCTGCCGAACAGGAGGTATCCTTTGAAGGGTGTCCTCGTGAGGCTCGTTTTGGGGGAGGAGTCAGCCGATCAGAATCAAAGCCAGAGCTGTCTGCTGGCTGCCACTGTGGACGAGACTCCTCTGGCCACTGTGTGCACTAGATCGGAAGCCGCGCCCGAGACAGAGGATAGTGCTGATTCAATATCTTCTCCTGGGGTGTTATTCCTGTCTTGTGATAAGCAGGCACGTGTCACCCCGGTGCAGCAGGCCGCAAACTGTAGGCCAGAGCTGCAACTTTGAATGAATCCTTGAGTATGGCTTCCAGGCGCCGGTCATGTGTATCCTGAGCGCTGCTACTCCCTCCACTGGGATGGCAGTGTGCATGGCGATCGCGCAGACTATGGCGTCCACTCTAGGGCACGACCCCCTTTGCATGAGGATTCCGGAGCATTCCCCTCTAGGTCAATTAGCTGTTGCGCCGCCTGTGGGAGAGGAAGTGGCGCGACGTCTGCGAAGGCCCTCCCGCAGGGGGTTTTTAGATTCCCCCGAGGAGCTTTGGCCCGGGATAGTGAGCTCCATTAGGCATTGGGATATCAGGTCCGGGAGCTCATCCCTCGTGAAGAAGCGTTTCATGTTCGGTGGCTCTGTCCCGGGGGCTCGAATTCTTCTTTGGAGAGGTCTGTGTCCCCGTAGGTGGGACTTCTGGACAGTGTGAACTTGTGCCTAGGCCTCATGGGTCCTGGGGCATGAGGGTCTGAATCCCCTTGAACACCTCTACCCAAGAGCTCGATTCTGGGTCTAGGTTGAGGGATGCCGGTTCTCTGGTGTCCCCGACTGTAAGTGGACTCCCAGGGGCCTGCTAGGTCCAGGGTGGCCCCTGAGGAGCTAGCACTGGGCCCTAGGTGGGACTGGCCCTGACATGGGTCTCTCAGGGCCTCCTCACCATGTGCTCATAGGGCGTCGGCTTCCTCGCTCTGAGCGTCTCTAAGTTGGCATACTGGGCAGAGGCCTTGAGCTTTTATTCCTGTTTCTGGAGGTGCCATGTCTATAGACGCGTAAGCTCTTGTGCGCTCCAGTGCACATCAGAGATGTGCGCGCAGATGTGCGCCCGGCCGTAGATATGCGCCTTGTTCTGTGCGCGTGACTTATGCGCATAAAGTCTTATGTGCGCCTAAGCTTATGCGCACATGTAAATTTGTGCACTTAATTCCGTTTGTGCGCTCGGCTCGGACGGCGGGCGGGCGGCGAACAAGGCCAAGTTGGTGACGGCGAGCATGCAGGCAATATGGTGACCTCCTCGGAGGGTCTCCACGTGGGCAGACCCTGGAAACAGCCGGGGCCTAGCCCTGCTAGGGCGGATCAACCCAGTGGCACTGGTTCCGATCGACGACCTGTGCTTCTCCTCGATCCTCGGAGACCGGTTCAAGTAGAAGATTTACACCTTACCTTGTCTTCAGCGCTTCCCGGTTGCACCCCGGGCTGTCTCCGGCTGCGGGGGGAGAGGGCAACTACCTTCGCCGCCGCGCTCAAGGGGTGCACCCGCTGCCTCTCAGCCGCGCCCGAGATCGGGGGCTAAGTCCTCGCCGCGATTCGGCCGCCGGACCGAGGCGGCCTCTACGCCGCGCCCGAGGATTCGGGGGGTAGGTCCCTGCTGTGAATCGGCCACCGGACCGAGGCTCTCACCTCCGAGGGACCACGGAAATCACCTCGGGACTCTCAACTGGGAGAGGGACCCGAGGGTATCACC
Organism: Rhinatrema bivittatum; assembly: GCF_901001135.1. Classification (NCBI taxonomy): domain Eukaryota; kingdom Metazoa; phylum Chordata; class Amphibia; order Gymnophiona; family Rhinatrematidae; genus Rhinatrema; species Rhinatrema bivittatum. The sequence goes on from NC_042618.1 coordinate 290,869,091, forward strand.
ACAGAAGAGCGGGGCTCTTCTTCAGTAACTTCTTTCTTCTTAAATTTGGGTTTCTCCTTGATTCTTGTTCTAACGCTCTGAGAGCGTGCAGATAGTCCCTAACTGCTTTGGAGACGGAAAATACTGCGGAGCTGCACTTCCTGCAGGGGTATATGTACTAGGGGCTGACGTCAGATTGAAATCTGATCCATCTCCAACTGCTAACAGGAGTACACTATACCCATTAGTCCTGAGTCCATCTGCTACACGCTAGGAAAGCCAGGTTTTGAGTTTAGATTTGAACTTATGTGCACACTGCTCCATTCTGAGATTGGGTGGCAAGGAGTTCCAGGAATAAGGGCTGGCGATTTAAAAGGCCCGCTCTTTAGTGGATTTGAGGTGAATATGTTTCAGGGGGAGGGTGTGGAGGATACCTGTGTCGTAGGATCTGGTATGTCTGGCAGGGTTAAGGAAGCGAAAAGTGTCTTTCATCCAGTGTACGTTTTCGTTGTGGAGCAATTTGTGCATTAAAGTGAAGGTCTTGTAAGTTATGCGTTGTTGAATGGGGAGCCAGTGTAGGTGTTTGAGTATAGGGGTGATTAAGTGTTCATTCCTTACACTACTAGAGCGGTATCATACAGACTGCCACTCTGTGGGAGCCAACCCACAACAGATCATTAACTCCACCTACGGAGTGTTAGAAATTGCTAGCTCCTCCCCTTGGGGGAGCAGCATTGAACAACCAGTACTAGTCTTCTTTATCGGGATGGGGAATTCTTTACTTGTCTAGAGGCTGACAGTCAGCAGAAAACTGGCACTTTTGCTGTTTTTTGGTCCCGAGGGGAAAGTGGGAGAGAGATTGGGGTAAAGAGAACAAGGAAAAAGATGATGCCCTCTACACCTCTCCCCATAGACAGCTACCCCCACCGCTCTACCCTACATAGACACACAAAATACTGTCAAGGTCAATGGGTCTTGAATTGGCAGCAGAGCCATATTAGCTGTGGCTTTCCCTGGTTGAGATTTGGAAGAGCAGTATTATTACTTTCCTTCAGGTATTGAGGGTTTGTACATACCCAATGAAGCCCTCTCGTTGATTCAAAGGGAAATCCAATCCTGACGGTCCACATTGTTTAAAACCTGAGTCAGCAGAGAATCTCTGCTGCTACAACAAAATCATCAATCATGGAGTTAAGTCTGTAGGTGTTGCTTTGAATCCAGTTTGAGCTCTTGAGAGTCTTATAAGAAAAGTATCCTTTATCTTTTGCTTCCCCCCTGCATAATGTAAGCCAGGATTTTTGTTACATGCTATTGATTAAAACCCTGTTGTGAACAATGTATCACTGTGCCTGATCCTGAGTTTGCCATTTAAGGCATATGGTTATTGTTCCATGACTACTTAAGTCCCAGTCAATCCCTGATACATACATGACCCCCGCTCCCCTTTGGAGATTTATCTGAGTTTGGCAATGGAGATAGAGGTAATGCATTATTGCATCACTCTCTATATGTGCACTTTACAACTTGTTTAAACTCAGCGATATTACTTCTAGCTTTGACCATATTCCCCTGGCAACAGATTCCATATTTTAATTATGTATTTGGATTTTCAGAAGGTGTGCGACAAAAGTCCTGCATGAGAGACTTCTAAGAAAACTAAAAAGTCATGGGATAGGAGGTGATGTCCTTTTGTGGATTGCAAGCCGGTTAGAAGACAGGAAACAGAGAGTGGGATTAAATGGTCAGTTTTCACACTGGAAAAAGGTAAACAATGGAGTGACTCAGGAATCTGTACTTCGACTGGTGCTTTTTAACATATTTATAAATGATCTGGAAAGGGATACGAAGAGTGAGGTGATCAATTTTGTGGATGACACAAAATTATGCAGAGTATCAAGCGGATTGTGATAAATTGAAGGAGGACCTTAAGAGACTGGAAGATTAGGCTTCCAAATAGCAGATGAAATTTAAAGTGGACAAGTGCAAAGTGATGCATTTAAGGAAAAATAACCCTTGCTGTAGTTATACAATGTTAAGTTCGACCTTAGGAGTTTCCACCCAAGAAAGATCTAGGCTTCATAGTGGATAATACATTGAAATCATCAGCTCAGTGTGCTGTGGCAATCAAAAAAGCAAACAGAATGTTAGGAATTATTAAGAAGGGAATGGCAAATAAAACGATGGATGTCATAATGCCTCTATATCACTCCATGGTGAGACCACATCTTGAATACTGTGTGCAATTCTGGTCACCATATCTCAAAAAAGATATTGTTGCACTGGAGAAAGTGCAGAGAAGGGCGACCAAAATGATAAGGGTCATGGAGCGGCTACCCTATGAGGTAAGGCTAAGGAAGTTAGGGCTATTCAGTTTGGAAAAAAGATGACCGAGAGGGGATATGAAAAGACTTGAAAAAGTTAATGTAAATCGGTTATTTACTCTCTTATATAATAAGAGGACTAGGGGGCACTCCATGAGGTTGGCAAGTAGCTCATTTAAAATAAATTGAAGATAATTATTTTTCATTCAGCTCATAGTTAAGCTCTGGAATTCATTGCCAGACGATGTGGTTACAGCAGTTAGGGTAACTGGGTTTAAAAAAGGTTTGGATAAGTTCCTAGAGGAAAAATCCATAAACTGCTATTAATTAATAAGCAATAGTAGCTTGAGATTTATTTAATGTTTGGGTAGTTGCCAGGTACTTGTGACTTGGATTGCCCACTGTTGGAAACAGGATATTGGGCTTGATGAACCCTTGCTCTGACCCAGTATGGCACTTTTTATGATATGTTAAAGTTATTACAACTATTTCATTTTTGCTTGTTGAGGGAGTCCATTTAAGAGAGTTGGTCCCTGTTTATAGAACAAATGATCTCTTGATTTGTCCAATCGAACAAGTTTAAAAGAAGGAATGTTTAAAAGCATTTGCGATGATGAGTTTAGTATGTACACAGGACAGTATAATTTTAAAGCAACATTCACACTACCTGGGGCAATACCTCTGATTCCTTTGTACACTAACTTGAGTATCTTAAGTTTCACCCGCCATGTAATAAGTAGCCAGTTATGCTTTATTACGTAGGGCATAATGTGCTGTTGGATAGGAATTTGCTCACTAATTCAAATTGAAGAGTTTGGGAAATTTTGTAAACCTTGTATTTGCATACAATTTTGTGGGAGTCCTAAGTAAAGAAAGTTACAATAATCAATGGCTGACATAAAGGAATGAATTACAGTTTTTAGATCCATATCTTAAATACGACAAGTGAGTTAATCAAATTTGCAGATGATACAAAATTGTTCAGAGTAGTTAAATCACAAGCAGATTGTGATAAATTGCAGGAAGACCTTCTGAGACTGGAAAATTGAACATCCAAACGGCAGATGAAATTTAATGTGGATAAGTGCACGCTGAACCCGAGGGGAGCCCCGATGGCTTTCCCTGTTCCGTCCAAGGCCGCTCCAAAATCAGAGCGGCCTTGGAGGGAACTTTTTTTCTGGGGCCCCCCCCCCCCCACCTTCCCCTATCTAACCCACCCCCCATCCCTAACTAAATCCCCCCCCCCTACTTTTGCTCCAAAAGTTACGCTTGCCCGAGGCAGACGTAACTTGCCCATGCCGGCCAGCTGCCGGCACACTGTGCCGGAGCACTCGACCTATGCAAGATAGGCTCGGCGCCCGCAGGGGCAGCTTGGGGCAGCTTTTCGGGGATTACGTGCGTATGTTACGCGCGTAACCCTTTGAAAATCTGCCCCAAGTTGAATAACATCACTGACAGGGCAGATCCCTGCAGACACCAGTTTTTAACTTAAAGGGAGAAGACTGTGCTCTTAAAAATACAACTTTGTAACTGCGCCCATTCAGGAATAATGAAAACCATTTCAAGACCATATTTTTAATTCCAATTTCTCTAAGTTGGCACAATAAAATCCCATGGTCAATGGTGTCAAAGGCCACGGAAGGTCTAACAGCACTAGGAAAAACTCTGTGCTAGAATCAAACCCACATCGGAAAGTATTAAAAAGGGACAAAAGGAGAATTTCGGTATTATAACCTGCCCTAAAACCATATTGTTGAGAGTCCAAGGTTGAATGTTTGTCCAAAAAGTCTTGCAGTTTTAAAACAATTTTCTCAAGAATTCTAGTAATAAATGGTAAATTCAAAATAGATCTATAATTACTGTAAACATCGTGGGGTAAGTTCTGTTTCTTTAGCACAGGTTTAATATATGCCTTTTTTTAAAGATCCAGGGATGAATCCTTTATTTAAAGATAAATTTATCATATGGCACAAGTAAGGAGCAAGATCGTCTAAGACATTTTAGAGAAACATTTGAATATTAAGTAGACAGAAATTTGATTTGAAATTCCCAACGATGGAACATATCTCAGTAAGAAATCTTTCTTCAAAGGATTCCCATAAACTTAAATCAAAATTTCCAGCATCATTTTCTAGTACAGTGGAAGAGGACAAGGCAGAAGTATTGCCTTTTTTTTTTTTTTATCAGGTTTAACAGTCACTTTGAAACTATTCAACTCCTTCATAACAGTTAAGTTCTTAACAATGTGAAAAAGTTGACAAGGGCGATTTTGAGCAGCTTGTATTCTTTCCAAGAAGCATCTATGTTAGCATAATTGATTTTTGTTCTGTACTCATCTACTTTCGATATATAAGCTTGCCTATCAGAATCTGAAAAAGATTTTCTCCAGCAATGTTCCAATTTCCACAAATATCACTTTAGTAAGATTAGTTCAGAATTTAACCATGGGGCTTTATGGGCTCTCTTTGGCAGTATTGATTTAACATGAGCAACTTTATCTAACGCAAAGTCAAGTGAAGATTTCCAATGATTAACAGCAATTGAGATGTTAGCTGGAGTAATTTCGTGCAGTTTTAGTAAAAAAAAAACAAAACTTCACCCAGGGCCTCTGTTTCAAACTTACTTTGCTTCTTAAGGGAGGGAATTTTGGAGTTTACACATGTGTTGGGTATAATAAAATGGGTCTGAAAATGAATCAGGAAATAGTCTGATCAAGGGACTATAGTACAATCAATTGAACAGCTGTAAAAAACTTAAGAACTTTGTCTTGAAAAGACTAGGTCAAGCAAATGGCCCAGTCCACGAGTTTCCTGATTTATTAATTATTGCCAACCCATCGCTTCCATAGTGGCCATAAAAACTTGGCAACTCTCAGAATGTGGCTGGACATCAACATTAAAATCTGCCATGATAAAAATTTCTTTAAGATCAGCATTAAAAGAACATAACATATTGGTGGCAGCAGTTGGATCTTTAGCTGAGTTGGAAGGAAGGGGAATATACTAAGCAAAGTCCCTAAAATTCATTAGCAATTGCTAACATTTCAGAGAGCTAATTGAGAAGATTACAGACAACTTAAAAACTCGCTTAATTAAAAATTCCTCCTTGCCATTTCTGAGAGTGGTTTTGACAAAAAAATCTGAGAATGATCTATTGCTAACTGATTCAACAGGACCGTGTCACTAACAGCCAAAACTCAGTAAAACAATGCATCAGGAGCATTCACCTTAATAAAATCCAAGATGATAGGTATTTTCTTCCTAATTGCTTGAATATTGAACAAAGATATTGATAGAGTTAGTGGGAAGGTTTATAGGCAAATTACAAATATTAACAACTGATAACCAGATATCATCATCAACAGACTGTGAAAGAACAGCATATCTTCCCCGTCCCCAGATTATAGGAATCAACTCAACCTCAACCATTCTCTTTCTGAGGTGCAAAATAGAATCAACTACTTGATTCAAATGTACCCAAGTGGCACACAAATGGGTGGAAAAAGGGGCAAGCTCCTTTTCGTGCCCCTTCAGTGAGTGAAGAAGGCGCAAGCCACTTCGGCATGCAATGTCTTTGGCATCTGCACTCCAATTCAGCCTGGTACCCTGACGAAGTCAATAGTGGGTGGGGTTTCTGTCCAACTGGGCGAAGTAGGAGGAGATAGTCCGGCAGTCATCTAGAGAAAAAGAGCTCCTCGATAGTAAGTGAAGCGCTTCAGCAATGCACACAATACCGCAGAGTGAAGCAGATGAAATAGCTTCTTCCACTTTTGTCATCTGCACTCTAATTTCAGTCTGGTGCCCTTAAATATTTGAGGAGAAACCATCCGCATAAAAAGCAGATGTTTCCAAGCAAATTAAATTCAGGATTATGGCTTTTTTTGGTCAGTTTGAGGTCAATATTCAATAAGCTAGGGATCGGGCAAGTTTTCTGGCTAAAGTTACCAGATAATTTGTCAAAGATATTCAGTGAGACAAATTTCCCACTGAATATACTTGGCCAAAGTTATCCAGATAACTTTATCCATGAGGCTGAATATGCCTGAAAATAAGTTAGTTAGGTAGGTTTACCTAGATAACTGAGAACTTTTCCATCTATATTAAGTACATAACAGGTTAAGAGGCATAAATAACCAAAGGACAAACCTCGGCCAGTAGACCCTTCCTGTATCACCCCTCCAGCCCTGTGGAGTATAGCTCGCTATATTCCTCTACCCCCAAAAGAATTCAACACCAAGAGACAAGGTAGCCAGATAACCCCCGCACCTTCCCACCCTTCCCTCAAGCAATCAAAATTGAAAGAAGATCATCAGGTCCCCTTTTCCTGTCAAACTGTCACCCCAAGCAGATACCTTCCCCTCCCAAAATTCTTGAGGCTGTGCCAGAAATGTCTAGACTGTGCTCCTGGCAGCGCCCTTCATTGTTTCAACAGCAATGCTAGTAAAAACTGTGACAGCAACGTTTGCAGCGTACTCTACTAGCATTGCTGTTGAAGCAATGGAGAATATTGTTAGTAATGTGGTACAAACACTACTGGCTTCCGACAGCCTCAGGGGTTTGAAAGTTCTGGGGTGAAAGGATGACAGTAAAGAGGGCAAAGTGCAGGATGGTGGGAGAAGGGAGCCTGGAGCCATTCTTTTCCTAAGCAACAGGAATTACAAAGTCAAAATAGGCACCAGCGAATCCAAGACAATTAACATAACTCGAGGTGTACCTCAAGGTTCCCCCCTCTCCTTTACCCTCTTCAACATTTACCTACTGCCCCTATGCCGCCTCCTTTCAGAGCTCTCTCTTCCATATTTTGTATTAGCTGATGATGTGCAAATAGTTATCCCCATCAAAGATTCCATACATAATGCCCTCGAGACATGGGATTCTGCCCTGTCGGCCATCAACAACCTCCTTACCAAGCTCCATCTTGACCTCAACACTAACAAGACGGAACTTATGATTATTACCCCCCCAACACAACTCTATTATTACCACCCCCACCAACACTCGCCTGCCCACATTCAACTTCTCCCCTCACTTACGTGATCTAGGCTTCACCCTTGACACCCATCTCAACTTGAAAAAATTAATCAATTCCACTTTAAAAGACTATTTCAAGCTGAACACTCTAAAAAAGCTCAAACCCCTACTGCACCCTAACGCCTTCCGCTCTGTTCTTCAACCCATCATCCTTTCCAAAATTGATTACTCCAACAGCATCCTCCTGGGCCTCCCCAAAAACACTCTTGCCCCTCTACAAATGTTCCAGAATGCTGTGGCACGCATCCTGACAGGTACACACAAAAAAGAGCATATCATCCCCATCCTCAAACAACTTAACTGGCTCTCGATTTCTGCCACAATTAAATACAAGACCCTCTCCCTCATTCACAAAGCGTTTCACAACCCCAATATGCTTTGGTTTAATGACACTTCTATTCCGCCCCAACAACAGACCCACTAGATCGCAATACTTAGCAACACTTCAAACTCAATTACCCAAACTCACCCACCTTATGACAACTAAAGAATGCTCCATATCTATTGCTGGACCCACCTTATGGAATACCATGCCACCTGATCTATGACAAGAAGCATGCCCCAAAAAGTTCAAAGACTCAAAACATGGCTGTTCATACCATCCTACAGAAACAACACGTAACCCTCCTCCCCTCTCTCTCCCCGGGCACAATCTTAAGTCGACGCTCCCTGCTATAAGTGAACTTCCGACCTATGTAAGCTAATTATGGGCTCTAGCTTAATTGTTTCTCCCTACTATTATTGACTTTCAACTTATATTAGCTATTTTCTCTCTCTCTCCTGCCCCACTCTCAACCTACCTTAATTCACTATCCTGTAAATACTATCCTGTAAATATTCTGTAAATACCCCCCCTGCCCCATAAACAGATTCACTATGTTATAATTTCCCTCAGCCCCTACTATCTATTACTTCAATATACTTTAATTCCCTCAGCCCCAGTTAATCAGTAATTTTTAATTCCTTTATGCAACATTAATGATCTTTGTATTTATGCAACTTTAAAGATCTTTGTATTTGTTATGTCTTCCCTCAGCCCCCATTGACTATTATTGTTTTAATACTATTTTAAAACATTCATTGTAAAGCTCTGTTAGCTGCATTACCAGTTCTTTGGAAACCGATGTGATGTTCCGAACGAATGTCGGTATATAAAAATGTTAAATAAATAAATAAATAAATATTGTGCCGCTATAGCTCACAGCACTGACTTTTTCTGGGGTAAGGGGAGCCAGGATCTGGTTCTATGCCCCCACTAGTGTTTCATTCTTTTCTGGGCTGGAGGGGGGGTGGTGGTGGTGGGTAGTCAGGCTTGCTGAACGAGTGTTCTTTGGTGTGCCTATAGATATAAAATATATATATATATATATATATATATATATATATATATATATATATATATATATTTAATATACCCAGTTAAAGTCTTAGTTATCTGGGTAATGCCTGCTTGGATGTATTTCAGTATGTGATTTAATCTAGCAGTGAAATGGTAACTAAAGGTTTCTTTTGCATTTTTTATTTTATTGTACTTAATTTTTTCTTAAGTCTTTTTTTATTCTTTTATTTTATATATGCTGTTTTATGATGTTATGGTTTAGTATGGTTTGATGTATATTTTAATGTGTTTTAGTTGGTCACTAATGTCTAATTATTACTTATACAATGTCTATTTCATTGATCCGCAAATCTCAGCACAGTACAAATATATTCAAAATAAAATTGGATAATTACATAATAATTGAACAGCAATAGTAAATAAGGAGCAAAAGCTACCAGAAACCTAAAAGATAGGAGGCGGAAAGTGTCACATCAGTCAGGGAAGGTCAGGGTATGATTGTTTTATTGTAGACCATGTAGAAATTTTGATAGGTGGTATATATATTTTTTAAATAAATAACTTAGGTGTGCTTTCCACCATGACTAGACTTAGGGCCTCATTTTCTAAAGTATCGCAGGCCTGCGGTACTTCAGAAAAATGCGGTAATGAGGGGCGGGGGGCTGAAACGGGAGGGCGGTGCGATCGCTGCCGGCATCGCTCCCAATAACTACACCATAGAAAGTGTAGTTATTGGGCGCGAAATAGGCAGCAAAAAGGCCCTTACCTTTTCGCTGTCCACGCCATCCTCGCATCGGCGACGCCCCGACTCCTCCTCTTCCGGGGCCGGCTGTTAGCGCAAGCCTGTGATAGCCTTAGAAAATAAGGCCCTTAGCCTGCTAAATGTAGCAGGATAACATTGATATTCAGTACTACTTTGCTAAATTTAAGAAGGCTCAAACTGCCTGTGTTTATCTGGCTAGGTTTTATCTGGGGAATTTCTTACCCAGCTAAAATTTAGCTGATCAGTTGGGTGAAATATTTAAACCCCATCTATATCCGGCTAAGTCCTGAACTTAGTCAGACAAATCCTTTTGTATACTGACATCTTTATATTTGCATGTAACTTATACAAGTTACTTATATGGAAAACTTCTCATAGTAGCAATTACCTGATTGCCCATTGTATCTGCTATTGATGAGTTTCAAAATATCTTCAATGAAATCCTCATTGTTGGAAGGTTTTTTCCGAACCTACAAAAATGAATAAAGTATAAACATTTAGGAGCAAATTTTCAAAGAGTTACACGCATAAAAATGAGCATATACTCACATAAGTAACCTGTACTCGTGTAATCCATATTTTATAAACCATGAAAGTATGTGCATACTTTAGGTTTCACACGCACATATACAAACATAAAAAAGGGGCAGTCAAGAGGCTTTCCATGGGTAGAACCGGTAGTTAAGAACATAAGAACATGCCATACAGGGTCAGGCCAAGGGTCCATCAAGCCCAGCATCCTGGTTCCAACAGTGGCCAATCCAGGCCATAAGAACCTGGCAAGTACCCAAAAACAAAGTCTATTTCATGTTATCGTTGCTAGTAATATAGCAGTGGCTATTTTCTAAGTCAACTTAATTAATAGCAGGTAATGGACTTCTCCTCCAAGAACTTATCCAATCCTTTTTTAAACACAGCTACACTAATTGCACTAACCACATCCTCTGGCAACAAATTCCAGAGTTTAATTGTGCGTTGAGTGAAGAAGAACTTTCTCAGATTACACATGTACATTATTTTAAAAGACAGTATAGATGTACAATTGGCAACTTACATAGTTTTACACCTGCTAATTAACCTCATTTAGTAAAAGAAAGGTCGCAGAGAAGAAAGATGTCTGACACCTGCTGCAAATGCTCTTACGATTAGAGAGTCCTCTCTAGATGTCTCTGGGAACTATGGTTTATTATATCTTCTAAGTGCTAAGCTGATTTTTATACTAAAAATCACTTATGCGTTGAACCCATGAGAACTGTCAAATACCATCAAATACCTGGATAAGAAATTTTGTTAATTCAGGAATCCACTTATCCCCCTATTCAAAAAATCTTTTATTTGTCATTGAATAAGAAGAATTTAAGAGAGCACAAGTGTCTCTTTGAATTTAACTGATTTTTTACAAAATTCAACTTTATATCATCATAGAGCCATCTTACTGATTTCTTTTGTGTTCTTGCAAGATTGTGATAATATTCGTCTATATTTTCGCAATCATGAAGTTTTGTTTAAGGGGGAGAATATCTGGATTTTTCCAGATTTTGCTAGAGCTACTCAAGAGCGAAGGAAAAAATTTCTTGTTATGAGATCTGAGGTGTTAGTTTTAGGTGCCTTATTTGTTATTAGACATCCATGTAAATTGTAATATTAAATGTTGTAATACTGTAATATTAAATGCCATTAGATATGATTTCTTTGACCCTGGTCAGTTGCGGGACTTCATCGAGGCCAGACATACTACACTTTCTCAACCCATTTAAGATGTGTTTTGTGTAAGAGGGAAGTGTGAGAAGACAGCTGTTATTCTTCTGTCATTATTCTGAATTGTATGGTCAATTTGCCCTAAGACCTTTTTCTTTTTCCCCACAATTATATATGTCTACTATGAGGATATTGCTGACATATTTCTTAAATAATGTGTCTTTTCTTGTTCTTTTCTTGCAATGTATCCTCAGTTTTTCTTTTCAAATATGTTTGTATTTGAAATAAACTCAAATTTCAATAAAAATAAAGTAAAAAAAAAAATACCTGGCCCCTAGGTAGGCCTGTGGGAGTACAGGCAGAGGTGTGTGGGTGTCCTGAACCCAGAATAGTCTCTTTGCTGTGGCCTTATTTTCCCAAAGTACCCCTTTTACCCCTTAATCATCTAGTAGTCCAACTGAATCCTCACAGGTCGCTTCCAATGTACCTGAAAATGTTAATATTTTGAGTTTTTGCTTCCGTGGCAAGCTTCATTTCCAATTCTCTCAGACTTTCTTATTGATGCTTTGCATCTGACTTGCCAGAGCTTATGCTGTTTCTTAGTTTTTTCATTTGAATCCCATTTTTTAAAGATGTACTTTTAGCTATAACCACCTCTCCTTTTAACCATGTTGTTAGTCGTTCAGCCTTCTTTTCGCCTTTTGTAATGCATGGAATACATCTAATCTGGGCTTCCAAGATGAAACTTTTAAACAAGGTCCATGCCTGCTGTAAATTCAACCTTTTTATTTAAATATCCACTGAAAAGGGTTGTTCCACTTAATACTGCAAAATGTTCATACAACCCCCATATTTGTTCACACAAATGCACTTATATGAGATCCCGATTTTTTTCTTTATTTTCTTGTGTTCAATTATATTTACCCACCACTTAGTGTTTTTATTATTTTCTAAAAAAAGTTTCAAAGATGGAGGTTAATGTCTCATTCAATGACTTGCTTCATTAACTTTAAATACATTGAAGTTGTTTGTCACAATCATGTGTTGTAATCATTGACATTCCACCCTACCATCCTCTTTTTTTAATTCAAAAATCTAAAAACCCCACTTATTTATTTTAACTTTATTTCAATCCAGCAAAAATGCTTAATTTAACTTCTTCCATTTGTTTCCAGTCATATACTTAGCTTAGTGCTGCATCATCCAGTCTTCAGGTACAATGGATGATTTTAATGATAGGTTACAAATTTTTACTAATAGGTCTGAAATTTCATTTTTTAGTTCCTTCAGAACTCTGGGGTGTATACCACCCGGTCCAGGTGATTTACTACTCTTCAGTTTGTCAATCAGGTCTACCACATCTTCTAGGTTCACTGTGATTTGGTTCAGGCCATCTGAATCATTTCCCATGAAAACCTTCTCTGGTACGGGTACCTCCCCAACATCCTCTTCAGTAAACACCGAAGCAAAGAAATCATTTAATCTTTCCGCGATGGCCTTATCTTCTCTAAGTGCTCCTTTAAATCCTTGATCATCTAACGGTCCAACTGACTCCATCACAGGCTTTCTGCTTCGGATATATTTTAAAAAGTTTTTACTGTGAGTTTTTGCCTCTACGGCCAACTTCTTTTCAAATTCTCTCTTAGCCTGTCTTATCAATGTCTTACATTTAACTTGCCAACGTTTATGCATTATCCTATTTTCTTCTGTTGGATCCTTCTTCCAATTTTTGAATGATCTTTTGGCTAAAATAGCTTCTTTCACCTCCCCTTTTAACCATTCTGTGAGCCAGCAGTGAACAGTGAACCGGGAAATTAAGAGAAAAAAAGAGACAAGAGGGCTCAGAAACCTGCAAAATAAAGAGAAGCAGCAGGACCACGTGGTGAGTGATACTGCTCCCACCCCCAGCCCAGCACTGTTTTCAGGCGTTTAAATTACAGACGCTTCCCTGGGCGTCCCTCTTTCTGCCAGGATCCTTTCTCAGTCTCTGTCCTCCTCCACTGCAGGGGCTCGTGCGGTCGGCACAGCTCAGTCGGGGCAAGAGCCCGCTCACCCCTCCCTTCTGTGAGCCAGCAGTGAACAGTGAACCGGGAAATTAAGAGAAAAAAAGAGACAAGAGGGCTCAGAAACCTGCAAAATAAAGAGAAGCAGCAGGACCACGTGGTGAGTGATACTGCTCCCACCCCCAGCCCAGCACTGTTTTCAGGCGTTTAAATTACAGACGCTTCCCTGGGCGTCCCTCTTTCTGCCAGGATCCTTTCTCAGTCTCTGTCCTCCTCCACTGCAGGGGCTCGTGCGATCGGCACAGCTCAGTCGGGGCAAGAGCCCGCTCACCCCTCCCTTCTGTGAGCCAGCAGTGAACAGTGAACCGGGAAATTAAGAGAAAAAAAGAGACAAGAGGGCTCAGAAACCTGCAAAATAAAGAGAAGCAGCAGGACCACGTGGTGAGTAATACTGCTCCCACCCCCAACACAGCCGTCTAGCCCAGCACTGTTTTCAGGCCCTTAAATTGCAGACACTCCCTGGGGCGTCGCGCACCAGGCGTCGCGCACCCGAAGGAGCGCAACCTAAGGGGCTTGCCCCTTAGTGCGCTCCTTGGAGCGTCCCAGAGCAAGAGCCATTACCCACCCTTATCCATCCATCCAGCGATCACACATCCACCCATCCAGTCTCCAGCGGCACTCATCCAGTCTCCAGCGGCACTCATCCAGTCTCCAGCGGCACTCATCCAGTCTCCAGCGGCACTCATCCAATCTCCAGCGGCACTCATCCAGTCCCCAGAGGCACTCATCCAGCAGCACTCATCCAGTCTCCTGCAGCACTCATCCAGCAGCACTCATCCAGTCTCCTGCAGCACTCATCCAGTCCCCAGAGGCACTCATCCAGCAGCACTCATCCAGTCTCCTGCAGCACTCATCCAGTCTCCAGAGGCACTCAACCAGTCCCCAGAGGCACTCATCCAGCAGCACTCATCCAGTCTCCTGCAGTACTCATCCAGTCTCCTGCAGCACTCATCCAGTCTCCAGAGGCACTCATCCAGTCTCCAGAGGCACTCATCCAGCAGCACTCATCCAGTCTCCTGCAGCACTCATCCAGTCTCCTGCAGCACTCATCCAGTCTCCAGAGGCACTCATCCAGTCTCCTGCAGCACTCATCCAGTCCCCAGAGGCACTCATCCAGCAGCACTCATCCAGTCTCCTGCAGCACTCATCCAGTCTCCAGAGGCACTCAACCAGTCTCCAGAGGCACTCAACCAGTCCCCAGAGGCACTCATCCAGCAGCACTCATCCAGTCTCCTGCAGCACTCATCCAGTCTCCAGAGGCACTCATCCAGTCTCCTGCAGCACTCATCCAGTCTCCTGCAGCACTCATCCAGCAGCACGCATCCAATCTCCTGCGGCACGCATCCAGTCTCCTGCGGCACGCATCCAGTCTCCTGCGGCACGCATCCAGTCTCCAGAGGCACGCATCCAATCTCTAGCAGCACTCATCCAGGCTACAGAAGCACACATCCAGTCTCTAGCAGCACATCCAAGCTCCGGTAGCACTCATCCAGCACCGATCCAACCTGAACAATAATGTACTACCGACCACGCACCTACAAATCACTCATCCCAATCATGATTTCCCCCACTACACAGTTACTAGGCCTCACCCTATTCACCATAATCCTATTCAACGCCCAATCTCTCACCAACAAAACTCTTATACTCAACAACATACTGCAGGACACAACCCCAGACGTTTGCGCCATAACAGAAACATGGCTCAAATCCACGGACATCACACTCATTAACCAATTACCAACGCAGACTTACGATTTCTTCTCCATCCCAAGACAAAAAAAAAGAGGAGGGGGTATCTTCCTAGCTGCAAAAAAATCCTTAAGGTTCTCACACCACCCCATCAGTACAGTAACTAAACTAGAACTAGGATTGTTCAAATCAGAACAACTCCAAATCCTGCTAGTCTACGCCCCGCCAGGCTTACTAGAGTCAGACTCCTCTCCTATCATCGAAACCATAACTCTGCATCTCAATCTTGACTCCCCTGCTATAATCCTGGGTGACTTCAATTTACATGTTGACAAAGTTCCCCTCTCTACAAACTGTGAAGCCCTCCTCACCGCACTGTCAGCGATGGGATTCAGACAACAAATCAATAAACCCACCCACAAAGCAGGCCACATGCTCGATCTACTCTTTACAAACACTGGTATTTCTCTTACAAAACAACCAAATTGCAAAAAAGTCCCATGGTCAGATCATTCTCTAATCTCCACCAGTTTTTCCTTACCTCGATCAGACTCCAAACTCAACTCAAGACCCTCTTTCCTATACAGAAAACCTTGCAACTCGGAACATCTAAGTAAAGCTCTAACCTCGGATCTACCACTCATTGAAGTATCTACCCCTAACGCTGCCCTCCAATCCTGGTCCAAAATAACAAAATCTATAGCAAACACACTCTGCCCACTGACAACCAAAACAAGGTCTGCTAATACATCCAAACGTCAACCCTGGTATAATGATGAACTACGAAAACTCAAACAATTACTTCGGCAAAAAGAAAGAAAATGGCGCAAAGCCCCTTCACCAGCCTCACTCTCTGATTACAAACGATCACTCCATCTTTACAAAAGTACCACGTTGAAAATCAAAAGAGACTACTATGCCCGAAAGGTTCATCATCTCAGCTTTGACTCAAAAGCTCTATTCGCCTTCGTTTCCAGCCTCACTAAACCTATCACTCCAGATATACCACCCGAACAAGCCCAGACTAAAGCAGACGAATTGGCTCTTCATTTTAACAAAAAAATATCGGATCTCCTTAATCAGCTGATTCCAAACACTACGTCTCCAGATAACACATATCTTCCCCAAAATAAAGACATCCAGCTTAATGCCTTTGAACCCATCACAATCACAGAGATACAAAATGTATTAAAAAGAATGAAACCGTCATCACACCCATTTGATCAAATCCCTACCAAAATGCTTCTTCTTATCCCGGACACAATAGCAAAAACCATAGCAGATATTATAAACTGCTCCTTATCACATGGCATCTACCCAGATGACCTAAAAACTGCCTCAATCAAGCCACTGCTAAAAAAACCAAATCTAAATGCATGTGATCCCAACAACTTCCGCCCTATTTCCAACCTACCATTTATAGCTAAAATCATGGAAAAACTGGTAAACACCCAACTATCCAACTACCTAGAGGACCACAGTATTCTGTCCCCAAACCAATATGGTTTTCGCAAAGCCGCAAGCACCGAAACGCTACTAATTTCACTCATGGACTACCTACTCTCTGGTATTGATAAAGGCCAAGCATATTTTCTAATCCTCCTTGACTTCTCGGCGGCCTTTGACACAGTCAACCACGCCCTTCTTCTAAAACAGCTGGCAAACATTGGTTTAACAGGTGCCACACTAAACTGGTTCAAAACATTTCTAGAAAACAGAGGATACAGAGTCAAAATTCATAATAAAGAATCCCAATACCACCCTTCTAATAGAGGAGTGCCGCAAGGATCATCACTTTCACCCACCCTTTTCAATGTCTACCTGCTACCACTCTGCCAACTACTTACAAAATTAAGCCTGAAACATTTCCTTTTTGCAGACGACGTACAGATCGTAATCCCTATAAAAGAATCAATCTCAAAAACAATGGAATACTGGGACAGTTGCCTATTAGAAATTAAACTTCTCCTCAACAGTCTAAACCTTGTACTCAATGCTTCGAAAACAGAATTCCTGCTCATATCACCGGAAAACAATAACACACTTCCTAAACCACCCACACTCCTTCAAACAACCCACGTAAGAGACTTAGGAGCCATCCTAGACAATCGTCTCAACCTCAAAACATTCATTAACCAAACCACCAAAGATTGCTTCTACAAATTACATATCCTGAAAAGAATAAAACCGCTGTTTCACACTCAGGACTTCAGAACAATCTTGCAAGCAATAATCTTTTCCAAACTAGATTATTGCAACTCATTACTATTAGGCCTCCCAGCTTCTTACACCAAACCTTTACAAATGGTTCAGAACTCTGCAGCCAGAGTCCTTACAAATTCCAGGAAAATTGACCACATTTCACCTATTCTCAAAAACCTCCATTGGCTTCCGATCCACTATAGAATCATGTACAAAACCATTAACATCATATACAAAACTATCAACCAACACACGCAACTTGACCTACAAATACCACTTAAAAAATTCACCTCCGCCAGGCCTATCAGGGAACACTACAAAGAGTCACTCCAAATTCCAAAGGCCAAAACCTACCAACATAAATCCTTGAGTCTCAGAGCCTTCTCATCAGCAGGTCCAGCTCTCTGGAACTCGATCCCACCTGATTTGAGACAAGAGCCATGCTCTTTAACATTTAGGAAAAGACTAAAAACTTGGCTTTTCAAAAAAGCATTTCCAAGCCTTGAATAAAACCTCCTCTCACTAGCACTAACTCGTATGCAATAATGGAATGTAAACACGAATCAACCAACCTCAAACCCTCTCTCACTAATTCCTGCTGAATATTTATCATACTATTACCATTCACAACTGTCATGTTTATTCATTTGATTACCTATGTACCGTTTCATAGTCTTATTTTTTCACTTGCTATTCTAATGTATCAATAGGCTGAAATGTAAATATTGTGCTGTTCAATTTCTCCCCTTCCATCCCAAGTTTATTTTCCTTGTTTTTTGTAACTTTCCCTCTCCCTTTTTCTGATTCACTGTATTTAAAGTTCAAGGTTCTTATTGAAAATATTGTTTTTTACGTTACGTTATGCTTTACACTCCTTGTTATTTGTAAACCGGGTTGATGTGATGCCTATCATGAAACTCGGTATAACAAAAACAATAAATAAATAAATAAACCATGCCGGTAATCATTTTGCCTTCTTTCCACCTTTCTTAATGTGTGGAATGCATCTGGACAGTGCTTCTAGGATGGTATTTTTTAACAATGACCAGCATAAAGGTTTTGCAAACAGTTAGGGCTGCCTTCCCTGGTGCTAAGGCAGGCACCAGTATTTCAGAACTAGAGATAGCTGGCTGGGTAGGAGTCACTGAATTGCCTGGATTCAGACCTACAAGGACAGCAGGCACAGGAGCTGTCTTTGCTGGTGATAGGGAACTGGAGTCTTAAATGCAGGAGACTGACAAGACCAACAAACATCAGTGATATTCTTTTTAAAACACATCTGGCAAATTCAGACTCTAGGTAGAAGGGTAGGGAGACAGGGTTTCAAAGAATAAAAAAAATCAGGAAAATTGCTATTAGGTTTCATCACAGGTCAGAAAAAATTACTCCCAACTCACCAGACTTGCTGCGGTCCACAGCCTCTCCTGAGGGTTCAACTTGGCCTTAACTTGATTATCCCTTCAGCTCTGGGACAGCCACCTCACCACCATCAAGCAACTCCTCAATCACATGAGCCTAGCACTAAATACCAACAAAATGGAACTCCTAATAATAAGCCACAAATCCAATGAATCATTCCCTCCCGTAGCCTCCCCGCCCAAATAAAATCCCCACTTACAAAAGAAGTTAGAAACTTAGGCGTCACACTAGACAACAAGTTTAACCTAAAAAAATTCATTAACTCCACAACAAAAGACTGCTTTTTCAAATTCTACGTGCTAAAAAAATTAAGGCCCCTTCTTCATCAAAACGATTTTAGAACAGTCCTGCAGGCCCTCATCCTCTCCAAAATAGACTATTGCAACTCCCTACTTTTAGGACTCCCAGCACCCTCCATAAAACCCCTGCAAATGCTATAAAACACCACTACCAGAATCCTCACAAATACCAAAAGAAATGAATACATCACCCCTATAATAAGAAATCTTCACTGGCTCCCCATTCACCTCAGAATACACTTCAAAAGTTTGACCCTCAGCCACAAAACACTATGGGGTGTATATTACACTCGTAACCCCGAAAACCCGCTCCTGTGCACGCTGAGCCTATTTTGCATAGGCTCGGCGACGCGCGTATGTCCCGGGGCTTTGAAAAAGGGGCGGGACAGTCCAGGGGGAGGGCCGGAACCCTCCAGGCACAGCGGCCATTTGCCGCTGTGCCCGGGATCGCAGGCCGTCCATCGGCCGGTGCGTGCAATCTACGCCTGCCCGGAGGCAGGCGCAACTTATAGGACAAAGGTAAGGGGAGGTTTAGGTAGGGCTGGGGGGTGGGTTAGGGAGGGGAAGGTGGGGAGTCGGAGGGAACAGAGGAAGGCTGTGCGGCTCGGCGTGCACAAGTTGCACAATTGTGCACCCCCTTGCGTGCACACACACTGGATTTTATAACATGCGCGCGGCTCGGGCGCATGTTATAAAATCGGGCGTAGATTTGTGCGCGCCGGGTTGTGTGCACAAATCTACGCCCGTGTGTAGTTTTTAAAATCTGGCCCTAATCAACCAAAATATAAACTGGTTCAACTCCTCCTTCCACTTTCAACCCCCCCCAGAAGATCCACAAGATTTGCCAATAATGGCACTCTACCAATAACCTCGTCTAAACTTACCCACCTATCCTCGGGCCCTGTCCCTCGCCAGACCTACCATCTGGAACACAATGCCCCCTGACTTAAGGCTTGAAACTAACACCTAAAACTTAAAAAAGAACAACCTTAAAACTTGGCTCTTTAAGCAAGCCTACCAATAATCTTCACACACTCTCGACAAGGACTCTCTATCTCCTCCCCTATATGAAATCCCATTCCTGAAAAATCCATCCCCCTCCTCAACCTCCCCACCCCTACAATTACAATTATTATAGTTATTTGTTCCCGTTTGTGCGCTCTTACGTTCCTACCTCCTTTCGCCTCTTAGTCTCCTTAGATGTTCATATTGTTAAGACATAGTTTCTCAAATTGTTAATATGTAATTTCCCTTCCATAGTTCTCTGTTCTACTGTAAACCGATGTGATGTGCAAATGAATGTCGATATATAAAAGCGTTAAAAAAATAAAAGTAAAGTAAACAAATGTCGGGCCACAGTAGCCGGTTATAGGGTAACCCCTAAGACTAGAGAAGTTGGCGATACAGGAACAGGATGTGCTAATACCTTCTGCCTGTCCGGCCATCTCCCCCTTGGGTTGAGCCCTCAGGCTCTGGTGGCTGGCAGGTCTTAAGCTGGCAGTGCACTGGATGCAGGGGTGCAGGAGGATACCCACAAAGGCTGCAAAGCAACAAAAAACTGAAAGGTGCCCACAAATAAGCACAGGCACACAAGACAAGGAGTGCACCACAAAGAAGACACAAAACAAGAGACACAGAGCAAACAAAACAGGAGGCTACAACATACAGCCAAATAGATAAGGAAAGCCACTAAACTGAGGCCACACTAAGAACAAAAGTCAAAGCAAACAGAAAATCAACAAAGCTAAGGCTAAGGAATGCAGCTAGGCAGAACTAGAATGGCCACAACATGGAATGCAGGAAACTTCATGCTGAGGGAGGGAGTAACGGGTGAGGCATACTTAAAAAGGCATGGCAATGATGCATCATGGAGTCTTTGAGACATAAATGTGTGTAGATCAGACTGTAGCCCACTGAGGGCCGCACAGCAGCCAGAGTCCTTACAATAGCCCAAAGAAACATCTTGGCACAGATGTTGTAACAGAGTCATTGTGGTCTTACTTCAAACAGCATAAGTAGTCCTCGTGAAAGTAGATAATGGACATTTTCAGAATACATACGGTATACTTCTTGAAGATGCTGGCCTGCCTCTGTGCTAAAAATTGACAGTGCAAAATCAAACACAATGATGAAAAATTTCAGGAACATAGCCAAAAGCTCTATAGTATTGAAAAAATGGCTGAACCAGAAATACACTGAAAAAATAAAGAATTTTGAAAAAAGTGCCAAAAACCTGAAGGGAGAAAAGGGTGACTAGGGGAGCCCAAAACAAACTGAACACAATGTCCAAAGCACTTCCAAAGAAAGGGAACAGCGAATGCGACTGAAAAATGAACAAATTGAATCTTTTAAAATCTGATCATTGAAACAGACTTGGGAGCATGAGCAGTGGTGGATGTGTGGGAAGATCTGTACACTCTCACACCCTTCTAGTTTTTTTCTGAACTGAGGAAGCTTCTCCACATTGCCACCATTGGATAAAGTGACACACTTATGTAACTAATTTACCTTGCTTATTGACAGATTATATATTAGTAACATATATAACATATGTACATATGTACATATGTTATATAGTAGAAAAGCCCATCATAAAATGATGGAGTACAGTGGTACCAGTACTGATCACTGCCTGCCCTAACTTCTTTCCCCAAGAGAAAGCAACTCCTGCCCAGAATCTAAAATCACACATCCTTATTCACCTTTGAATTTCAGTGCTAGCAGGACCAGAGTGATTGGGCATCTCTCCTGTCCACTGGCTTGCCTGGAGATAGGAGAATGAAGAGTAAGGGTTGGCTGGAAGCTTTATTTTATCAAAAACATAGGTGGGCTGGTGGAGTCTCAGTGCCCCAACTTCTGCTAACTGCAATTTGTGTAAATATTTCCAAATAGCATATACTAAGTGTAATTAGGGAGTGCTATCCGCAGTAGAGTGGACTAATTTGCTTCAGTGCATGCTCACAGTGGCTGCTCTCACAAAAATGACTAATACTAATTGCAATCAAACTGCATTTATATATATATATAGATAGATAGATATCGTCAGTTGTTTTAAAAATTGTTTATCCTAAGTGCTGCTTTACATTAAAAAACAAAAAAACACTAAAAATCCACACAGCTGCAGCAGAGCTCCATTCAAATGATATTGGATAAAATATCCTCAATATTAAAGAGGGGTGGGGAGCAGTAACTGAAGAGAGGTAAAGGCAAGGGTTTAATTTATTTAACAAAGAATATCAAAACACATTAAAACGCTAGACTACTTTAGAAAATAAAGAGAATACTATAAAAAAGGTGGAAATATTTAAAATATTTCTCTAAACAGAACTGGCATTTCCTTAGAATTACTATATTTTTACAATATCTTTTGTGTATTCTTGTTAAGAGACCATGAGTAGCACAAGGGAACTAATTATAAAGTAAATACTAATCTTTTTAAAGTGCTCCATTTTCTTTTGAAGAGGTAACAGCTCTCAATATTGGTGTAAAATAACACTGATCACATATGTTTAAAACCAACGGCAGTTTTCAAATCAGAAATGGGAGTAGTGCCATGAGACTGGAGAAGTGCAGTTGTGGACACTCTTCACAAGGGTGGCAGCAGAGAGGAGGCTGGAAACTACAGGTCGGTTAGCCTCACCTCGGTGGTGGGAAAATTAATGGAAATGCTGCTAAGGAAAGGATAGTGAAAAAACTATCTACAATCAGGTGGCTTGCTGGATCCAAAGCAGCATGGATTCACCAGGGGAAGGTCCTGTCAGACAAATCTGATTGACATTTTTTGATTGGGTGACTAGAGATTTCGATCAAGAAAGAGCACTTGAGATCTACTTGGATTTCAGCAAAGCTTTTGAAACAGTCCACATAGGAGGCTTGTGAATAAAATGAGAAGCTTGGAAGTGAGCGCAAAGGTGATGGCATGGATTACAAACTGCTTGACTGATAGGAGACAGTGAGTAATGTAAGCGGAACCTACTCTGAAGAGAGAGCCATGTTAAGTGGAGTACCACAGGATCAGTTTGGGACTGGTTCTGTTCAATATCTTTGTGAATGAGATTGCAGAAGTGATAGAAGGTAAAAGTTGTCTATTTGTTGTTGATACTAAGATGTGCAAGAGTGGACATACCAGAAGAAGCAGAAGGAATGAAAAGTATTTTAAGAAAGCTTGAAGAGTGGTCGAAGATTTCGTAGCTGGGATTCAATGTCAAGAACTGCAGAATCAAGCTTCTGGAGTGTGGTAATCCAAAAAAGCTGTATATGACGGGGAGTGAAATACCGATGTGCATGGACCAAGAGAGAGCTTGGGATAATAGCATCTTGCGATGTGAAGACAGTGAAGACAAGGCGATAACTAAAACCAGAAGAATACTGAGCTGCATAGAGAAAGGAATAACCAGTAGGAAAAAGGAGGTGATAATGCCTTTGTCCAGGTCCTTGGTGAGGCCTCACCTGGAGTACTGTGCTCAGTTCTGGAAACTGTATCTCAAAAAGGATAGACAGGATGGAAGCAGTCCAGAGAAGGGCAACCAGAGGTCTATTTCGGAAGACATATAAGGAGAGGCTGAAGGATCTAAATATGTATATCCTGGAAGACAGGAGGTGCAGAAGCGATATGATACAGACATTCTGATACCTGAAAGGTTTTAATGATGCACAAAAATCAAACCTTTTTCACTGGAAAAGATACAGAACTAGGGGTCAAGAAATGAAACTCTGGGGGGACGATTAAGAACCAGTCTCAGAAAATATTTCTTCACGGAGAGGGTAGTGGATGCTAGGAATGCTCTTCCGGATGAAGTGGCAAAGAAGAAAACTGTCAACGAATTTAAATGGGCATGGGATAAACATTGTGGATCCCTAAAGGCTAGAGGAAGGAAAAGAAGAAGAGGGTGCTTGGGGAGCAACCTGAACGGAGTTGCAGTTACTACCCTCAACAGAAGGCATGGGGAATACTACCATCAATCAATAGCCTTGTTGCTTTTGATTCAATTACAACATCGTTTCCCACTTTGACGGTGGGGTAGGAGGGAGGGGGATTCGAACTGGATACATCAACATTTTATTTTATTTATTTAAAAACTTTTTTATACCGGAGATCATGTACAAATACATATCGCTTCGGTTTACAGAGAACCAACAATTGGAAATTACAGCAAACAATATGAACAAAATTGAACAAAAATAGAACCAGAATGGAATTGAACATGGATTACATGTGGGGATTAAGGGGAATTGCAAAAAGGTAAACATGAGAATCAAAACATGGATTACATGATACAGAGGAGTAAGGGGAACTACGAGCAGTTAAACACATCCGAACCTAAGTACTATAATGTAGGGTCAAGTAAAAGGTCAGGAAAAAAGGACTTTAAGTAAATGCTCTTGTGAAGAGCCAGGTCTTCAGTTTTTTTTTTAACGTCCGCAGGCAGGAGTTCTGAGGGAAGATTGTTCCATTGTATGGGTCCAGCAATTGAGAAGGCTCGTTTCTTGAGAGCTGACTTAGCGGGGGGAACATGAAGGGTGCCTAGGTATGTTGTTCTGATTGGTCTGGAGGCTGAGTGATGTTGAAGAGGGTAGGATAGTTCGAGCGAGGTTAGGGAGTGAATAGTTTTGTGGATCATGGTTAGCACTTTATACTGAATTCTGAATTTAATAGGTAGCCAATGTAAGTACATAAGAATGGGGGTGATGTGTTCTCTTCTTCTGGTATTGGTTAAGATTCTTGCTGCAGAATTCTGTAGCATTTGAAGTGGTTTGGTGGTGATAGCTGGAAGACCGATTAGAAGTGAATTGCAGTAATCTATTTTTGAGAATAAGATGGTTTGGAGAACTGTTCGGAAGTCCTGCAGGTGGAGGAGGGGTTTCAGATTTTTTACAATAAGTAATTTATGGAAGCATTCTTTTGTTGTGTTGTTGACGAATCTTTTTAAATTCAGCCTATTATCTATAGTTACTCCCAAGTCTCTTACATTTGAGGTAGTGGAGTGAGCTCTGACTTTTACGGTCTGGGGTACTGACACACAGACATTAGGGAAAAAGCACAGGATGGTTTCTATGACCAATTCCCAAAGCAAACAACATAAGCAGCAGTCTGAATTATCAAAAAGGATCCTCACCCAGTATTATTACTACCCTTAACATAAGGCTTGGGGATATCCTGCACGGAGTGGTAAATACTGCCATAAGAAACTTGCTGAGCAGAATGGATGGGCCATCTGGTTTTTTTCTTCCATCATTATTATGTTACTATGTATTTATATGATTTAACTTGCCCTGGCACCAGTAGAATTGGCTTCTAATAAAGCAGAAATGCTTTTTCATATATCATCATCCTTTCACGCTTTTCCAATCAAAGGATTCAAATCATGTAAGATACAGTTTACAGAGATTATAGTGACAATATAAATTATATAAACATAACCAAATAATAAAGTTATAGAAGCTTAAGATTTACACATGTATACCACTGTAATTGATCACAAATTGTATCTTATTTACGTTCGTTCTCAAATTGCATCTTATTTATGTTCGTTCAGTGCACCTGTTAGCTGTTCTATGTACTGTTGTTTCTCTTGTAAACCATTGCGAAGGCCAGTTCCAAACAACAGTATATAAAAACACTAAATAAATAAATAAATAAATAAATAAATAAAATGGTATAAATTCATCGACTTTCAAAATTTAGAGGATAACTTTCAAACAAGTATGCACGCACCATTGTTGCAGAGGTGGACCCTTGGGCCGAGGTGGGGTTGACGCAACGCGTAGGTGAGGACCTACGGGTCCTCTCCGTCGGCAGGTGGAGTGGGCTGATAGGCAGAGGCCGCTGGAGCTTCACCTATACCAGCCCTCGTTCACGGTGGGTTGAGCCTTTGGGTGCCGGGAGGACTTAGGTAGGTCTCGAGATAGAATAGCAAGTGAGGTTGGTTCAGCCCAGAGACAGCAGGCAAGGGATGGTGTAGTCCTACTCTGGACTGGGTAAGGTTCTGGAAACTCGGGCGCTAATGAAACAAAGGCAGACTGAGGGAGCTCGAGCAAAGGTAGGCCGAAGCCTAATAAGTCCATGTCCAGGGTGTAGGCAGAAGAGGCATCCAATGGTAGGCTTGAGCCAGGGCCGGCGGCAATCCAAGGGCTGTGGCAAGTGATGCTGAAGTCTGATCACGGAGATAGTTAATAGCGTAGTCAATCGAAGCTGAGGTCTGATCTCGGAGAAGACAATAGTGTAGTCGGGCAAAGCGGAGATCAGGGTCTGGAGATAGGCAATATGTGGGCAGGCGAAGTAGAGGTCTGGGTCTGGAGATAGCCTGTAGCGTAGTCAGGCAAAGCGGAGGTCTGTCTGGAGATAGGCAGTAGCATAGTCAGGCGAAGCGAAGTCAAAGTCCATGTAATCAATCCGAAGCATAGGCAGGGCAGGAATGAGGAAACAGGAACAATGAGGATCAGGAACATACAGTAGAGATGAATCTCTTAACAGAAACGAGTACTCAACCGCGAGGAGACCTGTTGCAAAAGCAACGCTATGGAGTGGGGCCTGAGCTTAAATACTATGAAGAGGTTGACATCATCCGGCGCCGCAGCCAGGTTCCCGCCACGGTCCCTACATAAGGATCAGCGATGTGCACGCACCTAGGGAGGGCCACAGCGTGGGTAGTGGCATCTCTCCGCGGGCCATGCGGAGAGGCCCGACGAGCAAAAGCATCATGACCTGGAACGCTGGGGACTGTGGCAGAGCCAGACACACTGGAGGAGACCAGAGGTCGGAGATAGCGGCCCACCACTGCTAGCGAGGAGGAACCAGAGGCTGAAGTCCTTGTGGAAAGGTAAGGGGGCCGTGCTGCGGGTCTGCTGCAGACAGCACTAGTAACAACCATATACACGCATATATGGTGCCGCGTGAAAGTATGGTATTTCATAATTTCTCCATGCATGCATAAGCATATTATAAAATGCACCTATCTTTTATAGAAAATAAGCATGCGTACATGAACTACTTGCACAGATATCTGCGCATAGCCAAATTTCACCACCAGGGACGTCTCTTGACTAGCATGCCTGATGGTGAGGCACAAGGACATGCTGCTCACCAGGAGGGAGATCAGAAGGCATAACATCACAATGCAGAGGCCTGGAGGCCCTCTCACTAATGCAATAACCTTTAACTGCTTATAGGTCATGCACATCACACCCTGGAGCGTATGAGATATACTGATACAGGTTTGGCTCTCTTCACAGATACCACCACCTCCTTGTCGAAGGAGGAAGAAGAAGAGGACAAACCCTAAGATCCTCCTTCAGCTGAAGCATCTGTGATTGCTGCAGGGCAGAAAACAGCCACCACCGCCACCATCAGTAGTGCTGGTCCCTCTGGTAGCACACCAGCCACTTTCCTCCCCCATCCACCAATGAAGACCCCCTAAGCCTTTAGCAGTACCCATCCCTCTCCCCTTCCCTTTAGGGACTACTCCCTCTTTGGCCATGGAATATAAGCATACTGGTCTTGAGCCTGGTCAGTCACTGCTACCTGATGATGGTCAGCGGGTCCATGCAGACCCTCTCCCGGATCCTCTGCAGCAGAGGCTACTTTTGGCAAAGGAGCCCTTTCGCCTGGGCTACAATGAACTCTAAATACCGTGGGAGAGCTGTGGAGACGACGGGGAGGAACTCTGTAGCCTGCAAACCCATATCAGGACGAAGGTGAACATCCTGAAGTGATTCGCCCAAGCTCGCTTCACAGCAGCTCTTGAGCTGATGGCACCACAGCCACCAGCCCCCTAGTCCTAGCGGGACTGAGCCTGCTGATGGCCCTGGACCTTTTTTTAATTTTAATTTTTTGTAAATAGATAACTCCCTGGGTTCTCTTCCCCCTTTCCATTTTTATGTTTATTTGTATATAATTTTTAAAGTTTTAAAAGTTAAATATTATAATAAATGTCTTTTTTATACATTTTATTGATATCCACATTTCATTAGGTGCATGCATTGGTCCTTTTCCAACCCCAGTAAAGTTGGAAAAGGACCTCCAGTGCCTCTTCAGACGCTGCTCCGCACCGAAAACGCTCTCCCGCCCGAAAGCCGGCCCCCAAGCTCCAACCTATCGCAGAGGCCCGAACGGACAACCAATCACAGGCAAGCAGGGGGGAACTTTAAATTCTCAATCCTACCGGCGCCATCTCTCTTTACTTTCCTGATCGCGGCGGCGGTGGTTTGGCCTGCGCAATCGGCGCCACAGTCCCGTTGGGGTAAGGCCACTTACCTACACGCCTTCCCACAACGGGGCTGCCGCCGATCGCCGGACCTCCAGTGCCTCTTCAGACGCTGCTCCGCACCGAAAACGCTCTCCCGCCCGAAAGCCGGCTCCCAAGCTCCGACCTATCGCAGAGGCCCGAACGGACAACCAATCACAGGCAAGCAGGGGGGAACTTTAAATTCTCAATCCTACCGGTGCCGCGTGCCGAAGGAGCGCGACAAAGGGGCCTGCCCCTTTGTGCGCCCCTTAGTGCAGCCCCGTAGGGCAGCCTTGTTCCTCTCCACCTGGAATCCCTACACATATCTCCCTGCGCCCCTCCTCAGACTTCGGCCCACTGTCAGAAATTGTGTCTAATTCTGACAGAGTACTCTCCACACTTAAAATGCACCTTTTTAACATCCCCATCATCAGAAAACCCCCCAAATTCAAAGAGAAACCACCGAAATTCTATCCCATACAGCAGAAAAGACTTATCCCTATAACTATCTCTCCAGTCACACAACTACTAGGCCTTTCTCTACTCTCACTAACCCTCTTTAACGCCCAGTCCCTTTCCAAAAAATCACACATCCTTAATGAATACCTCGCAGAGACCAAACCAGATATCTGTGCCATCACAGAAACCTGGTTAAAACCCACGGAATCAGTACTTATAAATCAACTCCCCACACAAACCTACGATATATTCTCGGTCCCCAGACCTAAAAAAAGAGGAGGCGGATTGCTTTTGGCTGCAAAGAAAGACCTAAAAATAACTCTGCAACAATCCCTCTCAAGCTCAAACCTAGAAGGAGCATTTTTTAAATCCAAGCAACTACAAATATGCCTCATCTATGCTCCCCCTGGAAAATTAGAGGCAGACCCATCCCCCATTATAGAATACATATCCAAGCACATCAACTATGACTCCCCGGCATTAATAATAGGAGACTTTAATCTACATGTTGACTCGAACAAACGCTCCTCCAACTGCGAAATGTTCCTCTCTACACTTAAAAACTTGGGCTTCAAACAAATCATAGATAACCCTACTCATAAAGCTGGCCACACCCTGGATCTGATATTCGTGAACGAAGGCATCTCCCCAACATCCCCGCCAACCTGTACTCCAGTACCATGGTCGGACCATCTTGTCATCACAACGGTCCTTAAGACAGCAGATCTTCCACCACCGTCCTTCCCCAAATCTACAATTCACTTCAGGAAACCTTGCTCAATAGAAACCATCTCCAATTGTCTTGAAAAAGAACTACCACAGCTCAACCTCTCCAACGTGAACTCAGCCATCACATCCTGGCATGCAATTACCAACAAAGTCGCAGACCAAACATGCCCACTTACTACCAAGGTGATACACAAGGATCTAGACAACAGAAAACCCTGGTTCACACCGGAACTAAAGGCCATAAAATCAGAACTCAGAAATAAAGAACATATCTGGCGCAGAAATCCCTCAACCACGAATCAAGCAATCTACAAATCCACACTCAACAAGTACAGGAACTCCATCTTTAAAACAAAGAAAGACTTCTATGCAAAAAAAATCCACCATTTTATCTTTGACTCTAAAGCTCTTTTCTCATACGTCTCCGCTCTCACCAAACCCCCTCCTCCATCTATTCCAGACGACCAGGCTCTCTCCAAAGCTAATGAACTCGCAACTTTCTTCGAAGAAAAAATCATCAAGCTCACCAAACAGTTCCACGCTCCCAACTCCACCACCCACCCTCTCACAGACCACAATATCTCAGCAGAACACAAGGCTAGAATCCTTCGAGACCACCTCATCATTAGACTCCTTCGAGAACACCTCAGCACTCGAAGTTACGACTATTCTTAAGAAACTCAAACCCTCTTCGCATCCTCTAGATACCATCCCCTCAAACATTCTCATTTCGATACCAAACTCCATAGCGAAACCAGTCGCAGAAATCATCAACTGCTCACTAAATCAAGGCCTCGTACCCGACTCTCTCAAGCAAGCTATACTGAAACCTCTCCTAAAAAAAACCAATCTGTCTACTGCGGAACCAGCGAATTTTCGTCCCATTGCTAACTTACCCCTCATTTCAAAGATCATGGAAAAAATAGTCAATAAACAGCTCACAGAGTACCTTGAAGAAAACAATATTCTAGCTCCATCTCAATACGGATTTCGAAAAGCTCGAAACACAGAGTCCCTTCTGATTTCTCTCATGGACTCAGTTTTCCTAAGCTCAGAAAAAAAGACAACCTCACCTCCTCATTCTCCTCGACCTATCTGCGGCCTTTGACACGGTCAATCACTCAATCCTCCTCGACAGACTAGCTGCCATTGGTATTTCAGGCTCTGCCCTAGAATGGTTCCGCTCATTTCTCAAAAACAGATCATTCAAGGTCAAAATCAACAACAAAGAATCACAGGCTATCAACTCAAACTTGGGAGTTCCACAAGGTTCCTCTCTCTCTCCAACCCTTTTCAACATTTATCTTCTACCTCTGTTTCCTCCTATCAAAAATGAATATCAAACATCTTGTTTACGCGGATGACGTACAAATCCTCATCCCTATTAGGAAATCTCTTCAAAAATCTTTAATTTTCTGGGAATATTGCTTTCAGGAAATTAGCTCGCTCCTCACCAAACTCAATTTAGTCATCAACAAGGACAAAACAGAATACCTGATCATCGCCCTGGAAGACAACTTCATTCCAAGAGAGATCTCCGCCATCATAATTGATCAACCACAAAAAGACAGCATCACTACTCCCAATCCTCTTACAACCATTCTAGACAACCTCAAAAATACATCCCACGTTAGAGATTTAGGCGTGATTCTAGACATTCAGCTAAACCTCAAAAGATTTGTTAACACAACCAAAGAATGCTTTTTCAAATTACTTCTGAAAAAGCTAAAACCCTTACTACACGCTCATGATTTCCGCCTCGTCCTGCAATCAATCATCCTCACCAAAATTGATTACTGCAACGCATTGCTAATTGGTCTACCAGCTACCACCATTAAGCCCCTTCAATTGTTACAGAACTCTGCAGCTAGGATATTGACCAACTCAAATAAGAGAGATCACATCACGCCAATACTCTACAATCTCCACTGGCTGCCAATTAAATACAGAATCATCTACAAAGTCATGACCCTTTTACATAAATACTTAAACAACGTAGCTCCAATCGATCTTGCCCATCAGCTACATACCATTAAATCAACAAGACCAATCAGAAAAGCCTACCAAGGCACCCTATCCATCCCCCAAACCAAAAATCCACTAAGGAATAGGGCTTTTTCCACCGCAAGTCCTGCTATGTGGAACATCCTTCCACCTGACCTCAGACAAGACCCCTGCCACCAGTCATTTAAGAAAAAATTGAAAACTTGGCTTTTCGGCCAAGCATTTCCCTGATTAATCACAAGACACTATCAGCTTGAAATTATACTCCGCATCACTCTACTTGTATAACTTATGGTATAACTTGCAATCATGCTCTGCATTGTTCTAATTTGTATCACCCCACCCCACTCCCCCCCCCTTTTTTTGAAACTCCACC
Source organism: Rhinatrema bivittatum (assembly GCF_901001135.1). Taxonomy (NCBI): domain Eukaryota; kingdom Metazoa; phylum Chordata; class Amphibia; order Gymnophiona; family Rhinatrematidae; genus Rhinatrema; species Rhinatrema bivittatum. Next base: position 290,900,688 of record NC_042618.1, read on the forward strand.
CCCCAAGCTCCTACTTCTTCCCTCCAATAAACACACCTTCTGCCTAGATCATCTGTTTTCCTTCCCCATACCATCCCTATGCTTCCTCCCCTCCTTAGCCTCACTTCACCCAGATCAATTTTTGTTCGATTCATCCACAAGTAAGTTAATTTTTTTCAAGATTCCATCTTCAGCCTATTGCAAGGCAGCTGTTTCATTAGGAATATCCAATTAATACCTTATTTATTGTTTTTTATATTTTTCTCTCATTGTTATCTGTTATCTAAGAGTTTCTTCGTTATATGTAATGCTACTTAGCAAGTTACTTTGTTATCTGTAAACCGATTTGATTTACATACAATGTAAGAAGACCGGTATATAAAAAAACAAAAATAAATAAATAAAGTCCTTTTCAAGGCAGCTTATTGCAATCATGTCACCCACACATTACAAGGTCTGTAGCTAGCCATGCTGGTCTATACATTAATCTCTACCCTCCTCTCATCTACTCTTACAGCTGCCTGTGTGTAATTTTTAGTTATGAAGGTGTGTAGTACATGGAGATTCACCCGAAAAAGGCCCCAAATATTCTGTTGTAACTTCCATTAGGATGAAGCAATCTGAACCAAAAAAATGCGCTATATACCTTGACGTATGTGTAATCTTTTGGATTACACGTGATGCTGGAAGTGATCGCCATTTTCCGCCAGACACATTTTAACAGCGCTCCATGATCCTGAACGTGTCTGCGAGCATATCTGGGGGAATAGCAGCAATTTCACATTGGATGTTTTCCTTCAAATCTTCCACAGTGCAAGGCTTGTTCCAATAGACTTTTCCTTTGAGCATACCCCAAAGAAATAAACGTAGGACCCAAGAATCGTCCCCCTCGAGGGGGGGTTTAGGAAGCAGCGGGTCAACATCCGGATCTGGAATAGGGACCGGCAACGGGGCCCCCTGGACCACTCTAACCCTAACCGAGCCCTGGCCCTCCAGAGGTTTCGGAGAAGAAATTTGCTGGTTTTTTGGTGGTGGTGGTTGTGGGGGGGGGGGGGGGGCAGGGATGGATCTTCCTCCTGCTGTAAGCTGGCTAAATAGGACTTGTGCATAAGAAGCACAAACTCCTCGGAGAAACAAAACTTAGACTTCCCGGGCGGGGGGGGGGGGCAGGGGATGTAGGGAAAGGTCAAGCACCCACTCCAGAGCATGAGGGGGGCTCAAATCCGGAGAATAAACAAAAAAAAAAATTAAATCGTGCTCACCTTCCTCCTGCAAATCTGATTCTTCATTTGAGCCTGCTTCCAAGATGGCCATTCCCGCGGTTTTCCAGGCCAGGAACGGCCTGGCCACGCAGCATGGAACTCGCCCCCAGATCGCTGTAGGCGAGAGGCTCTATGAGAGACCCTCCCCACCCGGTAGGCACCCTGAACAGAGGCCTCTGCGGGAAAAACTTGTGGCAGACTCTCCACATGCTTTATGGGCGCTGGAACGGGGCATCAGCACTGAAGAAAAAAAAAATTGCTAAAAAAGTAAAAACAGCTGAGCTGTGCAGGGCTGAAGTAGGTCAGTGGAGACAGCCACTGAACTCTGCAGGCTGCCGGAGCTGTCCACAGTTCTTAAAAAGTAACAAATACAGCCCTGCTTGTACCCTTTTTTTTTTTATTAAACTGCTCAGCTAATCCAGGGGAAAAACACTCCCTGAGAGGGTACTGTTTTACAGTGGACAGCTAGATAATGGGGGAGAGACTGGACCACCAGTATCACCCCAGATGGTCACCAGGAAAAAGGGGCCTAGGATGGGCAAGCCCTCCCGCCCCCCAGCAGAGCGAAGAGACCGAACTGTTTCTGTGAGGAAAAAAATGGAGAAAAAACTTTCAAAGTCCTCTTTTTTATTTTTTTTTAAAACAAGAATTTAATACTTGCTGGATCCAGACCAAAAGTAAAGAAAATCCCCTCAGGGAAACTAAGGGAAGAAGAAGGGGAACCGTAGGTTCGGCTGCCTGCACCTGCTGGAGACAGACGAATACTGAAGGGGTGTAGGGTAGGCTCTGTCCCGATATAGGATACCCTCACAGTTTTGGTCTGTCTCCACCTGCTGGACAGGAGGCTAACCCATGGTCTGGACTGATCCGGGTATGTACAGGGAATGAAAGTTTTCTCAAGTGAACAGCTTTACCATGGAATGTTTTTTCACATCAACCTAATAAACGAAGGTTGACCGACGTGCCGCAAATGCGCAGTAGAGAGCAGCTCTACCGCGCATGCGAGCACGTCGGTCACAGTGTGCCTCTTAAAAATAAAAATGGCGCTGTAGGAGCGGCAGGAGCGGCGGCCCGAAGACCCGGAGCGGCGGCCCGAAGACCCGGAGCGGCGGCGGCACCGGCCCGAAGACCCGGAGCGGCAGGAGCAGCGGCCCGAAGACCCGGAGCGGCGGGAGCGGCAGCGGCGGCCCGAAGACCCGGGCTGGAGCGGCGGCCCGAAGCGGCAGCCCGAAGACCCGGAGCGGCGGCGGCATGCGCGCGAGGGAGGGACAGACGGAAGGAAGTCTGTCCCTCCCTCGCGCGCATGCCGCCGCCGCTCCGGGTCTTCGGGCCGCCGCTGCCGCTCCCGCCGCTCCGGGTCTTCGGGCCGCCGCTCCTGCCGCTCCGGGTCTTCAGGCCGCCGCTCCCGCCGCTCCGGGTCTTCGGCGGAGATCGACTGAGGGGAGGAGGGAGGGGGGAGAGAGGAGTGTCTGAGGGGAGGAGGGAGGGGGAGAGAGGAGTGACTCAGGGGGAGGAGGGAGGGAGGAGTGACTGACTGAGGGGAGGGGGGAGGGAGGAGTGACTGAGGGGAGGGAGGAGTGACTGAGGGGAGGAGGGAGGGAGGGAGGGAGGGGGAGAGGAGTGACTCAGGGGGAGGAGGGAGGAGTGACTGACTGAGGGGAGGGAGGAGTGACTGAGGGGAGGAGGAGTGACTCAGGGGAGGGAGGAGTGACTGAGGGGAGGGGGAGAGAGGAGTGACTCAGGGGAGGAGGGAGGGAGGGGGAGAGGAGTGACTCAGGGGGAGGAGGGAGGAGGGAGGAGTGACTGACTGAGGGGAGGGGGGAGGGAGGAGTGACAGGGGAGGGAGGAGTGACTCAGGGGAGGGAGGAGGGAGGAGTGACTGAGGGGAGGGGGGAGAGAGGAGGAGATAGGAGTGACTGAGGGAGGGAGAAGTGACTGAGAGGAGGAGGGAGGAGGGAGGGGGGGAGAGAGAGGAGTGACTGAAGGGAGAGAGTGGGGGAGGTGGGAGGGAGCATGAGGGGGGAAGGAAATGATCCAAAAAAAAAATGTTAATGTAGCCCGTTTTAACGGGCTTAACGGCTTGTTACAAAATAAAATACACAAAGCAGTCATAATAATGGCTGGTACTACAGAAAGGCCCAGAACTACAGTAAGACAGAAAAAAAAACAGTGGTATACATACAAAGATACCAATAGAAGCTCAGAGTAATAGTAAGAAGAATGAGATTACTACTAATATATTCCCCTCCCCTCTTCCTTTTTTCCTCTTTTCTCTTCCCTTTCTCCTTCTTTCCCTGTTCCTTGCCTTCCTTCTCTCCTCTTCCTCCTTCCTTTTCTTTCCCTCACCAACTTCCCCTCCTTTACAATTTGAAACATATTAGAATAAAATTGCATTAGTTATACATTAGTATTTATAAGTTGTTTAACCTTAGTTGTATCTTCTTTTTTATAAGAAATATATGATTGCCTCTGAGGGACAATTATGCTGATTGATAGGATAGTAACACCTTTGTGTTTTTCTATACATGATATAAGGTAAATATAAGGCTTGGTATGTGATTTAATTTATTTTATTTTACATTTTATGTTTTTCGCTATTAGCAATTTTATTTTCTAGATTTTAATTTGTTACTCCTTTTTTAAATTAGAGATCACAGGTCTTTTGTACAGAATGATTTTCCTCTTTCCTCTTCTGCACGTATATATATTTTTTTATGAATAGTTTTTGATACACATTTTAGCTATATTATACATTTAATTTTTATATTACAGTGTTTTATTTTTATACACATATGATTGTGTATGGTTTTGATTAATTTTATTTATTTTGGTTGACAGATTTATCATTGTATTTACTGTATAATAATTATTTTTATCTAGAATGGTTGTGTTTTGTAGGTACCATAGGAATACGTGTATATATTCCTGATGCAGGCAAACAGCCTAAACATGGCCATGAAGGGTCTATATCAGGTGAGTTTTCTAAGGAGTTACACATGTAAATATAATATACTATCATAGAAATTTTCAAAAGCCATTTAACCACATTAAGTGCACTTAACACCGGTAAAATCTATTGACAAGTCAATGGCAAATATTGTAGCAATTTTCAAAAGCCCAATTAAACGGTAAAACCCAGTTTTAAGTGTGTAAATGCCCTACATGTTTATGTAGCTTCGTATGTAAATGTGGGATTAACATTGTACAATTAAGTTATTTTCACCCTGTGCATCTTTTATTATTTTTTTATATATTTTTTATATATTGTTTTCATATTATTTACACTTATTTGATTTTAAATATTTGTTCTTAATTTTATTATATTATTCTCATTCTTATTATTGTTAGCCTTCTTATGATCTCTTTGAATGTGAACCATTGATTTTATTCCTAAAAAGACCTTACCAATTTAAAATATGGTTCACCATAGGAAAAACAACAGTATGATGGCTCCAGGAAAGAATAGTAAATTATTGCTATTTTGGCAATATAATAACTTTTATGTACCATACCTCATAAAAAAGATTTGGTCGATTGAAAGAGGCAGTGAATGTGATAGACTTCTGAACACACAAAATCTTCTCAGCATCTTTCAGAACATAGCTTGTTGCAGTACCAGTCAATCCAATCAATGGCACACTGGGAAACTGGCGCTTCAGAATGCCAAGCAATTTATAATCTAAACGATAAAGAAAAACATTATTATGCCTTGTTCTTTTTATACATTCCTATTTCTTTAAAATAAAGAAATAGCTTAAAAGGAAGAAAAATTTGAGCAGAGTTCAATTATATCAGGGCTGGATGATATGGAACCAGTTTCCTGCTTCCCAGATTATGTTCATCATTCTAGCTAATAATTCAAAAAGAACATAAGTCCAAAGACCAAGACATAAGAAATGTCAAGGTGTAAATCCTCAGGATATTCAACATTTAAGTAACATATTTTAGATACTCTTCATTATGAGGTCTTTTGATCTTGTTTGGTGGAGATAAAACAGAGTGTCTAAAAATTGGACTTACATGTTGAATATCTTGAGGATTTACACCTTGACATCCTTCTAGCTAGTTCATCACTCCTCCTGGAAATTTGTCTAAAGACTTCCCCTCTGTCTTGTGATTGGATCAGCAAGAATAAAGCAGGACTGTCTGCACTATATAGCTTCCCAGTTTACCCTTGCTCCTGGGTTAGTGAAAAAGCTCTGCCTGTACCTAGTTGTTTAAATCTTCTGGGTTGAGGTTTTTTTTCTTAAGTAGTGGCGTGATTGTAGCGATTTTTAGTTTGGTAGGAAGCTCACCCTCAATAAGAGATTTGTTGATGATTGCTGCTATTTTGGGGCTATGGGATGAGCGATTTCCTTTAGAGCTCGGGTTGGGATGGTGTCCATGTCATGACGTGCAGGGTTTATTTTTTTCAACATTTTCTCTGTTTCCAAGTTGGAGATAGGATTGAATTCAAGCCAAGGACTTATGTTTAATAAAGGATGCTTTTCTATGATTGATGGGGTGTTGAAGGCATCAGTAATTTTTGAAATTTTGTTCTTAAAGAAGATAGCTAAGTCTTGGCTTAAATTTTTTTGTTGTGGTGGTATTGTGATTGTTGTTTTCGGCGATGAGGTTGTTTACTATGTTGAACAGTGATTTTGATTTGTTGGCGGAGTTATTTATTTTTTTACTGTAGTAATCTCGTTTCATGTTCTGGATGGTTTTTTTGTAGGCGGCTAGATGTGTGCGGTATTTCTGCTGTAATAATGGCTGCTTGTTTTTTTGCCACTCTTTTTCGATTTTCCTGAGAGCCGTTTTCATATTTTTAAGAGTGGTGTTAAACCAGGGGTTTTGTTGTTCTCTTTTGTTCCTTAGACGTTTGAATTTCTCTGGGTTAATGTTGTTAGCGGTTTCTTCAGTAATTTGAAACCAGGATTGGATGGCGTTATTTATGTTAGAGAGGTCGAGATTAGAAAGCTGATAACCCAGTTCTTGCAGGAGAAGATCAGATTGAAATGGAGGTCGGTATTTGAAGAAATTTTGTGTATCCTTTGAGTAGGTTGGATTGTTGAAATTTATTTGAGTCTTGCATAGTAGAAGATGGTGGTCAGACCATGGAACTGGACTATGGGAAATTGTGGTATTAGAGAAGTAGTTATTAGTAAAAATTAGGTCTAATGTATGACCTGCTTTGTGAGTGGGGTTATGCACTTGAAGGAAGCAGTTTAAGCTTGAAAGCATGTCAATAAGGGTTTGGCAATTTAGAGATCTTGGGTTGACATCTATATGAAGGTTGAAGTCACCAAGGATGATTGTAGGTTTTTTCAAATTAATATAAGTAGAAAGGAACTCGAGCAGCGGAGAGATGTTGCTATCGAGAAGTTTAGGTGGGCAGTAGACAAGGCAGATTTGTAAATTTGGTGAGTCGAAGAGTGCAACTTCGAATTGTTTTGGGAGATTATGTGGGATCATTTTCAATGAAAAATGTTTTTTGATAAGTAGGAGAAGACCGCCTCCTCTTCGGTAATTACGAGGGATTGAGAAAGTGTCATAGGCATTGTTGTCAAGTTGGTTCAGAATGACTTGATCGGTGTTTTTGAACCAGGATTCTGTAATGGCGATGAAGTCAGGGTTTTTTTCTTGTAATATGTCTGATATTAACATGCATTTTTTGGTTAATGATTGAGCATTAATGAGAAGAAAGGTGAGGCAAAGTAAGTTTTTGTTATTTTTCGTAAGTGGGATGTTTATAAGGTGTTTGTGACTATTGTGGTGATGAGGGTTAGGTGGTTTCTCCATCTTACGAGTGCTTGTGCTAGATGTTAAGCGAACTCGGTGTTGAATGCTAGAAGCTGAATAAGGTTGACTGAAGTCAGGTAGAGGAGTGCTGGATGCTGATTGAGATTGATTGAAGGTCAGGCTGATGAGTGCTGGATGCTGATTGAGGATGACTGAAGTCTGGATGAGGAGTGCTGGATGCTGATTGAGATTGAATGAAGGTCAGGCTGAGGAGTACTGGATGCTGATTGAGGTTGATTGAAGGTCAGGCTGAGGAGTGCTGGATGCTGATTGAGGATGACTGAAGTCTGGATGAGGAGTGCTGGATGCTGATTGAGGTTGATTGAAGGTCAGGCTGAGGAGTGCTGGATGAAGTTTTAGTTGCTGTGTTGAACCGGATGATGCGTGCCGAATGCAGCTTGGAGTGTATGATGAGTGTTGGATGCAGCTTGTAAGTATGCATGAGGTGAGGGAGGGATTCTGGAAGAGATGTTTTGAGGTTCTGTGAGAAGAATATTGTGTGTTGGTTGAGAGCGGAGTTGAAAGTTGAAAGGCTGGAATGCTGGTAACTGCAGAGAGCAGGGACAATGATGTCTGTTGCTGATTGCCTGATAGGTGGTATTTGCCTGCTAATTTACATGCTGAATGAATGGTAAAAGCATAGGTGTAAGACCAGGTATCATAATGTGTTGGGAAGATTTTATGAGCTGCGCTGAGAGATGAGTTACAGGTGCATTTAGGCTTGTAGGCTTGTTTCCAAATAGATTCCGGATCAGCCCAAATTGTAAGGGGCTGCACGAAGGGGCGCACAAAGGGGCGCGGGGCGCACAAAGGGGCGCGCGGCGCCAAGAGGATCTGCAATTTAAAGTTCGGTAGGGCCTATTGTGATAGGCTGCAGCTGGCTAGGTGAGCGGGACTCGGCGGGTCTCGGCGCGGTAGTTTTCTTTTTCAGCGTTTTTTTTAATCTATTCTAGTGGCTCTGCTATCGGCGCTGAGGCCGCTTGGGAGGGGAGCGAGATTACAAACCTTCCCCCGACGGGGCTCGGCGCCGATCGCGCAGGTCTTCCCCACGGAGAGCAGCGGCAGAGGCGAAAAGAAATGGCGCCGAGAGGAGCTGCAATTTAAAGTTCGGTAGGGCCTATTGTGATAGGCTGCAGCTGGCTAGGTGGGCAGGACCCGGCACAGTAGTTTTCTTTTTCAGTGTTTTTTTTATCTATTCTAGTGGCTCTGCTATCGGCGCTGAGGCCGCTCGGGAGGGGAGCGAGATTACAAACCTTCCCCCGACAGGGTTCGGCGCCGATCGCGCAGGTCTTCCCCACGGAGAGCAGCAGCAGAGGCGAAAAGAAATGGCGCCGAGAGGAGCTGCAATTTAAAGTTCGGTAGGGCCTATTGTGATAGGCTGCAGCTGGCTAGGTGGGCGGGACTCGGCGGGTCTCAGCGCGGTAGTTTTCTTTTTCAGCGTTTTTTTTATCTATTCTAGTGGCTCTGCTATCGGCGCTGAGGCCGCTCGGGAGGGGAGCGAGATTACAAAGCAGATTTCTCTGCTTTCAAGGTAGATGACTGAATAGTCTGGGTGGCCCGTGCACTACAGGACACACCATCAGGCTTGCTGATACCTTATTTCATATTGTGATTCTTATAGGCCATTTTTTGTCTCTAAGATTGTGATTTTGTTTCTCTCCTTATGTGATATATAAAGGGTGGCCAACTCTGGTCTTCAAGAGCCACAAACAGGTTTGGTTTTCAGGATATACACAATGAATATGCACAACATATGTCTGCATATAATAGAAGTATTGCATGCAAATCTCTCTTATAGATATTCATAATGGACATTCTGAAAACCAGACCTGTTTGTGGCTCTTGAGAACTGGAGTTGGCCACTCCTCGTATACATCATAGGATATTAAGATAGCTAAGAAGTTCTGGTAGATCCACTGAAGGATCTTGTTCAATAGATCTTTGTAGATGGGGTGATTTGCAAGACTGAAGAATGGTAGATATTGTCCTTTTTCATAAAAGTGGTAACAGAGGAGAATGAAAACTATAGGCTGGCTAGTTTAAAATATGTAATAGGAAAATTAATGGAGACTATAATGAAGGAATTCAGCAGGCTGCAGGATCCCAAGTAGCACAATTTTACAAAAAGGAGATTGTGTCAAACAAACCTGAACAATTTTCTTTGATCAAGTATCTAGAGTATCTAGATCAAGTATCTAGAGAATGCGATGAATATGGGAAAAGCCAACATGGATTTAACAAAGAGAGGTTGTGCCTTACTAATTTATTACAACTCTTTAAAGTTGTGAATAAGTGTAGGGAACCTTTGGTTTCCCTAACTAAAAGGAACATACCAACTGATTGGGGAGTAAATTCCATGTTATCTAGGTTGTATCATTTATTACAACTAGGAGTGAATCATTCTCAGATTTTGATAGACAGGAAGAAAGTGATAAGAGTGTTAGATAGGCTTGGTTTTCAGATAAATTGGCTGAGCTGAAGAGGATGTCTCATTTAGAAAGGTTATGGAGGAAATCTGGCTCACAAGAGGATCGGGATAAGTGGAGAAAGGCTAATACTACCTATTTTAAAGATATTGTTCAGACTAAGAAACAGTATTTTACTAATTTAATTTCACATGCAAAAGGGAATTCGAGAGTTTTATTTAATACAGTGAAGGGATTACTCAGATCTGAAAGAGCTTAGTTTTGGTATTTAAAGTTTTAAATGATATGGGCTCTCCTTCTTTAAAGGGAACTTTGGCATGGAATGTCCCAAAGAGAAATTTGCAATCAACAAGGGGTTGATATTTACAACTTCCCCCGGTCAAAAATTTTAAGTATTTGCGTTTGGGTCAAAGGTAATTTGTGAACACCATTCCAAATAAAATGGGGCCGACTCGCCTCGTGCGGGGAGGGCCCCCCCTTAACATGGCGTCTGCCGAGGGGGGGGACCCCCCCACTACCCTACCTGGCGTCCGGGGAATCTCCACGGCGGCGCGCGATTCCCCCGGCGGCGGGGAGCAGCGGACGTCATCGCGTCGTCGACGCGATGACGTCAGCCCGGGGTCTCTCGAGAGGCCCGGGGGGGGCCGTTAAAGGGCCGGCGAGCGCGGGCCTCGGCCTTTCTCCTTGCCTGCGCTCGCCGGTTCGGTGGGAGCCGAGCTGCTCGGGAGCATCGGGGCAGCGTGCGCGAGGCCGAACGCGATCGCGATCAAGGGACGTTCGGAGAAGGCCGGAGGGCCAGCATTACCCAGTCGGAGGGGGCAGGCACCGAAGCGGACGCCTCAGGAGGGCACGAGGACCCGCAGCAAAGAAACTTGAAAGAATTGCCCCCTTTCTCGCGGCATCCCGGCGCCGGGACCGAAGGTAACCGCGGCGATTCGGCTGGGCATTTGAGGAGGCAGGCGGGCGCCAGCAGCAGTGTCGGGGCACCACGCGGAGAGCATTGGGGCACCCCGGAACGTGATCGACAGCGCGGCGCAACGATAGCAGGGCCGGACAGAAAGGCGAGGAGGAGGAGCAGGCACCGGGCGGCAGGCAGTGAGCCAGCAGGCGCTGTGAAGCTGAACGGCGGAGGAATTGAGAGGGAGGAATTGAGAGGGAGGTGAAAACCTCGTGGAAGCCCATCCGGGTGCCAGGAGAAGCACGGAGGCAGCAGAAACGCAGCGCCAGGAGGAGAAGCAGCACTGTGGTTGTCCCGGGGAAATCAACAGACCCGTGCGCCTGGGAGCGGCAGGCTTGACACGGAAGAGGGCTGCAGCAGCGCTGTGAAGAATTCAAAGACACAGCCGACAAAAATACAAGAGGCAGGCAGGACTCCCAGCACAGCTGAGCACAAAAAAAAAAAAAAAAAAAAACGTGGACAACTGGAACTAAAGGAAACGGAAGCTGACCGCAGGAGCGGACGAGGAAGCCCCAGCGCTCCCCCCCCCCCCATCGCTCGGAAGAGGCAAACCGTGAGTAGACAATCGTAAACCGTTTTAATAAAGGAAAGAACAGTCGTGTGTGTTGATTGTGAGCATGCCGGGGAAAGGACCAGCGAGAGCACGGGGGGGAGCAAGGAAGAGGAGGGGTGAAGAGCCACGGGATGGACCGGAGAATCCTGCCCCAGGAAAGGGAGTGGGAGGACGAGAGGCCAGCAGGAGGCAAGGACCGCTGACTAGGAGCCACAAGGGGGCACGGCCGGCGGACAAGGCCAAGAAGGTGCAGGCAAAGAAGAGCGGAGGGGGACGGCAGCCGGCGAAGCCAGCCCTGGTCGAACAAGACAGCCGACGCGGACCTATGGGCTCGCGGCTTGAGTCGGGGCAAGGAGGCCCACCGCAGTGGGGATGGCCCGTGTGGCCTACAGCAGGAGTGGGAGCTGTGCCACCCTCGGGAGCACCCGGCCCAGTACCAGAGACTCCGTCACAAGGTGGGCCGGGAGGAACCCAGCAAAGTGCCCAGGCATGGCTGGCCACAATGGTTAACCCTTATCAACAGCACATGTACCCACCATGGTGGCAGGTGCCTCCGCCATGGTACAACCAGGCGGCCGGGGGCACGATAGCCACGCAGGACAGGGTCGTGGGAGCCCAAAAGGCTTTGGAGTCTACACAAGTCCGAGAGGGACAGAGCGAATCGGGACCGCAGCGCAAGAAACGAAATGCGGAGAGCGAGGCCCGCAGAGACAGAGTCACCCCAGCGATTGAGAGGCGAGTAAGCGAGACGAGCTCCGGGGAGGACAACGAGACACAAGTGCCGGGAGGTGCAGCGGACATGGTGGTCGGAGCGGAGGCACCCAGCGGGCGACACGGTGGAGGACGAGTCAAGGAGGGAGCGGCAAATAAGAAGGGTAATAAGAGACGGAGGAAGGTCAGCGAATCCTCCACTGACTCGTCGGAGGACGACTCCGAAGGGAGCGAAGGGGAAACAGTGCGCTCAGCGGGGGGCAGGTGTACAGGAGCAGGCGCGACAGCTACTACGGCACTGCCGCCCTTAGCGGAATTGTGGGAAAGTGTTCCTAGGGCGCTGCGCAGCAAAATAAGAAAAAGAGAGTACATAGATATATTCTCAGTGTTGGAGGGTAGGAAGGGTGCGGTAGAGAGGAGGAAGAAGGGAAAAAAGGACGAGAAAAAGGTGGGCGAAGCAAAAGTGGCAAAAAACATAGTGAATTGGGCCAGAGCATTTTTGAGGATGATGAGCGTAATGGGAAAGGCGGACCCGTCACAGTATGCGCCCATGATTAGCTATGCAGACGCAATACTTGAAGGTTATAAGGAGTATCAAGGATGGTGCTGGTTGAATTACGACGAGCATTTTAGAGACAAAATGGAGGACAATAAGGGCATGTCATGGGGAACACAGGACGTTGGCCTATGGTTACGTCAAATGACCAGCAAGGTCCTTGACACAAGTGGGGCACATGGGAGTGGAAAGACGGCTAACGGGACACCAACGACGGGGAGTAATTCCTGGGGGGAAAGCGGGAATAGCAAGGACAAAGTGTGTTGGAGATACAACAAGGCAGGATGCACCTTCCACGAATGCAAATTTAGGCATATATGCTCCATGTGCTCCGCACCGCACCCGGCCAGCAAGTGCAGTAAGAAAGGGCAGGGGCTGGCGAGTACTTTCGGAGGGGGAGGAAAGCAATAGCGTCCGCAACAAGGCACCGTCGCCGATACACCTGGCGAACATGTTGGAATGGCTGGCAGACTACCCCAAAAGAGAAGAGGCTGCCAGGCTTTGGGAGGGTTTCAGATACGGTTTTAGGATACCATTTCAAGGAAAAATTAGGAGCGCGAGACTAGGTAATGCCGTCTCCGTAGTGAGACACGCGGACATAGTACAACAGAAGGTACTTAGAGAAATCGAATTGGGAAGGATGGCGGGTCCATTCGCGGACCCACCTTTCCTGGACATGATGGTTTCACCGTTGGCAGTAGTGCCTAAGAAAGAGCAAGGGGAGTACAGGCTTATTCAGAACCTGTCATATCCCCCAGGCGAGTCCGTCAACGATCAGTTACCAGAGGAGGCTTGCAGGGTCCAATACGCATCTTTTGATGCAGCGATCGCTTTGGTCAGGCAATGCGGCCGAGGGGCTCTAATGGCCAAAGCGGACATAAAATCCGCTTTCAGATTGCTCCCCGTGCATCCCGACAGCTTCCCGCTCCTAGGTTTTAAATTCAAAGGTAGTTACTACTTCGACAAGTGTATGCCAATGGGGTGTTCTATATCTTGTGCTTGTTTCGAGATGTTTAGCACATTCCTACATTGGGCACTACAAAAAAGGACAGGGAACAGCAACATGGTCCATTATTTGGACGATTTCTTATTTGTGGGACCGGCTAATAGGGCCACCTGTGCTCAGACGTTAGCCGGATTTCAGGAAATGGCCCGGGAATTTGGAGTCCCTTTGGCACAGGAAAAGACGGAAGGTCCAGCTACCACTTTATCTTTCTTAGGTATAGAGATAGATACGTTGACAATGACATCGAGACTGCCATTAGAGAAAGTATGTAAGCTACGGGACTTGCTTAGAAAGACAATGACAGCTAGGAAGGTCACCTTAACAGCGATGCAATCCTTGATAGGAAGCCTCAATTTTGCGACTCGCGTAATACCCATGGGGAGGGCATTCTTGAGACGATTGGCGGTAGCGACAAAAGGGGTGAAGCGACCGCACCATCACATTAGGATATCGAGACCAGTAAGGGCTGAAATTGTAATGTGGTTACAATTTTTGGATAAGTTCAATGGCGTGGCGATGTGGCAGGAGGAGACAATGTCCAACAGAGACTTGGACGTTTTCACGGACGCCTCGGGAGGATGGGGATTCGGGGCATATTGCCAGGGTTCATGGTGTGCGGCGCCATGGCCGCAGGCATGGAGGGACGACGGCTTGGTGAGGAACATTACCTTCCTCGAGCTTTTTCCAATTTTGGTAACAATCACTATTTGGGCCCGTAGGTTCCATAACAAGCGGATAGTTTTTTGGTGTGACAATATGGCCGTAGTAACAGTGCTGAACAGGCAGGCGGCCCACTGTCCGCTGGTGGCGGGGCTGTTGAGGGCAGTGGTACTGCAGAGCCTCAGGTTGAACATGACCATAGGGGCCAAGCATGTGCCGGGCATACGGAATCAGGTGGCGGATGCATTATCACGGGCTAAGTGGGCTCTCTTTCGCCAACAGGTGCCGGAGGCAGAGGCGGAGGGAGTCCCAATGCCGGAACACCTATGGCAAATTGGAACACGGTCGAGCAGGGATTGCTGAGGGCGTCGGTTGCCCCAGCAACGTGGAAAGCCTACTGCCGTGGTTATGCTAAGGTCCAGGAGTTTCTGGGGGGCCAGGGTAGTGCCACAGGGGTGGTGGAGGCCAAACAGATAGCCCAGTTCATAGCATGGTCAAAAGAGACAGGAATGTCCAGAGGAGCAACGATCAACCGCCTGGCCGGTTTCGCCTTCTTTACAAAGGCGCAAGGTTTGGGCGACCCTTTCAGCTTTTTCATAGTCAAGAAGATGTTAGCGGGGTGGGCGAAGGAGGTAGCTTGGGAAGGCAATAAACGACGGCCCATCACGCACGAGTTATTGGTCAGATTGTGGTACGCGGTACAGCATATCTGCACTGACCCCTTTGAGGTGGGGTTGTTCAGAGCGGCCTTCTGCTTAGCGTTTTTTGCGGCATTAAGGGTTAGCGAGTTGGTGGCCCCATCCAAATATGATAAGGGCCGCAACGGGTTATTGTACGGCAACGTACAAGTGCAGGACCGGCTCCTGAGAATTTGGGTACACAAATCAAAGACAGACCAAAAAGCAAAAGGGGTGGAAATCATATTGGCGGCAGGGGGGTCGCTGGTAACATGCCCGGTGCGGAACGTAGAGAGCTACCTGCAATTAAGACCGGTAGGCGGGGATCACTTGCTGGTGCATAGAGATGGTGTCCCGCTGACTCGGTACCAGTTTGCAGCGGTGTTGCGCTCGGCTTTAGGAAATATAGGATTGGACCCGAAAGATTACGGAACACATTCCTTCCGGATAGGGGTAGCGACTAGCGCGGCGCAAGCGGGTATGCCAACGGACGTCATACGTAAGATCGGACGTTGGCGATCAGCAGTGGCTAAGCGCTATGTGAGGCCGGGGTTCGCGCAAATGGGTAACTAATGCATTTAATTTCACCCGCAGATCCACAGAGCCTGAGGAGGATAGCATGGTTAATAGGACATTCATTCGTGAGATGGGCGGCCAAAAGGGCGCAGGAAAGACCGTACGGTGTACACTTGGGGCTGGCTCCGGAAGGAGTCACCCTGAAATGGATGGGAAGGTCAGGAATGAAATGGGAACACCTGCTGCCGGATCTGCGGCACAAAATATCCACGTCTCAACAACCAGAGGCCATAGTTATTCATCTCGGGGGCAACGACCTGGGGGCGCATTCGGCTAAACAAATGATTGATATGATTAAAAGAGATTTAGATGCAATTAAGGGGTTAGCACCAGGAACAGCCATTATCTGGTCCGATATTATACCTAGGATCAAATGGCAGAGTAGCAAGCTGTGGGGCAGGGGCAGGAAGAAGATTAATAGGCAGGTCGGGGTATGGGCCCAACAGAGGGGCATTCTCCAAATCAGGCATGAATGGGCAGACGAGCCTTGCGCCGGCCTGTATAGGCCGGACCAGGTTCATTTGTCCGACATTGGTTACGATCTATTTAATAACGCCATACAGGAAACTCTTGAGCAGGTGCTCTGCAAGGTTGGGCCGCAGCATGAAGGGGGGGAGACTGGGACAAGTGGGGCACTGTCCCAGTCTGGTGGCGGGGGTACCCGAGTCGGTAGGTAAGGGGGGACCTCGAGGACACGGTCAGGAGGGACCGGAAGTCCTCGGGGGAAGAAAGTGCGTGTATTCAGGCGTGGGCGGCCTGGAGGAATGGTCCCCTGGCTTGTTCACGGCGGGGGGCCGGTAAGATGGTGGCGGACTGGCTTAAACGGCGGACGCCGGTTTTGACGCCCGGAATGCACTAGGGTTGAGAGCACAGACGGCTCGGGTACCGGTAATGTAATTATGTTGATTCATGTTAATTAATGTTAATAAATGCTGCGGCCTTTGTTTTCACCAAAGACGGAGTGCGGTGTGATATGTGGGGCGTTGGGGGGGAGGAGACGTGGGGGGGGGGGGATGTGCGGGGGGACGGCCACGGAAGTGCAGACTGCCAATGTTAATGGAATACTCTTCCTAAGGAGATGAGAGAAGAAATTAATTTGCTAAAATTTAGAAACTAAAAACCTGGTTTATGTCTACAAGTTCTAAGAGGCATTAGTCAATGAAGAGAGAATTGGCTCACCTAGTTTATTGGGAAATATTGTCTTGATCAGGAGAGATAAATTTTAGCTTGCTGCATTTTCTATCTATGTTTGCCTGAATTATGTTTGGCATTTTATGTTGTAATCATTAATATTGCATTTTTGTTTATTTTGTACATTGCTTTGGGCGACAACAATTTTTAGCTGGAAAGAGATTAATAAATGCGAATAAATAAATAAATAAATCTTTCTGCTATCTTATTATTTATTGCCTTTAACCAAGAAACGAATTCAAGCTGTAAAAATTATCCAGTCATCTAGTCAACTATCAGTAAAGTTGGAAACCACCATTCTTCTCATGTGTATTTATTAAAGGCAGAGACAGTGTAATTATCATTGTTGTATACCAAGAAAGGCTAAAGGACTGGTCTTGCAAAAAGCAGGTTATAAGAACTATTGCTGATCCCCACACTGGAATACTGGGACTCATTAAGCTATCTAGTGAGGTGGAGAGACAGAGACATCGAAAGAGTTTTGTACAGAAAGGGTCCATCTCTTTTCTTTTCCTATGTGCCCCTGGGTGCAAGTAGAAGGATTTGTTCTGCCCAAGGAATCTATAGCATGTAGACAAAAGTGAGCCAAGTCAACATAGTGTTTTGGATATTTAGAAGGTGTTTTATAAATAGCTCAGATACTCCTCAGGAAACTAAAGAGCCATAGAAAAAAAGAGGAATGGTCTTGCTGTGGATAAGTAACTGGTTAAAAGGAAAGAGCAGTATTAAATGGTCAGTTTTCCCAATGGGACCGGTATTTAATTATTCATTAATAATTTGTAAAAGTAAGCAATGAGTGAAGTTATCACATTTTCAGATGAAATAGAAATACCTGATAAATAAAAAATAAAATATTCAAATTAGTTAAAACACAAGATGAATGTGAGGTACTGCAAAAGAATCCTGCACAACTTGAGAACAGAGCATCTAAATGGCAGATGAAATTTAATGTGGACCAAGTGCAAAGTCATGCACATAGGGAAAAATAATCTTAACTAGTGGACACAATGCTGGGGTCTGTATTAAGAATCAGCACTCAGGAAAAGGATCTTGGTATAATTGTGGACAATACCTTGAAATCCTTGGTCAATGCACAATAGCAGTTAAAAAAGCAAATATGTTAGGAATTATTCGGAAAGGAATGGAGAACAAAACCGAGAATATCGTAATGTCTCTGTATAGATATATGCAGTGACCACACTTTGAATATGGTGTTCATTTCTAGTAACCCCATCTCAAAAAAAAAAAAAAAAGATAGTGGAACTAGAAAAAGTACAGAAAAGGACAACACAAATGATAAAGGGGGTGGATTGGCTCCTTATGAAGAAAGGTTAAACAAGTAAAGACATTTCACCTTGGAGAAGAGACAGAGCATTATGATGAAGTCACCCTGTTTTCCCCTTTTTTCTATATGCAGGACCAGGCATAAGAATGTGAGTCCAGCTGGGATCAAGAGGCCCCTACATCTCCAGGTGAAGGCAGCTCATGAAATATTTCTGATCAAACTGAAGGTATCGTAAGTATACTGCAAAGGAAGGCAGTCTATTGATGTTATTTGCTGATTATGTAATAAAAGTAAAAGCTGCAAGAAGAAAAGCTGGAATCAGCATGTTTCCTAATTCCAGATAGTGAAGTTTGCTCAGCCATCCTCACATATATATTGTCAGGTTGAGGATTGTTTTTAAACTTGGCACAGAAAACCCCCCAAAGTCTCCAGGGAGAAAAGTGAAAAAAAGTGCTTTGTGTTTAGCCTGTCAAGAAGTTGGAAGCAAAGCAGTGCTCTTAGAAGGCTGTACAAGAGCACAGAAGTAAAGCAGTTGAAAATTGTGTGGCTCAGGGACACAAAGAAGCAAAGCAAACCAAAGTAAAAAAAAAAAAAAAAAGTTTGTGTAGCCTGCCTAAGGAAGAGAACTGGGACAGAAGAAAAGCAGCGCTTCTAGAGCTGCAGAGTACTGAAAGTTAAACGTTTGCTGACCCAAAGAAGAGCGCACAAGAAAAAAAATGTTAGAAACTGGTATGTTGTGGACCCTGGATTGCGGTGAGTTGGCTCCACCCACAGGGAGGAGCCCTATGGGGAATCACCGCGATAGGCTAGCCTCAGATGAGACTGACAGAAGCGAAATAAACTTTATTATACTGGATATGTAGAAGCTTCCCTCCAATGGGAAGAGAGGCACAGTCCAGAGTACCAGGTAACTCAAGCTGATATCCCCATTAGTGGTCCACGGAGCGGGGTAACCCGGAGAATCCCTCCTTAGATGGAACTTCTCTGTATCGATCCGGTAGTGACCTGCAGCGCGGGGTACGCTGAGAATCACAGGAGAAATGTTGAGAGTAGAGCAGGGGGTCAGCAGAGTAAAACAGCTGGTGGTACTCACTCTTGTAACGTGCAGAGATGGCTGCAGAGGTGAGCACGGTAGTGGCCCGAGGAACGGGGTACACCAAAGTTCTGACAGCAGAAGTAGCAAAGTCGCCAGGCAGAACCAAACACACCCAGAGCAAGTGAACAGTACTCTAGCAAGAAGGCCCTCCGAGGAGTGGATAGCCAGATCGTAACTAGGCCCCCGAGGAGCGGGTACTTAAGGCGTTTGAGAGTCAGGTTCAGAAGCGAAGAGTCTCCAAAAGAGTGGAATATAGCAGGATGGAAGTCCTTGCTAACTTGTAGGAAGGTTCGTTAGGCAGGCTTAAATACACAGTCAGAGATGACGTCATGCGGAGGGGACACCCCCGAGGTTCCCGTCATGACGTGTATTTGAGAGGCCCTGGCGCACATGCCTTAGGTAATCCTTGTGTCAAGATGGCGGACGGAGTTGCTCACGCTGTCTCAGGGATGACAAGGAAGGCGGGCGTTTGGAAGTGAAGGCCGCCATTCATCTGAGAGATACCAGTGCAGGCAAAAATGAGGTGAGCAGTAAATGTCGCAGCAGTCTGTGACCGACGGGCGCAACATTACCCCCCCCCCCCCTTTCTTACGTCCCCTCCCAGGGGGTTTCGGCTTCCTTGGATGAGTTAGGTGGAACTGATGAATTAAATCTTTGTCAAGGATTATTTTTGTAGGC
The DNA here is from genome assembly GCF_901001135.1 of Rhinatrema bivittatum. Classification (NCBI taxonomy): domain Eukaryota; kingdom Metazoa; phylum Chordata; class Amphibia; order Gymnophiona; family Rhinatrematidae; genus Rhinatrema; species Rhinatrema bivittatum. Next base: position 290,920,083 of record NC_042618.1, read on the forward strand.
TCCCAAGTATTTTCGTTTGGCCCATATCCTTCCCAGGATATGAGGTACTCCCAGTGCTTCCCAAGTTTGCGAACGTCAAGAATGTCTTCCACTTGGTAAGTGATGTCCTCCTCTGCATCAAGCGGTTGAGGGTCTGGAGTCTTGGTAGAAAACTCAGAGAGGATGAGCGGCTTCAATAAAGATACATGGAAGGCATTGTGTATCTTCATAGAACTGGGTAGCTGAAGATTGTAGGTTACTGGTCCCAGACGGTGTAGAATGGGAAAAGGCCCAATGTAGCATGGAGCTAATCTGACAGATGGCAGCTTAACATAAGAAATTGCCATGCTGGGTCAGACCAAGCCCAGCATCCTGTTTTCAACAGAGGCCAAACCAGGCCACAAGGACCTGGCAATTACCCAAACACTAAGAAGATCCCATGCTACTGATGCAATTAATAGCAAAGGCTATTCCCTAAGTAAACTTGATTAATAGCCGTTAATGGACTTCTCCTCCAAGAACTTATCCAAACCTTTTTTGAACCCAGATACACTAACTGCACTAACCACATCCTCTGGCAACAAATTCCAGAGCTTTATTGTGTGTTGAGTGAAAAAGAATGTTCGCCGAATAGTCTTAAATATGCTACTTGCTAACTTCATGGAATGCCCCCTAGTTCTTCTATTATTCGAAAGTGTAAATAATCGAGTCACATCTATTCGTTCAAGACCTTTCATGATCTTGAAGACCTCTATCATATCCCCCCTCAGCCATCTCTTCTCCAAGCTGAACAGCCCCAACCTCTTCAGCCTTTCCTCATAGGGGAGCTGTTCCATCCCCTTTATCATTTTGGTTGCCCTTCTCTGTACCTTCTCCATCGCAACTATATCTTTTTTTAGATGAGGCGACCAGAATTGTACACAGTATTCAAGGTGCGGTCTCACCATGGAGCAATATAGAGGCATTATGACATGGTGCTTAGCCATACTTTATCTCCTGGCTGAAACTGGGGTGCTGCTCTGTGATGAGCGTCGTAACATTTCTTGGCCTCCTGGCTGGCCTTTTGAAGGAGGCCTTTAGTCTGGTTCCAGAGTTGGAGTTCTTCTGCTGAAGCCTGGTCTGCAGGTGATGAGACCGACAGAGGTATGAGTAGAGGAGGTAGTGGCAGATGACTATACATGATCTTGAAAGGTGTAGATCCAGTAGCAGCTGAGGGATGCGAGTTCAAGGCAAACTCTGCCCAGGTTAGTAATTCTGCCCAGTCGCTTTGACGGGAATTGACGCAAGAGAGAAGGAACTGCTTGAGTGTGCGGTTAGTTCTTTCGGTTTGACCATTTGAGGATGGTATGCTGACGTTAGGTCTAAAGAAATACTGAATATTCTACAAAGGGCTCTCCAGAATTTAGCCGTGAATTGTACGCCTCTGTCCGATAAGATATGCTTCGGCATGCCGTGCAGGTGGAATGTGTGTTTTATGAACAACTTGGCCAATTCTAGAGCAGTTGGCAACCCAGGTCACAAAGTGCGCCATTTTTGAAAAGCGATCAAATATAACCCATATAGTGTTTCCGCTTGATATAGGGACGTCAACGACAAAATTCGTCACGATGTGCATCCAAGGTTCCTCTAGAGCTGGTAATGGCTGGAGGAGACCCCAAGGGCGACCGGCCGGAGGCTTCTGTCTTGCGCAGGTGGCGCAAGCTTATACGTACCTGCGTACATCATCCTTCATTGAAGGCCACCAATAATATCGCTGTAAAGCGGATAGCGTACAAAATTGCCCAGGGTGACCGGCTAAGCGGGAATCGTGAGCCCATTTCAGGAGTTTCTTCCTCCGGCTTTGGGGCACCAGAGTCTTCTCAGCTGGAACGGAATGAGTGGCAGCCAGCATCACTTTTTCAGGAGAGAAGGAGTGCGAGAGGGCATCTGCGCGAACATTCTTGTCAGCGGGACAGTACTTAAGCAGACAGTCAAATCGGTTAAAAAACAAAGACCATCGGGCTTGTCAATGATTCAGTCGCTGCACATGACAAATATTCCAAGTTTTTGTGGTCTGTAAATACAGTTATCTGATGTTGTGCCCCCTCAAGCCTCGGGTGCCACTCTTCAAAAGCTAACTTAATAGCTAACAGTTCTTTATCTCCTATGCCATAATTCCTCTCAGCTGTAGTAAAACACCGGGGAAAAAAAAGAGCAAGGGTACAGTGTCTGAGTATCACTGTTTTGACTGAGAACAGCTCCTATGCCGACATTGGAGGCCTCAACCTCAACAATAAATGGTCGTCGAGGGTACGGATGGCGAAGGCAAGGTTTTTTGAGGAAGGCTTCTTTGAGTTTTTGAAAGGCAGCAACTGCTTCAGGTGACCACAGAGGGGTTGGCTCCTTTCTTAGTCATGGCAGTGAGAGGTGCCATCAAGGTGGAGTAATGAGGGATGAATGTGCGATAATAGTTGGTGAAGCCGAGGAAGCGGCGGAGTGCTTTGAGACCAGTGGGTTGAAGCCAGTCCTGTATACTTTTGGTCTTTTGTGGGTCCATCTGGAACCCTCTGCTGGACACCATGTAACCCAAAAAAGGAACGGACTCTTGATGAAAAGCACACTTTTCAAGCTTTGCATAGAGGCGGTTATCCCGAAGTCTCGGCAGGACTCTGGTGACATCCATTTGATGGAGTTGCAGGTCTTGGGAGACGGTTAGTATGTCGTCTAAATACACAACCATGCATTGTTACAGCATATTTATTTAAATCTTTTTCTATACCGTCGTTAAAGTGGGTACTGTCACAACGGTTTACAGTAAGGCACATAAAAGTAATGCTACAATCATTCAGTTTACACAGGTGCCATAAGGTACGGTAACATAGTTAGTAATAAATATTGTTTGTTAAATGTGACACATTATGTCCAGGTCATTCTATAGTAGTTTTGAGTACAAGACTCGTTTCATTATTGTAACTTATCCTTTGGTGATGATTTTTCTGTTAAAAAACTATACTCTTCATGCGTGGATGTTCATTGTTTGTACCTTGCACTTCCCTGGGTTCTATTCTCCCTTCTCATTTTGAAAGGCTTGTTTAAAGAGCCAGGTTTTTAGATTTTTCCTAAAATGTTTTGTTTTCTCTTTGTAGTCTTAACTCCAAGGCATGGAGTTCCATAGTGTGGGTCCTGCCAAGGATAGTGCCCTTTCTCTTACTTGGGTTAGTCTTGCAGTTTTGACTGATGGAATAGTTAGGAGTGCTTTGTTGGCTGATCTTAGGTTTCTGTTGGGGATGTGTACACGAAGGGCTGTGTTCAGCCAGTCTGAGTTTTCGTTGTGTATTAGTTTGTGTATGATGCATAGTGTTTTGTATTGTATTCTTTGCTCAACGGGAAGCCAATGTAACTCAGCCAGGGTTTCGGTGATGTGTTCTTTTTTGCTTTGGCCAGTTAAAACTCTTGCAGCCATGTTTTGCAAGATTTGTAGTGGTCATATCTCGCAGAATCTCATTCATCATATTTTGGAATATGGCCAGAGCGTTATACAGGCCAAAGGGCATGACCATATACTCGAAATGACCATCTCAGGTATTAAAGACCATTTTCCACTCGTCCCCTTGACGAATACGAACCAGATTATATGCCCCTTTTAAGTCCAGTTTCGTAAAAAATCTTGGCTCCCCGGAGTCTATCGAATAATTCTGATATTAGAGGTAAGGGGTATTGGTGTTTGATGGTGATTTCATTGAGTCCCCTGTAATCTATACATGGGCGAAGGGATCTATCCTTCTTGCCAACAAAATAGAATCCTGCGCCAGCAGGTAACTTGGAGGGCCAGATGAACCCTTTTTGCAAGTTTTCTTGAATATAGGCAGACATGGCCTCAGTCTCCGATACCGACAGAGGATACACTCTTCCTCTAGGGGGCTCCGAATCTGGTTTCAGATTAATTGCACAGTCGAAGGATCGGTGTGGTGGTAATATATCAACTGCTTTCTTGGAGAACACGTCAAAATAAGACGCGTATTGTGGCGGTAGACCTGGGAGAGAGGCGGTGGAAGCCAAGCAGGGTATAGGTGTTACACTCTTTAAGCATTTGTTATGGCAGGCAGAACCTCATTGCGAAAGTTCCATGGTGCTCCAGTCAAACTGGGGTGTGTAATCTTGCAGCCACAGGCAGCCAAGTACTATAGGGTGAATGGCTTTATCAAGAACCAAGAATGAGATGGTCTCAGTGTGAAGAGCACCAGTGCATAGGCAAATTGGTTGCGTGGTGTGGGATACCTCTCCTGGTAAGGGTTCGCCGTGTATAGAAGAGAGAAGCAGCAGAGTGGGTGTCGGAACAGTAGGAATCCGTAGATGTTCTGCCAGTCTTAAGTATAAAATTGCCAGCGGCTCCGGAGACCACAATGGAAAGAATCTGGAATTCAAGGGTTCTGGAGATAATCGACACTGGGAGTGTCAGTGAAGGAGATGATGTAATAAGACCTAGGAAGAATCCTCCGGCGGATCCTAGGTCTGCATGTTTCCCGGGCATGACGGAACCGGATGGCATGGTTGACCACAGTACATACAGAGATCCATTCTTTTACAGTAGCATCTCTCCTTGGTGGTTAAGTGACTACGGCCTAATTGCATGGGTTCATCTTTCTCAGGGATCGGTGTAGGTAAGGCTTGTGCGGGAGGAGTGACACGTGGATGTGTATTCCCAGAGGGGTGTCTCTTTGGGCTCTTAACCTCTTGTGATCATTCCCGTAGGCAACGATCAGTTCTCCCTGCAAGGTCAATAAGTGAGTCCAAGGTGTCTGGTAACTCACGTGCTGCCAATTTATCCTTGATGCAGGAGTTAAGGCCCTCTAGGAAAATTACACGTAGACACTCTGGATCCCAATGAAGCTCTGAAGATAGGGTTTTAAATTCAATCACATAGTCCGGGAGTGGCTTGGCTCCTTGTTGGAGATGAAGTAAAGTAGATCCGGCAACTGTCTTGCATGTGGGGTCTTCAAATACAGACTTAAAGAGAGCCAGAAACCCAGGCTGCTAAGGATCAGATCACTGAGTTTCACAGAGGTGAAGCCCAAGCCAGGGCTTTTCCGTCTAGAAGAGACAGGATATACGTGTTCTTGGATATCGCAGTAGGAAAGTAAGTCGGTTGTAATGAAATGTGCATGCAGCACTGATTGAGGAAGCCCCTACATAACAGGTAATCTCCTGAAAAAATGAGTAGGGGCTGGCAGTGACACTATGGTTCTTCCTGAAACCATGGATGATGAGGCATTTTGATCAGACGTAGTTGGAATATTCAGTTGAGAATTCAACTGATTAAATGCATTGGTCAAAGTTCTAATGTCCTCTGTTGTTCAGAAATGTGTTGGGCAACGCCAGGGTTGGCCTGAAGGGCTGAGACCTGAGCCGAGTCCATGGAGTTAGCAATCTGTTAGAAACTGGTATGTTGGGGGACCCTGGATCACAGTGAGAGTTGGCTCCACCCACAGGAAGGAGCCCTGTGGGGACTCACCGCGATAGGCTAGCCTCAGCTGAGACTGACAGAAGCAAAATAAACTTTATTATACTGGATATGTAGAAGCTTCCCACTAATGGGAAGAGAGGCACAGTCCAGAGTACCAGGTAACTCAAGCTGATATCCGCATTAGTGGTCCACGGAGCGGGGTAACCCGGGGAATCCCTCCTTAGATGGAACTTCTCTGTATCGATCCGGTAGTGGCCCGCAGCACTGAGAATCACAGGAGAAATGTTGAGAGTAGAGCAGGGGTCAGAGTAGAACAGCTGGTGGTACTCACTCTTGTAGCATGCAGAGATGGTTGCTGAGGTGAGCACGGTAGTGGCCCAAGGAACGGGGTACACCGAAGTTCCGTCAGCAGAAGTAGCAAAGTCGCCAGGCAGAACCAAACGTATCCAGAGCAGGTGAACAGTATTCTAGGCAGGAAGGCACTCCAAGGAGCGGATAGCCGGAATGTGACCAGGCCCCCAAGGAGCGGGTACCTAAGGCGTTCAAGAGTCAGGTTCAGAAGCAAAGCGTCTCCAAAGGAGTGGAAAATAGCAGGATGGAAGTCCTTGCTAACTCGGAAGAAGGTTCGTTAGGCAGGCTTAAATACACAGGTAGAGATGACGTCATGCAGAGGGGACACCCCCGCAGTTTCAGCCATGACGTGTATTTGATAGGCCCTGGCGCGCGCGTGCCTTAGGTAATCCCTGTGTCAAGATGGCGGATGGAATCGCTCGTGCCGTCTCAAGGACACCGAGGAAGGTGGCGTTTGGAAGCGGAAGCCCCCATTCATCCGAGAGATACCAGTGCAAGCAAAAAGGAGGTAAGCAGCAAAGGTCGCAGCAACCGACGGGCACAGAAAAAAAAAAGCTGAAAGTGCTTTTAAACAGAGTTGTCTATGGAACCTGGAAGGAATTCAGGTTTAAGTTTTTTCAGCAGGTTAAGGAGAAAAGCTCCAGCTGGAGTTAGAGCTTGCTCTCAGTGTAGTTAGCTCTGGACATGCAGGAAGTTTTTTTCCTTTCTTCTACCTTTATTCAAAACAAAGGGAGAGAAAATAGTGGTACAAAGAAACAATGCAGAAACAGGGTGTGGTCCCTATAGAGAATGCAGCTACTAGAAGCTGGGCAGTACTACAGAAAACTGGCCTGGACCCGTGGGTATACTGCAATACAGGTGAAGGAAGAAAGAAGCCAGACTACTTGGGAAAAGTAAGCATATATGTATTTCTACGTGACAGGAGTTCCCCACTTTCAAGTGCCGGACAAGAGGGAGGACCTGAGATTGAAGGTGTGGTACATGGAAAGGCCAGCCAAGCTAGTGGGTCTAAGGATCCCACTGCCAGATGCCACAAATGCCCAGAGACAGGAATGACTACAGATGGCAGCTGAAATACAGGTGTGGCACCCCTACTGGGTCTGGCCTCTAGATGCCACTATCCTTGTCCTTAAAACCTTTATCTTAGGAACCATCCATACGCTTCAGTCCCTTCCACCTAGAGGTTCTGATTGGTTGCCTTAGTGCTATTTACCCAGCCATTTTAAGATACCGTGGGTTCAGTTTGAGGAAACAGTCGGAGACTAAGGATTTTTTTTTCACACTCTGGTGAAGCCTCCTAGCCTTGCCCTAAGGTGTTTTCTCTCAAAGTGGATACCTCATCATACACTCCCTGCCAGAGGGTACTTCTTACTTTGTTACAGAGAGATAGATTGTTGAGCCTAATACCCTCTAGGGGCAAAGGGGTTCTCACCAGGGGACCAAAGACCAGTGAGCCTACTCTAAACCTTAAGTGGGCAAGCACCAGTGATGGATCCTGCTGCGGGAGATTGTGAAGGCTAGAATAATTCTATTTTTGAAAGGAAGTGAGTTCACCCTGCTTCTTTGGGGAAAGTCATCCTTGCTGACTATACTCAAGGGACAGAGGCTGAAGACCAGTGAGCCCATTCACACCCCGAATGTGGCAGGCACATGTGACATCATGAACCCCAGTTTAGTAAGAAGTATCCAGTTAAATGTTAAGTGTTTTTGGACTTTGAGCTAGTGGGGAGGCTTTTTGGATCCCCCTTCCCCACTGGGATTGCAGTGCTGAAAACTAGCCTGATCCCACAGATTTTCCCACAAGAGAAATCATCTGAAGTAACAGCTAAAGATAAAGGAACCCATCTCACCAAGATGGTATAGGGATATCCAGGTGTAGGTTTCCCAGCACGGTAGAGCTGTAGATGAGACAGATTCTCACTAGATGGTAGCTGTAAGATTGACTTCTGCCTGGTGGAATCATCAATGGTAACAGGCACTGAGGCAGGGAGAGCAGGCCCTCGAGGATAGAGTACCTGATCCTAGTAAGGCACCTGAAAGAAAGCAGAGGGCCCCCAAGGAGCGGGTACCCAGGTTAGAGTATACCCCGAAGGGCAGAGGGCTTTCAGCGGCAACAAGGAAGCGGCAGAGTAGCTTAGACCGGACAAGTCCAATCCTTGCTAACTCAACGAGCTAGCAAACAAGCATAGGCTAAATACCCGGATGGCGTAACGTCACTCAAGGGGGACGCCCCCGAGGTTCCCGCCATAACGTGGATAAAGACGTGGGTGGCGTGCGCACAGGAGGCCCTTAAGAGAAACATGGCGTGAGGCTTTGCCATAGCCGTTCCGGGGACGCCGGAGAACGTAGCTTGCAGACGCGGCAGCAGCCATCTTCCCAAGGCTAGCGGGAAGAGCAGAGAAAAAAGTAAGGCACAAGGGTCGAAGCCGTCTGAGACCGACGGATGCAACAGAGAGGAGCAGTGGAATCGGCAGACAGTGGTGATCATGACAGTACAGAAGAGGCACAAGATACCGGAGAGAAGAGTGAAGAATGCTCACTATAAGTCCCATAGCCAGTCCAAAGAGTCCCGCTAGGGTGGAATTGGAACCTTAAGCAAACAATGGAATCAATTAAAGGACTCTGGGTGATCACTAGGCAAAGGGGACAGTGAGTGGTACTAATATTTATATCTAGGGTAACCCTAATGTGGGGGTGAGCCTGACATGAGAACCTCGATCCCAAGCCTAGCTGGTGGAGGCCAGATGAAGAGGATAGGGAATGTGAGGTACTTCCCTGGATGGGATCCAGGGAGAGTGGAAAATACTCAGACCAATGGGTCCAAGCTGTGGGGGATGTGATGACGTGACCCTGTTTTCCCCCTTTTTGCATGTGCGGGACCACTCATTTAACCTGGTCCACCTTAACTCCTATGGAGAGAGAGAGATCTATGGGCAGGACCCTGCTAGGAGGGGAATAAGAATGTGAGTCCAGCTGGGATCAGGAGGCCCCTACATCTCCAAGAGAAGGCAGCTCCTAAAATATTTCTGATCTAGCTTGATGGTATTGTAAGTACACTGCAAAGGAAGGCAGTCTACTGTTATGTTGTTTGCTGATTATGTTAATAAAAGTTAAATTTGCAAGAAGAAAAGCTGGAGTCAAACATGTTTCCTGACTCCAGAGAGTGAAGTTTGCTCAGCCATCCTCACAGGGATATAAGAGCGGTTTATAAAATCATAAGTGAGGGTGGAACATATACATAGGATGGTTATTTACACTTTGAGATAGTACAAAGATTAGGGGACAACCCATGAAACTAATCCATCGCAGATATAAGAACAGAAGAGAAAGTATTGCTTCGCTCCAAGCACAATTAAGCATGGAATTTGTTGCTGGAGAATATGGTCAAGGCATCTAGTATGGTTGAGTATGAAAAATTGGGACAAATTCCCAGAAGAAAAGTACATAAACAATTAGCCAGGTGGACTCAGGGGAAGCCTACCACTTATCCCTGGGAGAGAACAACATGAAACAGATCTACTCTTTGGGATCTGCTGAGTTTTTCTTAGAAATCTGAAATAAAAAAACTCCTCACCGACAACTTTCTAGCTATCAATACTAATAAGACTGAACTTCTCTTCATATCACCTGCAAACAACTCCACACTGAACATAACAGTCCTACCCCAAGGCTACCCTCCGGCGGCACAACAAGTCCGCAGCCTTGGCGTTATTTTAGACAACAATTTTACCTTTAAAAAATTCATCGCTGACACTGTTAAAAGCGGATTTTTTAAGCTTAACACACTAAAGCGTATCAGACCTCTACTACACCCATACAACTTCCGCACGGTTCTACAAGCCACAATTCTATCAAAACTTGACTACTGCAACGCTTTGCTATTAGGCCTACCAAAAAACACGTTGCAGCCATTACAAATGCTTCAAAATGCAGCGGCGCGCATCATCACCAACACGCACCGCTACGATAACATCACTCCTGTGCTTCAATCACTTCACTGGCTACCCGTTGCATCCAGGATCATTTACAAATCGATTACTCTGATTCATAAGGCCATTTACAACCAAAACATGCAATGGTTTCCCGAGCACCTGTATTTCAAAAAAACAAACCGTCCAATCAGATCTCAACATCAGGCCAGACTGCCGATCCCTTCTCCTAAACTAACCAAACTTACATCCACTAAAAAACGTTCCCTCATCATAGCAGGAACCAAAATGTGGAACAGTATGCCCACGGATCTTCGCCAAGAACCCTGCCACCGAAAATTTAAGCAGAACTTAAAAACATGGCTGTTTAGAAAGGCCTTCCTTTGAAGGATGTAAATTATGCAACTACATACTTTGCTTCTCAACTTACTCCTGATTCCTGTATACTGCCTTGCCTTTCCCTTTCCCACCGATTCCCATTCCTCCCTGATATGGGGGGGTGGGGAGGAGACAAGAGAGTCAGACTAGTAATGCGGGTATGGCTCCCTTCCCCCCCCTACTATGATTCCCCCTTTCCCTTACTCTCATTTTCCCTTACCCTCATTTTCCCTTACAAATAACTCCCTTCAAGTCAGACTTTTGTTAATATTATTACTCATATATATTTGATATGTATACTCCTAGTTTTTCTGTTAAATTAGCACTTTACTTATTCCACTTATGTTCATTGTAAAGCCTTTGGCTGAATTATTGTTTGCTGTAAACCGAGGTGATGTGCATTACGTGCCGCGGTATATAAAAAACTATAAATAAATAAATAAAAATAAATCCAGGAAAACTACTCTCCAGGCTTTGGTCTGAAAAAGCATGGCATTTCTTATGTTTACTTGGACTTTAGGAAAAAACTTTTGTCCCACATAGATGGCTCATAAATAAAATGGAGTAGCCTATGGGTGGGCCTAATGTGGCTGAAGGGATTATAAACTGAATGAGGACAGACAGAAGGTGGTGATTAGCAGAATTCACTCTGAGGAAAAAAGGTAATTAATGGAGTGCATCAGGAATTTATCCTGGGGCCAGTTATGTTCAGTATCCTTGTGAGCAATATTGTGCATGGGTTAGAAGGAATAGCTCACCTTTTATGGATGACAAGATCTGCAGAGTGGACACTCTTCAGGGAATACACAAAAGGAGATGTGATCTAAAGCCCAAGGAGCAATTGTGTATTTAGTAGTTAAGATTCAATGCAAAAAGATGCAGAAATCCAAGGGAGTGGTACATGCTGGGTGGAGGGAGTAGGGGAGAAACTAATGTCCACAAACCACGAGAGAGGCCCTGGAGTGATTGTTTCTCATGATCTCAAAGTAGACAGCACCATGCTGATTTCTGCAGCAGTCTAAATTGGAAAAGATTGACTAAGAGTTCCTGTCAATCTGAATTTTGATAGGAAACATGTTTAATGTTTCCAGGCTTAACTAGATCAATAAGCTGAACAATCATACACTTTAGTCATTAAACAACAAATCAGATGGTTCAATATACAGCCTATTTTTATGTCTTATGTCACCTACAAGAGGCCGATACCTATGTGTCATGTGTGTACAAAACATTAAACTGTCAGGATGGAAATGTGTGAAATATTTCATTGACACACAGAAAATATGGAAGCAACATTTGGCAAAAAAAAAAAACAACAATGCTGAAGTCTTCCTGCACACTGTGAAGCAAGGACTTACAAGGAATCTAAAGCAGTGGAGTTGTGCTATCGTCGTCTACTTCCGTTCCTAGAAAGCAGGATGCCTCAGGTCAAGAAAGGTTGCAAATGATGAAGAATCATTCTTTCAGATCCCTCCTCAAACCATTTACATGTTCCTCTTCTTTCTCTTTTCGCATCAGTCCTCTTAAGGTCTCATGCTCATGGATATTCAGGTCCAGGGTTCCTGGCAGAAGTTCTGAAGTTGTGGCCAGGAAAAGGAACAGCTACTCACTTCATCCATAAACCAAGCACCTTCCTTTGCATCCCCCACTTTCATTCAAGTCACATCCTGGATTCCTCTTGGTTTTTCTCCCAATCTCTAATTCATCACTAGAGGTTGTTATTCTAGCTACTGTGTCTCCTCTTGAGACTAGTTTGTGCTTCAGTCTTTGCTAACATTTTTGCATTAGCAAAGAGAAGCCATACTGAAAGCAGTTGCAAAATGTGAAAATGTTAGAAAATTGTCATACTTCTGACAACATGGTTTTGCATACTAACTTAGAGAATATTGAAAATTTTATTAGAGTGAAAAATTTACGATTTGTAAAATCAAAGAATAGGGGGAACTATATAACATACCTGAGTGCACAATCTCTTGTAGATAAATATTCTTCTTGCACTGCAGAAAAAGGATAATTTGGCAGCAAGTAAAGGAATGGTCTGGTTAGACTGTATTCAAGGAAAGGAAATTATCAGGTAAGCCCTAATTTCTCCATCATCATCCAGGCAGACCAGTCCAGATAGCTGGGATGTACCTAAAATTACTCCTGATCAGAGCAGGCCACTGCCAAACCCACTTTCAAAACCTCAGCAGAGAAAGCTGAATATTGCCTAGGCTTTACATCCAGCCTATAATGTATATGTAAACTCTATAAGTGGAACCCCTCCCACAGAGCCTTGGCATTCAGTCTTGTCACCATCCAATCCACCTGGGGAATCCCCCTGTATCCTCAATGAATGATACCACCTATAAGAACATAGGATATGTCATAATACAGATAGACTCTGCCCTTCCCAAACCAAAGAAATCAACCTAGACAAAAATAATAAAAAACCATGGTATACAAATGATCTTAAAACCATGAAATTGGAACTCCATAAAATAGAAAAAACCTGGCGAAGGAACCGTCTCCCAGCCACCCTATCTCTGTTTCGCACCCAATTACACATCTACCGTAAGGCCACAGAGAAAGCAAAAAAAGATTTCTATGCCATAAGAATCCATCAATTCCAGTTCAACCCACAAGTCCTCTTCCAATATGTAACCAGCCTGATTACATTACCAGACAGATGCAACCCCGACAACGACGACGAAACAAAATGTGAGAAACTAGCTTCATACTTCCTCTCTAAAGTGGAAACCATTATGGCACGCTTCACAGCTCACACTGACCCTACAAACCTATCAGCATCCAAAAATACCCCTATAGACTACACCACCCAGATCACGCAACTGTACCCTGCCACGCAAACCTCAAACACCTCTCTCTCGAACTTTGAAAACACATCTGCACTAGAAATTGAAACTACACTCAAAAAAATCAAACCTGCCTTCCACCCCTCAGACAATCTACCCACCAAAATGCTTCTCACAAGCCCCGCCACTATAGCCAAATACATTGCAAACATCCTAAATAAATCCATAACACTAGGCCAGGTCCCAAAGCAACTTAAGCAGGCCATTATTAAACCTACCCTCAAAAAACCGAATTTAGATCCCAATGAACCAGCCAACTACCGCCCAGTATCTAACCTCCCTTTCCTCTCTAAAATACTTGAAAAGATTATCAACAGACAACTCACAGAATACATTGAAGAAAACAACATACTCTCCTCATCCCAATATGGTTTCCGTAAACACCATAGCACAGAAACGCTACTCATCACCCTCTCGGAAACTATACTTAAAGCTATAGACAAGGGACAATCCCACATACTTGCACTGCTGGATATCTCTGCAGCATTCGACACGGTCAACCATCTCACACTTATCAAACGACTCATGGAAATTGGCATCTCTGGCACCGCCCTACTTTGGTTCCAATCATACCTTAATGAAAGGAGTTACAGTGTAAAAATTGGCTGTAACAAATCCAAACCTGTCAAACTATCACAAGGAGTACCACAAGGCTCATCCCTTTCTTCAACCCTTTTTAATATATACCTCCTTCCCCTCTGCCAACTTCTTTCTAAACTGGGTATCCAGCATTTCATATATGCTGACGACGTGCAGATACTCATCCCTATATCTGACTCCATCACAAATGCAATGAAGATCTGGAACTCTGCTCTGTCTGAAATAAACAAAGTACTCACTAACAATTTCCTAGCACTCAACACCAACAAAACAGAGCTTCTCATTCTTTCTCCCCCTAACAACCCCTTGCACAATCTTCCCCCCACCCCCTCTCTACCCGGCCACCCTCCTACACAACAAGTCCGCAACCTTGGCATAATAATAGACAACCAATTCAACCTCAAAAAATTCATCTCTGCCACTATAAAAAGCGGATTCTTTAAGCTCCACACCCTGAAGAGAATCAAACCTCTTCTCCACACCTCCGACTTCCGCACAGTGCTGCAAGCCATGATTCTGTCCAAACTAGACTACTGCAATTCCATCCTACTAGGCTTACCAAAAAGTACCTTACAACCGCTACAGTTACTACAAAACGCTGCTGCCCGCATCCTCACCAATACTCACCGTCATGAACATATTACTCCAGTTCTTCAGTCACTACACTGGCTCCCCGTAACCTCCAGGATAATATATAAATCACTCACACTCATACACAAAGCCATTCACAACCAAAACATGCAATGGTTCCCAGAATATTTCTCATTCCACATTCCGACTAGACCAACAAGAATGCAACACCAGGCCAAACTCCAAACACCCTCTCCTAAACTCATGAAGCATGTCACGTTTAGAGAGCGTTCATTCATTATAGCAGGAACCTCCCACTGGAATAAAATGCCTCCCCATTTACGCCAGGAACCCTGCCACAAAAAATTCAAACACAATCTCAAAACCTGGCTGTTCAAACTAGCGTACCCCGACTAACTAACGGACTCCCCTCCAAAGCTACGATATGACCACCCGACTGATTCACGCCCAATTATATCTATTCTCCCTCCTCCCCACTTCTTGTGGGTCTCCCTCTCCTCCACCTTCTTACTCCTAATACCCCACCCCCTCCGCCAATAACCTAACTGCTTTGATTAACTCTATTGTTAAAAACAAAAAGAAAAAAATGTACATATGTATATAATCCACATATTATCTCCTCCAGCCCCTGTTAACCGACTCCTTGTTAAAAAAATTTATATTATTGTAAAGCTTGTTGCTAGGTTATGTTACATTGTGAACCGAGGTGATGTTTTGCAAACGTGCCTCGGTATATAAAAAACCCTTAAATAAAAAAATAATGGGTCAGACCAAGGATCCTTCAAGTCCAGTATCCTGTTTCCAATAGTTGCCAATCCTCCTGTGCCAACTTCTTCTCTCAGGGGTCCAGACTGTGCCTGTTCACATAAAAACACTTGCACACTCACTATCCCAGCCACATGAGTTGGCAACAAAACTTTCAGGTGACAGTCCACCCCACTGAGTAATATCCTGACCTCCAAGGACACTACTGGGCTCTTGGTGTCCCCCTGTATGTTGATATATAAGAATATAGTTTCATTATCAGACAAGACTCATTGCACTGTCACATAGTAATGGAAGAAATACTTGATTACAAGTATTGATTACATCTGTTTCCAAATGACTAATGGACCACGAGGCTTCCAACACTAACCACAGAACCTGTGCTATCTGTCCTGACAAATAGCTCCCCAGCTTTTTAGACTGGCATCTATTGTTACAACAACCCAATTTGGAATTTCCAGCTCCACTCCTCTAGACAAATTGTCCTGCAAGAGCTACGAGGAAAGACTTGATCTAGCCTTCCCAGACAGGGACAACCTGATCTCAAAATCCTCCAACTGGGAAATCCACTGCAACATAAGGACCCTCTGTAATGATCTCAATGTAAGAGAAAATTTAAGGGACCAGGTCTAATAAAATCACCATGGATTCCAAGACCTGAAGCTAATTCCAGACCCTGGGAATCTTCAAATTAAACAAGCAACAGGTCTGTCCCTGAAGTTTCAGCACCCTGTCCTCCATAAAAAGCACTTTGCCTACAGTAGTCTCTAATTGCACTCCCTGTAATTCTAAAATCTATGATGGGAGTAGTTTGCTCTTGGCAAAATTTATGACCCATTCCAAGACTTGCAGCATTGTACCACCTTAAGAACGGACTGTTGACAGATGTTCATCTACTTTGTCGGAATAAGCCAGTCGGGGGGAAACTTCATTTATTGACTTGAAGGAGCTGGGAATGGGAAGGGAAACCAGAGCCTCAAATGTATTTAATGGACTGAAGGGAATTGGGGGGGGGGGGGGGGGCGCTGTCGCCACGCACCTACATTCAATTGTTTTTTTCACTTTGGGGTGAGTTGGAGGCTGCCTCAACTAGTCACAGCAAGGACACAGCCACTACCACTATCACCATGGAAAACGCCCGAGGTGCTCTTGCCAGCCCAAAAAGAAGCACTGAAATTGAAAATGTCCCACACACTACAAAACCTGAAGTACTTCTGATGATCTGTATGAATGGGAAATTGAAAATAGGCTTCTGTTAGATCCAAGGATGCCAGGAATTCTCCTTTCTGGACCACCGCAATCACAAAATGCAGAGCTTCCATTCAAAACTGAGCTAACCCTATGGACTCATTCACTTTTTTTAGATCCAGAATGGTCATGCTGACACTCCTTGTGACCTTGGACTAGTCACTTCATTCTCCATTGCTTCAGGTACAAACTTACAGGGAGATTAATTAAGCCGCAACAGGGCTCTAATGCATGTTATATAGCGCAATGTATGTGATATTTTGCATCTCCCCACCCAGAATCTCTCCCCTATTACGATGACCTTCTTTGCATGCTATATGCATTCATGAATAATGCAAATACATGCAAAGAGGGTCATGTGTAGGCAATCCTATGCAAATATTCCTTCACGGTCGACTAAGAAGGTGGTCAACCACGATAAAATATCTGCACCTTTTGGGAAAGCAGTAAATGTGATCAGGAGGCCCAGATCCCGAGGCTCCTGCCTTACATTCAAAGTGGTGGCAAAAAAAAAAAAGTCACAGCAAACAGGAAGGTTGAGCGGAAGTCAGTGCTGACCCCTGCCCAGCTTGGGGCCGCTAGTTGAGGCAGCCTCCAACTAGCGGCCCCAAACTGGACCCCAAACTGAAAAAAATAATTGAATGTAGGTACGTGGTGACAGCCCCCCCCCCCCCCCCCCCCAATTCCCTTCAGTCCATTAAATACATTTGAGGCTCTGGTTTCCCTTCCCATTCCCAGCCCCTTCAAGTCAATCCATCAAGTCCCCCCCCCCCCCAATAAATCCCCCAAAAAACAAAAACAGACCCTCCCACCCCCACCCCCCAAATGACGAAGCGTGTCCTGGCCCCCCCAAGTCATAGATAGTTTCCCATCCCCACCTTACCATCCACACTCCCCTCCAGACCCTGGAAGCCAGAAAATACAAAAATAAGAGTGCCGAACCCCACCCCCCAACTCCGCTGAACCTTCAAAATAGATCTCAGATTAGGGCCGGGTGCACCATCACACCCAGCCGGCGCCATTTTCCAAAATGGTGCCGATCTGACCTTGCCCCAGCCATGGGACTGGAGTAAGGTCCGGGGATCCTACCTTGGCCAAATCCGATCCTTGGACCTTACCAAAGATCACATGGCTGGGACAAGGTCAGACTGGTGCCATTTTGGAAAATGGCGCCGGCTGGGTGTGTGTGCACCTGGCCCCAACACAGGATCCATTTGAAGGTTCGAGGAGGGGGCAGGAGGAGGTGGGAACCTGCACCCTTATTTTGTATTTTATGGCTTCTAGGGGGTATGGGTAAGTGGGCCAGGGTACTATTTTTGCCTTGGGGGGGGGGGGGAGCTGGGACACAGTTGGTCATTTGGGTGAGTGGGGTGTCTCCACCTGTTTTTCTTATCGTAAACTGTGTTCTCTCCATAGACATCAAGATAAGTTAGCCATGCTATATGCCCACCCTCTTTTCCTGAACTGTTTACTACTTAGCTAAACTTAGCTCTAAAATCGACTGGAGGGCTCAAGAGGCAACTCCTGCACATGCTCAGTAGAGTAAAAGCTCTATGAGTGGACCCTTATCAGAGAAAAGGGTCCATTCTGTTCTATCTGTTGACATCACCCATGTGTCATACCTAATACATCCTGCCATCTATGGAGAACACAATTTATGATAAGCAAACTTGTTTTATTAATTTTATGCAAGTTATGCAAAAGCAACATGGGTAATTTACATGAAACTAGACTAATGATAATACCCCCATATACATGAAATATAAAAACTAAAGCCTTAATGTGAACATGTGTTTAAAGAAAAAGTATTCTTGGCACTGATAAAAGAAATACATGCATGTCACCATATGGATTTTGCTTGGTCTTACTTTAAAAATAATCTTTCTGGGGCCAGCCTGCTAGCTCACTAGTAGGGCTGCACAAAGTAATGTAGAAGATCTGGAGGGTGGCAGCATGAAACTCCATTATCTCTTTTGTGCGTGGTGGTGGAGAGAGGGGGAATGAAGAGTTCCACAACACATGCTGACCGGACTTAGGATTCCAGAGGAAAACTGTGCAATGGCTGGGGGCTAGGGAAAATTATAAAAGTAAGGGAAATTGGAGAAATTACTTACCTGATAATTTCATTTTCCTTAGTGTAGACAGATGGACTCAGAACCAATGGGTATTGTGCTCTCCTGATAGATGGGAGACAGAGTCAGATTTCAAAGCTGACGTCAGTCTACATATACCCATGCAGCATGCTTAGCTCTTCAGAATTCTCTTCAAAAAGCCAGTGTGGATATATGTTGCTTAATACTTGATTAACCTTGAACTGGTTCAACTGATTTTATATATATATATATATATATATATATATATATGTATGTATATATATATATATATATATATATATATATATATATATATATATATACATACATACACATACACATACACATACATACACACACCTTTTGGCACTGGAGACCGCCGGTGCACAAACAATAAACGCAGACACCTAGGTAACTGCGGGTGTCTTAAAATAGAGATAGGGAGATAGAAATAGAGATGGCTTATCCATACAATCTCGAGATTTGATATCCGAGGTTCTCTATTTCTGGAGTAGCCGTGGGCGGGATGCTGAGTCCATCTATCTACACTACGGAAAACGAAATTATCAGGTAAGTAATTTCTTCATTTCCTAGCGTGTAGCCAGATGGACTCAGGACCAATGGGATGTACAAAAGCTACTCCTCTCCCGGGTGGGAGGCTGCCCGTGACCCACTTAGTGCTGCCCTTGCGAAAGCTGTATCCTCCCTGGCCTGGACATCCAGGCGGTAGAACCTGGAGAAGGTGTGTAGGGAGGACTATGTCGCCGAGCAGTCTGGTTTCAGCCCAGGAGACTGCCTGGGCCCTTGTAGAATGCGCCTTGACCTCTAGAGGTAGTGGTTTTCCTGCCTCTATGTAGGCAGCATTAATTACTTCTTTGATCCAGTGAGCTATGGTCGCCCGTGATACCGCTTCCCCTTGTTTCTTCCCGCTGTGAAGAACAAACAGGTGATCAGTTTTGCGCAAGGATTCCGATCTCTTCAGGTATTGGACTAGGATTCTGCCGACATTCAAGTGGCGAAGGAGGCGTGAGTCTTCCGAATCCCTGTGTTCATCTGGTGATGGTAAGGATATGGTCTGGTTCATATGGAACTGAGAAACCACTTTCGGAAGGAAGGATGGTACCGTATGCAGCTGTATGGTGCCTGGTGTGAACCTAAGGAACGGTTCTCGACAGGATAATGCTTGAAGTTCGGAGATGCGCTGAGCCGAGCATATTGCGATCAAGACTGCTCTCTTTAAGGTCAAGAGGCATAGAGACAGACCGCTTGTTGGTCTGAAGGACTCCCCTGCAGGAAGTCTAGTTGAGGTTGAGGTTCCATAGAGGCACCGGCCATTTTAGTGGTGGCCAGAGTTGTTTGACTCCTTTCAAGAAGCGAGACACATCAGGATGAGCCAAGTCTGATGCCGTCCACTTCGGACCTGAAACAGGCCAGTGCTGCGACTTGAACCCTGAGGGAGTTGAGAGACAACCCCTTCTGCATGACATCCTGTAGGAATTCTAGGATCATGGGAATCTTGGCTGTCCTCGGAAGGAGGGCGTGGTCTTCACATCAGGCTTCAAATACTCTCCAGATCCGTATGTAAGACAGAGATGTGGAGAACTTGGATGCTCGGAGCAGGATACCAATCACGGCTTTTGAGTAGCCGCGCTTCTTTAGGTTAGTCCTCTCAAGGGCCATACCGTAAGAGAGAATCGAACCAGGTCTTTGTGGGAGATCGGTCCCTGCTGAAGAAGGTCCCTGTTTGGTGGTAGATGCAGAGGATTTCCCGCCAATAGTCTTTGCATGTCCGCGTACCATGGTCTTCTTGACCAATCCAGTGCGACTTGTACCCTGTGGTGCTCTATCTTGTGAATGACCAGGCCCAGTAGCGGCCAGAGTGGGAAGGCGTACAGGAGGTCTTCCGCTGGCCAGTTCTGGATGAGAGTGTCGATTCCTTGAGATTGTGGTTGTCTGCGGCTGAAAAATCTGGGGACTTGGGCATTGCGACGAGTTGCTAGGAGGTCCATGGCTGGGGGACCACATCGATTCACTATCAGCTGGAAGGCTGTGTCCGCCAGCAAGAATTCCCCCTGGGTCTAGGCTCTCTCTGCCGAGATAACCCACTGAGATGTCTTTTCCCACGATGTGGGAGGCCTAAATCCCTTGCAGGTTTGTTGTCGCCCACTCCATGAGAGGGTCTATTTCCAGAGACGCCTGCTGGCTCTTGGTTCCTCCCTGGCGGTTGATGTAGGCCACGGTTGTTGCATTGTCTGACATGACTGACAGACTTGCCTCGGAGTCTGTGGCTGAACTGCAGGCAGGCTAGTCTGACCGTTCGAGCTTCCAGGCGGTTTATGTTCCATTCCGCCTCTTCTTTGTTCCATTGTCCCTGGGCTGTTAGCTCCTGACAGTGGGCTCCCCACCCTCACAGACTCGCATCCGTGGTGAGCAAGATCCAGTTCGGTGGGGATAGGTTTACGCCTCTGCTTAGGTGTTCTTCCTGTAGCCACCAATGAAGCTGATACCGAACCTCTGTCAGTAGCTGGAGGCGAATTGAGTAGTTCTGGAACACTGGATTCCATCGTGACAGTAGGGAACGTTGTAGTGGTCGCAATGGGCCCTTGCCCATGGAACTTCCAGAGTTGATGTCATGAGGCAGAGGACTTGAAGGTAGTCCCATACCTTGGGGCGAGCTGAGTTCAGCAGGTTTTGCAATTGACCCATCAGTTTCCTTCTCCTTGGAGAGGGAAGATAGACCTTGTCCTGCTTGTATCGAACCGGACTCCCAGGTATTCTAGTAACTGGGAGGGCTGTAGGCAGCTCTTGGCTGTGTTCACGACCAACCTGAGCTCTTGCAGTAGGTTCTTGACTCTGGTGGTCGTGTGGCGACTCTCCTCCGGAGACTTTGCTTTGATCAGCCAATCGTCCAAGTAAGGATGTACCAGGACGGACTCCTTTTCTCAGTGCTGCCGCTACTACCACCATAATTTTGGTGAAAGTTCTGGGAGTGATAGCTAGTCCGAAGGGTAGCGCTTGAAATTGGTAATGATTGCCCAGTGTTGCAAAGCGCAGGAAGTGCTGGTGATCCTGATGGATCTGGATGTGAAGGTAGGCTTCGGATAGGTCCAAGGAGGTTAAGAATTCTCCCAGTTATACTGCCATTATATCGGAGCGTAGGGTTTCCATGAGGAAGTGTGGTACTTTCAGGTAATGGTTGATGGCCTTGAGGTCCAGGATGGGCCGGAATGTTCCTTCTTTCTTGGGAACGATAAAATAGATGGAATAGTGGCCAGTATATTGTTGAGACGTGGGCACCAGAGCTATTGCCTTCAGGCTGAGCAGTCTTGCTAGTGTGGTTTCCACTGCCAGTCTCTTGGAGTGGCATGGTGATCTCATAAATTTGTCTGGGTGGATGCTTTGGAATTCCAGGGAGTACCCCTCTCGAATGGTAGTTAGGACCCACTTCTACCTCGACCCATCTTTGGTAGAAGAGGATAAGTCTGCCCCCCATGTCTTCTTCCTGTGGATGGGTCTGCATCTTCTAATCGTGGGGTACGGCTGGAGCCTGCCCCTGAGCTTGCTCCTCTTTTAATGTGCTGTTCCGAAATGACTGAGACCTTCCTGAAGAATGAGGTGCTAGGGACTTTGTGTTCTTGTAAGGTTTAAATTGCTGCGATCCTCTACCCTTGGTTCTTCTGGGGGAGGAGCGTGGATATGTTCGTTTGCTCCTGTCTTCAGATAATCAGGGTACTGGAGATTCGTCCCATTTGTTGGCTAACTTCTCCAGTTTGCTCCCGAACAGGAGAGATCCTTTAAAAGGCATTTTTGTGAGGTTCGCTTTGGAAGTCACGTCAGCCGACCAATTTTGGAGCCATAATTGTCTTCTGGCCGCCACTGCGGCGGCGACACCCCTGGATAATGTGCGCACGAGGTCTGCAGTAGCATCGGTGAGAAAGGAGACTGCAGGTTCCATCACTTGTTCGGGCGTGGTAGCATCTCTGGAGAGGATCAAATAGGATCGTGCTACCAAGGCGCAGCAGGAGACAATTTGCAGCGTCATTGCTGAAACATCAAAGGACTGCTTAAGGATGGCTTCCAGTCTTCTGTCTTGGGCGTCCTTCAGTGCTGCTCCTCCCTCCACAGAGATCATGGTGCGTTTTGAGACTGCACAGATCATAGCGTCCATTTTAGGGAAGCGTAGAAGTTCCTTGGCCGTGGGCTCCATTGGGTATAGGTCTTCTAGTGCCCGTCCCCCTTTAAAACTGGCCTCTGGAGCATTCCATTCCAGGTCAATCAGTTCCTTGATGGGCTCCAACATAGGAAAATAGCATGAGGCTTTACGGAGGTACACCAACATGGGATTCTTTTTCGGTTCCGATGTAGGTTCCGTGCCTGGAAGACCCAGTGTCTTCATCATTTGGGACACGAAGGCTGGTAATTAGTCCTTGTGGAAGAATCGGAGCATGGCTCCATCCATAGGGGGATTTCCCCTTCTTCCAGGGAGTCTTTCCTCATCTGAGGTGTCTGGATCCCAATCCGGGATGCTCTTGGTTAGGAGAAGCATGTCTCGAGAGCCTCGGAAGGTGCTGGGAAGGGCTTGTGCTTCCGGCAGAGTTTGAGACAAGTGGACAGCCAGGGCTGGTTGCGCCTGAACAAAGTTTTGCAGCCCTTTGAAAAATTCCACCCAGGAGAAGGTTCCTGGGTCCATGTTGATACCAGAACGGATTGTAGTGGAAGCCCCGGAGGAACTTTCGCACCAGATCAGGGCCTAGTCAGAGGGAGGCTGCTCAACCCGATTTAAACCTCGTCAGAGGTAAATTTTCTTTCTTGTAAATGTTACACTATTCTCTTTTGGATAGTGTCTGCATCTGCTATGGGAAATGGAGAAATACTGAAAAGTTAAGCATGCTGCACGGGTATACGAAGGCTGACATCAACTTTGAAATATGACTCAGTCTCCCATCTGCTATCAGGAGAACACAATACCCATTGGTCCTGAGTCCATCTGGCTACACACTAGGAAATCCCTACGTAGTTGCAAATGAAGACTCATGGTGCCATTGCCCAACAGAGATCAGCTCTGAGTAAACTGATGCTCAAAGAAGGAAGATGAAACTGCCAGGACAAAAATATGATAAAAATAATCTTTCTATATTTTAATTGTAGTCATTTATTACTTAACAGTGTATACTATACCAGGTCTGAAGTCATGCCCCCATTGACTACAACAATGAACTTCATCCACTGCAATGCGAGAGAGTCTCCCAGCTTGGTAAGCCTTCTCCAGTCTTGACATAAACATTTTGCTCTTGGCAATTTTTTCTGGAGTCACATATAGCAACTTTAATTGGGATGTCTTATCAACCATTGCATTATGAACCCATTTTATGTGCTCCTGTTAAAAATCAAATATGAAAATATATCAAAATTACTACAAACTAAATGGATAGCATCTTGTTAATATCACTATTAGCAGTAATCTTAAGGAAGTACTGTGGATTCCATTTAAATCAGATGCTGATATTAAGAGCATTATACTTCTAAGAACACCTCTTGAAGCCCAGATGTTTTTTTCCCTATGAAACCTTGCTGTAAGATTTTATCCCGATTCTCCTATTATTTTGTTATTTTTAACAGCATTATAAAGATTTCACATTCCGGAGTCATGAAATATCAAGTAAAATAAGGATAAAAACATCTAATATTTTAAGTCTAAATTCTCAAATATATACACAAAAAACTCATACATACCAAATCCAGGAGAATAATTTACAAATTAAGCTACAGTTTTATAGATTCCCATAGTTTTATTCATTTCACAAAAATCTCTCCCTAACCCCCAAAGTTTGGACCCAATTAACAGCCTCTAAAGGCTTTGTCATGCTTTGAAAAACAATATCTAAGGGAATACAGTTTTCTTTCAACAAAGGGAAGCAACAGTTTTTACTTACAGTAGGTACTACAAGTAGTAGAAAAGCTCCTGTGCCTGAACATGTCAGTCCATTTTTTAAGTCTAAATGTGTGTAAATCTATGTAGTCAAAAAAATGTATATAAATTTCCATACATGTGCAGATGAAAAATGAATTGGATTGATTACAGCAGAAAATACCAGATTGGCAAGACTGCTGGACTTCAAGATCGTACAAGCTAATAAAAAATGGAGGAGCTGGCAGCCTGATCAACAGGGCTGGTATAGTTTCCCAGGCCCTGCTACCCAAAGAACAAAGGGAGGAAATGGTGGCCTGTTCAGCAGGGCAAGCATGGTTCTCCAGGTCCTGACAGTTAAAAGACGAAAACTGCCCCCACTTAAAGCCTCCTGATGTAGCCAAGGAGGATTAAGAAATTCATAGCTCAAATTTCCTTGCCTCTTTTGAGAATGTAAGAGTCAAAGACAGTCTAGGTCTGGCACACAGCACTGCAGCAGAAGTGGGGGAGAGCAGAGGAGGAGAGACAATGCTAAGGTGGAGTGAGAGAGAATGGGGCAGAAAAGTAGAGTTAGGAAGAGAGTAAGTGGGGGAGTGTGAGAGAAACATGAAGAGGTCAATGCGTGGGCAAAGAAGCATGAAGGGGCAATAGGATGGGGAGAGAAGAAGCTTAAGGGGAGTGACATGGATGGAGGAAGGAGAAGCTTGAAGGGAGAGAAGGTTCGAGGGAGCATGGGTGAGAGTAGTTATTTTTTGCCCACCCTTCCCATGTTCAGGATGGGGTACAACATAACATTCATAATTAATAAAAACAAGGAATCAAAAAATACAAATAAATATTAAATGTACATCACATAATACAAAAGCTCAAAACATAACATCAATCTTTAAATGACTGTTTAAAAAGAAAGGTTTTCAGTGCATTTTTAAAGAACGTAGGATCTTTCAGATTTCTAATTTCATTAGGCAACAAGTTCCAAAAAGTCAAACCTGCTATCGAGAAAGCTCTTTCCCTGGTTTTATCGAGTCATGCTATTTTAAGGGGAGGGAATATCTAACAGATTTTCATTTGCTGTATGGAGTGATCTTACCGGAGTGTGTATTTTCATGATGGCATTTATCCATGGGGAGTGTACATTATTAATAAGGAAGTGGATAATTGTAGCAAGTTTATACTGAACTCGGAACGCTATTGGCAACCAGTGAAATTAATGTAATACTGGAATAATGAGTTCATGGACTGGTGTACTAGTTAATAAATGAGCAGCAGAGTTTTGAATAATTTGTAATAGACGGGTAATGTAATTAGGCAAGCCAATGAGTAAAGAATTACAATAGTCCATACTAGAAAACAACAGCGCCAGTAAAATGGTATAGAAATCAGTGGTATCAAGAAATGATTTAAGATGTTGTAACAGATTTAATTTGTAATATGATTTCTGTATTCAACTTTTGGGATAACAAGGGAGCCTAAGGGGGTGGAATAGTGAGTCTAAGGAACATAAGAAGAAGTGAGAGAGAAAGAAGCATAGTGGAATCGGTGGGTGAGAAGCTAGAAGCATGAAGGCATAAAGAAACAAGGGGGGGATGGAGCCACTAGAACCTTGGAAAAGATGGCCACTTAATCCCTTTGCCCCACCAAAAATTTGAAGTTTAGGAGAACAAAACATACTGGGGTCAAACCAAGGGTCCATCAAGCCCAGCATCCTGTTTCTAACAGTGGCCAATCAAAGTCACAAATACCTGGTAAGTACACAAAAAATAAATAGATCTCAAGTTACTATTGCTTATTAATTAATAGCAGTTTATGGATTTTTCCTCTAGGAACTTATCCAAACCTTTTTTAAACCCAGTTAACTAACTGCTGTAATCATTGCCAGAGGATGTGAATTCCAGAGTTTAACTAAGCACTGAGTGAAAAATAATTTTCTTCAATTTGTTTTAACTGAGCTACATGCTAACTTTATGGCGTGATACACCCCCCCCCCCCCCCCGTCCTTCTATTATCTGAGAGAGTAAATAACTGATTTACATTAACCTGTTCAAGTCCTTTCATGATTTTGAGTACCTCTATCGTATCCCCCCCCCCCCACACTCATCTCTTCTCCAAACTGAATAGTCCTAATTTCTTTAGCTTCTCCATGCCCTTTATTTTGGTCACCCTTCTCTGCACTTTCTCCAGTGCGACTAGAACTTTACACATTATTCAAGGTGAGGTATCACAATGGAGAGATACAGAGGCATTATGACATCTACCTTTTTATTTGGCATTCCCTTCCTAATAATTCCTAACATTCATGGTTATTTATCAAATAGCGTTATGGCGTTGTTACATGCGTTAAGCACCTTTAACGCATGCAATCACACCATAACGTATGGTGCGATGCAAATCAGAAAAAGAGGAGAGGTTAGGGGCGGGATTCACCATTTTGCGAAGCCCTATTGCACGGCTTTAACGCAGATTTTAGCTACACCTTTTTCAGTAGCGTTAAGCCATGCGATAGCTTGCATTAAGGCTTTATCGCATGTTGCGATGTGTTCTCAAATGCCGGTTTTAGTAGTTTTGAAGCTCCCGGAGCACCAGCCTAGCTATCAAGGGCGAGAGAGTGAGAGAGCAAGAGAGAGACTAGCCATAATGCCCTCACACTTGATAGGTATTTATATCTCTATGGGAGGCCCACCTAGTAACTCGAGGTGAGGTTTAGATATTAGTGTAGGGGTTAGGGGCCACTTTGACATTCAAAGTGAGATGTACGAACAGAACAGTGCTCTCTTGTGAGGATTTGATGACCTTCGGAGTGAGGAAACTCACTCAAAGATGAGATTTGTGCAATGTTCTCTCAGCCTAGCTTGATGTTACCAAGGTAGAGAGTCCATCAAGCTAGGCTGAGAGAACATTGCACAAATCTCATCTTTGGGTGAGTTTCCTCACTCCAAAGGTCATCAAATCTTCACAAGAGAGCACTGTTCTTGACTCCAATACAGCCTCAAAGAACAAAGGGAAGTACAATTCTTTGAGTTTTAAGAAAAAAGTAAAAAATTCAAAAATTACTTTGCAAAGGTTGGACTAATGGACCTATGATTAAAAATGACCCACACAGGTGTGAAATACAAGTGTATACTTGCAGCACCATGGGTGTTATGAAGGTCCCAAATTCATAAATGATTTGTGTGGAAATGCCAAATTAAAAAATTATAGCACCTAAAAAACAAAAAAATTGTGATACAACCTATTTTTCTTGATGGTAATTGAAATCTCCCATTATTACTGCACTACCAATTTGGTTAGCTTCCCTATGTTTTCTTAGCATTTCACTGTCAGTCATCATTTTGTCCTGGTGGAAGGTAGACTACGCCTATCGCTATACTCTTCCCCAACACACAAGGTATTTCTAACCATAAAGATTTGATTGTGCATTTAGTCTCTTGCAGGATCTTTATCCTGTTGGACTCTATGCCATCCTGGGCATAAAGCACCACCCTGCCACCAAGTTGCTCCTCTCTATCACTACGATATAATTTGTGCCCCAGTATAGCACTATCCTATTGGTTATCCTCTTTCCACTATGACGCTGAGGTGCCAATTAAGTCTAAGTCATAATTCACTGCTATACAATTTTTGTAAATATGTTTCATAACCCTCTCCGCCCCCCCCCCCTTTTTTTTCCTCGCTGGATTTCTGGCTCTTCCTCAGAGCCCCTATTCTTTTGTTTATTGTTCTCATGTTTCCCCCCTCCCTGTTCAATGTAATTTCAACCTTTCGTTATGACGTAAACCGATATGATGTGTATTTTAATGTCGGTATAAAAAAGCTGTCAAATAAATAAATAAATAAATATACATACACTCTAACTCTCCATTCTGCCTTCTTAGACTTCAGGCATTAGCATAAAAAAAACTCACTTTGAAATTTTTGTATTTTCAATTGACAGGGATAAATTGGAATCTTTGAGCTCAGGTGAGTATTTAATTATAGGCACTTGAACTACTTTTCTTATTTATTTATTTATATTCTTTTATAGACCGTCGTTAAGTATTTTACTGTCACAACGGTTTACATTTAGGCACAAAATACATTACGGTATAAAAATTAAAAGTGCCATTATAATAAAATCTGGTACAAAGTAATAAAATGAAATATTAAGCCTAACTCAAAATCTTAAACTTTACCTCTATATTAAAAATTTATTGTTTTAAAATAGAAACTCTATATATAATAAAATCATCCAATCCGAAATATAAATTGAACCTTAAATTTTACTTAATCTATAATCTAGCAGCAATCGTCATAATAAAAAGGAAAATTAGTTCTTACCTGTTAATTTTCGTTCCTGTAGTACCACGGATCAGTCCAGACAGTGGGTTGAGCCTTCTTTCCAGCAGGTGGAGACAGACTAAAACTTGAAGGATGCCCTATATCAGGACAGAGCCTATCCTCTAACCCTTCAGTATAACGTATGTCAAAGCATAAAACAATAAACCCAAGAATAGGATCAAGCAAGTAACCAAAAAGCTCAACGGAGCAACCATAGATTAATGTAGAAGCATGGTATACCTATACGCTCTTGCATAAACTTGGTATAAAATAACCACCAAGGCTTCCGGTGTAAATGCTCAGTAATCTTGCACCAAGGAAAACATGAAAATCTGCAGACCTGCAAGAAAACAAGCTTCGAGAGGACAGAAGACAGACAGGGAAGGGCGTCTGGACTGATCAGTGGTACTACAGGAACGAAAATTAACAGGTAAGAACTAATTTTCCTTTCCTGTACGTACCCGGATCAGTCCAGACAGTGGGATGTACCAAAGCTTCCCTAACCTGGGTGGGACCGAGACAGTCCCGCTCGAAGCACTTGCCGCCCAAAGGAACCGAACACCGGAGCGTGTACATCCAGACGGTAGTGCCTAGCAAAAGTGTGCAGAGACGTTCAAGTGGCGGCCCTGCAAATCTCCTGCGGGGAGACAGATTTACTCTCCGCCCACGAAGTAGCCTGAGAACGGAGAGAATGAGTCTTCAGACCCTCAGGAAGCGGACGATCTTGACAAAGATACGCCGAGGAAATGGCTTCCTTCAACCACCGTGCAATCGTGGTCTTAGAAGCCTGCTTACCGCGGTTGGGACCACTCCAAAGGACGAAGAGATGGTCTAATACACGGAAGTCATTGGTGACCTGGAGATAGCAAAGAAAGACTCATTTCACATCTAGCCGAAGGTCGCCACCTGCCGTACCCGCAATCTCCTCCGGAGAGAACGCTGGGAGTTCGACCGACTGGTTGACTTGAAAAGCGGAGACAACCTTAGGCAAGAAGGAAGGAACCGTCCTGAGAGAAACCCCGGAATCGGAGAAACGCAAGAAGGGCTCCCGACAGGACAGCGCCTGAAGCTCGGAAATACGGCGAGCAGAGGAAATAGAGACCAGAAAGACAGTCTTTAGAGTAAGATCCTTGAGCGTAGCGTGGCGAAGAGGCTCGAAGGGAGCCGCACAGAGAGCACAAAGGACCAGGTTGAGACTCCACGACGGACACATGGCCCGAGAGGGGGGGCGGAGGTGTCTAACGCCCCTCAGGAAACGAATCACGTCAGGGTGAACTGCTAAGGCATGACCGTCCACCCGACCCAGGAGAGAGCCGAGCTCAGAGACTTGAACGCGTAGAGAACTGAAGGAGAGGCCCTTAGAGAGACCCTTCTGAAGAAAAGAAAGAATCAAAGAAATCGAGTCGGAGCGCGCAGGGACACCGGCCTCCGTACACGCGGACTCAAAAACTTTCCAGATGTGCACATAAGCCAGAGAAGTCAACTGCTTCCGGGCTTCCAGCAGGGTGGAGATGACCTCCTCCCTATAACCTTTGCGCCTCAGGCAACGCCGTTCAAAAGCCAGGCCGCAAGACAGAAGCGATCGGCCTGGTCGAAAAATACAGGCCCCTGCCGGAGGAGACGAGGGAGATGACAGAGGCGCAGGGGCCCGTCCACCACTAGATTGATGAGATCCGCGAACCACAGCCTTCGCGGCCACTCGGAAGCGACGAGAATTACCGGTCCCCGGTGGAGCTCGATTCTCCTGAGAACTTTCCCCACCAGTGGCCACGGGGGAAACACGTACAGAAGGACGTCTGCTGGCCAAGGTAGAGCCAGAGCATCCACGCCCTCTGCGCCATGCTCCCTCCAGCGGCTGAAGAACCGATTGGCCTTGGCATTGCGCAGAGTCGCCATGAGGTCGAGGTGAGGAGGACCCCACCTGTCCACTATCAGAGCCATGGCCGCATCCGCGAGCTCCCACTCTCCCGGATCGAGCGACTGCCGGCTGAGGAAGTCTGCTTGAACATTGTCTTTTCCGGCGATGTGAGAAGCCGCAAGGCACTGTAGGTGACGCTCCGCCCAAGCGAGGAGACGGCTGGCTTCTAAGGCTACCAGGGGACTGCGAGTGCCCCCTTGGCGACTGATGTAGGAGACTGTGGTGGAGTTGTCGGACAGGACTCGTACCGCCTTGCTGCGGATCAGGGGAAGATTCAAAGGAATCAAGGCGGAGCGCGCAGGGACACCCGCCTCCGTTCACACGGACTGAAGGGCCAGGCGGACCGCCAAAGTTTCCAGTCGATTGATGTGCCAGCGCGACTGAGTCAGGGACCATGTCCCCTGGGGTGGACTGAGAAAGGCAGACCGCACCCCAGCCCAACAGGCTGGCGTCCATGGTTACTATCGTCCACTGTGAAGCTTAAAGAGGCATCCCTTGCAGGAGATGAGGAAGACACAGCCACCACTGTAATTCGTCGGTAGTAGAATCCAAGAACGGAAGGACTACGTGGAACTGCTCCGACACTGGTTGCCAACGAGACAGCAAAGCTTTCTGTAACGGACGCATATGAGCAAAGGCACAGGGGACCAGATCGATGGTAGAAGCCATGGAGCCCAGGACTTGGAGATAATCCCAGGCTGTCGGGAAGATAGCGCAATCAGATTCTGGACCTGATCGATCAGCTTGAGGGCTCGCGCCCGAGGTAAGAATACCTTGCCTACTCGGGTGTCGAAGTGTGTTCCCAGAAATTCCAACTCCTGGGAGAGCTGAAGCTTGCTCTTGGAAAAGTTCACTATCCACCCGAGAGAGGCAAGGAGCTCCAAGACGCGATCCACCGCCCGCCGGCAAGAGGTCTCCGACTTGGCCCTGATGAGCCAATCGTCCAGATAGGGATGGACGAGAATCCCCTCCCGGCGCAAGGCCGCTGCCACTACTACCATGACCTTCGTGAAGGTGCGAGGAGTGGTCGCGAGGCCGAAGGGGAGAGCTCGAAACTGGAAGTCCTGGTTGAGAATGTGGAATCGGAGATACTTCTGGTAGTCGTGGTGGATGGGAATATGAAAATATGCTTCTGCGAGATCGAGGGAAGCAAGGAACTCTCTGGGACGGACCGCCGCAATGACCGCCCGTAGGGTTTCCATGCTGAAGAGGGGGATCTTGAGGGCCCGATTGACCCTCTTGAGGTCCAGGATTGGGGGAAAGGACCCGTCCTTTTTTGGCACGGTGAAGTAAATAGAATACTGGCCGGCGCCAATTTCCCCTTTTGGGACTGGGACCACCGCCCCCAGATCCAGAAGCTTGGAGAGAGTCTGGACCACCACATCCCTCTTGGCCCGGCCGCAAGGGGAGAACAGAAAGAGATCTGGAAGTTCCCGGACGAGGTCGAAAGCGTACCCGTGTCTTATAATGTCGAGGACCCACTGATCCGACGTGATTTTGACCCATTCCTCGAAAAACAGGGAGAGGCATCCACCGAGGTAAGGGACCGAGGAATGGGTCGGCTGAACTTCATTGCGTGGCAGGTTTAGTGGTGGTACGCACGGGCTGGCCTTCACGAAAAGGCCGCCTGCCACGAAAGGACTGCGACCAGGACTGCGCATGAGAAGACCCCCTCGCAGCACCGCCCCGCCCGTGAGAAGCGGAGCGACGCTGACCCCTGAAGCGAAAGCGAGAGGCCGCGAAGGACCGAGAAGACTTAGGGCGGTCCTCTGGAAGCTTATGGACCTTGTTGTCAGCCAAGGAGTCCATAAGCTTGTCGAGGTCCTCGCCAAAGAGCAACTTACCTTTGAAGGGAAGCGTGCCCAGCCGGGTCTTCGAGGACTGATCAGCCGACCAGTGGCGTAGCCAAAGGAGCCTCCAGGCAGCCACTGCCGAAACCATCGCCTTCGCCTGCACACGGACCAAATCGTAGAGGGGGTCTGATACGTAAGCGATTACCGCCTCCAGATGTTCGGCTTGCTCTGCCTCACCTGGCGGAAGCTGGACCCACTGGAGGCCCGCCCGCATCATGAGACTGCTACAGCAAGACACCCGAACCCAGAGGGCTAGGACGTCAAAGATGCGCTTCAGGTGAGCCTCCAGCTTATGATCTTGTGAATCCTTCAAGGCCGTGGAACCTTCCACCGGAATTGTGGTGTGCTTGGCCACTGCAGAAACATAAGAATCCACCGATGGATATCGCAACAGCTCCAAGCCCTCTTCTGGGAGGAGATAGAGCTTATCCATCGCACGCCCCACCCGGAGCGCACCCTCAGGAGCCTCCCATTCCCGCAGGATAAGGAGCTTAAGCATGGGG
Organism: Rhinatrema bivittatum; assembly: GCF_901001135.1. NCBI lineage: Eukaryota > Metazoa > Chordata > Amphibia > Gymnophiona > Rhinatrematidae > Rhinatrema > Rhinatrema bivittatum. The sequence goes on from NC_042618.1 coordinate 290,952,811, forward strand.
TGGAAGGGAAAGGCCGAGGCCGGAGCCCGGAGCCCTCCCAAAACCGGGTTCATATCCTTAGGGAGTGAGGCCATGAGATTATCCACGGAGGGACTTTCCAGACCCAGCTCCTCAAAAACAAAAGGGAGGAGGGGCTCTAACTCCTCCTTACAAAAAATACGAAGGGCTCTGGGGTCATCCCCCTCTGGGGGGGGGGGGGCATCCGCCGAATCTGAGGAAGCAGCGGGGTCCGAGGACCCGGGAGACGGCACCCCCGGGACCACCCGCACTGGTCCCTGAGGTTCCGCGGCCGGTCCAGTGGTCAACAGCGCTGAACGAGGGATTTTTGGCGGGGGGGGGGGCAAGGGGGGGCTTTTATCCAGCTCATGCAGGCTAGCTAGATAAGATTTGTGCATGAGGAGGATGAAATCCGCGGAAAAAGGGACCCTGGATTTGTCGGGGGGGGGGGGGGGGGTAGGGAGAGGGGGGTGGAGCGAGGGAAGGTCAGGACCCCCCCCTCCTGGGGACCCGCGGGGGCCAAATCGGGGGTTAAATCAAAAAAATCTGGCCCCCCAACCCCAGGGAGCACTGAAATCGTCCCCGATGAAAACTCCAAGATGGTGGCCGTTCCCGGGCTCTGCCGCCCGGGAAAAGCCTAGCCATGCTGGGAGGAGTGGAGCCCCGGGCTAAATTTACTTGTCCTGCCGAGGAGGGACCTTCCCCACCCGGCAGGCAAGCAGTGCAGAGGCCCTGACACGAAAAACACAAAGAGGACAACCCACAAGAAAGACAAGCTGTCAGCTGGGACATAGCTAAACCTAGGCTGAAGAAAAAAAAGTTGAAAAAAAGCTTGATTGACAGCCTGCACAGCAGGAGAGAGCAGGTGGGAAACCTGCTGCCTTCTGCTTCTCTGACTGCCGGTTCTAGCCCTACTCTGACCAGAAAAAAATAAAAAAGCTGGTCAACTGCTGCAAATAAGTTAGAGGTAGGTGAGTACCTGCAACTTATTGAAAGTTTAACACCTTTTAACTCCTTTTTTTTTTTTTTAAACCGAGCGCAGCAGCGGGTTCAAAACCCTCTCGGCAGCCAGAGGGGGGGAACGAGGCCCAGAGAGCGTCGGTCCCCACACCTAGAAGCGTCCACGGACTCAGGACTATGCAGGGAACCCCCTCCTGCAAAAGGGGACAAGCCCCCCTGAGCCGGGCAACGGACGTCTCCCACACAAAAAACAGAAAAGCACTAAAGAAGGCAGAAATTTCCTTCAGAGATCCTTTTTTTTTTTTTTTTAAACAAGAACCAAAAGAAGTACTTGCTTGAGCCTAAAGAGAAAGAAGAGGCTGACTAGCCTACAGCAGAGAACCGAAGGGGAGATGCTGCACCTGCTGGAGACAGTCGAATACTAAAGGGTTAGGCTCTGTCCTGATATAGGGAATCCTGCAAGTTTTAGTCTGTCTCCACCTGCTGGAAAGGAGGCTCAACCCACTGTCTGGACTGATCCGGGTACGTACAGGAATTAAGACTAAAATTTAACATGTAAAATTATTAAGACCATAACTATCGTTATGTGTATATATATAATCAGATGATAGTTTTGTTGCTAAAAAAATTCTATACCTGCCTAGCCAATATATTTATTTCTCCTGTTCCTTACAAAATGCTTGTTTAAAAAGCCATGTTTTTAGCATTCCTTTAAATAATTTATAATTTTGCTGAATTCTTAATCCGAGGAATTCCGTTCCATAAAACGGGACCTGCTAATGACAGAGCTCGATCTCTCACTTGTGTCAAATGTGCTGACTTTATCGAAGGGATTGATAATAATGCTTTACTAGCAGAACGAAGTTTCTCTGAGGTGTATGTACCCGCAGAGCTGTAATAAGCCATTCAACCTTATCGTCAGATTAGTTTATGTACTATACATGACACTTTGTAATGTGTCCTCTAGTCAATTGGTAGCTAATACAGTTTGACCAGTGTTGGTGTAATACGATCCCTTTTCTTTTTTCCTGTGAGGATTCTGGCTGCAGAATTTAACAAAATCTGTAAAGGTCTAATCGTGGAGTAAGGCAATCCTAGCAGCAAAGAATTACAGTAATCACTACTGGTAAATATAAGTGCTTTTAGTACTGTTCTGAAATATGAAAATGTTAATAAATGTTTCAATTTCCTAAGTATCATTAGTTTTGCGTATCCTTCTTTTACTTTCTCTGTTGGGGTGCTCTAACTCTAAATGCTTCATTAATATCCTTCGCAAATACCTCCCTCTAAAACAGCGGTTCTCAACCTGTGGGTCGCGACCCCGGCGGGGGTCGAACGACCAAAACACAGGGGTCGCGTAAAGCAGGGGTCCCCAACCACCGGTCCGCGGACCAGTACTGGGCCGTTGGGGTTTTTTGCCGGTCCGCAGCGCCACGGCTGCTGCGGGGAGGCGGGGCAAAGCTGGAGACCTGCCTCCTCCAACCCCAAAAGGGAAGAGACATGGCCCAAAAAGCTAGCGCGTCGCGGTGAAGTATGTTGCTGGAGCCGCCCAGGCAGGAAGGAGGCGTATCAGCCACTGCAGGTGCTCCTCCTACTTCCTTCCTGCCCCGGAAGACAAATGTTGCCGGTCGCACGGCAGGAAGGAGGAGGCGCGTCAGCCGCGTGGGTAGAAGAGGCGCGTCAGCCGCGTGGGTAGAAGAGGCCCTTCAGCCGCGTGCAGAAGAGGCGCTTCAGCCGCGTGCAGAAGAGGAGCAGCGGGGCCGGGAAGACTAGGGCCGCTGCAGAGCCCATCCTGTGGCAACCCGTAAAGAAGAGGCCCAGAGGTGAGAGAGAGGTGTGTGCGAGTATGAGATGAGTTGAGAGATTGTGTGTGAGAGTGAGTTGAGAGACTGTGTGTGTTTGCAGAGACAGCATGTGAGAGCCTCTGTGTGTGTGAAAGAGACAGCATGTGAGAGCCTCTGTGTGTGTGAAAGAGACAGCATGTAAGAGTGAGAGCCTGTGCTTGAGCAAGGCAGCATGTGGGGGTGTGAGAGAGCCTGTGTGTGAGACTCAGACAGCCTGTGCCAGTGAGAGACTGTGTGTGTATGTGTGTGTGAGAGAGAAATGCATGTGAGAATGAGAACCTGACTGTGTGTTTGAGGGAAGAAGACAGGTGGAGAGAAAAGAAACAGAAAAAAAGGCAATATAAAAGGAAATGGCAAAAAAATAAAGGGAAGCAGATGTAAAAAAAAAAAAAAATTCTTTTTACTGATTGGTACATGTAATCTTTGGGAATGTGCAAGAGTAGCACTTTCTCTATGGCGGATCTCACAATGTACGAGATCAACATGGAGGAAGTGGAAACCCACGGGGCCTGCACAGAGGAGGCAGCAGAATGGGCTTCAGTGCCTCCCCAATAGCCACGTGGCAGCAGTGGCAGTAATTAGATTAATTGTTTGACTCAGCTGGAGGTGACAAAGTATGAAGTGGGATGTGAAATCAGCTTGATCTGGTGGAGAATTAGGATTGCTGTTACACATGAACTGTATTTGGCAAACATAAAGGGAGCCAGGATAATCAATTGATGCCTGCAGCTGAAGACTGATTCATTATGACTCATGTAGAAATTAGTGCATTTTCCAGATTAGTCTGCATAACACAATTCTCAACATTATTTCTGCTGCATAGAGTTTTATCTGAGAGGCTCTGAGGTTGTGAGGGAGCCAGTAAGAGTGAGAGCATGAGTGTGTATGAGAAAATCCAGGGGAGTAAGAGTGTGTGTGAGTGGGGGGGGGGGGGGGGGGGAGAGAGTGTCTTACACCCTGAGAGTGTATCAGTGTCTGTGAGAGTGAGAGGTTATGGTGGGTATAAGAGCATGAATGTGTATGTATGTGACAGTGTATGTGTGAGAGAGAATGGACAGTGTATGTGTGAGAGAGGGAGGATAACCTCCTAATCCTCGACAATATCAGGGTGACTGGAAATCAAGAGCTCCCATGTATGGACAGCAGGGGATTTTTAAAATCCTTATTAGTTTTAATTATTGTGTGTTATTTGATATATGTGCTGTTTTGAAATATTTTATTGGTGTTTGGGAAATTATAAAAATGTATATGATTTTAATTAATAGAAATTCTATTTATCAGTAATTTTAAAATATTCTTTTATTAGTATGGTTTTACTATTATAACTGATGCTTTATGTTTCTTAATTTTATTGTTTTATGACGAATGGTGGTTCTGTTTATAAATGTCATAATAAATAAGTATGCACTAAAATCCAACCCCATCCATAACCCCGCCCCCATATGACCAAAGCCCCGCCCTCGCCCCACCCTCGCAGGGCGAGGGCGGGGCGAGGGGTCATCGCAACTTGAGGAACTGTATTTCGGGGTCACGGCATTAGAAAGGTTGAGAACCACAGCTCTAAAACTATGCACTGCTGAGTGACTGTCAGATTTCCCCTTTCATTTAGTTTAAAAGTTGTTCTATCTCCTTTTTAAAGGTTAGCGCCAGCAGCCTGGTTCCACCCTGGTTTAGGTGGAGCCCATCACTTCAGAAAAAACTCCCATATCCCCAAACGGTTCTCCACACATTCAGGCCTATCCAGTACCGAGCGGTAGGAAGAGCTGCGTTAGTGCCTACGGCACCCACGGTTAGCGCCCGCACAGTGCAGCTCACCTACCGCTCGATCCTGAAGCCTAATTATATGCAAATGTAAGCCGCGTCCGAAAAGCCTTAGGCCCGCGCAACCCAGGACACTGGATAGAGCGCCTATACAGGATCCTGGGTGCGCGGGCCTAAGGCTTCACGCCACGCTGGTATCTGTCATTTCAAATGGAAATGACAGATACCAGAAGTCAGGACTGCCAGTCCCCCCTCCCTTCCTCCCGAAGCAGGGCGCGAAAAGCAGCCTTGCTCCGGGAGGAGGGGAGAAGAGACATCGGCGAAGCTTTCCCCCAGCCCGAACCCGACCCGGACCCCCAACCGGACCGCTGTCAGTCTGTTCTCCCTCCTCCCGGAGCAAGGCTGCTTTTCGCGCCCTGCTCCGGGAGAGGGGAGAAGAGATGACAGCGGCAAAACTGAGCGGCAAAGCCCGAACCCGACCCGGCGAAGCCCGAACCCGACCCGGACCCCCAACCCCAAACCCGGACCCGACGAAACTGAGCGGCGAAACTAAAAAAAAAAAGAAAAGCAATTTTTTTTTTTTTCCAAAATTGACAATTTTGGTTTTTTTCCAAAAGAGACTTACTTTTGGGATCTGTCAAGATCCCAAAAGTAAGTCGCTTTTGGACGCAAGCAAAACTTACTTTTTACAGCCATCTGCAGGAACACGACCTGGCTCCGTAGCTCCTCCCGAAGACAAAGATGGCCGCCTGCACGGGGAAAGCGTGCAATTGGCCGCTCAAGACGTGACATCGTGACGTCACGTCTTGAGCGGCCAATTGCACGCTTTCCCCGTGCAGGCGGCCATCTTTGTCTTCGGGAGGAGCTACGGGAGCCAGATCGTGTTCCTGCAGATGGCTGTAAAAAGTAAGTTTTTAAATTTTTTGCAGATGTCCGGGCTGGGGGAAAGCTTCGCCGCTGTCAGTGTCCCCCCTCCTCCCGGAGCAGGGCAGCTTTTCGCGCCCTGCTCCGAGAGGAGGGGGGACACTGAGAAGTCGTTTCGCCGCTGTCTTCGCCGTTGCTTCTGCGCTGTCAGTGTCCCCCCTCCTCCCGGAGCAGGGCGGCTTTTCACGCCCTGCTCCAAGAGGAGGGGGGACACTGAAAAGTCGCTTTGCCGTTGCAGTCTCCGTTGCAGCCCCAGTCCGGACATCGGAGGGGGGCTGCAACGTTTTTTCCACTTTTTTTTTTTTTTGGCTTCGGGAGCAGGGGAGAGGACTGGGGCTGCCACGGAGACCGGCACCCATGATCGCGGCGGGGGCAGGTGAGCGGGGTCTGGGGGAAAGCTTGCCACCTACCCTTACCCATGCCTCTACCGCCTGGGTCAGGGTAGGCGGTAAGTTTGCAGGTTAAACGCGCGACAAAACGGCAGGTAAAGGTAGCGTTAGTCACAGCGCGGGTTACGGGATGCTAGGGGAATAGCTAATTGGCTCGTTTGCATGCAATATCGAGCTAATTCGCTCGTTTGCATGCAATATACATGCCGCGGGCGGAAGGGGTTACCCGGGGAATTTAGGACGCGGTAGAAGTAGGTTAAAGGGGATTCAGGATCGCAGGAAGGGCTAACGCCGCCGGAAGGTGAGTTAGAAGCGGCTTAGGAGCAGGGTAAACACGGCCACACTTTACAGGATAGGCCTGATTGAAACTCTGGAGCTCTGCCTGCCTCTGGGGATCTGCACGTGGAATAGGGAGCATTACAGAGAATGCTACTCTGGAGGTTCTGGATTTAAGCTTTCTACCTAAGAGCCTAAATGTGGCTTCCAGAACCTTCCCACCCTCATTTTCCTGTGTCGTTGCTGCCCACATGTACCATGACAGCCGGCTCCTCCCCAGCATGTTACCAGGCGAACCTCACGCCCACCAGCCACCCAGCTGTCTATATTCCTAATAATCGAATCACCAACTATGACGGCCGACCTAACCCTTCCCTCCTGGGCAGTAGGCCTTGGAGACACATCCTCGGTGCGAAAGGACAATGCACCACCTAGAGAGCAGGTCCTTGCTACAGGATCCTTTCCTGCTGCACCAGGTTGGTGCTCTCCATTCATGATACCTTCTTCCTCCAAGGCAGCACCAGGGCTGCCAGTCTAAAGTTGGGACTGGCTACTATGTCCCTGAAGGTCTCATCTATATACCTCTCTGTCTGCCTCAGCTCCTCCAGGTCTGCCCCTCTAAACTCCAGAGATTGGACTCGTTCTCTGAGAGACACGAGCGCTTTGCATCGTATGCACATGTATAATTTCTCACCGGCGAGTAAAAAATCATACTTGTGACACTTGGTGCAAAAAAAACTGGGAAGCCCCCCTCTTGCTGCTGGACTACTGCCTTCATCTCAAATTTGCTCAGTTCCTAGTTAAGTTTTAGGTTGCTATGGGAGTAGGAATGTGTCTAAATGTATTATTGAATTCACTATATGTCTGGTAGTGGCCAACAGGGGAATGATCAAAGTCTTAGTAAGGTTGTTGATTTTTTGTTTTGGTTTTTTTTTTTTGTGTGAAAGTGGCCCCAGTACTTTTAAGAAAGAAAATTTCCCAAGCAAAAAAAAACCAACTTACCGATTCCTTTCAGCCACCAGCAAGGTGATCCTCTCCTCTCAGTGCTCCCACTGGATTGTGGGTTCCTGAGCTCTTCCCTTGCAATATATATTGTATTTCTAAAGTAAATTATTGTAAAACAATCCCTTTGGAGATTTACACTACAGTTAGTTATCCTGAGTAATTTACTGCTGTTCTGATTAAGAAATGATGGTACCTAATCAAATCAATCACACAACCTTACAATCTTTCCAAGGTGAGTATCTGAAGGGAACTTTTCAATCTTTTTGCTTAGGTATACACTGCTCCTAGCTTATTTCTAGCTTCTGGCTACCTTTTTTTTTTGTTTGTTTTTAATATACAAACACTAACTTCTGCTTATTAGCTGCCTTACAGACTGACTATTTAAAAATACAGTCTAACATCTGTTTATTTGCTGCCTTACTGACTATTAAAAGCACAAACACACTAAATAATATTCCCAAATAGTTAACTTCACACCAATACTTTTAAAAAAGAAAATTTCCAAGCAAAAACTTACTGCTTCCTTTCAGCCACCGGCAAGGTGATCCTCTGCTCTCAGTGCTCCCACTGGATTGTGGGTTACTGAGCTCTTCCCTTGCAATATATATTGTGCTTCTAAGGTAAATTAGTGCAAAACAATCCATTTGGAGATTTACACTACATTTCCATTGGAAAGAAAATAGAACTAGGGGTCACGAAAAGAAACTCCAGGGGGGGACTCAATCAACATCAGGAAATATTTCTTCATAAAGAAGGTGGTGGAGGCCTGGAATTCCCTTCCGGAGGAGATGAAGAAGAAACAGTCAAAAAATTCAAAGGTGCATGGGATAAACACTGTGGATTTCTCCAGGCTAGAGGCCGGAAAGGAGATAAACGTGCAGTGGGGGTAACTTGCTGGTAAGACAGTTACTACCCTTGGAAGAAGGCATGGAGATTACTACCCTTAATCAATATGTGTTGAGACTTTAATGCAACTGCAACATTGTTCCCTGCTTAGACAGCAGGGGGAAAAGAGGAATTTGATTCAGACGACAGAGGGCCCCAACTTCCATGGTCTGGGACATTGATCTGCAGACATAAGGGAAAAAGCACAGGACTGCTTCTACGGCCGTCTTAAAGGAAATGAAGAAAGGGGGAGGCTGCAGTGCTCCAAAGAACACAGATGTCAGCCCAGAAAGATATCGCTGGGTCGGTAATGCACCAATGAGGACATGGTGCTTCTCCAACAGTGACTCTAAGACAGATGGTGCTGGTTCCGGTGCTGTCAATGCCACCGCCAGATGAACTCACTACTCAAGTTCCTCCTCAAACATTGCTGATACCAACATTGACTGGGAGGAAGGAGAGGTGGCCAGATCCTCTTCGGAACCAAGAGAAGGATCAGTGACTGGAGACAGTCACGGACCCTCAGCATCAAATGAGAACTGGCATTCCTCGCCACAGGGTCACTTCGGGGGCATCACAGCATGAGCTGCTGCATCCCCATGCCTTGCACCATGCATCAACTGAGGCTGCTGCCGATGCTTTTTTGGCTTCCCTCAATGCTCAGCACGGTCTTTTCCCAGTGCCGAGGCCGATGATGAAAAACCTAACATCCTCGGCCTGGAGGAGCTAGACGGTGGCCGGTCTCCAGCACCCTTATCAGCCTACAGCCTCAACTGTCCCACCAATGTTGATGGCTCGATGTCCATCATTGCGATTCTGTGGTCCATCGATGCCAATGGCTCAGTCTTCTTTGGCACGAAGAGGTGCTCAATCTTATCAAACTGAAGATGACACCCCTTCGGGGTCATCTGGGCACATTTGTGGCAACCTCGGATGTCATATGATGACTCCAGGCAGGGGACACATTCATCATGTGGATCCTTGATGGACATGGTCCTTGGCACAGAGGGCATCGCTTGAACCCATATGCAGCCACGATGAGATGAAATAAAAAGGAAGCAAATCAAAAATTAATGGCAGTGGGTGTTGAAGACCAGCAGGCACAGAAGCACCACTGCCACGGGGAATTGACTGCGAAAGGAAACTTACCAATAAAAAAGACAAACACCCTGACTAGGAACACTACGAAAAGAAAACAGATAGGGACCTGGCATTTTATGCAGGTGAAAAAAAATCGCGTTAAAGCGAAAATTGAAAAGTTTTACAAAATAGGCCAAAAAAGGCCAAAAGTGAGCTCACCAACCGGCGATGCTTCAGCTCCACGGAAAAAAAGAGTTTGAAGAGGGACCCCGCGAGGACATGTGGTACAGGGTATGCCTAGTTTGGTGGCAAGTCAAAGTTCTAGAAACTTTGACATAAGATTTCCAAGTCAGGGCTCCATCTGATGTCGTGGCCCATGTTTGAGGGCTACCATCCTGCTTGTCATCGGAGAATAAATGGAGCCTTTATTCTGAGGGAAAGCATCTGGAAACTTAGAGCTTGCCCAATCTGTGCACAACTCTCTTCCTTGAAAAAGGAGCTGACTGAGGTTAAAGCTCAATTAGCTTCAATTACAAGAATTATACCCACATTGCATTACTCAGAAAATAATTCCCCAATACCACAGAAAAACCAGGAATCAAGAAAAAGAAATACAGTACGCTCAGGTAGGATAACACATGTGACCCACAGTCACCCATTCTTGACAGATGGGCAGTCAACAAGTATACCCCCCCCCCCCCCCCCCCACTCAAACAGGTCATTAAGAAAATCATTAAAAACCAGGATTACAATGGGCTCTGGTAGAATTAGACCTGTGACAAGGAGACACACACAGTATCAAGTGCATCAAGAACAAAAAGCCTTCCCTATATTAATAACTGAAGAAGTTCTAGAGAAAAACACTGAAGTGTTACCAGAAAAGAGAAAAAAAAAAAACAATGCATGCAGAATTTCAAGATCCATAACCAAAAGATAAAGCTAATTGAGATGAATGACTCTGTCATCAGTGGCAAAACTGCAAAAGGAAAGAGTGAAGTGAATAACAAATCTCAACTAAAGTCTCATAAGGAGTCCAGGAAAAGCAATAACCTTAAAGAGAGAACCTGGAAAGCTATGACCACAAATGCTCATAGTTTGGGAAATAAAATCCCAGATCTGCAGGCCCTAATAACGGAGGCAAAATTGGACATTGTTGCTATCACACATGGTTCACAGAATCTCATGATTGGGATACAGCAATACCAGGCTATAACTTGTTAAGGAAGGACAGAGTGGATAGAAAAGGGGGTGGTGTGGCTCTTTATGTCAGAAACAATATCCAAGCATCTGAGCTGCAAGGAAGTTGGGGCAATGAAGAAGCACTATGGGTCGACCTAAAAAAAGATGACGGAGCATCCATTTATATTGGAGTGGTTTACAGGCCTCCAAACCAAAAGGAAGAGCTGGACAGAGACCTGGTTGAAGACATCCTTAAGATAGGAAAGAAGGGAGAAGTGGTGATCGTTGGTGACTTTAATATGCCAGATGTAGACTGGAAAATCCCATCTGCAGAATCTAAAAATAGTAGAGCGATAGTGGATACCATGCAAGTAACTTTGTTCAAACAAATGGTAATGGAACCCACTAGAGAAGGAACCATACTCGACTTAGTGCTCACTAATGGAGATAATGTCTCTGATGTCCAGGTGGGCGCCCACCTCAGCACCAGTGATCATCAAACAGCATGGTTTAATATCACTAAAAGAATATGGAAAAGAAGCACAAAGACCCCGAGTTTTACAGTTCAAAAACACGGACTTTGAAGAAATGGGGAAGTACCTAGAGGAAGAACTAAAAGGCTGGGAGAACGAGAGAGATGTGGATCAGCAGTGGACCAATCTAAAAGGAGCAATTACCAAGGCAACTACTCTATATGTTAGAAATGTAAAGAAAAATGAAACCTATCTGGTTCTCAAAGAAGGTGGCTGACAAAATTAAGGCTAAAAGAACAGCATTCAAGAAATATAAAAGATCCCAAAGGGAGGAGCACAAAGAAGAATATTTGATTCAACTGAAGGAGACAAAGAAATTAATCAAGTCGGCAAAAAGTCAAGCGGAAGAGAGGATTGCCAAGGAGATAAAGAATGGTGACAAAACATTTTTCAGATACATCAGTGAAAAGAGAAAAGTTCAAAGTGGTATAGTGAAATTGAAAGGTGGAAATGATCAATGCGTGGAGAGAGACGAAGAAATGGCAGAAATATTAAACGAATACTTCAGTTCTGTGTTCACTAAAGAAGACCCTGGAGAAGGACCATCTCTACACAACAAGAAACTGGAAGGAAGTGGAATAGACGAAAATCCTTTTACAGTAGAAAATGTATGGGAAGAGCTAAAGAATCTGAAAGTGGACAAAGCCATGGGACCTGATGGGATTCATCCAAGGATACTGAGGGAGCTCAGAGATGTGCTGGCGGGTCCGCTGTGTGACCTGTTCAATAGATCCCTAGAAACGGGAGTGGTGCCGAGTGATTGGAGAAGAGCGGTGGTGGTCCCGCTTCACAAGAGTGGAAACAGAGAGGAGGCTGGTAACTACAGACCGGTTACCCTCACTTCGGTGGTGGGAAAAGTAATGGAGTCACTGTTGAAAGTGAGAATAGTGAACTATCTACAGTCCAGAGAATTACTGGACCAGAGGCAGCATGGATTCACCAGGGGAAGATCCTCTCAGACAAATCTGACTTTTTTGACTGGGTAACCAAGGGATTGGATCAAGGAAGAGCGCTCAACGTCATCTACTTGGATTTCAGCAAAGCTTTTGATACAGTCCCGCACAGGAGACTGGTGAATAAAATGAGAAGCTTAGGAGTGAGTGCTGAGGTGGTGGCCTGGATTGCAAACTGGTTGACGGACAGAAGACAATGTGTGATGGTAAATGGAACTTTCTCTGAAGAGAGAGCGGTTTTAAGCGGTGTACTGCAAGGATCGGTGTTTGGGCCGGTCCTATTCAATATCTTTGTGAGCGACATTGCGAATGGGATAGAAGGTAAGATTTGTCTTTTTGCGGATGACACTAAGATCTGCAACAGAGTGGACACGCCGGAAGGAGTGGAGAGAATGAGACAGGATTTAAGGAAACTGGAAGAGTGGTCGAAGATATGGCAGCTGAGATTCAATGCCAAGAAGTGAAAAGTCATGCATATGGGGAGTGGAAATCCGAATGAACTGTATTCGATGGGGGGGGGGGGGGAAGGCTGATGTGCACGGAGCAGGAGAGAGACCTTGGGGTGATAGTGTCTAATGATATGAAGTCTGCAAAACAATGCGACAAGGCGAGGAATATCGAGTAAGAAAAAGGGAAGTGATTATCCCCTTGTACAGGTCCTTGGTGAGGCCTCACCTGGAGTACTGTGTTCAGTTCTGGAGACCGTATCTACAAAGAGACAGAGACAAGATTGAAGCGGTACAGAGAAGGGCGACCAGAAAGGTGGAGGGTCTTCCTCGGATGTCATACAAGGAGAGATTGAAGAATCTAAATATGTACACCCTGGAGGAAAGGAGGAGCAGGGGTGATATGATTCAGACTTTCAGATACTTGAAAAACTTTTAACGATCCAAAGACAACGACAAACCTTTTCAGTCAGAAAAAATCAGCAGAACCAGAGGTCACGAGCTGAGGCGCCAGGGAGGAAGATTAAGAACCAATGTCAGGAAGTATTTCTTCACGGAGAGAGTGGTGGATGCCTGGAATGCCCTTCTGGAGGAAGTGGTGAAGTCCAAAACTGTGAAGGACTTCAAAGGGGCGTGGGATAAACACTGTGGATCCATCAGGTCTAGAGGACGTGTATAAAGAGGAGGCAGCAAAACACTGCACAGAGCGGCAGTAGCCACAGACGCATTCATGGCGCGGGATGCCAGTGGCCAGTGGTTTGTGTTCCACCTTCACGGAGCAGAAGGATGGAGGGCTGCCATCTCCAAATTAAAAAACAAACAAACAAAAAAACAGGGGTGGGTAAGAGTATGTAAAATTAACGGTGAGTTCATAGGCTATAGGTATTACCAATTATTAGGCTTATTCAATATCTGTTGATCGTTAATGAGGCTCTCGCGGAAATGGGGCTACTACCTGGAGATAATGCCTTGCCCTTGTTCAGTGTACATGCACAGGGTTGATGGGACTCCATCATGGCTCTGGGCTTCAACGGCAAGAGGTAATGTGGAAGAAAAATTTTTATTCACAGGGAAGCGAGGTGTAGCTGGGCCGATACTTTACTTTCAGTGCATGTCCAGTGTAGCTCTCTGCTTCGGCGAGGGAGAGAGAGAGTCTGATACTTCTCTTTCAAGCATGGCTCTCTGCTTCAGCAGCAGGGGGAGTGTGGAAGGGAGGATCGGGGTGTGGACGGCAACCAACGGGGTCTGGATCGTATAGTCTGGGTGGACAGGGGCAGGAGTGTGGCCTGCTTGTTGCAGAGGTTGCTACCCCTAATTGAGCTGGATGTTCACATGGATGCAGATCCGGTGATGCTCTCTACATTGGTGGTGGGGTGGAGGGGAAATAGGGCTGGAGGGTACTGGAAGCCAAGAGTAACAAGTGTGAGAGAGAAAAAAGGAAAAAAAAAAAAAAAGTGTGTAGCTTGCTGGGCAGACTAGATGGGCCGTTTGGTCTTCTTCTGCCGTCATTTCTATGTTTATGCACACATCTCTTGGTCACACCCCAAAATGCCCACACCCCGCACATTTTTAAAATTCAGTGAGATGTGCATGCAACAGGAGATACACATGCATCTGGGTGGCTTTTTAAATTCGGTGGGAGTGCACAGTGGGCTTTTATAAAAAATAACCTTTTAGTGTACATAAAAAAATGATTTATGCAGATACATGTAAATCCAAATAATTTGCACAACTTTTATATGCACAAATTGAGACCAATATTCAGAAAGCCAGCAAGCGTACAAGTTATCTAAAGTAAGCCAGATAACCTTAAGCAAGTATATTTGCTGAATATCTAAAACAAGTTACCTGGCTACCTTTAGCTAGATAATGTTCAAAGCTAACCAATTACCCGTTAATAAACCCAGTTAAGTGTGAAAGTTATCCAGCTGCATATGGCTAGATAACTTGCTAATTAATTGGCTATATTCAAAACAAAAAAACTGTGGTATTTCAAACCTGCTCCTTCAGCCACCTGCTTAAGAAAAACCTTAACGATAAGGGTAGACCTGGTGCCATATTCTCCGAGCCCCCACCCTCCCAATCCACATGAAAAAAAAAAACAAAACCTAGCACTTGCTAGTGCCCTGAGGTCCTTCCACCTTTTTGGGGGGGTAAAAATTGCAATCCTTCCTTCCCCTTAAACACCTGTAACGTCTCTTCCACCCTCCTCAACCACTCTGCCGCTCCCCCCTTTCTGGCCAGGAGTATTGTATTGTCTTACTCCAAGTACACTTAAACTCTGAATACCTATTTTATTTATATATATCCCACCTTCCCAGATAGATATTTGCTATGGCCTCCCTCCCAGCCTTAAATTGGATGAAATGACCCCTTTGGTTTATAATGCACTCTGACTAGATGTTCTTTCAGGATTTCTATCTAAACAATAACAGCATAGTTTTCTGGTATTGTATACCTATTTACTTCATTAGGTATACAGTATGGTATATAGAGAATAGCAAATGTTGCTTACCTGTAACAGGTGTTCTCACAGGACAGTAGGATGTTTGGGCTCCATCCTGTGAGGACTATCACGGAAAACTTCTGTCAAAAAGTTTCCAGATCTTTGGCTGGCCCCTACTGGGCATGCCCAGCATAGAACTAACCCTGCAGCCAGCAGGTGTCCCCCTTCAGTCTTGTTTAAAAGCTACAGGCAGTGCCGAAAAATAAAATAAGCAAACGTCCTGTGAGAACATCTGTTACAGGTAAGCAACATTTGCTTTCTCAAAGGACAAGCAGGATAGTAGTCCTCACATATGGGTGAGTACTGAGCTGAGGTTGTCCGAGAAATGCAGCAAATGTATCCAGGTGCGCAAGGCACTAGGATTAGGATAGGATTCAGGATTCCCTCAACCAAATTTTAACGGGCAGGCGGAAGGGTGTTGGTACGTCACGTTGTAAACAGGTTACGAGGGACAGACTGGCCGAAGATGGAATCTTGTCTTCTGGCTTTGTCCAAGCAATAATGGGCTGCAAAGGTGTGGAGAGAACTCCATGTGGCAGCCCTGCAGATATCAGGAAGCGGCACCGATCGTAGGTGTGCTACTGAAGTCGCCATGGCCCTCACAGAGTGTGCTTTAACACGGTCTTGAAATGGAATGCCCGCTTGCTGATAGCAAAAGGATATGCAGTCCGCTAACCAGGAGAAGAGAGTCTGCTTACCCACAGGCTGCCCTAATTTGTTAGGATGGAAAGAGACAAACAATTGAGTGCTTTTCCTGTGGGCAGCTGTACGGTCTAGGTAGAACGCTAGAGCCTGTTTACAGTCAAGGGTATGCAGAGCCTGCTCTCCTGGGTTGGAATGGGGCCTGGGAAAAAAGGTACGTAGTATGATGGATAGATTTAAATGAAAATCCGAAACTACCTTGGGTAAGAATTTAGTGTGAGTGCGGAGTACTGCCCGGACCTGCAGAAGTTTAGTGTAAGGCAGATAGGTAACTATGGCATGTAATTCACTAACTCTGCGAGCTGAAGTGATTACCAAAAGGAAAATCACTTTCCATGTGAGATATCGAAGTTCACAGGAATGAAGAGGCTCGAATGGTGCTTTCATGAGCCGACCCAAAACCAGATTAACGTCCTAAGAAGGGGCCGGAGGACGTAGTGGAGGCTTGAGGTGAAGCAAGCCTGTCAGAAATGGTGTAACAAGGGGTTGTACTGATTATAGGAACATCCCCGATACCTTTATGGAAGGCGGCTACCGCACTGACATGCATCCTGATAGAAGCTTTTAGACCTGACTGATAAATGCCAGAGATAGTCCAAAAACTTCGTGACTGGAGAGGTAAAGGGGACAAGGGACTGAGAAGAGCACCAAGACATGAACCTATTCCATTTGTAAGAGTAAGCTTTTCTTGTGGAAGGCTTCCATGAAGCAATCAAGACACAGAAAACTGGTTCAGAAAGGTTAAGTGGCTGAAGGATTAACCTTTCAACATTCATGCCGTCAGGGATAAGGCGTGAAGATTGGGATGGCGGAGGCACCCGTCGTTTTGAGTAATCAGAAGCGGGTCCTTTCCCAAGGGAATGTGCCTGCGAATGGAGAGATCCTGTAGTATGGGAAACCACACTTGGCGTGGCCAGTGAGGTGCTATCAGGATTATGCATCCCTTGTCCTGACATAACTTCACGAGAGTCTTTGAGGGAAGAGGAAGTGGGGGGAATGTATAGAGTAGACCAGTTGCCCACGAGAGTGTTTGCTGCAAATGAGAGAGCAGAAGTTCTCTACTTTGCGATTTTGAGGAGACGCAAAGAGGTCTATCTGAGGATATCCCCATCGGTGGAAGATGGAGTTCACTACCGAGGGGTTGAGAGACCACTCGTGCGGTTGAAAGATGAGACTTAGCCTGTCTGCCAATATATTGTCCACTTCCGGCAAGAAGGTGGCCCTGAAGTACATTGAATGGGAGAGAGCCTCCGCCTATATCTGTGCAGCTTCCTGACACAGAAGGAAGGAGCCCGTGCCTCCCTGTTTTTAATGTACCACATGGCCACCTGATTGTCCATCTGGATCAGGATAACTTGATTTGAGAGGTGATCCTGAAATGCCCTGAGAGCATATCTGATTGCTCGAAGCTTCAGGAAATTTATTTGGTGTTTGGCTTCCTCTGGAGACCAAGAGCCTTGTGTCTGTAGATTGGCCACATGGGCTCCCCATCCGAGGTTGGAAGCATCGGTGGTGAGAATTAACTGAGGGTCTGGAGCCTGAAAGGGCAAGCCTTGGAGGAGATTGATCTGGTTTTTCCACCAGGCTAGCAACTGACGGCGTGAGAGTCTGTTACGTGGACAATGGTCGACAGGGGCTGAATGCTTTGAGACCATTGAGACCGTAGAGTCCACTGCATGACTCTCATGGCCAAACAGGCCATTGGTGTGACCTGAACTGAGGACGCCATGTGTCCCAGGAGGATGAGAGTGTGGCATCCAATCGCGGAGTGCTGAGACTGCAGCTGGTGTGCAAGAGACACGAGAGTGTGGGCTCGCTGTCGAGGCAGGAAAGACTTTGCCTGCAAGGTGTCCAAGTCTGCCCCAATGAACGACAAGGTTTGAGATGGGACTAAGTAGGATTTGTCTAGTTGACGAGAAATCCTAATGAAATTAGAGTGTGCAAGGTTAGATTGAGGGACGACAGAGCAGCTTGCTGAGTGGGAGCCCCGATTAACCAGTCGTCTAGATAGGGGTAGACGTGAACACCTTGGGTCCTGAGGAAGGCTGCAACTACCACGAGGCATTTTGTGGACTCGTGGCGCAGATGCTAGGCCGAATAGAAGCACTCGGTATTGATAGTGCTTGGGGGCCTACTAGAAACCTCAGGTATTTGTGATGAGATGGAGTTATCGCAATATGAGTGTATGCATCCTGGAGGTCCAGAGAGCAGAGCCAGTCTCCTCTTTTAGAAGAGGAAGAAGGGGGCCTAAGGTTACCATCTTGAACTTTTCTTGCTGGAGGTACTTGTTGAGGGCCCGTAGGTCCAGAATAGGATGAACCCCTCCCGTTTTTTGGGGGATTAGAAAGTAACGGGAATAGAACTCTAGGCTTTGCTGAAAGTAGGGTACGGGTTCTATTGCCTTGGACTGCAAAAGGAGAGAAACCTCTTGATCTAGATGGACGGAGTGATCGGATGTTCTCCACGTCGGCAGAGGTGGGGAGTCCGGTGGCACAGAGAGAAAGTTCAGATGGTAACCCTGAGCAATTATCGCCAGTACCCATTGGTCTGAAGTGATTGAGTGCTATATGTTGTGGAGGTGGCACAATCGACCTCCCACTGGGATATGAGGCAATGGAAGCTGGCTGCTGCTCTCTAGGTGGAAGTCAAAAACCTGAAGCAGGCCCTGGCTGAGGAGCTGCTTGTGGTTTTTGCTTATGTGTTTGACGAGACTGTGCTTTTTGAAAAGGTCTCGTGGCACGGGATCTGGTTGGTGGCGGGTAGGACTTCTTCGGGCAGAAGAATGCCTTCTTAAGAGTCCTTTCTGAAGGGCTAGAAGAATAGTTAGAAGGCATCAGAGAGCTGTCTTAGGGTCTCATGATGGTCCTTAAGTTCCACCACCGTCCGTTGAATCTGTTCACCAAACAGATTATCTCCTACACAGGACAGGTCGGATAACCTGTCTTGTACCTCAGGGCGAAGGTCAGAAGACTTAAGCCAGACCCACCTTCTCGCCAAAATAGCAGCTGCAGATACCCTTGTAGCAGTATCAAAGATGTCATAAGATGATCTGATCTCATGCTTGCCTGCCTCAAAACCCTTGTTTACTAGGGTTTGGAGCTGATCTTGAAATTGCTGGAGTCTGTCAAGTCTTGTATCTGCTTGAAAATGACCCTGTTATATTGGGTCATACAGAGCTGATAAGTGGCAATTCGGGAGATGAGCATTGATCCTTGGTAGACTTGGTGGCCAATGGCATCTAGAAACTTCTGTTCCTTGCCAGGGGGAAAAGAAGTATGAGACTTTGACCTCTTTGCTCTCTTCTGAGCCGATTCTACCACTACAGATTGGTGATCCAATTGTGGTTTCTGAAAGCCTGGAGCTGACTGCACCAAATAGGTAGTGTCAGCTTTTCTGTGGACTGGAGCAATGGAGCCAGGATGTTCCCAGTTCTTCTTCAGGAGATCCAGAAGAACCTGGTGGATAGGAATGGATGTTATTACTTTGGGAGCATCCAGGAATTGGAGCAACTCAATCATCTGATGCCTATCATCCTGTTCAGTCTGTAATTGGAAGGGAACCAATTCAGACATTTCCTTCACAAAATTTATAAAGGAAAGGTCCTCTGGAGAACGCTTTCCACTTTCAGTGGGTGAAGGTGGTGAAGGCAAATCATCGGTGTCTGGTGAGGAATCATCAGTCCAGGTATCATAGGGATCAGCACCTGCCCCTCTAGGATGTACAGGGGGACGGGATGGTGGGATACCTGAAGGTCCTGGTCTAGGCTCCGAAGGAATCAAAGGAATAATCGGAGGCACTGAAGAAGGCATCAAAGGCACCGGTGCAGGTATCGAGGGCATCGATGGATGGCTCGTGGCGCCAACGGACATATCAGCACCGATGGTTGGATCGGTGGCGATGGATGTATCGGCATCGATGGCTGAGGCAGAACTCCTGAAGGAGGGATGCGAAACGCTGTTTCTCCTCCCGATGACAGTGTGAGTGGGGAGGGCACCGGCGCCATCGGTGACCCAGGATCCATTGGTGGAAAAGCGGCTATGAGTGCTTCCATCCTGGAGAGCAGCGGTGCCAATGCTGCAGGAATTGGGTCGGTGATCGGTTCCACAATCGGTACCGGTGACTGTGCCGGAAGAACCTGGAGTCGTTGCATCGCCTTGTCAATGGCCTCCTGAACCATCCGGTCCAGTTCTTCTCGGAGACCTGGAGCAAGCAGCCCCGGCTCCGGAACAGAAGAAGGAGGCAGAGGCATAGCCGGAGGGACCACCGTTAAAGGCGGAGTCGCGTCTCCCGATGCCCTATCGAGGGAGGGTTGCCTCGGTGACCCGGTCGCCAAAAAGGTCGGTGCCTTTTCTGGACGGGGTTTCTTCGACAGCGGCTCAGATGATGGCGAGGTCGATGATTTTGCTCCCTCGATGGTCCTAGACTTTCTATGCCGATGGCGATGTTTGTCTCTATGATCCCCTCGGTCCTGAGGGGGAGCAGAGGGTGTCGAAGGCAGAGATGTAGTCTATGCCAGACGGTCACTGGCCGGTGGACGATGCTAGTTCTGACGACGTCGATGCAATGGCCGGAGTCGGGGTTTGCGCACGGAAGAGAAGTTCCATCTTCTCCATTCTGGCCTTGCGACCTTTTGGTGTCATTAGGGCACATTTGGTGCAGGTCAAGACATCATGCTCTCGTCCAAGACACATTACACAGACTTTATCGGGGTCTGTGATGGACATGGTGCGATTACAGTCCAGGCACTGACGGAACCCTGATGCCATGGAAAAAAATTTAACCTCGGTACGGTCGACGGTCAGTAGGCCATGAGGGCCAAACTAGACAGTAATCGACGGAAACATGGGTAAAAACTTACCGGAGTGCCGCAGCTTGAAAAAGTTAGAGGAGGGACCCTTGTAGGGCAAATTAACTTTTAGTAATTCCATGAGGAAAATTCCTGTCAGGAATCTCTGCAGAGCTCCTTAACCGCGAGGCTACTGCTGCGCGGAAAAAAGGAAGACTGAAGGGGGACCCCTGCTGGCTGCAGGGATAGTGCCATGCTGGGCATGCCCAGTAGGGGCCAGTCAAAGTTCTGGAAACTTTGACAGAAGTTTTCCGTGATTGGGCTTCATCCAATATCCTCATATATGGGTGATATCAATCACCCATATGTGAGGACTACCATCCTGCTTGTCCTGTGAGAAAAAATAAATATAATAATGACGCTTATTTGAGACATCTCTTTGGTAAAACATACATACTACTCTTATCTACAATGATATGCATTAAATGAGCCAGTTGGAAGGGTAAAATTAATTTCATAAAGTTTTCCCAAACTTCCAGTCTCTTTCATCAAAACCACATATAAAAATTTCAAATGCATTTCTGAGGCTTGGATTTAAGTTAAACTGTTATATAGTAGATCTGAAATTTAGAAGCCATTATTCATAGTGTTAGGTCTACAAATTTGCTGAAGAATGATTTTCCAAAGCAGAAGGACGAACACAAGCTGCCTCTCTTTAAACCAGTATCCTAATCAATAGAATGTATCTTACATCTATTCCCAGCACTGATCCCTTCAACCATATAACTTTCACATGCAGAGTACACTGTACTACCAGCACTGCACAAAGACCACAATACATAATTCAAAGACCTTAGAAACTGGCTACATAAACCTTTGTATCATTCAAAATAAATAGTAGTATATAACAAACCTTATTGCTTGAAGCATTTAATGAGACTGCTGAAACACCAAGCTGCTCCAAAACCATTACCTGATCTTCCATCAGCGAGACCAGTGGACAAATCACAATTGTGAAACCTGAAAAAATATAATCTAGTTAAATCTGAAATATTTAAAGTACTCCAAGTATAATTCCCATGTTATACTTTATGGGTTTGTAAAGTTACCTTTAAAGAAAAACAGAGTCCGCTGGTTATGAGACATTAGAACCTGCACATGTTTATGCTTGATTTTGGTTGAAAGCATTCATGGTAGTGGTCTCTCCTACATATTAACTGTTAGGGCATTCCTTAGATAATGTGCTACTTTATATTATTAGACCTACAGATGAATGACCATGTACTTTTGTGATATGCAATGAGGATGATAATTTGTATGCATAAATATTTACAGCAGCCAATTTTCAGCTAACTAGAGCAGTATTTCCCAACTAGTGTGCCGTGGCTCAAGTTCAGGTGTGCTGCAAATGCATTCTCCTTTTCTCTTTTGCTTCTGGCCTGCAGGATGTCCTCCCACCAGCAAAGAGCATGGGAGAGTAGCACTTAATCGGCAGCTGCTTCTCCTTTCCCCTCTGCTGGCTCTCCCCTGCAACAGAAACTGCATGAGGCTCTGTAGGCTTGTGAGACTTGCTGCCCCAAGCAGTTCAGATTGAAGAGGGAAGCTAACAAAAGAGGAAGCAGCAGCACTCTGTAAGCCTGCTCCCAGACTGTTGCTATTCAAGAATTGGAGGAGGAGTGGAGAAAGGGACAGATGAATGAGCCACATGGTGTGGGGGGAGAGAGGGAATGTGATGATGCCAGGAGATGTGAGACAGGGAAGTTGATGATGCCAGGGGTTGGGGGAGAAGAGTGGAAGGAGAGGGAAGATAAGGATGCCAGCAAGAGGTTGAGGGAAGGCGATGCCAGGGGGTGGAGGGAATGGAATGAGAAGATGATGCCAGAGAGTTAGGGAGAGACTGAAGACTGATGATGTCAGTGGAGGAGAGAAGGAATGTAATAATGCCAGGGAGTGAGGGAAGATGATGATGATGATGCAAAGGGGTGAAAAGAAAGGGAAGAGAAGGTGTGGAATGGAGAAAGAGGGGACATTGATGATGCCGGGGTGATGGAGACAAGGAAGAGGGATGGTGATGACGCCAAGGAGTGAGGGAGAGGAGTGGAGGAAGAGGGAAGGAGATGACAGGGAACAGAAAGAGAGGAAAAGTGATGATGCCAAGGGGTGAGGGAGAGGGAAGGAGATGGATGTCAGGGGGATAGGGATGGAGATGGTGATGGAAAGGGGTGGGGAAGAAGTGGTGGAAGGTGTTGATGCCTGGGGATAAGGGAAAGAGAAGTTGATGATGCAAGGGTGGGGAAAGAGGTATTAGGGGAGGGAAGGTGATGATGCCAGGGACATAGGGGGAGAGGGAAGGGAAGAAGAAGAAGATGATGATGATGATGATGCCAGGGGAGAGGCATGATTACGATCCTGGGGGAAGAGGGAAGGGAGAAGAGGGAAGAGAAGAGAAAGTGATGATGGGGAAGTGAGTGGTGTGCCACAACAAAGTGATCCCTGTGCCAGGTGTGCCATGAAACAAAAAAGGTTGGGAACCACTGAACTAGAGCACTACCTGTGTCAGGTAGTAAAGGATAGTTTTTTTTGCAGAAGCATTTCTGTGTGTCACGAAGGGTTAACTTAGTCCCTTATAAGAAAAAAAAAAAACCCAATTATGATTCATAGTTAAAGCATGCAGCTTCATGTGACCGAGTTCAACAAAAAAAAAAAATACTGTGTGCAACTCCCCTTCCCCCTAGTATAATCAGAAGTTGGTACTGACAAGACAGTGCAGGTGAAGAAATGGAGAAAGAGGATGTTAGGGAGAGAAAATAACATACTCAATTATAGTACCAGCATGTAACTTGCTTGGAAAGTACTGAATATTTTTGCCAGAAAAGATAATTGACACACAGTACTGCTTAAAGCATACAGAAGAAATTGTGGGATTCTGGGCTTTAGATAACCCCTCTCCACAGCCCACAGCTCTCCCTTTTCTTGAAACAGAATTAACCTGGAAGTACAAGATAGAGACAAGACTTACTTAAAAGAATAGGAATATCACTTACAGACAGCTTGGTAGTTATGGAGTTAAATCTTGTCCTTGGTGTTCAGTTAGAACCAAATAGCTCTACTAGTGCTGAAGACTGGGAAACACCTGGCATCGGTCCAGACTTAGTTTGTAGACACAGAATAAACTTTTATAGATCTTATGGATACAAGTGCGTTTTTAGCTTTTGGGGCACACACATTCTTATTACAATACAATTTCCTTGCTATATGATTACTTTTATTTTACATTGACTCTTCTCATGATTTTTAGTTACCATCCTGGGTATCCAGTAGAATATATGTTAGGTGTAGAGAAGTGCAGAGCAAGTGGTTTCACATATGAGAGAGAATGGTGGACAAAATGGTGGTTAGAGATAGTGAATAAAACCACAAGAGATCCACCATTTCCGTATAGTTTTAAAACATGCAGTAGTTTTTATCATCAGCTAGTTTGGAAATATTTCAAGGAGGGTTAGAGACAAAGAAACCTGTTCAGCGAATGTCCAGACATAGGGATAAGACTTTAGCACCCGGTAGTATGGGCAGATTCTCTGCTGAAAGCTGAGCAGATCACATCAGCAAGACCAATCTTCACAATGAAAAAAAAAAATCTCTAGTATCATTTTCAGCCCTCCCCAGAGATAATGCTTGCAGCCATTGACTGGAGAGATAAGAGGGCACTCATCCAGGAAAATGGTACCTTTTGCTAGGCCTTTGTATATATATATTTCCGTTAGCTGAAGAAAATTATTTACCCTTGGGTATTGTGCTGATATATATCCTGTTTTGTTTATATTGCCACAGACGTTCTAATAAACATCTGTGCATATATTATACAGAAGATATAGCTTTCCATATTTCCATGTGAGATATAGTCCGATGTCATTGCTTCCTTAGTGTGTTTGAATGATCCAGACTACAAGACAATCCCCTCCCCAGTTGCACTGCCGCTGATGTCATCTTAGACGCGACCAGGAGGGGATTTAAATCCCGGCGCGATCTCCAGGCGTCGCGCGACAAAGGAGCCTGCCCCTTTGTGCGCCCCTTCGTGCAGCCCATCATCAATTATCTCAACTACTCCTCTGTGCAACCCAGACTGCGGTAACCGCCTACAATTTTTCATCGAAAGTCGGATACAGTCACAAACAGTAAAAAAATAAGGCCTATAATCTCAAGCCTCAACCAGATACTCCAGACCTACACCAACCAGATACCAACCCTACTTCTATATTTTCGCTATAACCAACGCTATTCGTGCACAATCCCACCCAGCACCCCTCTCCATCACCACTTCTGAAGCCACAACTACTATCACACTACGGCCTTCTCCACACAAGACACAAAACAGGCCCTCAAACTCTCATCCATACATCTAATCCCGCACCCACCCAGATCCAGGCTAAACAATTCGAATTCTACAAAACAGAAGGAATCAGACCTCAAATTCACCGACCAGCCTAACCATGACCACTCCTCTGAGAAAACTCAACATCTCATCAACATTCCACTGAGGAAGAACATAAAAAGCCTTATCTACTTCACCTTCTTCCTAATAAACGCCCAATCATTAACCAAAAAATACTTTCTAATAAATGACCTAATCCAAGAAAAAAAGCCCGACTTCATAGTGATAACAGAAACCTGGTTCAAAAACACTGACCAAGTCCTTACGAATCAAATAGCCAACAACAACTACGACCTATTCTCTATCCCTCGAAAGTCCAGAAGAAAAGGCGGACTACTACTGATAATAAAAAAGAATCTCCACATGAAACTGACCCCTAACAACCTACCAAAGAAATACGAAGTCGCTCTGACTGATCACCTACAGGTATGCCTTGTCTACTGCCCTCCAAATCTCCTTGAAAATGAAATTTCACCACTCCTAGAATTCCTAATAACTAACATCAGCATGAAAAAACCTACTATAATACTTGGAGATTTCAACCTCCACACAGATAGAAACCCCAAAACACAAAGCTGCCAAACACTATTAGACATGCTTTCCAGCTTTAATCTGAAACAACATGTGAACACCCCCACTCAGAGACTGTCTCACCTTGGACCTCATTTTCACCAATCACTACTTCACAGATACATCCACCTCAGCCAACCCAGTCCCATGGTCTGACCACTTCCTTATACAATGCAAATCACATCTACAGTCCAGAAACATGACGTGCGCAAATGAATCTAAATCGTTTAAATACCGCCCTCCCTTTCAACAGGACCTACTCCAAAAAGAGCTAGAAAAGCAACTGGCAAACCTAGACCTATCCAACATCAACAGAGCGATACAATCATGGCACCAACTCACAGAACAAACTGCTAACAAGATAAACCCCGAAAAAACAAGACAAAGAAAACCAACCAACGGCAAAAACAACCCATGGTTTAACTCGAATCTAAGATCATTGAAAACAAACCTCAGAAAAATGGAAAAAGAATGGAGAAAAACGAATTCCACAAAAAACCTTCAAAGATACCGCACTCAACTGGCCACCTATAAAAACATGATTATGACCACTAAACGCAACTACTACAGTCAAAAGATAAAAAACTCATCCAATAACACAAATGCGCTGTTCAACATTGTCAAGAACCTAACAGATGAAAAAAGTAACAACGCCCCAGCACAATCAATCTATCGCAAGAACTCGCCACATTCTTTAAAGATAAAATCAGCAGAATAACGAACACATTCAACAACTCCACACCCTCAGAGAATCAATGCGAAACAATGAACATAACACCATGGTCACAATTCAACCCAATTTCTGTCACCAAAGCCGAAAAAATGCTAAAAAAAAAAAAAATCAACCCTGCTCATCATGACCTGGACACCATCCCTACACGTAACCTCAAAGATATGGCTCATATCATCGCCCCAACCATAGCCGCCATCGTCAACAAATCTCTCGAAGAAGGTGAGCTGCCAACCGTACTAAAAACGGCAACCATAACTCCAATTCTAAAAAAGAAGAACCTAGACCCCAAAGACCTGAACAACTACCGTCTGATCTCAAACCTTCCTCTACTTGCTAAGTTAACCGAGAAGGCAGCTCTGTCTCAACTAAACGAACACCTTGAAAACAACAAAATTCTACACGATGCACAACACGGATTCATAAAAAACCGCAGTACAGAAACACTACTCGTCAACCTCTCGAATGAAATCCTAAGAAGACTCGACAACAAAATAAACCATCTTCTAATACTTCTCGACCTATCTGCGGCTTTTGACACAGTTGACCACAAAAGCCTACTATCAAGACTTACTAACATCGGCCTCACAGGAAGTACCCTCAACTGGTTCTCCTCTTACCTACAGAACAGATTCTTCAAGGTCTCCATGAACAGCAACTCATCAAACCCCTTTCCCCTCGAAACCGGCGTACCGCAAGGGTCCGCCCTATCCGCAACCCTCTTCAACATATATCTTCTCCCTCTATGCCACCTCATCTCCAGTCTCGGAATAACTTACTATATGTATGCCGATGACATCCAGTTCATCATCCCAATTTCCAACACACTAGAAGAGGCACTCTCTACCGCAGCAAAACCACCTAACATCAATTAGAAACATGCTAAACCAACTAAAACTGTGCCTAAACATGAATAAAACAGAATGCATCCTCATAGGAAGAAATATATCAGAACAAACTATCAATACACATTCCCTTATAATCGACAACATTAACATCCCGATAAAAAATGATACAAAAAACCTCGGCATATGGATTGACAAAGATCTCAACTTAAAAAAAGAACATTGCAACCAAATCCAAAGAAGGATTCTGCAAACTGCACATCCTAAAACATCTAAAACCTCTTCTCCACCATCAGGAATTCCGAACAGTACTACAATCACTTATTTTCAACAGCCTTGACTACTGCAACTCGCTCCTGTTAGGTCTTCCCAAATCTACCCTAAAACCACTCCAACTGCTGCAAAATGCCGCAGCCAGAGTCCTAACTGGCAAAAAAAAAAAAAATCGGATCACATCACCCCTGTCTTAAAAAAATCTTCACTGGCTCCCAATCGAACAGAGAATCAAACTCAAAACCCTTACTATAGTGCACAACGACTTATACAAAACGGAGAACACCACACTCAAAAACATGATCCATCAACACAAACCTCAACGATACACCAGAACTACCAGCAAATTACTCCTGGACATACCCTCACTTCCATCGGCGAAGCTCACAAGCACGAGAAAAAGAGCCTTCTCAATTGCAGGTCCAATTATATGGAACTCTTTACCACAATACCTAAGCTCAACAATAGACAGCAAATCCTTCAAAAAAGAACTGAAAACCTGGTTATTTAGCCAAACATTCAGAGATGGCGTGGGCTAAACATCATAACCACTCCACCAGCAACTCCCATACAGGATGAACACACTAAGAGCTCCCAATGCCCTACCCCCCCTCCCCACCGCTCTTCTCCTCTCGATCCCCTGAACATGCCACCCGTATAATGCAGCGATCCATTTCTCCCGCCTTCTGATCCTCCCATACCCCACCCCCTTCTTACCCTCCCGTCCCCCCACCTTTTCTCTCATATTGCTTTGCTCTAGTCCTGTTTTTTATATCCAGAAACCCATCTCCCAGTTCTTGTTGCCGTTAATGTTAGTTAATCACAACATGTCTTTGTTCAAGTGTTTAAGATTTTTTCTATGATATTCTCCTAACAGTTTCGATGTAATCTCTGCCACTTTATGTTCCATGTACTGTTCGATGTAATAATTTGTTTTACTGTAAACCGGGGTGAAGGCTTTCTGCTAAACCTCGGTATATAAAAGCTCCGAAATAAATAACCCCTATCTTTCCACCCACTACGCTACACCAACACAGTATACTATAATGCCCAAGATATTCCAATACTTATAGATGTAAATTCTTTTACAATCACCTCATGAGAAATGGTTTCTCACTCAAAGTTGGCAGAACTGAAACTTCAGTCCCCTTATAACAAAACTAAAGTCATGACCATATCTTATCACAAAAGGTCAGCAACTTTCTAGTCATGGAATCAGAAGCCTCTGTTGAGTTTGGCTGGTTTCTAAAGTTTCAAGAATATATAGAAGTTGTGTCCTTTCCTTAATCTAATGATGTTCATTACTATAACATTATTGTTTTTATCTCCCATGAAACCGATGAGAAGGGTGTGATACTCTATCTAGTGTTCACTAATGGTGGTGATGTTTCTAATGTTCATGTAGGGGCTCACCTTAGCACCAGCGATCAACAGATGGTATGATTCGATATCGTGAATAAGATACAGAGAAGTCGCACGAATATCTGAGTTTTGAATTCCACAAGTATGGATTCTGTCAAAACGGGGACGTATCTGAAGGAAGAACTGAAAGACTGCCAGAAAATGGGTGAGGTGAAACAGTGGGCCAAATTAAAAGGAGCTATTACAAAGGCATCAAATCTATATGTTAAAATAAACAAGAGTAATAGGAGAAACACAGATCTGGTTCTCAAAGGATGTGACTGAAAAAATGAAGGCAAAAAGACCAGGGTTCAAGAAGTATAAAGAATCCACAAAAGGGAACTGTACCTTGAGTACGGTGTACAATTCTGGTCACCACATCTCAAGAAAGATATAGTTGCGATGGAGAAAGGTGACCAAAATGATAAAGGGGATGGAACTGCTCCCCTATGGGTAAAGAGGTTAGGGCTGTTCAGCTTGGAGAAGAGACGGCTGAGGGGGGATATAACAGAGGTCTTTAAAATCATGCGAGTTCTAGAATGAGTAAATGTGAATCGGTTATTTACTCTTTCAGATAATAGAATGACTAGGGAGCAGTTCATGAAGTTAGCATGCAGCACATTTAAAACTAATTGGAGAAAATTATTTTTCACTCAATACACAATTAAACTCTGGAATTTGTTGCCAGGGGATGTGTGGTTAATGCTTTTAGGTTTAAAAAAAAGGTTTGGACAAGTTCTTGGAGAAGAAGTCCATTACCTACTATTAATCAAGTAGACTTAGAAAATAGCCACTGCTATTACAAGCATCAGTAGCATGGGATATACTTAGTTTTTGGGTACTTGCCAGGTACTTGTAGCCTGGATTGGTCCCTGTTGGAAACAGGATGCTGGGCTTGATGGACCCTTGGTCTGACCCAGTATGGCAATTTCTTATGTTATGTTCCCTAAAACTAGATTCTTTTAATCAAAACCATTGATTTGTTTCTGCAGAGCACAGCTTCTTTCTGGCATAGGGGCACTGCATGTCTGCATTCTGTACTATAAATAGCTGCATATTGTTTAGCAGTTAAAGTCAAAGATGTTAAATGACAGTTTAAGTTTCTACAGCACAATCTTTGCTACTTCAGAAATCAACTAATTGCCAATGTACTTTTCAGAATATTAATGGGATCTAGTGAGGATTCCAAAAAATAATGCATCTTAATTTGAGTAAGATAGCAAGGGACAAAATAAATTTAGTTGAAAAAAGTTTGACTTCTAGAAATCCCACTAAAATAGAGAAGAAAATAAGAGTGAGTTATTTAAATTAAACAGATACCAGAGAAAAAAAAAGAACGTATTTGTTAATTGAAAAACTTTTGTCATATTCTAATGATAACATATCTCAAATTCAGAAACATACGACTCCATGCCATGGGTTACTGATGGGTATAGCAGTAACTTGCAGCATATATGCTGATTTAGATTATATTGTCTCTCATATACATTATCACCTCAGGAAATGGAACAAAAGGGGTTTTAGATCTACAGATGGAGAGCAGTTCTTATACCACAACTTGCAGTAGTGCCTCCTAGAAGCATAACAAGAGACAAGAAAGTAGCTTCATGACCACTACTTGCTGAATTAAGGCATATCAGAATGTTTCATTTCAATGAAGCTGTAATTTTATTGTATGCCAGATTTTATATCTTTCCAGGTTGAAAACACAAAGCTTTCTCTGCTATGTGAGCTGTAACACTTAAAGATTACATTTTTTCCCAGTTTGATTTTTTCATTTTTAAACAGATCTATTTTAAATTTTGACTTTTGTTTGATTTTGGATCGATCCAAACACTTTTTGATCTAATTTTTTAGCTCAAATATGTGTTAATTGTTGTTTGTTTTTGTGTGTCATGACACCTGAAGAATGCAATGAATGATTTTACATGTCAGTTCAGTGAAATATATGTTTCTATGTAATGCCCGAGCACTTAAATGGTTTGTGGTTCTCACTATTGCATGTTACCTAATAACATGGAAATATTATGCAGATGTAGGGATTACTAGATGCAGGGAGTTATGGCCATGATGGAATTTTCTCTGATTAATTTGAATTTTGTTTTGCTCTTATATTAGGCTTTAATCCGTAGCATATGCATCTAATAATAAATTAAGAGGCTATGCTCCGATGTCAGAAATCCACCATACTGACAGAACTGCATACGTCATGTGTCATTGATTTCAGAAATCATCCCATCCTTTGCACAGAAGTCATCTTGCACCCTTCATTATATGGACCCTTCTTTGACATGTGATAGCTGATTGTCATTACAAAAATATTTTTATGATATACCTAGTCAATATTTAGTTATGTACCCATTTGCAGATGCCACTATTTAAATTTCAAGTTAATGATAAAAACTGCATTAATTCAGAGTGTATCAGTCCCTACAGGCCAAGCGTTTCATAGCATTTTCCAGTCCTACACCTTATAATGCGTATATGCATTTACTTGCTGAGTCAGCTAGATGATTATTTGATATGTTCTCTCTTACTTTTATCTATGAAAGCTAGTCTGATCACACTAACCTATCACTCTGTTCCACTGCTTGCAACTTTATAGTGTTTTATGTCTTGGTATAAATCAAATATTCCCTTGAGTTAAATTCTGCCCTACTGCTGCCTCTGCACAAATATTTTTCTTTATTTCTTCTCCTGCAGTCTGCATTTATGGTACTCACATTGCTGGTCTTTCATATTCTATCTCCCTTGTGCCTAACCTTACCCAATATACCGAACTTAGTTATTCCCTTCTACTATGAGTTCCCTGTATACCCCCCCTTGGGCATTTCTTCCTATAACACTACCTATCAGGTTATTCACAGAGGGTTTGTTTACAACCTCTCTCAGATATTTTCTGGTAGTGTGACACTTCTATTTACCTATAGGCCCACTTCTGCCTATGACTAAAACATGTCTTATGCTTTGCAACACTTTTCTAACGTGTCCCACATTACGTATGCACAATACAGTGTGAGACCTCCTGCTGACTCTTGGTTTTTCTCTTTATTTTTCTGGCTTCCTTCACTCACCTGGTTATGTGCATTGCTTATATCTCTGTTTGCCATTTTAGCGAATATTACCTTGGGTTGTTGTTCTCAATGCTCATTTTCTCTTTTTTCAAATCTTCGCACTTCTTCCTCTTCTGTTTTATACCTTTCCACTCCTGTCTCTGCCTCTCATTATGAGACAGTATCCCTTGCAGAGACTCTCCCAGTATAAATACTACTATATGAGAAAAATACTTTCATACTAGTCTCTATTGTTTTTCCTATCTTTATACTTGTTACAACATTATTATGTAATTACTTGACTGACAAATAACATATGTAGTCTTGCTATTATATGTTTACTCTTCTTTATAATGCAGCCATCCTTGCAGCTCAACTATAGAGCTAGAGCTAATGGATATCTAGTGAAACTTAGTCATACTGCTATTATTTGTTAATTATAGAATACGTATCTATCTATGAGTCTCATTTACTTTAGTGGGGATCTAGAGGGTTCACAATGCACACAAAAGGTTAGTTGTTAGCCTACACATTTTAGCCCATTTGCCATAATCACTTCTTACGGTTCTGTCCTCCCCTCTGGTACTTGGGTGTGCCACTCTTGCCATTAGAAAGCGGCACAAGAGGGAAAAGAAAATTAGGTCATACCTTTGATAATTTTCGTTCCTGTAGTACCATGGATCAGTCCAGAGTCTTGCCCCCCCACCCCCCACCAGATGGAGACAGAAGTTTACAAACAAAACTCTGCCTTATCTAGGCTGGTGCCACCTACAGTCTGGCAGTATTACTTAATGTCAAAGCAGAATGGATCTCAAAGAAAACACTATATACAGTAACCTAACAGCAACTGGCTCAACAACCCCCAAATGGGAACAGAACCCAAGCCACCAATAACAGGACATACAGGATTAAGCTGTGAATATGAGAAAAAAAGATAATCAGCACAGACCCTCCCTGGTCATAAACAGATGTATGGGACTCCGGACTGATCCGTGGTACTACAGGAACGAAAATTATCAAAGGTAAGACCTAATTTTCTTTTCCCTGTACGTACCCGGATCAGTCCAGACTCCTGGGATGTACCAGAGCTGTCCTTAAATGGGATGGGATCCGGAGAGTCCCACTCTAAGCACCCCAGCACCAAAATCCCCGCTGCCTGGAGCCTTAACATCCAGGTGATAATGTCGGGCGAACGTATGTAAGGACTTCCACGTTGCTGCCCTACAAATCTCCTCTGGGGATATATGGTGGCATTTCGCCCAGGACGCAGCCTGGGAACGCGTAGAATGTGCCCTTAGACCCACTGGTAGAGACCAACCCTGCAACAAATATGCAGAACTGATAGCCTCTTTCAACCAGCGAGCAATGGTAGTCTTGGAAGCAGCATTACCACGACGAGGTCCACTCCAAAGCACGAAAAGATGGTCTGATAACCGGAAGGAGTTAGTGACTTCTAGGTAATACAACAACGTCCAGACATCCAAACGGCGCAAATCCTTGGACAAAGGATCTGCTCTGTCCAAATCTGAAAATGAAGGTAGTTCAACAGTCTGATTTAGATGAAAAGCAGATATCACCTTAGGAAGAAAGGAAGGAACTGTACAAAGCGACACCCCCTTCTCCGATATTCGCAAGAAAGGCTCCCAACAAGACAGAGCTTGGAGCTCGGAAACCCGCCTTGCTAAGACAATAGCCACCAAGAACACCACTTTCAGCGTCAAATCTTTTAAGGTAGGCTTGCAAACAGGTTCAAAGGGAGTGCCGCACAAAGCCTTCAATACCAAATTCAGATTCCAAGAAGGATAAGGCCTTTGCAACGTGGACGTAAATGCGTAGCACCCCTAAGAAGTCGAACCACATCTGAGTGCGACGCCAAAGACACACCTTGGATATGACCGCGCAAAGACTCCAGGGCCACCACCTGAACACGCAAGGAACTACACGAAAGCCCCTTTGCCAAACCATCCTGGAGAAAACATAAGACCTCGGGTACGGATGCATGAGTAAGTACATCTCAAATACCTTCCAGACCTGTACGTAAGATAAGGACATAGAAACTTTGCGGGACCTTAAAAGGGTTGTTACTACCGCATCCGAATACCCTCTGGACTTCAGCCTTCACCTCTCAAAAGCCATGCCGCTAGACAGAAGCGTTCGACCTGGTCATAACAAACGGGTCCTTGATGGAGAAGATCCGGTACATACGGAAACCGAATGGGTTCCTCTAAGGCCAGGTTTCGGAGATCCGCAAACCAAGGGCGACGCGGCCACTCGGGAGCTACGAGTACCACAGCCGTCGGGTGCAACTCTATGCACCGTAGAGTCCTGCAGATGAGGGGCCATGGAGGGAAGACAAAGTAGAACATCCGTCGGCCAGGGCAACACCAGTGAATCCACGCCCTCCGCTCCCCTTTCCCTGCGACGAGCGAAGAAGCACGGAGCTTTGGAATTCTTGAATGTCGCCATAAGGTCCAGAGCGGGTGTCCCCCACCGTGTGCAAAAGAGTCGAAACGAGTCGTCCGTGAGTTCCCACTCTCCGGGGTCTAGGCGATTGCGACTGAGAAAGTCTGCCTCAATGTTCTCTACCCCGGCAATATGCGAGGCTGCAAGACTGGCCAGATGTTGTTCTGCCCACGCCATCAGCTGTTGGGCTTCGCACGCTACTGGTGGACTCTTGGTTCCCCCCTGATAGTTGATGTAGGCTACCGTGGTCGCACTGTCTGACAGAATTCGGCCCGACTTGCCCCGAACCAGTGGAAGAAAGGCCTGGAGAACCAGGCGGACTGCCCTGGTCTCTAAACGATTGATGGACCAACCAGCTTCCTGTGGGGACCATATCCCCTGTACCAACTTTCGGAGAAAAACTGCTCCCCAACCAGACAAGCTGGCATCCGTGGTGACCAGTGTCCATGAGGGAATCACCAATGGCACTCCACTGCACAAGTTGTCTGGGCATAGCCACCAATCCATGCTGGACCGAGCCAACTGCGTTAGCGGTAAAGGTAGATGAAATTGTTCTGACACCAGATTCCACCGGGAAAGCAACGCTGACTGTAAGGGTCGCATATGAGCGAAAGCCCAAGGAACCAATTCCAACGTCGAAGTAATTGACCCCACCATCTGAAGGTAATCCCAGACTATTGGTATGGGCTTGGCTAACAAGTGCCGAGCTTAAACCTGTAATTTGATCATACGTTCCCGCGTGAGAGACACCATTCCCCAAAGAGTGTCTAACAGAACTCCCAAAAACTTCAGAGATTGAGAAGGAACCAGGTGACTTTTGGCCGTATTGATTACCCATCCAAGCTTTTGTAACAAGTGAATCACCCGTTGAACTGTTTCCTGACATAGTCGTTCCGACTTTGCACGAATCAGCCAATCGTCCAGATACGGGTGTACCAAGAAACCTTCCCTGCGAAGGTACGCTGCTACCACCACCATAATCTTGGTGAACTTGCGAGGTGCGGTGGCAAGGCCGAACGGCAACATCTGAAACTGGTAATGTTGTCCCAGCACGGTGAACCTGAGGTATCGTTGGTGCTCTGCACGGATTCAGATATGAAGATATGCTTCCGTGAGATCCAGAGATGCTAGAAACTCTCCCTGTCTCACCAAAGCGATCACGGACCTTAGGGTTTCCAAACGAAAATGAGGTATTTGCAGACACTTGTTGACACTCTTTAGTCGAGAATCGGTCAAAAGGTTCCTTCCTTCTTAGGGGCCACGAAATAGATGGAATACTGGCCTCTGCGAAGATCATGTGGCAGAACTGGCACTATCGCGCCGAGGTCGCGAAGGCATGAGCGTCTCCCGTACCGCCCGGCGCTTTTCTGAAAACCCGCAAGGCGATACCGGGAAACACTAGCTGGGCTGCCGTGCAAAATTTAACGTGTAACCTTAACTTATCACCTCTAGGACCCACTGATCCGAGGTACACTCCTCGTAAAACAGAGTTAATCTGCCTCCGACCACTGGTACCGAGGAGTGGACCAGCTGTACATCATTGTGAAGGCTTACCACTCTGTGTATTCATACCGGCCCCTGGATGTCCAAAGTGGCGCCCGCAAAAGGACTGCGAGTACGTCTGTTGCCGGTTGGCACTGTGATGAAAAGAGGAGACCGCCCCTCGCGAGTTGCGAGGTCTCCGTCCTCCCCGAAAACAGGCCCGTGACGGCAGAACCCCTCTAGACCTAGGTCTGTCCTCTGGCAAGCGATGTACCTTGTTCTTGCCTAGAGACTCAATCAAATCCTCCAGTTCTTTTCCAAACAACAACTTGCCCTTAAATGGCAGCGAATCTAACCGGGCTTTAGACGACACATCCGCCGCCCAATCGCGTAGCCACAATAAACGTCATGCCGATACTGCTGAAACCATGGATTGCGCCGATGTGCGAAGTAAATCAAAAAAATCATCCGCACTATAGGCAATCACCGCTTCTAAACGCCTCGCCTGAAGCGCCTCCTCCTGTGAAAGATTCATTGGCCATCAATTGTTGAACCCACCGAAGTCCCGCTCGCAAAGAAAAATTACTGCAGATAGCCGCACGAATTCCTAGTGCGGAGACTTCGAATATCTTTTTAAGCTGTATCTCCAGCTTTTGATCTTGCAAATCCTTAAGAGCCGTTCCCCCGGTAACCGGGATGGTGGTCTTCTTTGTGACCGCCGCCACCGCCGAATCTATCTTAGGGACCTTCAGCAGCTCCAACGCGTCCTCAGGCAGAGGGTAGAGCTTATCCATTGCTTTAGCCACTTTAAGACCCAAATCTGGGGTATCCCATTCTTGAAGAGTAAATCCGATACTGAAAAATGCAACAGAAAGGCGGATGGAGGACCTCTCAGACCCAAGACCACCGGGTCTGTCGCCCCTACTAGTCTGGACTCTGCCTGCGGTAATTGTATGCCTAACTCACCAAGAATGGCCAGGATAAGGGGTCCCAACTCATCTCGGCGAAAAAGACGTACTACTTTGGGGTCATCTCCGTCTGCTCCATGGGTACCGCTCAGACCATCTTTTAACTGCTCACTGTCCCCCTCAATCCCCCTCGGGAGGTGGGCCGGTGGGTCCTGGTCCCCTTGTTGCTCATCTGGGACATCCGTGTCTGTAGTGGTATCAGGATCCCCCTTACTGGGCCCTCAGTCTGAAGGGCCGGGGCCCCTCAGTGGGGTCTGACGCCTGGACGGGCCTAGCCCGCTTCCCCGACTCAGTGGGTCTAGTTCATGAGACCCCTGTGACCTCTTTCTTGCTAATCGACGTGCCTTAAAAGCCTTGTGCATTAATAAAACAAACTACGATGAAAAAGAAGAATCAGATGAGCAATCCCCAAGATCCACTTCAGGAACCTCCAAATCACTGGTACAGCATGGCCTTACATGTTTGTCCCCCTCAGGGACCCGCGCAGTGGGGATAAACGTGACAGCGAGTCCTCCTCCTCCCGATCCGACGGGGATGTGGGAACCGCGGGACCCGAAATCAAAATGGTGGATGGGCCCACCGCTGCAGAGTCTCTAGAGCCCAAAATGGCGCCCGTTCCCGCACTCCACGGGAACGGGTCTGATCCGGACCTGGGCTTGCTCCCCGGAGCTGCGGCTCGTAATGGTGCTCTACCCCGTGCTCCATCCGGGAGCGAAGATGCCCCTTCGCCCCCCGAGACACAGCTGGAGCACAGACTGTCTCGGGAGAGGCGCCGCGCAGCTGCCCTCCCTCAAACTGTGAGCGAAGGAAAAAAAAAAAAAAAAGAGAGAAAAATTCAAGCCGCAAAAACTCGCCAACCCCCGGCGCACTGCCCCTGAATCCGGCCAGGACGCAACGAGAGAAAACTTCGCAAGCAAGGAACACAAAAGAAAGGCAAAACTTTTTTTTTTTTTTTTTTAAATACTATTACTGTTCGCCGCTGGCTCCGGGACCACCTGGGGGGAGTGAGCCGGGCTCCCCGGTGTCACCCCCAGTGAGGAAAATAGATGCTAGCAAGGGAGATAACCCCACACTTCAGCGGCCTCTGAAACCAGGGGGGGATGGCCCCTTCAGGATCTCACAACCCCCTGGGAGGCAGGCTACTGGAACTGCAGGCAATACACTGCGGTCTCAGTACCCTAACTAGACTTCCTTCTAATATTTATTATTATTATTTTTTATTTTTTTTAAACTACTAGGCCTCAGCACAGACTGTAGGTTCTGCACCCTCTCCACCTGCTAGGAGACAGAAGAATACTGCCTGACTGTAGGTGGCACCAGCCTAGATAAGGCAGAGTTTTGTTTGTAAACTTCTGTCTCCATCCTCCTGCTTAGACTTGTCAGAATCTTCCGAGTCCGATTCCAATCGCGCTAGGCGTTCCTCAGGAGGCAGAGTTCGCGGGCCTGTGGAACCTTTAAGGGGACCTTCCCCTACTTTGCCGAACCCGTCGGGCCGTCCGAGACACCGCACTTACCTGCCAGCCTAGCCAGGAAGGCCTCGTGCAAACAAAGCATGAATTCGGGTGGAAACCCCCCCCCCCCCGGGGCCCCCAAAGGGCCCTTGGGACTGCTATGGCCCGAGACATCTGGACCTTTTCCCCTAGATAAAACCATGGGAGACAGGAGCGGCAGGGACCTCCCAGACCCCTGGGGAGAATCCCCCTTTATCCAGCTCCGCTTCTGCGGCCATAGCCACTCCCTCCTGTGATCCCAGCTCCTTCCAGCACACTCCGTGCAGAGGAGGAGGTCATTCAGGCTGACCAACTGGCTACCTCAGGCCCTGCAGGTCTCTCCGATCTGCTTCGCTGTCATAACAAGCACCAAGAAATAAACAAGGCAAAATAAAAATCGAAACAGGCAATCCTATGCTTTCCCGCGGCCCGGATCACGGGGGGCGCGGCAGCTGTCAAACCCTGAAGAAGGTGCACTGCCCCAAGAATTTCCCGCCGGCGCAGTGAACAGGCTGCTGCTGCGACTGAAAACCGCACGGCTCGACCGGGAGTACAGCCAGCCCTCACCGGAGTGAATCTGCCCCGACCGGGACCACCCTCCTCCAAATGATCCCCAGATCCACCCACTTACTGCCCAGCCTGCACCCGATCTCGCCGAGGATTTCAGCCTGCTAGGCCGCACAGCCTGCCATCAGCTTCTGCTGTTGCAAAAGCAGCCAGTGACTTTTTTTTTTTTTTATACAACAAAACTTTAAACTTAAAGGCCCAGATACACAGGAAAGCTCAAAACAAAAGTAAGGGTACTTCCCTGCTTCTTGGCCGGCGGAGGGGCTTCGGGCCTACCAAGGGAACCAGACCACTGGCTGTCAGGGTTCCCAGAGTCACGGGCTGAAGCTGGCCAGAGGCATCCAAACACCCCCCCCCCCCGTTCACCCGGCTCAATCCGAGGGACAAACCTTCTGCAGGAGCCTGTCACCTCGGGGAGCAATTTTCCTTAAAATATCCAGTCAGTCAGGACTGCAGGGTTAGCACCTCTACCATCTGCTGGAGGTAGAGAAATACTGAGAGACTGCAAGTGGCACTATATGTGGCAGTGCCCAAAGTTTTGTTCTCTACCTCCATCTGCTGGTAGGGATGAATAAAACCCGCTTGTCTAGACTGATCTGGGTATGTTCAGGAAAGAGACAAGGAGATGCTGCTGCCTGGAAAGAGGAGAGAAAAAGGGGATGCTGGTTTCAGATAAAGAGGTCAGAAGGCATACTGGTGCTGGGTAGAGGGTGGGGGGAGAAAGAAGGGGATGCAGAGCAAGAGGGAACGAAGGATTGGGGCAATACTAATGCTGGGCAGTGGGTAGCAAAGATGTATGTGTTGTGTGGAGGGAGGTGTTATGTTGGATCTGCTGAGCCCCATCATTGTTCTTTTGTTTGTGTGTGAGAGGAGAAGGAGTTTTGTTGTGCTGGGTCTGCCAAACAACTGTTTTCCATGTGGGAGAGGAGTTAAGGCCCAAAATGTCCAGACAACAAAGCTAGCAAAAGTATTTTAGTGATTGGAATATGCCAGTTTTGGAAACTGGTATCTCTGATAGCTGCAGTTTTTTTCATAGTACAGGAAGAAATGCATTTGTTTTTATTTCTCCAGTGTCGCATTGTAAGTAAAGTGTGACTTTTTGTGATCATCTTTTGTCTGCTTATTTCTATTTCGTGGTCATTTATTCTGTATTTGGAGAGTGTCTGTCTTCTGTATGTATGACTAAGGTGAGATATTTTGCTAGCGTGTAGTTTTTGCATACCAATCAAGCTTATTTTGTTTTTCTAGTAGGTGGTGCTTTGATGTTCTGGAGACCAGTTTAATATTTGCAGTGCTTTCTTTCCATAGGGGCAGGGCCCTGGGCTTTCA
Organism: Rhinatrema bivittatum; assembly: GCF_901001135.1. Lineage (NCBI taxonomy): Eukaryota > Metazoa > Chordata > Amphibia > Gymnophiona > Rhinatrematidae > Rhinatrema > Rhinatrema bivittatum. The sequence goes on from NC_042618.1 coordinate 290,992,640, forward strand.
ACATGATTCATCACCCCCAAGGATGGCTCTACATCTGAATATCAGCACCTTTTTTCTAGGAAAAAATAAAACACTATCAGCTATTACAGTGTTTCATTTTAAACAGAGACATCTTTCTTCTGAACCAGGACTGCTAAATGCTTAAACTTGTTAGGCACAGCATTATGCTACTACTGGCATTATAAGTGGTAGCATTAGGATTGATGGAGCAAGAACCAAAGCATAAGCTCCAGAGTGTGGGCCCCTTCAGCTATGCAATATATATTCTAAACTTGGTGTACTGTTCAACTGTAAGAATGTGAGGTTTTAAATCCTGTAATTCTAAAAGGTTGATGTGATAGTGCATCTCCAAGAAAGTCCAACAGCACTGTGCTCAGAGGTCTTGGGTGTTTGCTCCCCACCCTAGGAGTGAAGCAATAGCTGTTAGTTTAACTATTCAAACTCAATTTATATCTACAGGTGGAATAGCCTTGAAGCTAGAAAATGAAGTTGTGATGCCTGCAACTCTGGTTAGTTTCTTCTACCCACCAGTTATAGTATAACCCTGACCAGTCCCTTAATCTCCTTTAGGTATTTTGAGAAATTCCTCTGCTGCTTAAATGGATGGACAGACATTTCAGACATCTTTGCGGATATTCAGCTCCTTTCTTTGGGATCTATATCTGTGTTTAAAATTGTACAGAATTAAAAAAAAATTCATTCTATTTAAGTCTTCAAATTTTTCATGGGCCTTGTAACCATTAACTGTATGCTAAAGCCACTAGCTAAAAAAAAAACATGTCAAACATACATTATCCAATCATACCTTCAGAACACAAGGCTGGTAACTGGAAGCATAAACTCTTTCCTCCTCCAGTAGGCATAACAAGGAATATATCTTTCCTGGCCATTGTGGCATTAACAGTTTCCATCTGTAAGGGCCTAAATGCATCAAGTTTAAAAACAGTTTGTAGGACATCTTCAATCTTCTGAGACCATGGAAAATCTGTAACCAACAAAAATATACAATTAGCAGAAAATGATGTTCAAAAGTAAAGACAATATTTTATGAAACTGAAGAGTCTGAATGAAGGAAAAAAGCCACCTCAAACTGCCCACATATACATGTTTACCATACCTGAGTGTAATTTGCTTTAAAGGGGCAAAAAGCAGAATATAAAATTAAATAAATACTGTTGAAAACCTCTTAGGAAACAAATATTGAGCAAGTTACTGGAGGCTAAATCCCCTTTATATGGAACTCCTTTATTCACAGGCTAGCATAGTTACAGTATGATAATATTAAATCATGTCTATGCCAAACAATCAACAAAACAAGTAAATCACAGCATACTAAGGCAGTAACACTCCTAGGGGAATTCTGTACAAAAATAAAATGAAAATTCTGCACACAAAATTTAAAATTTCTGCATTCTTTAAATTGGTCAAAACACCATAATATACATGACAATCTTTAAGCAATTAATTTAAAATACAGGAAAAAAATCACAAAAGATGTAGAGTTTCAAATATTTTGAGCAGAATTTCCCTAGAAGTACACTGTAAGAGTGTCCCTTCCACCCTTTCTTCCTATTTCCCTGGCCAGTCTCCTTTCACTTTGCTTTCTCAAAACCCCGCACCCCCAGCTAGGCTCAACCCCTTCCACTCTATCTCCACTCACAGAGTTTGAATGCCCCTCTGTCCCACACACACACACACACACACACACACACCCTCTCTCTCGTGCACATAAACACTCCCTCATACAGGCTCCCTCTCTCTACTACATACACATGCACAGAGGATCCCTTCCTCTCTCACGCATACACCCTCACAAAGGCTACCTATCTCTCTCTCTCTCACACACCCCTGTTCAATGGTTCCCACTCACACACACACATCCCTACACACAGGCTCCCTCTCTCACAAATAAGCACCCTCACTCCCCCATATACATAATCTTTTTCATGCACACCATCTCCCAATCTCTCTCACACATATACACACTCCTTCACAATCTCTTCACATAGACTCCATCTCTCTGGCACTCACACCCAACCTCACACATGCTCTCACACACACCTAACACACAGGCTCACAGTCGTACAAACACAGCCTCTCACACAGACTCACTCTCACTGGAGCCTGCTCCATCTTTGCAACGAGCTGGATGGGTTCCGCTCGCAGACACCGGGACTTGCATACTTCGCTGCTATGCAGCATACTGGGGCCTGCTGCTTCCTTCTTCACCGCAACACAGTACGCTGGGGGCTTGCTGCTTTCTTCACCTTGATGGCAAAGCGGGGGCCTGTTGCTTCCTTCTTTGCCGAGAGCAATATTGTCTATGCTCGCGACATGCTGGGCCTGCTCCAAATTCCGCACAGAAAATGAAAATTCTGCACTCCACGGTAATGCAGAACTCCCCCAGGAGTACAGCAAGACCCACTTAGTCCATCCATTCCCTAATCTTACTATTTAATAGCTTCACATTTTCATCTTACTTACAAGTCCACCAGCAAAAGCTTAACTGGACAGTTGTCCATGAAATGCATATGCAAAACAAATTATAGTTAAGTCTACACACCACAATTCTGTTAACGTAATGCATGAGGTTTTGATTTAGTTCTGGTTTTCTTGCAAATTTATACTTATTTTCAAAAGGATTTGTGTGCATATAAGTAACATTTTAGCAATGTACCCACTGAGGGGGTCTGATTTTAAAGAGCATTTATACATTTAAATTTGTTTTTACACATGTAAATGCACTTTATCTGTGTAAGTTAGCTTTTGAAAATTACTACAATATATACCACTGAATTGTCCATAGGATATTCACATGTAAGTGCACTATATATATATATATAAATGGTTTTGAAAATTGCTGTTTTACAAGTGTAACTCCTTTTAAGAGTACCTCTTTAAAGTGCACGTGCACATAAAACCTATTGACAATTCAATAGCACATAGCAATTTTCAAAAGCTCATTTACACACGTAAAATTCAGTTTTAAGCAAGTACATTCTTTTAAGTGTAACAATGTACATTATGCAATTCAATATTCTAAATAAAAATATCCAAGAAATAACAGTAATAAATATTTTAGTAAAGTAAATGAATAGAGAAAACTGAAAAACAACAAAAAACAAAAATAAAAAAAAAAACAGAAAAAGCAATAAAACTCCAAAATCTGAGTTAACAGAAAATCATGCCAGCGAAGGCAGCTTAACAGCCAACACGTCGTATTATTATAATTAGACAAACATCAGATTGAGAAATCTATGATACATGTTTATCATTCATTGACAGCTGGGCTTCTGATAGCTGTGAATTGGATTTACCAATCAATCACTCAGAAATACCTCAGTCTTGCTGGGATTCAATTTTAATGTTTGCCAAATCCCAGTTCCAGACCTCTAACAGGCAAGATTTAATTTCTCCTTCCATTTGCCCCTAGGGATACACTGTATATACACATGCTGATGATAATCAGCTATATGAGGAAAAACCATACCAAAACGCTCTTACTATATTTGCATTGAGCATAACTGCACAAAAAATAGAAGCTAAAATATTTAAGTCTTCAAGTCAATTATTTTACTTACTGACACTCTGTGGAATTGTAAAGCTTAAGACTTAAGCTTTACAATTCCACAGAGTGTCAGTAAGTAAAAGGGATTTGGAACAATCGTCTGCTTGAGACTTATGTAACTCCCAAGGAAGAAACATAATTACAATTTCCTATTAATTCAATGAGCCCTCTCTTTTCTAAGAGAGTGCCTGTCTGAATTAGGAAAGTGCTTCAAATACTTACATTGTACAACCCAAGTGTACTATATGTACATAAATCGCTTTTGAAAATTGCTATGTTACATTTACAAGTGTTAACTCCTTTTAAAACTACCTCTTTAAAGTGCACTTGTGCACATAAAACGTATTAGACAATTCAATAGCACATATTATAGCAATTTTCAAAAGCTCATTTACACACGTAAAATTCAGCAATGCAGTCACATAATATAGTATGTCTGAAATTAATTTTAAAAAAAGCTTAAAGGGATAAGGCGGCTTGCAGTGTTTACAAGGCTTTCCAAGCACCTAAAAGTCAAAAGGAGTTGCATTTTGAATCATAAAAACAGAACAGTTATCTCCTTTATAGTGTAACTTGCCAGCAACAAGCTCCAAGATGAAAAAACAAGGGCAAAGAAGCTCAACGTCAGCAAACACAGTACAGACTCAAAATTACAGCAGAAATCTGAAATTAAATATTGCAGATCCAGTTACAAATGCCATATATTTTACACAGCAAACTGACTTTCCAGTCACAAAGGTGAATATAGTTTCTCTTTTTGCTCAAATGAAATGTTATTAGAGCCAACCTTTACGAAGTAGTGATGATCTAAAAAATGTTATAGATCAAAAAAAAAAAAGTCTCAAAGAATACACATAGGCGATCAGAATGATTTCCAGTATTTGTGATGTGATGAAGACACACCTGAAATGCTAAACATACTACTCAGTTACTGGGCAAGATAGAAGCAGTGAGATGAAACTAGACAACACAGAACTGCCAAGTATTAGCGACCTGTATTGACTACAGTCAAAGGCAGATGCTGGGATCAGTGACTCTTCGTTTGACCCTGCATGACATTTCTTATGTTTTTATTATAAATGAGTTAGCTGGTAGAGATAGAAAGAGTGCCTCAAGGGATTCATATGTTTGTATTTATTTTATTTAAAAAATGATTTCTAAACCACCTCCCCATTTAAAACGTAACCATTTGAGGCAATGTACAATATAAAATCTCAAAGCTTACAATACAAACCACAAAAACTAAAAACATAAAATAAGCCCTAAAAATGGCAGTTTCAAAGGCAGTGGACTCGTCCCACAACATCTACATTAAATTATTCCACAGATGGAAAGAACCAGATTTCACTTTTTCCAGAAAAGCAAGTGGTTTACTTCTAAATTGACGTACAAAACTGAACCTATTCCATAGCAAGAACATGACAGAGAACATCCTTGCACAAATATTAGATCTTTAAAACTACTTTAGTGGTAGGCATAATTAAGAAGGAACATCGCTATTAGGTAGGGACATTTCTCTTAAGTACAAAGGCCCATTTTCACTTCAGTCCATAAATCAAAACACTAACCTTAAATTGGATCCTTATTAAAATTGGTAGTCAATGCAGAGAATGTCAGATACTGGTAGAGAGGAAGAGTTTCCCCCTGAGGTAGAGGATGGTATAGCTATACTACATTTCTTCCCCAAAGAGGAGCTATCATCCTTAATTACTGTGTCTGCGTATATTGAATATTACTGAATACAGCAAGGTTAAGGTTTTGCAGCACTGCAGAGGATTATAGTCAGTTATTAGACAGACAGACAATCCTCTCTTCATAAGGCAGTGAAGGATATGATTCAAGTGGGCATCTCCAAAGGAAAATGTTAAAGGAGGGTTGCATCCTGGCCAAAATATTATCTTTTGCTTCCTCAGGAGAGGGAAACGTTTTGTTTTCCCAAGGTGGATGTGCTGTTTTTTTCAGTAGCTAAAAGAACTATTTATTTGTTTAGACATTTTATATACTGTCATTCCATGTATAGATCACAAGTTAAAAAGTGACATTCATAGTTATAACTCAAAAAATGATTGGTTACATACATAAGCAAATTTCTAGTACATATTAATTATAAATCTAGTACTTAAGGCAAAGTCTTGAAAATTAAAATGAAATGATAGTTTTCACATCTTAGTCAGTGGGTTGTTTTGAGAATCTTACATTCTCTCCTTTGATATATTCTTCATGCTTTGATTATCTTTTGTCCTTCTTGTCTTTGTGGCACTTTATATTCTGATGTTTAAGTTAATTTATATGCATTTTTGAATAGCCAAGTTTTTAGCACAGATTTAAATCTCTTTCTATCTGATAAAATACAGAACGTCTCAAGCAAAGAATTCCAGAGCTTTGGACCCGCTATGGAAAAACACACAACTCTCTTATTTGCATCAGATGTATGCTCCATTTTGTGAGAGTAGTCAATAGTCCTTTATTTTGAGATCTTAGTGTTCGCTGCAGGTTGTATGGTTGTAGTGTTACTCCTAACAAGCCGGTGTTCTTGGAATGAAGGATGTTGAATATTATCGTTAATGCTTTACAGTAAATTCTGGATGGTACTGGTCGCCAATGCAGTGACATCAATGAGGATGTAATGTGATATTTCCTAGATCCTATTAAGAGTCTTGCTGCGGCATTTTGTAATAGTTGTAGTGGTTTTAAGTGACATGCTGGAAGACCTAGTAGTAAGGAGTTACAGTAATCTAGGTTTGAGAAGATAAGTTTGCAATACAGTACAGAAGTCCTCAAAATTTAATAATGCTTTCAACCGAAGTAGTATATGTAACTTGGCATAACCTGTCTTGATTAATTTACTGATGTGCATTTTCGTTGTAAGGTTTTCATCAAGCTGTATACCTAAATCTCATACTTTGAGGGATTAATTGGAAAATGACCCACATTTAGGGCAGGTGGTTTAACTATCGATGAGTTCCTACTCAGCCAAATGATTTAAGTTTTTTAAGGGTTTAATGTTAATTTAAGTTGTGAAAGTTCTTGTTGTATTGCTTTCATATAGGTAGAGAGTATCGAAGCTGTATTTTCAAATGATTTATTTATTTATTTTGGACTTATATATACACAGACATTCATGTGAAAATTACATATCATATCAGTTTACAGAAAAACACAAAGTTGCAACAAGCATTACATAGAACAGGGTATCCTGGAACTGGGAGCAAGGGATAAAATACAAAAAACCATGGTAAGTAGTAACAACTGCAAAAGTGTGAGCCACCTAATAATTGGGATGACTCTTAAACAATATCAAATCCAGAGAGACATGAGAATATGGCGAAGCAATGGTAGGAAAAGCCAATACGAAGATCAGCAAGTAAGATTCATTTCAAGATACTAAAACAATGTGATTAAATAAACGATGATAATAAGTCCAAAAGGAAAGTCAGAGTGTGTGTTTAGTCTCTTCCAAACCATATGTAGAAACTATTCCGGGCAGGAATAGAGAAGGAATGAACTAGAGAGGAGGGGTGTTTCCTTATGCATGTGAAACAGTATCAGTTAGTGATCCGGGAATGATCTTCCTGATTTCATGGGAGGATCGTCTGGTTGAGGAAAGGCTTGTTTGAACAGCCATGTTTTGAGGGGTTTTTTTGAAAGTGGGCATGTTTCTAGCCAGAGATCTGGGGGAAGAGAGTTCCATTAAGAGGGACCAGCAGTAGATAGGGCACGTTTCCTTAAGGCGGTTTTGATTGGGGGGGGGCGTAGAGAGATCCTTTGTAGGCCAATCTGACCGGTCTGGAAGATGTATGGAAAGATCAAGATTTATGGAAAGATCAAGAGGTGTTAAACTGTGCGTCGCTTAAAAATCATCATGAGAACTTTGAAGAGAATTCTAAATTTGATTGGTAGCCATTGTAAGTCATGAAGTATAGGCGTGATGTGCTCTCGTCTGTTGGTGTTGGTCAGGATCCTCGCGGCGGAGTTCTGTACCATCTGCAGAGGTCTGATTGTATTAGCTGGGAGACCTAGGAGGAGAGAGTTACAGTAGTCTAGTTTAGAAAAAATGGATTGCAGCACTGTGCGAAGTCGTGGAAATGGAGGAGGGGTCTTAGCTTTTTTAGAACCTGTAATTTGAAGAAACAGTCTTTAGTTGTTGTGTTGACAAATTTTTTTAGGTTAAACTGATTGTCCAGAATTACGCCCAGGTCTCTGACATACGAGGAGAAATTTAATTGAGAAGTGCTTAGTATGTTGGTTAGACCGTTGTTGTCATCTTGGGAGATAAGAATCTCTGTCTTATTAGTGTTCAGGACTAAGTTGAGGCTGGTGAGTAGGTTGTTGATTGCTTGGAGGCAGTTGTTCCAGATAATGAGGGTTTTAGGTAGGGAGTCCTTGATGGGGATGAGTACCTTAACGTCATCAGCATAGATGTAGTGGGTTAGCTTAAGATTGGTAAGAAGAAGTTGGTAGAGCGGAAGGAGGTAAATGTTGAAGAGGGTAGGAGAGAGAGAGGAACCTTGTGGGACACCCTGGGTGTAACTGACGGAGTGAGATTCTATGTTGTTAATTTTGACCTTCAAGTATCTGTTATTCAGGAATGACTTGAACCATCTGTGTGCCATGCCAGAAATACCTGTGTCTGTGAGGCGATCTAAAAGAATTGAATGGTTTACTGTATCAAATGCCGCAGAAAGATCTAGAAGAGCAAGAAGGTACGGTTGCCTTTTTTCTAAGCTAAGGATGATGGAGTCTGATAGTGAGATTAACAGGGATTCCGTGTTTAGCAGTTTGCAAAAATCGAATTGTGCTGGAGCAAGAATCCTCTGAATGTCCAAGTATTCTGATAGTTGCTTGTTGACAATTTTCTCTAATAGTTTTGCGATAAGTGGTAAGTTGGCTATCGGGCGGAAATTGGCTGGGTCAGCTGGTGACAGGTTTGGTTTTGTTTTGGTTTTTTTTTTTTTTTTTGTTTTTTTTTAACAGCGGCTTGAGAATCGTGATCTTTAGCGCGCCAGGTACTAGGCCTTGTGTGAGCGAGCAGTTAATGATTTCGGACATCGGCTTGGCAATGATTTTTGGGATAGAGAAGAGGAGATTTGAAGGTATTGAGCTTCTTGAGTAGGATTTCGATCTCCAATTAAAAAGTGGGCTCAAATGTTTCCAGTCTGGAGTTATGCTGAGTTGTGGTGTTGTAAGGGAGATAGGGTTGGCTGTTATTTGCAATAAGCAGCACTACCAAGTTGGTGATTTTTTTTTCTAAGAAGATAGCTAATTCTGTGGCCTTAGTTAACGCTTGGTCATCTGGAATGGTAGGTTGGGAAGGCTTTGTAAGAGATGAAACATACGAGAACAGAGCTTTAGAGTCAAATAATTCAGGTGTGAACCAAGGTTTCCTGTTGTCAGTGTTTGGGTGTAGTACTTTGGTGATTGTAGGGCATGTTAGATCTGCTACTTTATTGGTTATCTTGAACTATGAAATAATGGCCGCATCTGCATCAGAGAGATCAAGGTGATCTAATTCTTTGGAGAGGTGGAAGCTGAGGTTGTCCAAGGTGCACAATTTCCTGAATTGGATTGTGGACTTGTGAGATCGTTGAGGAATGGATTTGGTGAAGTCTAGGGTCGTCGTGATCAACCGGTGGTCAGACCAGGGGATAGGTGTGCAAAAGGGTTTTGCAGTGGAGATAATGCCATCGTTTAGAAATATAAGATCTACAGTGTGTCATGCTTTGTGCGTTGGGCTGTCTATGATCTGTTTGAAACCCAGGTATTTAAGTGAGGAGAGAAATATTTCGCAGTTGGGAGGAGTGGGGAGAGGTGTCAACGTGTAGGTTAAAGTCTTCCAGTATTAGAGCAGGGGTGTTGTGGCAGATATGTTTGGCAATTCGTTCAATAAGCGGGGAAGGGTCAGATTCTAAGAGCCCTGGAGGGGCATAAATAAGGCATATTTGAAACTGGGAAGATTTAAAGACTGCGAGATCAAGATTTGCTACTGATTCTGAGTGTTGGAGGGAAAGTCTAAGATCTTTTTTTGCCATTAGGAGGCCGCTGCCTCTTTTTTTTTTAAGTCTCGGGATTGAGAAGATGTCGTACATCAGAGTGGGAAGTTGGTTGATAAGTACTGTATCTGTGGGTTTCATCCATGTTTCTGTGATTGCGCAAATGTCAGGTTTGGCTTCCAGTATATAGTCGTCGATGATGTGGGTTTTTTTTTAGTGAGTGATTGGGCATTAAAAAGTGTTAGTGAGAACAAAGAAAGGCCCAGGAGTTGAGTGAAGGGGGAGATCAAGATAGGGTTGAATGTTGGGGACGGTGGAGGGTTTGATGTAGTTTCTGAAATGGTGGCGGATGGTGGGGATTGGGAATGTACGCATCTTGGCTGGAGGATGGTCAATGGATCCATTAAATGAATTTCTGATGAGGGAACATATGCTGTATGAGTCTGCTGAGTGATCTGGTGAGTGGAATGTAAAACTATGTCGTCAGCATACAAGAAGAAAGTAATTCCTAGATTTCTTAGTAATTTACACAGTGGGAGCATGTAAATATTAAACAGTGTTGCTGAGAGTGCTGAGCCTTAAGGGACACCCATATTACACTGGAAAGTATCAGATATATATGGTTGCCCAGTTTGACTTGGAATGTTATTTTAGATAGAAATGAAGAGAACCACCTGAGAACCCTGCCTTCAATCCCAATGTTTCTCATCTGATGGCTTAGCAGGTTATGGTCCACAGTGTCGAAGGCAGCTGTTAAGTCAATTAGCACAAGATAATAAGGTTCATCTGGGTCAAACCCTCATAAAACCAAGTCCATTAATGAGAGATGAGTAATGTTTCAGTTGAGTGCTGTTTACTAAATCCAAATTGATTTGGGGAGAGGATATTTTGATCTTCCAGGTGATTTTCAAGCTGGGATAACACTGCTTTCTCAAGAACCTTTGTGAGAAAAGACAAGTTGGATATTAGACGATAGTTGTCCCAATCGTCAGCCCTACCTTTCTTATTTTTTACGATCGGCTTTATCGCAGCTTGTTTTAACCCATCTGGAACAGTTCCTTCTGAGAGAGACAGTTTAATTAATGTCGTGATTGTCTGAGTGATAACCAAGTGGCTGGAATTGGGTCACATGGGTGATTGGAAGGTTTAATTTTAGTAATGATTTGACTTTCCAGTTTAGACACTGTCAAAAATGGACCACTTAACCATGCCATTTGAGTCTTCAGGTGCTTCTGATGGAGAACAGATAGGGAATTGTGCTTTCAACTTATGGATTTTGTCTAAGATTGAGGTGGCATATTCATTGCATGAGGCCTTTGTGAAGCTGTATCTTCTCAAGATGGATGTCAGGTCTTTAAATATTTAACAACTTCAAAAGTAGTTTAGAATTAAATTGTTATTATTGGTGTTAATTGTGGGTGGATCCTTGGCCTGTGGCAGATGACCACGCCCCCGGGGGAAGATCCTGAGAGGGGCCACCAGTCAGGCTCAGAGTTGGGAGACACACACTAGATCTTTTATTAAACTGTATAGTGAACCACCAGAGGTGGCAAGTAGTGAGCTGAAGAGCCCGACTGGGCTGTAGTCCCTCAGGCACTGGAACAGCGATCCCAGGAAGGCTGAGCTGTAGAGAAACTGAATATAGTGAGTAGGCAGAGTATGCAGAGTCAGGAACAGGACCTTGATGGTAACACTCACACAATAGTCTCTTGAAGCAGCCCAGAGGCTGGAATGGCGTAGGCCCTCGAGGAGCGAGTACCTGGTTCCAGGGAAAGCTCTGAGAGAGAGATGGTAACTCACTGGTGTTGTAGGCAGCGGTGACTTCCTGGCAGAAGTAGTAGTCGGTAGCAGGTCCGGGAACGTGGGCCCTCGAGGAGCGAGTACCAGTTCCAGACGGTGACCTGAAAAGCAAGAGAGAGAGCAAGGCCCCCGAGGAGCGGGTACCCCTGGAAAAGTCTGAGGAAGCAGAGTAGCAAGGTATACGGAGAGTGAATCCCATCCGCAGCGATACCTGATGGAGTAAGCTAGGTAAACCGTTGCTATCTCGAATAGCTAGCAAAAACGAAGACCTTAAGTATCCGGTGAGGATGATGTAATCTCAGGGGGAAACCCCTGAGGTTCACGCCACAGCTGGTACTTGACTCGGGGCTGCGCCACGTGCGTGCCCTTAGGCTTCAGGAGAACATGGCGGAAGGCAGCGTCTAGCCGGTCTGGGGACGCCAGAGGAGATCGGCAAGATGACGCCGCAGCAGCCAAAACTTCCATCAACCAAAGACGGAGTCGCAAAAGAGGTAAGGTGGGCGGAGTGGAGATGTCGGGCAGCAACGGTCGCAACATAAATATAACCCTATGAATCTGCTTAGCATAGTAATCTTTTTTTGCTTTATTGGTTAGTGTATGGTATTTTGTAAGGAAAAATGTATATTTTCCTAGGGATTCAACAGATGGGCATTTCCGCCAGTTTCTCTAACTTTCTAAGATTTTAGTGCTTCATAATTCAGCGCTTCTTATGTTTGGAGTTATTTCTTTCTTTATTAATAGCTAAAAACCTTAGTCCTATCCAGACGAAAACTGTCATTGACAATTTTATCCCAGGAATCAAAAGCTGATGTAGAATTGGTTTGATTTAGTTCAAGGAGCTTATTTTCTATTGCTTCAGCAAGTACATTTTTCCTTACAAAATACCATACACTAACCAATAAAGCAAAAAAAGATTACTATGCTAAGCAGATTCATAGGGTTATATTTATGTTGCGACCGTTGCTGCCCGACATCTTCCATCTCTATCTTTTTTCTGAAGGTAAAAGTAAGCTTATTATCTATACTATTATGGATTTGGTTGGTTAAAGCTATTTCCACCTTTATTAATTGGTGAACAGACCAGGGCAATATCATCTGCAAAGTATTGATTAGGAAATTATTGGTATTCGCAAATATTAGGTCTAAAGTGTGACCCGCTTTATGAGTAGCTTTCGAGACAAACTGTGACCAACCCAGGGCTTCCATTGCTTCTAAAAACATTTCACAAGCTAAGGTTCTTGGTGTTTTGTCTACATGGAGGTCAATGTAGATTCTGGTGATGGAAACACCTTGGCGAATAATTAAATCAGTGGTGAGCAATCATTTTGTAGAATGAAGGGCAGTATACCAGTCCTATGTTTAGTTGTGGCAACTTTAATCCTCCCTATGAGGTGGCAATTCTAATCTCTTTGTACAGTACAAGCATACATTCTTTTTTGCTAATTATTAATAAGCTCCCACCTTTTTATTTAGCTCTAGGAAAATGAAATACATCATAGTTAGGATGGAAAATTTGTATTAGGAGAACATTCTGTCTTACAGTCAAGTTTCAGAGATACAAAAAGTGGTGGGATTTAAATCCTCTAGCAAGACATTAATCAGGATTTCTTTTTGACAGAGACTATGCATTTAGTAGAAGCAGAGTAAACAATAAGTAGGAAAAGATTGTGTTTCTTCTGTGCTTATTTCTCTAGACGCTCTTTAGATCTCCATACTGAACCTATCCAAGTATGGGTTAAATGTTGCACTTTCGATCCATGGTTGTGGCAATTGAATTAACAGAATAAGCCCTTCTAGAACACACAAAGGGGCAAGCTCCTTTGTTGTGCTCCTTATGGTGAAAGCACCTCTGGCATAGCCAACACTGTGATACCCAGCGTCTGTGGGCAAGCAGAGCCTCAGCAGTGCCAGCGTCTCCCTCCTCGGTCCGGAGAGGGGGGGAGCATCCTCAGCACCCCAAGGGTGGGGGCAGCCGGTGGAAGATGCAGTTCCCGGCAAGGCCATCTGCCTTGCTCCCTCTGGCATTGCCCCCATGGTGATCCTCAAGTGTCAGTGGGTGGGTGGTGGGCATGCTGAACCTCAGCAGCATCGGCATCTCCCTCCTCAGTCCCCTTCGATAACGTAAGAACCAGCTGATGAGGATACTTTCACATAATCTTTTGGGGTGGAAGCTGTCAAAATGAAGTATCGAATTTCTGTCAGTAGGTTTAACTAAGACAGATGTTTCCAAAACATCCCCCACCCATCGGACAACCATGTCCAAAAATGTTATACAATGTCTACTACTATGTACTGTAAACTTCAAATTCTCATCCAGTGAATTCATCCAATGAATAAATGCAGTAAGTTGTTGATCACTCCCACACCAGATCCAAAAAAGGTCATCGATGAACCTGTTCCAAAAAATCACGTATTGAAAAGTGAGGGCAGGATAAATAAGACTCCTCAAAAGCCGCCATATAGAGACATGCAACACACGGAGTACAGAAGCCTCCACAATCAAAGCAAATGCTCTTGTAGCTACTACTTCAGGATTGACTGAACTGTGCAGAGGACACATTCAGTCCCGGAGCTAAGTCCATGATTACAGTCACACAGTCTATTGAGCCCTGGGGCAAGGATTCTCTAGTTGAGGGTAGGGCAGAGGCTCGCTCTCAGGGTACACTCACAGTCTCTGAGTGCTGTGTTGTCTCTAAGCCAATAACCATGCTATACACCCAGAAAGGGTGTTCCAAAAAAAAAAACCAAAAAACACTTTAGAAAATCTTTACCAGTTATCATTTGGCACTAGTACATGTTCAAGGTTTTATCCAATCGTTATCCACAATCACAATTGAGTTTCCCTGGATGAGTGTCCCTCAAGATGTCTGGCACCAAGATGACCTCTTCTCCAGAGTTTGGAAGAGAGCAGGCCAGGAGTTCTCCTAAGAGCCTATCTAAGGCTGGTCTCCTTTCCCAAGATGAAGGAAAAAATACCTGATATCACAAATTCCCACGGCATTATACATATAGCTATGTATTAGTTTTAAATTAATGCTCTTATCTTATTTTTATAACTGTTTTGATGTGTTTTGTCTTATTTTATTGATGTGTATTTTATGTATCATGTGACTGTTTTATATCCTGAATCGATGTATTTTAACCAACTTTTATTGTGATACCTGCATTTTGTGAACCGGTAGGATGTTCCACGAATATTGGTATATAAAAAAATAAATAAATGCTCCCCTACAGTCCCATACATTCTGTCCTCTAAGCTCCTGGGTAGAGACTCTGAACTCTTTTTTCCACTTCCCAATCTCATGTCAGATACTGAAGATGGATCTCTCAGTTTTAGAGTCCCAACATGCAGCAACAGATAAAATCCTCAATCCCTTCTCCTGGGCAGGAAGGGTGGGCAGAAACTTCCTTCAAAAAAAAGAAAAAAAAAAAAAAGTTACAAAAAACTTTAGAACCTAGGAATACTTTTCTTGTGGCGAGTCACTGCTGTCCCTCCATGTATTATAGAATGGGAACAGGTCTTTCCCCGGACCTCCTCCAGGCAGGGGGGAAATTCTCCCAGAGCCAGGCATATAGACTCACAATACAAAAATGAATTTTCAAAAACATTACTCATACAACAAACCAAGACAAACCCTTCCAGATTGGCTGAGTACTGAACAGGGATGTATCTTCTCTTTCTCCTAGGTTTCTGATCACGGGGCCTAAACTGGAAGACAGAGGAACTCTTCCCCCACTCAAAAAAAAAAAAATTAAAAAAAAATCAAACAGTCTTCAAATTCCAATTAAAAATGCCACACTACTCTATGCACCCACCTACAGTTATGTAACCAGAAAATACAATCTAGTAGAGACCTGGGGAAAGAGGAGATGGCATCTATACACTCAAAAAAAAAAAAAAAATTCTCAGCATGAAAATTTACAGAGATTTCAAAAAATGATATGTCAACTGAAGGGATCCGAAAATCATTAGGCATGGAAACTACATATTGGGCACTGCAAGAGTGAAGCTGACAGCAGCATTCTTTTGCTCTCTTGTTAGCAAAGAATGTGAAGTTGAAATTTTCTTTGAACTATTACTTTTATGATTTTATTCTTTTAAAAAAATCTTTTTAAGGGGGGGTTAGTATGTGAATTGTCTCTGGTTAAATTTTGCAAACTGAAAAAGTTGAATGGACATTGATTGCTGATCTTAAGAACATAAAAATTGTCATACTGGGTCAGACCAAGGTCCATCTAGCCCAGCATTCTGTCTCCGACAGTGGCCAATCCAGGTCACTTGCACTTGGCAGATCCCATAAAAGTAGGATTTAATTCCTCTTACTCCAAGGAAAAGCAATAGCTTCCTTTAGTCTACCTGACTAATATGGACTTTTCCTCCAGGAACTTGTCCAAACCACGTTAGTTGTCTTGATCACATCCTCTGGTAACAGATTCCACAGGTTAACAGGGCATTGAGTGAAAAATTACTTTCTACGATCTGTTTTGAATCTGCTGGTTGTTAGTTTCATGGAGTGTCCCCTTGTTTTAGTATTATTTAAACAGCCTTTTTACTCATTCTAACCCCCTCCATTTTATGAACTATCCTGTCCCTTCTCAACCACCTCTTATCCAAGCTGAAGAGCCCTAGCCTGCATAGCTCTCATAAGAAAAAGATGTTCCATCCCGTTATTTTTGTTGCCCTCCTCTGTACCTTTTCTAGTTCCACTATGTCTTTCTTGAGATTGGGCAACCAGAACTGCACACAATATTCAAGGTGCAGTCGCACCATGGCTCGATACAGAGGCAATATATTTTCTATTCCTTTTCAGATCATTCCTAATATTCTATTTGCTTTTTTGACTGATGTCACTCGCCACAATATTTCAACATATTGTCCACAAGGACTCCAAGATCCTTTTCCTGGGTAATGACTCCCAATACAGAATCTTATACCTGTAACTAGGATTATATTTAACTAAATGTAATGTGGAAAAGTGCAAGGTGATGCACATAATCTACCATTCAGTTGTCCAGTCTCCTAGTTTCACAAGGTCCTTCTGCAGTTCCTCGAATTCCACTGCTATTTTAACAACTCTGAATACTTTTGTTTTAACTGCAAATTTGATTACCTCACTCATTCCCATTTCCAGATCATTTATGAGTATGTTAAATAATACAGGTCCCAGTACCATCCCCTGTGGTACTCCACTAATGACCTTTCTCCCCTCTACAATCACCCCTGCACGACCTAGGCGTCATCTTGGACAATCAACTGAAATTAAAAAAATTTATCAATTCCACAATGCAAGAGTGTTACTTCAAACTGCACACCCTAAAAAAACCAAGACCCCTCCTCCACTTCAGTGACTTCCGCACAGTCCTCCAGGCCATGATATTCTCAAAAATTGACTACTGCAACACCCTCCTCCTAGGCCTTCCCAAAAACACAATCGCCCCTCTCCAAATGTTGCAAAACACCACTGCCCGCATCCTCACCAATACTCGCAAAACTGAGCATATCACCCCCATCCTCAAAGATTTACACTGGCTACCTATTGCATCTTGCATCCACTACAAGACCCTATCAATCATACACAAAACCCTACACATCCATAATATGCACTTCCTCAATGACTCATTATGCTTCCACACTTCCAACAGACCAACCAGAACACATTTATAAGGCTACCTTACAAACACCCCCCCCCCCCCCACTAAGCTTACTCATCTCTCCTCCACAAAAACTGAAGACATGGCTCTTCAAACAGGCCTTCATTTGATCTCCCCCCCCCCCCCCCCATCTACTCGGCACCTCCCTTACCTCCACCCCCTTGCCACGATCACATGCCCCTGAATCCCGCCTACTCCCCCTCTTAATATACTTTTAGACCCGCTCCGCAATTATATCATTGATAAATTCCTTGGTCTGCCATATAATTTATTCATTACGTAAATTCCTTGATATACCCCTGCTCCTACACTATCTTTTCTCCTCAACACCCCCCATTTCAGCATTTTACATATATTTTTACCTCCCAACATGACCAAAATTTCCCACTGTTATTTAACTTAAAATCTCATGTATTCAAGTTAAAATGTTATCTACTGAATTTAACTCATATTTTAGAATTGAAGTTAAAATGTTTCCTAATGAAGTTAACTTATATTTAATTAGCTATTTTCCCCACCCTTCCCACCTCCCAATGTATTCCCCCTCCCGCTTTATGTTTTAAAGTTATAACATTATAGAAACATAGAAACATAGAAATGACGGCAGAAGAAGACCGAATGGCCCATCCAGTCTGCCCAGCAAGCCTCACACATTTTTTTCTCTCATTCTTATCTGTTACTCTTAGCTCCTTGTTCTATTCCCCTTCCACCCCCACCATTAATGTAGAGAGCAGTGATGGAGCTGCATGCAAGTGAAATATCTAGCTTGATTAGTTAGGGGTAGTAGGGGCAGTAACCGCTGCGATAAGCAAGCTACACCCATGCTTATTTGTTTTACCTAGACTATGTTGTACAGCTCTTGTTGGTTTTTTTTTTCTTCTCCCCTGCTGTAGAAGCAGAGAGCCATGCTGGATATGCCTTGAAAGTGAAGTATCAGGCACATTTGGTTGGGGTAGTAACCGCCGTAACAAGCCAGCTACTCCTCGCTTTGTGATTGCGAATCCTTTTTTTTTTCTTCACCCCTGTCGTTGAAGCTATGCAGGATATGCGTGAAGCATCAGTTTTTTGTTTTTGTTTTTTTTTTTTTTTTTTTTCCCCTGCCGTTGAAGCAGAGAGCTATGCTGGAAATGCGTGATGTATCAGTCTTTCTCCCATGCCGATGCAGCAGAGAACCATGCTGGATATGCATGGAAAGTGAAGTATCAGGCACATTTGGTTTGGGGTAGTAACCGCCGTAACAAGCCAGCTACTCCCCGCGTTTTGAGTGCGAACCCTTTTTCTTCTCCTTTGCCGTTGTAGCAGAGAGCTCTGCTGGATGTGTGAAGTATCAGTTATTCTTCTCCCCTGTCATTGAAGCAGAGAGCTATGCTGTATATGCATTGAAAGTGAAGTATCAGGCATATTTGGTTTGGGGTAGTAACCGCCGTAACAAGCCAGCTACTCCCCTCTTTATGAGTGCAAATCCTTTTTTCCATTACCTCTTGCTGTTGAAGCTTTGAGCGATGTAGGAGTCACAGTAAGCATGTGTATGTTTATTTAATAAGGGTATTGTGTCAATAGCCATCATTCTGGCGAGTCACCCACTCTTCATTGGCGGCCTCTTGACTTTATGGATCCGCAGTGTTTATCCCACGCCCCTTTGAAGTCTTTCACAGTTCTGGTCTTCACCACTTCCTCCGGAAGGGCATTCCAGGCATCCACCACCCTCTCCGTGAAGAAATACTTCCTGACATTGGTTCTGAATCTTCCTCCCTGGAGCCTCAAATCGTGACCCCTGGTTCTGCTGATTATTTTCCTACGGAAGAGGTTTGTCGTTGTTTTTGGATCATTAAAACCTTTCAAGTATCTGAAAGTCTGTATCATATCACCTCTGCTCCTCCTCTCCTCCAGGGTGTACATATTTAGATTCTTCAATCTCTCCTCGTACGTCATCCTATGAAGATCCTCCACCTTCCTGGTCGCCCTTCTCTGTACCGCTTCCATCTTGTCTTTGTCTTTTTGTAGATACGGTCTCCAGAACTGAACACAGTACTCCAGGTGAGGCCTCACCAAGGACCTGTACAAGGGAATAATCACTTCCCTTTTCTTACTTGATATTCCTCTCTCTATGCAGCCCATTGATTGTAAAGCCTCTATGCTGCATTTCCTGTTATATGTAAACCGATATGATGTTTCCACAATGAATGTCGGTCTAGAAAAACCTTAAATAAATAAAATTTGGAAAACTGACCATTTAGTCCTACCCTCTGTTTCCGGCCTTTTAAACAGTTACCAATCCACAACAGAACACTGCTTCCTATCCCATGATTATTTCCTGAAGAGTCTCATGGGGGACTTTGTCAAATTACTACTTCTACCACCGCCACTTAACATTTCTATAGCGCTACATGACAGACATCAGCTCACCAGTCTATAGTTTCCTGGATCAACCCTGGAGCCCTTTATAAAAATAGGCATCACATTGGTCACCTTCCAGTTATCAGGAATCATGGCTGTTTTAAATGATAGGTTACAGATTACTAGTAACAAAGTTAGTTATTTCATTTTTTTTAAATTATTTGTTTTTAACACACTGCAGTAAATATAGTAACAATAATACATTTTAGTTCTTTTAGAACTCTAGGGTGATGCTATACTGTTCCAGTAATTTATTACTCTTTAGTCAATGTGATCTATTACATTCTCCACTGTCAGAGATATTTGTTAAAGTGCTCAGAATCTCCACCATTAAAAAAAGCTTCAGATGTGGGTATGTTGCCAACATTGCCTCTGTCTATATAAAGGCAAAGAATTCAGTTTGTCTATTTTCTTTTCCTCCCTAAGCATTCCTTTTGTCTTTCAGTCATCTAGCAACCCAACTGACTTCCTTCAAAGGCTTTCTGCTTCAAATGTAATTGAAAAAGTTTTTTCTATTAGTTTTTGCCTCACTGGCAAGTTTTTTCTCAATGTCTATTTGCCAATCTAACTACTGTTTTATATCTAACTTGACAGTGCTTATACTCTTGCCTTATTTCATCATTTGGATCTGCTTTCCATTTTTTGAACAATGCCCTTTTAATTTTTTTTTTTGTCTTGAGTTTTTCAATAAACAATCATGACAAAGAACATAATAAAAACGACAATAGTTACAACTTACTTCCCCCTAATACCCCCTCCCCATCTCCAACAGCTGTAGTCAGCAAAGGTATGTTCAAATCCCAATATTTCTCTTTGAACATAGCAGACAGAAACAGTTTAAGATAAGTCAAATAGGGTGATCCTCGCTTTGGCGTTGAGACATAAGAAATACTGACCATCTGTCCAGGAACTCTATATTTCGCCGAGGTAGACTTCTTGGCAAACAAGTGTTCAAAGACTGTCATGTGGTGAAGTTTCAGTCTCCAAGATGTCACAGTCAGGATGTCTTTCTTGATCCATAACTCCAAAATCGATTTTTTCGCTAACCAAAAGGCTTTTTGTAGAAACTGCCTGTGCCCATCTGGGATTTTAGAGGATACTTTATCCATCACCTCGAATAAGCAGAGATGCGGATCTTCCGGAACAGATATGTTTAATAGTCCATTGAGATAGCTTAGAATGTTACACCAGAAGCTGCGAACTTTATTACATCCCCAAATTTGGTGGAAGAGAATTCCCACATCTGTCTTACATTTAATACAAGCATCACTGTTTGTAAGTTGAATCCTGCAAGCCCAAATTCGGGAAACATATAACCGTCTAAGGAACTTAAATTGAGTTTCCCTTAACACATTTTCAGATACCTTCTTGATGTCCCCAAACACCGTCCCAGTGCCTCAGTTAAAATTGGAGTATCCATCACCTGATTCCACTGCTCCATCAGTCTTGTTAACTAACCTGCGATTTTAATTCCCCTTATGGCCCACTGTAAAGAGGCACATGACACCTTCTGTTCCTTAGGGATTGAGAAAAATTTAATGAAAATGGGAGTATTAAGTGAATTTGATCGTGAAATAAGATCATGTTCAATAAAGTGACGGACTTGTAAGTACATATAAAACTTTGTTTGAGAGGCCATGGGCCGATCTTAGTGTTTCAAAGGTGTGTACCCTTCTGGTGTCGCTATGCAAGAATTGAGGTAGATTCTCCAATCCCTTGTCCACCCAGGAGGCAAGAACTGTGCTTCCCTGTCCCGGGAGAAATCTAGGATGTCCCCTTATCGAGATAAATGGTGACACCTCCCAGTGTACCCCTCCAAGCCACCCTACAATTCATAACAAGTGAATTATGGGAGATTGCTCTGGACAAACTATTACTAGGAACATGCAATGCGTTCTGGAGTTTTATGGGGCCACAGCAGGCCTGTAAAAAGTGGACAGGCGAGTAAACTTCAGATCCCATCAGCCAATCCTGGACATATCGGAGGACTGGACTGCCCCGTATATCAGGGCAGTCCATTCCTCCAGTGTCCCAGGGGAGCTGTAGAGCCAACAGTGCAATCCGAGCTCACTTCCCTCTCCAGAGAAAGGTGCCTAATCTACTCTCCAGTGCCTTCATATATGTTTCTTTTTAAGCCAAACCGGCAACATCTGGAGGACATAGAGCCAGCGCGGAAGCTCCATCATTTTAAATAATTGTATTCTACCACTTAACGAAAGGTGTAACGTTTGCCAATTCTCCAAGCGCTCTTTTGTTTTAACTAATGAGGGTATTATGTTGCAACGGTATATATTATCAATATCAGTGGGAATTTTAATTCCCAAATATTTCATCTCCTTGTCCACCCATCTTAACAAAAAGGGACCCAGCCATTGATTTTTGAGAGAGCCTGTGACATCCAAGGCCTCAGACTTATCAAGGTTGATTTTGGGCCCTGAGAAGATGCTGAACTGCCTCTGGAGATCCATCACCTTCGGCAGTGAATGCACAGGGTCTGTTAAGAACATCAAAACATTTTTATATACCGACAGTCGTTGCGAACATCTCATCAGTTTACATAAAACAGAATACAGCAACAGGCTTTACAATAAACTGGGAACTGGCAAATATAAACTGATAGCTATAAGGGGGAAAGGGAATTGCGAAGGCAGCAATTTTTAAGGTCTCCTCTCGGATCTCAAATCCCCCAATCCCCGGAGCTGCAGCAAATTTCCTTAGTAAGGGATCCAAGGATAAAATGTAAAGTAATGGGGAAAGTGGGCACCCCTGCCGAGTCCCATGGTGCAAGTCAAAGCTCTGAGACATGTCACCATTTGCCAGAATACAGGAGGAGGGGGCTTGATATAACAAAGATATACTGCTTATATCACCTACAAGCCCATATTGCCTCAGAACGGAGAAGAGATATCTCCATACCACGCGGTCAAATGCTTTTTCAGCGTCAAACCCTACAACCAGAGCCGGCTTCCCCATCAGTTTACATTGTGTCATTGCCATCCAAAGACGTATAATATGTTTGCTGGACAACCTGCCTATTAACAAAGCCGGCTTGGTCAGAGGAGATCAGAGACGGCAGTATCTCTTGCATTCTTGTAGCAATGATCTTGGCAAATTATTTAGTATCAAAAGTTAGGAGGGAAATGGGTCGATATGAAGCTGCTTGTAGTGGATCTTTCCCTCCCTTGGGAAGGACAGTTATATAAGCCAGTCGCTTCCTTCAAAAAAGATCCCATAGCTTGAGCAGCCGAAAAGTATTCCCTAAGATCCTCCCCCACTTCCTGGCTCAAAATTTTATAATACTCTGCATTAAACCCATCTGGTCCAGGGGCTTTATGCGAGGAGCTATTCTTGATCTCGTTCCTGATCTCCTGGATTCCTATCAGTCGATTAAGCCACTCCAATTGCTGGGAGGAAAGTGAGGGTATGGACAAATCTTGAAAAATCCCGCTCCTGGATTTCTGCCTCCTCTGATATCTCTGCACTATATAGGTTCTCATAAAAAGCCCTAACATTTTTGCAGATGTCTGCCACTGAACCGTGTCTGACCCCCTTTGTATCTGTCAAAGCTTCAATAAACATTTGTCCCCTCTGAGCTTTTACTAGGGAGGCCAATAGCTTCCCGCCTTATTGCCAAAGTAGTACAGGTTATGAGAAGCATAGAGCATATATCTCTCTGTTCTTTGGTAGATATAGCTGTTCAAGGAAAATGGCACTTCTCTGTAAGTTCTTTTGTTATGTTCTGATGGATACCTGATTAAAGTGGCCTTCACTTTACGTAGCTCATGTTCCAAATCGAGAATGCGCCAATTGAGTACTTTGGCTTTCCTAATCATATAAGCTGTTATTTCCCTCCTGCTTTACCTGCATCCCAGTATAACAATGGTGTTTTGTGCTCGACATTGTTGGAGACATAGCCCTCCCTGCGACCTGTCAATTTATATTGTGAAAGAATGTTCTCATAAATTGAGTTGTCCCTCCCGATGCAGCCAGCTCGGCGAAACACGGGGTCCGTGTCGGGGGACACATATATTGTTATTGAAAATGTTCGCATTTTATTGTGGAGTTGTCACAATAAAGAATTGAATTTTGAATAAAATCTGACCAACATAGAATCTCTTTGCGCTTATCGTGTGTTTAAATGACTTTTAGAGCGCAACCTTAGCTTGTGTTTCGGTACGCAAGAAGGTAAGCAATTTTCTGCGCTTTACCGGGGGACCCAATCCCTGACACATTCCATGACAATAGCCTGACGTTGTTAGCCATATTTGATCCAGTATACAATTAGGAAATCTGTGGTATATAACTGTTTTAGTACACATGTTCCATTCTCCCCAGCCTAGGAATAGAACACCGAAGACCACCTCCACATCAACTTTGTTCAGTTCAACGGAATATCTTCCCCAATGACAATTAAGAATGGCATAGGGCCATATTTCACTTCCCCCCCCCCCCCCCCCCCAACAGTGAAAACAGTCCCACGAACTGTGGGACTGTTTAAAAAGAGGCGTGGAGATGACATTTCTATCCGGACCAGTCCCCCCTCCTGAACTTAACAGATCAGTTGAAATGTATAAGTCAGTAAAGCGAGACAGAGACATGTTTCCTTCCAAAGCCTCTGCTTCTCACTCTGGAAAAAAAGAAAAGAAAAAGCTCATACAGGGTTGCCAACTTGGTCCTGAATTAGATGTATATCCTGACACCATAAATGATCCCCTCTGTCAGCCTATTCCAAGAGAGAGCCTAAGCCTCAGATTGGGAATTCAAAAATTGTTGAGTGCTGGATGCTGTTTCGAAGGAGCGCCATGTTCCTTTATGCTCTAGTTGTAGTATCACTGGATACTGCAGAGAAAATTTAATGCGTTTTTGGAACAGATTATTACATAGCATGGAGTATTCCCTTCTCTTTGCGGAGGGGGGGACTGGTCCGGATAGAAATGTCTCCACACCTCTTTTTAAAAGAGGCCTTGTGGTTCGTGGGACTGTTTTCACTGTTGGGGGGGGGGGGGAGATGGGGGAAGGGAAATATGGCCCTATGCTATTCTTAATTGTCATTGGGGAAGATATTCCGTTGAACTGAACAAAGTTGATGTGGAGGTGGTCTTTGCTGCGGAGAAGTCCTGGAAGATTAAGATTTTAGTACCCTCATGTTCCAGGGCCGCTTTTTTCCTGTAAGCTTGCAAGATTGTCATTGAGGAGACAGCACATTGAGGGTTGTGCCTAAGCAGAGGAGACTCTGTCAAGCATCCAGCTAACAGATAAGGAATATTTCTCATTTCTACTTATTTCAGAGTACTTTTGTGATAGAATATATTGCTGTCTGTACTTTCATATTTCTCTCTCTTTCTGCTTTTAGATATTGAGATTGTATATTAATTTGCTGTGGGTTAATTGTTTCAAGACAAACAAAAAAAAAATCCTCGAGATACTCCTGCCACTATAATCACTCTACACTTTAATCTCTATCTTTAATTACATATAGCTGTTAAATAAATAAATCTAGACAAACTGATTTTTTTATATTTAAAATTTTTTATATACCGTGCAATGGGATAAGGATCTATCCGTCTAGGCGGTTCACAAAATAAAACATTCATAAATTAATCATACACAAATAAAACATACAGCAAATTCATACATTACAGAGGAAGCTTATTATTTGTTGATAGCAAAGTAGTGTATTTTGCGAAAATCTTATTATAAATTGTATGCACATGTAAAGAGATAGTTTTTTTAAAAGCTTTTTAAATTCTACACGGTTTGACGTTAATCGGATATGTTCTGGAAGAGTGTTCCACAGAGTCGGTCCAGCTACTGAAAAGGCTCGTTTTCGTGTTAAGGATAAAGTAACAGATCTTACAGGTCAATACAGTGAAGTGCAGCCGGGGTTACCCTGCTCCCAACCTGCTTTCTACTCACTTTTCGGCCGCGTTAGTCCAACCCGCGATACACTATCCCCTTTAACCCATTCTTACCGCCTCTTTAAATCACCGGGTAACCCCTTCCGCCCGCGGCATGTATATTAGATGTAAACGATCGAATTAGCTATTCCCTCCCATACAGTAACGCGCGCCCCGATTATCGCTTTTTTACCCTGCCGTTTTGCCGCGCATTTAACCTGCTTACTGCCTACCCTTACCCTCTGCGTTAGAGACAGGGGTAAGGGTAGGTGGCAAACTTTCCCCCAGCCCCCGCTCACCTGCCCTGGCCGCGTCCATGGGTGCTGGTCTCCAGGGCAGACCCAGTCCTCTCTCCCCTCCTCCCGAAGCAACGAAAGCGGGAAAAAGCGAAAAAGCAAAAAAAAAAAAAAAAAAAAGTAGCAACGAAGCGACTTACTTTTCTTGCAGCCCTCCTCCAGAGATGGACCGCAGCTCCCCTGCCTCCCGGAGGCAGCTGCCGGCAAAGATGGATGCCTGCATGGGCGAAAGCGGCCCCTATGCGTGCAATTGGGCCGCTTTCACCCGTGCAGGCATCCATCTTCGCCGGCGGGGTCGCTTTCACCGCCGGCTGCCCCCCGGGAGGCAGGGGAGCCGTGGTCCATCTCCGCCGATGTCAGTCTCCGGAGGAGGGCTACAAGAAAAGTAAGTCGCTTCGTTGCTTTACACTTTACATGTCGTTTCACCAGTCTTCTCTCCCCCCCTCCCTGCGCCTTGCTTCAGGAGGAGGGGAGAGAGGACTGGCAATCCCGAGCATAGGAGAACCGTCCACTTCCTGGTACCTGTCATTTCAAATGTCATTTGAAATGACATTTGAAATGACAGATACCAGCGTGTCCGTGAAGCGTTAGGCCAGCGCACCCAGGATACTGTATAGTGCTCTATACAGTAAAATGGGTTGCGCGGGCCTAACGCTTCACGGCTTGCATTTGCAAGCTATTTAAATACAGTATCGAGCGGTAGGTGAGCCGGACTGTGCGTGCGGCAACCGCGGGTGCGCCCGGCACTAACGCAGCTCTTCCTACCGCTCCTTACTGTATTGGCCTGTTATTAAGGGAATTTCCAGCATACATTTGTCAAGAGATCGGAGCTGTCTGTTTGGCCTGTAAATTCTTAGTAGTGAGCATAACCAAGTGGAATGAGTATTGTATATTAAATTATGTATTATGGACAGTATTTTGTATGTTATGCGAAAAGATATGGATAGCCAGTGTACATATTGTAATGTAGGTGTGATGTGATGTGATCTCTACGGGAGATGTTACATAGCATTCGAGCAGTTGCATTTTGTACCAATTGTAATGGTTGTATTGTTGTTTGGGGCAACAATTGATGTGGAGTTAATTTTAAAGCAAAACTGAAAGCATTTCTGAAACAGCCATGCTCTAACCAGTTTGGGCAGACTCACAGAATCAGCAGGGGGCAATTAGATCTTTTGAGGGCTGTGCTCAGCCAGAATACAGGAAATACTAAAGCTTCTTGTATCCAGCTACGTAAAAGGTTTAACATAATAGGCCAATCTGGGGGAGCCTATTGTCAAACGCAATAGCAGATACAGGGTCCTGAGAGCAACCTTGACCAAGGGTAACTGTTT
Organism: Rhinatrema bivittatum; assembly: GCF_901001135.1. NCBI lineage: Eukaryota > Metazoa > Chordata > Amphibia > Gymnophiona > Rhinatrematidae > Rhinatrema > Rhinatrema bivittatum. The sequence continues at coordinate 291,019,574 of NC_042618.1, forward strand.
AATTCCCTCCCACACTGCCCCACTACCCACCCACCCCTGGGGTTGGGTTTCTGATATAATCTGCCTGAATACATAATTTGTCAACTATATAGGCTGGTAATTTGGTAATTCCTTAAGTGTTATCCATCAAATTTACTAAAATGAGGACTATCCAATGCAACTGCTGTGGAGCCTTTATATTGAGGGTAATCATATGGAAACTTAAGGCTTGCCCCATTTGTTCAGAACTCTCTACCTTGGAAAAGGAGCTGGCTGAGGTTAAAGCTGAATTAGCTTCAATAAAGAAAGTCTCAACCACTTTACATTATTCAGGAATTAACTTCCCATTACCACAGAATAACCAAAAATCAAGGAAAAAAAAAGAGATTTACTGTGGGCTCATCAGGTAGGATAAGACCTTTGACCCACAGACACCCGTTATTGACAGCTGTGCAGCCCACAACTCTACCCCACTCACACAGGGCATGAAGGAACTCAAAAAACAACATTACAGTGGGCTCTGGTAGAATTAGACCTGTGATCCAGAGACACACACTGTATCAAGTGCAACAAGTACAAAATGCCTTCTCTGTATTAAATACTGAAGACGTTCTTGAAAAAAAGATTGAAGTGTTATCTGAAAAGAGAGAAGAAACCCAATGCATACAGAAATTCCAGATCAGAAACCAAAGGAAAAAAGCTCACTGTGATGGATGACTGTCAGAGGCACTAGTCTTTTCCCTTGCACAAATGCAAAGGGAAAAGTGGATAACAAAATTCAACTAAAAAGAGGTCACAAAAGGAGTCCAGGAACAGCAGTAAACTGAACGAAGAAAGCTGGAAAGCTATGAGCACAAATGCTCATAGTTTGGGCAATAAACTCCCAGATCCGCAAGCCCTAATGGTGGAGGCGGACTTGGACGTTGTTGCTGTCACAGAAACGTTGTTTACAGAATCTCATGACTGAGATACGGCAATTCCAGGCTATAACTTGTTAAGGAAGGACAGAGATGATAGGAAAGGGGGAGGAGTGGCTCTTTATGTCAGAAACAATATCCAAGCATCTGAGCTGCAAGGAAGAAGCACTATGGGCCGACCTAAAAAAAGATGGGGCATCCATTTTTATTGGAGTGGTTTACAGGCCTCCAAACCAAAAGGAAGAGCTGGACAGAGATCTGGTTGAAGACATCCAAAAGATAGGAAAGAAGGGAGAAGTGGTGATCTTTGGAGACTTTAATATGCCAGATGTAGACTGGAGAATCCCATCTGCAGAATCTAATAATAGTAGAGAAATAGTGGATGCCCTGCAAGTAGCTTTGTTCAAACAAATGGTAATGGAACCCACGAGAGAAGGAGCTATACTCGACTTAGTGCTCACTAATGGAGATAATATCTCTGATGTCCATATTGGCGCCCACCTCATCACCAGTGATCAAATGTTATGGTTAAATATCACAAAAAGGATACGGAAAAGAAGCACAAAGACCCAAGTTTTGCAGTTCAAAAACACAGACTTTGATGAAATGGGGAAGTACCTGGAGGAAGAACTAAAAGGCTGGGAAAACGAGAGAGATGTGGATCAACAGTGGACCAATCTAAAAGGAGCAATTACCAAGGCAACTAATCTATATGTAAGAAAAGCAAAAGAAAAATGAAACCTATCTGGTTCTCAAAGACTAAAAGAACAGCGTTCAAGAAATATAAAAGATCCCAAAGGGAGGAGCACAAAGAAGAATATCTGGTAGAACTGAGGGAAACGAAGAAATTAATCAAGACAGCAAAAAGTCAAGCGGAAGAGAGGATTGCCAAGGAGGTAAAGAGAGATGACAAAACACTTTTCAGATACATCAGTGAAAAGAGAAAAGCTCAAAGCGCTATAGTGAAATTGAAAGGTGGAAAGGATCAATGTGTGGAAAGAGCCGAAGAAATGGCAGAAATATTAAACAAATACTTCAGTTCTCTGTTCACTAAAGAGGACCCTGGAGAAGGACCGTTGCTAGTTAACAAGAAACTGGAGGGGAGTGGAGTAGATGTAACTCCATTTACAGTAGAAAATGTATGGGAAGAGCTGGAGAAACTGAAAGTGGACAAAGCCATGGGGCCTGATGAAGTTCATCCCAGGATACTAAGGGAGCTCAGAGTTGTGCTGGTGGGTCCGCTGTGTGACCTGTTCAATAGATCCCTAGAAACGGGAGTGGTGCCAAGTGATTGGAGAAGAGCGGTGGTGGTCCCGCTTCACAAGAGTGGGAACAGAGAAGAGGCTGGTAACTACAGACCAGTTAGCCTCACTTCGGTGGTGGGAAAAGTAATGGAGTCACTGTTGAAAGAGAGAATAGTGAAATATCTACAGTCAGGAGAATTGCTGGACCTGAGGCAACATGGATTCACCAGGGGAAGATCCTCTCAGACAAATCTGACTTTTTTGACTGGGTAACCAAGGGATTGGATCAAGGAAGAGCGCTCAACGTCATCTACTTGGATTTCAGCAAAGCTTTTGATACAGTCCCGCACAGGAGACTGGTGAATAAAATGAGAAGCTTAGGAGTGAGTGCTGAGGTGGTGGCCTGGATTGCAAACTGGTTGACGGACAGAAGACAATGTGTGATGGTAAATGGAACTTTCTCTGAAGAGAGAGCGGTTTTAAGCGGTGTACTGCAAGGATCGGTGTTTGGGCCGGTCCTATTCAATATCTTTGTGAGCGACATTGCGAATGGGATAGAAGGTAAGATTTGTCTTTTTGCGGACGACACTAAGATCTGCAACAGAGTGGACATGCCGGAAGGAGTGGAGAGAATGACACGGGATTTAAGGAAGCTGGAAGAGTGGTCGAAGATATGGCAGCTGAGATTCAATGCCAAGAACTGCAGAGTCATGCATATGGGGCGTGGAAATCCGAATGAACTGTACTCGATGTGGGGGGGGGGGGGGGGGGGGTCGGCGAAACAATGTGACAAGGCGATAGCTAAAGCCAGAAGAATGCTGGGCTGCATAGAGAGAGGAATATCGAGTAAGAAAAGGGAAGTAATTATCCCCTTGTACAGGTCCTTGGTGAGGTCTCACCTGGAGTACTGTGTTCCGTTCTGGAGACCGTATCTCCAAAGAGACAGAGACAAGATGGAGGCAGTCCAGAGAAGGGCAACCAGAAAGGTGGATGGTCTTCATCGAATGACTTATGAGGAGAGATTGAAGAATCTAAATATGTACACCCTGGAGGAAAGGAGGAGCAGAGGTGATACGATACAGACTTTCAGATACTTGAAAGGTTTTAATGATCCAAAGATGACAAACCTTTTCCGTCAGAAAAAAAAAAATCAGCAGAACCAGAGGTCACGATTTGAAGCTCCAGGGTGGAAGAACCAATGTCAGGAAGTATTTCTTCACGGAGAGGGTGGTGGATGCCTGGAATGCCCTTCCAGAGGAAGTGGTGAAGACCAGAACTGTGAAGGACTTCAAAGGGGCGTGGGATAAACACTGTGGATCCATAAAGTCTAGAGGACGTGAATGAAGAGTGGGTGGCTCGCGGGAATGACAGCTACTACCTGGAGATAATACCCATATTCAATAAACATACACACAGTTAATGTGACTCCAACATTGCTCTAAGCTTCAACGGCAAGAGGAAATGTGGAAAAAAAGGATTTGCATTCACAAAAAAGCGGGGAGTAGCTTGCTTGTTACGGCGGTTACTACCCCAAACCAAATAAGCCTGATACTTCACTTTCAATGTATTTTCAGCATAACTCTCTGCTTCAATGGCAGGGGGAATGAAGAAAATTGGATCTATATACAGACAACAAATCAACAAAGACTGAATTACATAGTCTGGGTAAACAAATAAGCATGGGTTTAGCTTGATTATTGCGGCGGTTACTACCCCTAACTAAGCTAGATATTTCACTTAGATGCAGTTCCAACACTGCTCTCTATATTAATGGTGGGGGTGGAAGGGAAATAGAACCAAAAGGTTACTAAGAGCCAAGAGTAACAGATAAATATGAGAGAAAAAAAAAAGTTCGAAACTTGCTGGGCAGACTGGATGGGCCGTTTGGTCTTCTTCTGCCGTCATTTCTATGTTTCTATGACACCGCTGTGGAGAAGTCCTGGAAGATTAAGATTTTAGTACCCTCATGTTCCAGGGCCGCTTTTTTCCCCGTATGCTTGCAAGATTGTCATTTTGTGAGCATAATTTAGAAAACTGGCTATTACTACTCTGGATCTGGAGTTGGCCAGTAGACGTGCCCCCAGTCTGTGCGCCCGTTCCACACTGCACTGACCTCTAAGGTTCTGGAGCCCCAGTTCGTCCAGTAGACAGCCCTCCATTAAGGAAGTCAGGTCACGATCCGATAGAGATTCAGGGAAACCCATGAATCTCAGATTATTTTTGCGTGACCTATTCTCTAGATCTTCTACCTTCGCCTCCAGCGTTCTTACTTGCTGTGTCAGGGCTGCAAGGCCTGCGTCTTGGTTTCAAGGCCTATTATGCTGGTCTGGGTGTCTTCAACTTGCTTCTTGATTTCTGAAAGTGTCTCATTTCCAGCGGTGATTTGCGGGGAAATTGCTCGAAAAATGAGTGTCCAGTGCCTGTACCACCGCCCTGGGGACCTCCTCCACCAAAGTTCCATTGTTGGTGGTCTCGCGCTGACTCGGGCTTAGCAGCCATCTTGGATTCTGCAGTCTTCCCCAGGAGCTTTTTTTCATGTTGCGGCTTGCTTGTAATGTCGCCGCTGTTCTGCCAGAAGTAGTCTAGGTTGCATTGGGAAGCCACGAGGGAAAAGAAGCGCCACTTTAATTGCCAGAAATCTGTGAAAAAACGGCCCGATTTGGAGGGGGGACTGGGAGCAGATCAGGCAAACGTCCCACCAGCACATCGGATCACGTGGTCTCTGCCCTTTTAATTTTAACTACCTCCTTTACCTCACCATTAAAAATACACTGGCAGTCATTTGGCCTTCCTTCAATCTATTATAATGTAAGGAACAGTACCTGGGCTTCCAAAATGGTATTTTTAAACAATGTCTACGCCTCATGCAAACTTTGAACCCTTCCAACCGCTTTTTAGTTTTTCTAATTTCCTCATTCTATCATAGTCTCCCTTTTTTAAAGTTATATGAAACTGTAATAGTTTTTACTTAATGTCCTCCCTCCAGTGATTATGTCAAATTTGACTGCATTATGATTACTATTGCTTAGCGACCTCACCACAGTAACCTCTCTTACCAGGTCCTGCGTTCCACTAAGGATTAGATATCAATTAGCTGCCCCTCTCGTCAGTTCTACAACCAGCCATTTATGGCATCTAGAAACCTAACCTCTCTAACATATCCTGATGAGACAATGATCCAATCAATATCAGGATACTGAAATCTCCCATAATTGTGCTGCCAAATGTATTTGCATATTTTTTTTTTTTTAATTTCTGCTAGCACTTCACAGTTTTTCTTCATTTAGGCCAGGTAGCCGGTAGAAAACACTATACTCTTACCTGTCACACATGGAATCTCTATGCTTAAGGGTTCCCACAGTGAATTCTGTTTCCTGTAGGATTTTTACCATGCTTGACTATGCCTTCTTTCACATATAGTGCCACCCTTCTACCAATTTGATCTGCCGTATCATGTTGATATAATTTCTAACCTGGTAGCAGTGTCACACTGATTATCCTCCTACCACATCTCTGAAATGCCTATATCATCTATATTCTAGTATAATGCCACACATTCTAACTCAATCTTATTGTTCAAACTACTGGCATTTGTACACAGATATTTTAAAGTATGTTTTTTATTTCTACTTTCATTGCTCTCTGTATTTACAGCTTACTTTTTAGAAAATTAAGGGTAATGTAGATCCAATATTCAATACAAAAAGAAGAAAAATGAGGTAAAAATAAGAAAAACACCAAAAAGCATCATTAATACTGCTTAAGAATGAAACAGTTTAAGTTCTTTATGTGAATTTAATGTTTAGAGTACACATTTATAAAGAACTGTAGTATGGTATGATATACTAACTTTTTAGATATGTGAATAGGATTCGCTGAAATGCATTTAAACTTTGGGGGGGGGGGGGTGTCACTATTTTGAGTGTTGCTCATTAAAAATAAAAAAAATGTTTTTTTGACCAATGATTGACTGATTCATCAATACATTGACAATTGTGCAAATGACTGCTTGAGTTCTTTTTGCTCCAATTTACAAATTTAAAAAAAATTGTAATTGTATTATATAAACTATAAAGTGTAAATAAAAAATTAAGTTGCATATAAGAGTAATGACTTGTGGATTTTTCCCATACAATTTGATTTCATTCTTTAAGCAGTGAGAATTTTTGGTGATACAGGTAATTTAGAGTCTCTCACATCTGGGTATTTGGTCTGTATCCATCTGAACTACTCCAGCTTTAAACACCACCTTTCTACTGAGATACTCTATTTTGCAAGTATCTTTGAAAGATACATCCCTCTAAACCGTGTGCTTCCGAGTGACTGTTGGCTTTGACCCATTGTCTAGTTTAAAAGTTGCTCTCTTTCCTTTTTACATTTTAGAGCCAGTTAGACCATCCCATTGGAATATATTCCTCCCTTCCCCAGAATGTCCCTCAGTTCCTAACAAATCTAAAACATTCTTCCTTGCTCCATCATATCATCCATGCATTGAGACTCTGGTGCTCATCCTGCCTCTGGGGTCATATGTGTGGGAACAAAGAGCACTTCAGAGAATGCAACCTTAGAAAATTCTGTATTTCAGCTTCCTACCTAACAGCCTAAACAGTCTCCAGAACCTCTCTCCAGCACTTCCCAATCCTCTCTAAGATCTTACCAAGGGGGCAAGTGAGACCTGCTATCTTCACACTAGGTAGCCAAGTTACCAAGCAACCCTCATGTCCAGCAGCTGCCCAGCTTTCAATATCCCTAATGATTGAATCATCCACTATAACATTGCTGGATTCTCCTCTGGCCTGCAGGTGGTGCTGTGTGCCAATTTGGACCACCTAGCCTGTCCTCCCAACCCAGTGCCCCTTGCTTCCTCCCTGATGGCCATTTTGTTTCCTGTATACTTGTATTTATATTGAGGTAGTTTCATCAGCCAGTTGTCAGAGCTTGGGTCTGTCCTCATATGCAGACAACTTTGTCTTCAGATTCTATTCATCAGTGTTCCTGCCTGTTATCTATCTTGGTTTCCTGGAATCCTGTTTGTTCCAGCTGTTCATGCCGTTCCAGGCATCTCGCTCCTTCTTCGTATCGGGAACTACCCCCATTTCTCATGCCTTGCTGGCCACCAGAACCAGAAGGTTCAACCTGAAGGGAATGTGGCTGGCTTAGGCGGTAAACCTTCTAAAGCTAATGGCCTGGATTTGACCTTAACACTAGGCCGCTTGTTTCTGGGGCAACCCTTCTACACTAACCCTTCCCTCCTAGGCTCACTGGAGATACACCCTTGGTGCGAGAAGATAAAACATCAGCTGAAAAGGAAGTACTAGCTATAGGATTACTTCTTGCCATATCAAGGTGATGTCCTGCCAAGTGACCTTGCCCCTCAAAGCAGTACAAGGGCTGCTTGATTAGAATTGGGACCATTCTATTAAGTCCCTGAAGGTATTATTTATATATATATATATATATATATATATATATATATATATATATATATATATATATTTTTTTTTTTTTTTTTTATTTTTTTTTTTTTTTGCAAGTATTAAGAATTGTGAATTTGCAAAGGACACTTGATATGAAAATGTGAGAGTATTGGTTCTCACTCCATGTTTCACCCCCTAATTTTTTTCTGTTATATAGAATACCCCCCCTTAGGTGGGTATTTTTTCTAAGTAATTATCAATTAGGGATTTTGAATAACATACAATTAACTCTGATTTTAGTCATCTTGCTAGTCATTCACAAACTAACATGTCCCCTAATTATCAATTTCAAATCCTTAGTTTGAAAAATGCCTACTCCCATAATCAGCTTTTTAACAACTTAATAAAATTAAGCTGAAGACAGTCCAGCACTCTCCCCTCCAAATATCAAATTTGTTCTCTGAGAGCCAGGGGATTTTGCCTTGGGTATACACATTCAAACCCTCATCATGAAAAAAAAAAAATCATCACACACACAGTACAAGTAGCCCCCAACTTGCTGCTGGGCTATCTGCATCTTAATTTTATTAAGATGCAGACAAATAGAATATATATAATATATACTATTTAACAGAAAAAAATTAGGGGGTGAAAGATGAAGTGAGAACCAATACTCTCACATTTTCATATCAAGTGTCCTTTGCAAATTCACAATTCTTAATACTTGCAAACAAATGCCAACCTTAAAAACTAACACACAGTATACACAGCCAGTAACAGTTTAACCCTTTTTTTTCTTTAAGCGTTCTTTCCCACAGATGAAGGTTCTGCAGTCAGAACTCCCTCTGGACTTATTTGCTCTTTGATTACTCCAGCATATTTATGAAAGGCAAATAAATTTCATTCAAGTTCAGAGGAGATTTGTTGTTGCAATAGGGACACCATAAATCCTTATTTTATAAAATCACCATCAGATAAAGCTTTAACAGCTATTGGTAGGTCTCTCAGCACCCAGTGTGTATTAGTATGAATGTATCCTTGTTCATCGCCTAGACCTATTTTTTTGTGTTAGGCAATTCATAAATTTTGATAAAATGTAAATTAGAAGACTCTGGCGGAGTTGAATCTACACCTTAGAAATGAAAAGAGAAGATCTTTCCAAACATATGCTGGGAGAGTTGGGTTCTACACCTCGAATAGGTTCCTGAGGACTGACTGGCCAAACCTACTGTTGCATTGGCGATCCCTATCCAGACAGTAATGGGATGTGAATGTGTGGAGAGAACTCCACGTCGCAGCCTTGCAGAACTCCTCCACAGGAACTTCTCGTAAGTGGGCCACTGACACTGCTATGGCTCTGACAGAATGAGCCATGACATGACTCCCAAGATTCAGTCCCGCCTGGGCATAACAGAAGGAGATGCAAACTGCTAGCCAGCTGGATAGTGTCTGTTTGGCAACGTCAACGCCCAACCTATTCTTATCAAAAGAAACAAAAAGCTGGGTGAACTCTCTATAGGATTCTGTCCGCTCCAGGTAAAATGGCTAAGGCTCTCTTGCAATCCAAACTGTGCAGGACTCGTTCGCCTTGGTGCAAATGGTGCTCAGCGAAAAATAATGGCAGGACGATTGACTGGTTAAGATGCAAATCTGTCACTACCTTAGGCAGGAACTTAGGGTGGTACGCAAAACCACCTTGTCATGATAGAATCTTGGATAAAGGTGGATAAAGTCACTAGAGCCTGGAGCTCACTGACCCTGTGTGCTGACGTGACTGCCACCAAAAATATGACCTTCTAGGTCAAGTATGTCAGATCACAGGTGCGCAGCAGCCCTAAAGGAGTTTTCAATCAGCGAGTTAAAACCACGCTGAGGTGCCAAAACATAGCTGGAAGCTTTATGGGAGGCTTCAATTGAAGCAGATCCCGCATAAAACATACAACTATAGCTATACAGATATGGGCGTACATCTACACCATGGTGGTAAATGCCAATCACACTGAGATGGACCCTAAGGAAGGCGGTCTTTAAGCCAGCCTCCGATAGGTATAGAAGGTAATCAAGCTGTTTTTGTGTGAGGCAGAGCCTTCTGCTCACACCACATGGAAAACCTCCTCTACTTCAGTCCATAGGACTTTCAACTGGAAGGTTTTCTAGAAGCCACCAGGACCAGACACACATCTGAAAGATCGAGCGGCTGCAGAATTTACCTCTCAACATCCAGGCTGTGAGCGACAGGGCCTGGAGTTTGGGATGCCGCAACTTGCCCTGATCCTGCATGATGACATCTGGGAAGTCCCCAGACTTATCGGTCTCTGGATGGACAACTCCCAAAGGAGTGGAAACCAGACCTGTCGACTCTGCCAATGAGGAGCTATGAGAATCATAGTCCCTCTGTTCTTGCGAAGCTTCAAGAGAGTCTTTGCCACTAAAGGAATCGGAGGATATGCATACAAAAGTCCTATACCCAATGGCAGGCAAATGCATCTGAGGCTGTTTTGCCATCTGTCCTCTTGAAAGGAGCAGAACTGAGGTGCCTTCCTGTTGCAGGCCATGAACACATCTATGTTCAAGTTCCCCCAGGGGAGGAATATCCAATTCGCTACCTCCTGGTCCAGGGACCACTTGTGGAGTCTGAAGGCTCGACTCAGCCTGTCCGCTACCACATTACCCATCCTAGCCAGGAGCACAGCCCTAAGCACCATACCATGGGACATGCCCTACGACCAGATCTGAACCACTTCCTTACACAGGAGGTATAATCCCATGCAACCCCGTTTGTTGACATACCATACTGCTACTTGGTTGTCGGTCTGGATCAGGACAACTTTGTAGGACAGAATCTCTGAAAGCCCATAATGCATACCTGATCGCCTGGAGCTCCAGGAAGTTGATGACATGAACGTTCCTGAGGAGACCATAAACTCTGGGTGCCGAGCCCATCCACATGAGCTCCCTACCCCAGTGTAGACGTTTCCATGGTTAACACAATTTGAATGGGAATTCCCTGTTCCAGACTAGAAAGTACCTGCCACCAAGATAGTACTTTCTTTGGAGAAAGGAGGACTTCCTTGGCCCCTACCTCGAAGGCCTCCTAGAAAAAGACAGGTCCAGAGCATTGGCGGAGAGTTGGAGGGTATCATGATGGTCCCGATGTTGGGCCACAGCATCCCTCACCATATCTCCAAAGAGATTATCTCCTGTACACGGCATGTCAACGAGTCATTCTTGTACCTCCGGTCAGAGATCCAAGGCCCACAGCCATGCCATTCTGCCATCAACCTCACAAAACCCGCAAAGTTTGAAGTCCTCAGATGAAGACTTCCTTCACACCTCTGGAGGAGAAGGGTCTGTCATATGGTAGGAGCACAAGATGGCGCCAGCCGTCCATTGCTCCTACCATGTGACAGGGGCCGACCAATGGCACCGGTAGCCCCTGTGACATAGTAAGGGCAAAGGCTATCGGCGCCATTTGGAATACTGGCAGCCGACTGCAGGAGATCGCTCCCGGACCCCCGCTGGACAACCAGGGACATTTGGCAAGTCTTGGGGGGGGGGGGGTTCAGGAGAGTGGGGGGTTGTAGTTAGGTGGGTTTTTTTTTTTTTATATTCACTCCATAAGACGCACAGACATTTTCCCCCAACGTTTGGGGGAAAAAAAAGTGCGTCTTATGGAGCGAAAAATACGGCATATAGAGAAGACTTTCAGGGACATAGATATAGTAGTCAAGTCCCAACTCCAGTCTAGCAGCCCTGGTGCTGCCTTAGAGGAGGGTCACCTGGTCGAAGCGCACCACCTTCGTGTGGTAGGAAGCGATCCTGTAGCAAGTACCTGCACAGCTGGGCACATAAGCTCAAACCGTCATACTGAAGAGGGCAGCACTAAGCGCAGAGAAAAAAATGCAAAAACTCTGTCGCGGCCTACCACATGGCAAAGAATCCAAGCCTGAAAGCGGGGCCTAGCCCAGAAGGCTACTCGACCCACCAAGCTCGCCCAGAGGCGGGAACAGATGTCTGATCAGTGTGCCAAGCATGGAAACAAGAGGGAGAGAAATCCCTAAAATCAACTCCCCCTTACCTCTTCATTTTTTTTCCTGAACATAGCCTGACTCAGCTGAGTACAGCATCGGTCTTCGACTGCAGGGGAGAGGGCTTAGACCTTCACTGCTGCGCTTGGCTTTCTTCACCCGCTTGCCTTTCAGCTAAGTCCATGCCAGCCAAAATCAGCTACTGGACCAAGGCAATCATCTGAGGGAGGGATTCGAAGATATCACTTCAGAAAAACTCAACTGAGGAGAGAGTGTGGCAATGAACTTTTCTTATTTTCTCCTTCTACAAAAAAATGTTTAACGCAATCCCCAGTAGGGAGATGCATGTTCACCATCTGCTGGAGACTGAGAATACTGGCAAGCTGATGTCAGTGCAGGGGTATATATACCGTGATGTCAGCTTTACTCTATCTCCATCTGCTGGTAGAGTTATAACACGTACTGGTCATGATTCCACCTGTTTGCTACATCCTGTAACTTTGCAACTATGCATTTTTTTATATCAAAGATTTTATGTTAGTCCATTTGTACTTTTATTTACGGTCCTCATTTTAAAAGGTATGTTTTTATGTTCTCTTATATTTTATCATTTAAGACTAATCGGAGAAAATTCTTTTTCACTCAGCGCACAATAAAGCTCTGGAATTTGTTGCCAGAGGATGTGGTTAGTGCAGTTAGTGTAGCTGAGTTCAAAAAAGGTTTGGATAAGTTCTTGGAGGAGAAGTCCATTAATGGCTATTAATAAATTTTACTTAGGGAATAGCCACTGCTATTAATTGCATCAGTAGCATGGGATCTTCTTAGTGTTTGGGTAATTGCCAGGTTCTTGTGGCCTGGTTTTGGCCTCTGTTGGAAACAGGATGCTGGGCTTGATGGACCCTTGGTCTGACCCAGCATGGCAATTTCTTATGTTCTTATGATCATTTAATGTAATTTTATTGTAAATTACTGATTAACAATGAAAAACAAGCCATCAAATAAACTAAACTATGCCTTTCATGCTGTTGGGTCGTATCTTCTGCCCAAAGTGCATGTCCATCAGCTGCAAATGGGACAGTATTCCTTTTGGGGTCATGGTCATACATAGATGACACCCCTGAACATCATGTGATGCCCCCAGACACAGTATACATTTATCATGGGATTCAGTGAGACATATCCCTGGTATACCAGGGGCATTGCTGGAAGTCACTAGTTTCCTTATGCATGGTCTGATGACAAATAAGGGACACAGCATCTAACTCAATGTCTGCAAACAGTTGATGCCTATTGATGCACTGACCATGCACAAGGAATGTAACAGAAACTTATAAAAATGAGTGAATAACCTAAGGCTTTAAGAGGTAAGAACTAAAACCACAGAGCCTCAAAAACAAAACCTGCAATTTGCTAAAAAAATCAGGAGACTGAAGAATGGCACCTGCTAGGCTCTGCAGAAAACAAGAGTCTAGAAATGGCCCTGCACAGCATAATGAATGAATGAATGAATGAATGAATGAAAGATTTAAAACTTTTCAAAAAAAGCTTAAAAACTTGGCTCTTCAAAAAAGCATTCCACAGTAAGGTCGCTGAAGAAACAACAAATACATTCAGCTGAAAGTCACCTATAAAAGCAGAGTTGTTTGTTTTTATTATTTTGCTCATAATTAAATATTAATTTAAAAACAGTATGCACATATACGATTAGCACGGCAATCGTAAATAGCATCTCCAACCCACTTTTCAATTAGAGTATATTATTGAACAATGTAACCGTAAAATATTGGCACCGCTTGGATAACTTAGAAAACTATCAAACCTATTTTGTGCCTAAATGTAAACCGTTGTGATGGTGCACTACTAAACGACGGTATAGAAAAGTTTTTAAATAAATAAAATAAATAAATAATGGCATATTAGGTATGCCCAATGAGGCATGGTCAAAATTCTAGAAACTCACATAAAAGTGCCAGGCTCCAGATAATGTCACCTATTTGTGGAAGACTGCCATCCTGCGTGTCCTCACAAATATATCTAAGGTTAAAGTGTTCATCAATCCAACTAGATATCCTGACTTTGAAGCCAATAAAACTGCACCAACCATCTCAAGGAGGTCAGTATTCACTAAAAAAAAAAAAAAAAAAAGTACCAGACATAGTCCAACAAGACAGTAAAGTACTTGATGCTTTTTGCCATGATGTACTGTGAAAGTATTTTCCACACTTAGTTTTAGAGTCCAGCATTTAGTCTCTGATAGTAGTCAATCTGGGTCATTAGGAAGTAATTTGCTAATACCAAAGAGTAGATCCACTGTTTTGCTAATAAAAGTACTGGAGCATGCTGGATGTGGAGCGAGATCTAAAGTTAAAGTTTTCATCAATCCAAACAGATATTTTAGCTTTGAAAGCAATGAAAAACACACTAGCCATCTTATTAACAACATAGCAGATAACAGCAGTAAAAGATCCAATCTGCTTATTTATAGCTGTCCAAAATTAGGAGATATCCCAGTGGCCAAGCATATAGTGTGACCACTTGTCACTCCTTATCCAGAACAGTTTCTGTGGTCTCATTTGTACACTACTATCTGGAGAGAAGCATACACAAGCCATCATTGAGTTCAAACCCAGTACTTCTACCTACTTATGTCTAACCACAAGGTTCAATAATAATCCAAAACAGCCATCAACACTAGTGTGATCATGCCTGAACATCAGATTTCCTAGCAACTTGTGACCTTTCTGGAAGCTACCTTGCCACCACCAATCTGCCACACCAACCCATTCAACACAAGGAAAGCATTGCCTGCCAGAAAAACCCAGCTAAGTGGGTGCCTTCTTTTCCACTAGAATTGCAGAATACCAGACAGAGCCAACTGCATGGTTGCCTGAATTTCCACTACATAAGTCACTCAATAGGAATGCATTTTTGCACGTTTACTGTTATGCTTTGCAATTATATATGTATTCAGTTTATATCATTAAGCATTATTTAATATTAAGTTTTATATATTATGAATGATTCTGGTGTGCATATTATTTAATTACATTATGCTTCCATATATAGCATGTAATTGTACGTAAAAATAAAAAAAGGGGGGATGAAAGAGGGGTCCACGCTGCCAAAAAATTGAGAACCCTAACATAGGAAAAGAATGATGCCTAAGGAAACCACCTTGAAATTTTCCCTTTTTCAGAATATTTGGGTCCCTCAAGTCAAGGGTAGGCAAGAAACCCCTGATCTCGAAGAAATAGGGAAAGAGTCTGAAAAGCCGATAGCCCAAAGTGGTTGACAAAGTAGTGGGATGTCAAGAAAATGGAAAAATTTAAAAGCTGTGTAGCTTAAGGTCCAGATGCCTGTAGAATACGTGCTCATGCCTTAAAAAGGTTTTTCCACAAAGCCCTCGAAAGACCTTCCATATTGACAAGGGACAGAGACACAATACCCATCTAAGTGACTTCATTGTATTTGCTTGTCAGAGAATAAATATTCTGACAAAGTAATTGAATTTTGTCCTACAAACCTTTTTTGTTCCAGTCCTCTACTGATGATTCCGATCCTGTGCTGGTTCCAGCTACAGTATCTTCTGTCAGCCGTTTAATTTTTTTCTTTAGTACTACTTTTTTCTGATCAAGTTCTTCCTGTCGTTCCAGGAGTTCCTGAATCTGAAATTTCACTGCCTGTAACTCGTTATTAATAGACTCCAACTCCTCCTCAAGTACTATAAAATAAAAATGCAAAAATTATTTCTAAACTAATTATATATCAGCTTCTTCACAGATTTTAAAGGTTGTAATTTCATCAACAATCATTGGGTAAAATAGCATACAAAATGCAGCTTCAACTTACCAGACAAGTCTGCCATCCTTGACAGAAAAGTAGTCCTTATGAATTCTGCAAAATAGAAATATGAAAGGTTATCTTTAAAGAATTAAATGTAAACCATATTTTTATCAATATTCTTTGAGTTGTAAAAATGTTATTTACATTCCCATGTTTCAATAGCTATACATGGAACACTACATTCTTTGCCTGTAAAATATTCTTACACCTATTAAATTTCTATCTAGGAAATTTATTTACAGAGATCCTATGGTGATTTAACAACTAGAAATTAAAGCTCATAGATTTGTTCAAAAGATAAAAAGAAATTAAACTTTACAAAATTAATTATAATTGAAGCAGAAGTCTATATGAGCTAACACAATCTGCCCTTAGAACAGACTACTTAGAGAGCTGTATACTTTAAATTCCAGAATAAAAAAAGAAATACAAAAGAATAATTATCCATTATACAACTCTTGGCCAATAAAGACAACCAAAAACGTAAAATTTTGTATTTGGGATAAATATGAAACCAAGTTAAGGATTGTAGACTGATAGGTCTCAATTAGGACCTGTAAGTAATAATGAAAAAAGGCATCCATGTGGGAGGAGAGAAGGAAAATCAATGTTTTTGTTTTTTCTCAAAATTATTATACTGATTCAGTATTTGTCTAGTGCTGAACAATGGTTCAAATTTGTTTTCCATTTTTTCACAGACCAGCAATAGGAGCAGCATTATGTACAAGCTTTCCTTACACAGCTCGCCCCTGTCCGTCAACTTTATTCTATTCTGGAGAATAATGAAAAATCCAAATCCAGGAGTGGAACATATTGGGTAACTTGGACACTAGTCAAAAATTTATAAGCGAGGCTGTATTCTTTAGAAACTTGTTTTTGTACTTTTTTCACATTTGATCTCTGTGGGTTTCTTTTTTTTTTTTTTATTTAACTTTTACTTCTTTTTTACCTCCCCTTCTGTGTAGCTTGGTGCCAGGAGACAGTCCTAGACTGGCTAAACTGGTAGCATTTTCCTTTCTGTCCTAGGTCAGCTACTAAAGCAGTTTTTCCTCAATCTCGAGTGACTGTATTAGATCTTCTTGGGCCCAGAGCAGCACCAGGCAATTCATTTTAAAGGGCCTAAGAAACCATATTGCCACCTCTCTCCATACAATTCAGTCTTTGGCCTCTATACCGAGAATAACCAAGCAGGTTACCAAAGTCTGTGATGGTGGACTTAGCTATGTGGAATGTATCTACTGGAAACAACATTACCAAATTGTATAGTCCATGCATTACTTTCAGTCTCCTTTGCCCAAAGCTAGAATCCATCACTAGGATAAACACCAGTGACCCTAAACAAGGATGTATGTCATTGAACTTGAGGTCTGCTACCATGCACACAGACTGAATAAAAAGTAAAGGCCTAAGCAAAACAAAGATGGAGTCTTCAGCCGCATAATGATTTTGGCAACTTCATATGAGAATGCGATTCGTAGAGAAAAGAAGCATCTGCGATTGTTCTTCCATAATCAGACATTAGTCAGCACCTCACAATATGAGATGAGAACCTTGGTCAAGAACTATGCACATCCTTGGTGTAAACTTTCTATCCAGCTATGAATGGGTATTGTTCCACATGTTTGCTAATGAACTTTATGAGAATATTCATATGCATCTGGATTCAGATGACATTTTCATTACACCATCTTTGATTAGTAACATCCAATTAAAATTAAATGCTGGATCCTATGGAACTGACTATGCAATGAGGTTCCAAATAGAGATAAGGACTCTGAATTATAAAGTCTGTGGCTTTTCCCCACGGATTACCCCAGAGCTTTCCTTCCAGAACTTTGTCAGCTGCAGTAAACCTGCAAGCTAAGACTGAGTTCCGTACTCCGCACAGTCTGGCCAAATATCCTTTGAAAGAATTAAAACTAGGAACATTTTCATCACCCTGTTTCTACAGTCATATCTCACGGAGACATCTGTGAGACTTTTGGGTTCTGTCATCCACCATATGGTGTTTTACTGGATTTCACCCCTGGTTTTGAGACAGATCCATGGACTTCTACAGGACTGGCAAAGGGTGAGATAATACTGGCTTAATTACTTTTCAGCTAGGTTAGTAATTATGCAACGCCAAATAATTAAGTGTAAGGCTGGCTTACAGATAACAAATTCTGTTTATCTTTCATTATGATGCCTTGCGCTATGAAACTAACACAAAAAATATTTGTACAGTGTTAAACCTTATATACTTATACTACTACAATAAAACTGTGATTAACTCACAAAAGTTTAAGACACTGCTCCCTTTAAACTAATGAATTTGATCATAAGATTATTGGTTAAATCTAATAATCTACTGTAGCTGTTAGCCACACCTGATATTCCTTACACACCCAAGAACCTATTATAATATGTAAGGCTACAGATTACAATGTATAGCATATCAAGGAAAAACAATTCCTAATTTCCTCTTAGTACTTACAAATCCTTTGGTTCCTGAACCTGTCCACTTTAAAGAGGCTCCTGTCAAAACACACTACAAAATGTAAAAATAGTAAAGAATTTCTACATACACACATATATTTACATATACAGACACACACTTGCTAGATTTGTATGTTGGTCACTGTCCGTTATGCTTTAAAAAATAAAAATAAAACATATTTGCACTGCTTTTTAGGTCATTTAGAGATTGGTTTCATTTCCTTGGAGTGACTTTAGTTATCCTAGTCAAAACTGTCCCTTGGAAATCTTAAGAAATACAATAAAGAGTTTAAAAAAAAATATGTTTTGCCTTTTGTACATTTCTTGCATACACACAAACCATGCTTCTAAACACTTGACATCCCTGTGGACAAATGTACACATACTTTTACCCCATTTGACAAGAATACATGTTGTGTAAAAGCATGAGTACTTAAACCCTCTGCAATAAATATGCACATCAATCATCTGTGAAAGAGAAAAGGAGTATTCTCAGAGACAATGGAGTCACTCTACATGCATATATGAAAATTTACCACAGTATTTTTTAATGGATTCTTAGACTAGCGATAGACTACTATATGAATTGTTCTGTAACTTCTAAAACTTTATAAAATGTTGGATGTTAAGGTCTCAACTATTTTGGAAAAATATAAAACTCCTAGAAAAGGTCTTGATCAATGTGTGATATAGGACTGAGATAGCTCAGATGCATTGAAATACAGCGCAGACATATACAAAATGATCCCAAATTATCTGTATCAACTCTAACAAACAGGTTATGAACACAAAAAATTGTCAGAAGTCTAAAAAAATAAATAAAATTGGTGACTAGAAAAATAGGCATCTCAAACTCCTGGTAGAAAGAGGGTGACTAATGGGACACAGAGGTCCATATTCAAAAGTATTTAGCTAGATAACTCAGAAGTGTATCAAGGGTCTCCAGCACCCAGGGGCCAATGCATTTGTGTTGCCTCCTCAGCATCCCTCCCCCCTTGTAGAAATGCTTAAGGGCAAGAAAGTCACACTAATAGAAACACCAGAAAAGAAATGAACATAAGAAGTTGTCATACTGTGTCAGACTAAGGGGTAGATTTTAAAAGTCCTGCGCGCCTATTTTGCACAGGCCACAGGCGCGCGCAAAGCCCCGGGACGCACGTCGAAGCGGCCTCGGAGGGAATGGAGGCAGGCTGCGCGGCTCGGCGCACGCAGGTTGCCGATTTTGCGCAGCCTTGCGCGCGCCAACCCCGGATTTTAAAAGATCCGGGGTTGGCGTAGCAATAAAAGAAAAACAGTACAAGATAGACAATCAATACTTACCCAATAAGCCCAAGTCAGCTTTTAAAGTTTAGATCACTGGACAGAGCTGGGCTTTAAAAAAAAAAAACAGGCCAGGAACAGAGACTGAACATAAGAACTTGCCATACTGGGTCAGACCAAGGTTCCATCAAGCCCAGCATCCTGTTTCCAACAGTAGCCAATCCAGGCTACAAGTACTTGGCAAGTACCCAAACACTAAGTAGATCCCATGCTACTGATGCCAGCAATAGCAGTAGCTATTCCCTAAATCAACTTGATTAATAGCATTTAATGGCTTCTCCAAGAACTTATCCAAACCTTTTTTAAACCCAGCTACATTAACTAAGACCCCTACATTAACCTAAGACCCCCTCCTCCATTTCCATGATTTTAGGTCAGTCTTACAAGCCATCATATTTTCCAAAATTGACTATTGTAATTCACTCCTTCACGGCCTGCCTGATATTTCACTCAAACCTCTCCAGCTACTACAGAATGCTACGGCCAGGATCCTCACAAAATCCAACAAGAGGGACCATATAACTTCAATTTTAAAAAATCTACATTGGCTACCAATTAAGTTTAGAATCCTTCATAAACTATTAACAATCACTCACAAAGCCATACACAACATTACTCCTCTGGATCTTACAATACCTTTGCAACTCCACACCTCGGTCCATCCAATTAGACTGGCCCAGAGAGGCACTCTTCAAGCACCCTCCATCAAGGCCTCCCTCAGTAAGAGAACTATATCCGCCTCGGGCCCCAAGCAATGGAACCTGCTCCCTCCTGAACTGAGGCTGGAACGATGTCCAATCACCTTTAAGAAGAGACTTAAGACTTTGTTATTCGAACAAGCCTTCCCATAACTACTCACTTCAGCCTTGGTTCTTATCCGCATCATGAGTACTCTATCCAGCTTGAGGCCTTCATAGTCCTCCCCTATTTAATGTCCCTGCTTTTTGCCCAAGTTATACAGACCCAATTCTCTATACTTGCTTCACCCATTTTATGTTTATCCAGGTTATTTTTACCCTGTTCATTGTAAAACAAAGCTTTGTCTCTGTTATTTTTTGCTGGTTGTAATGTAAACCGAAGTGATAATTAATCTTGTTAATTGAACCTTGGTATATAAAAAGTTATAAATAAAATAAATTAATTAACTACACTAACCACAACCTCTAGCAATGAATTCCAGAGCTTAATTGTGCTTTGAGTTAAAAAGAAATTTCTCTGATTAGTTTTAAATGTGCTACTTAAAACTTCATGGAGCACTCCCTAGTCCTTCTATTACCCGTTCTAGACCGCTCATGATTTTAAAGACTTCTATATCCACCCTCAGCCGTCTCTTCTCCAAGTTGAACACCCCTAAGCTCTTTAGCCTTTCCTCATAGGGGAGCTGTTCCATCCCCTTTATCATTTTGGGTGCCCTTCTCTGTACCTTTTCCAATGCAACTATATCTTTTGAGATGCTGCAATCAGAACTGTACACAGTACTCAAGGTGTGGTCTCACCATGGAGCGATACAGAGCCATTATGACATTTTCCATTTTATTCACCATTCTCTTCCTAATAATTCCTAACATTCTGTGCTTTTTTGACTACCGCAGCACATTGAGCCTGCGATTTCAATGTATTTCCACTATGACGCCTAAACCTTTTTCCTGGCTGGTAGCTCCTAATATGGAACCTAACATCGTGTAACTACATCATGGGATATTTTTCCCTATATGCAACACCTTGCACTTGTCTACATTAAATGTCATCTGCCATTTGGATGCCTAATCTTCCAGTCTTGCAAGGTCCTCCTGCAATTTATCACAATCCGCTTGTGATTTAACTACTCTGAATAATTTTGTATCATCTGCAAACTTGATAACCTCACTCGTCTTATTTCTTTCCAGATCATTTATAAATATATTGAAAAGCACCAGTCCAAGTACAGATCCCTGAGGCATTCCACTGTTTACCCCTTTTCCACTGAGAAAATTGATCATTTAATCCTACTATGTTTCCTGTCTTTTAACCAGTTTGTAATCCACAAAAACACACCACCTCCTATCCCAAGACATTTTAGTTTTCTTAGAAACCTCTCATGAGGGGCTTTGTCAAACACCTTCTGAAAATCCAAATATACTACATCTATTGGTTCACCTTTATCCACGTTTATTAACCCCTTCAAAAAAAAAAATGAAACATATGTGAGGCAAGACTTCCTTTGGGTCAATCCATGCTATGTTCCATTAAACCATGTCTTTCTATATGCTCTGAGATTTTGATCTTTAGAATAGTTTCCACTATTTTTCCCAGCACTGAAGTCAAGCTCACTGGTCTATAGTTTGTTGGATCACCTCTGAAGCCCTTTTTAAATATTGGGGTTACATTGGCCATCCTCCAGGTACAATGGATGATTTTAATGATAGGTTACAAATTTTAACTAATAGATCTGAAGTTTCATTTTTTAGTTCCTTCAGAACTCTGGGGCTCATACCATCCAGTCCAAGTGATTTGCTACTCTTTAGCTTGTCAATCTGGCCTACTACATCTTCCAGGTTCACAATGATTTGGTTCAGTTTATCTGACTCATCACCCTTGAAAACCATCTCCGGAACTGGTATCTCTCCAACATACTCATTAGTAAACACAGAAGCAAAGAATTCATTTAGTCTTTCTGCAATGGCCTTATCTTCCCTCAAAGCCCTTTAACCTCTCGTTTATCTAACAGTCCAACCTATTCCCTCGCATGTTTCTTGCTTCAAATATATTTTTTTAAAGTTTTTGCCTCTATGGCCAAATTCATTTCAAATTCTCACTTAACCTGCCTTATCAATGTTTTACACTTACCTTGACAATGCTTATGCTTTTTCCTATTTTCTTCAAGTGAATCCTTCTTCCAATTTTTGAAGGATTTTTTTTCTAAACTTGCTTCTTTCACCTCACCTTTTAACCATTCTGGAAATCATTTGGCCTTGGTTCCACCTTTTTAATGCATGGAATACATCTAAACTGCACTTCTAAGATTGTATTTTTAAACAATGGCCACGCCAGTTGTACACTTTTAACCTTTGCAGCTGCACCTGTCAGCTTTTTCTAACTATTTTCCTAAGTTTACCAAAGTTTCCCTTTTGAAAATTTAGTTTTAGAGCTGAAGATTTACATATTGACTGAATGAATCTTAGGGTAGGGAGAGAAGCACAGTCATTGTTCCCCACAGGGCAGCAGAAAAGCTAGCATCAGCACTGTTCCCCTCTCTGTTCCTCACTCCCCTACAACCCTCTTGCCTCCACACTTCCCTCTCTGCTCCCCACTCTGTTCTTTGCCCCTCGCCTCCACACTTCTCTCTTGCCCCTCACTTGTCTTCCCTTCCTGCTTCCACCTTCCTCTGTTTATTCTACCCTTGACAGTGCACCAGTATCGCCATTCTCGACTTTCTGTCTTTGCCCTCGTTTCATGGTGTTCAGCATCTTCTCTTTCCCCCAACCCCCTCTTGTCCTCCACCTATACTACAGAGCTACTTTCTTCCCCCCCCCCCGAAAGCTAATCCTCGAGCAGGCAAAAAACGCTGTTTCCTTTAATCTCGTCTCTCACCTCTGTCTCCTGTTCCCAGACAGAAGCTGAGTTAGGAGTCTTCAACGGACTAGAGTGAAGAAGTCAGCAACTGCAGGTTCAGGGCCGAGACAAGGGAGGAATTCAGTAGAAACAGCGGGTTCAGGGAGTGAGAGTGAAAGATCGGTTTTCTCCGAAGCTGTGAGGAGCATGACAAAAGTAAAAGCAGAGAGACAAAGATGCTGGAAGAGTTCTAAGTCTCTGCCAGTGCTTCCTTCTTCGTTCTTCCCGCTGGTCCACTAGCCTTGCTTTTCCTGTCTCTTCTGATTGGCTACTGCTGCCGATGAGTCATCAGTCTGCGCCTCGGACATAGAAAAAAAGAAAAGGCACCGGCAACATAGAGGGTTACTACTACCACTTAATTGCCCAACCAGCACAAAAATATTTTCCCCGCACAACGGGGGGGAAAAAGTAACCTAACTGGGCATGAAATAGCCTAGTCTAACTAACAACACGAACCTAATAAAGTCAAGCAACTTCTTCCAATCTCACCGGTTTATTAAACAGTGAGGGAGAACTAGTCCGCTGTGATAGGCCTTGCGGAATTTGACGTAAGGACAGTTAGTCGTCTGATTGGCCACATTCAGTGCCTCTGGTAGTGCGTATTTCCGGAAGACGTGGCGATTCAGACCGGTGGTGAAGTGGTTGTGGTACTGGTAGTGGTTGTCTGTTTGTAACTCTTCCAAGCTACCATCATGATCTCTTTGACGGACACACAAAGTAAGAATCCGGGGAAAGGATGTGGGGAGGGAAGCCGAAACTAGATTGGTTCTGTTCGACATGGCTGCTGCTATTATGAATGAGTTGCTTTTACTTAGCTGGCCAGGCCTCCTCTGGCTGAGTGCAGAGAGAACTGAGCTAGGAGGGATCTCTTTGCTGTCTTTTTAACATGGTCCCTGTCATAGACGTGCGGATAACGTTCTTTTTTTGTGAGAGTTTACGTTTTTGTTTCCTGATCATTTAGAGACTAGAATAACTTTTTAGCATCCTACGAGTGTCTTGATATGTTTGTGGTTCCTTACTTGTGAGTGTTGCATTACTTCCAGGAAATACCCCAGGGTTATAAACAAAATCATGTTTGGTTTTATTTTTGTTCTGTTTTGTTTGCCCTTTTTGTTATAAATTGTAACAGTCCCGGTTTATTATATCACTGGGCAGGTACCAGCGGTTTAAACTTTTTTTGTGTGTAAGAAAGCAACCTTTGATGAATAATCAACTTTCATACAGACCGATGCTTTAGCATGCGCTGAGCCTAGCGCACAGGATAACGAGCTCTTGGGCACCCGTTTTGGACGTGCTAGCCTTACACCCGATGCAATAAGGAGTTCAGCTTGTCCAAAACCTGTGTCCAAACCAGTGTGTAGCTAATAGCACTCATCACATGTAAATGCATGTAGATGAGGCTATTATTCCCCGATGCAAAAAAATCACCATGTGCCCAATGCGCACATTTTAACACGGAAAACTTAATTCCAGTCCAGCCGGCGGTCAGGTTAGAGAAACCAATGCCCATTAATTTGAGCATCTATTTTCCCAACCGGGCACAGCCACTTCTCCTGGGCGCCCAATGCCATGAATGTGCTAGGTATGCACAATTTATCCTTAGTGCATCCTTTTTAGTACACCTCCTCATTTAAATAAAACATTGCATACCCAGCAGAGCTGGCTGGGTACACTTTAGGACAGTGTGCACTCCCTCATGAGCATCCGTTTTATGTGAGCTAATATTGTATGACCTGTTTGTGCATTGACTGGGAAGCACTTCACCCTATCCCACCTAGCATCCTCCCATCCTCTCTCATTTGCCTTTTTTATCCCTTCAACCATTCCACCTAGCATCTTCAGTACAGAATTTGTATCATTGTATCTTTGAATGCATAACTTACTGCATGCTCCTTTATTGTGTTGTATTATACCCCCTATTCCTACCTAGTTGTTTTTGTATACTCCCTATTCCTACCTAATTGTATTTGTATTTCCATATCCACCATCTCATAACTATATTTGCTATAATTATTAAGCCTGTATCCTCCCTACCCCCTCCTAGTTCTATGCACCCTGTTCCATGTACTACGTTTATGTTCATTGTAAACAGATATGATGTTCCTACGAATACCGGTCTATAAAAGCTTTTAAATAAATAAATAAGATAAAATCTAATTTTATTTAGAAAACTGAACGTATCTGATATAGAAGTAAAAGTATGCATACATGAAATCCAAACCTCTCAATTTTTACCTATAGAAAACAGTGGTCTGAAGTCTAAAGTATTGACCAGTGCTGACAGCCAATTTTGTTGCCATTTGGCAGCTGGCAGTAGAATGTCTGCCATATTTTTGTGGATATTATAAACTATTTTAAAAAATTGATGATGCATTAATCTGTTTACATCCAAATATTAAAATTTAACTAATCCTCTGGTGCTTCATAATAATCTGTTAGGTTAAAAATGCTGCTTTGTAAATTATGGGTATCTCTCATCTAATACAGCTTAAGAATGTTCAAGCAATGGAAATCATTGGCTATGTGATTTATTGTTTTTTAGACATACTATTTTTTGCTTTAGCCAACCCTATTTTATAAATTCTTGTAAGTTCAAACATGCAAATGTTGCTATATCAGGATATGAATTTTAAAGGAATGGACTCAGGAGTACAAATTTAATATGTTTCTAAGAAAGGGTGATGAATTCATGGAACAACGTCCCAGAAGAGGTGGAAGCAAAAATAGTAAATTCAAGAAAGTTGTGGATAAGCACAGTAGTTGTTTGGATTTGAGGATAAAACTTGAGATTAAGTAGGTTCTACAGTATTGCATTAAGCATGAGCAGAATAGATGGTCCCTGCAAACCTTATCTATTATTTTGTCATCTTTTATGCAGTTTTCCTAAAGTTAAGCTGATTCAGCCAAACTGCTGAAAAAGAAAGTGCAGCAATAGCCTAGATAGAGCAAGAAGTACTGTTCTGTTCACTTAATTTTCACCCAATCACTGCAGCAGCATCTTTACCTTATCCTGGTGCTCCCATGATAGCACACCTTTTAATTGAGTCAGGAGAAGAAAGACATGCGGTAGGGACTATGGTAGTAAACTGGAGAGAAAGCGGCTTATTAGGGACCAAAACAACTGCAGGAGCCACTAAAACACCAAAAAAGAGCCCTGAAGGGGCAGAGGCCTGGTAGTAAAGCTGGTGAAATGCTTTGTCCTGACTGCTGACAGATGGCAGCAAATAGTGGTATATGGAGCCTACTCTAAGGAGAGACGAGTAATAAGTGATGTGCCTCAAGTATCAGTTCTGGGGCCGGTTGTATTCATTATTTTTCAGTGATATTGCAGAGGAATTAGAAGAAAAAGTTTTCCATTTGCAGATGACAATAGGATCTGCAAGAGTGGGGACACATGAAGGAGTAGAGAGAATGAGAAGTAATCTAAGAAAGTTCAAAAAGTGTTTTGAATGTTTGTCAACTAGGATTCAGTGCCAAGAAGAGCTGAGTCTTTTATTTGAGGTGTAGCAATCCAAAGGAGCTGTACATGACAGGGGTTGAAGTATTGATGCGCATGGACCAAGAGAGAGATCTCAGGGTGATAGTATCTGATGGTAATGAAGCAATGTGACAAGACAGTGATTAAGGCCAGAAGGATGCTGGGCTGCATAGAGAGAGGCATAATTAACAGGAAAAAGGAAGTGAGAGGCCTCACCTGGAATACTGTGTTTAGGTCAGGGGACTATATTTCAAAAAGGATACAGAAAGGATGGAGGCAATCCAGAGAATGGCGACCATAATTGTGTGGGTTCTACACCATGTGAGATGAGACTGAAAGGTATAAATATATATACCCTGTAAGAAAGAAGACATAGGGGCTATATGATAGAGATTTTTGAATACCTGAAAGGTATTAATGATGCACATGAATCAAACCTTTGTCTGATGGAAAAGAAGTTGTAGAACTAGGAGTCATTATTTGAAACTCCATGGAGGGAGACTTAGGCACAATATGTAAATGTATGGAATGACCTCCTGGAAGAGGTGGTGAGGATGAGAACTGTGACAATTCAAAAAGGCATGGAACAGGCAAAGGATCCCTAGTGGTTAGAGCAGTGGTTCTCAATCCAGTCCTTAGGACACACCTAGCCAGTCAGTTTTCAGGATGCCCAGAATGAATATGCATGAGAGAGATTTGCATGCCCTGTGTTCATTGAATGCAGATCTCTCTCATGCATATTCATTGTGGATTTCCTGAAAACATTGTCTATGTGGATCTCAAGGACTGGGTTGAGAAGCACTGGGCTAGAGGATGGACTGGAAGAAACCTTTTAACTTTTGGATGGACTCCATTGATGCTAGAAGTTTTTTGAGGTGCTCAGCAGTCCGAATTGAAGCACTGTCCACAGCCCCAGCTTCCAGAAGCCCCGCACCCTTTGCAGTAGAGGAGGACCGGAAGCACACGCCATTAGGCGCGCGAATCTTAAACCCTTCCATTAACTGATTGAAGATTAATTTAACGGTGGTTAAAGAGGATTGGTAAGTATAGCTTTGAGAAATTTTTGGGCTTATAAAAGTTTGGTAAAAGGTGACATTAAGGAATATATTCTTTAGCGTTTGTGTGTGACTGAGGTAATAAGCAAGCCAGAGATAGTTAATTCTAGTGTCTGTCTTTCCCACCCACTCAACCCTTGATTTTTAGGCACGAGGCACTTTCTCATTAAAAATCAATCAGGGTCTCTGTTCTGTGAATCGTGACAGGTAGTGCTTTGTGGACCAATATACACACTCTATGACCTGTAAAAGGCATATACCACCTGTCCTACCCAGTCTCTCTTTAATTTCTCGTGTTGGTCACGTGAGCTTCCTGCACGTTAATGCTGAAGTTCTCGTGAGTCTCTCCTGACGCAGCCCCTATGGCGGAAAATGGCTCTGTTGGGGGACTGTATTACTGTCCTATGAAGTTTTCTTTTGGAAGGTTAAACATAAATGCTGTTTAGAAGAAACAGAAGTATTGCTTTACTTGCTTAGAACAGCAGTAATTGATGTTCACACACCTTGCCTTACTCTATATGACTTTTTGTGTATCCATATTACCTACAATTCCTGTGTGCATTCACATATAAACTTGCAATAACGTCCCTTGTTCAATGTTATGTGCATATAAAAACACAAGGCACCTCAACATTAGCTATGTTTTGCATTTCCTGCATCAGGGGAAAAGAAGTAAGAACATAAGAACTTGACAGGCTGGGTCAGACTAAGGGGCCATCAAGCCCAGCATCCTGTTTCCAACAGAGGCCAAACCAGGCCACAAGAACCTGACAATTACCCAAACACTAAGAAGATCCCATGTTACTGATGCAATTAATAGCAGTGGCTATTCCCTAACTAAACTTGATTAATAGCCGTTAAGGGACTTCTCCTCCAAGGACTTATCTAAACCTTTTTTGAACCCAGCTACACTAACTGCACTAAACACATCCTCTGGTAACAAACTCCAGAGCTTTATTGTGCGTTGAGTGAAAAAGAATTTTCTCCGATTAGTCTTAAATGTGCTACTTGCTAACTTCATGGAATGCCCCCTAGTCCTTCTATTATTCGAAAGTGTAAATAACCGATTCACATCTACTCATTCAAGACCTCTCATGATCTTAAAGACCTCTATCATATCCCCCCTCAGCCGTCTCTTCTCCAAGCTGAACAGCCCTAATCTCTTCAGCCTTTCCTCATAGGGGAGCTGTTCCATCTCCTTTATCATTTTGGTTGCCCTTCTCTGTACCTTCTCCATCGCAATTATCTTTTTTTGAGATGCGGCGACCAGAATTGTAGACAGTATTCAAGGTGCAGTCTCACCATGGAGCAATATAGAGGCATTATGACATTTTCCGTTTTATTAACCATTCCCTTCCTAATAATTCCCAACATTCTGTTTGCTTTTTTGAATGTCGCAGCATACTGAACCGACGATTTCAATGTGTTATCCACTATGATGCCTAGATCTCTTTCTTGGGTGGTAGCACCTAATATGGAACCTAAAATTGTGTAACTATAGCATGGGTTATTTTTCCCTATATGCATCACCTTGCACTTATCCACATTAAATTTCATCTGCCATTTTGATGCCCAATTTTCCAGTCTTACAAGGTCTTCCTGCAATTTATCACAATCTGCTTGTGATTTAACTACTTTGAACAATTTTGTATCATCTGCAAATTTGATTACCTCACTCATCGTATTTTTTTCCAGATCATTTATAAATATATTGAAAAATAAGGGTCCCAATACCGATCCCTGAGGCACTCCACTACCCACTCCCTTCCACTGAGAAAATTGTCCATTTAATCCTACTCTCTGTTTCCTGGCTTTTAGCCAGTTTGTAATCCACAAAAGGACACCGCCACCTATACCATGACTTTTTACTGTTCCTTGAAGCCTCTCATGAGGAACTTTATCAAACGCCTTCTGAAAATCCAAGTACACTACATCTACTGGTTCACCTTTATCCGCATGTTTATTAACTTCTTCAAAAAAGTGAAGCAGATTTGTGAGGCAAGACTTGCCTTTGGTAAAGCCATGCTGACTTTGTTCCATTAAACCATGTCTTTCTATATGTTCTGTGATTTTGATGCTTTTCCACTATTTTTCCTGGCACTGAAGTCAGGCTAACCGGTCTGTAGCTTCCCAGATTGCCCCTGGAGCCCTTTTTAAATATTGGCGTTACATTAGCTATCCTCCAGTCTTTAGGTACAATGGATGATTTTAATGATAGGTTACACATTTTTACTAATAGGTCTGAAATTTCATTTTTTAGTTCCTTTAGAACCCTGGGGTGTATACCATCTGGTCCAGGTGATTTACTACTTTTCAGTTTGTCAATCAGGCCTACCACATCTTCTAGGTTCACCGTGATTTGGTTCAGTCCCTCTGAATCATTACCCATGAAAACCTGCTCCGGAACGGGTATCAGGTACACCCCCCCCCCCCCCCCCAAAGAATACAGTGCATTGGTACATTAGGAGACTGAAGGTGGTACTGCATGGGAAGATTATAGGCTTTGCCAGCCACTTGAACCAGCAGCGGGCTAGACACGAGACATCCCTAGTTAAGAAAACTGTATTGTTAGCACAAGGAGAGAAGTTCCTGGAAAATCTGGAGGCAATTGCAGAACTGCTTACAAATGGTTACTTCCAAATTGTGCAGCACCATATCTCGAGCAGGGCCTGTGATTAGCCAGTCATCCAGATATAGTAAGACCTGAATTCCCTGATGTGGGCTGCCACCACCATTCTTGGAACTGCCGAGAGGCCGAACAGTAGAACTTTGTACTTTATAATTTATTGCATCCACTTTGAAACGGAGATAGTGCCAACAAAAATGATAAATTGGGATATGGGCTAAGCATCCTTTAAGTCCAGGGAGCACATCCAATCTTCCTGAAGAAAGATTGACAGGATCATCTTGCATTTCTTCTCATGGAGTAATTTGTTGAGGGGTCACAAGTCGCATATTGTCCATAACCCCCTAGACTTTAAAGCAATAAGGAAGTGTCAGGCCCCTTGGCCTGTGCAGCACAGAGACACAGGAATAAGGTGGCATGTGGCTTTATTTGGGCAGAGAACATAAACGGCTCCTGGTTTATAGCTGCAGGCAAACTCCACGGTAAATAATAGTTAGGTCACAAGCTTCTACTTAGTCAAGATACAGTCCATGTCTCAGTACCAAAGGAGCCTTCCAGTGACATAGAAACTCAGGTTTAAGACAAGATTTCAAACTACAATTTACATTCTTTGTAAACTCACAGGTTTCCTCCGGGATCCCCAACTCTGGTTTGGCCAACATGCTGCCATATGCAGGGAACACCTTGAAGTGTCCCAGCTGTGTCCCAGCAGGTGTCCCACCTGTGAAGTGTCCCAGCCTCCTTTTGAATCCCCTGGGAACCAATCCAGATTGTCGGGGGCGGGGCAATATACGAGCCCCTCTCTGTAGTAGAGTTAGTTCTCTTTGAGACATCCTATGGTTCTATCAGCAGACCCTGGTTCAAAACCAGGGAAAATAGTTTTTCCCCTGACAGGAAGTATCAGGAGTAGAAACCCTAGATGAAGGAACCAGCTCTATTGAGCACTGCTGAAGCAGGGTCCATTTTTCAATATGGATTTGGGGTAATTGAGAAGGATCTCGGAAGAGGGAAGCCTCTTGTGGAAGGAGGAGAGGAGACCGGAGAAATGCAAGCGGTAACCATAGCACATGATCCACAGGACCCAGATAGCTGTGATAATGAGGCGCCATGATTCTTGGGACTGGTCTTCACAAGCTAGATAAAAAACTAGGCCCGAACTTGGGCAGAGCCTGCATTGCAGATTTAGGCTGCTTGCATTTCTGCAGTTAGAGCCTCGCAGGGAGTTGCTATTGTGTTCTTTGTGGTGGTAACTATGGGAGGTGGAACTGTTGGTAAGAGCGGAAGGGATGCCTCTGATAGTAGGTTCTCTGTAAGAAAAGAAGGAATGTCAAGACATAGAGGGTTTTTCTGGTCTTTCATTTGGGAAAGTTTCCCGCAGCTTCTCCCCAAACAGATTGACTCCTAAGTAGGATAAATCCAAATGTTTCTCAAGGACATCCTCTCTGATACTACTAGTTTAAAGCCATACCATATGCTGCGCACCAGTGGAGGCAGCTGACGTCTGGCAGATGGTGTCGAAAGACTCTTACATAGCACGAAGCAGGTAATGGATCACTTCCTCCACATCTCTGAGAGGTGGTGGAGTAGAAGGTTCTCCCATATCAAAGCAGGCAAACTTTAGCTTCTGGACACAGTAATGTATATATTACACCATGTAGAATTGGTGGTGAGCAATTCTGGCAGAAAGCATGGATCCCTGAAAGACTTTCTTGCCAAAAGAGTTGAGGAATTGATGACTTTTTCCAGGTGGCAAATTGCTGGAATCTTATCTTTTTGGGAGAAAGCGGAGGCAAAGGTGGAGAGGACAGGCTGTATTTATTTATTTAGCGTTTTTCTATACCAGCATTCAAGATAAGAATCACATCACACTGGTTTACATTTAACAGGGGGGTGTAAAATGAAAATAAACTGTAACGAGTGAAGAGAAACTCTGAAGTTACAATAAAACAAGGAAGTTCAAACTGGGTGAAGAAGGAAAGGCTAAAAGGAATTTAACAGAGCAATTATTTACAATGTTCTATAAATGTCTGATTATGAGTATTGAGTTTCCAGATTCCCTGTTAAGTGAGGTGAAGAAGGACCTGACAACATCTGATGCTTGTTCTCATGACTGCTGTGTCTTCTGCACTGGCGTGAGGAGCATCCTCTGAAACCAAGATAGGCTACAAGTTTTGATTTGGGAGCTGAATTAAGGAAAATCAGCAGCAGAGAAGAGACTGGATCCGCTATGTCCAAAAAGGAAGTCTTGGGAGAGCAGCTGCTCAATAGGGAGTGACCTGGTAATTGGATGAGGTAGATGAAAGGCATCTTCAGCTAGCTCAAAACAGGGTGAGCCGAGTAGCTCTGTGTAAGTCCATCTGCAGAATGGGATGCAGCAGGTGTTCTAATGGTATGAATGGAAGTATAGCTGCTGGAGGAGCATCCCATATGATAAGTAGTCCCCAAGGCAGAAGAGGAACATCTCTTGCCCTTGAAATGTTCCAGATTATGGCGGGAGGATGATTTGGAATGTGATGAGGAGCTCTGAGGCCTAAGAGGCAATGTAAGACCTGTGTGCATCAGAAGAAGTAGCAGTGCATCAAGGTGCACAGAGTGAATCGAATGCAATGACTTCTGTTTCGGGTGTGTCGCTGCATCATGTGCTTCAAAGCAGATGGCTTCAGGTGCGTCAATCCGCCATTCATCGAATGTAGCGATACGTCAAGCTTTGGATGTTTCGTCACAAAATGCATCGAGGGAGTATGCTTCTGGTGTTTTGATGTGATCCGTATCGAGCACTGGTGTTTCTTCGATGCATGCTGATCCATACTGCGGTGCTTGGGAGTTAACACAA
Organism: Rhinatrema bivittatum; assembly: GCF_901001135.1. NCBI lineage: Eukaryota > Metazoa > Chordata > Amphibia > Gymnophiona > Rhinatrematidae > Rhinatrema > Rhinatrema bivittatum. The sequence continues at coordinate 291,052,383 of NC_042618.1, forward strand.
GCAGAGTCCACTTACTGTACCCTGGGTCATGAACAAGCACTGCGGGGAGAGTTTGCAACTTGCTCCGTTGTCCTAAGGAGGAGCTTCAGGAGGACGACAGACTGCAGCTGCAAACCTGACACAGGTTTTGATTTTAGTTGTTCTGGAATGCTGGGACTGCGGAGACATGCAACTGCAATGGGGGCAGTTCGGCTGGTCACACCCAAAGCAGCAGTAACAAAGCTGGTGGCCATCATTCAAAGACATGATTTGACCACAAACACAGCTCTTAATGTCAGCGGAAGTTCCAAATTTTTTGCCAGAAATGGTTTCTAGAATCCTCCCCTACCTGGTGGAGTTTCTTTCTGTCTTTCTTGTTTTATTTTAAGTAGCACTGAAAAGGGCTGTTGAGGGGGCGGGGAGTCTGTTGTACCAGTGAGTACTGGCACAGTGAGGCAAAAGCCACAAATAGAGATGGGCTAATGAGGCAGTCCACACATGAAACCTCCCACACATGCTCAGCAAAACTCAAAGCTCTACAAGCTTGGAGAGACACATCCTTTTGGTGCAGCCGGATAACATAAGCCTACATGTAATGACTTATTCAGCCTGCTTATCAACAGAAAATGATCAGACATGCCAAAGGGTGGACTGAGGAACAACATCAGAAAATATTTCTTCATGGAAGGGGTGGTAGATGCCCTCCTGGAAGAGATGAAGACGAGACCAGTAATGGAATTCCAAAGAACATGGGATAAACAGAGAGGATCCCTATAGCAGCAAATGATGAGATTGACATAATTGGCATCACAGAGACTTGGTGGAAGGAGGATAACCAATGGGACAGTGCTATATCAGGGTACAAATTATATCGCAATGATAGGATCAACTTGGTGGGGGTGTGGCACTTTATGTCCGGGAGGGTATAGAGTCCAACAGGATAAAGATCATACAAGAGAGTAAATGCTCAGTAGAATCTATATGGGTAGAAATCCCATGTGTGTTGGGTAAGAGTATAGTGATAGGAGTATACTACCATCCACCCGGACAAAATGGTCAGACATATGATGAAATGCTAAGGAAATCAGGGAAGCAAACCATTTTGGCAGTGCAATAATAGTGGGAGATTTCAATTACCAAAATAATCACGAGGCAACCCTTGCACATAAGCAAGAACTCTAAGGACAAAGGTGCAGGAACAAATCTTCAGTCCCACCAAAACTTCGAAAAGTTAATATTTATTGAGTGTAAATATTGAAAAGCGGCGACTCCACACGTCAAAAGCATTCAATTATAACAGTCCCCCGACACGGTCCCGTGTTTCACAGTGGCTGCATCGGGAGGGACCATAGGTTTCAATAAGTTCTGTAAAAAAGAATACAATGTGGTGGAACATATAACAAAAGAGGCTACATAACTTAGAACATTCTTAAAGGTACATACCATTCAAAGCTGTCACGGAACGCGAACGCCCTCATCAGTGTCAACTAGAGATGTGAATCGTGTGCCCGATCGTCTTAACGATCAAAATCGTCTGGCAGGAGAAGAAAATCGTATTTGGCACGATTTTTTAGCTAAAAAAATCGGTTTTTCCGATTAGTGCGCACTAACCGAAAATGATACAATTTGACACTTTTCAGGTCAGTTAAGGTCAGTTTAGGAATGAATATGTATTCCTATTGGCTGCCCTCTTATTTATTCATGTTACCAAGGTTCCCACTGACAATATATGGGGGATGGGAAATGGAAACAGTTGGTAGCTTGACAAAAAAAGTAATGTGATCAGTCAATGTGACTAGAACTTGTGCCCTATCCCTGATACCGGGAGTGTTGTGATCTTCCTGCACGCAGTGCCCTATCCCTGATACCGGGAGTGTTGTGATCTTCCTGCACACAGTGCCCTATCCCTGATACCAGGGGTGTTGTGATCTTCCTGCACACAGTGCCCTATCCCTGATACCAGGAGTGTTGTGATCTTCCTGCACACAGTGCCCTAACCCTGATACCGGGAGTGTTGTGATCTTCCTGCATGCAGTGCCCTATCCCTGCTCAGTGCAGGAAGATCACAACACTCCTGGTATTAGGGATAGGGCACTGCATGCAGGAAGATCACAACACTCCCAGTATCAGGGATAGGGCACTGTGTGCAGGAAGATCACAAAACTCCCAGTATCAAGGATAGGGCACAAGTTTAGTCACATTGACTGTACACATTACTTTTTTTGTCAAGCTACCAACCGTTTCCATTTCCCATCCCCCCAACCATCACCTCAGTGGGAACCTTGGTAACATCAATAAATAACAGGGCAGCCAGCCAATAGGAATACATATTCATTCCTTAACTGACCTGTGTCAATTTGTATCATTTTCTGTTAATGCGCACTAACCCGATTTAACGATTTTTAACGATAAATCGTTAGAATTCCTATTGTATCGTGTTCTTTAACGATTTAAGACGATATTAAAATTATCGGACGATAATTTTAATCGTTGAAAAACGATTCACATCCCTAGTGTCAACCATTTAAAGCGGGGATTTGGCACCAAATCACATTCCATCGCGAGAAACCGGAGCCAGTCCAGAGAAACCGGAACCAATCACATCGAGATACACATCATTCAAACAAGTACCATTCAATCTCTCTGTTGCAGATCAAGGGCACAGCAATGGGGGCTACGATGGCCCCCAGTCTTGCTTGCCTGTACATGGACTATTTTGAAACAACATTGGTTTATCCTTCCGCATAGTATCCCTATAGCCTATGAATGTGTCAGCAAGCCTTGACGTTATGTGTCACTTTCAAGTAGACACTAACCGGTCTTATCAATCATTCACCTTCCTCATTTATTTAATGCAACAAACTATTTTTTCTTTCTTTTCTTTTTTCAATAAATTAAAACAGTCCTCCGTTCCTATTAACCAGAATGACTCTTTCATAATTGGTTGACAGCATTGCCCTACACTGGCCGGTGTTTCGCTGGGTAAGCTTCCTCAGGGGCATGTAGAAATAATTATAACGAGAGCCATATATCTTCTTAGACGGGACCAGACGTCTCAACCATCTTGCAGAAGAAACAAACGTGAGGGAGTCAGTTGGACTGTTAGATGATCGGGGGTTAAAGGGGCACTTAGAGAAGATAAGGCAATCACGGAAAGATTAAATGATTTATTTACTTTGGTGTTTACTGAAGAGGATGTTGGGGAGGCACCCGTACTGGAGAACGTTTTCATGGGTAATGATTCAGATGGACGAATCAAATCACGGTAAACCTAGACGATATGGTAGACCTAATTGGCAAACTGAAGAGTAGTAAATCACCTGCACCAGATGGTATACACCCCAGAGTTCTGAAGGAACTAAAAAATGAAATTTCAGATCTATTAGTAAAAATTTGTAACCTATCATTAAAATTATCCATTGTACCTGAAGACTGGAGGATAGCTAATGTAACCCCAATATTTAAAAAGGGCTCCAGGGGCGATCCGGGAAACTACAGACTGGTTAGCCTGACTTCAGTGCCAGGACAAATAGTGGAAAGTGTTCTAAATATCAAAATCACAGAACATATAGAAAGACGTGGTTTAATGGAACAAAGTCAGCATGGCTTTACCCAAGGCAAGTCTTGCCTCACAAATCTGCTTCACTTTTTTGAAGGAGTTAATAAACATGTGGATAAAGATGAACCGGTAGATGTAGTATACTTGGATTTTCAGAAGGCGTTTGACAAAGCTCCTCATGAGAGGCTTCTAGGAAAAGTAAAAAGTCATGCGATAGGTAGTGATGTCCTTTCGTGGATTGCAAACTAACTAAAAGACAGGAAACAGAGAGTAGGATTAAACGGACAATTTTCTCAGTGGAAGGGAGTGGAAGGGAGTGGGCAGTGGATCTGTATTGGGACCCTTACTTTTCAATATATTTATAAATGATCTGGAAAAAAATACGACGAGTGAGATAATCAAATTTGCAGACGATACAAAATTGTTCAGAGTAGTTAAATCACAAGCAGATTGTGATAAATTGCAGGGAAGACCTTGTGAGACTGGAAAATTGGGCATCAAAATGGCAGATGAAATTTATTGTGGATAAGTGCAAGGTGATGCATATAGGGAAAAATAACCCATGCTATAGTTACACAATGTTAGGCTCGATATTAGCTGCTACAACCCAAGAAAGAGATCTAGACGTCATAGTGGATAGCACATTGAAATCGTCGGTTCAGTGAGCTGCGGCAGTCAAAAAGCAAGCAGAATGTTGGGAATTATTAGAAAGGGCTCAGGAAACTACCATTTACCTTTTAAGAAGTTTGCCTGTTTCAAATTCCCCATTTCTGTGAAGGAGTTTTGCTGCTTTAACTTTCTCTACTGCCTCTTCTGACTCAGCTGGGCTATTGGGGGCAGAACATTTGCCCCGGAGGGCTGGATGCGCACCTCTGAAGTCACCAGGGAGGAGTAGGAAGGGCTTTAAACCTGGCCCTTCCTGCGGCACGCAGTCGCCGCCGGCGTGTGCCTAAGCCGCGCGGCTTTGCCTGAAAACAAAATTGAAGAGTTTAATTTTGATTTTTGAAGATTTCTTGCTATGACTTGGATGAAGTAGAGGACTCCTGTTTACAAGGTACTGATTTCCTTAAATATATACCTTAATACTGAAAATTTTCCTTAGCCCCCACGAGCTATTAATTTGTAAAGTGAGAGTTAGAGGCAAAGATTCGTTCATATTCTATACCTTGAATAAATACCTATATCCTGAGGTGAGGGTTAATCTTCTAGGTATGCCCCACACCAAAAGGAAGGCTAGGATCAGGGAAATATTAATATCTACCCCTGATCCAGTGCTCTTACAATCAAGAATATCTACGTTCTTTGCTCCAACACTGGGAATGAATCCGGAGGACAGGGCCGCAGTGGTATCTGACTAGGAGCGGGAGCCAGTACTACAGGCTGAAACAATCTTGCTTAGCCCCGGAGCTCCTAACACTCACTCACCATCTGTGCAGTTAAACCAGGAACACTGTGACTCTTTATTGGGGGCAGATAGCCCTGGAAAATCAATATTGCCGGTATTAGCTACAGGAATGAGTGGACAGCAATCTTTTGGGGGGGTGGGGGGGCCCAAGCAGGAGCTGAATATAATTCTTCCATCTGAAATGCCAGAGATAACTATAAGAAAATGCCATATTGGGTCAGACCAAGGGTCCATCGAGCCCAGCATCCTGTTTCCTATAGTGGCCAATCCAGGCCATAAGAACCTGGCAAGTACCCAAAAACTAAGACTATTCCATGTTATCATTGCTAATGGCAGTGGCTATTCTCTAAGGGCCGGATTTTAAAAGGGTTACTCGCATAAGGTACGCGCGTAACCCTTTTAAAACCCTCGGCGGTGCGCGTAAGTCCCGGGGCTTGCCTGGGGGGGCGTGTCGGGAGTGATGTGGTGTTTTCGGGGTGCGTCCGGGGGCATGTTTCCGGCTCGGACCGTTTCAGGGGCGTGGCCGAGTGCCCCGACACAGCGGCCTGTGTCGGGGCCTGGCGCGCCTAAGTTACTACTGCCCAGAGGCAGTAGTAACTTTTAAGATAAAGTAGGGAGGGGGTTTAGATAGGGCCGGGGGGGGGGGGGTGGGTTAGGTAGGGGAAGGTGCCGGGGGGGGTGAATGGAAAGTTCCCTCCGAGGCCACTCCGATTTCAGAGCGGCCTCGGAGGGAACGGGCAGCGCGCGCAGGGCTCAGTGCGGGCAAGGTGCACAAATGTGCACCCCCTTGCGTGCGCCAACCCCCGGATTTTATAAGATACGCGCGGCTACGTACTTTTGTTCGCGCCTGGTACGCGTAGATTTGTAAAATCTACCCCTAAGTGAATTTAATAGCAGGTAATGGACTTCTCCTCCAAGAACTATGGGGGTACTGTGGTTAGCCATAAAGTCTCTTGAGAAAGCAATTGTGGATCTTACTCAGAATATTGGTAGAACACAGCAGAGTTTTTCTTGTTTGGAAAATTTAGTGACCCTGAATAAAACAAGTATAATAAAAACTGAAAAACGTTTAGAACTAATGGAGGTATTTCCACAAAAATATGTTAGATCTGAGTTGATAAATGATAAGAAAATTAAATATCTGGAAAATTCAATTAAATACTTGAATTTCAGGGTTCTAAATTTTCCAATAATTAGGTTAACATATGCTAAGGAAATGTTTAATAGATACCTAGTGAATGTTTTGAAGATGCAAGAAAAGAACTTACCAATAACTTCAAGAATTTATTATTTACCAGTAAAACCTGTTCCTGGTAACTTAGAGGAACAAGGAGTAACTGATAATTCAATTGGTGTCTCTGAGGTTTTAGAGATATCAACTGATACGGAAATAAAAACAAGGGCCACTGTTAGTATCCTTTGTTTTTATAACTGATAGGGACTCTGTCCTAAGATTATTTTTGAAACAGAGACACCAATTATTTTTAGGACAAAAGATTTGGATATACCCGGATCTGTCCAGGTCAATGCAGACCAGAAGGATAGGTTTCTTGAACCTTAGATCTGAGGTAGAAGCAATTGCTGCTAAAATGATTGTAAAGTTTCCTTGTCGATGTGAGATCTTTTTTTCAAACCATAAATGTTTTTTATGAAGTATCTCAGCTCCAGAAGTTCTTGAGCTCCCACACCCCAGTTAGTACAGATTAGCGGTTAGAAGCATGTACTCAGTTAAGACTCCGTGTACTCTCTTTTCTTTTGGATAAACAGTATAGTTTATATCTGATGGATCGCTTGATTTCTTCCATAATAGCTTGTGGATTTCCTATAATAAGAACAGGCAACTTATTTCAGGATAGTGGTTATTACAGAATTATGTAATTGCTTTAAATGCCTGTATTCAAATTTATAATGTAATGTTAGAATATTCTAAGAGTTGAATAAAAATAAAATAAAAAAAAGCAAACAATGTTGGGAATTATTAGAAAGGGAATGGTGAATAAAACGGAAAATGTTATAATGCCTCTGTATCGCTTCATGGTGAGACCACACCTTCAATACTGTGTACAATTCTGGTCGCCGCATCTCAAAAAAGATATAATTGCTCTGGAGAAGGTACAGAGAAGGGCTACCAAAATAATAAGGGGAATGGAACAGCTCCCCTATGAGGAAAGACTAAAGAGGTTAGGACTTTTCAGCTTGGAGAAGAGACGGCTGAGGGGGGATATGATAGAGGTGTTTAAAATCATGAGAGGTCTAGAATGGGTAGATGTGAATCGGTTATTTACTCTTTCGGATAATAGAAAGACTTGGGGGCACTCCATGAAGTTAGCATGTGGCACATTTAAAACTAATCGGAGAAAGTTATTTTTTACTCAACGCACAATTAAACTCTGGAATTTGTTGCCAGAGGATGTGGTTAGTGCAATTAGTATAGCTGTGTTTAAAAAAGGATTGGATAAGTTCTTGGAGGAGAAGTCCATTACCTGCTATTAATTAAGTTGATTTAGAAAATAGCCACTGCTATTACTAGCAATGGTAACATGGAATAGACTTAGTTTTTGGGTACTTGCCATGTTCTTATGGCCTGGATTGGCCACAGTTGGAAACAGGATGCTGGGCTTGATGGACCCTTGGTCTGACCCAGTATGGCATGTTCTTATGAATAATTAAAGTCAAATCCATAAACTATGAAGTTGGAGAGGGATGCTCAAAAGGAAATGTGGAAAAATACTTTTTCACTGCGTGTGGTGAGCATCTGGAATATGTTTCCAGGAGAGATTACAGTTGCAAAACAGTGGCAGAATTCAGACATGCATGGCATAGTTTCAAACATGCCTTAATAATGGAGAGAGGGAGAAGACTACAGACTAAGTAAGACCAGTGACAACATAGTGTAAGCAGGCACAGATTGGTAAACTGGAGGGACCAAGTGGTCCTTTTCTTTTGACATCTTCTATGTTTACTACACAGAGTGGATGTCCAGTTGTAGGATACTGAACTCTCCCATTTACCTTAGCTCAGCCTTCTCTGGGCTGGAGAAAGAATTGGGACTTACAGTCTTTGGAGTTCTTCTTCAGGGATGTTGTTATGACTTTGCTGGATATAACAAGAAGATGTCTTTCTGTTTGATAATCACGAGTTGTTCTCAGCAAGAACACACACTGTGCCGGGGACATTTGGAACAATGGTCTAACTCTTGCAACAATCATTGATCTCGGGTCTGGTACAGCATACCCATTTTCCCAATAGTAATTCTTATACAATTGTAGACAAAAACTCTGTAGCATGGTGGGGAGTTGTGTTATGGTTCTGAGGTGTTTGGAGTGGGTTCTTGGGTACTGTGGTGATGGCCACTCGCACGGGGAGGAGCCCCATGAGGATCCACAGTACTAGGCTAGACTCTAGACACACACAGATATTTGTCTTTTTTATTATACAGCAGAATGTTACCACCAGAGGTGACAGTAGTGAGGTGATCCAGCGGTAGCAGTCCAGGGGCCCTCGGCAGAGGAGACCCGTCTCGTAATGATAGTATAGGGAGTGCAGGATGCAAGTTCCCAGTGCTGATCTGTAGATGAGACAGACTGACAATATTAGATTACTCACCAAGTTGGTAGCTGTATAGATGGAGATCCCAGCAGGCAGGGGCCCTCGGCAGAGGAGACCCGTCTCGTAATGATAGTATAGGGAGTGCAGGATGCAAGTTCCCAGTGCTGATCTGTAGATGAGACAGACTGACAATATTAGATTACTCACCAAGTTGGTAGCTGTATAGATGGAGATCCCAACAGGCACCGAGGCAGGGAGAGCAGGCCCTCGAGGAGCGAGTGACTGAACCCTGATAGGCACCTGAAAGAAAGCAAAGGTCCCCCGAGGAGCGAGTACCCAAGTTAGAGAAATACCCCGAAGAGCTGAGCGAGCTTCCAGCGGCAGCAAGGAAGCGGCAGAGTAGCTTAGACCGGACAAGTCCAATTCTTGCTAACTTGATTTGTTAGCAAACAAAGGGCAAGCTAAATACCCGGATGGCATGATGTCACTCGAGGGGGACGCCACCGAGGTTCCCGCCATGACGTGGATAAAGACGTGGGTGGCATGTGCGTGTGCACCCTAGGAGGCCCTCAAGAGAAACATGGCGGATTGCCTTCCCATTGCCGTTTCGGGGACGCCGGAGAGAGCGACATGCAGACACGGCGGTAGCCATCTTCCCAAGTCTCGCGGGGAGAGCAGAGAGAAAGGTGAGCCTCAGAGGTCAAAGCAGTCTGAGTCCGAAGGATGCAACAAGTTGAAGACACCCTTTCCCTTTTTAGGTGTCTCCTGTACATAGCTGCAGTTTCATGGGGTACATCTTGGAGTTCCTGATGAAGAATATAACTTTTCTTGGTGATAACTCTGGCCACTGCTGGTGAAGGCCAGCACAAGATGAGTCTTGTTCCTGAGTACCAGGTTCTTTCCCTCAATAAAATAGTTTCCTCATTCAATATGGTCCCAGGTTCACTTTCACAATTTCCAGAGTGCTCCATTTTCCCAGAAACCTATCATAAAAATTGCCATACTGGGTCAGACCAAGAGTCCATCAATTTCACTTGATGGACTCAAACCAGCAGTGGCCAATCAAGGTCACATGTACCTGAAAAGATCCAAAAACAGTAGATAAATCCCATGCTGCTAATGCCCAGGGATTGTAGTGGCTTTCCTCAAGTCTACATAGTTAATAAGTTTATTGACTTAACCTCTACAAACTAGTCCAAAGCATTTATTTTTTTGTTATTTAAAGTTTTATTAAATGTTCAATAATATATAACATAGTACTTGAACAAATACAGCATGTAAAGAGTATAAGTACAGTCCAAATCTAGAAAAAGCTGACAGCACTATTCCTGATTTAATCGTTCCCCCCCCCCCCCCCCCCCCCCCCATAAGCGAATAATACACATGGAATCAGTTAAATAAAAAAATGTGCAGGAATAACTCTGACAAACCATATAAAGAACTCACGTATATACTAAATTAAGCATCCCCACAATATTATTCATAAAGATAATACATATTACAAACGGGCAATATTACGAAGCTGAATACCACAGGAAAATTTACACCTATTTATTGTTTAGCCTTACTTATTAATTTGCGGATCCCTTAGTGCATAGAATCTAAGAGTGGTTTCCAGACTTTATAAAACATTGCAAGCCAGTTATGCTTAATAGCTGTCAGGTGGGCTAAGCGATGATGTTCATGAATCTGTTCTAGTTGGTCATTAAGACTCGGGGGGGATCTGCTAGAGAACAATGTCAAGCGATAACAATGCGGGATATTGAAAAAATTTGTAAGCTTAATTTACGCTGAGAAATAGAAAGTCCTGCAATAGGAATATTCAGTAATGTCTCACCTGCATGTTTTTCAGCCGCTTCAACTTCGTGGTATAGACCAGCCACGAAGAACATCAGAGCGGACGCCCTTTCACGGTCCTTCGAGGTCGAAGAGAACCCGGATCCCCCTGGGTATGTGATCGACCCTGCATGAATTATACTAGCCACGTCACGCACCGTTCCTACCGGAAGAACAGTGGTCCCCACTAGGCTTAGTCAACGTGTACTGGAGTGGTCCCATGATTCTCGGGTAGCGGTCACCCAGGTCGGGCCCGAATCCTCATTTTACTCAAACAATACTATTGGTGGCCTCAGATGGACCGGGACGTGAAGGCCTATGTGGATTTGTGCCCCACTTGTGCTCGACAAAAGCCCTTGCTGGAGTGACCTTGGGGGCTGTTACAGGCGTTGCCAGTTTCCAAGGTATCCTGGACCCACCTGTCTGCCGACTTCCTGGTAGACCTTCCTCTCTAGCGGCAACCGCATCGTTTGAGTCATCACTGACCATTTTTCCAAAATGGCTCACTTCATTGCGCTCCCAGCCCTTCTATCTGCCCCGGAGTATCTGCTGTCCTGGGAGAGGTACGGCCCAGAATAAAACTCTTGGGAGCCTGCATCCAACATTTTTGGATAGAAAAACTTCTGCAGAGGTTCCAAGCCGTGTATCAGAGGAAGCCCAAGCCCCTGGGAGTGGGCTTAGAGGAGGGGGTACTGTTGCAACGGTTGGCCGCAGACTTTTATGGCCAACCTCGCTTACCCCCCGCCGAGTCCACCGGGTTTGTGCCACGGATGCAGCCCGGGGAAGCCACCGTCATTGCTCTTCTCCTGCGAGGCAGGACGCCGACGCTCAGCCAGCCACCGCTCTCCCTAGGCACGCACGCGGGGCTCACCTTCCTGCAGCCCCAAATGATGATGACACCCCACGGGGGTGTTTAAGGGCAGCCCTTGCTCCCTAGCCTTGCCTCAGCAACAGGTCGAACTCTTGCGAGTTGGTGAGTTGCTCTGTATGTTCCTGCTCCTGGTCCCGTGTTCCTGTCCCAGATCTGCTCTCCTGTTCCTTGGATTGTTCTTCTGGTATTGACCTCTGTACGTTCTTCTGACTCCACCTGCCAGGCGCCTGTCCTGACCTTTAGCCTGTTTCTTGGATTCGTCTGTCTGCTGCTGGTCCCTGACCTGTCTGACTCTGCTTTCGCCCGTCATCTTCCTGGATTCATCGTTCAGAGATCTGTGCCTAAGTCCAGCCGGCCGCAGCACCCAAGGGCTCAACCTGCGGGGAACGAGGGCTGGTAGTGGTGAAAGTTCAGTTGAATCTCCGCACTGCTCTGTTCCGCCTGCTGATGACAGGGACTTGCAGAAGGGATCCCCTCCTGCAGGTAGCGTCAACCCCGTCTCAGCCCAAGGGTCCACATCTTAACAGCATGTCCCAAGGACTGCGTTGAGAATCCCTGCCCTATACATTGTGGGACTAGACATTAATGTCCCCTGTCTCCTTTACTATTTGTTGTAGTTATTGAGCCATAAGAACATAAGAAGCACCATGCTGAGTTAGACCATTAGCACCATGCTGAGTTAGACCATTAGCCCTGTTGTCAAAGTTTAATTTGTAATAAATTTAAAATATGTAATCAAGATGTAAATTTTTTATTAAAATGGTTTAAATTTGCTTGCTGTATTTTCTGTGGGAGCTAGAGGGCAGCCTTCACCACAAAATATGATCGATGTATGAAATAATTTATTTCAATAAATATTTCAAATCTAAGTAATACAATTTAAAATTCAACCATTAATACTTGTATAAGTACAGTTCATAATATCTCAGGATTGTGAAGAGTAAATAGAGAAAGTGGAGTATCATTTTAGATCCCTATATTCTCAGTCTTCTGCATAAATACTGAGATCTTTGCTAGCCCACTGGGCTAGAATGTCTTTAATCAGTGGGGAGATTTCTGCTCCAGAAACAGATCATGCAGAGATTTTTTTTTCTTTTTCTTATTTAATACAACTTCAAAATGCCCTTTTATATTTGTTGCACTGGAGGTGGACCTGGACCAAGGTGGGGTTGACGCTACCCTCAGGGTTAGGCCCTACGGGTCCCCACCGTCGGTAGGCAGAACTGGCTGATTGACGGAGGCTGGCTGGAGCTTTGCCAATACCAACCCTCGTTCCCCGCAGCTTGAGCCCTTGGGTACCGGGGCCAGCTGGTCTTAGGTGGGCCTCCATCTGAGGTCTTCCCGGAGGCGATGAGTGAATCAGCCAGGGGCCAGCAACGGTGACTGAGAACAGAGAACAAGTCCAGACGTGGCTGAGTCCAGGATACCCAGGCGCCAAAGGAAACTCGGAACAGACAGGGGGTGCCCGAGTAAGAACAGGCCGGAGCCTGAAAGGCCAAGTCCAGAGTAGGTTCAGCAGAGGCGTGGTAGAGCAGACTGGAGTCTGGGCAGGCAGCAGGCGAGGAGGTGTGGTAAACGAAGACAGGTCAAAACCGGAGTCAAGCAGAGGATGGTTAGGCAAGGCAAAGGTCGGTCCAGGAGTCAAGCAAGAACATAGTCAGAAGAAGCAGGGGTCAAGCCAAGTATCAGTCAGAAGCGTAGACAAACAAGGAGGACGCGGGACTCAGGAGCAGGAACCAGGTACCAGGAGTAAGGCAGGATCAGGAATCAGGAAAACAGACGAATCAGGAACAAACCAGGAACGCAGGAACAAGCAACTAAGCACACGACTAGCATGGAGACCTGTTGCCAAGGCAGGGAAACACTGGCTGGGCCCGGCCTTATATACCGGGACCCAGTGGCGTCATCATCCGGGGCCGTGGGATGGTTTCCTGCCGCAGCCCCATTAAAAGTAGCCTGGTTACGCACGCACCTAAGGAGAGGCGTGGCACAAGACAGCGGCATCTCCCCGCGGAGCTGGAACATCCACGGAGGAGTTTGGAGCAGCAGGAGCAGCCCGAGCACGGAGGTGGCTACCCATGGCCGCAAGAGGTGGAACCAGGCACTACTGTGCCTGGTTCCACCTCTTGCGGCAAACATGGGTAAGTGGGTCCGACCACGGGCCCGCCACAGCCGGCACATGCGACAGTCCCCCCCTTACGCCCCCCTCTTGGAGGTCTGGGTTTGCCCGGATGGGCATGATGAAAGTGGAGGAGAAGCCTTTTATCCAGGATATTGCGCGCAGGCTCCCAAGAATTTCCTTTTGGGCCGTACCCCTCCCAAGAAAGGAGGTACTCCCACTGGCAACCCCATACAGCGGACGTCAAGGACCTCTTGAGCTTTATAAGTGGTATCAGATTCAGCAACCAGATGAGATGGCTCAGGTGCCTTACTGGAAGGCCAGGAAAGGACCACAGGCTTCAATGAGGACACGTGGAAGGTATTATGTATACCCAGGGTTGGTGGTAAACGGAGCTGATAAGTAACTGATCTAGTTTGACGGGTAACCAGAAAAGTTCCGATATACCGTGGAGAAAATCTCTGGGAAGGCACTTTAAGACGAATGTATCGTGTACTCAGCCAGACCTTCTGGCCCGTTTGAAATTCTAGAGCAGGACGTCGATGGGCATCTGTAAACATCTTGGCTCGAGCCGTTGCCTGACACAAATGCTGATTTGTTTGGAACCCTAAGTGCCTTGAGGACGTCTGCTGTGGCATGAGCGGCTGGCGAGGGCACAGTCAATGGGATAGGTAGTGGAAGCCGGAGCTGCCTGCCATACACGATGGTGAACGGAGATACTCCAGTAGTTGCGGCAATGTGGGAGTTGTGGGAAGTAGTTTTGCCCAATTATCCTGCTGATCATTGATGTAGGCATGCAGGAATCCTTTGAGGGAGTGATTCATTCGCTCGGCTTGGCCATTGGCCTGTGGGTGATAGGCCGTAGTGAGGCTGATGTTGATGCCGAACTTGCTGCCCATGGCACGCCAGTAGCGAGTGACAAACTGGGGACCTCTGTCCGAAGTTATATCCAGAGGTAGGCCATGTAGGCAGAACACATGTAGGAAGAAGAGGCATGCTAATTCTGGAGCTGAAGGAAGGCCAGGCAGTGGAACAAAATGGGCCATTTTAGAAAATCTGACTATAATAACACAAATGACTGTTTCCCTTAGAAGGAGGTAAATCCATGACAAAGTCCGTGGAAAGATGCGTCCATGGCTCCTCCGGAGCAGGAAGCAGTTGGAAAAGGCCCCAAGGTCGACCCGCGGGGGGTTTCTGCTGGGCACAAATATTTGAGGAATCAACGTAGGCTCGGGTATCGTCGACCATAGTAGGCCACCAATAGAATCTTTGGAGGAGAGAGAGTGTCTGTGCACGTCCCGGGTGACCAGCGAACTACAGTTTTCCTGGCTGGGGCAGAGAAGGTAGCTGATAGGCAGATACATGCAGGATGAATAATGTGACTAGGTTCTTCAGGGATGTCTTCAGATTCGAAGGAGTGAGACAGGGCATCCACCCGGAGATTCTTCTCTGTGGGGCGATATCAGAGTTCAAAATTAAACCTGGAAAAGAATAACACCCAGTGGGCCTGGCGCGCATTAAGATGCTGGGCATGATTCAGGTGTTCAAGGTTTTTATGGTCTGTAAAGATCATGAACTTATGTTGGGCACCCTCTAACCAAGGGCGCCATTCTTCCAGAGCAAGCTTGCCCGCAAGTAACTCCTTATCTCCAATACTATAGTTCTGCTCTGCGGAGGAGAACTTGCAGGAGAAAAAGGAACAGGGGGTTAAAGTTCCCTGCGCTGAGTGCTGGCTTAGTACCGCCCCAGCCCCTATAGCGGAGGCATCCACTTCAACTATGAAGGGGAGATTCGGGTCCAGATGATGCAGACAGGAACCAGCGAGGAAGGCGTCTTTGAATCGTTGGAAGGCGGCAAGGGCCTCGGGAGACTAGTTCCGGGTATCGCTGCCTTTACGGGTCATGGCCATGAGGAGTGCTGCCAGTGTAGAGTAATTAGCGATGAAATGGTGATAATTTGTAAATCCTAGAAATCGCTGTAGTGTCAAAGGCCCACTGGCTGAGGCCATTCTTGTATTCCCTTGAGCTTATTCAGATCCATGGAGAATCCTTGCTGTGAAATCATGTACCCCAAAAAGGGTAAGCTGGATTGCTTGAAGAGACACTTGTCCAATTTAGCAAATAGATGGTTCTCACGAAGTTGTAGGAGGACCGTGCGAACATCAGTACAATGGGAAGATAAGTCCTTGGAAAAAATAAGGATGCCGTCTAGGTACGTAACAACTTTGACGTCCAGGAGGTCTCGGAAGATTTAATTGATCATACACTGGAATACAGCAGGGGCATTACCTGGTATTCATAATGTCCATCGCTGGTATTAAAAGCTGTTTTCCAGATGTCCTCAGGGTGTATACGTACTAGGTTATAGGCCCCACATAAGTCCAGCTTTGTAAAAATGGACGCCCCTTGCAGGCGGTCGAACAACTCGGTGATCAAGAGCAATGGGTACTTGTCCTTACAAGTTATAGTGTTCAGGCCATAATAATCAATGCATGGCCTCAAGGACCCATCCTTCATGACAAAGAAAAAGCCCGCATCGGCACGAGAAGTTGAGGGTCAGATGAACCCTTTAGCCAGATTCTCTCGAATATATTCTGACATGGCATAGGTCTTCGGCTGCGATAAGGGATAGATCCAGCCTCGAGGGGGTGTAGTACCAGGCAAAGGTTCGATAGGACAGTCGAAATTACGGAGAGGCGGAAGGATGTCAGCCTTTTGCTTCGAGAAGACATCTTCAAAGTCCGCATATGGAGGCGGAATGCCAAGAGTAGTGGTCACCAGAGGAACTGCAGGAGGTGGTGTCACCTTTTTCAAACAGGTCAGATGACAAGCTGGGCTCCACTTGGAGAGCTGAAGGACTCCCCAGTCAAACTGGGGAGAGTCACGCTGGAGCCAAGGTAATCCTAGAACCACCGGGTGAATTGATTTTTCCAAGACGAGGAGTTGCACCTCTTCTTCATGGAGAGCACTGGTGAGAAGATGAACTGGCTCGGTCACCAGGGAGATTCGGCCGGGGCATCAGCTCACTAGATGGATGCAATGCAGAGAGAAGTTTCCAACGGATAGGTAGATATACCCAGGAGTTGCACTAAATCCTTGAGTATGAAGTTCCCTCCTGCTCCGGAATCTATCAGAGCAAGGACAGGGAAGGAACGGGAGTCCCAGGTTAATGTAACTGGTAACAAGAGTTGAGGGGCCGGTGAAGTAGCGCCCAAGTTCAGGACCCCTACTGAACTTAGGCTCGGAAGTTTCCCGGACGGACTGGACAAGACTGGAGACTGTGACCAGGAGCTCCACAGTAAAGGCATAGGCCCAACTGCCTCCACCAGAGGCGTTCCTCCGGGGACAAGCACCCGCGACCCAACTGCATGGGCTCTTCTGCTTTCAAAAGAGATGGGACTCCACAGGAGGCAGAGTCCGTGGTAGGTGGTGAGCGGGAACGCTCCAAGATAGGTCGTCTGGGTGTCCGAACCTCGCGGTGGTGCTCTTGGAGGCGATGGTCGATGCGGCCTGCCAAATCAATGAGGTCCTCAAGGGAGGACAGTAGCTCCCGGGCCGCTAGCTCATCTTTGAGCTGGGAGGATAGCCAGTCCAGGTAGATAGCTCTAAGGCAGTCTTCTTGCCAGGACAATTCTATAGCAAGAGTTTGGAATTCAATGGCGTAATCGTATAGAGCTCGTTGACCTTGCCGTAAGTGGAGAAAGTTGGTGCTTGCCATAGCCTCCTGTCCAGGATCATCAAAGATCCGATGGAAGACAGCCACAAAGCGCGATAACTCTTGTAAGAGCGAGTCAGAGTGCTCCCACAGGGGGGAGGCCCATGCCAACGCCTTACCCTCAAGACAAGACAGGATGAAGGTAACCTTCGTGAGTTCATCTTGGAAGATGGAGGACTGCAGGGCAAATTGCATGTAGCATTGGTTAATGAACCCTCTGCAGAGCTTGGAGTTCCCATTGAAGCGGGGTGGAACGGGTAGGGCCAACAGAGCCCCATAAGGCGAGGGTGATGGCTGATGGCTGGCTGGAAGTGGTGCTGGAACTGGAAGGCCCATTTGGGCGTCGAGCCGGATGTGGAGACGCTCGATGGAGTAGGCCACTGCCTCGTGGAACCGCTGTTGCTCTTGCCTGGAATGGCCTGAAGGGCGGATAGCTCCCCCCCCCGAGTCCATGGCCTTGGCAACCTGTTGCACCGGAAGCGGACCCTTGGACCGTGGGGCTGACGCTACCTGCAGTGCAGGCCCTACTGGTCCCCACTGTCTGTAGGCGAAGCTGGCTGATTGACAGAGGCCGGCTGGAGCTTCACCAATAGCAACCCTCGTTCCCTGCAGGTTTAGCCCTTGGGGAACCAGGGCCAGCTGGTCTTAGGTGGGCCTCCGTCTGAAGTCTTCCCGGAGGAGATGAGTGAATCAGCCAGGGGCCAGCAGTGGTGACTGAGAATGGAGAACAAGTCCAGACGAGGCTGAGTCCAGGAGACCTGGTCTAACCAATGGTCCATCAAGTCTAGCATCCTATCTCTGGCAGTGGCCAGTCCGAGTCATTTTGAAGCACCCATCAGATACCAAATAGGAAAGCTCATTTCATGCTGCACATTCTCAGAAGTTCAAGACACTCAAGCCTATCCAGCCCTCTAGAAACTTAATACACCTATTTTTGCTAGCCAGCCCAGGAACTGCGTATATACTTGGGCTAGATTATACTGATCCATTTTTGCTAACATGCTCAGAAACTGTGTGCATACTTGTGCTGAACTATACTAACCAATGATGCTAGCAAGTCCAGAAGCTGTGCAGACCTAGTTTTGCAGACCAACTGTGTTTCGAATACCAGTGCTGAATTTGTGGAGGTGTTGTACTAGACAACGCAAACTGTGTTTAGATACTGGTTCTTTGGATTTTACTGTAAAATTTCATACTAGCTCAGGAATGGTATTTTGGTTGCTGACGATGGCAACTTCAGCCCTTCATGAAAGTTAACATAAGGGCCACCAAGACCTAATTTTCTTTTTTGAGTTAACCTACATTAAAGGAGAATAATATGTAGAAGCACATTCTGTGCTCTCCAATACCAAAAGATAATGCTGCCTGTGAGATGAATTGTCACAGTATACAATGCTCAGTTCTGTATTGGGGGATCTTGAAGCCACTGAACAATACATTGAAATCCTCAGCTCAGTGTACTGTGGTGGTTAAAAAAAGCAAATAGAATGTTTTGAATTATTCAGAAAGGAATGGAGAATAAAACTGTGAATATATTAATGTCTCTGTATAAATCTATGGTGCAACTGTACCTTAAGTACCGTGTGCAGTTCTCGACACCCCCTTTTCTAAAAGATATACTGGAACTAGGAAAGTAACAGAAAATTTAAAGAAAAATGATAAAGGGGAGGGAATGACTCCCTTATGACAAAATGTTAAATAGGTTAAGGCTCTTTAGCTTGGAGAAGAGAGATGACATAGGTATACGATAGAGGTTTATATAAAAAATCATGAGTGGTGTGAAACAGGTAAATTGTAAGAGTAAATTACCATTTCCTAACAGTGTTAGCAAATTGAAAACAAATTTGAGACAGTATGTTTTCAGTCAATACAGAGAGTCAAGCTGTATAATTTGTTGCCTGGAAATGTGATCAAAGTTAATATCATAACTGGCTTTAAAAAAAAGTTTGGAGACATTTCTGGAGGACAGGCTTAGGTATCGCCACCTTCTACAAATGAGTGTGCAATAGGGAGGTGATCTTGTAGGTACTTCAAGCGACCCGGATTAATCTCAGTTGAACACAATGTAAGGTGATGAGGAGATAATTATTTGAATTCTTATGTTTTTAATATTGCATATGATACTGACAAATTCATTTTGGATAACAAGAGGCAGCAGATTAGTGGAAGTTTTGATAAGAATCTGAACAGGCCTGGAGCTCTTCAGCAGAAATGCAGACAGCTGATTTTAGCAAAATTACAGAAAACAGACATGAATATATATCTATTTATCTAGCTATATATCTATATATTAGATATACAGTATTCATGGTCAGTACCCTATAAACCGAGCATCCATTTGGGACATTGTACATGAAGTTCTTATACAGGGCTTTGAACATATAAAGATCCAATCAACAAATCAACAAGTGCTCTTAACTGAACAAGACCAAGAGTCCATCAAGCCCAGCATCCTGTCTTGAACAGTGGCCAATCCAGGCCATAAGAACCTGGCAAGTTCCCAAACACTAAGAAGATCCCATGCTACTGATGCTAGTAAAAGCAGTGGCTATTTTCTAAGTCAACTTAATTAATAGTAGGTAATGGACTTTTCCTCCAAGAACTTATCCAATCCTTTTTTATACCCAGCTACACTAACTGCACTAACCACATCCCCTGGCAACAAATTCCAGAGTTTAATTGTGCGCTGAGTGAAAAAAAAACTTTCTCCGATTAGTTTTAAATGTGCCACATGCTAACTTCATGGAGTGCCCCCTAGTCCTTTTATTATCTGAAAGAGTAAATAACAGATTAAAATTTACCCGTTCTAGACCTCTCATGATTTTAAACACCTCTATCATATCCCCCCTCAGCCGTCTCTTCTCCAAGCTGAAAAGTCCTAACCTCTTTAGTCTTTCCTCATAGGGGAACTGTTCCATTCCCCTTATCATTTTGGTCGCCCTTCTCTGTACCTTCTCCATCGCAACTATATCTTTTTTGAGATGCGGCGACCAGAATTTTACACAGAATTCAAGGTGCGGTCTCACCATGGAGCGAACAGAGGCATTATGACATTTTCCGTTTTATTCACTATTCCCTTTCTAAATTCCCAACATTCTGTTTGCTTTTTTGACTGCTGCAGCACACTGGACCGACGATTTCAATGTGTTATCCACTATGAAACCTAGATCTCTTTCTTGGGTGGTAGCTCCTAAAATGGAACCTAACATTGTGTAACTATAGGATGGGTTATTTTTCCCTATATGCATCACCTTGCACTTATCCACTTATTGGATGCCCAATTTTCAAGTCTCACAAGGTCTTCCTGCAATTTATCACAATCTACTTGTGATTTAACTACTCTGAATAATTTTGCATCATCTGCAAATTTGATTACCGCACTCGTTGTATTTCTTTCCAGATTATTTATAAATATATTGAAAAGTACAGGTCCCAATACAGATCCCTGAGGTACTCCACTGCCCACTCCCTTCCACTTTTCAAAGCATCTAAGAAGAATATTGTTGCGTGTTCCGGCCGCAGCAGGCCCACGGTCGGGCCCACTTACCCCCGTTTGCCTGCTCCAGCCTGGTTCTACCTCTCTTGTGGAAGTGGGTAGCCGCCTCCGTGCTTGGGCTGATCCTGCTGTTCCAGCTCCTCCGTGGATGTTCCAGGTCCGCGGGGAGACGCTGCCGTCTCACGCCACGCCTCTCCTTAGGTGCGCGCAACCAGGCTACCTTTAAAAGGGATGTGGCGGGAAACCACCCTGCAGCCCCGGATGATGACGTCACTGGGTCCCGGTATATAAGGCCGGGCCCAGCCAGTGTTTCCCTGCCTTGGCAACAGGTCTCCACGCTAGTCGTGTGCTTAGTTGCTTGTTCCTGGTTTGTTCCTGCTTCGTCTGTTTTCCTGATCCTGCCTTACTCCTGGTATCTGTTCCTGCTCCTGAGTCCCGCATCTTCCTTGTTTGTCTACGCTTCTGACTGATACCTGGCTTGACCTCTGCTTCGTTTGACTACGTTCTTGCTTGACTCCTGGACCGACCTTTGCCATGCCTAACCATCCTCTGCCTGACTCCGGTTTTGACCCGTCTTAATTTACCACACCTCCTCGCCTGCCCAGACCCCAGTCTGCTCTACCACGCCTCTGCTGAATATACTCTGGACTTGGCCTTTCGGGCTCCGGCCTGTTCTTACTCGGGCGCCCCCTGTCTGCTCCGAGTTTCCTTTGGCGCCCAGGTTTCCTGGACTCAGCCTCGTCTGGACTTGTTCTCCGTTCTCAGTCACCACTGCTGGCCCCTGGCTGATTCACTCATCTCCTCCGGGAAGACTTCAGATGGAGGCCCACCTAAGACCAGCTGGCCCTGGTTCCCCAAGGGCTAAACCTGCGGGGAACGAGGGTTGCTATTGGTGAAGCTCCAGCTGGCCTCCGTCAATCAGCCAGCTTCGCCTACAGACAGTGGGGACCAGTAGGGCCTGCCCTGCAGGTAGCGTCAGCCCCACGGTCCAAGGGTCCGCTTCCGGTGCAACAGGTTGCCAAGGCCATGGACTCGGGGGGAGCTATCCGCCCTCCAGGCCATTCCAGGCAAGAGCAACAGCGGTTCCACGAGGCAGTGGCCTACTCCATCGAGCGTTTCTCATTGGAAAAGGGTAAACAGTGGAGTGCCTCAGGGATCTGGACTTGGACTTGGACTTGGATATATATATATATATATATATATGAGATCTGGAAAGGAATACACGAGTGAGGTTATCAAATTTGCAGATGATACAAAATTATTCAGAGTAGTTAAATCACAAGCAGATTGTGATACATTACAGGAGGACCTTGCAAGACTGGAAGATTGGGCATCCAAATGGCAGATGAAATTTAATGTGGACAAGTGCAAGGTGTTGCATATAGGGAAAAATAACTCTTGCTGTAGTTACACAATGTTAAGTTCCATATTAGGAGCTACCACCCAGGAAGAAGATCTAGGTATCATAGTGGATAAAAGCGTCGGCTTAGTGTGCTGCAGCAGTCAAAAATGCAAACAGAATGTTAGGAATTATTAGGAAGGGAATGGTTAATAAAACGGAAAATGTCATAATGCCTCTATCGCTCCACGGTGAGACTGCACCTTGAATTCTGTGTACAATTCTGGTCGCTGCATCTCAAAAAAGATATAGTTGCGATGGAGAAGGTACAGAGAAGGGCAACCAAAGTGATAAAGGGGATGGAACAGCTCCCCTATGAGGAAAGGCTGAAGAGGTTAGGGCTGTTCAGCTTGGAGAAGAGATGGCTGAGGGGGGATATGATAGAGGTCTTGAACGAGTAGATGTGACTCGGTTATTTACACTTTCCAATAATAGAAGGAATAGGGGGCATTCCATGAAGTTAGCAAGTAGCACATTTAAAACTAATCGGAGAAAATTCTTTTTTACTCAACGCACAATAAAGCTCTGGAATTTGTTGCCAGAGGATGTGGTTAGTGCAGTTAGTGTAGCTGGGTTCAAAAAAGGTTTGGATAAGTTCTTGGAGGAGAAATCCATTAACTGCTATTAATCAAGTTTACTTAGGGAATAGCCACTGCTATTAATTGCATCAGTAGCATGGGATCTTCTTAGTGTTTGGGTAATTGACAGGTTCTCATGGCCTGGTTTGGCCTCTGTTGGAATCAGAATGCTGGGCTTGATGGACCCTTGGTCTGACCCAGCATGGCAATATTCTTATATTCTTATGCTGCTGGATTTCCTATTTGAATAGCTGCTGAACATTCTTTAGTTTAATATTTACATGCCATTACCTTGTATTTTTACATTTTGGGGTGATAATGGGTTTATGTCTAAATTTCCTGAAGCTTCAGCTATCAACCTAGTCTTTAAAAAGGAAAGATTAGATTTTGCTTTTCTGTAGTCCTGGGGGATACTGCCAGAGCTCTGAGGATGAAACAGAACGTCTTGACTGAGTAGGACTACTTAACCTACATCAGTTAAATCCGTGTTTCCTAATCAATGTGCCATGATACACTGGTGTGCCTTCAGACCTAATTAGGTGTGCCACAGAAAAATCACCTCTGCCTGATGCTTAGGTCCAGACCAGCATCAAGGTTTTGCTTTCAGCATTCCCCAGCAGCAAAAGACACCAGTGATGGCTCTTAAACAAGAGCTCTTTTCTGAGCACGTGTGGTCTTCCATGCCTCCTTTCTGTTCACAGCATAAGCTCCTCCAAATGTAGGAATTAATGAGTGGCATGCAGGGCATGTCCACCTCTCTCACCACTAAGCTACCACTTCACAGCAGTTGATTTCAGTTACTGGAAGCCCGCTCCATTGTGACGGGTCCATGTATGTCTCTATCCCCCCTCTCTCCCTTTATTTTAAAATTTGGAAGAGAGGCTGGGACTTTCAGTGCTCCCTTACTCTTCTTGGACCATTTGAGTCCTCTTCATATCTACACTGCTTGCTCTCTGGAGGCTGGTGTGCCACACAATGTTTTCATTAATTTAGGTGTGCCTAGAACTTGAAACAGTTGGGAAGCACTAAATTAAACATTACATATATTCTTAAACCACATCCCTAAAATAAGAGATGGCTTGATTAGGCTGCTAAGGCTAGCTAGCCTGCACTTCAAAAGCTTATGGACTCTTTTTACAAATTTTGTTTGCTCCTTATGTTGACATTAAAGTGTGCCTCAAGGTTTCTTCACTACGCTTTCTACAGTGTGCTGCATTCTAAATGGTCGCTAACAAACCAACAGGCTTATTACAGCTAGCCACTAATATATTTGTCTAATATTTCACCTACAATTTGTTTATTTACCTTTAGGTCTGCACTTCTAGCTTAGCAAATCTATTATAAGGCTAATTTTGGTTGGTCTTAGGACTAAAAGGTGGTATATAGAGTTGGCAATCTTCTTTGACAACAAAATCAAAAACCTACTTGCCCCCCTGGCAACATCCACACTTCATCAAACCCCTCGCAACCACCAAGCCAAAATCCTTCACCAACTATCCACAGACGCTAGAATCTCTTGAACCTACATCATCCCTGGAAATAGAATCGATAATCAAGAAAATGAAACCTTCTTCACACCCATTGGACCAAATACCGATCAAACCTCTTCTCACCATTCCTAACACCATTGCTAAACCTCTGGCAGACATCATAAATTGCTCCCTCAATCAAGGATCTGTCCCTGACTCTTTAAAAATTGCTTCGCTGAAAACCTTACTAAAAAAACCCAACCTGGACCCAGCCAACCCTGTAAATTTCCTCCCCATTGCAAACTTACCTTTTATAGCCAAGCTAATGGAAAAGATTGTCAACATCCGACTCACAGACTACCTTGACTCTCACAATATTCTCTACCCTTCTCAGTTCGGATTCAGGAAACTCCTAAACACAGAATCCCTCCTTCTTTCTTTAACGGACAACATCCTGATGGGCCTTGACAAGGGACAATCATACCTTCTAGCCCTACTCGATATTTCCGCGGCTTTCGACACTGTAAACCATTCTATCCTCATCAACCGTCTAATGGAAATAGGCATCTCTGGCTCTGCACTGCTCTGGTTCAAATCCTTCCTGAACAACAGGCCCTACAAAGTTAAAATAAATGACAAAGAATCCCACCCCATTCCTTCAAAACAAGGAGTACCACAGGGCTCTTCACTTTCCCCTACCCTGTTCAATATATATCTACTCCCTTTATGCCAGCTACTCAATAGCCTCAACCTCACCCATTTTATATACGCGGACGATGTGCAAATCATAATCCCCATCTCCTCTACTTTAAAATTTTGGAACAACTGCTTACACGCCATCAACCTTCTTCTCTCGAGTCTCAACCTGGTCCTTAATACGTCCAAAACAGATTTTCTGGTTATCTCCCCTAGCGATAACAACCCCTTCGCCAACACTAGCAAGCCAGGTTAGAGACCTTGGGGCCACCCTTGACTCTAGAATGAATTTCAAAAAGTTCATTAACGCTACAACCAAAGAATGCTTCTTTAAGCTACAGGTCCTGAAGCAGCTAAGACCGCTCTTACACTTCCAGGATTTCTGTTCAG
The DNA here is from genome assembly GCF_901001135.1 of Rhinatrema bivittatum. Classification (NCBI taxonomy): domain Eukaryota; kingdom Metazoa; phylum Chordata; class Amphibia; order Gymnophiona; family Rhinatrematidae; genus Rhinatrema; species Rhinatrema bivittatum. The sequence goes on from NC_042618.1 coordinate 291,077,443, forward strand.
TGCTTCAAGCCATACTGTTTTCAAAGATCGACTATTGTAATGCTCTACTACTCGGTCTCCCCGCCTCTTCTACTAAACCTCTACAGTTGCTGCAAAACGCAGCGGCCAGGATCCTTACAAACACGTCGTAAGGACCACATCACACCAATCCTAAAAATCCCACACTGGCTACCCATCCAATATAGAATATAGAAACATAGAAATGACGGCAGAAGAAGACCAACCGGTCCATCCAGTCTGCCCAGCAAGCCTTACACTTATTTTTCTCATACTTAACTGTTTCTCTTGGCTCTTAGTAACCTTATGTTCTAATTCCCTTTTCACCCCCACTATTAATGTAGAGAGCAGTGATGGAGCTGCTTCCAAGTAAAATATTAAGTTTGATTAGTTGGGTAAGCGGTAGCATAGCTCTCTGCCATGAAGCAGAGGGCAATGCTGGAAATGTGTGAAGTATCAGTTTTTCTTTTCCCCTGTCATTGAAGCAGGGAGTCATGCCGGACATGCACCGAAAGTGAAGCATGCCTTGAAAGTCACATTAACTATCATCAAATATTGAAAAGCCTAATAATTGGTAATGCCTATAGCCCATGAACCCATCCCTGTTTTTTTCTTTTTTTCTTTTTTTCTTTTTTTTTTTTTTTAATTGGGAGATGGATGCCCTTCATCCTTCTACTCAGTGAAGGTGGACACCTACCATTGGCCACTGGCATCCCGCTCCGTGAATGCCTCTGTGGCTACTGCCGCTCCATGCAGTGTTTTACTACCTGCTCTTTATATGCGTCCTCTAGAACTGATGGATCCCATCCCTGTTTTTTCTTTTTTTCTTTTTTTTTTTTTAATTGGGAGATGACAGCCCTCCATCCTTCCGCTCCGTGAAGGTGGACACCTACCACTGGCCACTGGCATCCCGCTCCGTGAATGCCTCTGTGGCTACTGCCGCTCCGTGCAGTATTTTACTATCTGCTCTTTATATGCGTCCTCTAGACCTGATGGATCCACAATGTTTATCCCATGCCCCTTTGAAGTGCTTCACAGTTTTGGACTTCACCACTTCCTCCGGAAGGGCATTCCAGGCATCCACCACGCTCTCCGTGAAGAAATTCTTCCTGACATTGGTTCTTAGTCTTCCTCCTTGGAGCCTCAGCTCGTGACCTCTGGTTCTGCTGATTTTTTTCTGTTGGAAAAGGTTTGTCGTTGTCTTTGGATCGTTAAAGTTTTTCAAGTATCTGAAAGTTTGAATCATATCACCCCTGCTCCTCCTTTCCTCCAGGGTGTACATATTTAGATTCTTCAATCTCTCCTCGTATGTCAACCGATGAAGACCCTCCACCTTCCTGGTCGCCCTTCTCTGTACCGCTTCCAACTTGTCCTTGTCTCTTTGTAGATACGGTCTCCAGAATTGAACACAGTACTCCAGGTGAGGCCTCACCAAGGACCTGTACAAGGGGATTATCACTTCCCTTTTCTTACTCGATATTCCTCTCTCTATGCATCCCAGCATTCTTCTGGCTTTTGCAATCGCCTTGTCGCATTGTTTCGCCGACTTCATACTCTTCAAGGCTCTCACCATCATCCACAAATCCGTCTACCAGCAATCCACACTCCAACTCGCCATCCCTCTCGAACTACATACTTCCGCAAGGCTGATCAGAACCGCCTACAAAGGTTCGCTCAAGGCCCCCCCCCCCCAAAAAAAATCCTCGGTTCACAACTCTATTCACAAGAGAGCACTTTCGACAGCAGGTCTGCTCCATTGGAATTCGCTTCCCCCAGATATACGCCAGGAACAATGCCATCTCTCCTTCAGAAAGAAACTGAAAACCTGGCTGTTCACACAAGCTTACCGTTGAAGGAACCTCTATCAACCAACATTGACTCTCACCCTTCGACCTCTTCCCTATTCCCTCCCCCCTCCCCGTTTCCAGTCCCTGCCCTGACTGCTCACCTCCCCATGTCTCCTCCTCCCACAGGATATATTATGTTAATAATCGCCTAGGATAAATCTCTGTTTATGTCTCACTACTCTATTGGTTTTCGTTGGTTATTTTATCACTCTCCAGTTGTTATCGTTTAAAATCTTTCCTGTCTTCCATCTCCCATGTTTTCACTCCCTGTTTAATGTAACTTTACCTTCTACTTAGTTGTTAATTGGTTTCCCCGGTTCTATTGTAAACCGGTACGATAAGACCTCGTCTTGAGTATCGTTATAATAAAAGAATTTAAATAAATAAATATAAATTAGTTTAAATAATTTTCCATCATAACCTAGCCAGCTAGGTTGTGTCTGAAAATTAGTCTAAATCTAGCCCGCTAACTTTTAGGACTGCTTTAATTGCGCTCATGGTTCATCAGCTAAGTCTTCCCCCTTAATGCTGGAAACATGTCCATGGATTCTCACTTTTTAGCAGCTAAATGTAGCCTCCTAGTGAAACTAGGTGACTGAATATAGTCACTGTACTCCACAGACTGTACTCCACAGACTAATTGTTGACCCCAAACAATGTTTTATTTGTAATAGAGATTTTGATTTAAATCTATAACTTGAAGCAAAAGCTTTCATCTGTTTCCATTTGCTCTCCATTTTCTCTTCTAGGCTATAGTGTTATCAAAGTTTAGATAAAGTTACACAGAACTTGAAGATTCCTGGCTCTATCTTCCAAGAAACAGCAGTGTTCTCTCAATAATAGACATCTCAAGAAATTGAGAGGTCATGGGATAGGAGGCAGTGTCTGGTTGTGGATTGGTAACTAGATAAAAGACAGAAAATAGAGAGTAGGATTAAATGATCAGTTTTCCAAATGGAGAAGGGTTGTTAGTGGAATGCCCCAAGGGTCTGTACTGGGACCTGTGCTGTTTAGGGAACAGCGAGTGAATTGACCATATGTGCAGGTGACACAAAATTGTTTTGAGTTGTTAAAACAGCAAGGAACTGCAGAAAGACATTGTGAGATTAGAAGACTCGGCATCTAAATTTCAGATGCAATTTAATGTGGACAAGTGCAAAATAATGCATGTAGGGACATCCACGGCTTATAGATAGAAACTAGAAATAGCGCTTTTCTACCGCTGCCCCCTACATTCTGGAACTCTCCCTGAAGCTTGCACTTGGCAGGTTGTACAAAGACTTTTAAATCTTTAACGACTCTACTCTTTAAACAGTCCTACTTTTGAACAAATCAGAACATTCTTTAGGAAGGCATTGTTATATTTTTTTGGCTTACGTTAACTTCAGCACAAAAATAATGTTTGTGTCTTTGTACATCACCTAGTGCACTTAGGCGATATACAAATTTTAAATAAAGGTAAAAATAGTCTCAACTACAGGTACGTGATCCTGGGTTCCAAATTAGGAGTCACCTTGAAATCTTTGACTCTGTCTGTGGCAGCCACCAAAAAGGCAAACAGAATGTTAGGAATTATTTTTGAAGGAATGGGGAGCAAAACTAAGAATATCAAAATGCGTTTGTATAGAACTGTGGTGTGACCAGACCTTGAGGATTATGTGCAGTTTGACATGTCTGCTATGTCAAAAAAGACATAGCAGATAGAAAAGGTACATAGGATGACAAAATTGATAAAGGAGATGGAAAAGCTTCCTTATGGAGAAAGGCTAAACAAATTAGGGCTCTATACTTTGGAGAGAAGAGATGACTGATAGGATATATAATTGAGATTTATAAAATCGTAAGTGGGGTGGATCGGGTAAATGGGGAATGGTTATTTACCCTTTCAAATAACACTAGGAGACACTCCATGAAATCAGCAACCAGCAGATTTAACACACATTGTAGGAAGCATTTTTTCACTCAGTGCACAATTGAGCTATGGAATCTGTTGTCAGAGGATTTTTTCAAGGCAACTAACATAGTGAGGTCCAAAAAAGAGTTGGACAAGTTCCTGAAGGAAATGTCCGTAAATAATTATTAGCCAGATAGGTTTGAAAAGCTATTGCTTAATCCTAGGAGTGAAATACCTAGCAGATCCCAAATAGCTAAGTTAATTGTGATTTTAAATTGGTCACTTTCGGAGACAGGGTGCTGGGTTTGTTGGTCCTTGACCTAATGCAGCATGGCACTTATTTTATTTAATTATTTATTTAAAATGTATATGCCGCAACCAACATTTCTAAGCGGTGTACAATAGACATTCATAAAATCCATTATACATTAATAATACTGAAAACAAAACACATAAAACAACAATAAAATTTGATAAAACTCATCAATACTCATAATAAACACCTTCTTTCTCAATAGTTAGCCCATCAATTCCATCATACTCATGACTGCCTAATGTCTATTTGCCTTCATATTGCTACTAAAACAAGGTACTCAAATTTTAATTTTAATGTATACACTTCAAGTTTTCACCTTAATCAATTTATACAACCTTGTATGTTAAAAAAAAATTAAAAACAGATTTAATCCCAAATAAAAAGTGATGTTAGATGTACTAGCCTCTTCTGACTTATTCACATGTTATTCAGAAAAGGCTTGTGAAAACAGAAAACTATATTTACCATTTTTCTGAATTTTAAAAAATAAGTTTCCTCCTGTAACCCACGAAGCAGCGTATTCCAGAGTTCAGGACCTGGAACGTAAAGGAGTCTTTCATAAGATTCATCCAGCCTTAACAGTCTAAAAGAATGCACATTCAATAAATTCTGGCTCGAAGATCTCAAGGACCTGACTGGATGATAAAATTTCAAAGCAGCATTAAAACTTGCAGGTACAAGGCCATTCAAGCCCTTAAATACCAGCATTATACATTTTGTTCTAATATATTGAATGGTTGCTGGGGTATAATAATAATCATATGCCCCTAGGAATGGAAAAATCTAATAATTGTTACAGAAATGCTAAAGGAAGTACCTTAAAATTTGATTTCAAAATCCACACCTTTAAAGCTGTGAATCTGATTTCATATTATTGCCTAATGCCTACCCTTGCTTTTCCGAAGCTTCTGTTTTCACCATGTCATTTGCATCCACCAGCTTCTTACTTCATTCCAGACTTTGTCTAAGCTTCCTGTCTCTAATACTACTTCCCACTTTATATTCAGTTCTTTTGTGAAACTTTTGTCCACACTATTCCTCTTCCTTCTTTTTGTTATGCAGTCTGCTGTCACGAATCTTCCTTTTCTTTACTCCCTGCTGCACATCTTTGGGGTTGAGCCTCTTATATCCCCTCAGATCATCCTCTTACTATTTTCTTATTGTTCCTTGTTGATAACCAGTGAAGCACAGCACATGTGTAGACATAACGAATGGCAATGTTCTACTATTTGAAGTCTTTTAGGGAATTCATACACTTTGCTGTCATATACATGAGACTGGTATTAGAGAGACTTCAGAGACTTGGTACCATATTAAAACATTAACCCTCCTGAGGCACTTAGCTGTGCAAAAAAATGATTATACGAATGTTCTGTGAGGTCGTAAATGTATTGTTTTCTTCAAGTTCTTTTTCTTTCATTTCACTTTGTGCTGAATAAAGTATGTATATGCTGGATTTATTTTTTTTAATTTGTGAAACAATTTTTACAGTCCAGTCAAAAATAACCAATTGCACAAGCTTAAACCACAGACAAAACCTTATGCTCTCTGTCGACAAGCAGGGCTGAATTAGTCATGACACATGGATGGCGTCCTCCAACAGCACCGAACAGACCCTTTTCTCTTAGTTCATAGAGCTTTTACTCTACTGAGCCCCTCAGTTTTTTTTTTCATCCAGGCATTAGCACAGCCCTATCTCTCTGTTTTTATTTAAATGGTATCCTTTGGTATCTTCAGTTTTCTAAACTATTCCATGCAAGTTAATACTCTGTTAAGGATAGTAACCTGCACAGAGCAGCAGTTACTAACCTTAACAGAAACATGGGAGTGACCTGCAAGGAGCAGCAGTTACTGCCATAAGAAACGATGGGCAGACTGGATGGATCCTTTGGTCTTTTTTTCTGCCGTCATTACTATGTTTTATTCTATTACTATGTTGCCTAGCTGACTTGACAACCCCCCCAAATAGCATTTTTTAAGCTATTATTAAAAAAAAAAAAAAAGTTCACAGAAAATGTCCAGTGCTAAGAAGCCCACCATCAGTGGCTTCAAGGATTGCATGTGTAGTAGGAAATATTACTTTTGGTCTTGATGCTTGTTACTGGTTTCTAGGACCTGTTCACAACCAATCTAACTGCTACCACTGGAGCCCAATGTCTCTGCACTCTCAAAAATCCAGAGCCTGGAATATGGAGGAACTGTGTAAGTCTCTGGAAACCTGCAACCATTCCTCTTCCAGGAGCAGAGCTTCTTCTAGCAACCCAGGCAGAGTTGATCAGGTGCTTCTCAAATATACCTTCCCCCTCATTAGAGCCGGCCTGGGCCTTTCCACTTTATCAGGGTCGAATAAGCCAAAAGAAACACCATTCTTGGATGTTAGCAAGCCCTTCACATGCACTGTGAGGCCAGGGCCAAGTTAAAAGAAAAAGCGTGCCATTTCTTGGAATCGGAGGTGCCGTCAGCAGCGTAGTCAATGCAAGAAGCACCAGTACCATCCATGCATCATTCATCGATGCACTAAGCACCAGAACAGCCAATGCATCAAGCCTCGACACAATAATGCTTCCTTCCTCCACACCTCAAACCTCAGAATGTAAATCGGCACTGACAGTGCAACAGGTCTCAGTGCTGCTGACACAACTGTTCCTCAAATCACCAGTCCCTTTAACCCACTCAGAGAGGATGGGAGATACAGAGGGAGATATGTTCCACTTACAGCCTTCTATTTCAAGGGCAATTTCTCAATTGAGATCTTTGTCTAAAGATACATGTATTTGGTGGTGCCCTTAATTTCTAACTGTTCCTGGAGCAAATATTACAAAGTTCAGAGGGTTTTCAAGAAAATTTCATCTTGCTTTCTGAAGAGGATGTTCCACCTTATATTTGGCCATAGGTCATGGCAGCCCTTGAACCAACTGGCATAGTTGGTGAAGACTTTCTTAGCCTCCTTTGTGGCTAAGGAGAAGAGGGCATACTTCATCTCCTCTAGTGTATTGGATTTGCTCCCTCAAGGAGGCATTTCTTTTAACCCTGAACCAAGGGTTTCTCCATCAGAATCCCCTCGAGGGACTTTGAGTCCTCGTCATTCTCTCACAGCAGAGTCCAGCCTGTCAGGGAATGTTCCCCAGGAATACTCTTCTCCAAGGCAAATGAGGACCTAGTCTCATTTGCTTACATCATCATTGGTGTCCTGGATCAGTGTCCCTTGTCCCCTCGGATCACAGGAATGATTGTCAGGCATCCCCTTTAACCCTCTGTTTGAGCCTCCAGAAAACTTGTCTCTACCTGAGGACCTATTCCAGATTTCTAGATAAGTTAGGTAGGGCACTGGGACTTTACATCCATAAGGACGAGGACCTATGCATGGAAGTCTTCGGCCTGCTCCAGGTTCTGGATACTCCAGTGGAGCTGGCAGCCATTCGATCCTGCAAGAATTACAGATACAAATGTGGAAGAATAGGTCAAATTTCCTGTCTACTGGAACACAGGAAATTGCAAAGTATAGAGTCCAGAAAACCTTGGGATTTGGGGCAATATGTTGGGGTGGAATCAGTGCTGAAGCAAGAAAAGAAAACAAGAATATTCTCTAATATTCCACCAGGGAAAGATCCCGGACTGCTAGACAACTTGGGGAAAAAAAGTGTTACAGAGTTCTATGCTTAATGCTCACATTTCCACACCAGTTCTACATGGTGCAATACTTACATGACTGCATTCAGAAACTGAAACCATTTCTTGCCCCAGCTGAGAGCAACTCTGCATACCCACAGTTTCTCTTAGATGCAGAAGAATGTATATACCATCTTATTTGGTCAGTATACAAAGTGTTTGTATACAAAGTGGAAATGTGAGCATTGACACTATGGCCTGCTTATTGTGCGCCTCAATTGGAGCATGACGGATGGCTTACTTAAGGGCCAGCAGTTAGCATGATGATGTCCACGATAAACTAGTGAATGTTCCCTGCCTAGGAGATCATTTCTTTGGAGACAAACTCAAAGAAAGACTTGCTCAAATCAAGGAGCAATATGTGGGTATCCAGTTGCTCTCAACAGTTAACTTCAAAGTGGCCCTACTTTGCTTTTAAGCGTTCGTACTTTCAGTGGCTCCCATTGTGTCAGATCTAGTGGTACCATGGTCATCCTTTGCTTCTGCAACAGGAGCAACTTCCAGCTCGAGGCCGACACATGAGAGGCACCAACCAAAAGTGGCACAACAGGTTCAACCAAAACCTGGACCAAGTTTTTTACCAACCTCCAAATCTAGTATTCAGCTCCTCAAGTAGTTGTTAGAATTTATCTCTGTTTAGCAGAGTGGCGCAAAATCACCTAGAAATCACGGAGTACTTAAGATTGTGTAATCTGGTTACCTCTAGTGTTTTTCCCGATTTCCTATGCTTCCCCATTTCTCAGCTTTCAATCTAGATCCATCGTATTCAATTCAGCTCATTCTGAATGTGGAGTCGCTCCTCAAATTACGAGCGATAGAACATGTCCCTCCCAATCAACATGGCCAGGAGCTCTAATCTTGCCATTTCCTTATCCCCAAGAAGTCCAAGGGATTGAGACCTAGCCTGGATTTAAGAAGTCTGTATAATAATTTATTATAGGAGAAATCAAGATGAACTCCATCCACACTATTCTGCCCTTCGTCCAGGCAGGGGAGTGTATGTGTGCCCGGATCTGAAAGACACACATGCCCACATACCTATCCATCCTTTCCATCAGCACCAGTACTGGGAACTTCCCTTCGGTCTTTCAATGTCATCGATAGTCTTTAGCAGATACCTAGTTGTAGTGGCAGTACATCTCCATTGCCAGGGCATCTGTTTTCCCTTATGTGGACGATTGGCTAGTTGCGATGACTTGTTGGGAAGGAGTGTTGTCCTCCCTACAGAAGATCATTCAGCTACTGCAGTCCCAGGAAATTTCAAAAAATCAACCCTGATCTGTCTCAAAAGATCAAATTCATTGGAGCATGCATAGACTTTTTATAGGAAAGAGCATTTTCTTCCAATGGATAGAGCCGATATTCTCAGGACCCTAGCTCATTGCTTTGTGAGCCTAGAGCAGACAACAGCCAGGGAAGTGCTAGTTTTGAGCCATATAGTGGCGCTGGTTAATGTTCACTCTAACCCGCCTTCACATACTAGCCCTACAATGGGGCCTGTGCTCCCAATAGGAACAGTTAACTTGACCCTTAACAATTCTGGTGAATGTCTCGCAGTTATACTTAATGAGAAACATATCCACCAAGGGATGGGGAAGCACATATGGGTCTCTTTCAAACTCTGAATTTGGCTGCTAGTAGAATGAAAGATCTAAACCAGACTACTGGAACTCTTAGCAGTCAGACATACTTGAGTGCCTTCTCACATCTCCTCAGGGCAAAGCGAATTCTCATCCAAACTGACAGCTAAGTAGCCATGTTTTATGTCAAGCAAGGAGGCAAAGGATCATGGACTCTCTTCCAAGAGGCTATAAGTGTATAGGAATAGCATTCAACAATACAGCTAATCTCTGAGGACAAGCAGGATGGAAGTTCTCACATGTGTAAAACCTAATTTTAAGCATGTAAAATGCTTTTTAAAATCAGGTCCTAAGTCAAAGGTTCCAGAATTTTTACTGAGCTTCACTGGGCACGCTCATGGCATGCCATTGTACCATGAGTCCACATGAGGTCCTTTCAGTCTCTTTATCCATAGACCCTGTTGGTCATGGTTCTTGCCTCTTCATTTTCTTAATTTTTTTTTCGTGCAATTTTCTTCAGTGCAGGCTTGTCCATTGTGAGGGCCCACAGTCTCATCCCTCATAGCTTTCTCTAGGTAAGGTTTTTCATCATATTTCTAAATTTTTTTTCACTTCGTTCCCCTCCACAGCAGTGTGACCTTCGATGCCCAGTAGCCATCAACTCACTGCCACTATAGATTTCGATTTTGCATCCCTTTTATTTCTCTCTGACATGTCTAGTGGGTTCCAGCAATGCCCTTAATGTGGCCAGACCATGTCTATCATAGAGTCACATGATAGGTGTATCCTTTGTGGGTGTCTCTTGGCATCCATGGATGCCATATTTGTGCAAAAAATGAAACGTAAAGGATGACGGTCCAAAATGGAACTCATGGATCAACTCTTCAGGCACCAGAAAACCAACCCATTGGCATTGGATGTATCGACATTGAAGAACCTTGGAACAGCACCAATGGCTGTTCCAAGAATCATCTGCATCAGGGGATCATCAATTCCCTCAATGTCTATAGCTGGTAGGGAACCTGGAGTCAGACCATTGTCCAACTCTTCCTGTTTGAAGATGTCTGGTTCCACCTATTCAACTTCGACATTGAGGAAGTCCTATGCCAAGAATCAAGGGACACCTCAGCATTGGTTTCCACGGATGCCGGGATGGGAACAGTCTGGCACCTGCTGAGAAACCCCTAAGCAGTACCATGGGAAGTAGAGCTTATCCTCGAGACATGCCAAGGACTCACAACAGCATACACTGGTTCTAGTGTCTGCCAACGATCCACCTCTCAGTTCCAAACAAGATGTAGCCACTCCTCAGCTTGGAGAAGAGACAGCTGAAGGGGGATATGATACGGATCTGTAAAATCATGAATGAAATAGCATGGATAAATGTAAATTGATTATTTACTCTTTCAAAAAATACAACAACTAGGGGTCACTCCTTGAAGTTATTAGGTAGCACAGTTAAAACATATCAGAGAAAATTATTTTTCACTCAATGCACAGTTAAGCTCTGGTATTCATTGCGGAATGATGTGGTTAAGGCAGTTAATGTAGCTGGGTTTAAAAAAGGTTTGAACAAGTTTCTGGAGGAGAAGTCCATAAATTGTTACTAACCAAGCAGATTTGGTGAATAGCCAATATTTATCACTGCACGTTAGTAGCTTAGGATCTGTTTACTGTTTGGAATCTTGCCAGTTACTTGTGACCTGGATTGGCCACTGTTGGGAGCAGGATACTGGGCTTGATGGATACTCGCTCTTGCCCAGTATGGCAATTCTTTTGTTCTCCTCCTGTCTCCCAATTGATGTTGGCATCGGCAATTTTCAAAGAGAAATTGAAGAAAAAGATCCAGCAGTTCTTAGAGAAGGTGCTGCAGGACCTCTATGCCAGTGCATTGAGGGCATCAAGGCAGACACAGACAATCCTGGTGCCGCTGTTCAATTCCAATTGCATTCCGGGGTTGATAACCTCCAGCCTGCTGTTGATTTCCTGCTCCTCAGAAGAGGAACCTTCCCTAAGACGGGTTCCAGTTCCAAAAAGCCAGCTCCGCTGGTACAAGACCTACTGGCGGAGGACAGATAAGAGAGCCCTCACTTGCAGACCACAGTGACTCGCACTCTTCGTATTCATGAGAGTTCGTCTATGACTCTGCAGATGTATCTGAAGAGGAGATATCTATGGGTCTCCCTTCCAACCTCTCTCCTCCACCAGGGAGAAGGAAATCACCCACCTGAGGATCTCTGCACAGGTTTTGTGTGTAAAATGGCAGAAGCCATTCTATTAACCTTGCAGATGGAGGAAGAGTCCAAGGCCAAGATTTATTTATTTAACATTTTTCTATACTGTCGTTCAAATGCTGGACATCCTCAAGTTGTGGAGCCCCTTAAGGAAATCATGGCCATCTCAGTTCATGAGATCCTTCAGGAAGTATTGATGAGGATATGGAAAAATTCTTCTCTCTGGTTAATGTAAATAGGAAGGTGGATTCGATTCATCTCATCCAAAAGACTCCTAGAATCAACAAGCAGCAGCTGCCATACCAATCTGTGGTTGTCTAATCTGCTCTCATAAAAGCCAAGAGATCCAGAATCTACTTCTTTGTGCCTGGGGAGGGATTTTAGAGCTATGGATTATATAGAGAAAAAAACATATTTTTAAGGTGCTATGCTCATTTTCCTCATAGCATCCTGTCAGCTCTTCATGGGCCAGTATATGGGCAACATTTGGAAGCAAGTGCAGGGGGTGGCTGAGCAACTTCTTAAAAAGTAGCAAGACACCCTCCAGTTTCTAGTGGACAAAGGGTTGGCATACAAGAAACACGTGGTCCGTTCAACCTATGATGATTTTGAAACGACATTGAGAGTCTCTGCTGTGGGGATAGAGGCGCATAGACTCACCTGGCTGCAAGACTCAGATCTTCATTTGGAAGTGTAAGAGAAACTTGCTGATGTGCCATGAGAGAATCTTTTCAGAGATAGGGTCAAGGATATGGTAGCACAAATCTGAGATCCGTGTACAACACTCCAGCAACTCTCCACTGCCACTCCAAACCCAGCCTCCTCCTCCGGGAGGTATCTGAGGCCAGGGCAGATACTTCGACCCTAGGAGTTCTCTACCCCCTTGATCTTGCTCACAGCAGGCTCCTCATGCCCATCCAAGGCAGCAGAGTGTGCCTAAGTCCCAGACAACACCCGGGACAGGGTTTTTGAGTGGATCATGGAGAACATAGCCAGGATCCCAGTATCTGTGCTAGAAGATTTTCCGGTCTGAGGAAGGCTGCAGTTTTACATAAACTGGTGGCCCAGTCCAACCTTAGATGTAGAGGTCCTCAGCATCATCAAAAAAAGGGTACAAATTAAACTTAATGAGTCTCCTGCCAAATCTGCCTCAGTCCCGTCTTGGAGTCAGTCACCTCACAGAAAGCACTTCTAAAGGAGCTCTCCTGCTTCTCGATTACCAAAGTGGTCAAACCTGTTCCACTATGGCTAAGAGGGTAGCGATTTAACTTTACATATTTCCTGATTCCAAAGAAAACAGAAGGAATCCTTTCCATCCTAGACCTATGGGCCTTGAACAAATCCATCAAAAGAGAAACGTTCAAGATGTTTTCCCTGGACACCTTAATCCCCTTTCTTCAAAAAAGGGAATGGCTATGCTCTCTTTCTCAAGAATGTCTATACTCACGCAGAAATTGTCCCTGGTCACAGAAAATATATCTAATTCATAGTAAGAAACTTTCATCTCCAATATCGCATTGTACCATTTGAGCTAGCGGCTGCCCCATGTGTGTTCATGAAATGCCTGGCAATGATCGTGGCTCACATATGCAGACTGGGGGTGCATGTGTTTCCTTATCTGGTTGTCTGGCTGGTCAAAAGATTATCTTGGGCAGGAGCCATGGAATCAATGCACATGACTTCCCAGGTGTTGGAGTTACTAGGGTTGGTTGTCAACTAACCCAAGTCTCACCTCAGCCCTTCACCTCAACTGAAATTTATCGTAGCTTTGCTAGACATGACTCAGGGGAAATGCCTTCCTTCCACAACAAAGGACCACCACTTTGGCCGCAGTGCAAGAGATCCAGATGAATCAGCAGGCATTAGGCTGCCACATGTTGAGGCTGTTGGGCCTTATTGTATCAATGGTACATGTAATTCCATGGCTCGCCTTTACATGAGAAGAGCCTAATGGAACTTGAGATCTCAGTAGCTGTAAGACATGCAAGATCTATGGGATAGCATTTGGATTATTCAACCACTCAGGGAATCCCTATCCTGGTGGTGGGATAGTTCCAATCTGGTCAGAGGAATCCCTTCCAAATTTCTCCAATCCAAATTTTCTTCATGATGGATATGTCCACTCTGGGTTGGGGAGCTTATGTAGATAGACTCTGCACTCAGGCCTGGAGTTAAATCAGATAAACTTCCTGGAACTCTGTACAATTCGGAATGTTATATGGGTTTTCAGAGATCGGTTGTCCAGCAAAGTTATCCTTGTCCAGATGGACAACCAAGTGGCAATGCAGCAAGCAGGGAGAGGTATAGTCTCATACCTTCTGTGTCAAGAGGCTGTCCAGCTATAGAGCAGGGCCATCTCTTGGGGGATGGTTCTCAGAGATACTTCTCTGGCTAGAGTGGAGAAAATGCTAGCTGACATACTGCATTAGTCCTTGCAACCAATCAAATGGTCCCTGAACTGGGGGATAGTGAACCAGGTCTTCAACTTCTGGGGAATCCATATGATATGCAACTCCTTGGAACAGAAGGTCCAGGCACCAGGTGCATGACAAACTTGCCATAGATGCTTTTGCCTTGTGTTGGAGAAAGGATCTTTAGTTTGCATACTCTCAGATACCACTAGTGGTGAAGGCTTTGTTGAAGCTCAGAGAAGACAAGAGGACTATGACCTTCATAGTCCTCTTGTCTTCTCTGAGCAGGACCGTCGCTAGTTAACAAGAAATTGGAGGGGAGAGGAGTAGATGTAACTCCATTTACAGTAGAAAATGTATGGGAAGAGCTGGAGAAACTGAAAGTGGACAAAGCCATGGGGCCTGATGAGGTTCATCCCAGGATACTGAGGGAGCTCAGAGATGTGCTGCCGGATCCACTGTGTGACCTGTTCAATAGATCCCTGGAAATAGGAGTGGTGCCAAGAGATTGGAGAAGAGCAGTGGTGGTCCCGCTTCACAAGAGTGGGAACAGAGAAGAGACTGGTAACTACAGACCAGTTAGCCTCACTTCGGTGGTGGGAAAAGTAATGGAGTCACTGTTGAAAGAGAGAATAGTGAAATATCTACAGTCGGGAGAATTGCTGGACCAGAGGCAGCATGGATTCACCAGGGGAAGATCCTGTCAGACAAATCCGATTGACTTTTTTGACTGGGTAACCAAGGAGTTGGATCAAGGAAGAGCACTCAATGTCATCTACTTGGATTTCAGCAAAGCTTTTGATACGGTCCCGCACAGGAGACTGGTGAATAAAATGAGAAGCTTAGGAGTGAGTGCTGAGGTGGTGGCCTGGATTGCAAACTGGTTGACGGACAGAAGACAATGTGTGATGATAAATGGCACTCTCTCTCTGAAGAGAGAGCGGTTTTAAGCGGTGTACTGCAAGGATCGGTGTTGGGACCGGTCCTGTTCAATATCTTTGTGAGCGACATTGCAGACAGGCTAGAAGGTAAGATTTGTCTTTTTACGGACGACACTAAGATCTGCAACAGAGTGGACATGCCGGAAGGAGTGGAGAGAATGAGACTGGATTTAAGGAAGCTGGAAGAGTGTTCGAAGATATGGCAGCTGAGATTCAATGCCAAGAAGTGCAGAGTCATGCATATGGGGAGTGGAAATCCAAATGAACTGTATTTGATTGGGGGGGGGAGGCTGATGTGCACGGAGCAGGAGAGAGACCTTGGGGTAATAGTGTCTAATGATCTGAAATCGGTGAAACAATGTGACAAGGCGATAGCTAAAGCCAGAAGAATGCTGGGCTGCATAGAGAGAGGAATATCGAGTAAGAAAAGGGAAGTAATTATCCCCTTGTACAGGTCCTTGGTGAGGCCTCACCTGGAGTACTGTGTTCAGTTCTGGAGCCCGTATCTCCGAAGAGACAGACAAGATGGAGGCGGTCCAGAGAAGGGCGACCAGTCGAATGACTTATGAGGAGAGATTGAAGAATCTAAATATGTACACCCTGGAGGAACAGAGGTGATATGAAAGAGGCTTTCAGATACTTGAAAGGTTTTAATGATCCAAAGACAACGACAAATCTTTTCCATCAGAAAAAAATCAGCAGAACCAGGGGTCACGATTTGAAGCTCCAGGGAGGAAGACTCAGAACCAATGTCAGGAAGTATTTCATCATGGAGAGGGTGGTGGATGCCTGGAATGCCCTTCCGGAGGAAGTGGTGAAGACCAGAACTGTGAAGGACTTCAAAGGGGCGTGGGTAAACACTGTGGATCTATAAAGTCTAGAGGACGTGAATGAAGAGTGGGTGGCTCGCGGGAATGACGGCTACTGCCTTGGAGATAATACCCTTATTCAATAAACATACACACAGTTAATGCGACTCCAACATTGCTCTAAGCTTCAACGGCAAGAGGAAATGTGGAAAAAAGGATTTGCATTCACAAAAAAGCGGGGAGTAGCTTGCTTGTTACGGCGGTTACTACCCCAAACCAAATAAGCCTGATACCACTTTCAACAGCATAGCTCTCTGCTTCAATGGCAGGGGAGAAAGACTGATACTTCACGCATATCCAGCATAGCTCTCTGCTTCAACGGCAGGGGGAATGAAGAAAAGTGGATCTATATACAGACAACCAACAAGGACTGAATTACATAGTCTGGGTTAACAAATAAGCATGGGTGTAGCTTGCTTATTGCAGCGGTTACTACCTCTAACTAATTAAGCTAGATATTTCACTTAGATGCAGTTCCAACACTACTCTCTACATTAATGGTGGGGGTGGAAGGGAAATAGAACCAAAAGGTTACTAAGAGCCAAGAGTAACAGATATGTATGAGAAAAAAAAAAGTGCGAAACATGCTGGGCAGACTGGATGGGCCATTTGGTCTTCTTCTGCCATCATTTCTATGTTTCTATAGCCTCTTTTTTTTTACCAAGACAGGCTGGTTTCTGCTCCCGCAGAGAACAAATCAGGCTGGGGAATTCCCCAGATTGCATCACTCAGGATCAAGGCAGGTTTCACCATCCCAACCTCAAGTCCTTGTCACTCACTGCTTGGATGTTAAGAGGTTGATTCTGCATTCCCTTCATTTGTCTGAAGATGTGTCTCAAGTGTTTAGCTTCAAAAAAGGATTCCACTAGAAAGTCCTATGGATTTAAGTGGAGGTTGCATGGTATGAGCAAAAGACCCTAGATCAGGGTGGCCAACTCCCATCCTCAAGAACCACAAACAGGACAGATTTTCAGGATACCCCAATGAATATGCGTGAGATGGATTTGTATGCACTGCCTCCAACTCTATCTCACACATATTCATTATGGATATCCTGAAAACCAGGCCTGTTTGTGGTTCTTGAAGACCAGAGTTAGCCACCCTTGCCCCCCACAAAAACTGCTTCATTACCTTCTACACCTGTGTGAAACTGGTCTCAAGACCAGTTCTGAGAGTGCACCTTAGTGCAATTGGCACATACCATCATGTTGAATGTAAACCACTCTCTATACAGCCTTTAAGTGTGTTTCATGTGAGGTCTGGTTCATTTGAAGTCTAATATCAGACCTCCTGTCGTGTCCTGGGACCTCATGGTTTTATTCCAGCTGATGAAAGCTCCCTTTGACCCAGTGCACTCCTGTGACTTAAAATACCAGACATTAAAAGTTGCATTTTGGTGGCAGTCCCTTTGGCGTGCATGGTCAGTGAGCTTCAGGCTCTAGTCACTTAGCCACTTTGTACCATGTTTTTACCAAATAGGGTGATCACTCATCCTGAGTTCATGCTTAAGATGATGTCGGAATGTCATCTTAATTAGTCAATTGTCCTTCCAACATATTTCCCCAGGCCACATGTTCACCAAGGACTACAAGAGAGCCTTGGTCTTCTACCTGGAGCAAACTGAAGCCCATAGAAGTTCACCCAACTTTTTCTTTTGATGCGAACAAGCTGGGTATCTCTGATGCCAAACAGATTATATCTAATTGGCTAGCAAATTTCATCTCCTTCTGTTATGCCCATGTGGGGATGAATCTGGTAGGCCATGTCAAGGCTCATTCTGGCCAAGCAATGGCAGTATTGGTGGGTCATTACAATCCATCCCCATTGAGAAGATCTGCAAGACTCATTCATATCTTATTACTGTCTGGATACGGATAGCTGACGTGACAGTAGGTTTGGCCAATCTGTTCTTCAGAATTTGTTTGAGGTGAGAACCCAATTCTCCTGCCTAGAGCCCATTGTTTTTGTTTTTGGGTAGCCACCATTGGTTAAGAATAAAATACAAAAGAAAGCTCATTTCCCACAAAAACATTGTTCTTGCACCCATTAACACTGGTTTTGTTGTCTCCCTTTTTCCATTGGGAACAGCCTTTAGCTAGGGATTCCCCATGTTTGAGGACTGCCATCCTGCTTGTCCTTGGGGGGGGGAGAAGCAAATTTGCTTTTCTTTGACAGGTGTTAGAGGACAGCAGGATGTCAGTCTTTGTAAAACTCACCTACCTTCCCAGTGGAGTTGGTTTCTCCAACATTTAATTTCATTCTTTGCTAAATAAGAGACTGAAGGGACCCACATGTGGATGCATGGTTTAATGGCATGCTGTGAGCATGCCCAATGAGGCTCAGTCAAAATTTTGGAAACTTTTCATAGTTTTTCCATGCCAGGCTCCATCGGTTGATGTCACCCATATGTGATGACTGACATCCTGCTATCCTCAGAGAACGCTTATTACAGGTAAGCAACTCTGCTTTCTGCAAGCTACCTACATTCTGGATGATTGTCAACACATTAGCAGGTCACCTCAGCAGGGTCTTTTGCCCTCACTACTACATCAGTCAGTAACTGATAGATTTTTGGGGGCATTCTTCTCTTCATGTCAGAGGAAGTCAGAAAAGTGAAAAGATCTTGTTTCATTGTTCCAAGCAAACTCAGGTCCGCTCAGGACACTTTTTTGCTCTCCTGGAATGCAGATCTTATGTATGCTTTTCTACAAATTCTGCTGATAGCCAAGACAGTGTAAAAAGTACTCAGACCGGGCCCGTCTGATATGTATTGCATCAGCATAGCCTAACGAGTATGGTTTTGTACCTAATACAACTAGCCATCAGCCACTCTGATCCTCTAGGGATCAATCCATCTTTATTGACTTGGGAGAAGTGTCATCTGTATTATCCAAACTACCTCCTCTCTTTCAGCTTGACATGCTGAATGTTGAGCACCTGCTGATCACATCCCTTTTCTTTCCTAAGGAAGTTGAAGACATACTAGTATCTGCCAGAAAGCCCTCAACTAGAAGGGCTTACAGTTTTAAATGGAAATGATTCTCATACTGGTGTCAATGAAGCTCCCTGGACCCATTCACATGCAAACCATGGGAGCTGATTCAAGTCTTACTCCATCTTTCCTTAGTACCTCATTAGTCAAGGTGAATCTCAGTGCCATAACTCAGTGTCTGCCATGTTCAGGTAGAAGATAAACTGATTTCCACGCATCCTTTAGTGTTAGTTTATGAAAGGCCTGTGGCATACTAAATGTCCAGTGGCCAAATTTCCTGTTCCATGGGATCTTAATGTCATTCTGGCGCAGCTAATGAAGCCACCCTTTGAGCCACTGAAGTTGGCTTCTTTGAAGTTTCTCACATGGAAAGTAGTATTCCTTCTTGTGATCACATCAGCCAGAGGAGTTGGTGAGCTTCAGGCATTGGTTCATTCTATGCAATTCTTCCACAATTGGGTGGGTGCTGAGCACCACTCTGTTTCTACCAAACGTTATGTTCGGGATACAATGCTAAATTTATATGAAAATCTGTTCTTTCCAAGGTCACATGCACATACAAGTGAGAAAGCCCTTCATTCCTTAGACTATAAGAGAATCTTGACTTAATACCAAAAGAGAATTCAGCCACATCATCAGCCTCACAATTATTTATCTCTAATGATCCTAACAGACTGGGCATAGCGATTGCCAAATGTACTTGGTTCACTTGGCTAGCAGTCTGTATTATGCATTGTTGTACACTCACTGGCCTCCAGATTGAGGACTCTGTTAAGACTCAACAAGTGACAGCTGTGGCTACATCAGTGACTTATTTGTGAACCGTGCCTATCGAAGACATCTGCAAAGCTGCAGTTGATACCAGTACACACCTTCACATCCCATTATTGTCTGGACAGTCTTTCAAGTAACTGTAAATTTGGGAAAACAATTTTGCTTAGCTTGTTCATCCAATAGTCTACTTTCCAAATTGGGGTCCAGGTTGCTTTTTTCATAAGTGCTCTCTGCAACCCTCAGCTTTGGATTCCCCACATGTCATGGTTAATTCAGCCCTGCTTGTTGACAGAGAAACTAAATTTGCTTACTGTAAATGGTATTCTTCATAAACAGCAAGATGAATTAGCCATGCTAAATACCTGTTTGGCTCCCTGGAAAGCCAAACTTTGCTCCAAAATTGACTGAGGGGCTCACAAGCTAACACCTGCATGAGAACTCCTGCACATGCTCAGTAGAAAAAATAAAAAGGTCCATTCAGCATCATCAAAAGACATCAGCCATGTGTCATGGCTAATTCAACCTACTGTCTACAGAGAATATTTACAGTAAATAAACTTGCTAATGCTTTTTACCTATAAAAGAGTTGTCCAGTATCTGGATTGGAAATTGTGCTTATAGTGGGAATGTAGTGCATACACAATTGAGGAATGAACTTTGATATCAGTTTGTTTTCCTTCTTGTCTCAGCTTTTTTCTTATTCATGATGGTTTTTTGTACTTCAGTCTATTGATGCTGCTATTTTCCATTTCTAACTCTTTTTAACTTGTCTTTCTGCATTACAGAAATTGGAATGGGATTAACAGGCTTTGGGGTGTTTTTCCTGTTTTTTGGAATGATTCTCTTTTTTGATAAAGCACTCCTGGCAATTGGAAATGTAAGTTATCATCATGCATGTCTGTTTTATTCCATAGTGAATGAAAACATAGTTCATGTATTTGGTAAATCTGCTTGAGCTTTTGAATTTTAAAATGTTATTTTCCTCAAACTATCAACTTGTTGTCTGACTTGATTCTTCTGTTAATCTTCATATTCGTTCTCTTTTATGCAAAACTAATTATGTAATTACATTAAAGAAGGTCTTCACATTTAGCTGCTTTGATACCCTGATCTTTAATTTATAAACATTACTCTCTAAAAATATAAAATAAAGCATTAGAAAATAATATTTTTAACCTTTCTGGTACAAAGTATGTAAAGAATGCCTTGTGGTTATATCATAGTCTTTCATCTGTGTGTGACCTCATATTAGAGACAAAAGTGGAAGAGTATATGGGCATGTGCTTTGGAAGATTTTGGTATTGTATCCTGGTGGTACATGTGAAGTTTCATGCCTGTCAATGCCATCTATCCAGTCTTTTGACATATGAGAGCAAGGACTGGCGCAGAGAGCTTCTGGTCATCACCCTGAGAAAAAAACACTGGATGAGATAGAGCAACTTTGAAAACATAGAACAAAAGCTGGCATTGACAGCAGCAAGACACAAACTCACTGCTAGCAGGTACCGATGACTTGTCAGAGATATAGATGTGAGTTCAGAGATCACAGCATGCTTACAAGAACACAGCTCACATTGATATGTTCTCCAAGTGAGAGTACACCTTTTATAGTAGTTAGTTGGGCCTCAGTTTGTTTCCTGGACCAAAACTTTGTTCACTAGGGCTGGGGATTCTAGGTAGTCAGTATTCACAGCTCCTAGGGGAAGGAAACCTTGTCCATTTGTCATAGGATAGTCTCCCTGAGTCAGATGTTTGGAAGAAGAACTCAGCATTTCTATCCTTCCCAGAGATGTTAGGATGATGTTTTACATGCTTTATTTATAATTACAAGTGACAGTTTGCTTTCAGTTAGGTCTGCTGGTTACAGGCTCTTTCATTACCTCGGACAGCAGGGCATTTAACCAAACAGTTAAAAATCTCAGCTCCAAGCTTATTTGACTCTACACTACAGCACTCAGGGCTTTTAACCTGTCCCTTGCCAGCTTCCTAACAGCTGGCTGCCCCTGATTTATCAAGCGAATAGAGATTCTAATGGCATGGCTTATTCTCTGACTCCTAGTCCCTGTCCAAAACCTCATCCTTCCTGGCATCCTAAATCTTTTTTTCAACTCTCCTCTCACCATGAGCAGTTTAGCTGAAGCTTCCCCAATTGGTTTCAAGTAACTAATTGAATTACCAGTTCAAACTACCTGAGAACTATACCTTTTCAGAAGATGTTTCTGAAATATGCCATATTGGTTTAGACTAAGGGTCCATCAAGCTCAACATCCTGTTTCCAACAGTGGCCAATCCAAGTCACAAGTACCTGGCAAGTACCCAAACATTAAATAGATCTCAAGCTACTGTTGCTTATTAATTAATAGCAGTTTATGGATTTTTCCTCTAGGAACTTATCCAAACCTTTTTTAAATCCAGTACACTAACTGCCTAACCACATCAGCTGCCAATGAATTCCAGAGCTTAATTATGTACTGAGTGGGCTGCTGACATTTCCTGCAATTGGAGAGCCCAGTTGTTGTGAGCTCTTTAAACTTTTTTTTTCTTACCTGACTGACGTCTGAGGGAGTGCCTGAGAGGAGAGAGACGCCTACAAAACCGGCATCTGGGCAGCGCCCCACCGCCAAAGCCGTGCACACCTAAGGGGTGCACGGCTTTGTTCAGCTTAGTTCGGATTAGCAAGGATTTGCTAGGAGAGTATTGCCTATTGGAGGTTCAGCAGCCCCGGGAAATTGGAGATAAACAAGGAATTTTGTGTCAGAACTGCAAGCAGAAAAGGTTAGAATTACTATAACTTTTTACTTTATAAGAAGTGGCTTTCTTCCTCTTGGTAATGCCACACACCAAGAGGAAGGCAAAATTGAGAGAATTTTCCTCTACTCCTAATGCAAGTTCAAATCAGCCAACTATTCAAGACTGCTTTGCAAAGGTTCCCCTGATAACATCAGGAAGTGATGTCGCAGGAGGTTTAAACCAGGAGCCAGGGGATAAACCTCCAGACATATGAAACATCTTTAAGCCCTGGTGCACCAGCAACACCAGAGCCTCCAACCGGAAAAAGAGAGGGAGAGCTTTTGTTCGAGGACCTCAAATTAAGTATGGATTTCACATCACCTTGTAATCAGAGGGGAGCAGTAAGGTCATCTTGCTCCTCGGAGAACCCTGAAAGGCTGGGTTCCAGAGAACAAGGTGCTGAGTCTTTATTACAACATGATGAGCCCGGGAAGGCTCCAATGGAGGAAAGAAGTGAAAGAAATCAAGTAAGAACCATGACAGATTTATCATTTATTACACCTAAGAAATTTTCCATGGAAGAACTTGGAGTCATGATAATATCGATGCAAAAGTCTATTAATAATTTAACAACGATTGAGCAAGAGGCTTTGAATAACAAAAAGGTTTTGCAGACTAGGGTTGAAAAATTAGATAATTCAGTAAATACCTTAGAGGCTAAAATTGTTGAAGTAGAAAAAATACAGGGTAATTTAATCAGATCAGAAAAGCTGCATTTAGATAATTTGATTTTCTAACTGTTCAATCTTAAGAACTCCAATCTTAGGATACTGAATTTTCCTAGGACACGTTTGATTTCCCCTAAGGATTTATTCAAAAGTTATATGATAAATATATTAAGATACACAGAGGGGCGGATTTTAAATGCCCTGCGCGCGCCGTCGCACCTATTGGGGTAGATTTTCAAAAAGCGCGCCTTCGCATACTTTTGTTGGCGCATCAGGCGCAAACAAAAGTACGCTGGATTTTAGTAGATACGCGCGTATCCGCTAAAATCCTGGATCGGCGCGCGCAAGGCTGCAGATTTCGTGTAGCCGGCGCGCGCCGAGCCGTGCAGCCTGCCACTGTTCCCTCCGAGGCCGCTCCGAAATCGGAGCGGCCTCGGAGGGAACTCGCTTTCGCCCTCCCTTCACCTTCCCCTCCCTTCCTCTATTTAACCCACCCCCCCCCGGCCCTATCTAGACCCCCCCCCTACCTTTGTCGGGGGATTTACGCCTCCCGGAGGGAGAAGTAAATCCCCGCGCGCCAGCGGGCCTCTAGCGCACCGAGATGGGACCTGGGGGCGGTTCCGAAGGGCGCGGCCACGCCCCCGGACCGCCCCGGGCCTAAACCACGCCCCCGAAACGCAGCGTCCCGCCCCCAAAACGCAGCGCCGATCCGACACGCCCCCCTCGAAAAACCCCGGGACTTACGAGAGTCCCGGGGCTCTGTGCGCGCCGGTAGGCCTATGGAACATAGGCGCACCGGCGCGCAAGGCCCTGCTCGCGTAAATCCGGGCGGATTTACGCAAGCAGGGCTCTTAAAATCCGCCCCATTTTGCATAGGCCGCCGGCGCGCGCAGAGCCCCGGGACGCGCGTTAGTCCCGGGGTTTTTAAAAAGGGGCGTGGCAGGGGCGTGACAGAATGACGTGGTGTATTGGGGGCGGCGACGTGGGGCGTGGTTTCGGCCTGGGGGCGTGGCCGCGGCCTCCGGACCAGCCCCCGGGACCGGAACACGGAGCGGGGCAGCCGACCGGCGCGCGCAGACTTACATCTGCTTTTCGCAGGCGTAAATCGTGGAATAAAAGTAAGGGGGGGGTTAGATAGGGCCGGGGGGGTGGGTTAGGTAGGGGAAGGGAGGGGAAGGTGGGGGGAGGGCGAAAGAAAGTTCCCTCCGAGGCCGCTCTGAAATCGGAGCGGCCTCGGAGGGAACAGGCAGTGTGCGCTGGGCTCGGCGCTCCAGCGTACTTTTGTTTGCGCCTGGTGAGCGAACAAAAGTACGCGATCGCGCAATTTTTTAAAATCTACCCTAGAGACTGCAATACCTGCAGTCTCTAGAATATATTATACTTCTCCACTTCAGAAAGAAGATAATATTCAAGATCAAGGACAGGCAAGTCAAATTGGATAGTAATCTGAATCTTACAGAATTAATAGAAAAATCTTTTGAGGTGAATATTAGTACACGTGCTACCCTCATAGTACAATTTTCATTTGTATGGGAGAGAGACCAAGTTTTAAGATCATATTTTAGATATCAAAATAGTAACTTTCATGGTCAGAATGTCAGGATATTTCCAGACATTGCCCGAGATACCCAAGTTAGAAGAAAATAATTTTTACAAATGAGAACAGAAGTATTGCAAAGAGGGGCTAAATTTATTTTGAGGTTTCCTTGCGATTGTATTGTTATATTTCAAGATGTAAAATATATATTTAATCAACCGGAACAACTGCATTCTTATTTGAATTCAAATTCTTAGATTCTCCATTGAATTATCAGCTGGTAGAAATTAGTTAGTCGGGGAAAGACACAAATTTGTATAAATATTGTATTGCAAGTGTACAACTGCTCTTAGTTTCTTATCTCCAAAATCCTAATTATCTTATGTTGTAATTCTTAGATAAAATACACTGAATGTTAATATAAATTTGTGGAGATATAATTGCTATTTGAATATTCTGTATATCATTTGTGTATTGTATCTGAAGATATGTAAAAACATTTTTAAAAATTAAAAAAAAAACAAACTATGTACTGAGTGAAAAATAATTTTCTTTGATTTGTTTTAAATACGCTGCTTGCTAACTTCATGGAGTGCCCCCTAGTCCTTCTATTATCTGAGAGAGTAAATAACCAAATTACATTAACCTGTTCAAGTCCTTTCAAGATTTTGTAGACCTCTTATCATATCCCCCCTCAGTTGTCTCTTCTCCAAACTGAAAAGCCGTAACTTCTTTAGCCTTTTGTCATAAGGGAGCCGTTCTATACCCCTTATCATTTTGGTCACCCCTTCTCTGCACTTTCTCCAGTGCAACTATATCTCTTTTTAGATGTAGTGACCAGATTTGCACACAGTGTTCAAGGTGTGGTCTCACTACGGAGCAATACAGAGGTATTATGACATCCACAGTTTTATTTGCCATTCCCTTCCTAATAATTCCTAATAATTGCTTTTTTGACTGCCACAGCACACTGAACTGACTATTTCAATGTATTATCCACTATGACACCTAGATCTCTTTCCTGGGTGGTAGCTCCTAAGATGGAACCTAACATTGTGTAACCACAGCAAGGGTTATTTTTCCCTATATGCATTACTTTGCACTTGTCCACATTAAATTTTATCTGCCATATGAAAGCCTAATCTTCCAGCTTCACAAGGTCCTCCTGCAATTTATCACAATCTGCTTCTGATTTAACCACTCTGCATAATTTTGTGTCATCCACAAATGTGATCCCTCACTTGTCATACCCCTTTCCAGATCATTTATAAGCATATTAAAAAGCACAGATCCCTGATGCACTCCACTGTTTACCTTTTTGCACTGTGAAAACAGACCATTTAATCCTACTCTCTGTTTCCTGTCTTTTAATCAGTTTGCAATCCACAAAAGGACATCTCCTTCTATCCCAAGCCTTCTGTCTGTACAATGGAGAGTTGCTCTTCGAAAGGAATCTGGATTAGAACTACTTCAGGTTCAGCCTCTGGACCAAACTCCTTTTCTTGCACCACTTCGCACACTGGTGCCTCCAATTTCTTCAGGAGATTCACATAGTAGACCTGAGTTTACTTCCGTTTATCCAGCTGGGCTATTTTATCATCTACAGACCCAGTTTTCTCTAAGATTTCATAAGGGCCATGTCAACGGGCTAACAACTTGCTTTATGAAGATGGGAGAATAAGGACTCTGTCCCCTTGTTGGAATACTCTTTGAACCATGGGGTGATTATATCTTACACCCAGATAATGAGGTCGACTAGGTTCTGACCTGGATTCAGTTCCAATTCCCAGGTCTTGCCAGCTATGTCCAAAATTCCCCTTGTTCTCCTCCAATACAGTAACTCAAAAGGTGAAAATACATCAAGCTCTGGGATACTTCGCAGAGTGTAAACAGCACATAGGGTAGTAACGAGTCCCAATTCTTGCATCTTCCAACACAAACTTTCTCAAAATTTGTTTGAGCATCTTCTTGAAGCATTCAACAAGGCCATCCATCTGCAGATGATACACTGAGATACACAGAGTCTTTACCTTGAGCAAGGTGCAGAGCTTTTTCATTACCTTGGAAATGAATGAGGTGCCTTAATCAGTTAGGATTTCCTTGGGCAGCCAAAGTTGGGGGGAAAAAATCTCCATTAAGGCAGATGCCACTATCTGGGTCTTTATGTTCCATAAATGTACTACTTCCTGATATTGTGTGGCATAGTCGAATAACTAAGATGTACTTATTTCCCCAGGCAGATCTTTCTGAAGGCCCTACTAAGAACATAAGAAAAGAAGACTATGCCAGACCAAAGGTCCTTTAAGCCCAATATCCTGCTTCTAACAGTGGCCAATCGAGGTCACAAGTACCTCACAGAATCCCAAGGAGTAGAGAGATTCCATGCTGCTTATACCAGGGATAAGAAGTGGAATTCTGCAACTCCACCTTTAATAATGGTTTATGAACTTTTCCTCCAGGAAGTTATCCAAACCTTTTTTAAAGGCAACTACACTAATGTTTCACCACATCCTTTGGCAACGAATTCTAGAGCTTAATTGGCATTGAGTAAAAAAATATTTTCTCTTATTAGTTTTAAGTGTATCACCTCCATAACTTCATTATGGGGCGGATTTTCAGAGCCCTGCTCGCCGGTGAGCCTATTTTACATAGGCCTACCGGCGCGTGCAGAGCCCTGGGACTCGCGTAAGTCCCGGGGTTTTCGGAGGGGGCGTGTCGGGGGCGGGACCGAGCGCAGCGGCGTTTTCGGGGCGTGTTGGCAGCGTTTTGGGGGCGGGTACGGGGGCGTGGCTACGGCCTGGGGCGGTCCGGGGGCGTGGCCGCGCCCTCCGTACCCGCCCCCAGGTCGCGTCCCGGTGCGCAAGAGGCCTGCTGGCGCGCGGGGATTTACGCCTCCCAGAGGGAGGCGTAAATCCCCCGACAAAGGTAAGGGGGGGGCTTAGACAGGGCCGGGTGGGTGGGTTAGGTAGGGGAAGGTGAGGGGAGGGCAAAAGAGTAAACAAATGATTAACATTTTACTTGTTCCATTCCACTCATTATTTTATAGACCTCTATCATATATCCCCTCAGCCATTTCTTCTCCAAGCTGAAGAGTCCTAACCTCTTTAGCCTTTCCTCATGTGGACTCTTTCAATCCTCTTTATCATTTTGGTTGCCCTTCTGTATTCATTTTTTTAAATTCTGCTGTATCTTTTTTGAGAAGTGACCAGAACTGTACACAATACTTAAGATGAGGTTGCACCATGGAGCAATAAGAGACATTATGATATTCTCAGTTTTATTCTGCATTCCTTTCCTAATAACCCCTAGCATTCTATTTGCTTTATTGGCTGCTGATGCACACTGAATAAAAGATTTCAATGTTTTTTCAGTGTAGATCCTTTTCCTGAATGGTAACTCCTAATGTGGAATCTTGCATTGTGTAGCTATAATTTGGTTTACTCTTCCCTTAGTGCATCACTTTGCACTTGGCCACATTAAGTTTCATTTTCCATTTTCATGCCCAGTCTCTCAGTTTTGCATGGTTGTCTTGAATTTCTCACAATCCTCATGTAATTTACAACTTTGATTAATTTGGTGTCATCTGCAAATTTGATAATCTCACTCATTGTTCCCATCTCCATGTTTATGAATACATTAAAAAGCAGTAGTCCCAGAACAGATCCCTGGGGCATGCCATTATTCACTTTTCTTCATTGGGGAAAATGTACCATTTAGCCCTAATCTGTTTTCTTTTAACCAGTTATCAATGCACAATAGGACACTGCCCCCTATTCCATGATATTTTAATTTGCTAGGAAGGCTCTCATGAGGGTCAAATGCTTTCTGGAAATCCAGATAGACTATATCAGTTGGCTGACCTTTATCTCCACATGTTTATTTATACCCTCAAAAAAAGTAGCAGATTGGTGAGGCTAGTCTTCCCTTGGCTAAATCCATGTTGGCTTTGCCCCATTAAACTATACCTATCTATATGTTCAGTAATGGACCCTGTTAGAAAGGGTCCATGGTCACACTTTCTAACAGGGTCTCTATAATTGGCATTGGTATAAGGGATGCCAGCCACACCCCAGCTGGCTTAGTTAATTGGCACATCGGGCAGTACTGGCAAAATAACTGTACCTGTCTGTGTATGCAGGCCAAAGGAACTGCACTAATATTCTCTCTCTGTTTTTTTCCTCACCTGGGTGTTCCTCTAAAAGGTGGCTATCCTAGTTGCCGGAACTGCTGGTGTTTAAAGTTTGGGAACTAGTAGTTCTATCACTTTTCCCTCCAGATTCCCTTTACTTGCCTGGTAAAGTAGGTCTCCTTTCATTACAATTTAAGGAGGAGAGGGATCCTTACCTTCTGCTCTAGCGACTAGCTTCCCATCCATCCTCTGGATACTTTTCCATGCAGACTTAAAGGCCTCATTCTCCCTTTGAACGTGTCTGAAATTTCCTAGGTCACACCCATTTTCCCACTCAAACGGTTTAGGTATACTATTCTGGGTAGGTGGGTGTCCTTCCTTTTGACTCTGACCTCTCCTCCCCGGTGGCCCTGGAATTACTAGCCTAACTGTATTTTTCCTGTCAGCATTGCCTCCGGGATTTAAGAATCTTAGAATCTTTACGATACAGGTCAGGATCTTCTACAGGGAAGTGCTCTGGAAATGCCATTTCTCTGTTGCTGGATGGAGGTGAAACCATCGTCATTTGGTTTCCCCAGGATTTTGAAATTCAGACAGTCCCATCCTATTGCTTCAGGATAAGGGAACCAGGGAGATACTCCCACTTCTATTCTGTCTTGGCTGACCGGGGTCTTCAGTTTTACCTGGCATGTTGGATACTGCCATTGGTCCCCGTAGATGCATGCTGTTGTCACAACTCTGCTGCAGTCAATCTGGACCTACTTCACTAACTATCTTGAACAAGTGTTTTCACACTCCCATAATTCACTGATGCCTGGGATGGGATGCCATCTAGCTCAATAGGAATCACAAAAGTAGACTCCCTCTCTGGCGACATCCACGAAATTACAAACATGCGAAGCCATGGCATAAACGTCCATTGGCTCATCTTCCCTGCGGGGGCCCTTTTCTCCATGGCGGAAACATGGCAGTCCTGTGGGGTTTTGTGATTTAGGTGAACAGCTTGGCCTGTCCGGCTCCACCAGCTGTCGGCTTCCTCTATCTGAGTCGGGTGGTTTCCTTTGAGACCTTGGCGATTCAGGCATAGACTGAGCTTGGTAATAGGCCTCTGCCCCTTCCAATGCTGTCTCTAGCGTAAGATTCGGATATCTGCACACCCACTGTGCATAGGGCGTTTTAGAACATCTAGAAATTGTTCTACAGATCTGCGTTGGCTACCTCCACCTCGGTCTGCCCTTCCAGGTGCAGTCACTTCCAGGCCACATCCTTAAGTCTGTGGAAAAGGTTCTGCAAGTTTTCCTCTGGCTGAAGAACTCCTTGCCGGAACCTCTGTCACTAGACTTCCAGGTTAAGTCCCACCCTCTCTAGAATGGCTATTTTGACTTAGCATATGTAGCCTTTCCCTCCAGGTTGGTGGTTTGAAAGAAGTTTGAATACTCACTGTAAGGAGGGACCCCAGATAGGTAATCCATCTATCTTCTGGCCATCCTGAAAAACAAATTGTCCATTCAGGAAACAGTCAGGGTCTTCTCCTGGGGCCATCATAAGTAATACTGGCGACAAGAGAGGTGACCTGGTTATACCTGTCTGCACAGGTTGTGCTACCTGGGTTAGCACCAAGTTTTGTTGCAGAACTTGCTCTCGCAGTGCCTACTACTGGTCAATTTGTTTTTGTATGGCAGCCTGCAATTGTTGCTGCCCTGCCATGAGAGGAGCTTTATTACTTGCTCCATCTTTCCTGCTTCTCACTGTGCAAGCAGTGAAACTGGGTGGCTTTCCAGGGGAAGGAGAAAAGTTTTTCTGTTCTTTCTGGCCTGTCCGGCCCTTACTATTTATTTCCTATCTGCTTCAGGCAGGGCTAGCCCCCTTGGCCTGCTCTGCTGGAGTCTCTGGCTGTCCCTGCAGCCAGGCCCCAGGAAAAAACTTGTGTATATTGGGTTTTATTTGTTTCTTCTTATGTGCACTCTGCTTCCTGCTTTATACCAGGAGATCCCACTTCTTCCACCATGTGATTGCTCGGGAGTAGCCATCCAAATAGATATTAAAGTTCCTATCTTCTGCATCAGCAAGCAAGGAATACAAGAATGTATCTCCTGTGAGTATGACCCTGAATCCATCCTATACCTTAGGAATGGAGAGGCTGTCCTGGTGGACAGACCGTGTTGGATCTTGGAACCCCCTCAAATGATCCCTAGAGAGGGGAGCTAAAGACTGGATATCCCATGGGTACAGCACCTTATGGTAGCTTTGGTTCCGCTAATAGGTTCCCAAACGTCTGTTACAGCAAAAGGGAACGTGGCACCTTGCCTCAGATATCCTTGCCCTAGACTGGAGCCAGGGCTTTTGTATACCTATCTTCTAGTTCCTTTGCTTGCAAGACTTATGAAAACTCAGGAAAAAAATGGGGACCATGATCCTCGTACCTTTCTATGAGCCAAGATAGTTTTGGTTCCCAATCTTGAGGACATCCATTAGGATCTTGTCAGGTTTGGAGATTCTCTAACGCTGATCACTAGGATCTGAGTCTGCTACACTGTCTCGGCATTGGGTTCAGGAAAGGACTTGGTTCCTTTCTCCTGTTTCACATGAAAGCTGCTTGAGTAGCTTCTACATCTCTCCAAGTCAGTTTGATAACAGACACATTTAAGGTTCGCATTGGTGAAATTGGTGCTTTTGCCACCATGTAGAAAGTAAATCGATCTTTGTACAACTTCATGTTTTACATTTTTTTGCGGGACTGGCTTCACTTCAAGCCCGCTACCTAAAGTAATCCCGAAAGTAGAATTATGGTGAGTGGAAATCAGATAATGTGAACACTTAAAATCCACTCTAACCCCGGAAAAACAATCTCTGTGAATATTTTAGACCATCATAATCCTCAATCTAAAAAATGAGTCAAAATAGCTCTTATCTTGTATGGATCCAAATGTATCCAACACTTGTGTGTTGGATACATTTGGATCCATACGAGATTGAGGATTATTTAAATGCATAAGAAAAAATAAAATTATAGAGTTGTCACTGGAACACTGCCGAATGTGGACACTTGTGTTAGACCTATGATTAAATATAAGGCAGAAAATTGTGTGGATGTTTAAATATATCACCTTGATGACGCCTAGTATGATGGTCTAAAATATTCACAGAGATTGTTTTTCCAGGGTTAGAGTGGATTTAAATGTTCACTTCAAGCTCTCCATCATGCCTCTCACTGAAACAAGAAATCTCAGCATGGTGTGCAGTTATTACCTATCCTCCTCTCAATTCAGAACAGGACATGGCCACTTTTCCTGCCTCCCACTTGAAGCATGAGGTGGAGTATAAATACGTCAGCAAATGTGTGCAAGTCTAGAGCATTTTGAAACTGAAGATACAAACACTCGAGCTAACAGCAGAGACAGCGAAGAGAAAATAGCGCAAAAAGCAATGGGTTGTAATTCTCACAACATGAACCAGGCAGACATCCCCTGAGGAAAGATCATCAGGTCTGAAACGAGGCCTTGTTGGGTGGACGGCAACAGAGTTTAAGATAAGTCTGTTTTCAAGTGTCTTGGTTGATCCGGGTTAAGAGCTATATTGGAAGAGAGTTTGCACAGTAGGTGATCAAGTTGTGTTGCTAATGTAACAACACAATTCAATGAGTGTAATATATGGATAAATAGCTTTTGAGAAAAAAGTAATTGAATTCAAGACAGTCCTTGGACTTTAAAAAAAAAAAAAAAAAAAGAGTGATTAACACACCAATATAAATATATATAAAAAAATAAAGGTCGGAGGTGGATCGTTTATGACTATAGACTGAAAGCATATTACCAGGTGGTAATGGCATAAAATCATGTATGAAACTTTCCACTCCTTCCTTAAAAAATGTTTTTCTTTCATTAAAATTTTTTTTGAGATAATTAATAACTAAAGGACCACAACATTTCATAGTGTTCATGGGAATCAAAAAGGAGGTGGTGATTTTTGAGTTTGTGTCCCATTTGGTGTTGGCATCAGTGAGAGATTAAGAACATAAGAAATTGCCATGCTGGGTCAGACCAAGGGTCCATCATGCCCAGCATCCTGTTTCCAACAGAGGCCAAACCAGGCCATGAGAACCTGGCAATTACCCAAACACAAAGAAGATCCCATGCTACTAATACAATTAATAGCAGTGGCTATTCCCTAAGTTCATCTGATTAATAGCTGTTAATGGACTTCTCCTCCAAGAACTTATCCAAACCTTTTTTAAACCCAGCTACACTAACTGCACTAACCACATCCTCTGGCAACAAATTCCAGAGCTTTTATTTTGCATTGAGTGTAAAAGAATTTTCTCCGATTAGTCTTAAATGTGCTACTTGCTAACTTCATGGAATGCCCCCTAGTCCTTCTGTTAGCCATGAAAAAGGTGCTACAAAGACTTGGTTCTAAGGCATCGTCAGTTCTTGAGCCACTGCTAGATTCCTCACACGTGCTTGTTGGTACTTTACCAATACAGGCATTGGTGTCTGTACATGTTGCCTTGCTGATGCTCTGAGGGGCATCGGAGATGGCAACAGCCTACTCAGTGGTTATTCTAGTTTATTCGGGAGAGGAAGCCCCCCTGGGAGAACTGGAGTCGTCATGGTCTAGGTCCCACTGGCCCGGGACAGAGTGCCCAGGGATCCCTCTCTTGATAGACATAGTGGGTTGGCATCCTCATACTCTTAGGGGTACTGGGACTCAAATGATGGTTCTGATGATGAAGTATCAGTGGATCTCCCCGTTGATTAGTCACCTCCACCAGAGAGAAGGAAGTCCCTATCTAAGGACTTCTCCTTCACAGGGTTTGTGCAGTTGATGGAAGAAGCCACCCCATTTACTTTGCAGATGGAGGAAGATTCCAGACACAAGATGCTGGATATACTGCAGCACCTGGAGCCTCCTAAGGAGATCATGGCAGTCCCAGGAGTTGCTGTTAAGGATGTGAGAGAGTCCCCTTTTCATTAGTTCCCTTAAACAAGAAGATTGACGCAATTTATCTCATCTGAAAGGCTACTGGATTCGACAAGCACTAGCTACTATACCAGTCTATGGTGGTCAAATCCGCTCTCAAGAAGGTCAAGTGTTCTAGGACCAGTTCCTTAATACGGCTGGGAAGGAATCCTTGAGCCATGGATATTCTTGGGAGGAAGAATTTCAGGATACAATGCTTATTGCCCACTTAACAGCCTCCCAGCTCTTCATAAGCTAGTATAAGCAGGTCATTCTAAAGCAGGTGTAGGAGGTAGTCAGGCAACTTACTAAGAGGCAGCATGACTCCCTCCAGTCACTGGTGACCAAGGGTCTGGAGTGTAGAAAACACAGAATTTGGTCGACCTACAATGTTTCTGAAGCGGCATCAAGAGTCTCTACCATAGGATAGAGGCATGTAAATTTGCCTGGCTGTGTGTCTCTGATGTCCATCCAGAAATGCAGAAGTGACTTGATGTACCATGCACTGGGGAGAATCTCTTCAGAGATCATTTTAAGAATGCTGTGGTATAAATAGGTGATTATTGTGCAATGCTCCAGCAGCTCTCCACTCCTACTCCAGACTTGCCCTCCTCTTCTAGAAGGTATCCAGGGTCAGGCCAGAGGAAGCACTTCTTTTGCCTTAGGAAGTACTATCCACTGATCCCTCAGTCCCACATTCAGCAGGACTCTCTCAACCATCCTAGGCAGCAGAGCACTTAAGCCACAAACAGCGTCTCAGCCAATACCCAGAACATGGTTTTGACCAGACTGCAGAAAGCGTAGCCAAGATCCCAGTACCCATGCCAGAGGATCTCCAAGTCGAAGGTAAGCTGCAGTTCTCTTTGAATCGGTGGCCCAGTACAACCCGAGACAAGTGAGTCCTATGTCCAGAGTAGGTACAGATTAAACCTATTGTTTGCCCCACCAAATCGCCCTCCAAGTCCATCAGGAAATGCTGTTCATGGAACTCTCCTCCTTCTTATTGACCACAGCGGTCAAGACCATTCCACCAGGGCAGAGAGGTCGGAGATTCTACTTCAGGTACTTCCTGATTCCAAAGAAAACAGGGGGACTCGTCCCATCCTAGAACTAAGGGTCTTGAACAAGTTCATCAAAAGAGAAAAGTTAAGGATTTCCTTGGGCACCTTGATCCCCTTTCTGCAAAAATGGGACTGGCTATGCTCTTTTGATCTATAGATGCCTACACTCACATCAAGATATTTCCAGGTCACAGGAAGTATTTCAGATTTATTGTGGGAAACCAGCATCTCTAGTACTGCTTTATGCTGTTTGGGCTTGCATCTGTTGTGTGCTTTCACAAAATGCTTGGTCGTGGTGGTAGCACACCTGTGTAGGCTGGGGGTGTACATGTTTCCCTATTTGAACAATTGGTTGGTCAACAGCACATATCTGTCAGGAGCCAAGGAGTCCTTGTACATGACCATCCAGATGTTGGAATTACTAGGATTCCTCATCAATTACCCCAAGACTCAACTTAGCCTGTCACTTCAGTTGGAGCTCTACTAGACACAACTCGGGCCAAAGCTTCATGAAGCAGTCATTTCTTTCATCTAGAAATGTTACCTCCCTAGCATGTCCTGATGATACATTTATCCAGTCAATATATGGGTAATTGAAGTCTTCTGTTATTACTGTGCTAGCAAATTTGTTAGCTTTCCTGATTTCTTTTAGCATTTCATGGTCCATTATTTTGGACAATTGGATGGTAATATACTCCCACCACTAGACTCTTCCCCATCACACATGGATTACCACCCATAAAGATTGTACTATGTATTTAATCTCCTGCAGGAAATTGATCCTATTGGACTTTATACCATCCCTAACAGAAAGCACACACCCCCCCCCCTTCATGAGTTGATCCACCATATCATTGTGATATAATTTGTACCCTGGTATAGCACTGTCCCATTTTTAAGTTTCTTGATGATTCTATGCAAGCTCGTCACTGTCTTCACCTCTCTCCTTATAAGCCTGTGAATTCTGTGGGGCTAGCCCAAAACCGTAATGAGACAGATTAACTTGATAAAACTGTCTTGTCTTTTTTTTTTTTTTTTTTTTTTTAATAAGCGTAGCCACCCTTTACAATGGTTTGAGTAAACCTCTTTAAGCTAGCATGGTCCATTCTTCAAACCAATTCAATAGTCTAAATAAACATTTAGTTAGCATAGCCCATTTTCATGGCCTTTCCTAGACCTCCTATGTTATGGTCTTAGTAAACACCAATCTGTTATGGTTTTGAGGTGTTGGAGTGGATTCTTGGGTACTGTGGTGATGACCACTCCCACGGGGAGGAGCCCTGTGAGGAACCACAGTACTAGGCTAGACTCTAGACACGCAATCACAGAAATTTGTCTTTTATTATACAGCAGAATGATACCACCAGAGGTGGCAGTAATGAGGTGATCCAGTTGTAGCAGTCCAGGGGCCCTCGGCAGAGGAGACCCGTCTCGCAATGATAGTATAGGGAGTACAGGATGCAGGTTCCCAGTGCTGATCTGTAGATGAGACAGACTGACAATGTTAAATTACTCACTAAGTTGGTAGCTGTATAGATGGAGATCCCAACAGGCAGAAGTAGTTGAATACAGGCACCGAGGCAGGGAGAGCAGGCCTTCGAGGAGCGAGTACCTGATCCCTGATAGACACCTGAAAGAAAGCAAAGGGCCCCCGTGCAGTGAGTACCCAGGTTAGAGAAATACCCCGAAAGGTAGAGAGAGCTTCCAGCGGCAGCAGGGAAGCGGCAGAGTAGTTTAGACCAGATAAGTCCTATCCTTGCTAACTCGATTTGTCAGCAAACAAAGGGCAGGCTAAATACCCGGATGGTGTGACGTCACTCGAGGGGGCCGCCCCCGAGGTTCCTGCCATTACGTGGATAAAGACGTGGGTGGCGTGCACGCGCGCACCCTAGGAGGCCCTCAGGAGAAACATGGCGGATTGCCTTACCATTGCCGTTCTGGGGATGCCGGAGAGAGCGGCATGCGGACGCTGTGGTAGCCATCTTCCCAAGGCTAGCGGGGAGAGCAGAGAGAAAGGTGAGGCACAGAGGTTGAAGCCATCTGAGACCGGATGCAACAATTCCCCCCCCCCTTCAGACCCCCTACCTGAGCTTGGTTTTCGAGGATGCAGTGGTAAGGGGTATAGCGGTCCTTTACAGTGATCTCGTTTAGACCTCTGTAGTCAATGCATGGATGTAATGTTCTGTCCTCCTTCCCCACGAAGAAGAAGCCTGCGCCAGTAGGAGACATGGAGGGTCTTATGAAGCCTTTCTGACGTTTCTCCTATATGTACTTAGACATAGCTTTATTCTCTACTACGGAAAGAGGGTAAACCCTTCCTTTGGGTGGTTCTGTGTTAGGCATCAAATTGATGGCGCAGTCGTAGGATCTGTGTGCAGGCAGCATGTCTGTGGCTTCTTTGGAAAATACATCTTGAAAGGATGCATATTGAGGCGGCAACCCTGGCAGCAATGGGGTATAGTTGTTTTTCAGTGTTTGTTATCAAAAAGTTTTTTTAATATAATTTCCTTTCTATTCAGGACTCAAGCACAGCTTGTTCGTGTATCAGCAATATTTAACTCACACTAATGGTCAGTGAAGCATTTACAATAGGTGCCTGTCTGTAAAACAATTTGTTATGTGGGTAGGTATTTTTTTAAAAATATGTATTGTTAAATTAAAAGTGACTGGGTATGACTCAAAATATATATAACCTATATATAGTAAAAGATGTGTTTAAATAAACACAGTTTGCATATCCAAAACAGTCTAATCAGACCTTATATTGATAAAGATGGTTATCATTGTTGTATGTCAATCTTGTTTGAGAATACAATTAAACACAACCTTAAAGTGTATTTTGAAAAAAACGTTATTAGATTAATTATTTTCAAAATTTAAATTTATTCATAAGTAACTGACAGTGTGTAAATTCAGTAACGAAAAAATGATAGAAAAGGCACTGCCTATAAAAAAAAAAAAAAAAAAAATTAATAATAATAGAAGAGGCACCGCTTATAAAAACCAATTCAAATATGACAACTCACAAAGGAGTCAAGCCAACATAATAATTAAAAAAAGAATATGATTAATGTAAAAAATACAGTACTTACCTTATCTTGGAATTAGAAAGACACACTGCATTGTGAGCGGTATTACAGTGACCATCATTTTTAACAAAAAGCAAAACTTTTTTATTAATTTGAGGCACAATACAACATGGTCTTTAAACCATGTGTCAGAACAAACATTCTCACTATTTCTAACATTCTTATTGCTTTAAATTTATTGACTGGACTTTTTTTAATTTATCGCACAAGCCGCCAAAAAAAGGGGGGACGGGACGCTGCTTATAAAACCGATTCAGATATGAACATTATAAAGGAACCTTGTGCGATAAACTATCAGCTTTCCCCTTTGTTCGAGTTTAAAAGCTGCTCTATCTCCTTTTTAAAAGTTAATGCCAGCAGCCTGGTTCCACCCTGGTTAAGGTGGAGCCCATCCCTTCGGAAAAGACTCCCCCCTTCCCCAAAAGGTTCCCCAGTTCCTTACAAAACTGAAACCCTCTTCCTTGCACCATCATCTCTTCCACGCATTGAGATTCCGGAGCTGTGCCTGCCTCTGGGGACTTGTGCGTGGAACAGGGAGCATTTCAGAGAATGCTACCCTGGAGGTTCTGGATTTCATCTTTCAACCTTAGATCCTAAATTTGATTTCCAGAACCTCCCTCCCACATTTTCCTATGTCGTTGGTGCCCACATGTACCATGACAGCCAGCTCCTTCCCAGCACTGTCTAATTCCTAGGAGGCTTTTCAGCCAACTGCAAGCAAAGATATAGTTACATAAAGATAATTTACCTTTTTATGCAAATGTTTGCCATTTTTTTTGTTGTAAATATCTCTACTGTGTAGTTCTTAATTTTTTTCTTTCTGATATCATTTGAAAGAGCACCTTTTTGCTACAAAAGTCACCCTGTTTCGTCTTGGACCCAGCCTTGCTTTGCTCAGAATTACAGTCCCAAAAACAAACATTTGCATGTGTGAATGCATTTTGTTAAAAAGAGCCATCTTTTGGCACCCAACTGTAAAACATGCAAATGAGCTAGAGATGTAAAATTTTACAATGCGACTCAATTTACTGTGCTTACCACACTTTTACCTTTTAACACATTTGTTTAGACATATTTTCATAAATTAGTCAAAAAAGTCAGTGCAAAGCTTTATATGCTGATTAGTTACCTTGCATGGTCAGTGGTGGCTGAGCCAAAATTGACAACTCCATCACCTAGGGGCCACTCCAGACAGCCAGACAAGGTACCAGCCACAGGTTTCTAAGCTCTTATTTAAGCACAAAACAAGAAAAGGCAAGACACTATATACGAGAATTACTTAAACTGCTGATTTCACAAAAATTCATGGAGGGGCTGATGCAAAAATAAAAGCCCGGAAAGCGGGCGCTGAAAGGTCAGTTCCCGCAAGGGGGCGCCATGCTATATTATAATTAGGGGGTCGCGATCTGCCGGTTATGAACACAGACGCGAGCATATCGGCGTCTGTCTTCTTAATGAAGCTGGCTGAGTGGGGTTTTTTTTTTTTAAAACTTTTAAAAGAAGTACAGAAAAGCAGTTTTTTCTGCTTTTCTGTGCTGCTTTTCAATGCACTCAGCTATTAACGCCTGCTAATCTACTAAATTTCAGGCCCCTAAGAGGTGTTGGGCTGCAGCACCTAGACAAAATGGCCATTTTAGGTTGCAAGGAGAATGATACTCAGAAATAACCTCCATTCAACTGCCTCTAGCTGTCCAACCAATGGAGATCCAGGTGAAAAATTTAATTTGACTTTGTTTGAGACACTAGAGAACATCCATGCAAACTTTTGTTTGATTTTGAGGAGGTTGAGCATGAACCCCTTGTCCACTTGATATGGAATGACCCTATACGTTTCGTAGCTACCATTAAGGCCAAGACAATTAAGCATTTATTGTTCTTTTGTACATTATTTTCCATTATTCTTAAACCCAACAGTCCTCTTTGTTATCTTTATAGCTCATGGGATAGTCCCACGAGCAATTGCACTTAACCAAACCCTGCCACTCACATGCTGCCAATCCTCATGGCAGGGAAACATCATTGCTCCAACCGTGTTAGGCGCATGCCAGGTTATGAAGGACCCGCGGCTGGAATCCATGCTCTCTGTGCCTCCCGTTGAAGTCACACAGCCAGGAATTTAAACTCCGGCCGTGCAACTAGGAACTGCCTCAATATCAGGTTGCCTTGTTTGGTTACAGCCTGCCTTCATCCAAGCCAGTCTTCAGTCTGTCTTCATCTTTGTCTTCAGTCTCAGCCTCAGTCTTCATCTCGTCCTCATTTTCAACCTCAGCCACAATCTTCAGCCCGTTTTGTAT
Source organism: Rhinatrema bivittatum (assembly GCF_901001135.1). Taxonomy (NCBI): domain Eukaryota; kingdom Metazoa; phylum Chordata; class Amphibia; order Gymnophiona; family Rhinatrematidae; genus Rhinatrema; species Rhinatrema bivittatum. The sequence continues at coordinate 291,117,494 of NC_042618.1, forward strand.
TTAGCCTCAGTCTTGCCTAGTCCTTCAGCCTCATCTGGTCTCCAGCTTCGCCTGCTCTTCAGATCTAACCATTGTTATAGATTCCTGGACCTTATCATAGTCTGGCCCATGAAAAGACTTGTTTGCCCACGACAGCATACATTTTTACTGGAGGGGTGTACAGGCCTCAGTCTCAAATGAAAGAACTAGACAGAGATCTGATCAAAGACATTAAAAAGGTGGGAAAGAAGGGGGAAGTGTTGATTGTTGGTGACTTTAATCTGCTGGACGTGGACTGGAGAATCCCTTCTGCAGAGTCTAACAGAAGTAGAGAGATAGTGGATGCCCTGCAAGGGGCTCTGTTCAAACAAATGGTAATGGAACCCATGAGGGAGGGAGTTATACTTGACCTAGTGCTCACTAATAAGGGCTGAATAACACAGTCTGGGTAAAACAAATAAACATGGGTGTAGCTTGCTTATTGCGGCGGTTACTACCCCTACTACCCCTAACTAATCAAGCTTGATATTTCACTTGGTTGCAGCTCCATCACTGCTCTCTACATTAATGGTGGGGGTGGAAGGGAAATAGAACCAAAGAGCTAAGAGAAACAGATAAGTATGAGAAAAAAATGTGAAGCTTGCTGGGCAGACTGGATGGGCCGTTTGGTCTTCTTCTGCCGTCATTTCTATGTTTCTATGTTTCTATAATGGGGATAATGTCTTAGTCTATGTGCCTATTTGTAAACTGTTGCGATGGTATATAACTTAGCGACAGTATAGAAATGTTTTTAAATAAATAAAATAAATAATGTCCAGGTGGGTGCCCACCTCAGCACCAGTGATCATCAAACAGTATGGTTTGATATTGCAAATAGGATCTGGAGAAGTCACACAAAGACCCGAGTTTTGAACTTCAAAAAACAGACTTTGTAGAAATGGGTAAATATCTGGAAGAAGAACTTGAAGCCTGGGAGAAAATAGGAGAGGTCGAACAACAGTGGGCTAAACTAAAAGGAGCAATTATAAAAGCAACAAATCTATATGTTAGAAAAGTAAACAAAAGAAAGAAAAATAAGAAACCAATCTGATTCATAAAGGAGGTGGCTGATGTAATAAAAGCAAAAGAAGCAGGCATAACTTTCGCGATAAAGGTAGGGGAGGAATTAGTTAGGGCCGGGGGGCGGGTTAGTTAGGGGAAGGGTGTGGGGAGGTGTGGGGGGGTGGAAGGAAAGTTCCCTCCGAGGCCGCTCTGATTTCGGATCAGCATGGATTCACCAATGGAAGGACCTGTCAGACGAATCTAATTGATTTCTTTGATTGGGTGACTAGAGAACTGGATCAGGGAAGAGCGCTCAATGTAATTTATTTGATTTTAGTAAAGCCTTTGATACGGTTCCACATAGAAGACTCATCAACAAAATGAGAAGCTTGCACGTGAGCTCCAAGGTGATGGTGTAGATTACAAACTGGTTGATGGATAGAAGACAACAGGTGATGGTAAATGGAACCTACTTTGAAGAGAGAATGGTGTTAAGCGGATAGAAGGTAAAGTTTGTCTATTTGTAGATGATACTAGGATCTGTAACAGAGTGGACACACTGGAAGGAGTAGAGAGAATGAGACTGGATTTAAGGAAGCTGGAAGAGTGGTCGAATATATGATGCCTGGAATGCCCTTCCGGAGGAAGTGGTGAAGACCAAAACCATGGATCCATAAAGGCTAGAGGATGGGAATGAAGAAAAGAGTCATAGAGGTGGATTACTGGAGTGGAGGCTACTACCTGGTGATTACTACCCTTTCTCAATAAGCCTTCGCAAGGTTAATGCAACTCCAACATTGCTCTCTGCTTCAACAGCAAGGGGAAATGTGGAAAAGAGGATTTGCATTCAGTCAACAACCAACAAGGACTGAACCACAATCTGGATAAACAAATAAGCATGGGGGTAGCTTGCTTATTACAGTGGTTACTGCCCTAAACCAATTAAGCCTGATACATCACTTTGAATGCATATACAGCGTTGCTCACTTCTTCAACGGCAGTGGGAAATGTGGAAAACAGGATTTACATTCAGACAACATCCAACAAGGCAATGATCTGTGCAGTCTGGGTAAACAAGCATCGGGGTAACTTGCTTGATGCGGCGGTTACCACCCTTAACCATTAAGCCTTATGCTGACCTTTGATGCAACTCCAACATTACTCTCTGCATGGATGGCAGGAAACTTGAATCAAACAGTTATCAACAAGGGCCCTGAAATTGGTGGTTGGTGAAACACATAAGTATGGGAAAATAAGTGTGGGAGCTTGCTGGGCAGACTGGATGGGCCGATTGGTCTTTTTCTGCCGTCATTTCTATGTTTCTATGTAAGAAGTGCAGAGTCATGCATCTGGGGTGTGGTAATCCGAAAGAACTGTATGTGTTGGGGGGTGAAGGACTGATGTGTACAGAGCAGGAGAAAGAACTTGAGGTGATAGTGTCTAATGACCTGAAGTCGATGGAGCAATGTGACACGGCGATAGCTAAAGCCAGAAGAATGCTAGGCTGCATAGAGAAAGGAATATCTAGTAAGAAAAGGGAAGTGATAATCACCTTGTACAGGTCTTTGGCTGGGCCTCACCTGGAATACTGTGTTCAGTTCTGGAGACCGTATCTCAAAAGGGACAGAGACAGGATGGAGGCGGTCCAGAGAAGGGCGACCAAAATGGTAGTTGGTCTCCATCGAATGACTTATGAAGAGAGATTGAAGAACCTGAATATGTATACCCTGGAGGAGAGGAGGAATGGGGTGATATGATACAGACTTTCTTGAAAGGTTTTAATGATCCATGGTCAACAACAAACCTTTTCCATTGGTAAGAATTTAGTAGAACTAGGGGTCATGATTTCAAACTCCAGGGAGGAAGACTTAGAACCAATGTCAGGAAATATTTCTTCACTGAGAAGGGTTGTGGATCCCTGGAATGCCCTTCCGGAGGAAGTGGTGAAGACTAAAACTGTGAAGTATTTCAAAGGGGAATGGGATAAACACTGTGGATCCCTAAAGGCTAGAGGATGGGAATGAATAAAAAATATTGGCGGTAACCTGCATGGAGCAGTACTTACTACCCTTAACAGAATCATGGGGGTAACCTGCACGAAGTGGCAGTTATACCCGTAAAAGAAACGTGGGGGTAAGCTACACGGAGCGGCATTTGCTGCCTTGGGAAGCTTGCTGTGCAGACTGGATGGACCATTTTGGCCTTTTTCTGCCGTCATTACTATGTTCCTATGTAAACCTTGAGGCTCAGCCCTCAGGGTTGCATCAATTGTGCCTCTGCAAGAGAAGCTCACGCTCATGTTGCTCACAACAGAATACTGAAACGCGTCTCCACAACAGGCCATTGCTGCTTTGGCCACCCAAATGTAGGAGCACAAGACAACTGCATGGTCTCCTCAATATGTTCATGCAAGAGGCCCAGCAGCAGCTTGATCAACTAAATGGTTTTCTACTGATCTTTTCTCAGCGTTTGGACACATTACAAACTCAACTTCCAGGACCAGCCTCTGAGCCAATTCTGGTGAATCCCACAACGGTACCCATTTCGACCGGGGAGCCCATGTTACAGCTCCCACCACCTCCAAGGTACAGTGGTGGCCCTAAGGGGTGCAGAGGGTTCTTCAACATTTACAAGATGCATTTTGAGCTACAGCCTGCGCATTTTTTTCTGATCGTATTGAAATTACGTATATCTTTTCCCTGTTGGACGGTCCTGCTCTTGCCTGGGCTTCTCCCTTGTGGGAACAGGATGACTTTCTTCTCAGGAATTTGGATAACTTAATACAATAATTTTGTCTGATTTTTGACTAACCCAGGTGTGTCTCATCCACAGCCACAGAACTTCTTCACATTCTCCAAGGCACTTGCACTGTTAGCGAGTATGCGGTGGAATTTCGTACTCTAGCTTTTGAGTTTGGCTGGCGCGAAGACCACCAAATCGCCATTTTTTGGGAAAGACTATTGGGAAAAATAAAGCACAAATTGGCAGCTCGGGACCTTCCGCTGTCCCTAGAAGTACTTATTGCTTTGGCCATTCAGATAGATTTGAGATTCCAGGATTAAGTTCGAGAGAGGAAGGACTCCCACAGAACCATTCCTATGGCTTCTAAGCCATTGAACACTTGAGTCCACCCCAGAACCTGTGAGGATGGCTTCCATCGAAGAACCCATACAATTGGGCAGCACACGACTCTCGCTGGATGAAAAACAGAGGCGAAGACAGTTTAAACGCCTCTGCCTTTATTGTGCAGCTCAAGGACATTTTGTTAGCTATTGTCCCAAGAAACTGGAAACCTCCATAAAGAGTTTAGTTAGGAGAACAATTTTCCACCATCTTGTTTTCTCCCCACAGTTAATGATACCAGTGTACCTCACCTTCGTTTTTTAATATGTCATGGCGGAAACCTCTGGAGCGGCCGCATGACGTCAGTACCTCCGGGTATTTAAACCTCCGCTCCGTTCGAATTCAACGAGTTAGCAAGGACTTTGATTTTGCTACTCTGACCACTTCTAAGCTGCTCGCTTGGATTCCTCACTAACCTCTGGGGTATCTCGCGCCTACGGAAGCTCTGGGTACCCGCTGCTCCGGGGCCTCTTGCTTCTACTCGTCCTCCGGGGTTAATCTGCCTAACCTTAAGGACACCCACTCCTCGGGGGTTCTGTCTGCTTTCTTTCAGGAACCCTTGGTGCTCCTAGGTACTTGCTCCTTGAGGGCCTATTCTGTCCAGGGTATCCTGCACCTCGGATCTCGGGTCACTCTCTTCATTCAACTACCGAAGGAAGTTATCAGCAGTGCTACTCTGTGAGTATCACTATGCTCCAGCTCTTCTCATTCCACCCTTCAGGTTCACAGCCTATCCCACGCTGTGAAATACTACAAGACCTTACTACATCTGGGTGAGACCATCACTACCGAGACTGTCTGTCTGAGCTACTGTGTTATCGCTGGATTACAGTACTGTCCATTCCTTGGGCAAGATTCAACGCATCAACAGCAGTATAATAAAGCTTTCTTTCCTCAATGTCTGCTTACTAGAGTCTAGCCTATCGTTGTGGTTCCCCATGGGGCCCCTCCCTGTGGGAGGAGTCATTGCCACTTTGACCAAGAGTCCACAATATGCCACAAACCCAACAGGTAGAGGCCACTGCCAAGATAACAGAGGCTGTCTTCATTCAACACGACTGCAAGAACTATTTTTCTCCCTTCAAAGGACCTTTGTCTGTAGAACAGGATAAGTCTCCGGAAGTTTCTTCTGTTCAACCCCAAAAACAGACCCCTTCATCATAATCTTGAAATCCCCGAGTTCCCCGATGATAAAGATCTACCTTTGACGTCTCCCAGAAGCTGAAGATTAGGCTTGGGGAGGGGGCTTAAAGGAGAGGGTACTATTACATTTACCACTCATATCCTGTGAATGGCTGCACTCACCTGAACCCCGCCAGTCAGATGCTGCAGCTGCTTACAGCAGGAAAATGCCACCACTCCTACCTCATTCTTAGGTGCACGTGCCAAATTATGAAGGACCTGTGGTGGGATCGATGTTCTCGGCACCTCCCTATGATGTCACACAGCCAGGTATTTAAAACCCAGCTGTGCAACTAGGAACCACCTCAGTATCAGGTCATTTTTGTTTGGTTACAGCCTGCCTTCGTCCTCGTCTTCAGCCTCAGCCACAGTCTTCAGCTTGTCCTCGTCTTCAGCCTCAGCCACAGTCTTGCCTGGTCATTCAGCCTCGTCTGGTCTCCAGTCTTCGCCTGCTCTTTGGATCTGACTATTGCTATAGACTCCTGAACCTTGTCTTGAACCTGCGCAAAAACTTGTTCGCCCACCGATGGCACAAACCTTGGGGCTCTGTCCTCAGGGTTGCGTCAGTTGTACCTCAGCAAGAAGAGCTCATGCTGATGTCACTCACAACAATCTTGCACTATTACCAGACACATTCACTTTATAAATTCTCTGTATTTCCCCATACACCTCCTGACAAAAACAATGTATCTTGCTACAAGAGTAGAAACTATGAATAAACGTTCTATTATCACTAACATAAGTACAAACGTCTGATTCCATAAATCCCATCCTATAAAACCTATTGTCCATATGGAAGATCTTCAATTGCATCTCTTTAAATATTCATATGCATTGAAATTGTATGTGCTTGTGTATAATAGTAGGTAATGTCCACTACCGTCATTTCAACTTGCAGGTTATCCATCCAATTATTACTTTGTGATTCTAAGACAATTTGATGCAGCTTCTTCCTAGGTTGTACCGCACTATAATAGTATTCTTATGTTTGCAGTATATTTATGAAAGCACTATAAGAATTCTCTCTCAGAACCTGTTTTGGAATATATTTCATACTATATTGTATTTTTAAATAAGCAAATAACTGATTATTATACAGATTAAACGTTCCTTTTAGATCAACTTAGACTAGGCATTACGGAAGTATCAGATATGATTGGCTGTTAATCTCCATCTGTTATTTGCAGAGCAAACAAGTTATCATTTTCAAAATTTCAAGCAAAGCAATTGAAATATAAATTACACAGAAAATAGCCTCAGTTTTTTCTTCAGCCCCTCCAAAAACACATCAGGGGCAAATGAATTAGTTAGTCACCATCTGGCTCTTGAAGTTGCTGGAGTTCTTCATTAATTACCCCAAATTTCATCTGGATCCATTACCTCATTTGGAGGTCATTATGGCTTTGCTAGATGTGACTCAGGCCATGGTCTATCTCCCCACAAATAATGCTGGTGGGAGAAAATTCAGCCTCGCCAGATATCAGTTTAGTCCATGTTGCGATTCTTGGTTATCTCCATAGTGCATGTGACTCCAGTCAAACACTTCCATATGAGGCAGACCCAATGGATTTTGAAGACTTCATGGAATCGAGCCACACAAAGATTTCAGGATCACATCTGTGTTGTAGAAGAACTCAATGGGCTTTGGAATCTCAACCAAATGAAGCCACAAAGAGACTTGAGGTTTGCATCTGTGTTAGGGAAGAGTTCAAAGATAATACCCTTCCAAGTTTTTCCTCAGTAAATTGTACTCACCTGAGATTCATCCAGCCTGATCTGGCAGACTCACTTGGAGGGGTTCTTTTAGGAAACATCTTTACACATAAATCTACTGGGGTTAAAGCTTATACATTTTTTATCTGGAAGCAGTCAGAGTGGAGAACTGAGCCATCAAAGAGTCACATGTGTCTCTCATGGAGAGCTATATACATGGTGAGATGCACAGTGACCTGGCAAACAGAGTAGGTCATCACCTGGACACCCCCGAGTGGTGCCTAGATTTATTGTGGCAAAATATCTTCCAGTAGGACACACCCAAGCAGTCTTTTCACAAAGACTGTGTTTCTGCTTCTATATGTCACCAAATGTCATGCCTGTTTCTTAAAGTATGAGGCCAGTATTCAAAAGATGGAGGAATAGCCTGGTTCACAGCAGGCTGTGAACCAGGTAAGCCAGGGTTTAAAGCTTGCTGACACTTCTTGCGATCTCGGGCAATTCACTTCACTTTCCATTGTCTCACGTATAATCTTAGAATGTAAGCCCTCTGAAGACAGGAAAATACCTGTGGTACTTGAATATAATCCACTTTGAAGTGGCTGACCAATCATGAAAGACAGAATATAAATTTAAAAATAAGATTTACCCAACTAAAATTTACCCAATTAAAAATATGGCCCCTTTAGCCAGCTAAATTTATACAGTTACAAATTTAGCCAGGTTAAAAAAAAAAAGGGGGGGGCCGAATTGGAGGCATCCCTGGTGCATTTGTTTTTAACCAGTTAGTGCAGTATTCAGTGCTAACTGGCTAAATATAGCTAGGTAAATCTGGCTGCACAAATAGCAAGCCGATATCTACCTGTTCAAATTTTGAACAAGTAGGTTTAGTCAGATATTCAACCATATAATTTACCTAGTGAATGCAGCTGAATATTCATTCAAAGATAACTGATTAAATGTATCCAGTTATAAGGTTTTTTAACATTGACCCCATACGTTCAGAAGCACTAGATTATGTGATTAGGCCACTCTCAGGACTAGGGTGTTTCAGGTCCAGAATGATCACTCACTTTTTGCATCAGTATCTGACAAGACTTACCTTAATACTAAAACACCCCGGTGCCAGGTAAAAGTAATAATGGATTTATTATTAGCTTATAGGAATAATTTACAAATAACACTAAATGGCTGAGAGCAGACAATAACAGCTACTCAATTATATACATATATTACTCCTTGGGGAATTCTATGCAAAAACTTTAAAATTCTGCTCACAAAAACTTTAAAATTCTGCAAACTTTATATTGGTCAAAATAATACAATTTACATGACTGTCTTTAAGTAATTACATTTTAAATTAATACAGAAAAAAGTTATTACTTAGAGATGCAGAATTTCCCTAGAAATTCACTGTAAGAGTGTCCCTTCCACTCGCTCTCCCTACTCCCCTGGCCACTTTGCCCTCTCAGGTCCCAACTCCTCCACCTGCCAGTATCTCTCCCTTCCACCTCTAGGCTTAACCGCTTCCACTCTATCACCAGTCCCAGAGTTTGACCCCGTTCTCCGTACTGCCCCTCACACAGGCTCCCTCTGTCCCTCCCTCTCTCACACACATGCTCCCTCTCTCTAGTACACATACACACACCATCGTACAGGCTCCTTCACTCTCTCGCACACACACATGCCCTCATACAGGGTCCCTCTCTCTTGCATACATGCCCACACAAGCTCCCTTTCTCTCTCACACATACATCCTCACATGGGCTACCTATGTTTCTCTCTCACACACCCCTTCACACAGACTCTCTTTCACACATGCACAAGCCCTTCACACAGTCTAGCAGCCTCACATATGCACGATCCCTTTTTCATACACACACACGGCCCAATCTGTCACACACATACACACTCCTTCACAATCTCCTCATACAGACTCCCTCTCTCTGGCACTCACACTCAAGCATTCCCCCCCCCTGCTCTCTCACCTCCCATGCTCTCTCACCCCCTCCTGCTTACCCCCTACTCTCTCTCTCTCACCATCCCCTCTCTCACACCCCTCTCCTCTCACACACACACATTCACTATCACCGGGGCCTTCATCTTTGCCGCAAGCGGAGCATACTTCGCAGCACATGGGGGCCTTCATCTTCGCCGTGAAAGGCGCGCCTTGGCCTTCATTTTCGCGTGCCCCATTCGTGGCATGCCAGGGTCTCTTCTGCCATTTTCTGTGCAGAAAATGGCAATTCTGCGCAGGGGGGAAATTCTGTGCAAATTCTGCGCTCCGCAGTAGCGCAGAATTCTCCCAAGACTAATATATACATATAAGGATTCAGAGCTTACATTTCTAGCCACAAGGGCTCAAGAGATCTGTTGGTGCTGCCATCTCTGAGGTCTATGTTTATGATCTCATCATTTTCAGTTTTGTCTGCTTTTATACTGTTTATGAGAAATCCTAACACTAGCAGATGCAGAAAGTGAGAATAAGCAAACTGCTTGAAGCAGGAGCGAAGGTTTTCTGGGGCCACGAGTTAAGCACATCAGACCTTTGTTCATGGGCACAGTCCTAATCAACAGCATCTGCATATGTGAGAGTCAACTCTCTGCTGCTCTAGATGTTAGCAAATAGGCCTGTTAAACTTTAAAGCAATTGTTTGGGGGATGTGCAAGCAACAAGTAATTACGCAAGCAGTGGAGTATATGCAAGCAGTAATTATGTGGGGGATTAGATGTTGGGGGCAGTTCTGTGTGCCTGCACAATGTAACTTAAGTTAACCGGTTCTGAATTGACCAGGGCGAAAATCAGTTTTCTATATTCTTATGACAATTCTGTCTGTGTTTGTGTCTGAGTTGATCAATAGTCAGATTCAAGCAAAATAATCCCATAACACAGGGTTTCGAAAATTACCTCAGCTGCTCATATGGGGAGAATGCTTTTTTTATTTTTAGCCAGAGGGCCCGGGAGCTGGGAGAGGAGCGGAGCATCTTCATCCCCAATCAGGAGCCTGGCTCAGGTGGCAGTAGAAGAGTCTTTGACCTACTTGGCACCCAAGCATTAGAGTGAGGTGCAGAGTGAGGTGGTAGAAGCATCTTGAAGAAGAGCAGAGAGTGAGGGGGAGGAGAGAAGCATGAGGGTAGGAGGGGAGAGAGAAAGAGTGACAGCTGCAGGGGGGGAGAGAGAGCAGCAGCTAAGAGGGGATTGGAGGAGAAAAGAAGACTGCTCCTGTGTGTGATTGGAGGAGAAAGGGGATGTGAAGAAGGAGAACAAGAGGGATACAGGAGGTTGGGGAAATCAGAATGAAGACATAGGTTGAATGGACTACACTGGAGAAGAATGAGAGGTTCTGCAGCAGCATTGGGGGTAATGCTGTGTACTTGTTAGGGATGAAATACACTCGCCATGCACTTGCCAACTCTCTCCTCCCCTCCAAAACAAATTGTCAGGACAAAAGTAGGGAGTACATAGCAAGTGCATTTTGACCCTAGCAATTGCCTAAAATTCACTGGAGAAATTATAGAATCCCTGCTCATGATATTTTCATCTGCATTTCTCTCATCATAATCATGCTACCTTCATCTAAACATTGGTCTGTTCTAATATGTCCTTTTAGATCCATTCCCACAGTTAGGATGTCACTTCCTTCTACTGTCTCTGCAATTTATTAGAACTCCTCTTTCTATTGGACACTGTATCCCATTTGTGAGGCATATGCATTAATCAAGCTCACTATATCAAACTTCAAAGCCAATCTTACTGTCATTATCCTGACATTTACTCTTTTTACTTCAGCCATTTATTTTTTCATTTCCTCACCCAGGTCATCCTACTTGACTTGGGAGGTTGTAAAAGTAAGTTTACATAGAAAAATTGTTGTATTAGCATAAACATGAAACTCATGAGGATAGTTTCTGTTGTCTAAATTTCAGCTTTAATTACTGTAACAGTTACTTTTTTCTCATAAACATGAAATATGAGTTAATGTTACAGCAACTAAGGTTGAAGCCTAGACAATTGGCACTACTGGTTTCACAATTAGACTGGATTCATTCAGGTTAGTAAAATATTTCTATTGAGTGGTATACTAGAAACACTGCAAAGTAGACAATCCTAATTTGGGTCCTAGGCCTCTTCTTGCATTTTCAGGCTGATGTGTATGGTGTCTGCAGACAGTTTGAGCCAAAGGTTCACTGCTAAAGATGACCTGATAGTTACCAGATTACTTAGTATTAGATTCAGCCCTATTGTAAGGTAAGATTGTGGGGCTGGAGTGAATTTTGATCCTATAACAAAGAAAGGGGACTAGAGAGAAAACAAAAAATACACAGTAAGAAGTAGACAAATTTGGGCCAGCCTTATAGTTCAGGTAGCAAATGTGGTATATTGCCATGCAGAAAACCTGGGTTTGTTCCCATAGAGGGCTTCTGTTCCTCGGGCCTGCTGGGTCTAAGGATGCCACATAGGCAGCATTCACATACCCGAGTGTAGGAGGCCCAGCCATCATATAACAGTGACACCTAGTGGCCAGACATAGGGTCCATGTCAACCAAGTTCTGGAGGGGAGCCATATTTGTGTCACTCTAATAGCTGGACTGAGTTGGGAGATGGATATAAAACTATTTGTGAATTAAAGTTCCTTGAACCATAGCCCATTAGAGGCTTGTTCCATTTGAGCTGGAAGCCCAAAGGAGCAGGAGAAAACTGCCAAGCCAAAAAATAAAAAATTTAGTAGGAAAATGTAGCTGCCAGCCCAATAGATAATTCTTGTCTCATTTTCATCATTCAGTATGTGTATTTTCTTTATCTCTTTTCCAGGTTTTATTTGTGGCTGGCTTGGCTTTTGTAATCGGTTTAGAAAGAACATTCAGATTCTTTTTCCAGAAACACAAAATGAAAGCTACAGGTTTCTTCCTTGGTGGTGTACTTGTAGTGCTTGTTGGATGGCCCTTAATAGGAATGGTCCTTGAAATTTATGGATTTTTCCTCCTTTTCAGGTAAGGCATAATAGTAAGTCAGATTTTTTCATCTTTATCATTGTTCAAGAGGAAACTGACTGTTAGGTCACCCAGCGTAACATTTACTGGCCAGCAGGCCATGGTAGTCATAAAATCATAAAGATTCTTTGATAACAAGCCACAGCAACACAGCCAGAGAAATGAGCCATGTGAATTCTGTCTTATGTTAACACAGAGGATCATTCTAGAGCTTTGTAAAAAAGATGTTTGGACATGTATGGTAGGATCCTATGCATCACCAGACCAGCAACGCTCAGTTTTACTTTTTTCCTTTCAAGTAAAGACTTTCCTTAGATCGCCTCATATCCAGTTTCACCTACTTAACCAGCATTTTGCCATTTTCTTTGCTTTTCAGTGCCCTTTTACTTCTTTTTCCCACAGTATGGAATTTGACGCTTAACTAAATTAATTTTGTTTTTGTTTTTTTACATGTCATTTTTTGCCAGGTTAAATCCTGTTTTGTTTTGGGGTTTGTTGGGGTTTTTTTCCACAAAACCACATACAAACTTTCCTTCCCTGAACATTTTTTTTTCCTTAAAATTTCTTCACCATTTGCTGTTGTCTCAACTGTTTTCATAGTCAACAAGCGGACATGCATTAGCCATAATGTGTATGTAATGTCATCCGGTGGCACCCACAAAAAAAAACAATTCTTAGAGCTCAGTAAAAACTTTACTGTGCATGTGCAGGAGTTCCACACATACATTGCTTTGTGAGCAACTCAGTCTTTGTTCGTCTAAGCTACCACACAGACATGTCCCAATCTCTCCAAATTTTTCAACCTAGTGCCTTGAAATATCTCTTTACTTGAATATTCTTTCTGCTGCTACCTCAGCAGCCTCTCAAAAGAACTTTTAAGTTCTTAAAAAAATTTTTAAAAAGGAAGATTTTGAGATGCACAGTAATGAGCAGATTCAAGGCCTGCATTTGTTGGCGCTGGATATCCATCATAGACACAAACTCCATCTGCTACCGCTGTTTGGGGATTGACCATGACTCTTCAAACTGCTATAACTGTGGTCAAATATCACCCAGGATGTAGCAGGACTGGAAAATACAGGCACTGAGAAAGCCAGTGAGTAAATCCCCAAACCTTGGCATGAAGCTGAGCAGCAAAGCTTGAGGCAGGCAGGTCAAGGAACAAGCTGAGGTCTGCAGGCAGGCAGGTGAAGGAACAAGCTGAGGTCAGTACCAGTTAGACCAGGGGTGGGCAATTCCGGTCCTCGAGGGCTGCAAACCGGTTGGGTTTTCAGGATATCCCTAATGAATATGCATGAAAAAGATTTACATATGACTGAAGCAGAGTGCATGCAAATCTCTCTCGTGCATATTCATTAGGGATATCCTGAAAACCCGACCGGTTTGCTGCCCTCGAGGACTGGAATTGCCCATCCCTGAGTTAGACAGTTCAGAGGTACTTCCTGGGGAAACGTACAGACGAACACAGGAACAAGACGAGCAGGAGCTAGGATGCAGGAACAGGACTGGATCAGAAGGATCCTGGAACGAGACTTGGAATAAGACAAGAGTAGGAACAAATTCAGAGGCAATCCAACATACAAGCCGACCCGATTGCCAAGGCAAGGAAGCACAGACAGGAACTTCCTTATATCGGGGAATCAATCAGGATGCGCCACAGAGCTAAGGCCCGCCCTTGGCCCTACAAGAGGCTGGGCAGTCCGCGCGCACGTAGGAACGTGGCCAACATCGCTGAGGACGCCGAGCCTCTGCGTGAGGCCTGGCGTGTAGCGGAAGGCCCGGCGACTGCCGCCGCAGGAAGCCAGGGCCTAGAGGAGCTGGCAACTATTGCTAGGGAGGCCGACCCGGGACCTGCCATGAAACCATGAAGGTGAGCAGGCCCATGTGCGGGACGGCCGCAGACGGGGCGCGTAACAGAGTGAGTAATGCAGGAAGATGTCTGTTCCTCAGAAGAACTGTTACCAGGGATTTCTCATCCCAAACTACAGAGATTGAAGCCTCACACCAAACAAGGAAAGAAGTTCTAGACCAAACATTGTCAACAGTCAAACCTGGGGTCAGATTTTTGACTGGTTCCAGAAGAGATAGCCAACCGTCTAGACTGTGTAGCAGATCATCTCCCTTTAGAATGAGGCTAAGGATTTTTACAAACTCTTGGCACTTTGTAACCTCAGACAGTTGGGTCTTCCAGATTGTCAAGAATTCTTACAAATCAGAAGAGACATATCCAGCTAATTATAGACCGATTTTCCCTATTGAATACTGATTATAAGATTTTTACCAAAATTCTGGCCACCAGACTCTCTCGAGTCTTGGGCCTGTTAATTAATACTGATCAATCTGGATTTATCAAACATCGTCTTATAGCCAATAATACCCACCTCTTTTTGCATATTCAAGAGACTCTTTTCTGCACCGACTCCGGTGGTTGCCATTTCCTTGGATGCAGAAAAGGCTTTCGACCGGGTTGAATGGCCCTTTCTGTTTGCTACCCTCCAGTGGTATGGTCTCGGTCCAAAATTTCTAACCTGGATACAATTTTTATATACCTGTCCCACAGCCTTTCTCTATATCAATCATCAGGCATCTCAATCCTTCTCACTACATAGGGGTACTCGTCAAGGCTGCCCTCTTTCCCTGCTTTTATTTAATCTGGCTTTGGAACCATTGCTTTCTGCTATAAGGCAAACTGCTTCAATTGCAGGTGTAAAAATTGGCTCTGAAACTTTTAAACTCTCCGCATATGCTGATGATGTCCTTTTGTTTTTACTGAACCCTCCAGAGACCTAATCACGGCCTACTCTTCTATTTCTGGTTACAAAATTAACTGGCATAAAACTGAACTCCTCCCCTTAAACTATTTAGCTTCTGCAATTGATCTCCCACAATACCCTATACAAAAAGTGGCGCATGGTTTGAAATATCTTGGGATTAAATTTTTCATGGAGCCCGCAGTAACGATAACCTATGGGGAATCCAGTATCTCGCAAAACTTGAGGGATATAATTTTAAAATGGTCGCACTTACATCTTACCTGGTGCGGTAGATTGGATACCATCAAAATGGTTCTTGCGCCTAAAATCACATACACTTTCTCCATGTTACCTATTTTTTTTTCTACTGATTTCTATAAACAAGTAGATTACTAGTTAAGTTTCTTTGGCAGAATAAAGCACCTCAAATTGCTCTTTCTAAACTGAAAGCTGCCAGAAATAGTGGAGGAGTTAATTTCCCTGATTTCTACGCTTACCATCAGGCTTTATTCAACAACCTCGGTGGGTATCAATAGAACGATCCCTTATAGCCCCTTTACCACAGTTTTGTTTTCCTGGTATGACCCTTCCATCACGGCTGACTGCTTAACCCCATTTTACGATGCCTTCACAGAATTGGACTCGCTTAAACCAGCTCACACTCACTCTTGGCGCACCTCTAATCTAGCCCCTATTTTGCGCAACCCTGGTACTCCAGTTACATTGTTAGTACTTTCTCCCTCACCGAATCAGTATCCAAGGTGAGGAACGATCCCCCTGATCATCATCAGCCCCCATCTTGGCCCTGTCGGCCTAACTTGGCCCTATGACTGGATCGTCCCACTGCTCTTCACCTGTAACTGATATTCCTTCGGGGGGAAGGAATATCCCCCCCCCTCCATTTCAATGTTGCAAGCTGTGTCTGGGCTTCTCCTCCATATTCTGCCTACCATCTGAGACTGACCTTCTAAACCCATTGAGCCCTTGATGCCGGATCCATCGGAGATAGACCAATCCCGCTCATAGTTGGCTCCTGCCTGGGACCATCCACGAAACTTCGGACTCAGCTCACCAACGACTCGTCTGCTCCACTGGATGATCTATTACTCACTCCAAGCCTTCCTGGTACTGTTGCCATTGTTTGCATTAACCTTCCGTCATTTGTGTATCTCCCTTCCCCGCTGTCCAAAATGATAACCTACACCATCCCCCGCATCCATTACGCCACCCATCGACGCCCCATACCCACCTCTTCCAACCCCCTTGCACACTGCAAATCCCTGATACCAATCTTGATTTCTCCGCTGACTCAGTTCCTTAGCCTCACCACCCTATCTATTGTTCTATTTAATTCTCAATCCCTAATGAAAAAAGCTCCCATCCTTAATGATCTCCTTCTAGACTGCAATCCAGAAATTTGTGCCATCACTGAATCCTGGCTTAAACATACAGATATAGTCCTCTTAAATCAACTCCCCACACAAACCTATGGCATCTTATCTATCCCCAGGCCCAATAATAGAGGTGATGGTCTCCTCCTAGCGGCCAAAAAACACCTCAAACTTAGACCACTAAACATCAATGCCCCTCCCAGATTTGAAATCGGCTTATTTAAATCCCAACAACTTCAAATATCCCTAATCTACCCCCCCCCCCCCCCCCCAGGCCTCCTCGAACACAACCCATCTCCCATCATTGAATTCATCTCTGACAACCTTAATATAGACATCCCTGCCATCATTCTAGGAGACTTCAATCTCCACGTGGACTCTACCCCCCTCACTTCCTCCTGTGAGACCCTCCTTAACTCCCTTAATGCCCTCGACTTCGGACAACTCATTACCTCCTCCACACACAAAGCTGGCCATACGCTCGACCTTATTTTTGTCAACTCCAGTATACACTCCCCAAATTCACCTACTTGTACGCCCGTACCTTGGTCAGACCACGCACTCATCAATGCATTCCTCTCCATAAAGCCCTCAACCACACACAACCCCACTCACAGTAATACCATATACTTTAGAAAACCCTGCTCTACAGAAGATTTGATCTCCTCCCTCTCCTACTCCTTGAACAATCTAGACCTTTCTAACCCAGATGCCACACTCTCCACCTGGAACAACATCACCAACAACATCGCTAATGAACTATGACCCCTCTCTAGTAGAAAGATACAACATTCACACAAATCTAAGAAACCCTGGTACACCACCAAATTAAAAAAAAACTTAAAAATGATCTCAGACTGAAAGAGAGAATCTGGCACAAAGACCCTACCCCCAAGCAATCAGCCATATACAAATCTGCCCTTCACACCTACAGACACGCTACCCTACAGACTAAACTTGACTACTACGCAGCCAAAATTCATGAATACCATTACAATGCCAAAGCCCTATTCTCGTATGTGGCAGACCTCACAAAATCAGCTCCCCCTCCCATCTCTGATGAGGAAGCTAAAAGCAAATGTGAAGAACTCGCACACTTTTTCAATAAAAAAAATTAGCAAACATATTGCTCCGTTTCCCCACTATTACCACTCACACAAACCCCCTCCCAAAAATCCCCAACGCTAAACTAGATTCACTCAACCTCATTTCATCCACTCAAATCGAATCAATACTAAACACCTCATTACGATGTCACCTCGACGCAATGTAAATTGTTTTTAAATTCTCGTTGCAATGTAAATTGTTTTGTTTTAAACTCTCAAAATACCTCATTACTATGTAAACCCATATTTATATTATTACACTATAAATGTTACTGTGAATTGCTATTACTCTATATCTTATAAATTGTTATAATATATACTCATCTCCTTTGTTGCTAGACAAGTTGCCATGTTACAATGTTACAATGTAAAATAAGGCAGACCCTGCCCTATTCACTGAGTTATATGTAAACCAATGTGATATCTCGATCGAATGTCAGTATATAAAAGCAAATAAATAAATAAACTAAAGAAAATTAAACCCGCAACTCACCCCTCTGACTCCATCCCCACTTAAACCCTCTTATCCATCCCCAAATCTATTGCCAAACCACTAGCCGACATTATTAATTTCTCCCTCTCCCTTGGCAAAGTCCCTGATTCCTTAAAGTTGGCCGTTGTCAAACCCCACTGATCCAGCCAACTATCATTCTATTTCCAACCTTCCCTTCGTAGCCAAAACCATGGAAAAGGTGGTTAACTCCCAGCTCTCTGACTACCTAGAAGAGCATAATATACTATACCCATTTCAATTCGGCTTCCGTAAGTTTTTCAATACAGAAACCCTCTTAATCTCCCTCTCCGACACCCTCCTTAAAGGTCTAGACCATGGGCAATTCTACATTCTTACCCTTCTCGATATTTCCTCAGCCTTTGATACTATAAGCCACAATATCCTCCTATCTCGCCTATCTGAAATTGGCATCAACGGCACAGCCCATCTCTGGTTTTAATCCTATTTGGAAAATAGAGAATATATAGTCAAAATTGGAAACTCTGAATCCTCACGCATCCAACTAACCCAAGGTGTCCCTCAAGGCTCCTCCCTATCCTCCACCCTCTTCAGTATATACCTGCTGCCCCTCTGCCAACTCCTTTCTGACCTGGGCCTCAAATACCTCATATATGCGGACGACGTCCAAATCCTCATCCCTATACAAGAATCCCTATCCAAATCCCTAAAGATCTGGGAAAACTGCCTTTCATCTATAAACACCCTCCTCACCAATCTCCACCTGGCCCTAAACACATCGAATACAGAGCTACTCATCATTTCTAATCACCATAACTTATTGCCATCCCACACTAACATCCCCACCCTCCCTGCGATCTCATTCCTGCCTTTTGTACGAGATCTTGGGGTCACCATTGACCATCAATTGAATCAATTCAACCTTAAAAGAATGTTTCTTTAAGCTCCATGTCCTTAAAAAACTTAAACCCCTACTCTATGCCCATGACTTCCGCACAGTCCTACAAGCGACCATCTGCTCCAAAATGGATTATTGTAATTCTTTATTCCTAGGCCTCCCATACTCTACCATCAAACCACTGCAAATGCTGCAGAATGCAGCGGCTAGAATTCTTACACCCGTAAATCTGACTACATCACCCCTGTCCTCAAAGAACTCCATTGGCTCCCTATATCCTCTCGCATTCTTTACAAAACACTCACCATTATCCACAAAACCCTACACAATCACAAAACACATTGGCTCGACGACTCCCTCCGCTTCCTCTCCTCCAACTGACTCACTAGAACAGCCTACAAAGGTACCCTATATACGCCCGCCCCAAAGATCACTCACCTCACTTCCACGAGAGAGCGAGCACTATCTGTTGCAGGCCTCACCCTTTGGAATTCCATGCCCTCTGAACTCCACTTAGAGCCTTGTACCCTAAAATTTAAGAAAAAACTAAAGACATAGCTCTTTAAACAGGCATACCCTGAATAGAGAACGCTTCTATACATTCCATCTTATTCTGTACATTGTGAAGCACTGTTCCCCCCCCTTAACCCTTAATTCTCCTCTCCTCCCCAGATATCACCCCTTACAATTTATCCCAGATGCTATATTATACAATGTACTTTACAGCTATCCCTAGATATCACAGCTTATCCCTGTTTACCCTTTACCCGTCCACTCTGACAGTAGACTCTCCCCTGCATCCTATATATTATCCCAAACAATTTAGCCTCTGTTATATTATATAATGCACGTTATAGTTCTTTTTACTGTTCAGCCTTTTAATGTACATTTCAGTTATTTTCTTCGATGTTATTTTATATAATGGTTCTTTTCAGTTCCCCTCACAAGTTAAATTTATTTTTCCAATTATCCTGTACATCTCTTCTTATGTACTTTGGTTTTTTTCTTCTACTTTTACTTTGTAACCCTT
Organism: Rhinatrema bivittatum; assembly: GCF_901001135.1. Taxonomy (NCBI): domain Eukaryota; kingdom Metazoa; phylum Chordata; class Amphibia; order Gymnophiona; family Rhinatrematidae; genus Rhinatrema; species Rhinatrema bivittatum. The sequence continues at coordinate 291,137,174 of NC_042618.1, forward strand.
GTACATTAGTTTCCCCTCCTTTTTTGCTTTCCTCTTGCTCCCTGTTTTCCCCTCCTTGTTTTTTGTATTTCCATTAGTTCCTTGTAAACCAATATGATGTACACACAAATACCGGTATATAAAAGCTGTTAAATAAATAAATAACCCTCTAATTACAGTTGGGAACCATCGTCTCCACTGGCCCCTATGGCAGAGGAAGAATATTTGGCTCCTATCCTCTGGCATAACTGCCGGCCATTTTCTTTCCTTTAACCAGTTGAAAGATCGTTTTGATTTACCCACTACTCAATTTTATGCTTGGCTACAATTACGTACTGCTTTACAAGGTAATGCCTTATCCCAACTTTTTCTTGATAAGACCCCATACCTCTTAATGCTTTATCAAGAGTATGGGACTAAGGGTCATCTGGCCTCCCGACGTTACAAAATTATTAAAAGCTTCTCAGTGCGGCTCTCTATGAAGTATTTACATCCGGTATGATCTTTAGATATTGGTTTGGCACCTACACCTTCAATGTGGGAATATATATGGATGACTTCTGTCCACATCTCGCTCTCTTCCAGTTTGTGGCAGACTTCTTTTTTCATTACGCATAGGGCAATTTGGACCCCCCTGGAAGCTCCACAGGGCAGGACTTTTATCTTCCCACACTTGCTGGTCTTGCTCAGCTACCAGGGCCTCCTTGAACCAAATGCTTTTTTCTTGCCCTTATGTGAATAAATTTTGGCAACAGCTTTGGGCTACAGTCTCCCTAATTCTGAATCTGGATCAACCAATCACCTATTCACTGATTATATTAAAAGGAGCCTCTCCTTCTTTACAACTTCTGCTTCCCCATCGGAAATTGTTAGATTTTTTTCTTAACAAACGCCCTACATAATATAATGTCCAACTGGAAGCACAGCGAGTTGTTATCTGAACATTTATGGTGGAATACTGTTTGTTTATATTCTAAATATGAGAAGGCGATGGCGATTAAATTTGGCAGGCTTGCCAAATGGTCACAGGTGTGGAAGCCATTAGACACATACATAGATAGCTTCATTATAATTATCCTGCTATTACTGGCTGTGCTTGATCTCTCCGATATTGCGTTGCCCATATGTGCGTATCTCTTTCTTCCTTTCCTTTTTTTTTTCTTTCGCCCTTTTTCTAATTCTCCCCTCAGTCTTTCCTCTCCTCATTTTTCCTCTCCCTACTATATTTCATCATCTCATGTTCACATGCACTGTAATGACGGACCATATGCTATATATCACATGTTGGTTGATTGCTTACTTTGACCTGTTATTTCTTTCTGTAAGTTGTATAAAATCTTAATAAAAACATGTAAACTAAAAAAAAAAGAATTCTTACAAATCACAGGTTTGGAAACAACTCCAAACTGACCACCCAAAAGGACACCAGGACTCATTCAAGTTGAAAGGCCAGAGTGGTCAAATTTATACTACTGCAGGAGAAAACGGAGGGATTTTACTCCAGGTGCTTCCTGTTTTTCCCCAAATAAGGAAGGATTCAGACCCATACTAAATCTAAAAGATTTGAACATTTGCCTGATGAAGGAAATGTTCAAGGTGATTTCTTTAGCCACTGTACTCCCTCTGCTAATTCAGAGAGACTGGTTATATTCGAGGCCCACACCTACACAGAAGTACATCCAAATTGCAGGAAGTATCTAGTATTTGAAATACAGGTGCAACACCTCCAGTACCCCTTTCTTCCTTTTGGAATAGCCTCAACGCTATAGTTTTTCACAGTTTCTCACAATCAGTCTCTCTGTGCAGACTGGGGATGCATATGTTTCCCTACCCGAATAATTGGTTTATCAAAGAAACTTCTCAAACAGAATAAAACTGATCTGTGCAGTCTATCATTCAGGTGTTGTAGTCACAAGGGTTTTTACCATTTGGACCTTGATTAGAGTCCATAAGGATTCTGGCTAGATACAGTGTAACAGTATAAGAAAAAAGGGAAACACTAATCAAAAATAAAGAGTATTACCACTTCTTCCTTCAAAAATCTATTTAAAGAAGCGTTTGGGGATTCAGATACAGGAAAACAATCAAGCTGAAATGTCATACATTATCTGCGTTTATTTAAAGAAGCTCTTGATGACCTAGGCATAGGATCTTTAATTATCTGTTAACCAGCACACACTATTCTATAATATCTATAGTTAATACCATATTTTGCAGCAGATATTTGCACAGAATACAAAATGTGTTATTTTTCAGTTTTATTCTTATTTTTATTTCAATCTCTTTTTTCTTACCTTCGTAATATAATTTAATTAATTTAGTATAGTTAATTTTAATTACTTTGAGATGTTTATTAGAGGTAGGGTTTATTTGAATGAATTGTATTTTCTCTTTTTCATTACTATTGCTTTTCTTTCTTTTCTTTCTTCTATTTTATTTTTACTTTTATTTTATTTTTATTTTACTTTTATTTTACCTTATTTACTTAATTTAGTTATTATTTAATTTTATTTTTATTTTATTTTCTACTTTAGTATTTGCTTATTTTGTAAACCGTTTTGGTGAGCATTCTCGCTTTTGAAAGACGGTATAGAAATGTTTTTAAATAAATAAAAATAAACAATGAAATGTTGCATCGATTTCAGAACAATATATTTTTGAATTTTTATATAATTATGTATAAGGACTGAAGCTGCATCGGCAAGCCAGGCGAAGTACCTCGTACACCACAAGGTCTTCTGGTCTAATCATTCATCTGCGGTTTCATGATGTTTTAAGTCCTTAGAATTATCCAAAAAAGGAATTTTCACAATAAACTTTTCATAAACATTAAATGAATTCCACTTCACAATGTTGGCTCATTTCTCAAAATTGGCCCAACAGCGGCCGATGTTTTGCATTTAAAAAATGCTTCTTTAGGAGCCATAGTTAATATAGCAGAATTAAATGCCCTACTAGGTTCCGACTGGCTTCCAGACATGGACTGGCTTCTAGGCACGTGGTTTTCCTCAGACTTCCTTCTCTTCAAACCTTGCCTCACAGGAAGAGATGGAAGTACGAGAAAAACCACGTGCCTAGAAGCCAGTCCTTGTCTGGAAGCCAGTCAGAACCTAGTAGGGCATTTAATTCTGCTATATTTATCTTGTGCAGATAGATTTTCTGTTGCTATTAGAGGGTAGGAATAAGTGATTTGTTAATTCAGCATCTTGATTTTTTCTGTTAGTGATGTTGCATAATCATTGTATGAAGTTTTTGTAAAATTGATGTTCATTGTATGATATGAAGAAGGGTCTTTGAGACAGTTAAGAGTCTAATTAAATAGGTTTTGAGTTGAAAATTATTCCTTGTATCTGTTTTGCATAATATTCTTTTTTTGATTTGTTCGTTGGTGTTCTGTAGTGGGATAGTTGAGATTTGTATCTTCTAAGTGATTAATCAGTAGGGTTTTTCGCCATCTTTTCTAGTTTTCTTAATAGTTTTTTGGACTTTTTCAGTATGCCAGGACTTTAATTTTCTCTGATTTTCTTTATTTTTGTTTATAGTTTTTGTTTGTATGGGGCTATGCTCATCTGCATATTTTCCCATTAATTAAATGCATTGTAGCAGCTATTTAGTTTTAATTCAATAATGCTTTAGTTAGTGTATCTATTTTAATTTTCTTTCTGAATGTTATGGTGTTTTTCATCTCAGAGTTTTTAGTTTATTAATTTTTTATACATTAGATCAGCCTTGATTAAATGGTGGTCAGACCATGGAATTGTCTTTGTTTAGTACTTATATTGTAGTAATTCGGATTTGCGAATATTAAATTAAGTGTGTTGCATCAGAGATGTGTCAAGTCCATCCTAAGGCTTCCATTGCATCAAGGAAAAAGTCACAAGCAGGAGATCTTGGTGAAACGTTTACGTGTAGATTAAAGTCTCCTTAAGATTGTTTGTTTTTTCTGGAGTATAGAATTCTTTAGTGAAGAGTTCAATAATGGGTGAGCAAACTTTTTGGAATAAGCCAGGTGGGCAGTATGCCAATCCGATATTAATTTGTTTTGATTTTAAGATAGCTATTTCATATGGAGGGTAAATTTAGATTTTCTTTAGTGTTAAATTGACTTCTTTTTTGCAGATTTATTTTATTTATTTATTTATTTTTATTTAAAGATGTTTGTATACTGCTTTTACAAACTATTTAATCAAAACGGTTTACATGGGTTCGATTTAAAAAAAATTAAATTAAAATTAAAATCACAAAGAGAAAAAAAGATTATTAGAAGGCCTCTACCTTTCCTTTTTTGTCAAGGTATATAGAATAGATTGTAGTTAGGATGAGCTCATTGGTTTAAAAGAACATTGTCCTTGTCTGTCGTTTAGCCAGGTTTCAGTTATGCAAAAAATTGTAGATTGTTCATCTATATCCTTGATAAGTGGTATTTTTTTTTTAATTGATTGAGCATTCAGTAGTAGTAGGGTGAACAGTAAGCAACTTTTTGATATTTTGTTTTTTGGAGATTGTGTGATGTAGAAATTTATCAACCTTATTAAGGTTTTTCTTTTGTTGTTTATTAGGTCACTATTCTTTCTGTTACCTCTTAATGGGTCTGTTTTGATTTTTGAATCCATGATAGCCAAAGAGGATTTATGGGGGGGGGGGGTCTTCCAGCAAAGAGGTAATAACCTTGGGGAAGTCAATCAGAGTGGGATAGATAGTGGAGGAAAATGGAGTGGAAGATATTAGATGGTTTCTAATAGTATGGTATTTTAAGGTGTCTTCAAATAATGGTGTTCTTGGGCAGTGTCTTCTGGTAGTGTCTTCGTTCAGGAGGAGACTTTGTTTTGGTGTCGGGAAAATCAGTTAATGATCTTAAGTTGAGATTATATGTGGTGGTGGTGTTCTGTCCTTAGGTGGTTTAATCAGGATTTGATCTCAGGTGGAAATTGTGGTTTCGCCAGGTGGAGGTAAGCCAAAACACATAGTCTACTCTACCCTCTAAAGCAGCGATTCTCAACTGGTGTGTCGCCAAGCACCGGCAGGTGTGTCGCATCTCCTGGTGTCCCACTGCTCCGTTGTACTTTCCTTCTCCCTTTTTCCAGCCCCCTCGGGCCAATTGGAAGCCTCCTTCATTCTTCCTGCCCCGGCGCAAGCCAATCGGAAGTCTCTTCCCTTCTTCTATCTGCCAGTGGAAGTAGAAAGAAGGGAGGAAGCCTTTGGCCAGTGAGGCAGGGAGAAGGGGCATCGCATAGTCTGGGGGTGGGGTGGGAGGAATGTCAGTGTGAACTCTGAAGCAAAGCCGCCACGGGAGCTCATCCCCATGGCAGTGAAGAGGAAGACCCGACCAAGCAAAGCTGCCATGGGAGCTCATCCCCGTGGCAGTGAAGAGGAAGATCTGACCCCGACCAAGCCACGGGAGCCCATCCCCATGGCGGCAAAAAAGAAGGCCCGCCGGAGTAAAGCCGCAGCGGAACTGGAGCCCATCCCCGCAGTGAAGGAAGAATAGGTTTTTGGCAAGAGTTTGTGTGTGAATGAGTGCCTGGGTGAGAGCTAGAGTGTGTAGGTGTGAATGGATGCCTGGATGAGAGCTGGTGTGGGTACCTGGGTGAGAGCTGGTGTGTGTGGGTGTGAATGGGTGAGAGCTGGTATGTGTGGGTGTGAATGGAAGCCTGGGTGAGAGCTTGTGGGTATGAATGGGTGCCTGGGTGAGAGCTGGTGTGAATGGGTGCAAGAGCATTTGTGTGTGATTGAGAGCTTGTATATAAGAGAGCATGTGTGTGATTGAGAGAGAGACTGGTCGGGAAGATGACTGGTGTGAGAGAGACAGACTGGTCGTGGGTCTAAATGTGTGTGTGTGCGTGCGCTTGGCTTATTCTGTTTTCCTAATAGGAGGTGTATTAGTGTTTAGGGCCTGGTTTAATAGTTGTAGTGTTGCCTTTTCATAGATAGGGTTGTTACTGTTTGAGTGTGTTCCATAATACAGGTGTAACTTTGTGCGGGTTAGTTTGTGTGCATTATTGCAGATCCTGGGACTATGTTAGGTGCTATATTTCTCTTTCCATTTCTTCAGGTTCGCACTGCATGCAGAGTGGCTTTTTTGGTTTTCCAATCCAGTTTCTGTCTCCATATTTATAATTTGTGGTTTTTCTGTTCTTGGTGAAGGTCAGTTCTGGGTGTGTGACCGAGGTGAGGTATTTCACTAGCATGTAGGCATTTGTATCAATCTTATTTGTTGTATTTTCTCAATAGGATATGCATTAGTGGTAAATTACTGTCTTTTCATGAGGAAGGCTATTGTGCCTGGTAGTAAAGGGAGTTTGTTTTGCTTTTACTGAGATGTCATCAGTACCAGAATATCTTTTTTGTATGGCGAGTTGTACAGTGTAATGACCTAGATCTACTCTGCACTCATTGCTGGGGGTCGAGGGGATTCCTGTGGACACAAAATGAATGTTTACAGTTAGCCCCGTGATGGTCACATGTTCAGTGTCACGCATATGAGAACCATCTATCAGGTGTGTCCCGGCCAAAAAAAGGTTGAGAACCACTGCTCTAAAGTGACTGGGGATGTGGTGTAGTGGCTCTTTCCTCTTTTCCTTTTTACTTCAGGAGGTCAGTTGTTGCCTCCAGTCTCTTCTCACCTCACCTCGGCAGTTCAATTGCTATCTCCTCACTCTTCTCACAATGAAGCTCAGTAGCTCTCTCCTTCCTCTTCTCATTTCAGCAGATCATTTTGCTTTTTTCCTACTTTTTCCCACCTCACCACAATAGCTCAGTTGCTCTCTCTTCTCACCTTTAATCTTCTCCTCCTCACCTCTTCTCTCCTCCTTCTTTTTGCTTCTTCTTGCCTCCCTCTTCTCTCCTCCTTCTTACCACTTCTCTTCTCTCCTCTCTCTTCACTCTTCTTCTCTCCTCCCTCTATTCACCTCTTCTTTCCTCCCTCTTATCACCTTGATGACATCCTACTTTTATCTCCAGATCTAACCACTCATAGGCAGCATGTTACAGAGGTTCTCTCTTGAATTTGCCAACACCAACTCTTCGTTAAATTCAAGAAATGTATGTTTGAGCAAAGGCAGGTCTACTTCTTGAGTTATATCATCTCAAAGCTTCAAAGTGGATCCAGATAAGGTTGGTACAATACTTTACTGGCCCATACCTTTAAGCCTTAAGGCTCTCCAGCGCTTCCTGGGTTTTGCCAACTAATATTGATGTTTTATTCAGAATTTCTGAAGGGTAATGACTCCACTCATGCCCTTGACCAAGAAATTCCTAAAAAAAACTCCAAGCCCAGCAAGCCTTCAAGAGATTGAAACAGCTCTTAACATCAGCTCCGATCTTAAGTCACCCTGATCAGTGGAATATAAAATCATTTTTTTAAAAAGTCTTTCATACTAGAAGTTGATACCTCTGAAATTAAGACAGAAACAATATTGTTTCAAAGACCAGATTCCTGAATTCACCCACATGGTTGTCTAAGAAATTTTTTCCAACAGAACACAATTATAATGTTGGAAATCTTGCCATAAAATGGACCTTGGAAGAATGGAAACACCTGTTGAGGGAGCTACTTTTCCAGTTATGATTCATACAGATCATAAGTACCTACTGTATGCTGAGGCCATTAGAATCCTATGGCATCTAACAACTTCAAATTTCTGATTTTGAAAGTTCTTTATGGTAGCAGTTATCTTGGCTCGTAGACTAAGAAAATTCCAGGCTCTAATGGTAGGGACATCCCCTCTTCCCCAGTACACTCAATTTTTCAAAAACAGTAGTACTGAGAACTCTTCTTAAGTTTCTACCAAATGTAGTTTCGCTGTTCCATTTGAATCGATCTATAGTTGTTCCTTTATTTTTCCCAAAACTGCCACTTCATAGATAGCAGAAGAGCTATGCTCTTTTACATAGAGAGGATGAATCCTCACAAGAAATATTCAAAACTGTTCATCTCTTATAATCCAAATAAGGACGTCTAGTCAGAAAGAAAACGCTTTCATCTTGGCTGACTGACTGTATTACCTTTTTGTTATAAAGATATAGGCATAGATCTTCCCAATAAAGTCAAAGTGCACCAAATTCAAGTGGCTGAATCTTCAGTGGCATTTTCCCATTCAGCCTGTATTCAGAATATCTGCAAGGCATCTACCTGATCCTTTGCCTAAGGGGGCCAACCACAACATCTGGGGGTGTCCTCTCTGTGTGACCATGAGCTCTATTGTCAATCTTGGCTTGACTTTTTAGAAAACCATTTCAGAATCCGTAAGACTGGTCCATCGGTATCTGCATTGGAGACACCATCATTGGAGAACACAGGAGTTGCATCAACCTCTTGCCGTGCATAGGCAGTGGAAGAGCATTGATCTCTCATCAAGCACCAGGCAGATAGATCGTTGACTATCCTCTCCACCCAAAGAAGTGCCAATGATGTACATTGGGAGAAGGCCAAGACGTATAGACATGTCTCCACTGCTTTTCTGTGCCAGGCGCATGGAATCGTTCTAGCCCTAGGTATTAGAGGGCCCCCAAGCCACAGCCAGCACCTCAACCAAAACTTGGAAAGAGGTTTGTGACTGGATCGTAGAGAGCAGAAACTCCTTTTCCTGGCCCAGTGAAAGAGACGCATGGCAAAGTCGTGACATGCTTACAATGATGTCACTATGTTCTGGTAGCTCCCTCTCTCCTGAGCTTGCAGTGCCTTCAGGATTGTTCAAAGCTCCCACCCCAGTTTGCTTAACCCTGCTCTAGGATAATGGCCAAAAAAGCTTTTATAAGACAAGTGCCATACTTGCAGCCAGATAAAACAGTACTGACATTTTAAAAGTGACTTTTACATGTATTTTTTTAAGCAGCCTTTAAAAGCATAGGAAAGGTTTTTTTAAATTTGTTTTCAGATACATTGTAAACAGGTTTGGTCCTGCTAAGTCTTCCTTTTTTTCCCCAAGTGTGTTTAAAAAATGTAAGCCTTGCTTCCATACACAAGTGGGAGCTACATGTCTGCAGCAGTGTTGTAGAATGGAGTTAGTTTTGTTACAGATGAGTAAATATATTTGCCTCCAGAGCCATATTAAAGTCGTATATGTATTTGGGTTACATTGAGACCAATATACTACAGTATGGCACATTTCACAGTTGACTTTGAATGCTAAAGTTGCTAAATTGAATTGCCTTAAATGCGGCTATAATCCAGAATTTTGTTATGGAACTATTTATTCTTAGAGTTAAAGCTGTTAGAGCTTAGTCATGTTTGTTGATCTATATAGACTTAGGGTCACATCTATATAGACTTAGGGTCACACCAAAAACTAACAAAGCCCAAATGGTCCTCTCTTAATAATATCTCAAATACCAATAATCATAGGACACTAAATTTTCTCGTGTACACAAATGTTCAGTATAACTAAATAGATTATCCCATATATTGGTGATAACCTTATGTTTGATACCATTTTTAATTTTCTCAATTTTTTGAATTTTTCATTGCATTTTAATTCATTTCCATTTTAATGCAGTATAATCTTTTTAACTCTCATTAATAATGCTTGTCCAAAGCGTTGTAAAAAGCTCTCTCTTACGGCTCCAGTCTCATTAAAATAGAAGGCTCATATAAGAGAAGATCTCCTCTGAAACTTAAGCTAAGTAAACAATAACCTTACAGATGGAGACCATGTAAGAGAGAGCTTTTTACAACGCTTTGGACAAGCATTATTAATGAGATAAAAAAACTATATAGATTTAGGCCATGAAGTGCATCTTAAATTTGTAATGAGAAGCTACAAATGACCTTTTCTAATATGCTGTAATCCACTTTGAGTGAATAGCATATTCAAAAAGGTGGGATATAAATCCAAGAATAAATAATATCATATATTAAATGGGATACAGGCCTGGATTTATCAATAGGTATATTTGGCCTGTGCCTAGAGTGGCATAATTCTGGGGCCAGCAGGATCGCTAAAGAATTACTGCCTTCTAGCTGTGCTGAATCACACTTGGCAGAAAACAGCCCTGTTTCCTGATTCAGCTGCAGGGAAGAGGAGATGAGGGCTGAGTCTAGAGGAGACAGAGCAAAGGGAATCATTTTGGAGAAGTTAGGAGAGGCTAAATGGAGCATCCTGTATCTCTTTGAGAAAGAGGAGCAGTGTTTGGGTGTGTGAGAGAGAAGGGATTGATGCTGGCAGAGGGAAGGTGTGTATGACAGATTGGATGGGAGGTTAGAGAGGGGGAACTCGACCAGAGCATGGTAGAGAGACACCTCCTTCCCTTCCCCCTACTGAAATATGGATCTTCCCTTGATCTCAGGATCTATCCCCCAAATCCTGGAACTTCCCTTCCTTTCTGCCTCTTTTTCCCAGATCCTGGATTCCCCACCTCTAATCCCAGATATTGCCGCCACCTGATTCCCCTCCATACCTGTTTCTCTCTCCTCTCACTCCTTGATGGCAGTCTTCCCTATATCTGCCCATCCCCTTATTCTTCTCACCCAATCCCCAGATATCCCTCTTCTCTCCTGTTCCTTTGTCCTTTCCTCATCCCCAAAATCTCCTTTCTGTGCTATTTCAAATAATTTTCCTCATGCAATAAAAACAAAATAAATTATACAGAAGCAACAAGGTTGGAAAACTACTTTTATAATCTAATATAAAATATGGAAATATTTACCAATGTGCTTCTGAAGTTTTTTATTCCTGCCACAGGAAACTGGGGGGTTATATCTTAGATCTTATTCTAACTGGTTTTCTGTCACTTTGGAGAGGGGGAATAGGAAAAGGGAGGTGACAACATCAACCATGCCTAAGGGCTACAAAACCAAAATTTGCAAAGTTGATTTTTTCCCAAAAAATAATTATTTAGCATGCATAGTGTTTCTCTTGCATATGTTATAGTAGTTTCAATGTTAATGAGCAATTGCAATGCACAATTATGCAAAGCAGCTCATGACTTGTGTGTTTTGCTTTCCCAGTTTATGTATATTTTCTTGTTACGCTACCACCTGCATCAGTTTATGATGTTACTTAGCTTAGAATCTCTGCATATATAGAACTCCTTTTCCTGATTGGTTATTTTTTGAATGATTCTTAGCTCCCCATTGGATCTATTCCGGTTTGCTGCTTCTCTTTCTGTATGTTCCCTTGCTTCTTACTATTGGTCCTTTGCCCCTAGGAATGCCTAGGAGAGTTTACTTTCTGCAAAGAGTTCAGCTGAGAAAAGGTTCTTAGCACACTAACAGCTCTCCTATATACAGGCTCCTAGAAGCAATGCTCTCTTCATCTCTCTCTATCTCTTTCCCATCCACTGCTAATTTCTTTTGTTCATAGTAGTTACAGCTGCAGTTGTCTGCCTATGACTGAGCTTTCAGTGATTCTCATCACAGCTGTACCAGCTCTGCTAACTGTGAGACTATTCTTGATACTATGTCATTCGCAGTGAATGTTAGTGTTTATCATTCAATAAGTGTCTGGTATTAAGAACTGAGTTCTCTCTGATATCTGGAAGCTGGGAAAGGAAAAACTTTAGCTGAAACATAGGCATATGAATTGTGAGAACAAGACACTATGGGGTCCATGTAATAAAATCCATGCTAAAATCAGTTAGATTGTAACGCCAGTTTTATTTTATGCGTGCACTAAAATGAGTGGTCCCTGACAAATGCATTAAGCTAATAACATGCAAAAAAACCTGCTAAGCTGAAAACATTTGCTTTGTGTTTTTATTCTTGGTTTATTTTTAATCCAACCATGCTAATTAAAGAAAAAAAAAAAGTGCCCCATTATGGCCCTGTGGGTCGGCCTAGCAAGTTCGTCCTTCTTCCTTCCTCCCCAGCACATCAAAGTGTTCCCAAATCCAGCCCAACTGGCCAGGCACTCTGGGTCCTGTTGGTTCTCTGTCCTTCCCTCCCTTTCTCTCATCTTAAGTCAGTCCAGCAGATCTGGTCCATTAGGTCTGGTCAGCCTCCTCCAACAGCATTATTCTCCTCTGGAAAAATAAAAGTGCCATGCATCTCTGAAGCCCAATCCACCCAGGAACCTCTGCCAGAGAAGATCCTTCTCAGCAGGGTTTGCCCTCACTGACCTCTGATTGGTCCTTTCACTGACATATGTAAATGAAAAGACCAATCCCCTTTCAGAACTCTAAAAGGACAGCCTACTGAAAGGGGATTCCCCTTTCACAGACTTGATAGTGCAGGGACCAATCAGCAGACAGTGAAGGAGTGAATACAGTAATATTGACACTTAATTTATTCACTCCACTGTCAGACGATTGGTCCACTGTCACATGTCAATGAAAGGACCAATACCCTTTCAAAAGGCTGTCCTTTTAGAATTTTAAAAGGGGAATGGTCCTTTCACTGACATTTGTCAGTAAAAGGATTAATTGGAGGTCAGTGAGGGAACAGCCCTGCTGGGAAGGGTCGTCTTCGCAGGGGCTCCCGGGTTGGGAGGGGGGATTGGACTTCAGTGTTGCATAGAATTTTTTTTTTCCAGAGGAGAATAATGGGATGGGAGAAGGACTACTAGACCTAATGGACCGAACCTGCTGGACTGACTTAAGGAGAGGGAAAGACAGCTTATAGACTGGACCCAGAGTGCCTGGCCAGTCGGGCTACAGTTGGGAGCAGTTTGACATGCTGCAGAGTGGTGGAAGACTTACTGGTCCAGCCTGCAGGAAGTTTAATGCCTGCCTATGAGCAGGCGTTAATTTTCCATGGTAGTAGGAGCCGCACTAGACAGCCTCCCTAATATTCTGCCTCCTTGCATTGCAGGGTAATAAATAATTAAGTTATTACTCTGCAATTTGCATGCACCCACACTAAGTTTTCCATGGGTTTTTCAGTACTAAAGGATTTATTACATACCTGGGCAAGGTTAGCACTGAAAAATCCACGCTAAAACACTAGTAAAATTCCGTAGTAGGCTTAGCGTGGCTTATTACATCAGCCCCCATGAATGCAGAGTTAAACTACATGCATTAAATGCATCACAAACAAGATTTTGCAAAACATTTAACTAAACCTTAATTATGTGTAAAAGTTTTTGCAATGAAGTCCATTGAAAAGCTACACATGCTGTTTTGCAACTGAGCTCATTAACATATTTTTCAATAGCAAAATAGTGGTAAAATCTAATAGCATATGATATTCTGTGCATTTTGTTGCACTAGCTCAGGGATGACAAACTCCTGTCCTTGAGTGCCACAAACAGGTCAGATTTTCAGGATATCCACAATGAATATGCATAAGAGAGATTTGCATGCACTGCCTCCATAGGCACATTTGTGGATAGAGAGTGTTAAAGTAGTGTCTGTGGTTGCTCTACCTTGTGTACACTAACTTTTTAAGGCCATAAATTGTTTTTTTTGACAAATATATCCTGAATATTTACTTTTAGAGCAGATGTACGTTATGCAAAATGTATCTACCAGAGAGAGAGAATAATTTGGTTGTATTGCACCCTTTATGAATTTTCTATTTTTTTTGTGGATGTTTTTAAATTAGAAACCTATGTGTTATTACCATAAATAATTACAAAAGACTAATATCCCCATTTTTCCCATAGATAAGCAGCATGAATTTGCTATGCTGTCTGGGACGTCCTCCAGGCGGCTAGGAGGCGGAGCTCTCCTAGAATACTGAGTCTTTAGTGCAGTGGGCCTGCGTGGATATTCCCATGCAGCCCCGGTCCCCCTCAGTCCATTTTTTTCCACGCGCCAACCAGCACGCGGAGCTCTTCTCTCCTGACGGAACGATTCAGCTTGTTTTAAATAGTATTTTTTCATCAGAATGCTGCAGCCGCCTGGCTTTAAATTCTGCCAGTGCAGCAAAATAATGTCCATGACTGATGGTCACTCCAAGTGCTATATCTACCTTGATCCAGATCATGAACAAGCGACCTGTAGGGACTTCGGATGCTTGTCCCCTTGGGCCCAGCGGCAGCGGGCCACCAGGATTGCCGAGCTAAAAGAAGCGGCATTGGGCTCGTATGCCCCCTCTGAGGAGTCGGCCAAATCCTCTCTGTGACCCCCCTGCACCTCCAAAGCATTGACACATCGAAGATCCTCCTCGGTAGGGCCTCCCGGTTCGTCTGGGCTGGCGCCGAAGTGAGCTCCCATCTTACCGATGCACGGCGCAGGGGATGAGTCAGAACCTCTCCTGCCATCAGTGCCGCTCTGCATCGAGCCCCCAATGCACCACCAATGCAACAGAGTCGCAGTGTGGATCGCATGAGCACACCATGAAGCACAAGCATAAAGTATCGACGACGTAAAATAATGCCAACTCCATTGGCGCACAGTGCTCCCAAAGCCCTGAAGAAGCCGTCGTGTGGCCATAAATGCCCTAGGAAACCTTCGCCTCTGTTGGTGGTGAACTCTAATGTGACTCCGGCAACTCCAGCCGCCTCTCACAATTCCTCTGCCTCATCCATAGTGTATTCGGGCCTGTCCACTGCTTCCCAGCACAAGGACAAATCAAGCCTCCAGGAGCCACTGAAGAAAAATAGATAAGCGGCCACCTAAAGACACCCACAGACCAAGGGGACCAGACTCAGACATACTCTTGGCAGCAGTACCACCCAGGGGTGCTCCCAGAGAACCTCTGCCTGCCCCCCAGGACACCTGAGCCTTCCAGGCTATGTCACAGATTTCGCTCATCTTATCTCAATTCCTCAAAACAGTTAAGCAGCAAGGAAAGCCCCAGGATGAGGCGCTCCTGGAGGCCCCTCCATCGCGGCAGGAACGCCTCGGTCCAAGTCCCTCTTTTCCTTATCCACGCTCACCAGCTTCTCTTCCTGGGGATGATTCCCCCCCGAGCTCTTTCCACTTCTCCGCGATCCTCCACCGGATATCCTTCAAACTTATGAGGAAAGATTAAAGAACCTAAATATGTACACCCTGGATGAAAGGAGGAGCAGAGGTGATATGATACAGACTTTCAGATACTTGAAAGGTTTTAATGATTCATGGTCAACAGCAAACCTTTTACAATGGAGAAAAATCAGTAGAACTAGGGGTCACGATTTGAAGCTCCAGGGAGGAAGACTCCTAACCAATGTCAGGAAGTATTTCTTCACGGAGAGGGTGGTAGATGCCTTTGGAATGCCCTTCCGGAGAGTGTTGAAGACTAAAACTGTGAAAGCGGCATGGGATAAACACTCTGGATCCATAAAAGCCAGAGGATGGGAATAGAGTTGAGCCATGGGGGTGGCTTGCTGGAATGTTAACTTTTACCTGGTGATTACTACCCTTACTCAAAAAATCCCTTGCACAGTTAATGCAACCCCAACATTGCTCTCTGCTTCAACAGCAAAGGGAAATGTGGAAAAGAGGATTTGCATTCAGATAACAACCAAAAAGGACTGAACTTCACAATCTGGGTAAACAAATAATCGTGGGGGTAGCTTGCTTATTACGGCGGTTACTACCCTAAGGCAACTACGATGGGAGCTCACTTCGGGATACATCACTTTGACTGCATATACAGCGTTGCTCTCTGCTTCTACGGCAGGGGGAAATGTGGAAAAGAGGATTAGCATTCAGACAACAACCAACAAGGACTGAACTTCATAATCTGGGTAAACAAATAAGCGTGGGCATAGCTTGCTTATTACGGCGGTTACTAGCCTAAACCAATTAGGCCTGATACATCACTTTGAATACATATACAGTGCTGCTCTCTGCTTCTACGGCAGGGGGAAAAGTGGAAAACAGGATTTACATTCAGGCAACAACCAACAAGGACTGAACTTCACAATCTGGGTAAACAAATAATCGTGAGGGTAGCTGCTTATTACGGCAAATACCCTAAACCAATTAAGCCTGATACATCACTTTGAAAGCATATACAGCATTGATATCTACTTCAACAGTAGGGGGAAGTGAGGAAAACAGGATTTACATTCAGACATCATCCAACAAGGCATCGATCTGTGCAATCTGGGTAAACAAGCATTGGGGTAACTTGCTTGATACGGCGGTTGCAACCCTTAACCATAAGCCTTATGCTCACCTTTGATGCAACTCCAACATTACTCTCTGCACCAATGACGGGATGGCAGGAAATTTGAATCAAACAGTTACCAACAAGAGCCCTGTGGTTGGTGAAACAGATAAGTATGGGAAAATAAGTGTGGAAGCTTGCTGGGCAGACTAGATGGGCCGATTGGTCTTTTTCTGCCGTCATTTCTATGTTTCTATAGACCCTGTGGAAGGACAGCCAGAACCGGTATCTCCACCGGAGGTTTCATACTCCAAATTTGTGGAGAAGGTGGGGCAACGCTTAAACATCGAGACCCGGAAAATAGCTGACCCGAGAGCAGAAGTCCTGGGTATCCTAAATAGTTTTGAGTCCCCCTCAGAACCCATGGCCTTACCCTCCCACGCCATCTTAGATGCAGTAATGACCAGAGCCTGGGAGTCTCCCTTTACTGGACTGCCCACCTCCCGCAAAATGGATTTGAAATTCTGTATGAGGCAATCACCGTTCTACTCCATGGTACAGGTTCCACATGCTTCAGTGGTATTTATTGATTTTGGACTTTTGTATACCGACATTCATGTGAAAATTACATCATATATCGGTTTACAGAGAAAAACACAAAAGTTGCAAGGAGCATTACATAGAACAGGGTATCATGGAACTGGGAGCAAGGGATGAAAAACAAGGTAACTATTAACAACCGAAAAAGAGTGAGCCACATGATGATTGGGAGTGGTAGTGGAGTCGGCAATGGAGAAAGCAAAAAAGTCATGTCAATATTCAAGCATGCGCCCCTCCCCGCCCAGAAAGATGCCAAGTACTTGGACAACTTAAGTGGGCTTTTCAGTCAGGGATGCTCAACGCCAAAATTCAGCAGCACCAATTTTATATTACACAATACCTGTATGAATGTCTATAATCACTAAAATCACTATTACAGGAAGCTTCCCTGGACTACCAACCTCCTGACCAGTTCCACTACTTGGAGGAAGGACTGTGGCACTTCCTCTGCACTGTTTGAGATCTTCAACACTTCGGCCAGATCTACAGCAAACGCCGTTGCGGCACGTCATTTAGCATGGCTTCGGGTGAGTGTGATTCGTGAAGAAGTGCATGAAAAGCTGGCTGACTTCCCGAACAATCTTTTTGGAGACAAATTACGGGAGACTGTAGCACAACTCAAGGAGCAGAAGGTAGCCGTCATGTTGTTAACCACTTCTTCAGATTCAGCAGCCGCCAGGTGGTACTACCCATCATATAGGAAGCCTTACTACCAGCGGCATGCCTACAGACCTTACCCGTCCTACCGGCCGCAACCATATACGCCAACTCGCCCTCAGCAGCAGATGGCTTGACAGCGCCAGCACCTTCCTCGGCAGCCTCGCCCGCCTCAGGACACCAACCCCCCTAAGCCCCCCACAGAGTTTTTAGGGGACGTGACACCATCTCTACCGCTATCAGTAGGGGGCAGGCTTTCCCACTTTTTCCGGCGTGGAAGGCGATCACATACAACCATTGGGTCTTACAAATCATCATGGATGGTTACTCCATCAATTTTGCAACCATTCCATCCATTTCATCTGTTCCGCATGTAATGTGCCAAAGACAGCTCAATGCACAGCGCAGACTCTTACAGGAAGAAATCAACAAATTACTTCACCAGAGCTGCATTCGCGAACTATCCTCTGCTCAGCTCTACCAGGGGTTCTACTCCCAATACTTCCTCATACCCAAGAAGTCGGGAGGTTTACTACCCATCCTGGATCTGCATACTCTCAACAAATACCTAACGAAGGAGAATTTCAAGATGATGTCACTCAATCCATCCCGCCCTTCCTTCATCCCAACGACTGGATGTGTTCACTCGACCTCATGAATGCCCATTCGCAAATTCCAATGCATCCCACATCCTGGCAGTACCTATGCTTCACGACCAATGGCCGCCATTTCCAATACAAGGTGCTCCCTTTCAGCCTTTCCTCGGCCCCCCCAGAGTATTCACAAAATGTCTAGCGGTAGTGATGGCTCACCTTCGAAGGCGGGGGATTCAACTGTTCCCCTACCTAGACGACTGGCTGCTGGTAGCCCCAAATCCTTCACTCCTGCACACCCATCTGCTAGAAACCATCCGCTGTCAGGACAGCCTAGGGCTGCTGGTCAACTACGAGAAGTTGAATCTGCAATTCACTCAGATCCTACAATTCACTGGGGCTTACATCAACACCATCCGAGACAGAGCTTCCTCCCGGAATCCTGGGCCCTTGCCCTCACATCGCTAGCCAGCCGCCTACACAAGGCCACCATTGCCCCTGCCCACCAGATCCTGACCATCCTCGGGCACATGGTCTCATCCGTATATGTTGTTCCCTACACTCGCATCCAAATGCGTAGTCTACAATGGGGTCTGAAGTCCCAATGGAGCCAGTTCTTCAATCCTCTCTCCACTCCAGTCATCCTCACATCCAGCATGAAACGGGATTTGGAGTGGGGGCTAACACCGTCTGTGCTCACGACAGGAGCACCATTACGGCCCCCAGTACATCACACCGTCCTCACCACTGACACTTCCACCAAGGGGTGGGGCGCCCACCTAATCCATCTCAAACTCAAGGCCTGTGGTCCAACTGAGAATGGTCGCAAAACTTCAACCTCCTGGAACTCCGTGCCATTCGGAATGCTCTTCGGGCTTTCGAACATTCGCTTCGAGGGAAGATGGTCATGGTCCACACGGACAACCAGGTCGCCATGTTCTACCTCAACGAAGAAGAAGGGTCCGGTTCCTGGAACCTGTGCAGAGAGGCCATAAGGATCCTGAAATGGGCAGAGAGTAAATCAATCATCCTGCAGACCACCTACCTGCAGGGCATAAACAACTCCAGAGCAGACAGACTGAGCAGAATCTTTCACCCCCTCGAGAGGGAGCTTCAAAGGGATGTAGCGGAAAGACTCTTTCAAACCTGGGGTCTTCTGCGCATCGATCTTTTTGCTACAGAACAAAATCAGAAGTTGCAGACCTTCTGCTCAGTGTACCCAGCGCCTAGCTCAGGATGCATTCCTCATCGAATGGACGGGGGTCTTCTCTACGTTTTCCCTCCCATACCCCTGATATCTTGCACAATCCAGAAGTGCATCGCAGACAACGCAGATCTGATACTCATTGCTCCAGCGTGACCCAGACAACCGTGGTACACGTATCTAGTTCGGCGATCTGTGGACGCCCCAATTCCCCTGGGCAACAGTTTGAATCTACTCACCCAGGAAGGGGGGGGCTCCTTGCTTTACCCTCTTCACTCATCCTTGCATCTCACTGCGTGGAGATTGAAAGGGTGGTACTCCACCACCTGAACCTTTTCCCGCAGCTTCCAGGATATCCTAGTTTCCTCCAGGAAACCCTCCACCATTCAGAATTATGAAAGGAAGTGGGTCCGCTACTCCACCTGGTACTCAGAACACAGTATGGACCTGCTCTCCTGAGCAACTGCTGGAATACCTCCATCTGCTGTATCGAAAAGGGCTAGCCACAGCGTCAGTCAGAGACCATCTCAGGTGCCATAGCAGCCTACCATTCCCTTCACAACAAGGCCCCAATCTCCTGCCACCCGCTCATCTCCAAATTTATGAAGGGGGTTCTACGCCTGAGGCCTCCGATCCGGAAACCTCTAGTTCCATGGGACCTAAACGTAGTCCTGGAGCAATTAATGCTACCACCGTTCAAGCCTCTGAAAGGTACTATTCCTAGTCGCCCTGACCTCAGCAAGAGGCATCAGCGAGTTGCAAGCCTTAGTGCACTACTCCCCATACCTAGAATTCTACCATGATAAAGTCACACTGCGTCCACACCAGGCATTCCTTCCCAAGGTGGTTTCAGTCTTCCACCTCAATCTCAGACCATTGCCCTTCTGACCTTTTATCCAAAGCCACACAGCAACAATGGCAAACCAAAACTCCACTGGATTGTAAGTGTGCACTCGCTTACTATAAATGTCGGACTCACTCTACGCACAGAGCCTCCCAGCTTTTTGTCTCGTTCAACCCAAATGCCCCGGAACTTCCAGTTTCCAAAAGAACCCTTTCGTCCTGGATCTTAAACTGCATACAGTTCTGTTATCAGAAATGTTCGGAAGCCTTAGCAACTTCCCCTAAGGCTCACCAAGTCTGCGCTATGGCAGCTTCCATCGCACACCTTCATGAGGTACCCATTCTGGACATTTGCAGGGCTGCCACCTGGTCTTCACTAAACACGTTCATGGCTCACTACTGGACAAGCAGACCACAGCAAACTCTGCCATGGGCAGAACTGTCCTAAAAACAGGCACTTTTTGAGCACTTATAAACCAACAGACAGGATCTGTCCACCTACATTCTCTTCTGTCTTGCGCACCATATCTGACCTCACAGTCAGGACATGCTAAGAGACTTTGTGCTCAACACATCACTGGGGGCTCCCAGGCAGCATGACTAATTCATGCTGCTTTGCTGACCCTCCTGTCTCCCCGGACAGTTGTTGTTCCACTTCGTCTTGCTTAGAAATGGACTGAGGGGGACCGGGGCTGAATGGGAATATCTACGCATGCGCACTACTCTAAAGATTCAGTGTTCTAAGAGAGTTCCGACACCTAGCCGCCTGGAGGACATCCCAGAAGCATGGCTAATTCATTCTGCTATCTACAGAAAACACTGTTTACGGTAAGCAAACTTGCTCTTTTCTCTCCTTTTCTATATTTCTATAGCTCTAAGATAGGTTTTCCCATTGTCAAAGAATGTTGTCATTTTGTATGACTCTTTCTTTTCAACATTTCAACAACAATCCAGGAAAAAATGTATTTAAAAAACACCTTTTGATATCTAAGTAAAATTGTGTTATTTCTTAGTGGTGCCTAGCTATTTCCAAAAAGCAGCACTTCAGGTTGAACTGTCCCTTTTCAATGATTTTACTAGCTTTTTAATTTTTATTTTCATTAACACAGCTACTTTAAAATAAACCTAAATCAGCCAATCTAAGTGATCTTTTTGAGACTTTCCTTTGTTTAAAGTCATTCTAAATGCTGCTTGTGTGAATTAAAAGGTTTGAAATTGTCATTTTAAGAATCAAATGAATAAAAGAAAAACTCTACCTATATGTTTATTCTCTCTGTATTCCATGGCCCTTTTCCCCCCTTTACCTCTTCCTGTCCCATTAATTTTTATTATTTCTGGTAAAATGTAAAGATTTCTATCTTAACTGTATATATTTTCAAGGCAAAATAATCATTGTTTCCTACAGGCATCCACTAATTGCCAACATGAATTAACAACTTTTTGGTAGCTTGCTCTGTACAACTTTATAGGCAAGTGAAGAAAACCTAAGAAAAAAACTAATTTTTCATTTTTTATTTCTTTACAGGGGTTTCTTTCCTGTGGTGGTTGGTTTTATTAGAAGAGTGCCCATCTTAGGATCTCTCTTAAACTTGCCTGGATTAAGCTCGGTAAGTAATTATCTGAATTACACACAAAAATCAAATATAATATTAGCAATGCAGGCACATTTAAATTATAACTAGATTAAGCAGGTATCTCCAAAACTAACCAGTTTATAAATTTTGCTCCTGCTGCGATTTTAATTGTAATTGAGATCTTGTTGTAAGCCATGTAATGCACTTATTATAAAGCACTCATCATTTTGGGTCTGATTTTCAAAAAGATTTATGTGCATACCTGAAAGATGCATTCTGGAGGTGAAGATGGGATAGGGATATCATTTAGGCACATACTTTTCATATTCAAATGTTTGCATGTAAATCTGCTTGCACACATTTACACCTGCTAAGCAAAGGGTTTAAATGTGTGCATTTACGCAGGGCTGGGTTTTGCACATACCAGCTAGCTTTGAGTGGATTTAAACGTAAACAGGAAGTTGTCTTTGAGAAGTCAGACTAAAGTCTGTCTACTTTGTGCATACAAACTTTAGCCCTAGGCAGACTCCTGAAAATTACCTTACTTATGTATTGTTATGCTGCAAGTCTCTCTCCAATTACAAAGCAAGTATTGGACATACATAGAAACAAACATAGAAATGACGCCAGAAAAGGACTAAATGGTCCATCCAGTCTGCCCAGCAAGCTTATGGTACTATATGCTGCACCGTGCAGGTTACCCCCATTCTTAGTTTCCCAGACCGTAAATGTCAGGGCCCCTTGTTGGTTGCTGTCTGAATCCAATTCCCCTTTTCCTCTTTTCCCCTACCATTGAAACAAGAGAGTAATGATGGAGTTGGCATCATCAGTATGAGGAAGGCTTATTGCCACACCAGCAAGTTACCCCCATGAACTCTTTTCTTCATTTCCATCCTCTAGCCTTTAGGGATCCACAGTGTTTATCCCATGCCCCTTTGAATTCTTTCACTGTTTTTGTTTCACCACCTCCTCTGGAAGGGCATTCCAGGCATCCAACACCCTCTCCATGAAAAACATTTTCCAGACGTTGGTTCTGAGTCATCCTCCCTGGAGTTTCATTTTGTGACCCCTAGTTCTACGGATTTCTTTCCAGTGGAGAAGGACTAGCAGCATACATTGATGCCATATACCACTGAGATGTAAAATTGTATTTGATTCTTTGTTTTAACTTGAATGCCTCTCTGTAAAACTCCCTGAACAATATTCATTGTAGGAAGCAGTATATAAGACTTTTCAATTAATAAATAAATATAGCAGTGTTTCCCAACCTTTTCAAACCCAAGGCACACCTACCTACATTAAGAAAAATGTGTGGCATACCAACCTCAATGGGACAGGCAATGAAGACATGACTTATATGGAGAAAAAAAAAAAAAAAGAGCTAGAGAAGCTCTAAAAGCCTCACAAGTCTATCTTCCAAATTTTGAAACAAAGGTAAAGAGATGGCAGACACACACATGAACCCATCACAGTGAGCCAGTTCTCTCTATATACAAGTGCAGGAGAAGGGAGAAGTTGGTGTGATGTGAGCAGCCAGCTCAATTAGTTACCTTGGCTGCTGCAGGTGGCTGACAGAGCTCCTCCAATGCTGCTGCTCCTAACACTCAGAATGAATCACAGCAGTGCTTAGTGCACACTCTCCCTATCTAACTCAGCCTGGAGATAAGGAAGGCTGGAAGAACTCAAAGGAGGAAGCTCAATAGAGGGAAAATGAGGAGGGGCTGTGGTCACTGTGTGTGCCATGAAAAGCAATACCTGACTATCTATGCCCTGCATGCTGCTAATTATTAGCATACTCCAGGGCTCATGCTATAGCTATGAAGAAGAGGCATTTATGCTTACACGTGTTCTCAGAAAGAAGCTCCTACGTGTTTAAAAGCCACTGCGGAAGTCTCTTGATGCGAGGCGCTGAGAGCAGAGCCCATCTGCTAGTCTGTGTCTGAACATTAGGCAGTGATGACTTTTCCGTGGCACATTTGATCAGATCTGAAGGCACATTGGTAGGGAAATGCTGCTATACAGAAACAGGCAAATTTAGCAGAGTTCCTTACCTATAACAGGTGTTCTCCTAGGACAGAAGGATGTTAGTCCTCACAGATGGGTGATATCATCGGATGGAGCCACGCACGGAAAACTTATGTAAAAGTTTCTGGAACTTTGATTAGGCACACTGAGCATGCCCTAATCCATGCATTCATGTGGGGTCCCTCTTCAGTCTCGTAACATAGAATTACGATAAAAAATTTAAAAAAATAGGAGAAACCCAACTCCACGAGGTGGCGGGTGAGTTTCGTGAGGACTAACATCCTGCAGTCCTTGGAGAACACCTGTTACAGGTAAGCAACTCTGCTTTCTCCAAGGGCAAGCAGGATGGTAGTCCTCACACATGGGTCAATCCCTAACTACAGGTTGCTCACCAACAAAATAAAGGGACTAACAGACACCAACCAGGTACCAACGGGCACATCATCAACAGTGCTGTTGGTAACAGAGGGGGAGACGGTCTGAATCCAAATAATGGGCCCTAGGTAGGGAGAGTTGGGTTCTACACCTCAAACAGGTTCCGGAGGACAGACTGGCTGAATCTACTGTCATGTCGGCCATCCCTGGCCAGACAATAGTGTGAAGCAAATGTGTGGATAAAACTCCATATCGCAGCGTTGCAGATGTCATTCACAGGAAGTGGGCCACCTATGTTGCCATGGCTCTGACACAATGAACATTGACATGAACCCTAAGATGCAGTCCCGCCTGGGCATAACAGAAGGAGATGCAATCTGCTAGCCAGTTGGATAGTGTCTGTTTGGCAACTGCAAATCCCAACCTATTCCTATCAAAAGAAATGAAAAGTTGGATGGACGGTCTGTGTTTCTGTCTGCTCCAGATAGAAGGCTAAGGCTCTCTTGGAATCCAAACTGTGCAGTACTCGTTTGCCTTGGTGCGAATGGGGCCTGGGAAAGAATGTTGGCAGGACGATTGACTGATTAAGATGGAAGTCTGTCGCCACCTTAGGCAAGAACTTAGGGTGCACCCTAAGGCCACCCTTTCATAATAAAACTTGGTGTAAGATGGATAAGTCAGTAAGGCCTGGAGCTTGCTGTCCCTGCACTCAGAAGTGACCACCACCAAAAATATGACTTTCCAAGTCAGGTTCTTCAGGACACAGATGCTCAGGGTTTCAAAAGGAGCTTTCATCAGCTGAACGAGCACCACGCTAAGGTCCCAAGACACAGTGGGAGGCCTTAGGGGAGGCTTCAACTGAAGCAGGCCCTGCATGAAGCATACAATTATGGGCTGTACGAAGATGAGTGTACCATCTACACCTTTGTGGTATGCTCAGTAGCACTCAGGTGAACCGTAACGGAATTGGGGTTTTTTTTTTTTTAATTTGAACGTTTTATTGGCCACCGGTATCAGATACATTCATCATACAGTTATCAAATAGAAAAAAGTAATTGTAGTGACCCAAAGGATTTTCAAATCTATTTCATCCCTCCCCCCTTCAAAACAAAAGATTTAAACACAATTGCCATTAGCAAAATGAAGGAAGCAACAAAACTATTTGCATCAGAGGTATAAGCATTAACATCCACAAGTAACTCCAGATCTGGAGACTAGGAGAGCAAGAATGAAACGCCATCCGTCCAAGGGTAATCAGGAATTAGGTAGGTAGACAAACCCTACGCATGTGCAGACGTGCCAAGGGAGTGACAAGGATGGTTGCGGCCATATGGCCTAGCAGTTTCAACATGTGCTAGACTGACACCTGCTGGCTTTGTTGAATCACCTCCACTGTCGATGCCAAGGTGACCGCCCTGGCATGCGGCAGGAAGGCCTTCACCTGAGCTGTGTCTAGCAGGACTCCTATAAACTCCAATTGAGGTGACGGGCTGAGGTGAGACCTGGGTAAATTGATGACGAACCCTAGTGACTGCAGCACCCAGTTGGTCAAGCGCAGGGACCAATCTGCCCCTACCTGAGAGGCGCTTTTGACCAGCCAATCGTCCAGATAAAGGAAAACATGCCCTCCCAGTCTGCGAAGGTGCACCCCCCACCACTGCCAGACATTTGGTAAAGACACGTTGGGCCGACTCTAGCCCAAACAGCAACACTCTGTACTGGAAGGGTTGTTTTTCCACCACAAATCTGAGATACTTCCTGTGACCTGGGAAGATCTCTCTGAGTGTACGTGTCTTTTAAATCGAGGGAGCATAGACAGTCCCCTTTTTGCAGGAGGGGAATCAAGGGGTCCAGGGAAACCATCTTGAACTTTTCTTTTGTTAGAAACTTGTTCAAGGCCCTCGGGTCTAGGATGGGACGGAGTCCCCCTGTTCTCTTTGGAATCAGTAAGTACCAGGGGTAGAATCCCTGCCCCTTTGCCTTGGTAGGACAGGCTCAACCACTCTGGCCATTAAGAGGGCAGAGAGCTCCAGAAGATGGTACCTACTGATGTACTTCTGGCCCTTAAAAAGGGCAAGGAGGAGAATTTGGCAGGATACCCAATAAGTTCAATCGGTACCCTTGGCGGATGATGGACAGAACCCACTGGTCTGAGGCTATACTGGGCCACTGATTCGCAAAGAACTGTAGCCTGCCCCCAACCGGCGGTCCAGTGTCTCAGGTACGGGCATCTGGCTGCTGCTCCCTATGATCCAGTCAAAACCCCGTCCTGGGATTTGGCTGAGGCTTGGGAACCCACAGCTGCCTGGGACGGCCGCTAGAGCCCACCTTCTGAGAACGGAAGTGAGGACCCAGAGGATAGTATTCCTCGGGCGATACCTCGCCGACCTCCTGGATGAGGAGGGCAGGTCTGAAGTACTAGCAGAGAGTTGGAGGGTCTCATGGTGATCCCACAACTAGGCCACCGCGTCCCTCACCCTGCCTCTGAACAGATTCTCCCCTGTTTACGGCAGGTCAGCAAGACTTTCCTGTACCTTTGGTTTGAGATCCAAGGCCCGCAGCCATGCCATTCTGCGGGCGCTGATTCCTGCTACAGACTCTTGCTGCCATCTCAAAAACATCGTAGGTGGAGCACACCTCGTGTATTCTACCCTCCAGGCCCTGTCACACCAGCAGGTGTCTTGCTGCTATTGAGGTAGCCGCTCGGCTGCCTCCTGCACCTTCTTTCAGAAGTTGCAAGAGTATTGGTTCATGTAGAGCTGGTAGGTGGCAATGTGGGCAGTGAGCATAGCCCCCTGAAAAACTTTCCTCCCAAGGGCATCCACACTCTATGCTCTCTCCCCGGGGGCGCCAAGACATGGGTCCGAGAGTGCTTGGCCTTCTTGAGAGCGGATTCGACCACTATCGATTGATGTGCCAGCTGGTGCTTGTCGAATCCGGTAGCCTGTTGGATGAGGTAAACCCCATCCACTTTCCTGTTAACAGGAGGAACTGTGAGGGGCTGTTCCAAAATCTTCAACAGCAACTCCTTAAAGATCTCATGCACCAGGACCACCATGATCTCTTTAGGAGCCTCCACTTGAGGATCTCCAGCATTTTGTACCGGGCTTCCTCCTCTGTCATTAACTGAAATGGGATGGCTTTCGCCATCACTGCACAAAACCTGCCAAGGTCAGGTCCTCAAGGAGAGACCTCTGGAGGAGAAGGTTCTGAGGGGAGACCTTCTGAGTCCTCTGAGGAGGATTCTACAGTCACCCCCCCCCCCCAGGGGGTTATAAGGTGCCTTATCCTTGCTGTAACCCACAGGGGATGGGGCCCTAGGTGCTTGGCCTTCGTCCAGGGACTGGTGCCAGACCCAGCAAAGCTGGATGGGGGAACTACAAGCCACGGTGACGGCACCAGCATAGACAGGGCTTCCTCCTTGGAGGAACCGGCAACGATCCCCGCATCGGTTGGGGACACATCAGTGCCCCGCCGGGCACCGATGATACCCTGAGAACCGTCAGCCAGTTAGGGCAGTAACAGATCAATGAGCACATTGAGACACTACAGCAGTGGTTCCACAGGGAAAGCCCTGACACAGATACAGTTGTTGCCATTGGCTCGATGCCCCATAGCACCTGGTCGACCACCAGCTGGACTCTGCATTCCAACTCCTCCTCAAAAGTTGCTGATGCTAAAACGAACTGGGAGGTAGGAGGGGTGGCCAGATCTATTTCGGAATCTGAAGGTGGATCAGCGACAGACACCTAGACCGATGGAGACCACCTTGGACGCCTAGCATCGATGGAGGATAGGCACTCCTCGCCATGGGGTTGCTTCGGTTGCATCGTGGCAAGAGCTGGCACCAACCCGAGCCTGGCATTGTGCATCGAGGGCAACCGGTACTGATGCTTCCTTGGGTTCCCTCAGTGCTCAGCCCAGTCTTTCCCTGGTGCCAAGCTTGAAAATGACAAACCCGATGTCCTCGACTGGAAGAGTGCCCCTATCAGCTGAAGATATTGACTGAGCGGATGGCCCCTCCGTTGTCAGTGGCTCAGTATCCATCGGTGCTTCTCCGTCATCCTTTGGCATCGATGCCGCTGATGCTGAAGTCGATGACTCGGACTTTCTTGCCCCAAAGAGCTTCTCCATCTTACCGAGGCAAACGCAAAATCCTTTAGGGGTCATTTGGTCACACATGCAACACCCCCAAACATCGTGCAATGCCCCCAGGCAGAGGAAGTCACCTCGTGCAGGTCCATGATAGACATGGTCCTCGGGCACTGAGGGCATAGACTAAATCCTGATGAGGTCACAATGAGCAAACTGAAGGGGCGAGAAATGACAGTGAAGGCAGTGGGCAACTGACACTG
The DNA here is from genome assembly GCF_901001135.1 of Rhinatrema bivittatum. Taxonomy (NCBI): domain Eukaryota; kingdom Metazoa; phylum Chordata; class Amphibia; order Gymnophiona; family Rhinatrematidae; genus Rhinatrema; species Rhinatrema bivittatum. Next base: position 291,165,295 of record NC_042618.1, read on the forward strand.
GCAGACACCGAAGCACCACCACCACGGGATGGATCGAAAGAAAACTTACCAAACCGACAAAAACCTGACTGGAAGCAAGAGGGAACCAAGCGGGACCCACGATCGGGAAAATATGCAATAGACCAGTGGTCCCCAAACCTGTCCTCTCATGCATATTCATGCATATTCATTGAGGATATCCCAAAAACCCGACTGGCTGGTGGCCCTCCAGGACAGGTTTGGGGACCACTGCAATAGACACCGAAAAAAATTGGTGAAATTTTTCCAAAACGTTACTGTTAGAAATTTCACGAGCTCAGCAACCGCGATACGATAGCTCGACGGAAAAAGAGGGATCCCGCGTGGATTAGGGCATGCTGGGCAGGTTCAGTGTGACTAGTCAAAATTCCAGTTTTCCGTGCCAGGCTCCATGTAATGATGTCACCCATGTGTGAGGACTACCATCCTACTTGTCCTGGGAGAATAAAAAGAACGCACAGGCACCCCTAAATGCGTGTATTGCAGCATGAGCAAAAATATGCCTCATTTTATAATGCTTGCTCATGGCATTTAAAATACTGTTGCCATGGGAACTTCTACAGCCTTTACACTTGGAGGGGAGAGAGAGCACCTCTGTATAGAGTCAGTCTGACTTTCTTTTTCTCTCTCTCTTTCTCTCTGTATATGTATGTATATGTATTATATATATACATGGCCGTTTTTGTACGAGCAACGCTTTTAAAATCTACCTCAATGTGACTAAGTGCCATATGCACAACGTATTTTTCTCGTATGCACAAAGTAGAAAAGACAGTTACTACATCGAGCCCTGCATTTGTTGGTTTTACTAAATAGCTCTACTAATGAAAATAGTTCATACTTTTTCAAAGTTGGGGAGGGTTGAAAAGAGTTCTTATAAGGAATTTTATGCAGGAGATACAGGTAAGAAGTGAAGTTACAACATCCAGTTTCCCACCATCGAGTCTTTTTTTTCTCTTTGAAATATAATGAAAGAGGACCCTAAGGAACAATTTTAAACAGATCATGCCTATATTCTGTCATTGGAAAGAAGATATGTGGTACAGAACAGGTCCTGTAATACAAATGATTGGTTGTGTATAGAGCATCATTCTCCTTTCAGTAGATTTGTTTACATACATTGAGCAGGAATATGATTTACCTTCTCAGGTGGGCATTCAAAGCCATTTTAATATCCTGTCTCCTTGTAAACAAGCCATTAGGAAAAGTAAATTTTTTAGCATCCAGTCAGATGAATCCAGAACAGGTTGGTTAGGTACCTCTACCAGTAGATGGAGACAGAGCAAACTGATGTCATAGTATGTGTGTGTGTGTGTATATGTATATATATATATATAATTTTCCTTATTTCTCCTTTTTTCAAATTGAAGCAATCCCCAGTAAGGAGATGCATGTCCACCATCTGCTGGATGCTGATGTCACTGCAGAGGTGTATATATATATATACACACCTCTGCAGTGACATCAGCATCCAGCAGATGGTGGACATGCATCTCCTTACTGGGGATTGCTTCAATTTGAAAAAAGGAGAAATAAGGAAAATAAATTGCCCCACCCTCCTGCAGTGATACCAATTGGTCCCTCCCCTAGTTGAGAATTCCTGAGGTGATTTCCGTGGTCCCTCAGATGAGTGCCTTGGTTTAATAGCTGATTTTCAGCTGGCGTGGACTTAGCTGCTTGAGCAGCTGAAAGGCAGCAGGTGCAGGAAGCTGAGTGCGGCGATGATGGCAGATACCTTCTCCCCCAATAGCCGGAGACCGTCTCTGTCCTCAGCCATGTAAGGCTGAGCTCCGGTAAGTTTAAAAAAAAAAAATTATACAGAGACTTACAAGGAGGTTTTATGTTGGGTAAGGCTTCCTCCTTCCCCGGTCTCTGTGCTCGGCGCACCTGTCCCGCTCTGTGGGTGGTCGAGGGATATGGGCAGCCAGTTGGGTTGAGCAGCCTCTTTAGGCTAGGCCCTGCTCAGAGGCATTTCACTGCGCACCGCATTGTAGGCCACAATGTCTTTTTGCACGCTTCCTAAGGCTGCCCTCTACAGGATTGTCTGTCCAGCATGTGTATCTAGCTGTGTGTCCAGGATGTGCGCTCAGTTTTGGGTGCACTGTTGGGCCTTGCATTCTGTGCGCCTAATTTTTTTGGTCACTTAGGTAAGCGCCTAGGTGTGCATACCTAGGTTTTGGACGCATATATATAGAAAATAATAAAATAATAACAGCTAGATGTATGACTCCCGCCGCCGTTCAGCGCACTGTCTGCTATTATGGCACCTGTACTAAGAAGCCTAAGCATCTTTCTCTTTGTACTGTTTGTCATATTCGGGTGTCTTAGCCTGGCGTGCCCGCTGATTTGTGCCAGTGTTGTTTGGAGGCTTAGGGAGAATTGTCTTCTTTTTTTTTTTTTTTTTTTATCAGAAGTGGGTCGAAATCACATCGGATCAGTGGGTCCTGGAGGTGATACAAGAAGGATATGCTATGAAGTTTCGCAGTGTTCATCGGGACGTGTTCCTGGAGTCTCCCTGCCACACTCCCCTCAGAAGAAGCAGGCAGTGGAGGGTACATTGGCAAGGCTTCGCAGTCTGAGGGCTGTGGTCCCAGTGCCCTCAAGAAAATACGAGGTAATATTCCATTTATTTCGTTGTGCCAAAGAAGGAGGGCTCATTTCATCCCATCCTGGACCTCAAAGGCATCAACTGTCATCTACGAGTGAAGCGTTTTCGCATGGAGACATTGCACATAATATTGGCCATGCAGTCAGAATCTCTGACCTCTCTGGAGCTGTCCGATGCGTATCTCCCCATTCCCATCCAACTAGAACTTCAATGCTTCCTGCAGTTCGCAGTTCTAGGGCACCACTTTCAGTTTTGAGTGCTGGCCTTTGATCTAGCCACTGCTCCCAGAACCTTTTCTAAGGTAATGGTCATAGTTGCAGCAGAGTTCAGAAAAGATGGAATCCTAGTACACCTATATTTGGATGACTGGCTGATTTGCGCCAAGTTGCTGAAAGAGAGCCACCTAATGACTCGCAGGATGTTGTGGAAGCTCCGCTGGGTGGTGAACCTAGCCAAGAGCAGCCTTCACCCTACTCAGTCATTGGAATACCTAGGAGTTCAGTTCAGCATGAAGCAGGGCAAGGGGTTCCTGCCAAAAGCTCGAATTAAGAAGTTGCTAGCTCAGCTCCATCTGTTGTTGAATAGTCTGCGCCCGCAGGTTTTAGCTTAATAGCGGCGACCGTAGAAGTGGTACCATGGGCAAGGATGCATATGCGTCCTCTTCAGCGCTCCCTGCTGTCTCTTTGGAATCTGCAGTTCAGGACTATTCGATTCAGCTCCACCTGTCGATAGAGGTTTCCTCCCACCTACAGTGATGGCTGCAGGTGGATCATCTATGGAAAGGAGTCTCCCTGTCCCCACCAGACTGTCTAGTAATAACAGATGCGAGTCTCCTTGGTTGGGGAGCTCACTGTCAGGAGTTGACAGTGCAAATGCACTGGAGTGCAGAAGAGTCTCTCTGAAACATCAATCAGCTGGAAGCCAGGGCGGTCCAGTTGGCATGTTTACAGTTCAGCAACCGGCTGCAAGGTCGGTCAGTCCGTATAATGTCAGACAACATGACGACTGTGGCTTTCATAAATCAGCAGGGAGGTACCAAGAGCCAATGAGTGTTGCAGGAGATAAATCGACTTATGGAATGGGCGGAGGTGCCTCTCCAGAGAATCTCAGCCTCACACATTGCAGGCAAATACAACATAAGAGCAGACTTTCTCAGCAGGGAGAGTGGGCATTGTCAGATGCATTTCAGTGGATTCTGGATCACTGGGGTCTCCCATTCCTAGATTTGCTGGGACTTCTCACAATACGAAAGTTCTGCGATTCTTCAACTGCAGAGATCCAAAGTCATTGGGGATTGATGCCCTAGTGCAGGAGTAGCCAGAAGGCAAGCTGCTGTATGCCTTTCCTCCATGGCCCATGTTGGGCAGATTGTGGTGCTCGATCCTACGAATCAAAGGGATGGTGCTCTTGGTCTCTCCAGATTGGCCCAGAAGGCCATGGTATGCAGATTTGCAGAGGCTCCTGGTGGATTTGCCTCTTCGGCTCCCAGGCACAGGCATCTATTACAGCAGGGACCTGTCCTCCACAAAGATCAATCTCTATTTTGTCTTATGGTATGGTCCTTAAGAGGGCTTGATTGCTGAAACGTGGATACTCTGTGGCAGTGATTTCCATTTTGCTTAGGGCTAGAAAGTTGTTTTTTTTTTCCTACTTCCTTGACCTATGTGCAAGTTTGGCGAGTTTTAAAGGCCTGATGTGAGGATCGAGGGACTCTTTCTCATTCGGCCAAGATCCCGCTCGTTTTGGAATTTTTGCAGGATGGCTTGAAAAAAGGTTTGGCTCTTAATTCCTTAAAGGTACAAGTAACGGCTTCCGCCTGTATCAGGGGTCAGGTGAATGGTGGTTCCTTGTCAGCTCATCCTGATGTGGCCCATTTCCTGAAAGGAGTGAAACATCTTCGTCTTCCCTTGCAGTTTCTAGTACCCTTATGGAGTCTGAATTTAGTCTTGGATTTTTTAGCAGGTCCTTCGTTTAGGCTGATGCGTTGCCAGTCCTTGCAGTTACTGACTTTGAAAACTGTGTTTCTTGTGGTAATTTGTTCTGCGTGGAAAGTTTCCAAGCTGTAGGCCTTGTCTTGTGGGAGCCCTTCATCCGGGTGACTCCAGGGTGGTACAGCTGCATATACTGTTCCTTCCTTTTTACTAAAGGTGGTCACTGAGTTTCACTTGAATCAGTCCATCTCTCTGCCGTCTCTGGACAGAGAAGAAGCTGCAGAGGAGTATTGTCTGTTGCGATCCCTGGATGTCAAGAGACATATCATCCAGTATCTGGTGGTTACTGAGCCATTTTGGAAAACAGATCACCTATTTGTTCTACACGACAGTACTAGACAAGGAGAACTGGCCTCACGGGCTACATAGCCCACTGGATTAAGGAGGTAGTCACAGCAGCATATGTTGATGCTGGCAAGCCGTTACCTACTCAGGTTAGGGCTCATTCCACTAGGTCTCAGGAAGTGTCATGGGCAGAAGTTAGATTTTTCTCCCATCAACATTTGCCGAGCTGCAACGTGGTGGTCCTTACACACCTTTCCAGGTATTATTGTCTGGATGTGCAGACCCAGGAGGACGCAGCCTTTGTATGTGCAGTTTTGACAGAATCGCAGGCACCTCCCGCCCAATTTGAGAGTAGCTTGGGTACATCCCACTTGTTCTGGATTCATCTGACTGGACGCTAAGAAATGAGAAATTACTACTTACCTGATAATTTCCTTTTCTTTAGGACAGTCAGATGAATTCAGCTTCTCTCACTTGGCTGCCAGATGATTGTAGTGTGGTCCTTCTATGTGACTACATATGACAGGATTACTGGTAAGTGTTAGTCCAGTCCCTAGTCTAATGTTATTACATTCTTATCTGAGCTCAGTGTTGCCTGTTGGCCAAGTATTGAAATGGTTCTCTGTTTTTAATCAAATGTTTTACTAATCTGTCCACAGTTGCTTTTGAAGAGAATACTGACAAGCTGATGTCACTACAGAGGTATATATACTGTGACATCAGTTTGCTCAGTCTCCATCTGCTGGTAGAGGTACATACCCACTTGTTCTGGATTCATCTGACTGTCCTAAAGTAAATTATCAGGTAAGTAGTAATTTCTCAATTTAGAAAATAATGTTAACACATTTAAATATCTAAACTTTCAAAACATTATCTTGGGCGTGGTTTTCATTGTTAACATATTGTAATCTAAGAGTCCCAGATCAAGGTCTGGACCATATTGTGTGAACTGTTTAGCATTCCACCACAAACTTTGATTTTAATAAATGTATGTAATCTAAGAATTGTGATGATTAGTTGTATTTAAAAGAGCAACTGTTTAATGTTTTATTCAAAGCCTACGTAGGCTCGGAAGAGAATCCACATTAATGGTCAGTTGACATGCATCATTTCTCAGATCTACTAATGCATGAGTAGATGGTTTTGTTTCTCTTTATGTTTTTAATTATTATTTATAAGTGATGCATCTTTCAAAATGTTTTTTTCCATTTTTTTACACCTTCATGTTGTACTTTTTAATGTGTATATGAGAAACATATGCAACACCATAGCAATTGAAATGTAATACCTTTTTAATTTTACAAATATATATAAATTTCACGAGACTTTGAGTATTATTTGGCTATAATCACTATCTGTCCTAATATGTATGAATCTGAAATTTATTTTTTATCTTGAATTTTAAATTAGTGTAATGTAAATTTCTGTTTTTATGACCTGTTTCGTTTCTGTTTTTCTTCTCAGCTTGTAGACAAAGTTGGAGAGAGCAATAATATGGTATAAAAGCAACGGGGCAGAAGATTGGCTAAAATTACTGTATTTATATTTAAAAAAAACTTTTGGAGGAATTTTCAGCACAAAGATTGCATTGTGTAGTCTCTCACAGAAACACAGAATGGCTTGTAAAATTTTTAGAGAAAAATATGGAAATCTAAGCTCTATATGAAAAATATAAATACGATGTACTGCAAAATGTACATCTATGATGAACAGCTACTTGAAATATCAGGATGGAATCTAAAGAAGCCGAAAGCCATTGTAATATCAAGACTTTAAAAGATGTTTTTGGAAACTTGCAAATTGCAATGAACAGCCTAGATCTATGGAACCTGTCCTTTACTTCCTTATTTTCAAGGTGCAGTAAATGGTACAGGTATTTTTATTTTTAAGTAATGGCAAAAGTATAGACATTGAACTATATTTCCTGTTGTTAATAAGACTGATATCTTTGAAAATGTTAGGTTGGATTATGTAATTTTATGTCAGTGTATTAAAAGTATTGAAAAAAGTAAACCCAAACTCTTTTGATGTGTGGACTAACATTTTGTAAATATGTGGTTACAATAAACTTCGCTGATCTTAACAATCATAGTATTTCAAACAGGGTGCAAAAATTGTAATCACAGTTGCCTTAAGTCTTGGTCATTTACTTATGTTAATCTTAAATCACTTGAAGTTTTGAGCTTGTACTATTCGGAGACTTGGAAAATAAGCTGCAATTTTCCCTAACAATAAATATGTATATATCGTGAAACTTCTTTCATAAAATAAGATATCTGTAATTTGTTTGTAAAGGTTTTCTGCTTAAGTAGTGTATGTTCTCTGTGTACAATTATGGAGACTGCCCCTTCAAAAGGATATAAACCAGATCTAGTCAGTCCAGAGGATAGCTATTAAAATGTTCAGTGATCTTTGCTGTAAAGTATATGGAGTACTGACTTAAAGATATAAACATGTATATCCTAGAACAGTGGTTCTCAACTGATGTGTCGCCACACTTCCCGGCCCCGCTGACCAGCTGCTCCTCCTACACAAGCGAAATGGAACACGGCAGCAGAGCTAGAGTCAGCGGCACTCGCAGCACAGTCTGGAAAGGGGAAGGAGAAGCTAAGCCATATTAATAACTTCAATGTATGGCTGAAATCCTTGTGTAAGGAACAAAGTTTTGGATTTATTGGGGGCTGGGGCCGTGTATGGAACAGTAAAAAGCTCTTTGTCAAAGATGGCTTACATCTGTCTGTGGCAGGAAAAAGGATCCTAAGAGATAAATTCAAATCCTATGACATAAGGCATTTAAGCTAGATGCCGGGGGTGTCAGAAAGAAATTAGAATGTCACCCCCCCAAATACAAATGCAATGGAAAAGGGTGAAGTGGATAACAAAACTCAACTAAATAAGTCACAAAAGGAGTCCAAGAAAAGCAGTAACCTGAACGAGAAAAGCTGGAAAGCTATGAGCACAAATGCTCGTAGTTTGGGCAATAAAATCTCAGATCTGCAAGCCCTTATGGTAGAGGCAGACTTGGACGTTGTTGCTGTCACAGAGACGTGGTTCACAGAATCTCATGAAAGGGGGAGGAGTGGCTCTTTATATCAGAAACAATATCCAAGCATCTGAGCTGCAAGGAAGATGGGGCAAAGAAGAAGCACTATGGGCCGACCTAAATAAAGATGATGGGGCATCCATTTTTATTGGAGTGGTTTACAGGCCTCCAAATCAAATGGAAGAGCTTGACAGAGATCTGGTTGAAGACATCCAAAAGATGGGAAAGAAGGGAGAAGTGGTGATTGTTGGAGATTTTAATCTGCCAGATGTAGACTGGAGAATCCCTTCTGCATAATCTTAACAATAGTAGAGAGATAGTGGATGGCCCTGCAAGGGGCTCTTTTTAAACAAATGGTAATGGAACCCACGAGGGAGGGAGCTATACTCTATTTAGTGCTCACTAATGGAGATAATGTCTCTAATGTCCAGGTGGGTGCCCACCTCAGCACCAGTGATCATCAAACGGTATGGTTTCATATCACAAATAGGATACGGAGAAGAAGCATGAAGACCCGAGTTTTGCAGTTCAAAAACACAGATTTTGATGAAATGGGGAAGTACCTGGAGGAAGAATTAGAATGCTGGGAGAACAAGAGAGATGTGGAACAACAATGGACCAAACTAAAAGGAGCAATTACCTAGGCAACTAATCTATATGTCAGAAAAGAAAAATGAAAACTATCTGGTTCTCAAAGAGGTGGCTGACAAAATTAAAAGCTAAAAGAACAGCATTCAAGAAATATAAAGGATCCCAAAGGGAGGAGCACAAGGAAGAATATCTGGTGGAACTGAGGGAGCCAAAGAAAGTAATCAAGACAGCAAAAAGTCAAGCGGAAGAACAGATTGCCAAAGAGGTAAAGCGAGGTGACAAAACATTTTTCAGATACATCAGAGAAAGGAGATAAGTTCAAAGTGGTATAGTGAAATTGAAAGGTGAAAAGGATCAATATGTGGAGAGAGACAAAGAAATGGCAGAAATATTAAATGAATACTTCAGTTCGGTGTTCACTAAAGAGGACCCTGGAGAAGGACCGTCACTAGTTAACAAGAAACTGGAGGGGAGTGAACTAGATGTAACTCCGTTTGCAGAAGAGAATGTATGGGAAGAGGTAGGAAAACTAAAAGTGGACAAAGCCATGGGGCCTGATGAGGTTCATACCAGGATACCAAGGGAGCTCAGAGATGTGCTGGCAAGTCCACTGTGTGACCTGTTCAATAGATCCCTAGAAACGGGAATGGTACCGAGTGATTGGAGAAGAGCGGTGGTGGTCCTGCTTCACAAGAGTGGGTGCAGAGAGGAGGCTGGAAACTACAGGCCGGTTAGTCTCACCTCGGTGGTGGGAAAAGTAATGGCGTTGCTGCTGAAAGAAAGAATAGTGAACTATCTACAGTCAGAAGAATTGCTGGACCAGAGGCAGCATGGATTCACCAGGGGAAGGTCCTGTCAGACAAATCTGATTGACTTTTTTGATTGGGTGACTAGGGAATTAGATCAAGGAAGAGCATTCTGTGTCATCCACTTGGATTTCAGCAAAGCTTTTGATATTGTCCCGCACAGGAGGCTTGTGAATAAAATGAGAAGCTTAGGAGTGAGTGCCAAGGTGGTGGCCTGGATTGCAAACTGGTTGATGGACAGAAGACAATGTGTGATGGTAAATGGAACTTACTCTGAAGAGAGAGCGGTGTTAAGCGGAGTGCTGCAAGGATCAGTGTTGGGACCGGTCCTGTTGAATATCTTTGTGAGCGACATTGCGGATGGAATAGGAGGTAAGGTTTGTCGTTTTGCGGATCATACTAAGATCTGCAACAGAGTGAACACGCCAGAAGGAGTGGAGAGAATGAGGCGGGATTTAAGGAAGCTGGAAGAGTGGTCGAAGATATGGCAGCTGAGATTCAGTGCCAAGAAGTACAGAGTCATGCATATGGGATGTGGAAATCCGAAAGAACTGTATCTGAAGGAGGGTGAAGAGCCGATGTGCACGGAGCAGGAGAGAGACCTTGGGGTGATAGTGTCTAACGATCTAAAGTCGGCAAAACAATGTGACAAGGCGATAGCTAAAGCCAGAAGAATGCTGGGCTGCATAGAGAGAGGAATATCTAGTAAGAGAAAGGAAGTGATGATCCCTTTGTACAGGGCCTTGGTGAGGCCTCACCTGAAGTACTGTGTTCAGTTCTGGAGACCGTATCTCCAAAGGGACAGAGACAGGATGGAGGTGGTACAGAGAAGGGCGACCAAAAAGGTGGATGGTCTTCATAAAATAATTTATGAGGAGAGAATGAAGAACCTAAATATGTACACCCTGGAGGAGAGGAGAAGCAGGGGCGATATGATACAGACTTTCAGATACTTGAAAGGTTTTAATGATCCATGGTCAACAACAAACCTTTTACGTTGGAAAAAAATCAGTAGAACTAGGGGTCATGATTTGAAGCTCCAGGGAGGAAGACTAGGAACCAATATCAGGAAGTATTTCTTCATGGAGAGGGTGGTGGGTGCCTGGAATACCCTTCTGGAGGAAGTGGTGGAGACTAAAACTGTGAAGGATTTCAAAGGGGCATGGGATAAACACTGTAGATCCATAAAGGCTAGAGGATGGGAATGAAGAGAAGAGCCATGGGGGTGGATTACTGGAGTGGAGGCTACTACCTGGTGATTACTACCCTTACTCAATAAGCCTTCGCATGGTTAATGCAACTCCAACATTGCTCTCTGCTTCAACGGCAGGGGCAAATGTAAAAAAGAGGATTTGCATTCAGACAACAACCAACAAGGATTGAACTTCACAATCTGGATAAACAAATAAGTGTGGGGGTAGCTTGCTTATTACAGTGGTTACTACCCTAAACCAATTAAGCCTGATACATCACTTTGAATGCATATACAGTGTTGCTCTCTGCTTCAACGGCAAGGGGAAATGTGGAAAACAGGATTTACGTTCAGACAACATCCAATAAGGCATTGATCTGTGCAGTCTGGGTAAACAAGCATCGGGGTAACTTGTTTGATGCAGCATTTACTACACTTAACCATTAAGCCTTATGCTCACCTTTGATGCAACTCCAACATTACTCTCTGCATCAATGACAGGGGATGGCAGGAAATTTGAATCAAACAGTTACCAACAAGGGCCCTGAACTTGGTGGTTGATGAAACAGATAAATATGGGAAAATAAGTGTGGGAGCTTGCTGGGCAGACTAGTAGGGCCGATTGGTCTTTTTCTACAGAAATGACGGCAGTAAAAGACCAATCGGCCAGTCTAGTCTGCCCAGCAAGCTCCTGAACTTATTTTCCCATACTTATCTGTTTCATCAACCACCAAGTTCAGGGCCCTTGTTGGTAACTGATTCAAATTTCCTGCAATCCCCTGTCATTGATGCAGAGAGTAACGTATAATATATGTATGTTTCTTCTTTCCACCCCCACGGCCCAGAAGAGGAAGTGAAGTGCAGCGGCCACACACATGGGAAGAAGAGACCCTGTTAGGTAAAGTCTGTGCAGAGTCGGCCCGGTGCAAACCAAAGAGAAAGTCAGCCCCCTTGGCCGATGGGACTCCTTTCTTGAGGCCGCGAAGGCTGGAAGAGGAGGAGGCTGTTGCTGCCCCTAGTTTGGTGGGGAGAGAGTGAGTGAGTGAGTGAGCGTGTGTGTGTGTGTGACAGCATGTATGAAAGTGTGATTGAGAACCTGTATGTGTAAGTGAGAGCTTGTGTATGTATGATTAACAGCCTGTGTATATGAGAGAGCGAGTATGTGTGTAATTGTGTGATTGACAGCCTATGCAAGTGAGAGAGCCAGCATGTGTGTGTAATTGTGTGATTGAGAGCCTAAGTAAGTAAGAGAGAGAATGTTTGTGACTGAGAGAGAGGAGAAATTTACAAACAACCCCCCTTCCCTCCAAATTCACAACAATCTCAGGACACCTGGAAATTAAACATTTCCAGATATTGAGAACAGAGCATTTTTTAATCCTTATTATTGTTAATTATTGGGTCTTTGTATCTGCTGTTTTGAAATATTTTATGATTTTTTTAAATTATTGCATATTCCATTCATTAGCTGTTTTGAAATAATCTGTTCATTTTATTAGTATGGTTTTACTACTATTGATTTTATATTTCTTGCTTTATTTTATGAGGACTGGTGATTTCTCTTTTTCCTTTGTTGCACTGCATACAGAGACTCTGGCTTGTTGCAGTTTCCAGTTCAGTTTTTGACAGCATGTTTCTATTTATGCTTTATGGTCTCTTTATTCTTTGTCAGGTGAGGGTCTGCACATGTGATTGAGGTGAGGTATTCTGCTGCATGTAGTTTCTGGGTAGGGCTCTATAACAGCCTGACTTGTTCCATTTTCCTAATTGAAGTATTGGAGTTTTAAGGCCTGGTGTAATATTTTCAGTGTTGCCTTTTCTTAGGTAAGGTGGTTACTGTTTGAGTGCTGGAAGTTGGTGCTGCTCTGGTATGGGAGGTTTACTATTTATATAATTTATGTTCAGAGAGAGTACTCTTATTTTTCCCTTGTGTCATTCTTAACAATAAAAGTAATAAGGGGCCTGATTTTAAAAAAAAAAAATTATTTCCACCATATATTGTATTGAGCAGTGTGTCATGCATGTGAGAACCAGCTGTCAGCTGTGTCCCGAATAAAAAAAAAAAAAAAGGTGGAAAACCCACTGTCCTAGAGGAAGGGGGAGGGGAATAGGGAAAATATCTTCAAGTTATCAATGTTCAGGAGGTGGGCCTTTTTTAATGGAAAGGACGTTCTGGAACAAGGAGGCATGTTAAGATGTTAGAAGCTGTTCAAATTCTTAGAATGCTTATGGGTATTCTATTTGACATGCCTCCCCGCCCCACCCCCTTCCAGTATTTTGGGACAGAACATGGGAAGGGGGTGGGGACTAAGAGGTGAGGAAAAAGATAGGAGGAGGTTGGGAGGGAGAAGGCCTGGGGGGAGAGAGTAGGGAGGGAAGGAGGGGGGGTAAGAGCTAGAGAGGGGTTCAGGGAGGTATTTAGCCAGTGTCAGTATATGCCTGTTTAAACAGCCAGGTCTTAGGTTTCTGCTTGAATTTCTTTGGGCAGAATTCCTGGCATAGGTTAACTGGCATAGAGTTCCATAGGGCGGGACCAGCTATATAAAGCAATCGAGCTTTTGTTGAAGCAAGGTTGTAGAGTTTATGCGAGGGTGTGCGTAGGGTTGCTAAGTATTGATTTCTGGTCGGTCTTGTGGAGATGTAGAATGTTAATGATTCTTTGAACCAGTTCATGTCGGGGTTGTGGAGGGCTTTGTGGATGATGGAGAGAGTTTTTTGTATTGGATGCGGTATTCAATGGGGAGCCAGTGTAAGTCCTTGAGGAAAGGCGATATGTGTTCGTTTCTGCGGGTGATAATGAGGATGCGGGCGGTGGCATTTTGAAGGATTTGGAGTGGGTGGATGGTGTTCTTGGGGAGACCTAGTAGGAGGGAGTTGCAGTAGTCAATTTTCGAGAAGATGGTTGCCTGTAGTACTGTACGAAAATTGGAAAGATGAAGGAGGGGTTTAAGTTTTTTCATGGTATGTAGTTTTAAAGAAGCAGTCTTTAAGTGTGAAATTGATGATAAATTTTTTTAAGTTCATATGGTTATCTAGGGTGACACCAAGGTCTCTAACATGTTGGTTGAAAGCGATTGCTGTGGAGGGCATGTGGAGGGGGAGAAGTCAGTGTTATGTTGCGGTGTGATGAGCATAAGTTCTGTTTTGGCAGTGTTAAGGGCAAGATGTATATTGGATAGGAGATTAATTGCAGATAGTGTGGATTCCCAAGTGTTAATAGCTTTGGGTAGGGAGTTGTTAACTGGTATGAGAATCTGCACATCATCTGCGTATATGAAGTGTGAGAGACTAAGTTCAGACAGTAGGTGGCAGAGGGGCAGTAGATAAATGTTGAATAGAGTAGAATATAGGGAGGAGCCTTGCAGGACACTCTGATTAAGAGGGATGGCTTTGGATTCATGGTTTCCAATTTTGATTTTGTATTGCCTGTTGCTGAGATATGAAGTAATCCAGCTGAGGGCAGCACCAGTTATTCCAATTTCACTGAGTCTCTGTATGAGGATATTGTGGTTGATAGTGTCAAAGGCCGAAGAAATGTCTAGAGGGGCCAAGATGTATGATTTTACCTTTGTCAAGGCCTTTAATGAGGTGATCTGCCATGGAGAGTAATAAGGTTTCAGTATTGTGATACTTTCGGAATCCATATTGTGAGGAGGATAAGAGAAGCTGGTTGTCGAGGTAATCTGTGAGTTGGCGGTTAATTGCTTTTTCAAGGATTTTAGATATGAGGGGTAAATTAGAGATCGGACGGTAGTTAGATGGATCCGAGGGGTCAAGTTTAGGTTTTTTTTAATATGGGCTTAACAATCGCTTGTTTGAGGGGGGTTAGGTAATGAGCCAGAAGTGATGGTAATGTTTATGATGTTGGCTAGGGATTGGGCAATTAAGTTAGGAATGGAGAGGAGATATTTAGTGGGGATAGTGTCTATAGGATGAGATGATGGTCTTAATCTCTTGAGGACGGCTTCAACTTCTGATGTGGCTATGGTTTCAAATGAATTAAGTTTCATGGTAAGGTTGTTAGGGGGAGTTGTGCTAGGTGGAATGGTAGAGGGGAAACATAATAAGAATTTTGATTTTGTCCTGGAAATAAAGTTCAAGGTCCTCTCATTTGGTACTAGCTTCATTGTCTGGCATGTGGGCATGAGGAGGTTTAGTAAGGGAGGCCACAAATTCAAAGAGGGCATTGTACTGGAGTTGGTGAATCTTGTGGGTGTAAAAATCTCTTAGTTTTATTTAGCATGTCACTGTAGTTATGGAGGGATGTTTTATATTTAGCGAGGAGTGTAGGTGTTGGATCTTTGCGCCAACTTTTTTTCAAGCTTTCTAAGCTAATGTTTCATCTGTTTCAAATTATGCGTATACCAGGGTTTTAGTTTATTGTTTTGAGAGGAGCTTATTTCTCTGGATTGCAGTGGGCAAATTTTTTCTGCCACAATGTTGGTGAGGTTGTGCCAAGAAGCTAGAGCTGAATCAGCATTGGAGAAGTCTAAACAGTCCAAGGTGCCTGATAGGGATGTCTTAAAGCGACCAATGGCCCCGAGTACTCCTCCCCCCTTACCGAAGTATTCAAAAACCCTGGGAGGTGGCCTGTTCTCAGAATATTAAAAAAAAAAAAAAAAAAAAAAGGTTTTATATCCGCACTAGGCCCTATGCTCCAGCCCATCCCCTTCATTTCATACATTCAGCACCCCCAACCTAGCCCAGCCCCAGACTCCCCCCTTACGAAAATAGCTCTGCTGGACCAGTGGGGGGCCAGGAGCATCCTCTAGGCTCCGGGACTGGGGGCTGCCATGTTTCAAAATAGCAACACTCAGCCATTGCCCCATCACGTGATAAGGGCAAAGGACCAGCTAGCACCAATTTGAAAAATGGCAGCGACTGGACCCAGAGTCTAGGGGGTGCTCCATGCCCCCACCGGAATACCAGTGCTATTTTTGTGAGTAAAGGGCAGGGGGGATGCAGGGGTAGGGACTCCAGCATCTTGATTTTTGTGATGAAGGGATAGGGTTCAGGGGCAGGTCCTGGTGCCAATATAAAACATTTTTAAAAATATTTTGTCTCCAGGACTGTCAGGCATCTATGGAGACCCCCTTTATAATCAAGGGCAGCACCACAGTTTGTACTGGTAATATTTGGAATAAGGAAAGCTACACAAAATGAGATTTCTACAATGTACTCTCGCCCTAGCTTGATGGACTTATATGCCAAATCACATCAAATGTTCAGTGATGTGTACTATGCTGTTCATATGTCTCACTGTGAATGTAAAACTGGCCCCAAAACCTCACCCCGAGTTACTAGTTGACCCTCCTACAGTGGTATAAATAGTTGACTTTTATGAGAGCCTTATAAAGAGTGTCTTTCTCTCTCAGCAGCCCAAACCATGGAACTGGCTGTCTGGGCATTGTGATTACCCTAACCATGCCCTTTTTTTTTATCACGGGCACTATTCATGCAAAATTTATAGCAAAATGATAAATCTAGATCTATATTCTGTGCATTCAAAAAGGTTGCAAAAAAACCCAAATACTGCTGGTGTGTTATAATAGTGAGGTGAAAGAAGAAAATAAAGCCAAAAGTCCATCATTCAAAAAAATGAGGAAAATATAGAAGAGCATAAGCACTGGCAAGATAAATGTAAAATAGTAATTATACAGACTAAGAATTTGAAAAGAAATTGATCTGCTAGATCAGTGGTTTCCTAACCTGGGGTCAGGTGCATCCCAGGGGCCCACCAGAAGTCATGCAAAGAGGATTTCTAGGCCAAAAAAAGCAGGCTGCTGCTATCTGATTAGTTGAGCTGCTGTTACAGGCAGGGAGAATGAGAATGAGGTCTAATATTGCCCCAGGAGCTTCTCTTCACATTATTGCAGACCAGGAGGAGGAGAAACAGAGAGTGGTGTTTCATATCCATTAGGATCCCTAAACTGCACTGCCACGTGTCCACTGGATGTGGGGAAGACAGGGACTGATTGCAGCTCTTCAGAGTCATAAACCCAACTGTTATACTCTGTAAGGATGTGGGGGAGCCAATTGTGGCTGTCAGGTTCTTCAGCAACCATTGCTGCATACTGAGGAAAGGAGAAAACAGGATGATCACAGCGGTGAGAAGCATTGCCCACTACTGCCACATGCTCTGTCACTAACCTGACAGGAGAGGAGAAGAGGGCTGCACCAAAAAAGTGAGTTGAATGACTGAGAGAAAGAAAGGAGGAAATGGGACTAGGGTTGACAGTAAGAAGGGAAAGACAGAAGGGAGAATGAGACAGAAATGAAAAAGACAAGAAACATAAAGAGCGAGACTGGAATTCATTATTAACCTGGTTACGGAGAGTGAGAGTGGATGACAGCTTATCAGAGGGGGAGAGAAGGAGAGGACCCCCAGGAATCATGCTAAACTAAAGATAGATGGCGAGGGCTCAAAAGGGAGAGATAGAGGACCACTATGGTCCAGGAGGGAAGAAAAGAGAGATGACAGCCAAAGAAGACGGAAGAAGAGAGAGCAGCCAGGTATAACATTAAACATACAAGTTATTTAGGAGGATACTCAGACAGATGGAGATCTCATAAGCCTTTTTCCATCTGAAAAGCAGGTTATTATTTTGCTTTCTCTAAAATCTAAATTATTTGACTATCATCTATGTTTGTAAGAATCATAAGTATAAAAGAAAAGTAGGCTATAAGGGGATCAATTTTCTGGGAAGGTAATTTTTAAAACTTTTTAAGTGGATAAACACCTGTTTATTCACATTTAAAGGCCCTTTGAATATTGCCACTTGTTGAAATTGAAGGTAAAAGTACCTTTGGTGTGAACAGAATGCATACTTTAACCTGCGAGGAAAAATAGGGCAGGGATAAACTGGGAGAGGGAAAATACATGCAGGGATTTAATTTTGAAATCCCTGTGCATATTTTCACGCATGTATTGTATCTGCTTCAAATTAGGTTTAAACTACACAGGTACAAAAGTATGATTTTTCCCCTTTTCTAAGTACCAGTGCTGATTTTCTTCTAGATAACCAACCTAGAACCTTTTTGAACTTGCTTTCCTTTCCCCATTGCAGCTGGAGGCCACTGTTTGCTTCAGCCTTCAATTGAGAGGGCAAATTTTAAATTGCTTTGGAAATTGCCTTCCCTGTGTTTTCAGTTTAGATCAGTACACATTGTTTAATATTAAGTTCTATACATTATGAACGATTCTGCAGTGCATATGATTATTTCTTTTATTACAGCACGCAAACATTAAAGAGAAGTATATGAAGGTCTACATAATTTTTTGAGGCTGAAAAAGGGGTCCACATTCTATGAAATGTTAGGAACCCTGGCACCAGATGACAAAGGGGTGGTGAGGGAGGGAAAGGAAATAGCAGAAAAACTAAATGAATTATTTGCCTACGTCTTTAATGAGCAGTCCTGCCAGGTTCATACCCACACAGAAACATCTTTTGATGCTGATGAATGAGTGACTGTGAAACTGGAGGACGTATTAACTCAGATTGACAGATTAAAAAAATAACAAATCACTGGGACCAAATAGTATTTACCTCAGAGTTCTGCAATGGGAAACAGCAAAAACTGATTAGGGGAGATATAATATCTTGTACAACACTACAACATAAAAGAAAGAAATGATATTAAGGCTACCCAAGAGCTAATTCATGCCTATTCAATATGGGCCGGATTGTAAGAGGTACGCGCGGGCATACATTTGTGCGCACATGTTATAAAATCTAGGGTCGGCGCGCTCAAGGGGGTGCACAATTGTGCAACTTGCACATGCCGAGCAACGCAGCCTTCCTCCGTTCCCTCCGAGGCCGCTCTGAAATCGGAGCAGCCTCTGAGGGAACTTTCCTTCCACCCCCTCCCCCCACCTTCTCCTCCCTTCCCTTTCTATTATCCGAAAAAGTAAATAACCCAGCCCTACCTAACCCCCCCCCCCCCCCTTACTTTTATCTTATAAGTTGCGCCTGCCGACCAACGGCCAGCCCCTGATCCCAGGCACAGCAGAAAATGATGTGCCTGGAGGCTCTGGCCCCGCCCCTTTTTTTTCAAGCCCTGGGACATACGCTCGTCCCAGGGCATGCGCATGTCGCCGGGCCTATGAAAAATAGGCTCAATGTGCGCAGGAGCAGGTTTTCATGGTTACGTGTGTAATCCTTTTAAAATCTGCCCCTATATATCAGACAAAATATTGATATCACAAAACAGAATTTGGAGACATAAAAGTCTGCATTAAATACTTTATTGCAAGAAATTATTCTATTTAATATGCAATATTCTAAGGCAAAGTTATATAAATTTGATAAAAACAAAATAGGCCAGGGAGAATGTTGTCAAGATTATTTAATAACAGAACTTTACCATCCACCATTGATGAGGATAAAAGATGCCAAAAGGTAACATCGGCAATAAAAAAAAAAAAAAAAAAAAATTAAATCAGATTTTCAGGAATTTTATGGATTGGTATATGCTCATTTTGAAAAAGGGAAAAAAGGTTTCTTTCAAGGAATGTCCTACCTTTAGTGAATGCTGACATATGAACTGCCCTAATCAACCTATCACGGTGATAGAGATTGAGAAAACTATTGGGAATTTGCCAACTTTGTCACCAGGACCTGCTGGTTTTGAACCAGATATTTATAAACATATCTGATCATATTTGATTGCATCTTTGGCTTCCTTTTATCACTCATAAAAAGAGGTAGATGAATAATCAGTATAGTTATACTGATATCATATATGCCTGTATAGTCACACTCAAACAGGCATGGAGCCTTAAGTGTAAAAAAACAGGTATATCAGTGTGAGTCTCCAGGTTTTTTACATTTTGGGGTAGATTTTCAAACCCCGGCACGTGTAAATCCTGAGGTTTACGCTCGTGGTCGGGCCTTAGGCGCTCCGGGCCAATTTTCAAAGTCCTGGGGCTTGAAAAAGGGGTGTTCCAGGGGGCAGGGCTAGAGGTGCGTGGCACAGCAGCCATTTGCCACTATGCCAGCGCACGCAACTTGCTCGCAGAAGCAAAGCATGAGTTAAAGAAATGGGGGGGGGGGGGCTAGGATAGGGATAGGGGAAGGGATGTTAGGCTAGGGGTTTGGGAAGTTCCCTCCCAGTCTGCTACTTAATTGGAGCGGACTGGGAGGGAACTGGGGAAAGCCCCAATGCATCGCCGCATGTAATTACAATAGTAGAACCACCGCCCCCCCCCCCCCCCTTGCTCGCACCAACCCGGAAGTTTATAACATGCGCGTTCCTTTTTGTTTAGATTTTTTTTTGCAAATAAAAATATTCCAAAGTCCATGTTTTACCCTTAGTAGCCTTCTCTGCTGCACAGATTTATAAATACTGCATGCAAGCACAAGTCAAATGTTCCTGTGAATAACCATCAGCTGAATACTTAGCTTATGTGCTGTCTACCAGGAAATGAGAAGTCTACTGTTATTCATGTTCTCTTCATTCGGTAATGTATTGCCAAACCAGGAATGCCCAACACTGTCAGTGTTAGGCATTCCTGGTTTTGTAGTTACTATGATTGAGGCAGGGACCCAGCAGCACATACAATATAGCCCCTGAAGCAGACTAGAATTGGCGAAACACTGATAGTTCGGCATTCCTGGTTTCAACAATATATAGATAGGAACTTTCATTTTTGTTTTTTATTATTTATTTTTTACCAGAAATGTATCAGGGTTTATTATGTAAAAACAAAAACAGGAGAAAATCAATTGAAAAAAACTTCATTATTTTTCCAGGTAAATATAAGTGTTTATTTTAGTTCACAAAACCCAGGATAATAAAACAACATCAGATTCTCCCACCCACTCACTCAGCAGTCCCATCTCTACCTTAGCTCATACCTAACTGCCCCTCTCTCTTTCCTGCCTCCCCACCAAGAATCTCCCTCCCTCCCCCTAATACTCCCTCCCCCCCCCTTATACACACTGCAACAGCATTCATTCTTACCCATGGTGGCTCCAGGTTTCTCCCTTGGCAGCATGCTTACTGAGGCTCCCTCCCTCTGCAACATTGCACTTCTGCTTTAATGCAGGGCCAGGGAGCCTGCCAAAATAGCACTTTTGGTGGCCTGGGCCTGCTTGAAATGCCTTCCCGGCACCAGACAGCAAGCACTTTGGCTGCTTGTGGGATGAGAGGGCTGGACTTGAAATATTGCATGGATGCACTGGAGGGTGAGCGCTTTCACTGGTGGAGGGTGGGACTTGAAGTACAGCATGTGCTTTGGCTCACACTGGATTCCATCAGTGGCTGGACACCTTGAAATGCTGTATTTGCAGCTGTGAAGCATTTTTTTTCAATCAACCTAAAATTAGGGTGAATATTGGTTTAAACCGAATCTCATCTTTGGAAAAATCTGGAAATTTATGGTTGAAAACTGGTTTAAACTGAAAAGGAAGAACTCTTTAAGAACATAAGAACATGCCATACTGGGTCAGACCAAGGGTCCATCAAGCCCAGCATCCTGTTTCCAACGGTGGTCAATCCAGGCCATAAGAACCTGGCAAGTATCCAAAAACTGAGGGCCAGATTTTAAAAGGGTTACGTGCTTAAGGTACATGCGTAACCCTTTTAAAACCCCTTAGCATAGGCTCGGCGACGCACGCAAGCCCCGGGATGCGTGTAAGTCCCGGGGCCTGCAAAAAGGGACAGTCGGGGGCATGGCCAGGGGGCGTGGTTTCGGATCGGGGCATGTTTGGGGGCATGTGGGCGGTCCAGGGGCATGGCCGAGTGCCCTGACACAGCGGCCTGTGTCGGGGCCTGGCGCGCATAAGTTACTACTGCCCGGAGGCAATAGTAACTTTTCAGATAAAGGTAAGGGGGGTCTAGATAGGGCCGGGGGGGGGGGGGGGGTTAGGTAGGGGAAGGGAGGGGAAGGTGAGGGGGTGGAAGGAAAGTTCCCTCCAAGGCCGCTCCGATTTCGGAGTGGCCTCGGAGGGAATGGGCAGCGTGCGCAAGGGGCTGTACATTTGTGCTACGCGCATATCTTATAAAATCCGCCGTACTTTTGTTCACGCGCGCGTAGAATTATAAAATCAACCCCCTTGTCTATTCCATGTTACCTTTGCTAGTAATAGCAGTGGCTATTTTCTAAGTCAACTCAAATAGCAGGTATACTAACAGCTATACTAACTGCACTAACCACATCCTCTGGCAACAAATTCCAGAGTTTAATTGTGCGTTGAGTGAAGAAGAACTTTCTCCGATTAGTTTTAAATGTGCCACTCGGTAACTTCATGGAGTGCCCCCTAGTCTTTCTATTATTCGAAAGAGTAAATAACCGATTCACATCTACCCGTTCTATTCCTCTCATGATTTTAAACACCTCTATCATATCCCCCCTCAGCCGTCTCTTCTCATAGGGGAGCTGTTCCATTCCCCTTATCATTTTGGTAGCCCTTCTCTATACCTTCTCCATCGCAATTATATCTTTTTTGAGATGTGGCGACCAGAATTGTACACAGTATTCAAGGTGCAGTCTCACCATGGAGCGATACAGAGGCATTATGACATTTTCCGTTTTATTCACCATTCCCTTTCTAATAATTCCCAACATTCTGTTTGCTTTTTTGACTGCTGCAGCACACTGAACCAATGATTTCAATGTGTTATACACTATGATGTCTAGATCTCTTTCTTGGGTTGTAGCACCTAATATGGAACCTAACATTGTGTAACTATAGCATGGGTTATTTTTCCCTATATGCATCACCTTGCACTTATCCACATTAAATTTCATCTGCCATTTTGATGCCCAATTTTCCAGTCTCACAAGGTCTTCCTGCAATTTATCACAATCTGCTTGTGATTTAACTTCTATGAACAATTTTTTATCATCTGCAAATTTGATTACCTCACTTGTCATATTTCTTTCCAGATCATTTATAAATATATTGAAAAGTAAGGGTCCCAATACAGATCCCTGAGGCACTCCACTGCCCACTCCCTTCCACTAAGAAAATTGTCCATTTAATCCTACTCTCTGTTTCCTGTCTTTTAGCCAGTTTGTAATCCACGAAAGGACATCGCCACCTATCCCATGACTTTTTACTTTTCCTAGAAGCCTCTCATGAGGAACTTTGTCAAACGCCTTCTGAAAATCCAAGTACACTACAACTACCGGTTCACCTTTATCCACATGTTTATTAACTCCTTCAAAAAAGTGAAGCAGATTTGTGAGGCAAGATTTTGTTCTATTAAACCATGTCTTTCTATATGTTCTGTGATTTTGATGTTTAGAACACTTTCCACTATTTTTTCCTGGCACTGAAGTCAAGCTAACCGATCTGTAGTTTCCCGGATCGCCCCTGCAGCCCGTTTTAAATATTGGGGTTACATTAGCTATCCTCCAGTCTTCAGGTACAATGGATGATTTTAATCATAGATTACAAATTTTTACTAATAGGTCTGAAATTTCATTTTTTAGTTCCTTCAGAACTCTGGGGTGTATACCATCCGGTCCAGGTGATTTACTACTCTTCAGTTTGTCAATTAGGTCTACCACATCTAGGTTCACCGTGATTTGATTCAGTCCATCTGAATCATTACCCATGAAAACCTTCTCCAGTACAGGTACCTCCCCAACATCCTCTTCAGTAAACACCGAAGCAAAGAAATCATTTAATCTTTCCGCGATGGCCTTATCTTCTCTTAGTGCCCCTTTAACTCCTCGATCATCTGACGGTCCAACTGACTCCCTCTCAGGCTTTCTGCTTTGGATATATTTTAAAAAGTTTTTACTGTGAGTTTTTGCCTCTATGGCCAACTTCTTTTCAAATTCTCTCTTAGCATGTATTATCAATGTCTTACATTTAACTTGCCAACGTTTATGCATTATCCTAATTTCTTCTGTTGGATCCTTCTTCCAATTTTTGAATGAAGATCTTTTGGCTAAAATAGCTTCTTTCACCTTTCCTTTTAACCATGCCGGTAATTGTTTTGCCTTCCTTCCACCTTTCTTAATGTGTGGAATACATCTGGACTGGCAACAATACAGAATTAGAAGCCAAATGTCCGATCTGGATTCTTTATTAGACAGAGACAAATATCTTTGAACAAGCCCAAAGATATGTCTTTAATAAAGAATCCAGATCGGCTTCTAATTCTGTATTGTTGCCTCCACAGCTTGGTTAGATAGCCTCCCTTGCTGTTTCATCAGTGTGCTTCTAGGATGGCATTTTTTTTTTAACAATAACCACGCCTCTTGTACACTTTTTACTTTTGTAGCTGCTCCTTTCAGTTTTTTTCTAACAATTTTTCTCATTTTATCAAAGTTTCCCTTTTGAAAGTTTAACACGAGAGCCGTGGATTTGCTTACTGTCCCCCTTCCAGTCAAATCAAATTTGATCATATTATGATCACTATTGCCAAGCAGCCCCACCACCATTACCTCTCTCACCAAATCCTGTGCTCCACTAAGAATTAGATCTAAAATTGCTCCCTCTCTCGTCGGTTCCTTAACCAATTGCTCCATAAAGCTATCATTTATTCCATCCAGGAACTTTATCTCTCTAGCGTGTCCCGATGATACATTTACCCAGCCAATATTAGGGTAATTGAAGTCTCCCATTATTACCGCACTACCAATTTGGTTAGCTTCCCTAATTTCTCTTAGCATTTCACTGTCAGTCTCACCATCTTGACCATGTGGACGGTAGTATACTCCTATCACTATAGTCTTCCCCGACACACATGGGATTTCTACCATAAAGATTCAATTGTGCATTTAGTCTCATGCTAGATGTTTATCCTGTTGGACTCTATGCCATCCCGGACATAAAGCACCACACCGCCTCCCGGGTGCTCCTCTCTGTCATTGCGATATAATTTGTACCCCAGTATAGCACTGTCCCATTGGTTGTCCTCCTTCCACCATGTCTCTGAGATGCCAATTAAGTCTATGTCATCATTCACTGCTATACAAGTGAATTAAGAGAACACAAATGACAGTAGATATCTCAGTTCTTGAGGGATGGCATATAAGCTAAAAAGTGAATTATAAAAGAGATGTGTGCAGAAAATAGATGCGCGCACAAAGATGGTAATTTTCAAAGAAGTTACGCACATCAATGTAACATACTATCGTAGCAATTTTCATAAGCCATTTACTGAAATAAAATGCATTTATGCAAGTAAATCCTATAGACAATTCAATGGCATATATTGTGGCTATTTTCAAAAGCCCACTTGAGTAAAGTGCATTTACATAGGTAAAACCCAATTTTAAATGTGTAAATAATGAACAACAAAAACAAAAATCTTAAGGATGATAAATTTCTAAAACGCACAACAATCTCCAAAAACCAAAACTTTCCTACTGTTCACCCTACTACTTCTAAATGCTCAATCAATTAAAAAAAAGAAAACAATTGTCAGATATTATTGATGAATAACAACTTAAAGTTTTTTGCATAACTGAAACCTGGCTAAATGACAAGGACAATGTACTCTTAAACCAATTATCTCAACCTAACTATGATCTATTCCATATTCCAGACAAAAAAGGAAAGGTGGAGTCTTACTAATCTGCATAAAAGTCAAATTAACACTAAAGAAAATCGAAATTTACCCTCCATATGAAGTAGCTATCTTAAAATCAAAACAAATTAATATCGGATTGGTATTTTGCCCATCTGGCTTACTCAAAAAACATTGCTCACCCATTATTCAACTCTTCACAAAAGAATTCTGTACTTCTGAAAAAACAATAATCTTAGGAGACTTTAATCTACATGTAAATGTTTCACCAAGATCCCCCTTTTGTGACTTGATCCTTGATGTAATGGAGTCCTTAGGATGGACTCAACACACCTCTGAAGCCACCCCCAAAGCTGGCAACACACTTGATTTAATATTTGCAAATCCTAATTACTACAATATAAGTACTAAACACAAGACAATTCCAATGTCTGACCACCATCTAATCAAAGCTGATCTAATATATAAAAAACTAATAATTAAAAACTCTGAGATGAAAAATACCATAACATTCAGAAAGAAAATAAAAATAAAAACACTAACTAAAGCATTAGAGATCAAAATTAATAATTTAAATCTAAACAGCTGCTATGATGCATTTAATTCGTGGGAAAATGTGATCAAAGAAACTGTAGATGAACATAGCCATGTACAAACGAAAACAAAGACAATCAGAGAAAACTGAACCCCTGGTATAAAGAAAAACTGAAAGAATTCAAAAAAACTACTAAGAAAACTAGAAAAAAGATGGCGTAAAAACCCTACAGAGGATTCACTTAGAAGATACAAATCTCACCTATCCCATTACAGAACACTAACGAACAAATCAAAAAAGAATATTACGCAAAACAGATAAATGGAATAATTTTCAACTCAAAACTCTCTTGTTGGGGACAGTTAAGTCTAATTAAGACCCTTCTTCACATCATACAATGAACATTAATTTTACAAAATCTTCATGTAATGATTATGCAACAGCACTAATAATAGAAAAATCAAGGTGCTGAAACATCAAATCACTTATTCCTACCCTCTGACAGTAATTGAAGATCTATCTGCACAAGGTAAATGGTCATCATTTGACAAAGTATCGAAACTGCAGATAAGCAAAATTATAGCCAATCTAAAACCTGCTACACATCCCCTTGACCCGATACCAGCCACCCTACTAAAATAAGTAAACCAGACAATAACCCCTACAATCACAACGCTAGACAACCTCGCCCTTGAGGAAGGTTATATGCCCCAAGGTCTAAACAGGAAGTTATAAAACCAATTTTAAAAAATAAATCTGGAAGACCTGATGACTGGAATAACTATCATTCGATCGCCAACCTAACCTTCATTGTGAAAATACTTGAAAAAGCAGTCCTTACCTAACTGGAAAATTATCTTGAAGATAATAAGATACTTTATCCTAACCAATATTTGAATTCCTGAAAAACCACTCAACCGAAACTCTTCTTCAATCCTTAACTGATCCTATTTTGTGAGTTTTTGACTCAAACAAATCCTGCTGTCTAGTCCTGATTAATCTAACAGCTGCATTCGACACTGTTGACCATAACCTGTTATGCCAACAGTTAAAAAACATTGGAATAGATGGAAATGTGCTAAAATTGTTCATCTCTTTCCTTGCAGATAGGTCATTCCAAGTAAACTTGACAATTTTTTGTCAAACACATTCCAAAGCACAACTGGCGTACCACAAGGATCAGCACTATCAGCAACATTATTTAATATCTACATGCTGCCCATATGCAAATTACTAACAGACCTGGGCTTAAACTTCTTCCTTTATGTGAATGATCTACAATTCTATATCTCTCTAACAAAATCATTTGAACAAACAGCATTTCTAACTTCTGAATATATGATTAAAAGAAAAGAAAAACTATCTCAATGGAAACTCTCGATGAACCCCAAAAAACTGAAATAATCTGGTTGTCGCAACCCACAAAAGACTATCCCCCAGGAATAGATCTTGATAGTTGCCAAATAACCCCTGCAACCCAAGTGAGAGATCTTGGTGTCCAAATTGATGAGAATTTAACAATTAAAGCCCACATAAGCAAACTTATTAGATCTGGTTTCCACAAGCTGCAGATTTTGAGCAGATTGAAACTTCTACTAAGCACAACAGATTTCAGAACAGTTTTACAATCCCTCATTTTCTCAAATCTCTATTACTGTAATTCATTACTTCTAGGTCTTTCGACTAGTCAATTAAAATCCCTGGAACTACTGCAAAATGCCACTGCTAGACTATTGACTGGAGCAAGACAATTTGACCACATTACCCCAATTCTGATGGTTGTACATTGGCTTCCTGTACAGTCAAGAATACCTTATAAAGTTCTAACTATAATGTACAATAGCATTAACCTGAACAACAACAATCTGCTAGAAATAACATTCAAACCTCACATCCCCCGCGATCTCTCAGATCACAGAACAAAGGTCTCCTAGAAATTCCGAACTTCATCTAACACTAACTAGAGATAGAGTGATCTCAATCGCCAGTTCAAAACTATGGAATTCCATGCCAGTAAAACTTTGAATATTAACAGATAAAAAGAAATTCAAAAGCGACTTAAAAACTTGGCTCTTCAAAAATGCCTTCTACTTGACTGAAACACCCAGTTCCTCATGATTCAGATAACATAAATAACCCTGCTAACCCCTTTAATCTAGCTCTATGTTAGAAGTCTACCATTGTATTACTTCCGTTTCTATGAATGTCTATCCCCCTTCTAATACTCATTATATTTATTAATGTTTTACCTGTAAACCGTTATGAATTAATGATTCTCACATGGAATAAATTTAAATAAACAGGCCCAAATAGTGTATATTTGTGCACGTGCTATTTTATAAATCTCACACATACATGTGCAAGAACTAAAGTGCGAATAAATTTGCTCATAAAAAAGGAGCTGATCAGGGGCATTCCATGTCAGAAGCCAACATTTTCACACATAAGTTGCAATTTAATAATCTGCGAATGTATCATGCGTACAGCTGTTACCTGTGCATGTAAGGTGTAAGTCAGAATAAAACTTTTATAGTCAAATACTGACTGGGTGAAGGCTCAGGGTAAATTGGGTGAAGTGCAGCCTGAATAACCAAAGGGGTCTTGATGACCTAGGGCATGGGTGTCCAAACTGTGGCTTTTTCATATGCAAAATGTAGCTCTTCCCTCCTGTCATGGCAACTGGGAAGCACTGTGGAGGAAAGAGGGGATGGGCTGGAGCAGAAAGCGCACACAGCAGAGCAAAAAAGAGCAGTTCTGCTTCCTGGTCCAACCCCTATCTGTCTTTGCATTGCTACTGGTTGTCATGGAGACAGAAGTGCAGGAAGCAGAGCCTTGTTTCTGGTCTCTGCTTTTCCCCTCCCTTCCTGCCTGCAACCAGCAGAACTGGAGGACAGGAGGTGAGGCAATGAGGATGGAGCTGACAAGACAGCAGAGTGTCCATCTGGGTTCTTCTCGGGTTTGCTGTCTGGAGGGTAGGAGCTGGACTGGACACTGGGCTCTAGCAGATCATGGTGCCCCCAGAACTTGGGATTCAGTTGACAAAAGAAGGAAGGAGAGAATCATTTGGAGTTTCTGTTAGGCCAGAATGATTTGTGGAAAGGGAAAGGGGGAATGCTGAAAAGGGATGAGGGGAAAAGTGAGAATGCAGGTGGTAAATGCTTGGGGGAAGCAGTATGAGAAGTGGTTATTGGGGGAAGTGAAGAGCATGAATACTTGGGGAAAATAGTGGTGCAAGTAGGGATGAATAAGAGGGGGGGGGGTCAATGCTTCTGGGGGGATTAACATGTAAAGGGGTAATTGTTGGGAGAGAAGGAGTAGGAGGATGAATGCTGGGAGGAGGTAAGAAAGTGGTGAATGTCATTTTGCCATCTTCCTGAAGTCAGCAATGCAAATTTGGCTATCTGGCATCTTATTCCTCTCCAAGGTCTATGCTGCCACATGTACTGCAACATAAATATTCAGCTGAAAGGGAACTCTTGTTGGAATGCGTTGGGCAACCTTCATAAATGGCCTCAGTACATTTGTGGCTTATTTGGTGAAGCCTGTAATATTCTGGGCTGGTAAAATCATGGGTTGCATGAACGCTTCTGTAGCACCAACAGGTGCTAA
Source organism: Rhinatrema bivittatum (assembly GCF_901001135.1). Classification (NCBI taxonomy): domain Eukaryota; kingdom Metazoa; phylum Chordata; class Amphibia; order Gymnophiona; family Rhinatrematidae; genus Rhinatrema; species Rhinatrema bivittatum. The sequence goes on from NC_042618.1 coordinate 291,194,463, forward strand.
AAATGTGACACGACCACTGTATAATTTGAAATCACTAGTGTGTGCACACTTATCTTATTTGAACGCAGGAGAAAGGCAAAAAAGTCCTGAAGTGTTGCAACACTTCAGGACTTTTTTGCCTTTCTCCTGCGTTCCAACAAGAGTTCCCTTTCAGCTGAATATTTATGTTGTGATTTGATTCTGGTTTTCAGCTGCAACCACGGGTTTTTTCTTTTCTTGCTACATGTACTGCAGCAGGTGTGAGGGGAGCTGGGGCTAGGGCTAGGATGGGGGAAATAGTGTGAGAGAAGACTGGGGTGGGGATTGTATGAGAGCCTTGTGTGGGGGGGAAAGGTATGCTTGTGTGAAATTGTGTGGGAGGCGTGGAAGGTACATGAAAGAGATGAGAATAGAAAGGGGTTCAAATGAAAGGGGGTGCAAGAAAGCCAGAGAGGAAGATATGTGTTAAAGAAAGCCAGAGGTAATAATGCGGGGGGGGGGGGGGGATATGTGTGTGTGTTTGTGTGTGAAAGAGAAAGACATAAAAGGTGCCAAGATTGGGGTGGGGCAGAGATGGTGATGATAATATGAATGAGAGAGACAGAGGTGGTGAAGGGGGAAGAGGAAAGGTAACAGCCAAAGGCAGTCATAGGGTGTGGGGAAGAGAAAGGATGAGAACCAGATGTGATGGGAGTGGAGGGAATATAGATGGTTATTGAAATTGGAGAAAAAGAGGAGTTAAAGGGGGATGGGTGTGTGAGAGCCAGAAAAGGTGATGGAAAAAGTTGTATATGAGAGGGTATTGGAGGGAAAAAAAAAAAGGAAACGGTGAAGAGGTCTGATAAAGAGAGGGGTTTCAGTAGGGAGAATGAAAAAGACAGGAGAGTATGGGGCACTGGGCAGGCATATACTGGTGCTGGGCAGAGGGTGGGTGTAGAACGTATTATATTTGGGGCCACTAAGCCTCCATCATTGTTCTTGTGGGGGACTGTGGTAATTAAATTGGTGCTGCTGAAACTTGTGGGGATAGAGTGGGTGGGGGTTTGAGAGAAGGAGACTAGTGGGAACAAAATGGGATTGAGAAAGAGACTGGTGGGAGAATTGAGAGAGACTAGAGGGGACAGAGTAAGGAACTGAGAGTGGTAGAGACAGCGAAGGGCTTAAGTGAGACTGGTTGGGACACAATGAGGGAACTGAGGGAGACTGGTGGTTGGATTGAGACAGACTGGTAGTGCAGGTCAAGGGGCAGTAGTGTCCCTGTTGGCAATACATCTGCTCCTCAAAGTGTCCCGTCCCGCCGCCGCCACCACCACCACCTGTCTCTATAAAATGTGAGGCTCTTTAGCACTGGGCATTCTTATTCTTTGGCTCTTGGTACATGAAAAGTTGGCCACCCCTGACCTAGGGATAGACTGGGCAAACTGGTGGACTAATTGGTAAAACTGTTTATTTCTTTCACAAGTGCCTCTCATAAAATATGGTGACTTGTGCCTGTAAAAGTCAACAAGTTCTAAAGAAAATATGTGAAAAATATTTCCTCATGCAAATGCTTAAAATTAGGAGCACACATAAGTGTGAATAGGTACATTTTATATAATGTGCGCACAATTTTGTGGATGATATAAAATTCATACAATGACCCTTCATCCAGTCAGTTTTTGACTATAAAGAGTTTGATTCTGAATTACACCTGTTAAATTAGCAGAAGTAAATATTTGTAGGTAACTGCCATACATGTGCTACGCTTGCCGATTATAAGATTGCAATTTATGTGTGTAAATGTTGGCCCTCACCCCAGAATGCCCCAATCCACCCCTTTATTACACAAGCAAATTTATTCATCTTTCAGTACTTGCACATGTATGTATGAGATTTATAAAATAGCATGTGCACAAATATGCAATATGTAAGGTGAATTTTAAAAGCCAGGCACGCGCCAAAATCAGGAGATGTGCGCACATGTAGGACATATGTGTACCTACCCAATTTTATAAGCTGCCCACATGCGCGCACAAGTTCTGTTGTGTGACTATCTCACATGGGGGGGGGGGGAAGGAGCAGAATGTGGGCATTCCAGGGCAGGGGCAAGAGATGTGCATGCAAGCACCTGTGCGTGCACCCAGGTATATTTGAGCGTAAAGTTACTTATGCTATGGAAGAGGTGTAAGTCTGAATAAAACTATTTCCAGGCATCTCTGAGGTGTTTGAGGAGTCTGGATTAACTGGTGGGGGGGGGGGGGGGGTGAGGAGTGCAGGCTAAAGAACCAGGGGGAGTTGAAGGACCTAGCTGCAGACTGGGGAAACTGGTGAACGAACTGGTGAAACTGGTCATGGTGTGGATGTGTGCCTGTTATAAAACTCTCTCACTTACGTGACTGTATAGACACAAGCTTAAAATTAGGAGCACATATACGCACACCAGGGCTATTTTATAACGTGTGCGTAAGCACGTGCAGGATATACAATTGCTATGTATCTGACTGTGCGCCCATACACATGCATATATGTGTGCCTGCACACCCATTTGAAAGTTACCATCCCTATGTGCACATCTGCTATTTTGAACACACACATCTCTTTTCTAATTTACCTTACCATCCCTTTGCAGCTTACTAAATTTATTTATTTATTTATGCATTATACATTCAAGAAAATATAACTTGAATTTGAAATTACAGAGAAATTGAAATTCAAAAGAGAAAAAAAAAGAAAAAACATATCCAATATCTCTGATCTAACAAGTCCACATTTATGAGGGGAGATCCAATCACAACCCCAAAATAATACCATCATAAAGGAAAATGTGATCTGACCGTATGGGAAGATTTACATTCGATCGTACAACTGCAGGCTTTTTACGGCTACTCCCCAATTGGAGATGTGGAAGTAAATACTATTGAAACTTTATCTGACAAGAAATTAGATAGCTGTTCTGGTGTATAAAACATATAAGTATTATTCTGAAATTTAATTACACATTTACATGGAAATTTTAACAAATAAAAGGCACCTATATAAAGCTCCTTAGATCTCAATGTAAGAAACTGCCTTCTTTTTAACTGTGTAGGTTTAGATAAGTTAGGATATATACTTATCTTGGACCCCAAGAAAGTCTCTTGTTGATGATGAAAAAGCAACTTCATTATCCATTGCTTATCTGACTCCATAAGGAAGGTAACAATCATTGTAGAAGGTATCACAAGGTCCTCCTGAGTTGATTCCAAAACATTCGTTATATCCAAAATTGGAAGAACCGGAGAAATAACCTGCATCCCATTTTGCTTTGAAGATTCTTTCTTAAAAGGAGGAATATAATAGGCCCTTGCAATAATAGGTAAGGCTTGCTCAGAAAATTTCAAAACCTGCATCTTCTCCACATATCCTTAGCAGGAGCCAATGGCTCTTTGAGGAAATTTAATACACGGAGATTCCTCCCCCATATTTGATTTTCTAGCTGTTCCATTCTAAAGGATAGTAAATGATTTTCTTTGATAACATTCTGCTGAAGCTCTGAATGCACTTTAATTTCCTTCTTAATAAAATTACAGGAATCTTTATTCTTTTCCACAATCCTTTCCATCAAATCCACGCATTTCTTCAATTTACTATATGAATTAACTAGTGAATTTGTTTGAAGTAGCAAATTCTCATTTAGAGACTATATTGCCTCCCATATTGAGTCTAAAGTAATGGAATCTGGTCTTATCAGATCAAATTTCCAAGGGTCTGTTATGATTAATCCACCCTCCAGTTGTTGGGTCTCTTCATTGCCTGCAACATCCCCCTATCCAGCGAGGCTTTCTGTGGGGTTCACAAATCCTCCATTGCTGGAGAGTACTGGGCTCAGGGCCACTTCCTCCAACCCTTCGCCTTGCTCCACAGCACACAGCTAATCAACGGACGGGACTGCAACCACTTCAAACCATCAGGTCGGCGATCTTGGGATGCCCCCTCCCCCAGCTTACTAAATACACCTCTAATTTCTTGTTTTATCTATCCTTTATGACTTTCTTGTTTTATCTATCCTTCCTACTGCCTATTTATTTTACCCCCCGCCCAGTTACATTCTCCTTGTTGAAATGTATTTTCCAAGCTTTAAGTTATTATGTGAACCGGTATGATGTACCCACTAATGCCGGTATATAAAAGTTTCTAAATAAAATAAATAAAATAATATTGGTATAGAAGGAAATTTCATAGAATATAAAGATTGTTTAAAATCCTATTGTGAGAGTAGTAATTAATGGGGAATTAACTGAAGTTGGCTAGAGAAACTAGACAGGGATGCCCACTGTCATGTTATTGTTTATTTTTCATTGGCGCCATAAGTGATTAAGCATTAGGTCATCCAAGAATTTAAAGGAATTAAAATTGGGAAACCTGAGATTAAGCTTACTTTTTTTGCCCGCGCCATCTTAAAAAATGGCACGGGCCATCCATTGCTCCTACCATGTGACAGGGGCCAATCAGTGGCACCGCTAGCCCCTGTCACATGATAACTGCAAAGGGCCAATGGTGCCATTTTGATTACTGGCAGCCAACGGCCCGAGAGGGGAAGATCGCTCCTGGGACACTCGCTGGACCACCAGGGACTTTTGGCAAGTCTTGGGGGGGGTCGGGAAGGTGAGAGGATTATAGTTAAATAATTTGAAGGGTTAGGGTGGGGTGTTTTGTTTTTTCAGATTTTCCCGATATAAAAACAAATAAAGTTTTCGAGTTCAGGGAGAGGACTGAAATGGCCCACCCCGGACCTGAAAACGAAACAGCAATGAAAAAAAATGTGTGCACATCCCTAGTACATAACACATATGCACATGTGCAGATTTGAAAAATATCATTTCCATGGACTCTTTTACATACCATATGTTCTACATTGCAGTCCCTACACTTTGGAACTCTATACCTGGACTCTACGCCTACAATCTCACTTAACCTTTTTAAAATCATCACTTGCTCCTAGACTGACAAATTCATGATGAACCTACCTACAGGACCCCTTATCACTTTCTTTCCAACCCAACCCAAATAAATATATGAAACACCCTCGTTCTACCCCCTCCTTTATATCCCTACAGCACCTTTTGTTAAAAATGCTGTCTCATCCCTACTACCTCAACCCTATATACTTCCCCTCCTCTGATTGCCTTAGTCAATGTAGATGTTTTTCACTAAAATTAATGATTATATGAACACATCAAGTTTTTGTAATTGGCTACCAATATTAATTATGTCATGATGTAAACTGTTGTGATCTTCACTTGGAACGTCGGTATATAAAATGGCTAAATAAATAAATACCAAACAGGTAGATTTTAAAAGGGTTACGTGCATAAGTTATGCGCGTAACCCTTTCAAAAACCCCCTGCGTGCGCCGAGCCTATTTTGCATAGGCTCGGCGGCGCACGCAAGCCCGGGACACGCATGGCGGCGGCTGATCGGCGCACGCGAGTTATGCCTGCTTGGAGCAGGCGTAACTTTCACGATAAACGTAGGGGGGTGTAGAAAGGGCTGGGGGGGTGGGTTAGGGAGGGAAGGGGCAGCGTGCATAGGGCTCGGCGCACGCAAGATGCACAAATGTGCACCCCCTTGCATGCACCGACCCCGGATTTTATAAGATACGCGTGGCTACGCGTGTATCTTATAAAATCTGGTATACTTTTGTTTGCGCCTGGTGTGCGAACAAAAGTACGCGTGGGCGTACATTTATAAAATCTACCCCAAAATGCTTTGAAAATTACTCTCATTTTGGGCTACTGAAGATTGCCCCCCGTATTTATACGATTAGTTTCTTTATTGGGAGCTCATTTCTTCAAAGGTTTTTTGGCCCGTAGTCCTATGTATTTCTAACATGATAATATATTAATATAAAGATGCATTATTCTTTAATGTAGTCAATAAGATCTAAACAAGATAATTAAATAATTGGAGGACTTAATATTTTTAATGCTTTTTAGTTATTTCTTTCCCTTATTTTAGATACTTCTTAATACACTAAACTTTAGAACAGACTTAATGGACATATAAATTACAAATTTATTTTTTTTTAAATAAAATATCTCTTTTCTATAGATAAAATATTCTTACAAGTATTATATATTATTATCTTTTTGTAGTTTCTCGGCCTTTTAGTCATAATGCATGACATTTTCATGTGTTGTACGATCAAATAATCAAATAGGATCTGATTGCTAACATTTCAATGCCTTATGCTTCTGGCTCTGGGTATTGATCAATCTGTAAGAGAGCAATATTTGTATTCAGAAGCTAGTAGGAGATGCAGCTTGTGATATTAATGGTGATGAATTCAGAAAGTTGAGTGGTTTAATACAGTGAGTCTCTGATCTCTAGCCTTCAATCATGCCTTTGACTCCCTGAAGTCTTGTGTACCCCAGAGAAGTCATCAGATCTTGCATTCTCTGTCTTCAGGATGGACAGGAAATCCCTTTAGATTTATTCACTCGGGGGGGGGGGGGGGGGAGGGCAGGGAGGGGAGGGTCAGAGGAGGGGAAGAATTAAAATAGAACAAATCCAAATTCAGCTTAGAATAAATACAGTTTCAAGAGACAATATAAAGAACTTTTAGCCAAAGCATCATATTCAAAGCAAAGACCAGAATGAAGGTAAGCTATCATTTGATTTTGAAAAATGTTCTTTTCTCCAACTATTGTATTCTCTACATAGTAAGCTTGACATTCTGTTTTATAGAATATGTGATGAGAATCTTGCTTCGTAGTTTATTTGATCCAATCAAATGAACAAAGAATACTACAAATAATATTATAAAAAGAAAATTCTATATTTTAATAGTCAAAATATATTGCTCTTAGTTTGGAAAATAATGTAGATATGTTTCTAAGGTAATAATAATATGACAGAATATCTTGAAGCCTCAATTTAGAAAAGAACATTTATATATTTTTTAAATTTTTCCTATAGTATTTTGGAAGTAATAAAATTCTTTAACATAAAAAAAATCTCTTGCAATGTGGTGTCACTTCCACAGTACTGTACCTTCATTCCAGTTAGAAAGGAGCATAAAAATATGCAGAAATTTTCACATAAAAAATGTGTCAAGTAAGAAGATACAGCTGTGGGCTGCTGGTTTGTAATCTGTTGTCATTAACCCCAATAGCCTCTTCTTGAATGTGTCATTATGTGCATGTAGGTGGTGCCCAGATTGATAGCCTCTGTCCTAGCCTTGCTCCTTGTATCTTTCTTCATCTCCCACTCTTGGACTGCTCCTCAGGTAATAAGCAAATCCAAAAAAAGAGACATTTTGAGCAATTTATTTTTCTTCTGTTGTTATCCCAAAGGCTATGATATAATAACATGCAATTTTCTCTTGCCTCCTTCACTTGAAGGGTCAATTTCAGAGAAGAAATTGGACACCTCAAGCTATGCTGTATTTAAAGGGTGCACGTAAGTCTACAGTTCTTCTGCTTTTAAATCTTAACAATGGCTTTTGTTAACTGATGCTTAACACACTATTTGGCTTTTACAACATTTTTTTCCACACCATATGAAGTTAGGATATTTAGCAGTACTCTTAGGACCTGATTTACTAAGCACATCCCTCATAGACACAGAATGTGAGGAAAGCCTTAGTAAATGACCCCCCCTTAGATTTCATTTGGAACTGGTCATTTAATAATGTTATAAAGACTTGGGGAGGGGAAATAGTATTCAAAGGTATTTCTGCTGGTATAACAGTGCCCGTGATACAATTGCCTGCCAGATATACAGGTAAACAGGCGCACGTACGTCATGTATGTGCATGGATCTGCCTGAATTTCGTAAAGGCATTCCCGAGGACAGAGTTGAGGAAAGTTTTGGACTTGTGCACATACTTTTGCATTTTCAAAAATGCCCATGGGCATTTTCCCAAAAGTTTTCCCTACCTATAATAGCAGGCATAATTGTGTGCTTGTACATTTGCTAGGATAATTTTCAAACTGGACTTATGCATGCAAATCCACTTTCAAAATTGGTGTAACTTAATGTGCATATTTGCTTTCTGATTTAGGCAGGCTGTAATTAATTTATCCCAACATGTTGGAAACTGAACATGGAAATTAAATTAATGGTTTCAAAACCCTTGTTTAAGAAAAATAGTCTAGAAGCACCTTTTACAGAAAACTAATAAAGCATTACTGAAAATAAAGCATAAGAGCTGGAGATAAATTACTTTTTTTAATGATCTGATCCAAAGTAGTAAAGATATTTACCTTATCATCCTAATTTAACCAATTGCCAACCAAGTGTTGGAATGAATAATTTTAGGATAATAGAGTATTCTGGGTATAACACTGTACAGATACATTTTTCAGATGACTTTCACTTGTTTACAGATACTGTATTCTGAATTAGCTTTATTTTTTTCTGTAATTTACCTATTTCATGATAAAGATCAATAGAATCAGCTAAGGGGAATATGAATACTCAGTCCCCAAAACAAGGAGAGATCCCAACAATGAGAGGGCAATTTTCAAAAGTATTGACCCAAGTAAAATGTCCTGCCTGAAAATCACCCTTCTTAAATGTGCCTAACAGTATATTCTGTTTCATTAGCATGTGTACTTTTACCACATTGAAGAGAGACATTCTTGTGGGTCACATATACAGATGAATTTCACACTCTACGCTCACTAGTTTGCCCTTGCTTGGCCACCTGCACAAATAGCAGTTAAAAATTAATGCGGAATCTTGTAGTTTGCATTACATGCGGCTCTGAATTTTGAAACGGAAGCTATGCAGATTGATACTCTTTGACAATCTGCATAAAATACATGCAGTGAAAATACCCACATACAGAGCAATAATCAAAGGGGATGTGGGACTGCAAATTGCTTTTCAAAGAGCGACTCACCACTGCTTCCCTTTGAAAATGTGGTAGGTGTGTCTAACTCAGGTGCAAAGTATCCACATGATTTTCACCTGCATTGAAGCAGGCATAGAGTACACACTAGAATTTGCACATGTAGATTTGGTTATACAATTTGCACATAATTTTCCTCAACTGATCTGTTTCCACCCATTTTATTCAGTGGCAAAAGTACATGTGCTGTAAGTGTGTGCACATGTTTACCTGCAAAAAGTGTATGTGTGTGTAGGTGGGGAGAGGGGGCAATAATTAACCCATAATTTTATGGAGCTAATCATGTTTACTCATGAAAATTGCTTTGATTATTGCCCCATGATATGCAAATACACGGACTATTTGAAAATTGCCCCCAAGTCTTCTTTCATGTCCTAAACTCAGCTCTGAAATGCAAATTATACTTAGGTTAGAAACTGCCCATGCAAACTGAGAAAAAGGTGGTAGTCATTGCTTTAGATGATAGATTTTTATAAAAGGCCAAACATTACTAAAAATTACCCTCACAGTTTTTAAAGAAAGACCTGAAATATACAACCTGTTCCATTGCTATGGAAGAAGCAGCATTTCTCAATCTAATGTTATGCAAATTGTTGTTAGCAGATGGGTATGGCTTCAACTCAGATGAGAGTCAAAGAAAAGATATCTATGACAGATTGCAGCTAGGTAAGGAACGTACAAAAAATATCAAGTCAATTACAATGTTTTAACTAATGTCTGTTTTGCAATAGAGTTTTGAAAATTGGAGATAGGGAAGAAAATCTGATTCAGTTCAATAAATAATAGGACTGCCACAGTTTTAATTATTTAACTGTAGTGACATTTGATTTTAGCCTCTTAGGTGGTCAGTCTAATAAAGAAGCCATCCTATTCACTAAACTTACTTATTCAGGTAAAAGTTTTGTGGGATTCACTAAATTGTGGTACCCAAGTGCTGCAGTTTAATGTATCCTATGAAGTTTTTTGTTGTGTTGCCACAGCTGGGAAATTTGCACATTCCAGGTCATGGCAATGTGAGATGTTGGCCCCCCATCCTGGGGCTGCAAGAACCTGTAAATTCTCTCTCTTCCCCCCCCCCCCCCCCCCAGCAGCAGACTTTCTCTGGTGTTCTGTGGGATAATACAGAATTCCCAGTGCCCCCAGATCCCCACCTGGCTCATAAATTAAAAGAAATAGTTGCAATTAATCCCTGCCCTCTTTGCATAAAGGTATCCTTACCTCCTCCTTCAGAAAGCAGGTCCCCATCTTCTGGTCCCTCCCCAGGTTTACCTTATAACCTGGGATGGCTTTAGGGTGCAGAAGCAATACTCCAGCTTTTTGGAGTAAGCCTTGAAAGGGTCCAGGGAGTATGGGGACAGCTTCCTGAAGAGGAACTTTTTATATTGCAAATACCATGATAAAAAATTAATTTCTCATTTCTGTGGGATTTGCAAAGGTTCATTAACATTTCTTAGCTGTGTTGTTGAGGTAAATTTATCTACAGCTTTGGAGGTATAGTTTATAGTTAGAACATTAAATATGCTGTGATGCTAGCAGTCAACTTGTGGAGGGAAGCAGTATCCTAAGGCCTCCCCAGTCCACAACACTAAAGTTCCCTTCACCCTACCTCTCCAACACTCCAACTTTACTTTTAGCATTTACAGATATTCTTCATCGTGGATTTGATAGTAGTCAGGGTTGCGTAATGGTGCTATTGGATATCTCTGCAGCGTTCAGTACAGTCAATTATGAAATACTTGTGAAACGATTTGAAGATTTTGGCATATTGGGATCCATATTAAAATGACTTACTTCTTTTTTAATTCATTGTAAACAGGAGATCCAAACAGAGAACAATAATTCTGATTGGATTTCCATCAAAGCAGGAGTACCTCAGGGCTCGGCATTCTCCGCCACTCTAGTTAATCTTTAAAAATCCCCTTTATGTAAACTGCTGGGAGGATTGAGATTAAATTTCGACATATATGCGGATGATATATAATTTTTTTCCCTGTCCAACTTGCCCTAAAAGTACCTAAATCTGAAATCTTGTATTTGTTATGTTGCCCTTAATCTGATATTCCATCCAAATTAAATTTTGTAGGAATTGATAAAACTGTATCTAGATGCACTTGTGACCTTGGTGTCTTACTAGCACAAGGCTCAAATGAAAGATCATATTTGTTATCTTCTTAAAATTGGTAACCATAAGTTATGCATTTTAAGAAGGCTCAGGCCTTTATTGATTCCTGAAGACTTTCGTACAATTTTACAATCACTCATATTTCTGGGAATTGACTATTGCAATTCCCTTATGCTAGGGCTAACTTATAATACTTTTTGACCATTACAGTTATTGCAGAACTCAGCAGCTAGAGTTTTAACAGGGGATTCAAAATTTGATCATAATACACGTGCTTACCAAACTCCATTGGTTACCAATCTTATTTGGAGTTAAGTTCAAAGTGCTCTCATATAGCCAAGAAGTGCAATCTTACATATCTATATACCTCAGATGGAACGTGAGGTTGGCAAATAAAGGTTTACTGGTGATACCATCAATTCACCGAGCGCATCTGGGTGCAATTAGAGACCCATACAATATTAGTTGCACGTCTCATTTTATGGAACACCCTGAACAAATGAGAACATTAACCAATGCAAAAATGTTTAAGAAATCTCTAAAAACCTGATAATATAAGCAATTATTTGGAGAAACCAAGCCGTGAATAAGGTAGAATTTGTCCAGTTACTTTGTAGAGATGTTTGTTATGACTGAGAACTTCATACGTTTTAGTTTTTAAGTTATGAATATATTTTTTAGATTTTTTTAATTTGCTATTTTTGCTGTTTTATGTTGATTTTAGATTGATTTGAACAGACACCTGATAGAGATGTTTGTTATGGCTGAAGAACTCTGGACCTTTTGTTTTAATTAGTTGTAAATATGTTTTTTTGTTATTTTATTTTGCTGTTTTATGTGTATTTCAGTTTAATTTGTTTTATGTCAATATTTTTGCTATTATATTATTTGATGAATTTATAATTGTTAGCCACCACTTTCTATTAAAGAAAAGAAATAATTTTAAATAAATAAATATCCTCTAATCCCCCTATGAATTTCAGGAGCTCCTCCCCAGGGCTAGGGAAGGAGCAAGATAAGGAGAGAGTAGCCTACCCAGCTGATGCTATTTTTGCAAGTCTTCAACTGAATGGTGGCTTTGCCATCTCATAGTTTGAACCACATGGGCATACAATGTACAAGTCAAAATATGAGACAGCAAAATCCCCAATTAATCAAGGATCAGTGAAACAATAGGAGTTAGGAAAGCCAACCACTTCCCTGGTCCTGTGACTTCAATGGATCTCTCTTGCCCATACTGGATCCCCTACAGTCGGTGCTAGGTATGACTGTATTGCTACTTCAGTTAGCTCGGGTTACAGGAGACCACATGGATCATGACCATATTAAAATGTCTGTGATTAGTTTAAAGCAGCCATTTCAACAAATCCATGATCCTTAGCATCATGAATATAGCATTAAAATGGTTTAACATGCTTAGGAAAATTGGCTTGTAATGCTTGTTTCCTGTTGATTGTAATGAGTGGCATAGACCTGAGCCCTTTATGCTGTGGTATAGTTGACTCAGCCTCATAGACACAGTTGGGGAGGAGTCGGCTGTCGTGGTACATGTGGGCACCAACGACATAGGAAAATGTGGGAGAGAGGTTCTGGAAGCCAAATTTAGGATTTTAGGTAGGAAGCTGAAATCAGGAACCTCCAGGGTGGCATTCTCTGAAATGCTTCCTGTTCCACGTGCAGGTCCCCAGAGGCAGGCAGAGCTCCAGAGTTTCAATGCGTGGATGAGACGATGGTGCAGGGAAGAGGGATTCAGCTTTGTAAGGTACTGTGGAAACGTTTAGGGAAAGGGGAAACTTTTCCGAAAGGATGGGCTCCACCTTAACCAGAGTGGAACCAAGCTGCTGGCACTAACTTTCAAAAAGGAGATAGAGCAGCTTTTAAACTAGAACAAGGGGGAAAGCCGACAGTCACTCAGCAGTGCATGCTTCAGAGAAATGTATCCTTGAAGGATACTAATGAAACAGGAGAGTTAGGACATCCCAAATGAGAGGTTCAATTGAAAGCAAACATGGTTTATATGCCTATATGTAAAAAATCACCAAAGCTAATGATTTCCGAACTATCCCAAACAACTGAAAAGCAGGTTGTTAAAACAAACAAAAAACACACTTTGAAATGTCTGTATGCCAATGCCAGAAGTCTAAGAAGTAAGATGGGAGAGTTAGAGTGTATAGCAGCAAATGATGAGATTGACATAATTGGCATCACAGAGACTTGGTGGAAGGAGGATAACCAATGGGACAGTGATATATCAGGGTACAAATTATATCGCAATGCTAGGGAGGATCAACTTGGTGGAGGTGTGGCACTTTATGTCCGGGAGGGTATAGAGTCCAACAGGATAAAGATCATATAAGACACTAAATGCTCAGTAGAATCTATATGGGTAGAAATCCCATGTGTGTTGGGTAAGAGTATAGTGATAGGAGCATACTACTGTCCACCTGGACCAAATGGTCAGACATATGATGAAATGCTAAGAGAAATCAGGGAAGCAAACCAATTTGGCAGTGCAATAATAATGGGAGATTTCAATTACCCCAATATTGACTGGGTAAATGTAACATCAGGACTTGCTAGAGACATAAAGTTCCTGGATGTAATAAATGATTGCTTTGTGGAGCAATTGGTTCAGGAACCAACAAGAGAGGGAGCTATTTTAGATTTAATTCTTAGTGGAACGCAGGATTTGGTGAGAGAGGTAACGGTGGTGGGGCCACTTGGCAACAGTGATCATAACATGATCAAATTTAAACTAATAACTGGAAGGGGGACAATAAGTAAATCTGCAGCTCTAACACTAAATTTTCAAAAGGGAAACTTTGATAAAATGAGGAAAATAGAAAACAACTGAAAGGTGCAGCTGCAAAGGTTAAAAGTGTTCAACAAGCTTGGACATTGTTTAAAAATACAATCCTAGAGGTGCAGTCCATATGTATTCCACGCATTAAGAAAGGTGGAAGGAAGGCAAATCGATTACCATCATGGTTAAAAGGTGAGGTGAAAGAGGCTATTTTAGCCAAAAAAAATCCTTCAAAAATCGGAAGAAGGATCCATCTGAAGAAAATAGGATAAAACATTAGCATTGTCAAGTTAAGTGTAAAACATTGATAAGACAGGCGAAGAGAGAATTTGAAATGAAGTTGGCCATAGAGGCAAAAACTCATAATAAAAACTTTTTTTTAAATATATCCAAAGCAAGAAACCTGTGAGGGAGTCGGTTGGACCATTAGATGACTGAGGGGTTAAAGGGGCTCTTAGGGAAGATAAGGCTATTGCAGAAAGACTAAATTAATTCTTTGCCTCCGTGTTTACTAATGAAGATGTTGGGAAGATACCAGTTCCGGAGATGGTTTTCAGGGGTGATGAGTCAGACGAACTGAACAAAATCACTGTGAACCTGGAAGATGATGTAGGCCAGATTGACAAACTAAAGAGTAGCAAATCACCTGGACCGGATGGTATGCATCCTAGGGTACTGAAGGAACTAAAAAAATGAAATTTCTGATCTATTAGTTAAAATTTGTAACCTATCATTAAAATCATCCATTGTACCTGAAGACTGGAGGGTGGCCAATGTAACCCCAATATTTAAAAATGGCTCCAGGGGTGATCCGGGTAACTATAGACCAGTGAGCCTGACTTCAGTGCCGGGAAAAATAGTGGAAACTATTCTCAAGATCAAAATCATAGAGCATATAGAAAGACATGGTTTAATGGAACACAGTCAACATGGATTTACCCAAGGGAAGTCTTGCCTCACAAATCTGCTTCATTTTTTTTGAAGGGGTTAATAAACATGTGGATAAAGGTGAACCGGTAGATGTAGTATATTTGGATTTTCAGAAGGCGTTTGACAAAGTCCCTCATGAGAGGCTTCTACAAAAACTAAAAAGTCATGGGATAGGAGACGATGTCCTTTCATGGATTACAAACTGGTTAAAAGACAGGAAACAGAGAGTAGGATTAAATGGTCAATTTTCTCAGTGGAAAAGGGTAAACAGTGGAGTGCCTCAGGGATCTGTACTTGGATCGGTGCTTTTCAATATATATATAAATGATCTGGAAAGAAATACGATGAGCGAGGTTATCAAATTTGCGGATGATACAAAGTTATTCAGAGTAGTTAAATCACAAGCAGACTGTGATACATTACAGGAGGCCCTTGCAAGACTGGAAGATTGGGCATCCAAATGGCAGATGAAATTTAATGTGGACAAGTGCAAGGTGTTGCATATAGGGAAAAATAACCCTTGCTGTAGTTACACGATGTTAGGTTCCATATTAGGAGCTACCACTCAGGAAAAAGATCTACATCATAGTGGATAATACTTTAAAATCGTCGGCTCAGTGTTCTGCAGCACTCGAAAAAGCAAACAGAATGTTAGGAATTATTAGGAAGGGAATGGTTAATAGAACGGAAAATGTCATAATGCCTCTATATCGCTCCATTGTGAACCATATCTTGAGTACTGTGTACAATTTTGGTCGCCGCATCTCAAAAAAGATATAGTTGCGATGGAGAAGGTATAGAGAAGAGCAACCAAAATGATAAAGGGGATGGAACAGCTCCCCTATGAGGAAAGGCTGAAGAGGTTAGGCTGTTCAGCTTGGAGAAGAGACAGCTGAGGGGAGATATGATAGAGGTCTTTATTATTAGAAACTTGCCAATTTTATCAATATATTACAGCAAATGTGACAAGGAGTTGTAATTGCTAAGCACAGCAAGAGAGAGAGAAAAGCAAGTGGAAATCTTTCCTGCATTACATATTATGTATGAGCTAAATCAAAGATTTACATATTATCTACTCATTATTCTAAATTTTCATTCATGGTTACAAGCTAACAAGTTGGCTACACCTACATCTGGTGACATCACTACATTATTCTGATATTGATTAGAGGCTGTCATGATCGTCTTAGAATTATCTAGTTTTTACTGCCATCTGGCACATATAAACTTATAAAAGTAAAACAATTTTTACAGTAAATTTCCTAATTTCATCGATATCTAGTTTTACTAACAATTTGAAGTTATTCTAATTGCTATATTTCCGCTTATTCCCAGTCCTCATGATTGTCAGTCAGTCTACAATCTGTCTTATAGCTAGTAGAAAGATAGACTTTCTCTCATTATTCTTTTTCTAGTTACAGAGAGAACAGGACTGAAAGCCACAGATCCATGTATTTTTCTCACGGCAACAGAATTCTATAGTTCTTGGATCCTACCAATGTTCTAGGAATCAAGTTGCATTTCTTTGCACATACCTAAAATTAATTAATTAATTAAAAAAGGATTTAAAAATGGCCTTTCTGGAAGCACTTAAGATTATATAAATAATAGCATCCTCAATAAATAACAAATAATAACAATCATAACATAGTTAATGTTATGATGCTGCTCGCGGGCCTAGCCACAAGCAGCCTCTCACCTCCCTTGTGGCCCTGCAGCCCGAGTTCCGCCGACATTGCCACCATTCTCCATGCGGCGGGAGCACCGCTGCTACTCCTTCCTTGTGGCCTGGAGGCCGCCGCCGCTGCCTCCATGCGGCAGGAGTACTGCTGTGGTCTTCTGTCTGCAGCGGACAGAGCCGCCCACGATCTGCTCTTCTTGTGCGGCAGAGAGCCACCAACATTCCAGCCTCTTCTTCACAGCCTGTTGCCGCCAGCGTTGTCTCCTGCTCCGGTTCTTCACGGCATGAATGCCGCCGCCACTGTCCCCATCCTGGCCTCTTCCTAGGCGCGGGCCGTGCCTTTCTTCAGTATTTAAAGGGCCCATGGCCCTGCCTGATGACATCTCCCAGCGTCACATCTTCAGCCCTATAAAAGGGCTCCTCGCCAATCAATTGTTGCCTTTGCAAGGAGCTTGCCTGCTCCTGGATGCTCCATTCCAGCTCTTCATCCAGGAGGCTCCGAGGTCCCTCATCTCTCCTTCAAGGTCCGTGTTCTTCATGGGAGCTCCTTTGTCTTCGTCCATGGGTCCTGGTCTCTCATTGGATCCTGCATCCTTGTCTGTCCTGTGCCTTGTCATTCCAGTTCTCCGGTTCCTGTCTCTAGATATCCTTTTCTCCAGTTCCTGTCCTCTGTCCTCTGTCCTCGTCTTCAGTCGTTCCAGTACTCCAATTCATAAGAACATGCCATACTGGGTAAGACCAAGGGTCCATCAAGCCCAGCATCCTGTTTCCAACAGTGGCCAATCCAGGCCATAAGAACCTGGCAAGTACCCAAAAACTAAGTCTATTCCATGTTACCGTTGCTAGTAATAGCAGTGGCTATTTTCTAAGTCAACTTAATTAATAGCAGGTAATGGACTTATCCAATCCTTTTTTAAACCCAGCTATACTAACTGCACTAACCACATCCTCTGGCAAAAAATTCCAGAGTTTAACTGTGCGTTGAGTAAAAAAGAACTTTCTCCGATTAGTTTTAAATGTGCCACATGCTAACTTCATGGAGTGACCCCTAGTCTTTCTATTATCCGAAAGAGTAAATAACCGATTCACATCTACCCGTTCTAGACCTCTCATGATTTTAAACACCTATCATATCTCCCCTCAGCAGTCTCTTCTCCAAGCTGAAAAGTCCTAACCTCTTTAGTCTTTCCTCATAGGGGAGCTGTTCCATTCCCCTTATCATTTTGGTAGCCCTTCTCAGTACCTTCTCCATCACAATTATATCTTTTTTGAGATGCGGTGACCAGATTTGTACACAGTATTCAAGGTGCAGTCTCACCATGGAGCGATACAGAAGCATTAGGACACTTTCCATTTCATTCACCATTCCCTTTCTAATAATTCCCAACATTCTGTTTGCTTTTTTGACTGCCGCACCACACTGAACCGACGATTTCAATGTGTTATCCACTATGACGCCTAGATCTCTTTCTTGGGTTGTAGCACCTAATATGGAACCTAATATTGTGTAACTATAGCATGGGTTATTTTTCCCTATATGCATCACCTTGCACATCCACATTAAATTTCATCTGCCATTTGGATGCCCAATTTTCCAGTCTCACAAGGTCTTCCTGCAATTTATCACAATCTGCTTGTGATTTAACTACTCTGAACAATTTTGTATCATCTGCAAATCTGATTATCTCACTCGTCGTATTTCTTTCCAGATCATTTATAAATATATTGAAAAGTAAGGGTCCCAAAACAGATCCCTGAGGCACTCCACTGCCCGCTCCCTTCCACTGAGAAAATTGTCCTTTTAATCCTACTCTCTGTTTCCTGTCTTTTAGCCAGTTTGCAATCCACAAAAGGACATCGCCCCCTATCCCATGACTTTTTACTTTTCCTAGAAGCCTCTCATGAGGAACTTTGTCAAATGCCTTCTGAAAATCCAAGTATACTACATCTACCGGTTCACCTTTATCCACATGTTTATTAACTCCTTAAAAAAAGTGAAGCAGATTTGTGAGGCAAGACTTGCCTTGGGTAAAGCCATGCTGACTTTTTTCCATTAAACCATGTCTTTCTATATGTTATGTGATTTTGATGTTTAGAACACTTTCCACTATTTTTCCTGGCACTGAAGTCAGGCTAACCAGTCTGTAGTTTCCCGGATCGCCCCTGGAGCCCTTTCTAAATATTGGGGTTACATTTGCAATCCTCCAGTCTTCAGATACAATGGATGAGTTTAATGATAGGTTACAAATTTTTACTAATAGGTCTGAAATTTCATTTTTTAGTTCCTTCAGAACTCTGGGGTGTATATCATCCAGTCCAGACGATTTACTACTCTTCAGTTTGTCAATCAGGTCTACCACATCTTCTAGGTTCACCGTGATTTGATTCAGTCCATCTGAATCATTACCCATGAAAACCTTCTCCATTACGGGTACCTCCCCAACATCCTCTTCAGTAAACACCGAAGCAAAGAAATAATTTAATCTTTCCACGATGGCCTTATCTTCTCTAAGTGCCCCTTTAACCCCTCTATCATCTAATGGTCCAACTGACTCCCTCACAAGCTTTCTGCTTCGGATATATTTAAAAATGTTTTTACTGTGAGTTTTTGCCTCTTCGGCCAATTTCTTTTCAAATTCTCTCTTAGCCTGTCTTATCAATGTCTTACATTTAACCTGCCAACGTTTATGCATTATCCTATTTTCTTCTGTTGGATCCTTCTTCCAATTTTTGAATGAAGATTTTTTGGCTAAAATAGCTTCTTTCACCTCCCCTTTTAACCATGCGGTAATCGTTTTGCCTTCTTTCCACCTTTCTTAATGTGTGGAATACATCTGGACTGTGCTTCTAGAATGGTATTTTTTAACAATGACCATGCCTCTTGCACATTTTTTAACTTTTGTAGCTGCTCCTTTCGTTTTTTTCTAATAATTTTTCTCATTTTATCAAAGTTTCCCTTTTGAAAGTTTAGCACGAGAGCCATGGATTTGCATACTGTTCTCTTCCAGTCATTGATTCAAATTTGATCATCCTATTTCCAAGACGGCATGTGGGCAGTAAGATGTATATTCTGCACATTCAGTGATGTAGTGTGTATGTCTTCGTCTGAATCTTTGACTACCTCCGTTCCGTGTTTTCAGCTTTGAATACCATCATCGCTTCAGTCACTCGCCAAGGAATTCCAGCTTCAGTTCTTGGGCCCTTGATTTCCCCTGGATGGTATGGATGTTATACCTTCGACCCTTCCAAGCTGCAGAAAGGAGGCTTGAGGAGTGGTCCTTGGGGAGGGGCAACTGTTACGATGCTGCTTGCTAGCCCAGCCTTGAGCAGCCTCTCTCCTCCCTTGTGGCCCTGCAGCCGACATCGAACTCGCTCGCGGCCCGAGTGCCGCCACCATTGCTGCTGTTCTCCATGCGAGGGAAGCGCCATTGCTACCCCTCCCTTGCGCTGACCTGCTCTTCTTGGGGTAGATTTTATAATTCTACGTACGCCGGATTTTATAAGATACGTGCGTAGCCGCGCGTATCTTATTAAATCCGGTGTCGGTGTGCACAAGGGGGTGCACATTTGTGCAACTTGCGCGTCCTGCCCATTCTTCCGAGGCCTCTCCAAAATCGGAGCAGCCTTGGAGGGAACTTTCCTTCCGCCTCCCCCCACCTTCCCCTACCTAACCCCCCCCCCCCCCGGCCCTATCTAAACCCCCCTACCTCTATCGCAGAAGTTAGGCCTGCTTGAAGCAGGTATAACTTTGCGTGCACTGGGCCAGCTGCCGTGCGCCATGTTCCGGTCCGGGGGCTGGTCCGGAGGCCATGGCCACGCCCCTGGAAGGCCCCTGGGCCGAAACCACGCCCACGGCACCGCCCCTGGATGACGCGCCGACCGCGTCACACCCCCCGATGATGCGCCATCCGCGTCATGCCTCCCGACACGCCGGTCCTGGGGCTTTGCGCGGGCCAGAAGCCTATGCAATATAGGCTCGGCGCATGCAGGGGGGTTTTAAAAGGGTTATGCGCGTACCTTATGCGTGTAACCCTTTTAAAATCTGGACCCTTGTGCGGCAGGGAGCTGCCAGCGTTGTCTCCTGCTCTGGTTCTTCGCGGCATGAAGGTCGCCGCTACTGTCCCCGGTCTTGGCCTCTTCCTAGGTGCGCAACCGCGCCTTTCTACAGTATTTAAAAGGCCCACAGTGGGAAAAGTCCCGCGGCTCTGCCTGATGATGTCTCCCAGCATTGCATCTTCAGCACTATAAAAGGGCTCCTTGCCAGTCCCTCGTCACCTTCGCAAGGAGCTTGCCTCATCGCTCTTTCAAGGTCCATGTTCTTCATGGGAGCTCCTTTGTCTTCGTCTGTGGTTCCTGGTCTCTCATTGGATCCTGTGTCCTTGTCTATCCTGTGCCTTCTCATTCCAGTTCTCCGGTTCTTGTCTCCAGATGTCCTTGTCTCCAGATGTTCTAGTACTCCAGTTCCTGAGTCCAGTTGTCCTGCTTTCTCCAGTTCCTGGCTCCAGGTATTCCCGCCTAGCCTCTCCCTCCAGATTCCACCTCCAGATGACCATCCTGAGTTTGCCTGAATCCGTGTTTGAATCTGAGCTGAGTCCTGTTCCTGGTCCTTGGAGCCCTGTCCAGCTGGATTCATCTTTTAGTGCTGCCCGGATTCACCTTCTGTTCTGAGCTTTAGTCCTGCGCTTGTCCTGCTCTTCGCATGGTCCATGACCAACCTCTTCAGGTTGTGTAGGGTGCGCAGTGGGATAGGGTGGTCCGTGACTAGCCCATAGAGGGCTGGGTAGGGTGCACTGAGGGTTATTGCCTGCCTGAGTCTCCAAGTGCCTCATCTCATCCGTCTTCTTAATGCCTATGCCTTGTCCTTGTGCCTTGTCCTTGTCCTTGTTCTACAGTCATTGCCTGTCCTCGACCTCTGTCTGTCCTGTTGCACCTGCTGTTCCCAGGTAGTGGGTCCGAAAGGGCTATCGAGTGGCCAGAGGGCTACCCCAGAGACCAGCATTGCATTGCTGGGTCTCTTCTGGTGCGTTCGGGTTCGGCAGAGGTCAGGGCCCTGAGTCTTCAGCCTGTCCACCCATGCTCGTAAATGTCCCGCCTGCCTCTGTACTCTCCATAGTCTCCTCTGGGGCCATGCCATGGCCCAAGGGCACACTTTCTCCCCTGAATCGGGACCGCTCCCCAGCGCTACCCAACAGTTAAAACCAAAAGCAAATAATAAAAACTAAAATATTAAAAACTATATTTTAACTACAAATTAACCAATCAAACTATAAAACAGCAAGTTAAGAACCATGCTAATAAGCTAGAAGTGACAAGTAATAACATTCAAATTCACAGAAACAGGAAATAAACATTTTAAATAATAAAAGCCATAGGACCAAGATGGCCACCACATGAGATGCATTGAGAGGAGCTCTGCTTGTCTGCTAGTCCTTGCTTGGAACTTGCCTTAAATTTACCTAGAAATAAATTTCAGAAATCCTCACACGAAGCGAAAAGCTCATTTGAAGGACGTCGTAATTGTGAAAGATGAAGGGATCCAACAAGCGAGGATTGACAGCTTCTTTGATTCCACCCCAAAGATGCCGGGAGCGAGGGCCGCTGAGGGAGGAACCCAGGAGCTCGGGTCGACTCCCCTAGCCGAGGAGATCTCGCTCAGCCCGGGGGCGCCGGTGACACCGCCACCGCCGCAAGGTCATGTGCAAGCTGAGGGAGAGGAAACACCACGAGGCTATGATGAGAGGAGGAGAGAGCAGCCCCCCACCCCCGAGCATGACAGAAGCGGCGAAGAGTCGGCGTCTGGAAAGTGTGCAGGAGCCTTGGAGAAAATGGCTACCTCCACACCTAAACCCCAAAGAGCTATGCCGAACGGAACATCGATGACACTTGCTACAAGATCTGGTAATCCTACAATAAAAGAATGTCTTTTCATTGCAAAAACCTCCCGTAGTAACTCTACATTATGGAATGCTATGACTTCAATTGAATCTGCAATTACAACTCTGACACAGGCATTTCTTGATTTAAATAAAAGGGGGCTTAATATTGAAAAAATGACTACTTTACATCAAGAAAAAATAGAAAATATTGTGTTCTGTGGCCGTGGACGGCCACAGCCGCAGCCCCCTACCTCACCCGTGGTGGCGACCCGCCACGGTAACATCAGGGGAAGCTGCTGAGTCCATGCCCGTCGTACTGGTGCGGGCCTCCGGAATGGCTGCTGGGCTGGGAGCCGTCCCTGCTCCTCCCTACCGGCGTCTGCAGCCTTTCCTCCACGGCTGAAATCCAAGATGGCTACCACCATCTTAGGCGCAAGGTCACACCTCCTCACTAGATTTAAAGGGACCTCATCCCTTTAACTACTCACAGCTGTTCCCAATGAGCCAGAGCAGAGGAAGTATATAAGGAGACTTCCTCTGCTCATTCCTTGATTTGGCAATTTCCTTCCAGCGTTGTTTGAGTCTGCCTGCTTCGGTGAGTCTTCTTGTGCATTGGATCCTTGCTTCTTGGTTCCTGTCTCTTCTTAGTGATTCCTGGTTCCTGACTTCGGATTGGCAAACAGTGATTCCTGGTGTGTGACTTCGGACTGGCAAGCGGCGATCCCTTGGTGTGTGACCTCGGACTGGTAAGCGACGACCCTCTGGCACTTGACCTTGGACTTCTTCTGGACCATCGTCTCCAAGGGCCCACCTAAGTCCCAGCGGCCCGGGTCCCTATGGGCTCCTCCCGGGGGGACCGCGGGCTTCCAGGGGTGAAGCTCCAGTTAGCCCTTGCACTGACCTCACGACTCCTTGACCTCTCAAAGGTCCACCTATGTCCAAGCGGCCCGGGTACCTACGGGCTCCTCCCAGGGGGACTGCGGGCTTCCAGTGGTGAAGACTCAGTTGCCTCCTCGACGTCACGACTCCTCGTCTGCCTCCACAGGCACCTCAGTCTCCTGTGCCAAGGGTCAGCTGGTCGCATCTTCTGTTCTGCCTCGCCACCCGACAGGAGAACCTATGGATCCACCTCCTAAGTTATACCATCCTCCCGTTGGTCCAAGGGTTCACAAGCCTGAGCATAACAGTTTGCCAAGTCTATGGACCTAGCGGAGGCATCTGCCTGCTAGGCCATTCCTGGAATGGCCCAGCGTCTGAAGGACCAGCAAAAGATCCTGGATGCCCTTGTCTCTGCAGTGGAGGGCCTGAGCCAACGCTTCGAGGCATTAGGGCCCATGAACTCCACTCTGCCATCCCCGCCTGTGGCTCTAGGGGGCCGCTCTACTCATCAGGGCCCCATGCAAGTCACTGTGGGCGATCCTGGGCAGGTAATCCCCACGCAACTCCCGGCGCCCTCTCGATATGCTGGAGACGCGAAGTTGTGTCGGGGATTCTTTAGCCAGTGCCAGGTCCGTTTTTCCTTGTTGACCGCTCAATTCCCTAACGACCTGGTCAAGGCTAGTTATATTATGTCCCTGCTCGACGGGAAGCCCTTGATCTGGGAGAGAAGAGACCCGGTGTTCGGAAATTTGGACCAGTTTCTGTCCACCTTTCAACAGATTTTTGATGAGCCTGTCCGTAAACCCACTGCGGTTTCAGAACTACTCCAGTTGCAACAGGGTACTCGGACAGTGGCCGAGTACGCAACAGAATTTCGCACCTTGGCCGCAGAGCTAAACTGGATGGAGGATTGCCTCCATGGAATCTTCCTGGAGGGGCTAGCCCCGCGTCTTCAGGATGGACTAGCAGCGAGGGAACTCCTGGACGATCTCAATGGCCTGATAGACTTGGCCAATCGAGTGGACCGTCGCATGCGGTTTCGTTTTCCTGAAGGGAAGGCAGGAAGGAGGTCCTCGCCATCTCCCAAGAAGGAATCAGGAGCCTCCCGAACCCCGGTTGAAGAGCCCATGGAATTGGGCCGTGGGAAACTCTCTACACAAGAGCGCCGGCGGCGAATAAAGGAGGAGCTTTGCTTCTACTGTGGTGCTGCGGGTCATCAAGTAGCCATATGCCCAGTGCGACCGGGAAACTCCCGGGCCTAGGACCTGAAGGAGGTCTCTTCCTGGGCCTAACCTCACTTGCAGCTCCACTAACTCTACCAGTTGCGCTAATGTCTGCGGCCGGCGAGTTCCACATGTCAGCTCTGGTAGACTCTGGCGCCGGTGGCAATTTCATTATGAAGAGCCTGGTGGAGCACTTGAAGATTCCACAGGTCCATGTTCCAGCTCCATTGGTCATCTCTTCGATCCAAGGTAAACCCCTCCCGGGACGTGTGACACACATCACAGAACCCGTCCAGTTGAGGGTTGGACTCCTTCATCGTGAGCGGATAGCCTTCCATATCTTGGAGCATTCCATGCATCCGGTTGTCCTGGGCCTCCCCTGGCTCCAGGAACATTGTCCCCAGTTCGACTGGAAGACCTTGCAGCTATCCCATTGGGGGCCGAATTGTGAATTTGTCACAGCAATTGCCTCCAATCAGTGATTCCAGTCTCATGCTCCATTGCCTCCACCAGTCTTCAGGGCCTGCTGGTCTTCTATGCCTCGTACGCGGATGTCTTCTCAAAGCAAAAGGCCGAGATACTTCCGCCTCATCGACCATTTGACTGCGCCATCAACCTCCTCCCTGGTACTAAGCCCCCTCATGGACGCACCTATGCCCTCTCGCCTGCGGAGATGCAGGCCATGACTCAGTACATCAAAGAGAACCTGGAGAGGGGCTTCATTCAGAAGTCAACGTCCCCAGTGGGGGCTGGGTTCTTCTTCATTGGAAAAAAGGACGGAACCCTTCGCTCTTGCATCGACTACCGGGGCCTGAATGCAATAACAGTCAAGGACCGCTACCTCTTGCCCCTCATCTCTGAGCTCTTCGATCAGCTGCAAAGTGTGAGGATCTTCACCAAGTTGGATCTCTGAGGGGCCTATATTCTGATCCGCATCAAGGAGGGTGATGAATGGAAGATGGCCTTCAATACCCGAGACGGCTACTATGAGTATTTAGTGATGCCGTTCGGGCTCTGTAATGCTCCAGCGGTGTTCCAGAACACCATGAACGAGATACTCCGCGATCTATTGTATTGGTGTGTGGTCGTGTACTTGGACAACATTCTGATATTCTCGGACTCTCTGACCACTCACCGTCAGCATGTCGTCCAAGTATTGCAACGTCTAAGAGAACATAGATTGTATGCGAAACTTGAAAAGTGCCTTTTTGAGCAGGAGTCCCTTCCCTTCCTGGGGTATATTGTCTCCAGTGAGGGATTTCGTCTGGACCCCCAGAAGCTAAAAGCCATTCGGGAATGGCAGCAGCCGTCCGGACTAAAGGCACTCCAAAGGTTTTTGGATTTCGCCAACTATTACATCCTTTATTCCTCATTATGCGTCCATCGTTGCCCCGATGACAGCCTTGACCCAGAAAGGCGCGGATCCCAAGAATTGGCCTCCGGGAGCGGAGGCCACCTTCCATCACCTCAAAGAGGCGTTCCTGCAACAGCCGTGCCTACGTCATCCGGATCCGCAATGGCCGTTTATCATCGAAGTGGACGCATCCTCAGAAGGCGTAGGGGCCGTTCTGAGTCAGACTTCCAAAAATCACAAATTATGCCCGTGTGCCTTCCTCTCTCGTCAGTTCTCTCCAGCAGAGCGGAACTATGCCATTGGCGACAAGGAGCTCTTAGCCATAAAGGTGGCCTTAGAAGAATGGTGCCCTTGGCTAGAGGGGGCACAACACCAGTTTACAGTCTACACGGACCACAAAAATCTTGAGTACCTGCATCGGGCACAACACAACCCTCGACAGGCATGTTGGGCGTTAATCTTCACCTGATTCAACTTTATTCTGCGCTATAGACCTGCCGGGAAGAATCTCAAGGCCAACACCTTATCATATGTCTTTGAGGCTACAGAGACTTCTGATGACCCTCAGTTCATCATCGAGCCGTCACGGGTCCTACTGTCCGCCACCACGACCATCCCTCCCGGGAAAACTCTGGTCCCGCCACACTTGCGGAAACAAGTCCTGGCATGGGCCCATGACTCCCGTTGCTCCGGTCATCCAGGACAATCTCGGACCTAACAGATCCTGTGCCGATACTATTGGTGGCCTAAGGTCAACAAAGATGTCTGGTCTTACGTAGAGTCCTGCCAGTCATGTGCTCGTCATAAGATGATCCCAGGTTCAACCACAGGCTTGCTTCAGCCTTTACCAGCTCCCTCAGAGGCGGGTATGGTCTTCGTCGTTGATCGGCATACCTTTTTGCCACCTGACTGGCTTTGATCAATGCGTGGCGTGTGGAAATCCACAGGTGGTGTAGCTCGTCTGCAGAGAGTTGGGCTACCGGGGACGTGACTGAAATGGGAACTGGCAGCGGCGGGCATGGCTGCTTCCCATAGACTATCTGGAATGGCGAGGATACACAACACGTTCCATGTCTCCCTCCTGAAGCCCCTGGTGTTATCTTGGCCTTCCAGTATGCCTCCAACTCCCCAACCTATTGCCTCCGAAGACGACCTCACCTATCAAGTCCGGGAGGTATTGGACATACGGAAGCATAGAAAGAAATGGGAGTATCTGTTAGCCTGGGAGGGGTTCGGCCCCAAAGAAAACACATGGGAGCCGTTGGCCAACATCTTCGACCCGGGCTTGCTTGACCAATTCCATAGGGACCATCCGTCTAAGCCCAGACCTCCGGGGAGGTGCCCTAAAGAGATGGGTACTGTTGTGTTCCGCAACCATGGATGGCCGCGGCCGCGGCCCCCTACCTCACCCACGGTGGTGACCCACGGTGGCAACATCAGGGGAAATTGCTGAGTCCGTGCCCATCGCACCAGCACAGGGCTGGGAGCCGTCCCTGCTCTTCCCTTGCGGCGTCTGCAGCCTTTCCTCCATGGCCAAAATCCAAGATGGCCGCCGCCATCTTAGGCACAAGGCCGCGCCTCCTCACTAGATTTAAAGGGACCTCATCCCTTTAACTACTCACAGCTGTTCCCAATAAGCCAGAGCAGAGGAAGTATATAAGGAGACTTCCTCTGCTCATTCCTTGACTTGGCAACGTCCTTCCAACGTTGTTTGAGTTTGCCTGCTTCGGTGAGTCTTCTTGTGCTTTGGATCCTTGCTTCTTGGTTCATGTCTCATCTTAGTGATTCCTGGTTCCTGACTTCGGATTGGCAAGCGGTGATTCCTGGTGTGTGACTTCGGACTGGCAAGTGGTGATTCCTGGTGTGTGACCTTGGACTGGTAAGCGACGACCCTCTGGCACTTGACCTTGGACTTCTTCTGGACCATCGTCTCCAAGGGCCCACCTAAGTCCCAGCGGCCCAGGTCCCTACGGGCTCCTCCCGGGGGGCCCACGGGCTTCCAGGGGTGAAGCTCCAGTTAGCCCTTGCACCGACCTCACGACTCCTTGACCTCTCAAAGGTCCACCTAAGTCCGGCCCGGGTCCCTACGGGTTCCTCCAGGGGAGACTACGGGCTTCCAGTGGCGAAGACTCAGTTGCCTCCTCGAAGTCACGACTCCTCATCTGCCTCCACAACCAGCTCAGTCTCCTGTGCCGAGGGTCAGCCGGTCGCATCTTCTGTTCTGCCTCGCCACCTGATGGGAGAACCTACGGATCCACCTCCTAAAGTATACCATCCTCCCATTGGTCCAAGGGTTCACAAGCCTGAGCATAACAGAAAAACTGGAGGAGAAAGTAATTTCACTAGAGAGCGTACAAGGAACAATAATAAGAGCTGAGATAAAAGCTGAGAGAAAGTTTGAGAATTTAGAAAATTCACTTAGATATTTAAATCTACGAATCGTGAACTTTCCAGTGACAAAAGATTAGCCCCGGTTAAATTGCTAAAAGAGTATTTTTCTGAATGTTTAAAGATTCCCAAGGAAATAACCCCGGTTATTTCCAAAGCCTTCTATGTATCAAAGAATGGAACATCTACTATGGGAATGGAGGAAGAGCAATCAATAAAATCCTTGAATGTTACAGAATTAATTGAGACGTCTATTCTAACTGAGGTTAAAACTAGAGGCACACTGTTGGTCTTTTTTCCTTTCGAACAGGTTAGAAACTTATTAATGAAATATGTCTTTAGAAATAGATCAGCCCATTTTTATGGGCAAGGTGTGTGGATATATCCTGATGTTGTGCGCACCACACAGGAGCGCAGGAAAAAGTTTCTAACCAAGAGGCATGAAGTAATAAATAGAGGTGCAAATATGGTGCTTAAATTTCCCTGTAAATGTTGCTTAAAATTTCAAGGAAATAAGTACATTTTTTACGAACCGGAGCAATTAAGGGGATTTTTGGATGGGAAAGGATGAGGTGTGTAATAAATGATAAGGGTGAATGCATCATGTGACAGTTGATTTCTTAGATCTGTAATGTAAGAGCTCCATATTTGTCTTTTTTATCTTGATCCAAATGTTACCTGAAAAATGTATTAGATATCTATGTATTATTCTAATCTGAGTTAAAATTACCTATGTTTTACATTTTACTGTAAGATCTCTTCTACCTTTTGATTTGATATATGAAGTAATATATCTGTAAATGCATAAATTAAAAAAAATAATAATAAAAGCCAGTTTAAAGAGCCATGACTCTATCACTCATCTGAGTATTAGGCATACTGTTTCTGACTTAGCTTCTTTAGGACTAGAATTCCAAATAGTTGGCATTATGCAAAAAATTGCACAAATCCGGATTCTGACAAATTTAAGGTCCTTTAATGCAGAAATGCAAAGAAAAGCCTCCTATCTGAATCTGAAATTCTGCTTGAAAACATACTTCAAAAGGTAGTTCCTTAAGTAGGCTGGACCAAGACCATTTAGGAGGTAATTTTCAAACAGCTTGCCTAACTTACAGGCCGATACAGTACAGTGCGCTCCGATGGAGCGCACTGTTAGCCTGCTCTTGGACGCGCGTTTTCCCTTACCCCTTATTCAGTAAGGGGAGGAAAACGCGCATCCAACCCGCGGCACCTAATAGCACCCTCAACATGCAAATGCATGTTGATGGCCCTATTAGGTATGCGCGCGGGATACAGAAAGTAAAATGTGCAGCCAAGCCGCACATTTTACTTTCAGAAATTAGCGCCGACCCAAAGGTAGGTGCTAATTTCTTCCGGCACCCTCCGACTTAATATCATGGAGATATTAAGTCGGAGGTCCCGAAGAGTAAAAAAAAGTTTAAAAAAAAAAAATTTGAATTCGGCCCGCGGCTGTCGGGCCGAAAACCGGACGCTCAAGTTTGCCGGCGTCCAGTTTCCGAGCCCATGGCTGTCAGCGGGCTCGAGAACCAACGCCGGCAAAATTGAGCGTCAGCTGTCAAACCCGCTGACAGCCGCCGCTCCGGGCTAAAAGGAGGCGCTATGGACGCGCTAGTGTCCCTAGCACCTCCTTTTGCCCGATTCTACCGCACCACCTCATTTGAATACTGTATTGCGCGCACCGGCGAGTAGCCAGTGCGCACGCCGGGAGAGCGGGCGTTCGTCCGCTCTCCCGCGTTTTTACTGAATCGGCCTGCTAGGCAGGAAAATCACATATAAGTTACACCAGTTTTCAAAGTCTGCTTTAAAAATGGTGCGGGCCATCCAGTGCTCCTACCATGTGACAGGGGCCAGCCAATGGCACGGATACCCTGTCACATGGTAAGGGCAAAGGCCATCAGCGCCATTTTGATTAGTGGCAGCCGACGACCCGAGAGCAGGAGATCGCTCCCGGGACCCCCACTGGACCACCAGGTACCTGTAAAATGTTTTGGGGGGGGGTCGGGAGGGTGGGGGAAGCTAAGGGATTAGTTTTAAAGGGTCGGGGTGGGTTTAGGGGTTATTTTTGTGTGCCGTTTTTCCCACCCTCCCCCAAAACAATAAGAGAACCCCCATGAACAATATCGTGGGGTTTTCCTATCGTTTTGGGGGAGCCCCTGATTTCTGACTATTTTGAAAATATCAACAATATTTTCAATCATCCGAAGCCCGATTCACATCCCTAATAGAGAGCATAAAGCACAACTAGAAACATGCAGACAAAAACTGAACTGGAAACTACAAGCCAGAGAGACTGTATGCAGTCTATCAAAGGAAAAAGAGAAACTTCACCAGTCCTCAAAACAAATCAAGAAATATAAAATCAATAGCAGTAAAACCATACTAACAAAAAGAACAGATTTCAAAATAGCTGATGTTCAATAATTAAAACCTCATATCAAAAATTTCTAGATACCAATAAGATATTTCAAAATAGCAGACATAAAGACCCAATAATGAAAAATAAGGATAAAAAAATATGCTTTGCTCTGCATACCTGGGAACCTTTGATATCCAGGTCCCCTGAGATTATTTTGAATTCGCAGGAGGAAGGATGGTTTGCTTGCAACTTTCTCCTTTCTCTGTCACACGCAAACTCTCTCTCACTTACATAGGCTCTCAATCACACACCATATACACATGCTTTTTCTCTCTCACTTTTATATAGGCTCTTAATCACACATTTACACATAATTTGGCTTTCAATCGCACACTTACATACATGCGCTCTCTTTCTCTCACTTACACACAGGCTCTCAATCACATACTCACGTGCTCTTTCACCTAGACCGACTCTCAATCACACACAGACTCACATGCTCTCTCTTACTTATACACACAGGCTCTTAATCATCATACACATGATCTCTCTCACACATACAGGTTCTCAATCATACACTTACATTCATGCTATCTCTTTCACACACAAAGGATCTCAATCACACAAAATACTCTCACAGAAACAGGTTTTCAATCACACACAAACATACAGGCTCTCAATCACTCACTTTCATACATGCTGTCACACACTCACACACTCACACACACACACACACATGATCTCAAACACATATGCTTGCTCACTCACTCACTTTCTCTCTCTTTCCCCACTGAACTAGCAACAGCAGCAGCCTCCTCCATTTCCTGCCTTAGTGGCCTTTGAGAAAGGACTCCAATCCACTGTGGGGGCTGACATTGCTCCTCTTTTGCTCCGTGCCGTGCTGCTCTTCTTCAGGCCACACTTCTCTTCTTTGGGCCGATGCTGCAAGCACTAGCATGGTCTCTTCTTCATGTGCATGCAGCCACTGCATACTACTTCCTCTTCCAGGCCGCGGAATCTTTAAAAATGGCGCCGGCCATCCAGTGTTCCCTCCATATGACAGGGGCCGGCCAGTGGCACGGATACCCTGTCACATGGTAAGGGCAAAGGGTCATCAGCGCCATTTTGATTAATGGCAGCCGATGGCCCGGGAGCGGGAGATCGCTCCCAGGACCCCCACTGGACCACCAGGTACCTGTAAAATGTTTTTGAGGGGGTCAGGGGGGGTGGGGGAAGCAAAGGGATTAGTGTTAAAGGGTCAGGGTGGGTTTAGGGGTTATTTTTGTGTGCCGTTTTTCCCACCCTCCCCCAAAATGATAAGAGAACCCCCACGATCAATATCGTGGGGTTTTCCTATCGTTTTGGGGGAGCCCCCGATTTCTGATGATTTTGAAAATATTTACTATATTTTCAATCGTCTGAAGCCCGATTCACATCCCTACAAGTTAGAATATCTGGTAAAACTGAGGGAGACGAAGAAAGAAATCAAGAAAGCAAAAAGTCAAGCGGAAGAAAGGATTGCCAAAGAGGTAAAGCGAGGTGACAAAACATTTTTCAGATACATCAGTGAAAAGAGAAAAGTCCAAAGTGGTATAGTGAAATTGAAAGGTGAAAAGGATCAATGGGTGGAAACAGATGAAATGGCAGAAATATTAAATGAATACTTCAGTTCGGTGTTCACTAAAGAAGACCCCAGAGAAGGACCGTCGCTAGTAAACAAGAAACTGGAGGGGAATTGAATGGATGAAACTTCATTCACAGAAGAGAATGTATGGGAAGAGCTAAGAAAACTGAAAGTGGACAAAGCCATGGGGCTTGATGAGGTTCATCCCAGGATACTGAGGGAGCTCAGAGATGTGCTGGCAGCTCCGCTGTGTGACCTGTTCAATAGATCCCTGGAAACGAGAGCAGTGCCAAGTGATTGGAGAAGAGCGGCGGTGATCCCTCTACACAAAAATGGGAGCAGAGAGGAGGCTGGAAACTACAGGCCGGTTAGCCTCACCTCTGTGGTGGGAAAAGTATTGGAATCGCTGCTGAAGGAAAGAATAGTGAACTATCTACAAGCAGCAGAATTGCTGGACCAGAGGCAGCATGGTTTCACCAAGGGAAGGTCCTATCAGACGAATCTGATCGACTTTTTTGACTGGGTGACTAAGGAATTGGATCAAGGAAGAGCGCTCGATGTCATTTACTTGGATTTCAGCAAAGCTTTTGATACGGTTCCGCACAGGAGACTGGTGAATAAAACGAGAAGCTTAGGAGTGAGTGCCGAGGTGGTGACCTGGATTGCTAACTGGTTGACGGACAGAAGACAATGTATGATGGTAAATGGAACTTTCTCTGAAGAGAGAGCGGTTTTAAGTGGTGTACCGCAAGGATCTGTTTTGGGACCGGTCCTGTTCAATATTATCTTTGTGAGCGACATTGCAGAAGGGATAGAAGGTAAGGTTTGTCTTTTTGTGGATGACACTAAGATCTGCAACAGAGTGGACACGCCGGAAGGAGTGGAGAGAATGTGATGGGATTTAAGGAAACTGGAAGAGTGGTCAAAGATATGGCAGCTGAGATTCAATGCCAAAAAGTGCAAAGTCATGCATATGGGGAGTGGAAATCCGAATGAACTGTATTCGATGGGGGGGGCGGGGAAAGGCTGATGTGCACGGAGCAGGAGAGAGACCTTGGTGTGATAGTGTCTAATGATATGAAGTCTGCGAAACAATGCGACAAGGCGATAACAAAAGCCAGAAGAATGCTGGGCTGCATAGAGAGAGGAATATCGAGTAAGAAAAGGGAAGTGATTATCCCCTTGTACAGGTCCTTGGTGAGGCCTCACATGGAGTACTGTGTTCAGTTCTGGAGACCGTATCTACAAAGAGACAAAGACAAGATAGAAGCGGGACAGAGAAGGGCGACCAGGAAGGTGGAGGGTCTTCATCGGATGACATACGAGGAGAGATTGAAGAATCTAAATATGTACTCCCTGGAGGAAAGGAGGAGCAGGGGTGATATGATTCAGACTTTCAGATACTTGAAAAACTTTAATGATCCAAAGACTACGACAAACCTTTTCCATCAGAAAAAAATCAGCAGAACCAGAGGTCACGAGCTGAGGCTCCAGGGAGGAAGACTAAGAACCAATGTCAGGAAGTATTTCTTCACGGAAAGGGTGGTGGATGCCTGGAATGCCCTTCCGGAGGAAGTGGTGAAGTCTAAAACTGTGAAGGACTTCAAAGGGGCGTGGGATAAACACTGTGGGTCCATCAAGTCTAGAGGACGTGAATAAAGAGGAGGCAGCAAAACACTGCACAGAGTGGCAGTAGCCACAGAGGCATTCACGGAGCGGGATGCCAGTGGTTGGTGTTCCACCTTCACGGAGTGGAAGGATGGAGGGCTGCCATCTCCAAAAAAAAACCAACAAAAAACCAGGGGTGGGTAAGAGTATGGGGCAGGGGTGTGGCCTGCTTGTTGCAGCGGTTGCTACCCCTAATTGAGCTGGATGTTCACTTGGATGCAGATCCGGCGCTGCTCTCTACATTGGTGGTGGGGTGGAGGGGAATTAGGGCTGGAGGGTACTGGAAGCCAATAGTAACAGGTGGGTGAGAGAAAAAGATTAAAAAAAAAAAAAAGGATAAAGTGCATAGCTTGCTGGGCAGACTGGATGGGCCGTTCGATCTTCTTCTGCTGTCATTTCTATGTTTCTATATGATCATAAGGAAAGTTTCCCTAGGGCTCGGCACGCACAAGTGTGCACCCCCTTGCGCGCAGCAACCCTGGATTTTATAACATGTGTGTGGCTGCACGCGCATGTTATAAAATCGGGCATACATTTGTGCGCACAAATGTACACCCGCGCGTACCTCTTAAAATCCAGCCCTATGTGAACAATCAGATTACAGAAGAAAAGCGCCAAAAAGTGAAGAATTTATCCCAAGCACTCTCTGGATTTTATGTAACTTGTGTTGTGACAAACATGGGGAGGGCAGTTTTCAGAGTAATCTGGTTATGTTTGTAAGCACATATCAAAAACTATTAATGCACCTCAGTTTTCCTGTTTGAAAATTGCCCTCCTCAACCCGGCTAAGCAGACTTTCATAGCATGTTTACTTTTATCCAGACACCAAGGAGGCATTCCTGGAGGTGTGTTTAGGTCAGGGCATGGAACTGACATTTGCAAGAGTACCCATGCTATTTTGCCCTCCTTAGCTGCCCACAGAAAATAGCAGGTGCAAAGAACATGGGCCCTATACTCCTAGGTAGAGTAATTGTCAAATAACCCACATAGGGTGATTTCCATTTGATAGCTGGCTGCAGTGGACACACACAAAAAGTGCCTGTGCACATTGCAAACAATGTGGGGTTATTCACAATTGAACAGATTATAAAAATGACTGGGAAAACCTTATAACAGAGACTCATCCTCAAGAAATCACAATAGTAAACAGGCCCAGCAAATCATTAGTCTGCATTAGAAGTTAAATCACAAAGAAAACAAAGAAAATCAAACCCAAATCTTACATGCAAAATACAGTAAAATGTACAAGTTTCCACAAATATACTATCCTGTATTAACATCCCGTTAACTGCTTCTCCATAGTCTCACCTTCTAACTCTAACATATGCTACACTTAGTTGTTTTGTAGATGGTTTAATATTTGGAAGCATGGGAATGTATAATGGTCCAGTGTTCATGCAAGTTCTTTATGCATTTTTACTGCACTATTGGTTAGTTAATTGAAATATGGCTGTAAGCAGATTTAAATTTGTTTTATCAAAAAATACCTTTTATTTTTTTTCTCTAGAATCACGCAGCCAAAATTCAAATCCAATTACTGCTGAACTGGTCCTAAGCTATTTGCAGAAAACACATGAAGATGGTAAAAATCATTTTTAAATAGTTTATTTTTTAATATTTTTATAGAGGAAATAATTATGCTGTACAGTCTTTAGGGTACATTTACTAAGCTGTGATAATGGTACAACTTGTGCAAAACAGCGTTAATCACATGATAAATGCTGTTTATCATGTGCTATATGAATATTGAAAACTACCTGAGCAGAGAAAAGATAATACAAACAAGAAACAAAACCCACTCACTCAGCTGGTAAATTATACTACTAATTCATTTAACTAAGGGAAGTAATTGGGACACAAATAATTCCATTAAAAATTTTTAGGACCCTCAAAGAGTAGCAGAGCACTATGAGGTATTCAAGTCTTTATGTGCTCCAGTTTTCATTGTGGCAGCTCCATATTTGTATAGAACTCCTGCTCGCACAGCCATTCTTTAAGTATCCTTGTGAATCATGCTATGTTATAGATTTCAAGATCTTGCAATCCCACTCTACCTTTATTCCAATCATTTTTCAAAGCTTTCATATTTACTCTGGGCCTCATTTCATTCATTCACAAAAACGTTTAGACCATATGGTCCAATGTCTTAAAATATATATATATATATATATATATATATATATATATATATATATATATATTTATTTATTTTAACAGCCGAATTGGGAGTATCTGAAGCATATATAGCCATTCAGAAGAAAGTACGGTATCATTTTGTACAGATTTACCTTGCCCATTAAAGAAAGTGGCAAAGAATGCAATTGTTATAATCTGATCTTTGAGTAAAATCACCACATAGGGACAGTAACTTTTAAACTGGCGCATGGGCACACACGTGCTCACGTTTGTCGGTCCACATCCAGGGATGCGGTCAGTCCATAACATATGCAGGGATAGGGCACTGCGTGCAGGAAGATCACAACACTCCCGGTATCAGGGATAGGGCACTGCGTGCAGGAAGATCACAACACTCCCGGTATCAGGGATAGGCCACTGCGTGCAGGAAGATCACAACACTCCCGGTATCAGGGATAGGGCACTGTGTGCAGGAAGATCACAACACCCCTGGTATCAGGGATAGGGCACTGCATGCAGGAAGATCACAACACTCACAGGGTTGTGAGTGTTGTGATCTTCCTGCACTGCGTGCAGGAAGATCACAACCCGAAAGAGACGCTAGCCAATCAGGGCAAGAGGAGAAGCCCTTTAAATTTTAGAGACGCCCAGCGGCGTCCCTCTTTCGCACCACCGTACTCCCAGCATCGGCCTCCTCCCAATACCCTCTGCCGGGGTTCGCGTGGTCTTACAAGGCCAGAGCCCGCTCGCCAGGAACCGCGAGCCGTGCAGAGGAGACAGAAGGAAGGGAGGAAAAAAAGAAAAATTAAACGAACTCTAGCAACGAGGGAATCACCTGAAGCCCGGATCAAGCGGGCAGTGAGTACTCTCCAAGCCGCGCCTCCGAAAGAGACGCTAGCCAATCAGGGCAAGAGGAGAAGCCCTTTAAATTTTAGAGACGCCCAGCGGCGTCATGCACCAGGCGTCGTGCGCCCGAAGGAGCACGACCTAAGGGGCCTGCCCCTTAGCGCGCCCCTTGGAGCACCCCAGGACACAGGAACAGTAACTATCCTACATCGCACAGAAGAAGTTTCCAACAATACCTAGCGCTCAAACCACAACAATCACTAACCTTTCACTCAACTCTCAGACATCTCAAACACCTATCAATCATCCGCCAGCCATATTCATCCACAAACTCTCGTCACTCAACCGGACCAGACCTTACACTCCCCAGCAAGCAGCAGGACTACATCTACTGTCTTACGCCGCCACAACCGACCTGTCTTACGCCGCCACAACCGACCTGTCCCGCTTCCACCCACCATCTCCCGGCGCCTAGCCCTCCTCGACACTTCATCAGCGGGCTCTCCAGAAGCCAGGAACGACGCTATCTGCTGCCCTGTAAATTCAGAGACTGCTCCGGCACTGTGCAACACAGGACCACGCCAGAGGAGCAGGAAACTCGTGCACTACTCAGTGCAACCACCAAGCACTTCACCAAGAACGTGCTGTTTCCCTATATAACGCTCAAGCTCTGGGGTCAACCGCCTTTAATTATGCTCTCCTTCCCTATCCCCAGTATAAAAAACCTCTACTCACAAAGGAAAAGTTCCAACCATCCCACCACCCTCCAGCACAATCGTTTGATCCCCCATCATGACCTCCCCCCTAACTCAATTCCTGGGGCTCTCTATCTTCTCATTATCGCTCTTTAATGCCCAGTCAATCACAAAAAAACCTCATCTCATTAACGACTATCTTCTTGACTCACAACCAGATATCTGTGGCATTACAGAGACCTGGCTGAAACCCACAGACATCACACTAATTAACCAATTACCCACGCACCTATATAACGTATTCTCAATTCCTAGACTGAAAGAGGGGAGGCGGATTGATCCTAGCAGCAAAAAAAGAGCTAAGATTAACACTACAAGGAACTAAACTCAACTCCAAACTCGAATGTGCTCTGTTTAATTCTAAACAGCTCCAGATCTGCTTACTCTACGCCCCACCCGGTCTGCTAGAATCAGACCCTTCTCCATTGGTAGAGTTTATTGCAAAATACATCAAAGCGGACATTCCAGCAGTCATAATGGGAGACTTCAACCTCCACATCGATGTTATCCCACACTCCCCGAACTGCGAGGCATTGCTTTCATCCCTAAAGGCTATGGGATTCACACATATCGTTAACAGCCCCATGCACAGGGCTGGTCATACACTAGACCTCGTCTTCATAAACTCAGGTCTCACCCTCCCCTCATCGCCCCACAGCGTTCATATTCCCTGGTCAGACCACCGGATGATCATCACTGATCTTGCTATCAAGGAAAACCCAGCTCCCACCCTCTCCAAAACCACGATCCACTACAGAAAATCCTGCACCTTAGAGGACCTTAGAGCCCAACTCTCAACTGAAATCGCCAACCTGAACTTCTCAGACGCAGACTCAGCCATCGCCTCCTGGCACAACATCACAAATAAGGTAGCGGAAAAAATCTGCCCTTTACAAACAAAAGAGCTAGACCCACACACCTTGAACAGAAAACCCTGGTTCACACAGGAACTGAAAAAAATCAAACTAGAACTAAGACGTAAAGAACACGTATGGAGAAAGAGACCCACCACTGATAATCAATCGGAGTACAAAACCCTCATGCACACTTACAGAAATAATATCCTCCGTACAAAAAGAGACTATTATGCCAGTAAAATTCACAACTTCTTCTTCGACGCCAAAGCTTTGTTCTCCTACGTCACAGAACTCACCAAACCTAACGCTCCAGTCATCCCAGATGAACAAGCACACACAAAGTGCACAGAACTAGCAATTTTCTTTGAAAACAAAATCCTCAAACTTATAGCCCCATTGGCCTCCTCAAATACTGGAGCACCATCTCACTGCCCCCCCAGCATAGACAGCAGCAGCAGCATAGACCAGAAAACACAACTAATTTCCTTCGAACCTACTACCCCCCTGGAAATTGAATCCATGCTCAAAAAGATGAAACCCTCCACTCATCCTATTGACCACATTCCATCGAAACTATTGCTCTCCATTCCAGAAATTATCTCCAAGCCCCTAGCGAAGATTATCAACTGTTCGCTAACTCAAGGAACCATACCGGGCACACTGAAACTATCCACACTCAAGCCTCTCCTTAAAAAAACCCAATCTGAACCCATCTGACCCATCAAATTTTCGCCCGATTGCTAATTTGCCATTTATAGCCAAACTTATGGAGAAAGTAGTAAACAGTCAACTCTCAGAATACCTAGAGGAAAATAAAATTCTAGCTCCAGCACAATTTGGTTTCCGTAAATCCCTCAATACGGAATCCCTTATCATTTCTCTGACAGACAAAATCTACTCAGGCCTCGACAAAAAGATCTCATACCTGCTGGCTCTACTTGATTTATCAGCGGCCTTCGACACGGTGAAGCACTCTTATCAACCGTCTAGCAGACATCGGTATAACAGGAACAGCTCTGGACTGGGTTCAAATCATTCCTCAACAACAGAAAGTTCAAGGTTAGAATAAATAACAAAGAATCGCAACCGGTCAAAGCCACTCTTGGGGTCCCTCAAGGATCCTCTTTATCCCCCACTCTATTTAACATCTACCTCCTACCTTTCTGTAGACGCCTCACAAACCTAAAAGTGACGCATTTTATCTACGCCGACGACGTCCAGATCCTGATACCAGTATCAGATTCAATAGCCAAAACACTCAACTTCTGGAACACCTGTCTACAATCAATCAATACACTCCTCACCAGCCTCAATTTGGTGCTCAACACCGCAAAAACTGAACTGCTACTCATCACACAGGATGAAAACTCCTCATCAATTCAAACGCTCTCGACCACACATGTAAGAGATCTAGGAGTAACCATTGATAACCGACTGAATTTAAAAAAATTTGTCACTAACACAACTAAAGAATGTTTCCACAAACTACATGTACTAAAAAACCTGAAACCTCTCCTCCATCTACAGGACTTCCGTACGGTTCTCCAAGCTATCCTATTTTCGAAAATAGACTATTGCAATTCCATCCTAATCGGCCTTCCAGCAGTCACTATTTTGGCATCTCGTTTAAATCAAATTTTACCTTCTCTCATTCATGAAGATCAAACTGGCTTTGTAAAAGGTCGCCAGGGGGTACGTAATGTTCGGCATCTTATTGCCACATTAAGTTATCAACCAAAAGCAGAATCATTAATTCTTAGTCTGGATGCCGAAAAGGCTTTTGATTCTCTATCTTGGGAATATATGTTTTGGGCACTGCAGAAATATAATTTTTCTGGAAATTTCTTTACTTGGCTTCAAACTCTGTATAGTAATCCTAGTGCCATTATTTTGCTTAATGGAAATTCGACAGATTCTTTTAAATTATACTGCGGAGTCAGGCAGGGCTGTCCATTATCTCCATTGTTGTTCATTTTGGCATTGGAACCATTGGCTAATGTCTTGCGAAATACACCACAATTTGTTGGAATTAGTTTAAATGGTCATCCATTAAAATCAGCTCTGTTTGCTGATGACATTTTACTTTTTGTAGGAAATCCATGCAAGAGTGTTCCCGTTATTATTAACTTATTTGAACAATTTCATTTAGTAGCAGGTTGAAAAATAAATTTTGCTAAATCAGAAGCTTTGGCTCTTAATGATAATTTATCTACTACTTGGCATGGTACTTTTCCTTTTCAGTGGGCTCCTGAAAAATTAAAGTATTTAGGAGCTTTTATTCCTAGACAGCTAGATAAATTGTATGATTTAAATATCCCTCCCTGCATAACACGCTTAGAGGAACAGTTGAAGGTTTGGATATCTCTTCCACTTTCTTTATTTGGTCGTTGTGCATTGATTAAGATGGTGATTGTTCCTAACCTTTTATATCTTCTCCATATATTACCTTGTTGGTTGAGAGTTAAAGATCTTCAACGATTGCAATCTATTATTCAAAATTTTCTTTGGAAAGGTGGTCGAGCCCCTATGGCTTATAATATTTTGGTAAATCCTAAAGAACAGGGTGGATTAAATATGCCAGATTTTCGACTATATAATGTAGCTTGCCAATTGCGTTTTATTAGTGAATGGATTACGGGAACTTATCGTTATTGTGAGCAGGGAATGTTGGATTGTATGTCTCGCCCAAGTTCTCCTCTTAGTATTATTCAATTACGCCCAGGCCATAGATGTATTGTATCATTTCCTAGAATATTATTGGCTCCATGTATACGCGCTTGGAGATGGGTGCGACGTCGTGCACATTTATCAGGAGAAGCTTCTCTTTTAAATCCCTTTCTTGGTAATGTTAATTTTCTTCCTGGAATTGAGAATAAAGGTATTTATTTATCATGGGCAAATCGTGGATTAAAGTTTCCAATTCATCTATTTGATGCTGATTCTCATATCTTACTAGACTATGATACATTGGCACGTACGTATCAGCTTCCAACAAAACATTTTTTTGCTTACTTACAAGTCCGTCACTATTTACATTCTTTCTTATGGAGTTCTGAAAAGTTAGCTGCTGAATCAAATTTTGCTATAAATATAATTGATACAGCATGTATGACAAACTCAATTACAGGTTGGGGAAAAGTAGTGAAGAAATTCATTAATGGTTACTTGTTTGGTCTCTTTGGCATCTCGTTGGTCTAATATGATAGGAATACAAATTACACCATCTTATTTGAAATATTGCTTTAGGACTTTAAACATGTCTCTACCTGATTTAGGATTACGAGAAGTCCAATTTAAAATACTTCACTGTTTTTATTATGATGATATACAAAGAAATAGAATGAAGTTGACTTCTACTTCTTTGTGTAGTAAGTGTGGAACAATGGTTGGTACATTATATCATCGCTTGTTTACTTGTCCAAAATTAAATGCCTTTTGGGATTCAGTTTTTCATATGATTGCCAAAAGTACAGATGTATTTATACCTGTCACTGGGCAAATATTATTAGATAGCTCTCATTTAGCAGGCTTGCCATGCAACATTTCAAAACGGAAATTTGAGCGCATGGCTATTATGCTAGCATGTAGGACCATATTGGCGGATTGGACTGATCCAATGGCTATACCTACCTTAGCAGCATGGACAAATAGAATGATATTACTTTTACAAATGGAATTTATGGACTTCCGTAGCGGTACACGTAAACCTGATAAATTGTATTGTGCTTGTTGGCAAGCTTATTACACGATACTCCCTCAAGATTTACAAGCTGGTTTGATTGATTCTGGTTATAAACATGACTGGTCTTAAATGGAGGTTTATGTAATAAGAAATGTATGAATGTTGTGTTGAATGTGGTGTGGTTTTAAATGGATGAAAGATAATGTATGATTGTGATTGGGGATATTTGATTGATATTATGATTTATATATTGGATTATTTAATTTGATATTGTATTTTTATTGTATTGTGTTTTATTTTTGTAAGTTGTCTTTTATTTTTGTATTTATTTAAAAATATAATTAAAAAAAAAATTATTTTGAAACAAAACCACTGCAAATGATTCAAAACTCCGCAGCTAGGATTCTGACCAACACCAGCAGATGTGAGCACATCACCCCTATACTAAAGAGCCTAAACTGGCTCCCCATTAAGTTCAGAATCCTTTACAAAGTGCTAACTATTATACACAAATCCATCCACTCACAAACACCACTCGAATTAAACTGCCTTCTCCAAGTCCATACAGCGTCCAGACCCATCAGACAAATACATCTAGGCACCCTCTACGTACCCCCAGCCAAATCTTCAATGAAGAAACGTGCCTTCTCCATAGCCGGTCCCACACACTGGAACAATCTACCATCAGACCTCCGCCTAGAACCATGCCTGCGAACTTTCAAGAAAAAATTGAAAACCTGGCTCTTTACGGAAGCCTTCACGTAAAACCCCATGCCAACCTTAAAGGCCCACACTTAACCAGTGTTTAGGAGAACCAGTCCAATCCAGTTTAACCTGTTTCCTTCTTCCATTCAGTTTTTTTCTACTGTTTTCTATCTAGCATATTTATTATTATAATTACTCTTTGTTCTTGGCTTTGTGTTCAATGTCTATTGATCTCTGAATATTGACTATTGTTCTATATACTATATTTATTATCATAATTAATCATTGTTCTATGCTTGTGTTCAATTTTTTGTTCTCTGATTAGTGATTATTGTTCTATGTACACCATATTTATGGTAACTCTGGTTATATGTAAACCGAAGCGATATGTACCAGTACATGATCTTCGGTATATAAAAAGTCTTAAATAAATAAATAAATAACACTCCCGGTATCAGGGTTAGGGCACTGTGTGCAGGAAGATCACAACACTCCTGGTATTAGAGATAGGGCACTGCATGCAGGAAGATCACAACACCCCTGGTATCAGGGATAGGACACTGCGTGCAGGAAGATCACAACACTCCCAGTATCAGGGATAGGGCACAAGTTCTAGTCACATTGACTGATCACATTACTTTTTTTGTCAAGCTACCAACTGTTTCCATTTCCCATCCCCCATATATTGTCAGTGGGAACCTTGGTAACATGAATAAATAAGAGGGCAGCCAATAGGAATACATATTCATTCCTTAACTGACCTGAAAAGTGTCAAATTGTATCATTTTCTGTTAGTGCGCACTAACAATGGTTAGTGTGCGCTAACTTCCTGTTAGCGCGCAATAACTCCCGTTAGTGCGCACTAATCGGAAAAAACAATTTTTTAACTAAAAAATCGTGCCAAACACGATTTTCTTCTCCTGCCAGACGATTTCGATCGTTAAGACGATCGGGCACACGATTCACATCCCTATCATTCACCAATACTGCCACCCTCAGACTGGAATAAAACTGCTAAATTTTAACAAATTTATCATATGAACAAAGAACATAAATTTGCTATACTGGGAAAGACCAAAGTTCATTAAGCCCAGTATCCTGTTTCCAACAGTGGCTAATCCAAAGTCACAAGTAGCTGGCAGGATCCAAAATGTCAATAGATTCCATGCTGCTTCTCAAAGGATAGGCAGTGGATATCCCCAAGTCCTCCTTAATAATGGTTTATAGACTTTTCTTCTAGGAGCTTGTCCAAATCTTTTTTTAAAGCCCGCTACACTAATAGCTTTTACCAAATATCCTGGCAGCAAATTCCAGAGTTTAATTATGTGTTGAGTAAAAAAATATTTTCCTAGCGTGTAGCAGATAGACTCAGGACCAATGGGTATGGTGTGCTCCTGATAGCAGTTGGAGATGGAGTCAGATTTCAATCTGATGTCAGCACTACATATACCCATGCACGAAGCTTTGCTGTCCAGTTTTTTCCATCTCCATAGCAGTTCGGGACTTCACAAATGCTTGCACAGCATTAGAAAACCAAACTCCAAATTTAAAAAAGAAACAAAGAAAACCTTACCTCCAAAACGAGCCCCGTTCTCCTGCGGTGAATCCTAAGGGTCCCTCCCCCAGTCGAGATTTCCTGAGGTGATTTCCAAGATCCTTCAGAAGTAAGCCTCGGTCCCGGCGTGGACTTAGCCCCCGGGAAAGGGAGCGGCTGAGAGGCAGCCTTGGTCCGGTAGCCGACCCAACTTGGACTTAGCCCCCTGAAAAGGGGAGCGGCTGAGAGGCAGCAGGTGCAGAACTGAGTGCGGCGGTGAAGGTAATTCCCTCTCCCACCACAGCCAAAGACCGCCCGGCAGAGGACCGGGAAGCGCCGAGACAAGGTAAGGTAGAAAAGTTTTTCTAAGTCTCCGGTCCCCGAGGATCGGACAGCTGCACAGATCGTCCCTCTGGCGTCTGTACAATCAGGTTGAGCAGCCCTGTCCAGGCTAGACCCCGATCCGGTAAAAGGGTCCTTCCACGTGGAGAACCCCTGAGGGGGCCGCCATCTTACCACGTGGTCACCGGCGCCTCCCCCCCCCCGGGTCGCTGCATTGTCCGCACAACTGAGCTGTGCGCACATCGGCCAGCTGGGCTCACAAAGTACTTGTGCGCATAGCGGTGCGCATCTGCACCGTGCGCACAGCGGCACGCTCAGGGG
Organism: Rhinatrema bivittatum; assembly: GCF_901001135.1. Lineage (NCBI taxonomy): Eukaryota > Metazoa > Chordata > Amphibia > Gymnophiona > Rhinatrematidae > Rhinatrema > Rhinatrema bivittatum. The sequence goes on from NC_042618.1 coordinate 291,239,420, forward strand.
TGCCAAGCGCACAACTAGGCCCACGCGCGCATCTTCCGTTTCTACGCGCACAACGTAGGTGCACCCAGAGCGCATAACCAGGCCTCCCGGCACGTGCACTTGTACAGGATACACACGCAAATCATGGCACCGCCGTCAAAGACAGCTAAAGGTCCTTTCCTCTGCCCAGCATGCCACCTGAGAGCGGCGCAGCCTGAGGTGACCTCTGCCCTGTGCCTGCTATGAGAAGAAGCTTGGGGGGAACCAAGACAAGGTCCCCCTCAGCCTGTAGAGGACTCTGGATCCATCGGTGAGACTACCCCGGACCTCTCTATTCCCAACTCAGCCCCTCCACAGTGGGGGACCTCGGGGAGCGCCATCGGACCCAATGGCAGTCCCAGGCAACTTCACCGGGGCGGGATTCTTCGCTGAGCTGCAATTCTACATCCACGCACAGACAGGGCCACCAGCTGCACAACCACAACCTCCCAGGCCCCTCCCGGCCTTCACCAGATGAGTCTCCCCTGGACAAATACCTCCCCTTAGGGGACACAGATGACTCGGGGGAAGAATCAGAACCCCTGGAAGAGGGAGAAATCCCTCCAGGAACGGAACCATATCGAACCATTATGCGCTTCTTTACAAAAGTCGAATTATCAGATCTCGTAGCCACGAGTCTGAAGGCATTGGCCATCCCAGACACATGCAGCACAGCAGAGTCCAAGGCGAGCCCCTTCCTGGCCGAGCTCCACCAGACCTCACGCCATTTCCCTACATTACAGGCCGTACAACAACTGATCGACCTGGAATGGGACGCCTCAGAGGCCACCTTTAAGGGGGGGCGAGCCCTAGAAGCTCTCTACTCCTTGGACCCCGCAACAAAACAACTCCTGAGGTTTCCCAAGGTCGACGCCCTGGTCTGTGCCACCACAAAGCGCACTACCATACCAGTCGAGAGAGGAGCTTCACTCAAGGATGCCAATGACAGTTGGCAGGAATCCATCCTCAAGCAGTCTTTACGCTGTATCAATTATGACCTTACAGATCACTGCCTGCTGCGCCGTGGTATCACGCGCCTGCCTGGCTATGGCCAGGGACGCAACTAAACCAATCGAGGCACTAGACCCGGCAATATCATTCCTCTCAGATGCGACCTCAGACCTGGTACGCACCTCAGCCAGGAGCCTCTCGTCCATAGTGGCAGCCAGAAGACAGCTGTGGCTCTGAAGCTGGTCAGCTGACGTGACCTTTAAGATGAGGCTCACGAGGATGCCCTTTAGAGGAACACTCCTGTTCGGTAGCGAACTGGACAAATTATCCGACAAATGGGGTGAGTCCCCAGTACCCCATCTACTGGAAGACAGAAACAAGAGGAACCAACGCCCCTCTCCCCAGGCACCCAAGGGCAGAGGATCCCAGTGTTTTAGACCATAAAAAAACACTTACCAAGCCCCCCGCCCCGCCAGCAGGGGACAGTCCTTTCGGAACAAACACAACAAAAGAGGAGCCAGCTCGGGACCAGGCCCCAGCCGCAACACACAATGAGAATCAGAAGACCCATCTACACGAAGAGATCATAGGGGGCAGGCTCGCCCTATTCTACCAAGGATGGGTCGAAATAATGTCGGACAACTCAATCCTATCCATCATCCGAGAGGGATACTACCTGGACTTCCACAGCATCCCCCTGGACAAGTTTGTGATTTCTCCTTGCCACGACCCCTCCAAGAAGAAGGCAGTGGATACCACACTATCAAAACTCCTTGCCCTAAAGGCAATAACACCGGTGCCCACGCACCAATAAAATTCTGGGCACTATTCCATCTACTTCATCGTGCCCAAGAAAGAGGGAACATTCCGGCCCATAATGGACCTCAAGATCGTCAATCGCTACCTGAAGGTGCCCCGCTTCCACATGGAAACCCTGCGTTTGGTCATAAAGGCGGTACAACCGGGAGAATTCCTGACCTCCCTAGATCTGTCAAAAGCCTATCTCCATATACCAATCCATCGCATCCATCAGCGTTTCCTATGCTTCGTGATATTGGGCCATCACTACCAGTTCCAGGCCCTACCGTTCGGGCTAGCTACAGCTCCCCAAACGTTCACCAAGATCATGGTGGTAGTAGAGGTGACACTGAGGAAAAAAGGAATCCTCGTGCACCAATACCTGGACGATTGGCTGATCAGAGCGAAATCGCCAGAGGAAAGCCATCAAGCAACCACCAGAGTCAAGGAACTATTGCAAAACCTCGGGTGGGTCATCAACACACCCAAGAGCCACCTGCAGCTCTCTCAATCCCTAGAGTACCTGGGAGTCCGGTTTGATACCAAATGGAACAAAGTCACCCTTCCCCCCCACAAGGAGAAAGAGATTGATGGAACAACTACGAGCATTGTTGAACTCCACTCTCCCCATGGCATTGGACTATCTCCAAGTCCTCAGACTCATGGCATCAACCATAGAAGTTGTTCCATGGGCAAGGGCCCACATGCGGCCCCTACAACATTCCCTACTGTCACGGTGGAACCCGATGTCTCAAAACTACTCCGCTCCCCTCCGGCTATCGGCAAAGGTTCGGAACCAACTACAATGGTGGCTACAAGAAGACCATCTGAGTGAGGGAACAAGTCTATCCCCACCAGAATGGACCTTGCTCACCACGGATGCGAGCCTGCAGGGATGGAGAGCCCACTGCCAGGAGCTAGTGGCTCAAGGGCAATGGGACAAAGAAGAGTCGGCATGGAATATAAACCGACTGGAAGCCCGAGCAGTCAGACTAGCCTGCCTACGGTTCAGTCACAGACTCCGGGGCAAATCAGTCAGAGTAATGTCGGACAATGCCACAACAGTGGCCTACATCAACCACCAGGGGGGAACCAGAAGCCCGCAGGTGTCTCTGAAAATAGAGCCCCTAATGATGTGGGCAGAATCAAACCTAAAAGGGATATGAGCTGCCCACATCGTGGGAAAAGACAACGTAACTGCAGACTACCTCAGCAGAGAGAGTCTGGATCCAGGGGAAAGGACACTGTCTCCAGCAGCCTTCCAGTGGACAGTAAACCACTGGGGAACCCCAGCCATGGATCTTCTGGCAACCTGGTCCAACACCCGGGTCCCCAAGTTCTTCAGCCGAAGACGGTAACTGCTGTCCTAGGGAATCGATGCCCTCGTCCAGACCTGGCCTCAGGAGAACCTGCTGTACACCTTCCCTCCATGGTCACTACTGGGCAGAATCATCTGCAAGATAGAACACCACAGAGGGCTGGTACTTCTAGTGGCCCCGGACTGGCCAAGAAAACCATGGTATGCAGACATGCAAAGACTTCTGGCGGGAAACCCTCTACGCTTACTTCCATACAGGGATCTACTCCAGCAAGAACCAATCCTCCACGAAGATCCAACGAGATTCTCACTTATGGTCTGGCTATTGAGAGGTCTCGCCTGAAAAAGAGTGGATACTCAGGACCATTGATTGACACACTGCTCCAAGCGCGCAAGTTCTCCACCTCAACATATATATGAGTATGGAGAATATTCGAAGCCTGGTGTGAGCACCGTGACATCCTTCCACTGGCAGTCAAAATCCCCATGATCCTGGAATTTCTGCAGGACGGCGTGAACAAAGGGTTGTCCCTCAACTGCATCAAGGTGCAACTGGCCGCACTGGCCAGCTTCAAACCCAGGGTGGACAGCATCAGCCTAGCAGCCCACCCAGATGTCTCCCGCTTCTTAAAAGGGGTCAAGCACATTTGGCCACCTCTAAAGTGGCCAATATGTTACACTGGTTCGTGGAACCAGGGTCAGTGACCGCTTACCTTGAGTAGATGAGGCACTTGGAACTGGAAGCTTGCAGAGTGTCGTCGGGTAGGATATCCCAGGTGATCCAGGTAACCCAGTAGCGGTGACGGGAACCCAGAAGAGTAGTCCAGAGGCAGGCCGCAAACAGAGTAGTCCAGAGACAGTCCAGGTCAGGGCAGGCAGCTAACAGCAGGAACCAAGGCAGGTATCCAGAGGCAGGCGGCAAACAGGGTAATCCAGAGACAGTCCAGGTCAGGGCAGGCAGCGAACAGGGTGAACCAGAAGGCAGTCCGGGTCAAGCAGGCAGCAAGCAGCAGGAAAAAACAGCAGAGAAACTCCCCAACACACTTCCACCATCCAGGCTTAGGAGTAGAACAGTTCAAACATTCCTGGTAGACAGAAACATTTCTCTTGTAGCAGTTACTGCAGGCCCAATGTTCCTGATCTGCAAGCTGACAGGCTAGACAGCTCTGGTACCTTGGGTAATTCAAGGTCTGACAGGAATTGCAGGTATAAAACCTATGAGATTGAGGCATGTTGTGGTCTGTGGAAAAAAAAAGTTGACTCACCGGGTTGACGCAGGGTTCTATCTCTCTCTCTCTGGAGGGTGGCTTCGGCATACTGTTACGTTTGGGCAGTGATCCGGTGTAGTGAACACCACCTTCAGGAGTGACTCCAGGTGGAGAGCGACAGGGATAGCTGTGAGGTCTCTGAATATGGCTGGGAAGGAATGTGAAGTGGCAGGAGTGTATGGAGCTGGGCGATAGCTGATATATGGAGCAGAGTACTGGCTGGGAACAAAGGCAGGGTCAAGGCAGGCGGCAGAGTCAAGGTCCAGGCAGGGTCACAAGAACCTTATAGCAAGACAGAGAGCCCGAAGGCCACACACACACACACACACACACAAGCAGAGGGCCCGAAGGCCAAACACACATGGCAAGGCAAAGGGCCCGAAGGCCATGCACACACGGCAAGGCAGGAGACCCGAAGGCCACACACACACACACAGCAAGGCAAGGCAGAAGGCCCGAAGGCCACACACACACAGCAAGGCAAGGTAGGGCAGAGAGCCCGAAGGCCACACACACACAGTAAGGCAGGAGACCCGAAGGCCACACACACACAGTAAAGCAAGGCAAGGCAGAAGGCCCGAAGGCCACACACAGCAGCAAGGCAAGGCAGAAGGCCCGAAGGTCACACACAGCAAGGCAAGGCTAGAGCAGGGAGCCCAACGAGCTCGATGCCGAAGCACTGGAGTCTAGGGTAGGCAGGGCTATAAAGGTACATCCAAGACATAGAGCAGATGGATTGGGCCAGCCTGGAGAACCTGCTCTTGAAGGACCCTGGTGGTGAGGCGGTTGCACAGCAGCCATAGCCGTAACACAATACCCCTAGGGAATCTCAACCTAGTGTTAGATTTCCTAGCGGGAGCTTCGTTCAGACCAACTCATGGTCTGTCCCTACGGCTCCTGACCTTGAAGACTGTGTTCCTCATGGCAATCTGCTCAGCCCGTCGAATCTACGAACTTCAAGTCCTATCATGCCAGGAGCCATTCCTCAGATTCATGCCGGGATCCATACAGCTGTACACTGTACCCTCCTTCCTGCCAAAGGTGGTTTCTCACTTCCATCTAAACCAAACCATCTCGCTACCATCTCCAGACGAGCATAAGGACTCGGAAAACTCACGCCTTCTTCGCCACCTGAATGTCGCCAGACTCCTAGTCCGATACCTGGAAAGATTGGAACCCGTACGAAAGATGGACCATCTGTTTGTTCTTCACAGCAGGAAGAAGCAAGGGGAAGCAGCCTCGTGGGCAACCATTGCCTGCTGGATCAAAGAAGTAATCAAGGCGGCCTACGTAGAGGCAGGCAAGCCTCCACCTCTACAAGTCAAGGCCCATTCCACAAGGGCCCAGGCAGTGTCCTGGGCAGAAACCAAGATGCTGTCACCCGCAGAGATCTGTCGGGCGGCAACGTGGTCCTCCATCCACAGCTTCTCGAGATTCATTCGCCTGGATGTTCAGGCCAAGGAGGACACAGCATTCACAAGGGCAGTACTAAATAGGCCACGGGCAGCCTTCCACCCGGTTCGGGAGTAGCTTTTGTACATCCCATTGGTCCTGAGTCCATCTGCTACACGCTAGGAAATGTAGAAATTATTTACCTGATAATTTCATTTTCCTTACTGTAGACAGATGGACTCAGCACCCCGCTTATGGCTGCCTTGCAATCAAGAATCCTCAGGGGAACCTCACCCCAAGTGCAACACAAGCACGGGTAAGCCAACCTTTATCGCTAGTTCAGACATTTTGCCAGGTGTCGGCGCTTCTCGGTTGAGTGCCCTGGCAGTCTCAAGCTAGAAACCACGTCAACCAATCTGAGTAATCAAGTATCAAGTTAATCAAGTTACTCAAGTTAATCAAGTTAACCAAATTAATCAAAATTATCCAAACACACATATATCCATAATTGCTTTTCGAGGAGAAAACTGCAGAGCAAAGCCTCGTGCACGGGTATATGTAGTGCTGACCTCAGATTTAAATCTGACTCCGTCTCCAACTGCTATCAGGAGCACACTATACCCATTTGTCCTGAGTCCATCTGTCTACACTAAGGAAAATGAAATTATCAGGTTAGTAATTTCTACATTTCACCTATTTGTCTTAAATGAACTACCTAGTAACTTTTCTGCTTATCCCCTAGTCCTTGTATTTTTTGAAAACCAATTTGCATTTACCCATCCCACTACACTCATTATTTTAAAGATCTCTATCATATCTCAACCCTCTCTTTTCCAAGCTGAAGAGCACTAACTTCAAGGGGAATTGTTCTATCCCTTTTATCATTTTGGTCATCCTTCTCTGTACCTTTTCTAATTCTGCTATATCTTTTTTGAGATGCAGTGACCAGAAATGCACATAATACTCAAGGTGTAGTTACATCATGGAACGATATAGAGGCATTATGATATTCTCTGTTTTATTCCCCATTCTTTTCCTAATAATTCCTAGGATTCTATTTGCTATCTTGGCTGCCATCGCACATTGAGCAGAGGATTTCAACATATTATTCACAATACTTTTCCAGGGTGACTCCCAATGTGGAGCCTTGCATTGTGTAGCTATAATTTGGGTTGCTTTTCCCTACATGCATCACTTGGCATTTAATGTGGACAAATGCAATCTGCCATTTCCCTCTTGTGATTTCTCACAATTCTCTTGTGATTTACTGTAACAACTTTGAATAATTTTGTATCATCAGCATATTTGATCACCTCACTCATTGTTTGTCTGTCATGGTCATTTATAAATATATTAAAAAGCAGTGATTGCAGTACAGATCCCTGGCGCATTCCACTATTCACCTTTTTTCACCAAGAAAGTTGACCATTTAGCCCTACTCTCTGTTTTCTATCTTTTAACCGATTCTCAATCCACAATAGAAAATTGCCATCTCTCCGTCTTTTAATTTCCTCGAGTGTCTCATGAGGTACTTTGTCAAAAACTTTCAGAAAATTCAGATACACTGTATCAGTGGTTCCCAATCTTTGGTCTGAGGAGCCCTAGGGGTCCTCCAAACCATAACAGGGAATCCACAGGAAGTGAGAACAGAGATGATAAAGCCCATGCTGCAGAAGAAGAGGCCCAGTAGGCAGCCAAGGTAACCCAGCCAGAGAAGACTGAAGGAGGCAACAAGGCCACCGGCGCACCTATTCCACCGATGGTTGAAGATCCAAAGAGGCCACCAGCGTACCCATCCCACCAGCAGTTGAAGATTTAAAGATGCCCTACAAGCCGCTGGCGCACCCATCCTGCCAGTGGTTGAGGACTGAAAAATACTACAGGGTTGCCACCACCGCATCCCCAACCTGCTGGCAGCATGAAAGAGGAGGAGGAGGCCACAGGAGCCCCTTCCCTGCAGACTACAGGAAATAAAATGGAAAAAGCCCAGGTGAGAGTGAGGGTGTGAGAGCCTGTGTAAATGAGAGAGATAGCATGTTTGTCTATGAGATTATGTGTTTGTGAAAGAGAGCAAGTGTGTATCTGTATGAGCATGTGTGTGTGTTTGTGAGAGAGAGAGCACGTGTATATGAGAGAGAGGGAGCATGTGTGTCTCAGAGTATGTGTGTATGAGAGAGAGAGAGCACATATGTGTCTGTGCAGCATGTGTATGTAAGAGAGAGAGCATTATGCCTGTGAGAGCATGTATGTATATGAGAGAGTGAATGTGTGTCTGTGAGAGCATGTGTGTATGAGAGGGATTGTGTGTGTGTGAGCGCGTGTGTGCATGACATGAACGAGTGACTGTGTGCATGAGTGAAAATGAACGTGTGTGTGTGTGTGTGTGTGTGTGTGTAAGAGAGAGGGACTTTGTTAGTGAAGAGAGAAGACCCATGTGTGTATGTGTGAGAATGAACATGAGTATGTGTGTATGAGTGAGAATGAATATATGTGTGTGCATAAGAGAGAGAAAGGAGAAAGATTGTGTGTCCTGCTCCTAATCCACAGCAATATTAGGGTGACTGGAAATCAAAAGTTCCCAGATAAGTTGAGTAAGGAATTTTTAAATCCTCGTTAGTTTAATTGCTGGCTATTATTTGATGTGTCAGATATTTTGAAATATTTTATTGATGTTTGGGAAATTTAAAAATAATTTCTGAGATTTTAATTATTGGATGTTCTAAATATCAGTGGTTTTGAAATATTCTTTTTATTAGTATGCTTTTACTATTACTGATATTTTATATTTCTTGATTGTATTGTTTGATGTTTTATGAGGAATGCAATGTTTTTGTTTTTCCATTGTTGCACTATGGTTTCCAGTTCAGTTTTTGCTGCATGTTTGTATTTATACTTTATGGTCTCTTTATTTTGTATTTGGCAAGGGTTTGTCTGTGTTTTGCATGTGTGATTTTGGTGATGTATTCTGCTAGCATGTGGTTTCTATATAGGGACTACAGCAGCTGGACTTGTTCAGTTTTCCCAATAGGAGATATATTGGTGTTTTAGGGCCTGTTGTAATTGTTGCAGAGGTGGACCCTTGGCCCGAGGTAGAGTTGACGCACAGGTCCCCACCTTTGGGAGGTGGAGTGGACTGGGAAGCGGAAGCCGACTGGAGCTTCGCCAATACCAGCCCTCGTTCCCCGCAGGTTGAGCCCTTGGGTACCGGAGCCGGCTGGTCTTAGGCGGGCCTCTGCGTGGTTGATCCCGAGGAAGGTGTTCAGAACAGGGAGCCAGAAAGCAGCTGAGACACAGGGTCCGAAGGAGCTGGGTTCAAGACAAGGCCTGGATCCAAAAGCCTGGACAGGTTGAGGCAGGCTAGAGAACAGGAGCAAGTTAAGTCCGAGCTTGTAGTAGGCAGAAGCCTAAAAAAGGCCAAGTCCACTTAATCTGCAGGAGGCAGAGTCAGGTCCAAGCTGGAGTCAGGACAGGCGGCTGGAGACAAATTCAGGTGCTGACTGAAGTTAGGGCAGGCGGCTGGAGTCGAAGATAGGTGCAGACTGAAGTCAGGGCAGGTGGCTGGAGATGAAGTTGAGTACAGGCTGAATTCAGGGCAGGCGGCTGGAGACAATGTCAAGGTTTGAGCACAGATCAGAGCCGGGAATCCGTGCAAAGCATGGTCAAGAGTGAGCGAGAGTCAAGCCAGGAATCCGTCCAAAAGCATAGTCAAGAGTAGCAAGGGTCAAGCCAGGAATCCGTCCAAGGTAATCAGGAACAGGTAACAGGTACTGGAATTCAGAAACTGGAAACAGGAATACAGGACTGGAACAAACGAGCACAGGAACAGGAACGAAGGAGTAGCAACTAACCACATGACAAGCTTGGAGACCTATTGCCATGGCAAAGACCAAGTGGCGAGGCCTGCCTTAAATAGCAGGGCCCGGCGACGTCATCATCTGGAGCCATGGGAAGGTTTCCCACCACAGCCCCTTTAAAGTCGAGAGAGGCGCACGTGCCTAAGGCAAATGGCTGGGATTACGAGGTGACGGCGTCTCCCCTACGCACACGTGGGGAGACCCGACTGGGACCGGAGAAGGCTGCGGAGCAGCTGGAGGAACCTGGGGACGTGGTAGGAGCACAGGCGCTTAGGCGGTTGCCTACCTTTACTAGAGAGGAAGGGCCAGGTCAGGGACCCAGGTGCCGAGGGTGAGTAGTGCCGGTCGCGGGCCTGCTGTGGCTGGGACACGCAACAGTGCCCCCCCTTGGAGGTCTAGGTTTGCCCGGATGGGCTTGATGGAACTGCTGAAGAAGCCCTTTGTCTAGGATATTACACTCTGGTTCCCAGAAATTTTCTTCAGGGCCGTACCCCTCCCAAGAGAGGAGGTATTCCCAGCGATGGCCTCTCCTCCAGGCATCTACAACATCTTGGACTTGGTAGATTGTGTCAGTCTCCTAGATGACCTGAGAAGGCTTGGGAGCTTTGCGTGAAGGCCAAGAAAGCACTAGAGGCTTAAATAATGAGACATTGAACAAATTATGTATTCCCAGTGTGGGTGGCAGACAAAGCTGGTAGGTCACTGGGCCAATACATCGAGTGACCGGGAAAGGCCTGGTGTACCTGGGAGCAAACCGCTGGGAGGGAAGCTTCAAATGAATATGGCGGGTGCTCAGCCATACTCTATCACCCTATTGAAATTCTGAGGCAGGTTTGCGAAGGGCGTCTGATGATTTCTTGGCACATGCGGCTGCTTGGCGCAGACGTTGGTTCGTGTGGGTCCAAAGGACCTGTAGGGCGTCCGCGGTTGCCTGAGCTGCTGGAGAAGGCACTGAGAGAGAAACTGGCAAAGGAGGCTGTGGCTGTCTGCCGTACACCAGAGCGAAAGGAGAGATTCCTGTGGCTGCTGCGATATGCGAATTATGAGAAAATTCGGCCCATGGGAGTAGTTGAGCTCAGTTGTCTTGCTGGTCGTTGGAGAAAGCACTTGAGAGAGCGGTTCATCTGCTTGGCTTGGCCATTGGCCTGAGGATGGTAAGCATTGGTCAGGCTGATGAAAATCCTAAATTTCCTACACAATCACCAGTAGCGGGTGACAAACTAATGTTGTGGAGCGCTAGGAGAGCGGTCCCACTTACCAAGAGATGTGTGTTCTTGGGCCACGGCTCGACCCCAGAGGAACTCCGTAGAGGTGCCGCAGTAGGCGAGGCATGCCCGAGCATGGGCTGGACAGAAGACTGGAGATACTGCCCCTCTTCCGGACCTGCGCGCTTCGGAAGACCAACAACACAATGATGGTCTTATGAACAATCCTCCGACCGTTCCAAGCCCTTTCGGACCTGCCGCAGGGTACGGCAAGAAGCGGGAGGCCAGGGCAGCGAGGACTGGAACATGGAGATTCAGACGAGACTCAGGGACGAGGTACTTGGATGCACAGATGTAGACTCAGGAACGAGGTTCTGGGATGCACAGACGTAGACTCAGGAACGAGGTTCTGGGATGCACAGACGTAGACTCAGGTACAGACGTAGACTCAGGAACGAGGTACTTGGCTTTCAGAAGACTCAGGAACGAGGTACTTGGCTTTCAGAAGATTCAGGAACGAGGTACTTGACTTTCAGAAGACTCAGGAACAAGGTACAAGGCTTGCATCATGAAGCGCCCTACTCAGCCCGCCCATGGGGCTGGTCGCGGACCATGACATGGCTTGCCGTGGGGTACCAAGCGTACAGAAGACTCAGGAACAAGGTACAAGGTTTGCATCATGAAGCGCCCTACTCAGCCCATCCGTGGGGCTGGTCGCGGACCATGACATGGCTTGCCGCGGGGTACCAAGTGTACAGAAGACTCAGGATCGAGGAACCAGGGGTTCAGGAGAGCAAGACAGGATCAGGAGAAGCAATATCAGAGCTGGGTCACGGACATCAGGAACAAACATCTGGACTGGAACACAGATACTGGATCAGGAGACAGACCTTAGGGCTGGAACACGGACATCTGGAACAGCAGGTGAACATCAGGACTAGAACATAGACAAGAAGACAAGACGAGGAACTCCAACGAAGAAAAGGAAACATAGGACCTTGAAGAAGTGCTGGAACAAGGACGACTCCTGAAGCGAAGGACAGCAGGATCCCAGGAGTGACCAACTCCTTGTGAAGGCAAAGCTGGAATGGACGCTGAGCCCTTTTGTAGGGCTGAAGAGGACAACGCCCAGGCAGGGGGTCAGCAGGGGGCCACATCTGGCTGGCCCTTGAAGAGGGCCCGCGCCTTAGAAAGCTGGATGAAGAGAAGCAGGAACGGTGGTGGCGTTCCCAGCCACGTGGAAGGCCCAAGGAGAAGCAGGCATGCAGCAGGAGCAGCCCTGGAGGAAGGTAGGCTGCTGGAGTGGCTCCGTGCCGGGGTCTTCGCCCGGCCTCCCTGCCGGGCGAAGACCCCGGCACGGCAAGGATGGCCTCCTTGCCTCTGGAGGACCCCTCGCGGGCAGGATCGCAACAACTAAGGCCCCCTGTCAGAGGCATTGTCTACGGGTAGCCCATGGAGGCAGAAGACATGGAAGAAGAACAGATGTGCGAGTTCAGGCGCTGAAGGCAAAGCGGGAAGTGGCACAAAATGAGCCATCTTGGAGAACCTATCCATGATCACCCAGATGACAGTGTTCCCTTTAGACACCAGAAGGTCCACCACGAAATCGGTGGACAAATGAGTCCAGGATTCTTCAGGAGCAGGCAGGGGTTCTAGTAGCCCCCACGGTCGACCCATGGGAGGCTATTGTTGGGCACACGTAGGACAGGAGTCTATGTATGTACATGTATTGGAGGACATGGTGGGCCATCAATAGTAGCACTGTAAGAGGGACAAAGTCCGAACGCATCCAGGATGGCCAGGTACTTTGGAATCATGTGCCCACTGTAGCACCTTTTCATGAAGCTTGCGGGGCACCACTGTTTTCCCCGCTGGTACGGTCAGGGTAGCGGACAGAGAAATATGAGCAGGATCTATTATGTAACGGGGCTCTTATAGAAACATAGAAATGACAGCAGAAGAAGACCGAATGGCCCATCCAGTCTGCCCAGCAAGCCTCACACATTTTTTCTCTCATACTTATCTGTTTCTCTTAGCTCTTTGTTCTATTCCCCTTCCACCCCCACCATTAATGTAGAGAGCAGTGATGGAGCTGCATCCAAGTGAAATATCTAGCTTGATTAGTTAGGGGTAGTAGGGGCAGTAACCGCCGCGATAAGCAAGCTACACCCATGCTTATTTGTTTTACCTAGACTATGTTGTACAGCCCTTGTTGGTTTTTTTTCTTCTCCCCTGCCGTTGAAGCAGGGAGCTATGCTGGACATGCGTGAAGTATCAGTTTTTTTCTCCCCTGCCGTTGAAGCAGAGAGCCATGCTGGATATGCATTGAAAGTGAAGTATCAGGCACATTTGGTTTGGGGTAGTAACTGCCGTAACAAGCCAGCTACTCCTCGCTTTGTGATTGCGAATCCTTTTTTTCTTCACCCCTGTCGTTGAAGCTATGCAGGATATGCGTGAAGCATCAGTTTTTTGTTTTTGTTTTTGTTTTTTTTTTTCCCCTGCTGTTGAAGCAGAGAGCTATGCTGGAAATGCGTGATGTATCAGTCTTTCTCCCATGCCGATGAAGCAGAGAACCATGCTGGATATGCATGGAAAGTGAAGTATCAGGCACATTTGGTTTGGGGTAGTAACCGCCGTAACAAGCCAGCTACTCCCCGCTTTTTGAGTGCGAACCCTTTTTCTTCTCCCTTGCCGTTGTAGCAGAGAGCTCTGCTGGATGTGTGAAGTATCAGTTATTCTTCTCCCCTGTCATTGAAGCAGAGAGCTATGCTGTATATGCATTGAAAGTGAAGTATCAGGCATATTTGGTTTGGGGTAGTAACCGCCGTAACAAGCCAGCTACTCCCCTCTTTGTGAGTGCAAATCCTTTTTTCCATTACCTCTTGCTGTTGAAGCTTAGAGCGATGTTGGAGTCACAGTAAGCATGTGTATGTTTATTTAATAAGGGTATTGTGTCAATAGCCATCATTCTGGCGAGTCACCCACTCTTCATTGGCGGCCTCTTGACTTTATGGATCCGCAGTGTTTATCCCACGCCCCTTTGAAGTCTTTCACAGTTCTGGTCTTCACAGTTCTGGTCTTCCCACTTCCAGGCATCCACCACCCTCTCCGTGAAGAAATACTTCCTGACATTGGTTCTGGGAGTCTTCAGGCTCGAAGGAATGATACAGGGCATCAGCCCGGAGGTTCTTCTCTGCAGGATGGTATCAAAGGTTGAAGTCAAATCGAGTGAAGAATAATGCCCAGCGGGCCTGGCGAGCATTTAAACGTTGGGCATGCTGGAGATGCTCAAGGTTCTTTTGGTCAGTGAAGATTGTGAATCGATGTTGAGCGCCCTCCAGCCAAGGGCTCCATTCTTCGAGAGTGAGCTTGATTGCGAGGAGTTCTCGGTCCCCGATGCTATAATTTTGCTCCATGGGGCAGAACCTGTGGGACTAGAAGGAGCAAGGATGTAGAACTCCTTTCGGGGAATGCTGACTCAGCACTGCTCCATCTCCAATGGCAGAGGAGTCCACTTCAAAAATGAAGGGGCAGTTCGAGTCTGGATGACATAAACAGGGCCCCAACAAGAAAACATCTTTTAGGGCTTGGAAGGTGGTAATTGCCTCTGGAGTCCAATTCCTCGTATCACTGCCTTTAGAGGTAAGGGCTGTAAGAGGTGAAGCAACCAGGGAATAATTAGCTATGAAATGGTGGGAATAGTTGGTAAAACCAAGGAACCGCTGGAGTGCTCGGAGGCCTGTGGGCGGGGGCCAGTCTTGGATGCTTTGTAGCTTACTGGGATCCATGAAGAAGCCATGTTGGGAAATGATGTAGCCCAGGAAGGGTAGGCTCTGCTTCTCAAACAAGCACTTGTCAAGCTTGGCAAACAGGTGGTTCTCCCACGGGCGCTGCAGCACTATGCGATCATCCGAACGATGGGTGGCGAGATCCTTTGAAAAGATAAGGATGTCATCTAGGTAGGCGACAACCTTCACATAAAGGAGGTCATGGAAAATTTCATTGATCATGCGTTGGAACACCACAGGGGCATTACAAAGGCCAACTGGCATCACAAGGTATTCGTAATGTCCATCCCTGGTATTAAACACTGTCTTCCAGACATCCTCGGGATGGATACGAACCAAGTTGTAGGCACCTCGCAAGTCCAGCTTGATAAAGATGGTCGCTCCTTGAAGGCGATCAAACAATTCATTGATCAAGGGCAGAGGATATTTATCCTTGTGGGTGTGGCATTCAAGCCACGATAGTCTATGGATGATCGTAGTGACCCATCCTTCTTGGTGACAAAGAAGAAGCCTGCACCAGCAGGCGAGGTGGAGGGATGGATAAAACCTTTAGCCAAGTTTTCATGGATGTAGTCCGACATAGCTCGGGTCTCTGGTACAGACAAGAGGGTAAGTTTTGTCCCTAGGGGGCATAGTACCCAGGAGAAGATTGATGGGGCAGTCGTACTCATGATGAGGTGTAAGGATATCAGCCTTCTGCTTCAAAAACACGTCCCCAAAATCAGCATATGGTGCGGGAAGGCCTGAAACAGTAACCGCTAGCAGGATCACTGAAGGCGGTTCTATTCTCCTGAGGCAAGTGCGATGACAGGCAGGGTTCCATTCGGCGAGTTGTAGGGTCTCTCAATCAAAGTGGGGTGAGTGGCGCTGAAGCCATGGCAATCCTAACACCACTGGATGGATGAATTTATCCAGGATGAGTAATTCTACCTCTTCTTCATGTAAAGTTCCAGTGAGGAGGTGGACAGGTATGGTGACTTGGGAAATTCTTCCCGGTAGCGGGTCGCCATGGATGTTGAGTATTGGTTTCTCGTCAGGACAGGTAGAGATGCCTAGGAGTTGGACCAAATCCTTCACCAGAAAATTCCCGCCGGCTCCTGAATCGACCAAAGCCAAGGTGGGGAAGGAACAGGAATTCCAGGTCAGGTAACTGGTAAAGTTAATTGGGGGGCTGTAGTAGTAGTGCCCAAGTTCAGGACCCCTACTGAACTTAGGCCAGAGAGTTTCCCAGACGGATGGGACAAGACGACAGGTGGTGTCCTGCAGTTCTGTAGTACAGGCACAGATCCAAATGCCTCCGGCTAATGCGCTCCTTGGGGATTAGGCGTCCACGCCCCAGCCCCTTCTGCCTTAGTGGACAGCGGGACTCTGCTGGATGCGGGACTTCGCCACAGGTAGAGAGCAGGAAGGTTCGGCAGCGGGGCGCCAGGATACCCGGACTTCCCGGTGGTGCTCCTGGAGGCAATGATCTATGTGACATGCAAGGTCGATGAGGTCCTCAATAGAGGAGGGTAATTCGCGGGCTGCAAGTTTATTTTTGAGCTGAGGTGACAGGCCATCTAGGTAAATGGCTCGGAGGCAGTCCTCCTGCCAGCCCTACTCCATAGTGAGAGTCCGGAATTCAATGGTGTACTCATTAAGTGCTCGGTGACCTTGCCACAAATGTAGAAGATTCGAACTAGCCATAGCCTGCCTCCCTGGATCATCAAAGGTCCGACGAAAGGTAGTCACAAAGCATGATAGTTCCTGGAGAAGAGAGTCCGCACACTCCCACAAGGGAGATGCCCATGCTAACGCCTTGCTCTCTAGGCATGAAAAAATAAAGGGTTACCTTCATGTGGTCATCTTGGAAAATGGAAGGCTGTAGAGCAAACTGCATGTAGCATTGATTGATGAAGCCTCTGCAGAGTTTCAGGTCCCCATTGAAATGAGGTGGAGCAGGCAAGGCAAGCAGAGCTCTGGCTGGAGTAGCCGGTGCCTGAGAACTGAGTGGTGCAATCGTAGAAGCTGCAGAGCCAGCACGAGAGTCCACACGGGTGTTGAGGCATTCAATGGAGGTATCCAACGCCTCCAAGAACCACTGCTGTTCCTGGAACTTTAGGACCAGAACCCGGAATGGCCTGCAGAGCGGATGGCTCCACCGAGTCGATGGCCTTGGCAATCTGTTGTGGAGGTGGACCCATGGCCCAAGATGGAGTTGACGCTACCCGTGGGGAAACCCCATGGGTCCCCACCATCAGGAGGCGGAGTGGACCGGGGAGGCCGTCTGGAGCTTCGCCAATACCAGCCCTCGTTCCCCACAGGTTGAGCCCTTGGGTACCGGAGCTGGCTGGTCTTAGGCAGGCCTCTGTGTGGTTGATCACGAGGAAGGTGTTCAGAACAGGGAGCCAGGAAGCAGCTGAGACATAGGGTCCAAAGGAGCTGAGTTCAAGACAAGGCCTGGATCCAAAAGCCCGGACAGGCTGAGGCAGGCTAGAGAACAGGAACAAGTTAAGTCCGGGCTTATAGTAGGCAGAAGCCTAAAAAAGGCCAAGTCCATGTAATCTGCAGGAGGCAGAGTCAGGTCCAAGCTGGAGTCAGGACAGGCGGCTGGAGACAAAGTCAGGTGCTGACTGAAGTTAGGCCAGGTGGCTAGAGATGAAGACAGGTGCAGACTGAAGTCAGGGCAGGCGGCTGGAGGCAAGGTCAAGGTACGAGCACAGGTCAGAGCTGGGAATCCATCCAAAGCATGGTCAAGAGTGAGCAAGGATCAAAGCCAGGAATCCGTCCAAAAGCGTAGTCAGGAGTAGCGAGGGTCAAGCCAGGAATCCGTCCAAAAGCATAGTCAGGAGAAGCAAGGGTCAAGCCAGGAATCCATCCAAAAGCATAGTCAGGAATAGCAAGGGTCAAGCCAGGAATCTGTCCAAGGTAATCAGGAACTGGTAACAGGTACTGGAACTCAGGAACTGGAAACAGGAGCTCAGGACTGGAACAAACGAGCACAGGAACAGGAACGAAGGAGTAGCAACTAAGCACACGAGAAACGTGGAGACCTCTTGACTTGGCAAAGACCAAGTTACGGGGCCTGCCTTAAATAGCAGGGCCTGGCGATGCCATCATCCAGGGCCACAGGATGATGACATCCTCCCCTCAACCTCCTCCCACATCACCCCCTCCGTCGTTCCTCTCCCTATCACTCACCGCTTATATCCTGTCATCTTGTTGATAGTTAAAAAACTTCTTTCCTCTAATCTCTACTCTTTCCCCTACTCTCTTCTCTCCTTAAGAGTTAATTATTTATTCACCTGTCTTGAGTTGACTTAGTTTTCTTACTGTTTGCTTGACATTAAACTATTGTAAAGCTTGTTGCTATGTTACGTTACAATGTGAACCGGGGTGATGTTTTTAACGTGCCCCGGTATATAAAAAATCTTTAAATAAATAAATAAGATTTCCCACCGCGGCCCCTTTAAAGTTGAAAGAGGGGCGCGCACTCGCGCCTAAGCCAAATGGCTGGGATTACAAGGTGGCGGCATTTCACCTACGCACAAGTGAGGAGACCCGACTGGGACCAGAGGAGGCCGCGGAGGAAGCTGGGGACGTGGTAGGAGTGTGGGCGAGTAAAAACTTGTTAAAACCCTGTTTAAAACCCCTTAACCTTGTAACCTTCATATTTTTGTAAACCATTATGATGGCTTTATGATAACTAATCCGAATGACTGTATATAAAACTCGATAAGTAAAAAAATAAATAAACAAATAAACAAACAAATAAATAAATAAATAAATAAATAGAGAGGAAGGGCCAGATCCGGGATCCGGGCACCAGGGGTGAGTAGAGCCGGTCGCGGGCCTGCCGCAGCCAGGACACGTAACAGTAATATTTGCAGTATTGCCTTTTCATAGATAGGATTGTTACTGTTTGAGTCTGGCAGTCAAGGTGTTATGGCATGGCAGGCTTCCTATAGGTCCATTTTTTGCAGGATTTTGAATTGTACAATGTTCCTGGTAGTGGAGGGAGATTCTGTTGCTATTAATGAGGTGACACTATTTGATTATTATATTTTATGTTGAATATTAAGGGGAAGTACCCTTGTTCTCCTCTGCACCCTTTGTTGGGGGAATTTCTATGAATGCAAGGTATTGTAGAACTTGAAATGCAGGTTTTATATTGGGATTTTGTCCCATGTAGAATAATTATTATTTTTTAATGCCCTTGAATAATTTTGGTGGTAGTTTTCTTAGATGATTGAAACTGGCCATGGGTTTCTTTATTACTTAGAAGGTTCTTCAGTCTAGAAATGCCACCGACATACATGCCCAGCACTTTATGACAATCGTGCTAAAGGTTTGTAGCTATGCCTCTTGCTTTAGGGGTGGGAGTGTCTTATATCTGCATGTATGGAATTTGGTAACAGGCAGGTGTGGAGAAAGCCATTGGACCCCCATCAAGATCGAACTAACAGGGTGGTTTCCCTGTCAAAGATGATTTTCTTTATAAAAAAGCAAGCAAATAAATAAATAAATATTAAAAAATACCATGGGGGACGGTTGGGAGGCATATGTGCACCAAAGCTCTCTCTGCATCTTCCTTTTAATGATGTGGGTCTGTCTCAAACATCCCTCCTTCCCCACCAGTCTCTCACTCTCTGTCTTTGCTTCATGGTCCATCCCAACCAGTCCCCCTCTCTCCCTCTACAGTCCATCCTGCAAGTCTCTCTCTCCCTCCACACCAATCTCTTTCTCTCCTCCCCCTACACCAGTCCATCTCCATCAGTCTCTCTCCCTCTCTACTAGTTCATCCCCCCACCAATCTCTCTTCCTCCACCAGTCCATTTCCACCAAGTTTGTCTCTCTCTCTCAGTACATTTCTACTAATCTTTCTCTTTCTACCAGCCTATCTCCCTCTACTAGTCCATCCCCACCAGTCAGTCTCTTTTGCCCACCACCAGTCCATCCTGGTCAGTCTGTCTCTCTTCCTCTACCAGTCCATCTCCACTAGTCTGTCCCTCACTCTCTCCACTAGTCCATCTCTACCTGTATGTCTCTCTCTCCCTCACCCCGCCAATCTCTCTCTCTCCTTCCCCCAATCCATTCCCCCCAGTTGCTCCAGATCCAGCTGTCTGGTTGATGGTAGTTTCACTACATAAGTAATTGAATATAAATACATTCTTGCACATTTACTGCTGTGCTTTGCAATTATGTATATTTCATTTATATCAGTAAGAATTATTTAATAACTTGTATATATTATAATGAGCCTGGTGTGCATATAATTATTTCTTTGTTATTGCACTAATCACTTTTCTATATATGGCACATAACTGCAGGTAAAAATCAAAGGGAAGCATGTGGAGGTCTATGAAAATTTTGAAAAGGGGTCCATGGATATAAAATAACTAGCCTTCTACTACTTGCTACTTTATACCTTCAAATTTTTATTTGGTTAATTGTGCTTTACACCATGTATCTTTATTTATATGTATTTACTACAATGGGGGTTGGGGGGGTGGGGGAGAATGTTGTTGGCTGTACCTGACTGATTGGTGTGCTCATTGTTTTGCTAGCTTGTTACTGATTGTCAGTCAATAAAATTTCAATAATAAAAAAAGGAAAAGGGGTCCACACTCCCAAAAAGGTGGGAACTCCTGCACTATATTAACTGGCTCACCTTTATCCACTTTTATTCATGCCTTCAAAAAAATGTAGCAAATTGCTAAGGTAAGACTTCCCTTGGTTAAATCCATGTTGGCTTTGTCCCATTAAACTATCTATCTATATGTGCAATAATTTTGTTCTTTATAACAGTTTTAACCATTTTTCCCATCATTAATGTCAGGTTCATTGGTCAGTAGTTTTTTGGCTCACTCCCTAGAACTCTTTTAAAAAACCAGCATTAGAGTGGCCACTTTCCAATCTTCAGTACCATAGCTGATTTTAATGATTAACAGATTATTAATACTTGAAATAAATACTCCCACTCCACACAATCAAATGCTTTTTTTCAGTGTCAAAACTGATCAGAAGTGAGGAGACACATATTATCTTGCAATGTCCCATGAATGCAGTTATTGCTTTCAAGGTGACTATTAGGTAACACTGCCTGAGAAAACCAGCCTGATTCACAGATTTTAGTGATGGCAAAATCTAGACAGGCCTATCTGCCATTATTTTAGTGACTAATTTTATATCAAACTCTATTACAGAAATAGGTCTGTATGTTTCTGGGAGAGTTGGATCTCGCTCTGCTTTAGATATGACTGTTATAAGTGCCCTACTTGTCTTATAAGGAAAACCGGCATGTTGCATTACTTCCAAATACATACTCACAAGGGATTACAAGTTTTGTCTATCAAAATTTTATATAATTCTACATTATACCCATCTGGGTCAGGGGATTTGAATAATTTTGCCTGGCCAATATCGGTAGCAATTTCTTTTTCAGTCAGTGAAACATTTAGTCTACCCAATTGTACCCCATTCAATTTAGGAAGATCCAGTTTATTCAAAAAGATTTCCCAATTACTTCTTCTTCTTAGATATACAAATTTTTAAAAATAAAAACCTGCAAAGATCTTAGCTATACACCCTGACTCTCATTAATCATATTCCCTTTTTTATCTCTTAAGGGGATTTGTATCAGAAGAACTGATGCAAATCACTGTGAAAACTGGAAGATGTAATAAGGCAGATTGACAAACTAAAGAGTAGCAAATTGCTTGGACTAGATAGTATACACCCCAGAGTTCTGAAAGAACTAAAAAAATGAAATTGCAGATTGGTTACTGGTAATTTGTGTTGTGTTGCAGTCGGAACGGCCTCTGAAGGCCTTGCATTCTGCTACATAACGGATGTTTTAGTGTGCCCTTGGGCCTCAACCCGACCCCAGACGGATCCAGGACCGAGCCGAGGGTTGGAGACATGTCCCAGGATGGCAGAACATGGTCTTACCCTCTGCCAGGCCTGCAAGCTCCCAGCGCCAACAACAAGATGATGTTGGTAGGTGAACGGTCCTCCGACCGTTCTGAGCCCTTTCGGACCTGCCGCTTAGATCGGCATGGAGCAGCAGGCCGGCCTGAGGATGAGGGCAGACGGAGACCTTGACATGAAGACATGACACCAAGGTTGATGCGATGGCATCACAGATGAGGGTTAAAGTGAAGTCATCACAGGCAAGGGTTGATGCGAAGACATGACACCAAGGCTGTTGAAGACATGACACCAAGGCTGATGCAATGGCATCAGAGACGAGACGAGGAACTTGACAACGTCCAGACGAGACGAGAAGCTGGGCAGGTAGACAATTGGCACTGTCTCTCAGGGCGCCCTACTCAGCTCACCTTCACGGGCAGACCCAATGGGCTGGTCACGGACCACCCTGTCCCACTGCACACCCTACACAGCCCAAGGAGGCTGGTCACAGACCACGCGGAGAGAAAGACAAGCGCAGGAAAGGATCCAGTCGAGGTGGGACTCTGACGAAGCCGATGTCATCCAAAGCACCACAAAGCCTGGCAGGACAAGATGGCTCAGGAGCACAGGACACCAGTCCACTGCCGGCATCTCCCATGATGGCCACCCGTTACCCGGAGATCCACGGCCGGCAGAACAGAAGGCTCCGGAGTAAAAACGAACACCAAGGAAGGCTAGAACACCAGGAAGCGAGACATCAGGAGATGAGACACCAGGACACCTGGAAGGGGACCTCAGGCAATGAAGACATGGCATGGCATGACAAGACGACAAGACAAGACGAGGAGCTCCATGAAGAAGACAGAAGACCTGATGGAGCTCTGGCAGGCAAGAGCCTCCAGGACTGAAGTCACTCCGATGCAAGGTGAAGAGCAATTGCAAGACCAGACCTTTTATAGGACTGCAACAGGAAACAGTCACTAGGTGGGGCCCAGGGCATATCCGGCCGTGGGCCCTTTAAATATAGAAGAGAGGCGCGGCCGCGCGCCTAGGAGCAGGAAGCTGGAACTGTGCAGGACCGTGGACAGCAGTCCTGCACAGACGTAACGACGTAGCATCAGGGCTGGGCCTGAAGGCAGGCCCCAATGACAGCAGCGGCTCCAGCCGCTGCAGGAGGCCCCGGGGGCCACTCCAGCCGCCAATCCAGGCCGGGGCTTGCGGCCTCCAGCCGCGAAGAAGAGGACGGCGGCGGCAGCTCCATGCCGCCTGAAGGTCAGAAGTCCGCAGCTCCGGCCGCTGTTAAGAGCAGACAGAACGGGCAGCCTCCAGGCCGCAAAAGGGAACACAGTCCGCGGCTCCAGCCACGTGGGGAGGCCCAACCTCGGCGGCATCCGGCCGCATCGGGCAGCAGCAGAAGCGAGGTGAATGGAGCCTGCTCGTGGGGGAACCCACGGGCAGTGTTCATAACAATTTGTAGTCTATTGTTGGGAATCGTCTGTCGTTCCTAAAGATTGGAGGGTGGCCCATGTAATCCCAATCTTTAAAATGGGTTCCAGGGATGTTCCAGGAAACTACACACCAGTACATCTAACTTCAGTGTTGGGAAAAATCATAGAACATATAAATAGACATGATTAAATGGGACACAACCAGCATGGATTTACACAAGGGAAATTTTGCCTCACCAATCTGTTACATTTTTTGAAGGGGTTAACAAACATATGGATAATGGTGAGCTGGTGGATGTAGTATATTTGGATTTTCAGAAGGTATTTGACAAAGTGCCCCATGACAGACTCCTGAGGAAAAAAAAAGTCATGGAATAGGAAGTAATGTCCTATTGTTAAAAGATAGGAAACTGAGAGTGATAAATGGTCAGTTTTCTCAGTGGAGAAAGGTAAACAGCAGAGTGCCTCAGGGATCTGTACTGGGACTGGTGTTATGACCTGGAAAGGGGAATATCATGTGAACTGATCAAATTTGCAGATGACACAAAATTATTCTGAATTATTAAATCACAAGACGATTAAGAGAAATTACAGGAAGACCTTGCAAAACTGAAAGACTGGGCATTTAAATGGCAGATGAAATTTAATGTGGGCAAGTTCAAAGTGATGCTCATGGAGAACAGTAACCCATACTGTAGTTACACAATGTTAGGTTCCACATTAGGAGTTACTGCCCAGGAAAAGGACAATACTTTGAAATTCTCGGTTCAGTGTATGGCAATGGTCAAAAAAGAAAACAGAATGTTAGGAATTATAAAGAAAGGAATGGAGAATAAAGCAGAGAATGTCATACTGCCTCTGATCGCTCCATGGTGAGGCTACACCTAGAGTACTGTGTGCATTGGAAAATGTACAGAGAAGGGTGACTAAAATGATAAAGTGGATGGAACGGCTCCTATAAGGAAAGGATAAAGAGGTTAGGGCTGTTCACTTTGGAGAAGAGAGCTGAGGGGGGGGGGGGGGGGTGGATATGTTAGAGGTCTATAAAATCATGAGTAGAATAGAACTGGTAAATGCAAATCAGTTATTTATTCTTTCTAAAAATACAAAGATTAGAGGATACTCCATGAAGTTAATAGCACATTCAAAACAAATCAGAGAAAATTCTTTTTCACACAATGCAGAATTAAACTCTGGAATTCATTATGGGATGATGTGATTAAGGCAGTTAGAGTAGCTGGGTTTAGAAAAGATATAGACAAGTTTCTGGAGAAGTCAATAAACTGTTATTAATCAAATAGACTTAAGAAACAGTCACTACATATCACTGTGCAATAGCAACATGAGATCTATTTACTGTTTGGGATCTTGCCAGTACATGTGACCTGGATTGGAAATAGGATCCTGGCTTGTTGGACCCACAGTCTGATCCAGTATGGCAAATTTTTAAGTTCTTAATGCTATCATATATTAGCTTTCCTGAACTATTTCCAAATTGAAATAACTAAACTTATAATGAAAGATACTTTTCTTTTTTTAGCTCATTTATGGATTAAATTATTTAAGGCTATGTATGCTGAAAGAAGCCGTGCTCTCACTGCAGCACAGCTTTTTTTTAACTTTACCAACTGCTTCTTTAAATGAAAAATTCTACTTTCACATTTACTGTAAAGACTTTCATATTTATACTTGAAACACGATTATTTTCTTTTGCCATGGCCAGACTGGTCTATTTGAGGATGCTCCAGAGCAGGAGTCAGGAGCAGGCAGATCAGGCGTTCAGTCTTCTGCAGGGGTCAGGACAGGCAGGACCAGCATAGAATTTCTGCCTGAATAGCCACCTTCCCTTTGGGTTGAGCCCTCCGGTGCTGCTGCCTGGCTGTTCTTCTGGAGGGTGGTACACAGGGTCAGGAACAGGGTATTCACAGGAATAGGGAGTGTATCAGCAAGATACAAGGTAGGCTATGGTCAAGGTTGGCAGAACCAAGGCAGACAGGAACAGGGTAGAACACCCAGGCAGGAATATATGCAAACAGGATAGCCCACCGGTAGGCCTGGACAAGATATAGGAAGCCCACAGGGAACAACAGGGCCACCGGAAGATGCATATGGAACAACAGAGCTACCAGGAGACCCACAGGGAGAAGAAAGGTCACTGAGCAGCCCACAGAGAACAGAAGGGTCACTGGAGGGCCTAGACAGGATAGAAAAGGACAAGACAGATAATACTGACAGATAAGATAGGCCTGAACAAG
The DNA here is from genome assembly GCF_901001135.1 of Rhinatrema bivittatum. NCBI lineage: Eukaryota > Metazoa > Chordata > Amphibia > Gymnophiona > Rhinatrematidae > Rhinatrema > Rhinatrema bivittatum. Next base: position 291,264,606 of record NC_042618.1, read on the forward strand.
GCAAGGTAAACAGGCAAGAAGGCCTAAACAGGGTAGGAGCTATACACAGGAAGACCTTGTGAGGCTGGAAAATTGGGCATCAAAATGGCAGATGAAATTTAATGTGGACAAGTGCAAGGTGATGCATATAGGGAAAAATAGCCCATGCTATAGTTACACAATGTTAGGTTCCATATTAGGTGCTACTACCCAAGATAGAGATCTAGGCGTCATAGTGGATAACACATTGAAATCGTCAGTTCAGTGTGCTGCAGCAGTCAAAAAAGCAAACAGAATGTTGGGAATTATTAGAAAGGGAATGGTGAATAAAACAGAAGATGTCATAATGCCTCTGTATCGCTCCATGGTGAGACCACACCTTGAATACTGTGTACAATTCTGGTCGCTACATCTCAAAAAAGATATAATTGCTATCGAGAAGGTACAGAGAAGGGCGACCAAAATGATAAAGGGAATGGAACAGTTCCCCTATGAGGAAAGACTAAAGAGGTTAGGACTTTTCAGCTTGGAGAAGAGACGGCTGAGGGGGGATATGATAGAGGTGTTTAAAATCATGAGAGGTCTAGAACGGGTAGATGTGAATCAGTTTTTTACTCTTTCAGATAATAGAAAGACTAGGGGGCACTCCATGAAGTTAGCATGTGGCACATTTAAAACTAATCGGAGAAAGTTCTTTTTCACTCAACGCACAATTAAACTCTGGAATTTGTTGCCAGAAGATGTGGTTAGTGCAGTTAGTATAACTGTGTTTATAATAACCACCGCTATTACTAGCAATGGTAACATGGAATAGACTTAGTTTTTGGGTTCTTGCCAGGTTCTTATGGCCTGGATTGGCCACTGTTGGAAACAGGATGCTGGGCTTGATGGACCCTTGGTCTGATCCAGTATGGCATGTTCTTATGTTCTAAGGGCAAGGTTAAGCAGACAAAGATCCAAGAACAAAAAACAGGGACAAAGTTATAGAGGCAAGAACAATTGGCCAAAGGCAGAGCGGAGATTCCATGCTGAGGTGGGGAGTATACCGTGAGGGAGGTTCTTATACAGTAGGGTTGGCCTTGCTGTGACATGAAAGCTTCAAAGCAGTGGCTAAAGTGGGTCTGACTATAGCCCAGTGAGAACGTCTGCTGGTGGGGGGACTGTCTAGCAGCCAGATTCATGACATCTTCCTTAAAACCACCTTTGCTTTCTCCCAAAAGAGGGCTGGCATTGATATGTGCTCTCAGTTGGACATTGAGCCTCTCTGTCCAAATAAATGGGGAATCACCATTGAATAGACTGTAAACTTCTATTACCTACTCAAGATTCAACCATATATGGGCATGATCAGATACTATAATATTCCCAATATTTGACTCAGTGTTTTTCATGATTATGAGTGTTGTATTATAAGCTGCTCAATAATGCAGTATATATATATAAATGAAATAAATAAACCAGTGACCTTAAAAAATGCATGCCTAGACATCAGAAATATCACTAAGCAGAAAATAAATATTTTAAATGAAAATAAATAAATCAATTGTCAAAAATATCTGCTGTATTCTTGATACTGTATATATGCAAAATACTTCTCTAGTGGATGCAATATTCTCTACACATCCAATAATCCCAGATGTTTGCATAAATATTTACCTTTTCATTCCTTTAATGGTGCAGTCTATCTAATCAGAGATCATAAACTATATTCATAACCACACCCACCACCACAGATCATAAGCTATTAAGCTTTTCACCAAACCAGTGAATTATGAGCATGTATAATTATATTTGGGGCATACATGTTGCTCAAAATCAATGACTAACCAAAAAATTCTGCCTCCAAAACCAGAAATCTCTCACTGGGGGTTTTTATTTCTCTTTTAACTTTAAGTGGAATAGATTTAGGAAATAAATTGCCACTCCAGCCTTCTTTTCCGTTGATGAGGCATACTACAATTCACCCACCATCCATCTTTTCAATTTCTTATCATCAAGATGTGTTTTTTGCAGCATGACAATATCTGTCTTTTGTTTTTCTAGAACTTTTAACACCTTTTAATTACAGAATTTATTACGCCCACATTCCAAGAGGTTATTTTTACCTCTCTGTTACTCATAGGGAACCTAACTTTCAAACCTGTCCGTGCTACAGCATTTGCATGCATAAGTGGACATGCAAAGATTAATGCTAATATTTTATAGACTGTGCAGTGAGCGTTGTATAGTTTTTAAAATAGTATGTATCTTTGCTCCAAAAATATATGGATATATTTCACTATGCACCAATAATTCCAATGCAAGAAAATGCTTACTTTCTCTACCCATTTTATAAACATAAGCACATATATTTTAGGCATGTAAAAAAGTATAATGTACACATAATAACTATGATTTATATGCAGAGGCAGGTATTTTTTAAAAGTTTTCATGTATACCATTTTGAAAATACTTGCTTGCATACTTGGAATCATAAGTTTGCTGATAACTCCACCAGTTCGCCAAGTCCTTCTCCAGTACACCTCTAGTACATCACCCTGAACCCCCACCAGTCTGTCCAAAAACTGCATACAAGTCAGAATTCACCTGTGTGAGTCAATAAAATACCAATCACCATGCACATTACTCAATCCTACCCCAGAATGCCCCTAGATTGTCCCTTTTTTCCTGTTGTAAAACTGAAAATACACATGTACTCTCAAAATTTATAAAATAGCATATATGAACATATGCTACTTACATGTATATATTAATTTTTAAGGTTTATTTTTATAAAGGAAACCATTAAAATCCCAACCAGAACACCAAGTAGGATTACCCAGCCTTATGCACCCAAGTTATCATTAACATCCTTAGTTTAATTATAATTGTCTCATGAACTCCGGGATAGACCCCCAACCAATATCTCTTCTTCTTTAACCATCCATATTTCCTCCCATCTTTAATCCTAATCCCTATATCCAAACCCCGCCTTCCCTCTCCATTTCTTCCAAAATGTCAAGGTTGAAACCAAGAATGAAATCACCTGCAACTCAGAGTGCCATCCCTGCATATCACCACCTAGTAATTATTCAAACCTGAGAAACCAGCCCTTAGGCAGAGAAGCTTCCTGTAGACAGGTCACCAACAAGTACAACGCCAAAAGACTCAACTAGGGTCCAACCCACCATGCCAACCCCATTACCCTTCAAGAAAACTCCCACAGACTGAGTCAATCAAAAACAAAAAATGAACAGAAACAAGGAAGTCAAGTTAAAATGTCATTAAACATGGATGCGATTTTCTCAAAGCATCCAAAGGGAGATGTAGCAAGAAAAAGAAAACACATCACAGCTATACATGCATTGGTACAGTGGCTAGGCACAGTACTTTCCAAACTCACAAGAAGAGGATATTAAAAGATAGCATTGCAAAAAAACAAAGTCCCCATCAGGAAGTGGTCATAAAAATCTTCCTTTACAGTTCCAAGACTGAGATAATTTGCTTATACCTGGAGTTAGACTCCTGAACATCAGTCAACCCCTGTTTCTTCCTGGGTCACAACACCACCATTACCTCTTGCACCATTCCCCAGTTTGTTGGTTCTGAGACCTGCTGCTCCATGAAGTAGTTATTTATGACATCTAAACATTTCACCTCCCTTGCACATCCTGATGAATCGAAATTGGAGGTAACCGAAATCTTGCATTATTATTAGAGATGTAAATGCAAAAAAAATATTAGTTTTGTGTCATTATGTTGTTTGGTTCCCAGTTTTCCTGTTTTGTTCATTTTTTTTTCACAGTTTATGTCAAAGATCTTCTCTAGCAAGGACTGGACCAAATGAAACAGGAGCGCTGCACTGGCTTTGGCGTCTGCCCTACTGCCCTCCTTCCATCCATTTCACCAAGTCTGCCTCCTTCTGACTCTGCAGTGTACCAGGAATGGAAGCTGGAGGAGGCTGTCCTGGCACAGAAACCATCTTAGCCTGCTGCTTCTTGCCCTCTAACCCTCCATGTCTGACAGGTTTCACTATTTTCTCCCTCTGAATTATATTTCACTTAATCTTGGCTGGGGAGCTACTAGTATGGGTACTTCCATTGCTGCCACTGCCTACTGCCACACAGATTTGCTTCCAGCAGGTTTCTCTCCTGTGCCTTTCTCATGTCTACTGCCTCTTAATAGAAACATAAAAGCACAGAAATATGATAGCAGAAAAAGACTACATGGCATATCTAGACTGGCCATCCACACCAACTGTTCAATTCTACAATCTCTACCACACTGAACTCAGTGTTGTTGAAGTTGTGGAATATACATTTTTCTAAATAAATAAATAAATAAATATCACTTCCATGCTTTCTTGAAGTCAGATATTGTCCTTGTCTCCACTACTCCACTAGTAGGCTGTCCCATGCATCCACTACCTTCTGTGTAAAGAAATATATCCTTAGATTACTCCTGAGGCTATCCCCACTCATCCTCATTTCATGACCCCTCATTCCAGAGCCTCTTTTCCACCTCCTGTGTATTGAAATCTTGGAGGTGGTTAAATGTTTCTATCATATCTCCCATATCCCATCTTTCCTCAAAGGTATATATGATTAGATCTTTAAGTCTAGGACTGCCACCTCAACCCCAATTCTGTTTTCAAAACACTTGAGTTTTATTGTTTTTCCAATAACCAAACATGCAATAGAAACAATAATAAATACAAAATCATTATATTTTTTAAAATGTATTGAAACTTATAGCCTGCAGCAGTCAAAAAAGCAAACACAATGTTGGGAATTATTAGAAAGGGAATGGTGAATAAAACAGAAGATGTCATAATGCCTCTGTATCGCTTCATGGTGAGACCACACCTTGAATACTGTGTACAATTCTGGTCGCCACATCTCAAAAAAGATATAATTGCTATCGAGAAGGTACAGAGAAGGGCGACCAAAATGATAAAGGGAATGGAACAGCTCCCCTATGAGGAAAGACTAAAGAGGTTAGGACTTTTCAGCTTGGAGAAGAGACGGCTGAGGGGGGATATGATAGAGGTGTTTAAAATCATGAGAGGTCTAGAACGGGTAGATGTGAATCAGTTTTTTACTCTTTCGGATAATAGAAAGACTAGGGGGCACTCCATGAAGTTAGCATGTGGCACATTTAAAACTAATCGTAGAAAGTTCTTTTTCACTCAATGCACAATTAAACTCTGGAATTTGTTGCCAGAAGATGTGGTTAGTGCAGTTAGTATAGCTCTGTTTAAAAAGGATTGGATAAGTTCTTGGAGGAGAAGTCCATTACCTGCTATTAAGTTTACTTAGATAATAACCACCGCTATTACTAGCAACGGTAACATGGAATAGACTTAGTTTTTGGGTACTTGCCAGGTTCTTATGGCCTGGATTGGCCACTGTTGGAAACAGGATGCTGGGCTTGATGGACCCTTGGTCTGACCCAGTATGGCATGTTCTTATGTTCTTACATAAATATTTGAAATAAACAATTTTATATTTGATTTCTAACAGAACTGTTGTAGTTGGTGATTGTTCTGCTCTTTTCTAGGCCATCCTTTATTTTTTTACTTGTGATGATTCTCAGCTTCATGCTGTTTTTGTACAAAAAGTTGTCTGCTAGAAAAATGACACCTTCCTAGCCTTAAAGGCAGCAAAATCATGTACAAGTTCTGAAATATCCTACCTCTGAGTTAGTTCATGTTAGAAAGAAATCATTGCTAGTCCAATCAAGCATGATTATATCATTATAGATCTTAAATATTTTTTAATTCGTGAGTTTTGAAAAACTACGTTCATCACTTGTTACTGTAATAGGTAGACTCAACAAAATTATCAAATCAATCGCAATATTTAGTGCAAAGTCTTTTTCAGTAATGTATTTTAAGACTTCTAAGACAGAATTATTGTTTGTGTCAGCACTAGTATCTCATCTTTCATGTGCAGTACATCAGTGTCTTTAGATGTTGAACTTTCATCAGTGAGAATTTGTTGAAGGTTTTTGCAGTATTCCAACAGAATGCTAGAGTGCAGGAAAATATCAGCCTGAGGGATTCTTTTTCAAAACCAGCCCATGAGGTATCTGCCTGACTCTCACACACACTTTCCCTGTAGTGATTATTTCCACAGCTCCTAACACTAAGCCAAACTGATCTTTGATAGGTACATCATGTCACCAAGAGCCTGGCAAAATTGGGTCAAAAAATCTCCAACATAAATTTCACATTTCTCCTAAATAACGAACTAGTACATTGCAACCTGACCAGGAGTGAGCAAACAGAGCTGCAGTCACCATTCCACCCATGCAATCGGTTGGGCCCCCCACAAGTTTGATTACATTTCTCATAGATATATAGCTATATCTATATCTATCTATCTCTATATCTGTATCTACAAATATATATATAATATATCCTAGGTTCCTGCTCTGAGGTAAAGTCTCTTGCTGATCAATCAGCTCTTGAACTATTTGCCAGCTGAGACATCCAGACTGATAGCCACGGTCAGAGACATATACACATAGTCTCTCAGATACAAACATTGACCTTGTTTGTATCTGAGAGATTTCAGACATGCACATTCCACTGTGGTGCTGCTGCTCATGTGCTCAAACAGTGAGTGCCCATGCTCTAGTACTGCCATGACATGTAAAGTTTTTGCTTGCTGACGGCTCTTCCCCAGCCTGCAGCAGTCCTCTCCCTTTTCCATTCCTATCCTTCTTGGTATCCCCACTCTCCAGGAAGCTCATGATTCCACAGCCAGTTATCCCTTCTTAGAGCTCAGCCCAGCCACCTCAGACAGAAGTCTCCCTAACACTGCACAGGCACTTCCTCCTGGTTCATCTACTCCCTGTCTGTGAATGCAGTTTGCCTCTCCTTCTCCATGCCCCATCACCACTACTCCAGGGCATTCCCATTGACTGTGTGTTTTTTTTGTTCCCCAGGCTCTGTTCTGCATACCTCCTATTGCTGTTCCTCCAGGTCTTTAAAAAAAGAAACATTAAGCCCTGGCCAAGATTGTGATCTAGATGGAATCCTGCTTTCCCACATCATGCCAGTGCAGCCAGGGCTGATGCAAAGATATTAAGGGCCGGATTTTCAAAGGATTTATGTGTGTAGTGGGGGTTACGCGCACCGGGCCGTGTGTCCTGGGGCTTTACTAAAGAGGCGGTCAGAGGATCGCGTGCCGGAAGGCTGCCGGCGTACGCAACTTGCGCCTGCCCAGAGGCAGGCGCAAAAGAAAAGACAAAGGGTGGGTGGGGGGGGGGGGGGAAGGTTAGGGGAAGGGGTAGGAAGGTCAGGTTAGGGGGAAGGGAAATTCCATCTCAGGCCGCTCTGATTTTGGAGCGACCTGGGAGGGAACGGGGGAAGGCAGCACGGCTCGGCGCACACAAGGTGCACAATTGTGCACCCCTTGCGCACCGACCCCTGATTTTATAACATGAGCGCACATACATGTGTGTACGCCGGGTAGCACGCGCACATGTATGCCCGTGTGCACCTTTTAAAATCTACCCCTAAGTGTCCTAAGTGAACCTTACAGTCTGTCACCCCCAACCTCCCCCATCTCTTTCAGACACACAATTAAAAAATTATGAATATATAATAGATTTTATATGAAAAAGGCCATTCAAAGTACAGTTTTTTTCAGTAAAAATATCACAACATGTATATTATATTTATGTGCACTGCTGTGGTACAAACCAGAAAACCCTAGAAAGAAAGGACACTTTGAACCCATTTCACATTAGGTGAATTATTATGCATTTTGGGTGTGGGCTAGATCCTCAGCAAGCCATGAGTAAACTGAATTACAATTACAATATACTAAACCTCCCATACCAAAACCACACTAACTGCCAGCACTTAGACAGTGACAATCCTACCTATGAAAAGGCAACACTGCAAATATTACACCAGGCCCTAAAACACCAATATCAGAACTGTAGCCAGGCCATTTGGCACCTATGGCCAAGTAAAACAGTGCACCTTCACCCTGAACACCATATACAATACTACGAGTGGGGAGACTCTGCTAAATGTAGGGAGCTTTGATTTTTATTTTGACCCAGCAGTTTCCTCCTGCTCCTTTGGACTTCCAGCTCAGTCATTACCAATAAAGAGATCCTGGTGTCATGAGTCTTCATTCACAAATACTGAGGATTGATTTTCCCCTTATTTTATATCAACTCCCAATTTATTTACTCCAATCATTACATTGTCAGTCCTGGGCTGGGGCCATGTACCAGGGCTCCCTTCAGTACCCTGCAATTATGGGCCCCCAATCCAGCCACCAGGTGTCAGCTCCCTCCCAATCATGCCTTCCCCACACACAATTAAAAATTATGCATTCATAATACCAGATTTTACATGAAAAGGGACATTCTGAGGTAAAAATGTCACTTACAACAACATCTATATTATATTTGCATGCAGAAAACCCTGCAAAAAATGTAAAAGAAAAAGGGTATTTGGAACCCATATGGTATTAGGCCTATGGTAATACATGTCAGATGTAGGTTTGGTCCTCAGAAAGCCATGAGTAACCTGATTTACAATATAGTAAGTCTCCCATACCAAAATAGTACCACAAGCCAGCACTCAAACAGTAACAATCTTACCTATGAAAGGGCAATGCGGTAAATATTACACCAGCCCCTAAAATACCAATACACCTGAGATTAGTCTTCATTCAAGTGCTAAGCTTTCAATGTCTTTGTCCATGTTCCTCGTCATGCCATGTCCTGTCCTCAATCTTTGTCTGTCCTGACGCACTCACCATTCCAAGCGGTAGGTTCGAAAGGGCTATCAAGTGGCCGGAGGGCTACCTACCCCAAAGACCAGCATTGCATTATTGGGTCTCACTCTGTACGTGCAGAATCAGCGGAGGCCTGAGAACTATGTTCCAAGTCCAAGCTACTTTCCAAGTCCAGCCCATGCCTGGATACCCTTGCCTCTCACCCTTGGAGCCTTGCCCTGAGGTTTGTGCCGTGATCCAAGGGCTCACTTTCTCTGGAGCAAGCGACCGCACCCCACACTTGCAACAAATTTTTAAATATTTACTAAACACCAATATAATATTTTACAAAAACAAACACATCAAAACCCACCCCATAATTAACTACCTGAGTGTTTTTGATTCCAGTCACCATGAGATTGTTATGGATTAGTTAGGGGCTGGGAGGGGGAGGATACGCAAAAACTTTCTCCTATCTGTCATGTGCTCATCCTCAAACACACACACATATGTTCTCTCTCATGCTCCCACACATAAACATTCTCTCACACACACATGCTGTCACACATGAATGCTCGCTCAAATCTCTCTCTCACACTTACATGTACGCTTGCTTGCACACACACTCTCAAACACACACATGCACATGCATTTACTAACTAGCATTCTTTCTCACTTTTCATCCTCTTGGCCTCTGAATATATATTTTTTTAAACAAGCTGTTTTACTTACACTGGTCTTGGAGGAATGCAAGCAGGGCTGCTTGCTGATAATCCTGAAAGTGTCTCATGATGTGAGAAGATGAGGGCCAAAAGGGCCTGGGGGAAAGGATCATTATTTTTTGCTATGGCCAGCAGTGAGGCATCAGTGTGGGAAATCTGATGGTTGCATCCTGTTGGCACAGAAAGCAATAGAGGCAGATATGGGAGAGGAAGCCACAAGGGTGCTTCGGAGGGAGGAGTACCTGAGAGCACAGGGAGCTGGCCCATGCCACCATAGTGCTGCTTGGGGAGGTGTGCAGGGAGCCGGCCCATGCCGCCATCGTACTGCTTGAGGAAGTGCCCGGGGAGCTGGCCCATGCCGCCATGGTAGTGCTTCAGGAGAAGCATGGGCGGCCTGCCCATAATGCCACGTTGCTTCTTGGGAAGAAGAACAGAAAGTTAGCCCATAGTGCCGCAGCTATCATCTCTATCATAAAAATTAGGCAGCAGACCTCAGGGGAAGCTCCAGCTCTGCGAGCTGGTGTTGGTCTCAGTGGCTCTGTGAGCATAGGATTGCTGTGACCAACCTACATCAGCCCATGTGATTAGCTGGAACGGCCCACCGGGGCATTCCCAAAGCCCCGATAGGCCAATCCACCCCTGGATTGTACATCTTGCATGTAATACCCCCCTTCATAGGGTGTACCAAATAAAGTGTCACACACATCCCAGGGATTCTCCTTAACACCCCGGATCACCTCTTCTCCCAATCATGGTTCACACAAGCCTCTGCGAATGCCATGGTTTATCTGGCACGGGGAGAGGTTCAACCTCTTGGGTCCCTGGTGGGTAAGTCAGCCTTTGTCATTTACTTACCCCCCCCCCCCCAACGCTCATTCTCTCTGGTCAGTAGATACACATGCAAGATCTTCTTGGAGGAAAAGGCACGCTTGACTAAAGCACAGAGTCAAATGGTGGTGCTCAAATGAAAAAATTTACTTTAACTTAAAAATAAAAATCCAGGTTAGGATTGCGAAAGTCATGACAGCAAAATAAAAATCATAATAACAAAAGCAGTGGTCTCTTTATCCATGGTGCATCTCTCAGGAGCAGATTGCATGAAAATATCAACCAGGGGATTTTTTTCAAATCCAGCCATAATGTATCTGTGACTTACTTGTACATCTGCAGTGCAGCACGTGTTTCAACAGCTCTCAAAAGCAAACCAAGTTAACCCTTGAGAGATATATTATGTGACCTGTAGCCTGGCAGAATTGAGACAAAATCTCCAACAAATTTTACGTTTCCTAAACAAATAAGTACAGCACACACTATACAGGGGTAAGCAAACTGAGCTGCAGTTCCTCTTCCATCTATGTCATCAGTTGGGCCCCCCACAAGTTTGGTTACATCTCTTACATATATATCCTGGTCTGGTGTTACAGTTGCTTGCCAACCAATTAAATGTTGAACCAGCTGCCAAGTAATGAGAAAACCGCACTGCCAACCAGTGGCTCAAACACACACACAAAGACATTTGCTGTGGTGCTGCTGCTCATGTGCTCACTGAGCAAGTGTCTCCCTGCCCCAACATTGCCACATCATTATGTAATAGTTATTGCTTATTGCCAGCTTTTAGAACATAAGAACATAAGTAATTGCCATGTTGGGTTAGACCAAGGGTCCATCAAGCCCAGCATCCTTTTTCCAACAGAGGCCAAACCAGGCCACAAGAACCTGGCAATTACCCAAACACCAAGAAGATCCCATGCTACTGATGCAATTAATAGCAGTGGCTATTCCCTAAGTAAACTTGATTAATAGCAGTTAATGGACTTCTCCTCCAAGAACTTATCCAAACCTTTTTTGAACCCAGCTACACTAACTGTACTAACCGCATCCTCTGGCAACAATTTCCAGAGCTTTTCCTCAGCCAGTAGCTCCCTTTCTTTCCTGTTCTCACCCCTTCTCAGCACCCTTTCGCTCCAAGAGACTCACTGATTCCATAGCCAGCTGTCCCTCTCAAAGCCCAGTCAGCTCTGACAGAAACCTCACTAACACTGCACAAGCCTTCTGGCTCACACCTCCCTTCTACGATAGAAGCTTGCTTCCACTTCTCAGGGCCCCACATCAGCAAATTCACAATGACAGTGTGCTATACAAATTTTGCTGCTTTTATGGTTCCCTATGATCTGCTTTACCAACCTTCTGCAAGGGAGGGGTGACAAGAAGTGTTCCATGTTGTCAGTTTCTTTCAGAACTTAAGAAAAGGAAAACCATGGCCAAGACTATACCCATCACTGCTGCAGCCAGGACTGGGGAGAGCCTGGCCCAAAGCAGCACAGCTCCATTTGGAATCCTGCTTTCCAACATGGAGCCAGTGCAGCCAGGGTTAGATTGGTACAAGAGTATTAGGCACCCTAGGAAAACCTTACAGCCTTGCACCCACTGCCTCCTCCCCCAGCCTCAGCCTCTCCACACACATACACAGACACACACAGACAGACAGTTAAAAGTTAAGGACAGCGTATAGTCTTCTGAGGTAAAAATATCACAGTGTATATACTGTATTTATATGTTCTGTTGTGGTACCAACCAGAAAATTGTGCAAAAAAAGTAAATAAGTCACTTGGAACTCATATGATATTAGGCCTGTTGTAATATGTGCTGGGTGTAGGCTTGGTCCTCAGAAAGCTATGAGTAAACTAAATTTCAAATTACAATATAATAAACCTCCTATACCAAAACAACATTAACTGCCAGCACTCAAACAGTAACAAGCCTACCTATGAAACGGCAATACTGCAAAGCACCAATACATCTCCCATTAGAAAAATAGAACAAGCCAGGCTTCTATAGATCCCTACAAAGAAACTACACAATAAGAGAATACCTTAACTGTGTCATACATACAAAGCACAGGCAGACGTTCACCAAATGCAGAATAAAGAGACCTTAAAGTATAAATAGAAACATGCAAACAAAAATTGAACTGGATGCTGCAACAAGCCATACTCTGTATACAGTATAACAATAGAAAAACAAAAACATTACTATTGCTAATAAAACAAGCAATAAAACCAAGAAATATAAAACATAATAGTAAAACCAAATTAATAAATTAATAAACACTAATAAAAAGAACAAATGTGTCAAAACAGCTGACAGAATATCCAATAATTAAAAACTCATTAAAAATGTTTAATTTTCAAACACCAATAAAATATTTCAAGAGTAATCAAACACCTAGTAGTTACAACTAATAAGGATAAAAAAAACATCCCCTGCTTTCCATACCTAGGAACTTTTGATTTCCAGTCATCCTGAGATTGTCATGGATTAACGGGGGAAGAGGAATTTGCATACAAACCCACACACAATCTACCTCTCCCACATCAAAACACACACAAGCTTTCTCCCTCACATACATACATACAAACTGACTCTCTCTCACTCACACAACCTGCCTCTCTCTCACCTACACACACACACACTCATAAGCTGCTTCTCCCTCACATACAAACACACACATAAGCTGCCTCTCTCTCACATACACACATAAGCTATCTCTCTCAAATACACACACAAGCTGCCTCTCTCACATTCACACATACAACCTGCCTCTCTAACATACACATAGACAAGCTGCCTCTCTCCCATACACACTCACAAGCTGTCTCTCTCTCATATACACACACACAAGTTGCCTCTCTCTCACATACACACACACAGCCTCTCTTTCACACTCACACAGGCTGCCTCTTTCTCACACACACACACACAGCTTCTCTCCCACATACACATGCACACACAAACTGCCTCTCTCTCACTCACACACCCACAGTACCTCTTTCTCACACACACACACACACACACACAGCCTCTCTCTTACATACACACATACTAGCTGCCTCTCTCTCACTCACACACACACACACACACACACACAGCCTCTCTGTCTCATACACACTTAGCATCTCTCTATCATACATACAGAGACTGTCTCTTTCTCACACACACGCACAGCTTCTTTCTCACATATTTGTGCACACACAAGCTGCCTCTCTCTTACACACATACAGGCTGCCTCTTTCTCACACACACACAGAGCCTCTCTCTCACTTACACACACACAAGCTGCCTCTCTCTCACACACACACACATACACACACATGCAGCCTCTCTCTCTCTCACATACACATACATATTGTCTCTCACATACCCACACAAACATGCTGCCTCTCTCTCACATACAAACACTTAAGAACATAAGAAACATAAGAAATTGCCATACTGGGTCAGACCAAGGGTCCATCAAGCCCAGCATCCTGTTTCCAACAGTGGCCAATCCAGGCCATAAGAACCTGGCAAGTACCCAAAAGTCTATTCCATGTTACCATTGCTAATGGCAGTGGCTATTCTCTAAGTGAACTTAATAGCAGGTAATGGACTTCTCCTCCAAGAACTTATCCAATCCTTTTTTAAACCCAGCTATACTAACTGCACTAACCACAAGAGTAATATTAGTGCCTCTCTCAGATACACACACACAAGCTGCCTCTCATGTACACCCAAGCTGCCTCACAAACTCACACACACACACTGCCTCGCTCTCATAAACACACAGGGTGCCTCTTTCTCACACACACATACAGAGCCTCTCTCTCACATACATACACACAAGCTGCCTCTCTCACACACATGCAGCCGCTCTCTTTCTGACACACACATACCTGCTGTCTCTCACATACACACACACATGCTGCCTCTTTCTCACAAACAAACATACAAGCTGCCTCTCTCACACATACACACATGCTGCCTCTCTCTCACACACACACACACACAAGCTGCCTCTCTCACGCACACACGGCCTCTCTCACATATACAAGCTGACTCTCTCTTTCTCTCACACTCACATATGCTGCCTCTCTCAGATACACACACACACACACACACACACACACACACACATGCTACCTCTTCCACAAACAAACACATGCTGCCTCTCTTTATCTCAGACACATGCATACAAGTAAGCTGCCTCTCTCTCTCACACAAGCAAGCTGCCTCTCTGTCTCACTCACACACAATAAAGTGCCTCTCTATTCTAGTATTGTTTACTGCGGTTGCACTTTCTATGTGGTTTAAAACTAAAAATGGGTGATGTACCAAATATTTCTTGCCATGGCTTGTTCTTATTAAGTTATTATTGTATAAGTATGAGATTTCTGCATTGCCTTAATAAAAATGTTTAAAAAAAAAAAGAAAGATGCTTCTCTCAGTCACAAGGGGCCTCTCTTTATTCTTCAGCCCCCACTGGTCTGGGCTCCAGCAGTGCCAGTCCACAACATCTTGTTGTTCAGCCACTGCCGGCCTTGGCTCTGTGGTAGCCCATAGTTTCTTGCTAGTCTTCAGCTACCACTGGCTTGGACTCTGGTGGCAGCCCGCAGCCTCAGCCACCGCCAGCCTGAGTTCCGGCAGTGGCCTACAGCCTCCTTATTCTTCAGCCACCGCTGGCCTGGGGCTCTGCTGGCAGCCCACAGCCTGTTATTCTTCATCCTCTTCTCCTTTTTCAGCTGCCAATGGCTCCTCCAAGCCCTTCTCTCTGTGCACACCAGAGCTCAGGGACATAGCACTTAAACAAATGCCTAGGAAATGCTGGTACCTAACTTCAAGTGACCTAATTCATCAGCCCACTGGGGACCCATGAATCACCAATTTGCCAATCCACCCCTGTACCATCTGTTCACTCTTCTTTAACTGATCTAGTTTCCACTATCCCTTCCCCATGTAGGGTAGGGAAGTTCTCTTTGCTTCAAAATCTGAAACTTCAAACTTCTTCAAAACCATTTCCAAATGTCTTTATCCTTGCTGTTAACTTGGTGTAAAGGTGAAAACCAGAAACTCAGTCCTTCATGATATGGGGGTATCTCCCTTTTTTCAGGAACTGATCAAAAGATCAGGATAGGAAAAACTACTCCCTTCTAAAATCCTCTCATTCTTCTGCTTCTCAAAATCTCTTCACTTGAGCTCCAAAATAAATTATAGCTTCTCCATAACAGCTCCCAACTTCTTAGTCAATCATCTAAGGAAGAAGAAAGACCTTCTGTGCATACTCAGGGGTGAATTTATACCTCCGAGTTCCCAAAAAAGGTTGGAATGAGGAGGGTCCAAAAATGCAAAAAAAAAAAAAAAGAACCTCATTAGAAGAATTTTTTTTTTTTAATTGCCATACTGGGTCAGACTGAGGGTCCATCAAGCCTAGCATCCAGGACACAAGTATCTGGCAAGTACCCAAACATTAAATAGATCCCAAGCTACTGATGCTAGTAATAAGCAGTGGCTATTCCCTAAGAAAACAAGAGTAATATTAGTGGCAATGGCAAGACCCTGCTACATGTAGTTTACTGATATCATATAAAAAGTGAAAATATGAACTGTGTTACAATTGTTCAAATCTTTCCTGTACTGAATGAATGGCCACATTATGGGCCAGATTTTCGAACCTACTCGCAGGCGTAGATTTCTGCGCGCAAACCGGCGCGCACAAATCTACACCCGATTTTATAACATGCGCGCGCAGCCTCGCCCCAGACCGTCCACATACGCGTGTCCCGGGGCTTGCGAGCGTCACCGATGCAAACTAGGCTCGGTGTGCGCGGGAGGAGTTTAAAAGGATTATGCACGTATATCTTGCTGGTAACACTTTTAAAATCTGCCCCTAAGTTTGCAATTGAAAAATTCAGCTTTGAATCACATATCTGGGTCCACAATGGGTTCATCTGCAGAATCATACTCAAACTGTTTTTTCTGCTGGCATGGTCAAACATTAGAATACTCAGAAACTATTTTTGGCTCACTTTCCATAATTTCTGCTAATTGTTTAGTATCAGTCAAAGCACTGCAAAACTCTTCATTAGATCTATAGCTCTGTAGATACTTCATGATACTGTTTAAAGTATCTATGGCAGATGATAATTCAAGTTGTGGACTTTGCAACATTTTGCTGGCAACATTAATATGCTGTAGTATATTATGCCACACAAGACAACACAAAAACTTGAAATTGTGAAGTTCAGCTGCCAGTGTTTCAGTCTCATGTCTTACCATCTGGTCTACTGTTTCATCTTGCACTAGTTCTAGCAGAGAATCATATATCTTACCTATTTAATTTTGTATTAGTCAAATAGCATCAATGTGGCTTTCCCATCAGGTAATGCTGAGAGGTTTTACTGTTAAGCTAGTGATGTGTTTCTTTAAAACATGTTCACTCCTTAAATGTTCAATAATAAAAATTGAGGACAAGGCTACTCCAAATACAGGGGCAGATTTTTAATATTATGCGCGTGGGGTACATTTGTGTGCGCTTCCTGGCGCACACAAATGTACACCCGATTTTATAACATGTGAGCGCTGCCGCGTAGGGATGTGAATCGTGTCCTCGATCGTCTTAACGATCGATTTCGGCTGGGAGGGGGAGGGAATCGTATTGTTGCCGTTTGGGGGGGTAAAATATCGTGAAAAATCGTTAAAAATCGAAAAATCGAAAAATCGGCACATTAAAACCCCCTAAAACCCACCCCCGACCCTTTAAATTAAATCCCCCACCCTCCCGAATAACTTAAATAACCTGCGGGTCCAGCGGCGGTCCGGAACGGCAGCGGTCCGGAACGGGCTCCTGCTCTGAATCTTGTCGTCTTCAGCCGGCGCCATTTTCCAAAATGGCGCCGAAAAATGGCGGCGGCCATAGACGAAAAAGATTGGACGGCACGAGGTCCTTCCGGACCCCCGCTGGACTTTTGGCAAGTCTCGTGGGGGTCAGGAGGCCCCCCACAAGCTGGCCAAAAGTTCCTGGAGGTCCAGCGGGGGTCAGGGAGCGATTTCCCGCCGCGAATCGTTTTCGTACGGAAAATGGCGCCGGCAGGAGATCGACTGCAGGAGGTCGTTCAGCGAGGCGCCGGAACCCTCGCTGAATGACCTCCTGCAGTCGATCTCCTGCCGGCGCCATTTTCCGTACGAAAACGATTCGCGGCGGGAAATCGCTCCCTGACCCCCGCTGGACCTCCAGGAACTTTTGGCCAGCTTGTGGGGGGCCCTCCTGACCCCCACGAGACTTGCCAAAAGTCCAGCGGGGGTCCGGAAGGACCTCCTGCCGTCCAATCTTTTTCGTCTATGGCCGCCGCCATTTTTCGGCGCCATTTTGGAAAATGGCGCCGGCTGAAGACGACAAGATTCAGAGCAGGAGCCGTTCCGGACCGCTGCCGTTCCGGACCGCCGCTGGACCCGCAGGTTATTTAAGTTATTTGGGGGGGGTTCGGGAGGGTGGGGGATTTAATTTAAAGGGTCGGGGGTGGGTTTTAGGGGGTTTTAGTGTGCCGGCTCACGATTCTAACGATTTATAACGATAAATCGTTAGAATCTGTATTGTTTTGTGTTCCATAACGGTTTAAGACGATATTAAAATTATCGGACGATAATTTTAATCGTCCTAAAACGATTCACATCCCTACTGCCGCGTGCATGCACTCCTGCTGAAAAAGACTCCCTCCTCCAGTAAACAACCGCAGCATTGGTTAGCCCGCCGGTGAGCCACCTACTCCAGGATATTCTTCGAGGAGGGGGGTGGGTGGGACTAGCACTAGAACAGGGCATATCTTGCTCTTTGGGGGGAGACACCACCCCTAGTTCCCAGCCTCCCCTTAGGGAGGAGGGAACCCCCTGCCAGGGCTACTGCAGCAGAACCCCACAGGAAGCCAGAGGGAGCTCGACCAAGGGGGAGACTAGATCTTCATTTGGGAGCCAGAGACACTGCTGTTCCAGGAGCCAGGGGTAGGGTGAGAGAGGGCCAAGACCAAGAGAGACATTCTGAACTCCACCTCTGCTGAAGACACAGAACTACAGAAAGCTTCCTCAAACCTAAGGGCATGTGAATATCTGGGGAGGTGTGGTCTTTGTCTCTCACAATTTTATTGTTATAGGCTCCAAAAATAATAGAAATAGCAAGGGAGACAGAGGAAGGTCTTGCCTACTACCACTGCAAAGGGAAAATGAATCTGAGGAATGACCACAGAAAAAAAATCACAAAACCATACCTGGAAATCAGCCAGAACAAGTAGGAATGAGTCACCTTATCAAATGCCTTTTCTGCATCGAAACTAAAAAGAGCCTCTGATTGCTTTGTTTCAAAGGCCAAAAGGGCCTTAACAACATCAGTGATAGAATACCAGTTTCTCATAAAACCTATCTGATCTGCAGCAATAACAAAAGGGACGACAAGATGAAGCTTACTCGCCAAAACAGAAACAAAATTTTTGACTTAAGAATTGAGTAATGACGTGGGATTAAGCGACTCAGGCAATTCAAAATCTTACCCTTTCCTCAAGAGAATAGTAATCAATGTCTTATTCATGTCATGTAAAAACCTTTTATTCTCAACAGCTGTTTCAAACATTGCCTTCATCGCTGGTACTACAAAATGGCCCAAGATTTTATAATACTCATTCCCTACATCATCAGGCCCTGCAGCCATAGTTTTAATGCTTTAATCTGCATTAGTATTTCCATTTGCATTTGACCTGTTTAGGTAGTCAATCTAGTCAGGGGTCAACTGTGTAAGTTTCACTTTCTGAAAAAAAAAGATTGAGGACAAGGCTACTCCAAATACAGGGGCAGATTTTTAATATTATGCGCGTGGGGTACATTTGTGTGCGCTACCCGGCGCACACAAATGTACACCCGATTTTATAACATGTGCGCGCATTTTATACAATCCAGGGTCAGTGTGTGCAAGAGGATGCACACTTGTGCACCTTGTGCATGCCAAGACCTAGGGGAGGCCCGATGGCTTTCCCTGTTCCCTCCAAGGCCGCTCCGAAATTGGAGCGGCCTTGGAGGGAGCTTTTTTTTTGGTCCCCCCCCCACCTTTCCCCACCTTTCCCTCCCTTTCCCTCCCTTCCCCTATCTAACCCACCCCCCAGCCCTACCTAAATCCCCCCTACCTTATTTTGTTGAGTTTCGCCTACCTCTGGCAGGTATAACTTTTCCACGCCAGCTCGCCATTCTCTGGCACAGGCCGCTGTGCAGGAGGATTCTGGCTCACCCCTGGACCGCCCTCAAACCACCGCCACGCCCCTGGCCATGCCCCGGCCCGCCCCGAACCTCCGCCGCACCCCCGGACCACCCATTTTTTAAAGCCCTGGGACATACACGTGTCCCGGGGCTTGGGTGCGCCACTGAGCCTATGCAAAATAGGCTTGGCGCGTGCAGGGGTAGGTTTTCGGGGGTTACGCGCGTAGCCCTTTGAAAATCTACCCCACAGTGTCTTAAAAAAAAAATCAACCAAAACTTGACCAATTTAAAAAATTTACGCATTCTTGGGGTCCTCTGGTTCTTGATAGCTGTGTATTAACCATGTTAAAAGTCTCCCATCCTTATTTCCAAACCAATAGAGCTTAAATTTCTAAAAAAAATAGATTGATTGCGCTCTCTGCGCCAGCAAACTATTTAAATATTTCGTTACATCTTGTAATTTTTGCTAATCTGAATCCTGCATACCATATGCTGTTGCTTAAGCTTTTGAATGTTGAGTCAGCTTTAATATACAAGTATCCCTCTTTTTTTACCCACCACATATGCCCCCCCCCGAATACTGCCTTGCCAGCTTTACAGAGGGTCATAGCATCTACTCCTGGGTCCACATTATCCTTATAATAATTGATCCAGGCCAGTGATAAAAACTCTTTAAATTCAGTATTGTAATATAAAGTAGAATTCATTCTCCAAGAATGTGGTGCCCCATCCTCATCACACTTCAACAAAAGTGAAACAATAAAATGATCTGAGAAAACATTATCAAGAACAGCAACATTTCCAAAAAGAGTGTTACAAATAAGAAAGGAATCCAAATGATAATATACTCCATGTGGAGCAGAATAAAATGTCAAATTCTTCTCTGGATGTAGAGCATACCAACTGGCCATCAAATGAAGTTCAATCAACAGAAAATTTACTCCCATGTGCTCCTAACCCCTTATAAGCACCTTTGCAGGCTTACAGTCAGCTGAAAAATTAAAATCTACCAGAATTTTACAATATTCAAGGTAAGGAGACAACCTGGACAAGACATTAGGAAACAAACTGATGATAAACATTGGGAATGTATACATTACACAGAGCATATTTCTTACAAGCTACAGTACCAAGCAAGATGATCCTCTTGGGCTATCAATATGCTTCTCCACTTGAAAAGGAAATTTTTTTAAAATTAAAATAGCTACACTACAGTGCCTAGAAGAGAAGAAGGCTATAAAATATTGTCCCAAGTCCCTGCATAATTTAGCATTCGCCTTCTTGTCCAAGTCTGTCTCCTGCAGACAAACAATATCAGCTTTAAGCTTCTTGAACATGTTCAATGTCTGTTATGGAGTCTCAGTTTAGTGGACCTTTAGGCCGACCTGCAGGAGACTGGGAAAGGTGGTCAATGACTCTAGTATGTGGCAGGCTGGGAGGCAGATATTCAGGTAGGATGTAGAGGTGCTCTTCACCCTGGAAGTTGGTATTCCCCCGGGAGGAGCCCATAGGAGCCCAACCACTGGGACTTAGGTGGCTTCACGCTTGGAAGCCGAAGCCCCCCCCCCCCCCCCCCCCCCCCCCGGAAGGAGCCCGTAGGGGCCCAGCCGCTGGGACTTAGGCGGGTTGTTGATCAGGACTGGGAACTGGAACCAGACTAGGACAGTAGATCAGTACTGTAATAGGCTCGGGTTCTGGAACCAGGCAGGAACTGTAGCAGAGTTCGGGTACTGGAACCAGGCAGGAACTGTAGCAGGACTCGGGTACTGGAACCAGGCAAGAACTGTAGCAGGCAAGCAGGAACCAAGCAGGTATTGTAGCAGGCAAGCAGGAACGGAGCGAGTAGCAAGGCAGCTCACTCCAGGGCACAACGCAACAGGGAACCGGGAGGTAAACCCGTTGCAAGGCAAAGACTGAGTGTCCGCGGCTGGCTTATCAAGGCCGCGGCGTCTGACGTCAGGAACTGGGCGGAGTCACTGCTGGCGGGAAACGACCTAGAAAAGCGTCCAAGTGGCGCACCTAGAAGCAGGACATCCATGGGAAGCTTCCCGGCGGGGAGGCCACCAAACAGGGCGCAAGCCAGGGCTCCAGAAGCGGGAGTAGGTCCAGGAGCATGGAGGTAAGGGTCTGGTCGCAGCGCTCACGGCCAAAACCGCAACAGTACCTCCCCTCTTATGCCCCCTCTTAGCCGTTCCGGGTTTACTTGGGTGGTCCAGATGGAACTGTCGTAATAAGTCCTTGTCAAGGATGTTACGGGCAGGTTCCCAAGAATTATCCACGGGTCCGCAACCCTCCCAGGCAAGCAAGTACTCCCAGTGGCGTTGATGGAACCGGACATCCAAGACCTCACGTACTTGATACGTAACCTCGTCCGGTACTGAAGGGTCTGATGGTTCAGGAGCCCGGGAGTGGTATCTGGATAAAACAAGAGGCTTCAGCAATGACACATGGAACACATCATGTATGGGCATGGAGGAGGGTAGGTGTAATTGGTATGAGACTGCTCCCACTCGTTTGGCGACTCGAAAAGGCCCACAGAATCTCGGAGCAAGTCTTCGAGACAGAATACGTAGCTGTAGATTTTTGGTACTAAGCCAGACGTGGTCTCCTGGGAGGAAGATGGGTGCTGGCTGATGATGCCTATCCGCTCATTTCTTGGCAGACTGGGCGGTTTTATGGATCTTTCCCTGGATAGAAGTCCATAAGGAAAGAAGCTGGCGGGCAGAAAGTTGCACTGCCGGGAGTGCACTAGGTTCAGGTGAAGGCAAGGGCAGTCGAAGTTGCTTCCCATAGACGAGGAAAGGCGAACTTCCAGTAGCAGCATGCGTGTGATTATTATACGAGAACTCCGCCCACGGGAGTAGCTTGGCCCAATTATCTTCTCCGTTCATTCACGAACGAACGGAGAAAAGTCTTCAAGGTTCGGTTAGTCCGTTCCGTTTGCCCATTACTCTGAGGAAGGAATGCAGACGAAAGACTAAGTTGCACATTGAAGCTTTTGCAAAGTGCTTTCCAATATCGAGCAGTAAACTGTGGTCCTCGATCGGAGACTATATCCTGCGGGAGACCGTGAAGTCTAAAGATATGATGAGCGAAGAGGTTAGCTAGGTCAGGTGCAGAAGGCAACTTTGGCAAGGGGACAAAGTGCGCCATCTTGGAGAATCGGTCTACGGTCACCCAAATGGCCGAATTACCTCCTGAGACGGGGAGGTCCACGACAAAGTCAGTGGAGATGTGTGTCCAAGGCTCCACCGGGATGGGCAATGGTTGCAACACGCCCCTGGGCCTCCCGATGAGTGTCTTTTGAACGGCGCAGGTAGGGCATGAGCCCACAAAAGCTTGGACGTCCTGTCTCACCGTCGGCCACCAGTAGAATCGGTTCAACAAGTCTAAGGTCCCATTACAGCCAGCATGGCCCCCAGTAAGGGAGTCATGGGCCCAAGTGAGAACTGCTCTTCGGGAGCGACATGGAACGACGGTCTTCCCTTGGGAGGACACCAAGGTTGCTGCAAGGCTCACTTTCACAGGATCCAAAATATACTGAGGCATGTCAGGGGTCGCTTTGACCTCAGAGGAGCGCGAGAGCGCGGCGGCTCGAACGTTCTTAGAGCCGGATCGATAGCGTAAGGTAAAGTCGAACCGATCAAAAAACAGCGACCACCGGGCTTGCCTTGGGTTCAGGCATTGGGCTTGCTTCAAGAATGCTAAGTTCTTTGATCGGTGTAAATCGTAACCGGATGGTTGGCTCCCTCCAACCACTGTCTCCATTAATCCAGGGCAAGTTTCACAGCTAGCAACTCTCTGCCGGGGAGAATTTCTTCGAGAAATATGAACAGGGTAACAATTGTCCAGAATCAGAGTACTGGCTCAGCACGGCCCCCACGGCCACATTGGAGGCATCGACTTCCGCCACAAAGCAGAAAGCCTGTCAGGGAGTCAGTTGGACTCCCTCACAGGGACCGTTAGATGATCAAAGGGTTAAAGGGGCACTTAGAGAAGATAAGGCCATCGTGGAAAGATTAAATGATTTCTTTCCTTCAGTGTTTACTGAAGAGGATGTTGGGGAGGTACCCATACTGGAGAAGGTTTTCATGGGTAATAATTCAGATGGACTGAATCAAATCATGGTGAACCTAGATGTGGTAGACCTGATTGACAAACTGAAGAGTAGTAAATCACCTGGACCAGATGGTATACACCCCAGAGTTCTGAAGGAGCTAAAAAATGAAATTTCAGACCTATTAGTAAAAATTTATAACCTATCATTAAAATCATCCATTGTACCTAAAGACTGGAGGATAGCTAATGTAACCCCAATATTTAAAAAGGGCTCCAGGGGCGATCCGGGAAACTACAGACCGGCTAGCCTGACTTCAGTGCCAGGAAAAATAGTGGAAAGTGTTCTAATCATCAAAATCACAGAACATATAGAAAGACATAGTTTAATGGAACAAAGTCAGCATGGCTTTACCCAAGGCAAGTTTTGCCTCTCAAATCTGCTTCACTTTTTTGAAGGAGTTAATAAACATGTGGATAAAGATGAACCGGTAGATGTAGCATACTTGGATTTTCAGAAGGCGTTTGACAAAGTTCCTCATGAGAGGCTTCTAGGAAAAATAAAAAGTCATGGGATAGGTGGCGATGTCCTTTCGTGGATTGCAAACTGGCTAAAAGACAGGAAACAGAGAGTAGGATTAAATGGACAATTTTCTCAGTGGAAGGGAGTGGGCAATGGAGTGCTTCAGGGATCTGTATTGGGACCCTTACTTTTCAATATATTTATAAATGATCTGGAAAGAAATACGACGAGTGAGAGAATCAGATTTGCAGATGATACAAAATTGTTCAGAGTAGTTAAATCACAAGCAGATTGTGATAAATTGCAGGAAGACCTTGTGAGACTGGAAAATTGGGCTTCAAAATGGCAGATGAAATTTAATGTGGATAAGTGCAAGGTGATGCATATAGGGAAAAATAACCCATGCTATAGTTACACAATGTTAGGTTCCATATTAGGTGCTACAACCCAAGAAAGAGACTAGGCATCATACTGGATAACACATTGAAATTGTCGGTTCAGTGTGTTGAGGCAGTCAAAAAAGCAAACAGAATGTTGGGAATTATTAGAAAGGGAATGGTGAATAAAATGGAAAATGTCATAATGCCTCTGTATCGCTCCATGGTGAGACCGCACCTTGAATACTGTGTACAATTCTGGTCGCCGCATCTCAAAAAAAATATAATTGCGATGGAGAAGGTACAGAGAAGGGCTACCAAAATGATAAGGGGAATGGAACAGCTCCCCTATGAGGAAAGACTAAAGAGGTTAGGACTTTTCAGTTTGGAGAAGGCTGAGGGGGGATATGATAAAAGTGTTTAAAATCATGAGAGATCTAGAACGGGTAGATGTTAATCGGTTATTTACTCTTTCAGATAATAGAAAGACTAGGGGGCATCCAGGAAGTTAGCATGTGGCACATTTAAAACTAATCGGAGAAAGTTATTTTTTTACTCAATGCACAATTTTAAACTCTGGAATTTGTTGCCAGAGGATGTGGTTAGTGCAGTTAGTATAGCTGTGTTTAAAAAAGGATTGGATAAGTTCTTGGAGGAGAAGTCCATTACCTGCTATTAATTAAGTTGAGTAGAAAATAGCCACTGCTATTACTAGCAACGGTAACATGGAATAGACTTAGTTTTTGGGAACTTGCCAGGTTCTTATGGCCTGGATTGGAAACAGGATGCTGGGCTTGATGGACCCTTGGTCTGACCCAGTATGGCATGTTCTTATGTTCTTAACTAATCTGCACAAAGTTACACCTGCATTATGGAATACACTCAAACAGGAGCAACCCTATCTATGAAAAGGTAACACTACAAATATTAAACCAGGCCCTAAACACCAATACACCTCCTATTAGGAAAACAGAATAAGCCAAGCTGCTATAGAACCCCACACAGAAATAATTATAAAACTATACTAATAAATGTTTCAAAACAGATGATGAACAGAATAACATCCAACAATTAAAAACTCATAAAAATGATTTAAAAATTGTCCAAATACCAATTAAATATTTCAAAACAGACAGATTACATAATACCCAATAATTAAAATGGCAATCAATCAAGAAAAATAAACTTAAAAAGACACCTTTCTTACCATCTCCAGCAACTTTCCTACTCCTTTCTCTTGCAGGCCAAAAGCACAAGCAGCAGCAGCTGCTGAAGCTCTGTCATCACGATCGTCTTCTTAGGACCCACAACCAGTCACTCATGCACACACCAGTTATCTTCCTGACCAGTCTCTCTCACTCACCCAGAAACACATCACCCCCCTGACCAGTCTCTCTCAATCACACACATGCTCTCTCATATACAAGCTCAAAATCACACACAAATGCTCTCGCACCCATTCACACCCACACAAACCAGCACACACCAGCCCTCACCCAGGCACCCATTCACACCCACACACACTAGCCCTCACCCAGGCACCCATTCACACCACACATCTATTCACAACAGCCCTCACCCAGGCACCCTTTCACACTCACACACACCATCCCTCACCCAGGCTCCCATTCACACCCACACACAGCAGCCCTCACCCAGGCACCCATCCACACCCACACACACCAGCCCTCACCCAGGCTCCCATTCACACATGCATACACCGGGCCTCACCACCAAACCTCTTCTTCCTTCGCTGCAGGGACGGGCTCCAGTTCCGCCACAGCTTAACTCCAGCAGGACTTTTTTTCGCCATCACAGGGATGGGATCCCATGGCAGCCTTGCTTGGCCAGGGTCAGGCTTCCTCTTCGCCACCACGGGGATGGGATCCCTTGGTGGCCTTGCTTGGTCAGGGTCAGGCTTCCTCTTCACCACCACGGGGATGGGATCTCGTGGCGGCCTTGATTTGTTGGGGGTTGGGTTTCTTCTTTGCCGCCACGGGGATGAGTTCCCATGACAGCCTTGCTTCGTCGGGGGTCGGGTTTCCTCTTCGCCGCCATGGGGATGAGCTCCCATGGTGGCCTTGCTTCGTCGGGGATCGGGTATCCTCTTCACCGCCATGGGGATGAGCTCCCATGGTGGCCTTGCTTCGACACTGCCACTCCTCCCAACCCCCGGCCTATGCTATTTCCCTTCTTCCTGACTCATCGGCCTATCAGAAGCTTCCTCCCTTCTCCATACTCCCACTGGCAGGTAGGAGGAGGCTTCCGATTGGCCTGTGCTGGGGCAGGAAGAATGGAGGAGGCTTGCATTGGCCTAAAGGGGCAGGAAATGGGGAAGCACAACCGGGGCAGTGGGACACCGAGAGCCGAAACACACCTGCTGGTGCTTGGCGACACACTGGTGTGTTGCAACACACCGGTTGAGAATCGCTGCTATATGGAACAGCAAGAGAAAGGGTGACGCTGGATCAGACACTGCAGAGCAAAGAACAGACACAAAAAGGGACTGATTTAGCACAACTAAATTAATGCTGTAGTGTCAGTTCACAAGACTTCTTCCCTGGTTTTGGTGATTAGCACTACAATGCACAAGTTTTAAACTTGTCCTAAATCAGCCCCTTTTTATGTCTGCTATCTAAGGTTTAATTTCTGGTGAAACAACCCAGAATGGCTTTATGCTACCTTTTTTTCTGAGACACAAAGTAGCAGAGTTGAGTCATCAAAGTTAATCAGTTTTGGCTTCCCTGCAGAAATAGAACAGAACTGTTGGTGGCATGGATCATTTTTGGCCCCTCAGGGCCCAGATAAGGTTGCCAGACAGTTCATTTTGCATTTCTTCATACAATATCCAGTTACAACCGTAATGGAATACTGTAATGTCTGGTCTAGTCCTGGTATGAAAGGGACTCAAAGGTGGAGCCTGTACCAGCCCTGCCTCCAATTGGCCCCTGCAGCTCCTGTATCAATTTCTTTGCACAGATGCAGAAAAAGAAGGCAGGAGAGAGGTGTGTGGTGGCAGCTCAATTTGCAGGAAACTACTGCAGCTGTCCATTTCTAGGGCTGACCTAAAAGAAAATGGCAAGAAGAGGATAAGCAAGCTCTCATGATTGTTGAGTGTGCTGATGAGCAGTTCCAGGATAATAGCGAGCAGCAGTTCCAGACCCAGCAGAAAACCAAACAGAATCTGCAGCAGTTGAGCTCTGTTCATCTCCGATCCCTTCACTGCTAGCACTGAAAGCCAGGCAGAGGATGCTGAAGCAGCCACAGGTCAGCATCTTGAGGGACTATTGTGTCATTATCCTGTGCCATTGCTTGGTCTCCTTAAGCTCCAGAGCAGACATTGAGACTTGAGTTTGGAGCTCATGTGCGGTCAGCTGAGCAGAAACAGTCATGACCGAGGACTAATCATCCTGCTGGGGAAAAAGTGCTGCAGCCACTTCCTTTCACTGCCGATTCCAGCTGCCAACATTCGGCTGGTTGGTCAGAAGACGTAGACTTCAGAATGGGATGGACCACCTAGGCCATGGCCTGAAGAAATTTCAGGCCTGCCATCCCGAAAGTGCTATTGTAAGCTCCAGGTACTGCAAGGATCTCTGCAAGTTTCAGCTATGCAAGTGCATGTATTCTCCTGCCGAATCTCACGAGAATACAGGCTTCTATGTGGCTCAAATTTGCAGTCATGCAATGCCTACAGAAGAGTACTTATTGGGATGGAGAGGGAGACTGGTGGAGGGTTTGGAAGGGTCCAAAGCTCAAGGCAGGCTAGAGGTTGGGGGGCAATCTGAGGTTTGAGACAAGCTGGGAGGTCTGAGACTGGGGCATGGCTAGCTGGCTAGGAGGGGGAGGTTAAGGGATGTCAAGACTTGAAGGTTGGGAGAGGGACATCAAGAATGGCTGGCTGGAAAGTTGAGGGGGACAGGGTCAAGGTTGCCTGGGGAAGATCAAGGCTAGCTGGCTGGGGCAGGATAAGAGGGGTTGAGGCTAGCTGGAAAGGAAATTGAGATAGGATGGCTGAGGAGGGGGTTGAGGTTGGCTGTAGGAGGGGGGCATCAAGGTTGGTTTGCTGGTTATTGGGAGATTGAAGCTGGCAGGGAAGTTGGGAACAGAGCTTGGCTGCTTTGCTTGCCCCCTACACCCCTCCAAAACTATAAATGCATTCTGCTGCCTCTGCCTGAAGAAAAGAGAGTGGACACCAGTAAAGAGAAGGACTTGCAGTCTGGGGGCCAGGAGGTGAGGGGTGGGGAGGGAGAGGCCATGCAGCTGGACAGAAAAGACAGAGGAGAGAGAGAGGGAATGACAGGCAGCCTGGGGGGATGCTGGGAAGATGATCAGGGAATGGTGGGTAGAAGTTGAGAAGAAGAGGAAGGCTCAGCGGAATGGCGACTAGAGGTGTAAGGGTTCAACAAATATCCCCAGGAAAAAATGCACAGAAATATAGAAATGACAGCAGAAAAGGACCAAATGGTCCATTGAGTCTGCCCAGCAAGCTAATGGCAGCATCTGTCGCACCGTGCAGGTTACCCCTAGGCTTAACAGTTTTCCAAACTGTAAAAGTCAGGGTCCTCATTGATTACTGTCTGAATCCAATTCCCTGTTACCCCCTTCCATTGAATCAGAGAGCAAATGTTGAAGTTCCATCAAAATTATCAGGCATATTGGTTAAGGGTAGTAATTGCCGCACCAGCAAGTTACCCCATGCTTATTTGTTTCCCCAGACCATAAAAGTCAGAGCCCTCATTGGTTGCTGTCTGAATCCCATTCCCCTGCCATTGAAACAGAGTGCAATGAAGGGGTTGCATTAACAATATGTAAGTTGATTGGTTAAGGATAGTAACTGCTGCACCAGCAATTTACCCCCATGCACTCTTTTCTTCATTTACATTCTCTAGCCTTTAGAGGTCCACAGTGTTTATCCCATGCTCCTTTGAATTCGTTCACTGTTTTCGACTTCACCACCTCCTCCGGAAGGGCATTCCAGGGCATTTACTCACATGGAGTCACTCTCCTAACTTAAATCCCTAAGTCCAAACAACAGTTTTCTCAACAGTGGATAGAAAGTGTGCCTACATTTTGTTGTGTGTACAAGCATACATGCTTTTGAACCATGTGCTTACTTTTTCCTGCACAGAAGTTGGACCATATTCCGAAGAGCATGCTACATGCGTGCATGTTATTCAGTCGCATGGAATGTGCAGAAAATCGCCATCAATGTGTTGTCCCAAGAGAAACTACTTTTTATTGCATTTCATCTTCAATTAAAAGTTTGAAGGCCCAATTTTTGATGGAAACAAAATTCATCATTAAATGTCCCAAAAGGGCAGCATAAATCTTCTATTTGGCATGTGAATGACAGGATGACTAACACACAAACATAGCAAATTAGAGAGAAAAGGTAAAGGATGTGCTCATTGCTCTACCATTATAAAAGTGATAAGAATGGTTTCTGGAATTGTTATGTTTGTGCGTTAGACCCAGTGTCATCCTGTATTGCACTTATCTTTTGCTTATGTGCAGTTCAAATGGGATTAAAGAAGACAGTGTAGAAAAGACAGCCAATGGAATCTTTTGTCTTTTAAGTTTCTTTGGCAGAAGTTATTTTGAAGCATCTGTCTCTGAGGTAAGACAATTCAAAAAGGTGATATACTAATTGCTCTGCAGTAAAGACCTTTTTTCTAGAAAATAAAAGTTTAACTCGTCAAAGAATTTAAATGTGTGTTAGATCCAGCATCATCCTGTATTGTGTTTACCTTTTGTGTATATGCAGTTACAACGGGATTAAAGCAGACAGCGCAAAAAAGGCAGCAAAGAATATTTACCAGGGTCCAAGTGCATACCATCAATAACACTTAACAATTCATATGGCAGAACAAGGGCATAAACATGAACTTACTCATAGGGATCTGACCTGGAAGAAGACTCTCAGTATTTAACTGAAAAATGTCATCATCTGCCTGCAATACATTTTTAAAAACTTTTTCTAACGGTAGCTATAAGTGCATGTATCTTGATTTTATGAAAACAAAAATACTTAACATGATTTCAACTTTATTTCTGTACATTTGTGGCACTATGAGTGGTCTCAGATTAACCAGAGGTCAGAATCAGGCTGGACTATGCTAGAAATCTTTGCATAAACTCCTTTATTATTGACAAAATTAAATAAAGCAGTTCTGCTATTCTTTGCAGTTCAACAACCCAATAGTAATGTTATCACTAATGTTCAGCAGTGGGTACTTTCTCTAGTCTTCCTTCTCTCCCCAGGACCTCCTGTTCCCTCCTGGGCCTGGATAGATAAGCATCTTCCCATGGCCTCCACCTATACCAGGATTCCTTGTTGCCTAAGGTTTAAGGTGGACTGGGCCAGATATCTGGATCCGGTCCTTTAAGGTATTCTGGGGCTTTCCTGTGTATACCCTTCACAACATCAATTAAAGTGTGTTTACAAAGTGAGAATGGATATTCTATAGGTGCACTGGAGAAAGTACAGAGAAGGGCAACCAAAATGATAAAGGGACTGGAATGGTTCCCCTATGAGGAAAGGATGAAGAAATTAGAGCTGTTCAGCTTGGAGAGGAGATGGCTGAGGGGGGATATGATGGACGTCAACAAAATCATGAGAGGACTAGAATAGATAAATGTGAATCGGTTGTTTACTATTTCAGATAATAGAGCAGTGGTTACCAATCCTGTCCTGGGGACCCCCCAGCCAGCTGGGTTTTCAGGATATCCACAATGAATATGCATGAGAGAAATTTTGCATGTTATGGAGGCAGTGGGGCAGATTTTCAAAGGGGTACATGCGTAAGATACGCGTGTACCCCCAAAAACCTGCCCCAAGCTCCCCCTGCATGCGCCGAGCCTATGTTGAATAGGGTTGGCGGCGCGCGCAAGCCCCGGGACGCACGTGCATCCCGGGGCTTTCCTGGGGGGGGGGTGTCGGGGGCGTGTCACGGCAGCGCATCATCTGGGGGCGGGGGCACGGGCGTGGTTCCGGCCCGGGGGCGTGTCGGGGGCATGGCCGAGGCCTCCGAAACTGCTCCTGGGCTGGGGAATTGCACGCGAATTACGCCTGCGTAGTTTTTTAAAATCTACCCCAGTGTATGCAAATTTTCTCTCATGCATATTCATGGTAGATATCCTGAAAACCTGACTGGCTGGGGTTCCCCAGGACAGGGTTGAGAACCACTGTAATAGAAGGACTAGCAGCCCTCCATGAAATTAGCAAGTAGCACATTTAAAACAAATTGGAGAAAATTATTTTTCATTCAATGCACAATTAAGCTCTAGAATTTGTTGCCAGAGGATATGGTTAAGAAAGTTAGTGAAGCCAGATTTTAAAAAAGTTTGGATAAGTCCCTGGAGAAGTCCATAAACTGCTATTAGTAAAGTTAACTCAGGGATGGTCTGCAGTAGGATTCTCAAATTCTTCTATTTGTCCAGCAGTCCTAAATTAGCACCTAAATGGTACAAAATATCTGTTTCTTAGTTTTTGGAAGTCAAATCAAATACAAGGCGTCAATAACTCTTTTTAATTTAGTTAAAGAATAGAGAGTACTGGGGTTGCACATTTATTTTAAGCAAATGGCACATCTGAACCAAAAAAGACCATTTTCAGTTTGTTCCAAATGAAACAAACTGGAAATAGCCTTGTATAATAATATCCCAAAAACTGCAAATATTTTCCATTTGGTTTTAAAATATGCCTCTCTGAGGCCCTTCATCCACCTTTCCTGCCTCCATGAAAGCCAAGGACCTGGGCCTATCAGGCTGGGATGAACTGAGTTCGGCTGGGGTCCCCTGGGCCCCTCTGATCCCTTCACACCCATAAAATATTTTCCGGGGACAGGAATCTCCTTGGCCTCTATGTATCCCTTCTGTTGGGGTCCCCCTAAGAAGAAAGGGACAGGAGTGATGCTCACCCACTGCTACCCTGAGATGCAATCCATTAAAAATGATAACAGCAGCCCTGAGGCAGGAGACAAAGTGACATAAATTTGGCATTGGCCTCTGGGCCACCAGCACTATGTTTAAAGCATCACGCATCAGGGCGGAAGCAAATGGGTATAGCACCTGCCCCTTTTCATCTTGGGGAGTCTCATGGAAGGTGTAAGTAGGAGCTGGAGAGGTCCCCAGCTCCGACATATGTTTTGGGAGAGTGTCATATGAGCTCAGGGAAGTCCCAGTTGGGCTCGGCTCAACCCATCCAGGTAGGCTCAAGTCCTGTTGCTTTCTTTTTGGAGTGGGAAGATACCAAGGAGGCCCCTGCTAGGCTTGACTCAGGTCCAGCAGCTTTCATGGGGCACAGGTGGGAGGTTGGAGGGCCTTGGGGAAGTTAATTTTATGTTTTTTGAGTGGGGCGGTTTAATGTTTATTTCACTTCAGGAAATGAACCAAACCGGAATAACATTAAATGAAGAGAAAAGGAGTCACATGGTGTGATGTGAGGGTAAGGACGTGTTCCTTACTAGCTCTGGAACCTCACTCCCCTGAATGTCAAAAAGCTGACTCAATTTGGGTTCAGATTCAGTAAACAGTTCAGGCGGCGCAGGTGTGATTGGGGAGTGGCTGGCAGACGTGCTGTCTTCCGCAACCTCAGACACTAACATAATGAGGTTGCAAATGCGGTCTTCATTGCGTTTGAGGAGAAATTTCTAAAAATTGATGCCAGATTTGATGAAGCCAATGCTCTCCTTACTGATTTGGGCAGATGCATGACAGTGCTGGAGTTGAGTGTCTCAGGCCTGGATGACTGTGTGGTCATTTTAGAGGGGGAGGTGCGCGCTTTAAAATCTTTAACAGAGAAACAATCAGAAAAAATAAAGAACCTGGAAAACAGGTCTAGGAGAAGTAATCTATGATTCATTGGCCTGTCGGAAACAATCAAGGACAGAGATTTGGCAAGCATATTAGAAACATGGCTTCCTCATACAGTGGACCTAACTGATCAGCAAGGTGGAGTGAGCGTGGGAAGGACTCACCGTCTGGGACTTAAACTTGCTAAAAATAAACCACAGTCAATGCTTGAACCAGTAAAAGGTTAGTTATTTGCATGGTAAGGGAGAATCAGGAATGCTCAAAGGAGAACTTATGGATTGTTAAAAGAGTCTGGCTCATAGTGATATATGTGGGAACGTGTGCAGGCTGAGAGACCAGGTCTTGGGAGTTATGGTTATATCAGTGTTTTATGTTCTTTTGTTACATGTTGCCATGATTTCATAACCAATAAGATGGGCGATGTGGAATGTCTCAAGGTTGGATCTGTATTTAAAAGATACAAAATTTTTACAAGCACCACAAAGGGAAAAGGCACATCTCGCCATGGTCCAGAAAACCCATTTGGATAAACTATAACACCAAAAACTGTGCAAACAATGGGTGGGAAGGGGGTTTTCCTCTCAGTCTGGTACTATGAAGGCAGGGGTAGCTATCCTGATAGACAAGAGGGTCCCATTCCCGGCTTCTAAAGTAACTGAAGATCCAGATAGTAGATTTATATTAGTCTCTCAAACATTATATGGTAAAACAATCATGGTACGTAACACATATGCTCCAAATGAATATGATCATACCTTTTTCACTAAAATAGTCCACCTCCTGGCAGAATACACATGTGGCTCCTTACTATTGGAAGGGGATTTCAATTGCATCCATGCTATTAACTTAGATAGATCCTCCACGACAGCAGCAAAGGTGCCACGGTCAGTTAAGGGCATCAAATACCTATGTCATAGCTTAGACATGATAGACGTGTGGAGAGCCCTATATCCTCTAGAGAAAGAATATACCCATGTCTCAAGGGCACATGTTTCACAGTCTAGAATTGACTACTTGTTGTTGTGATGAGAGGATTTTGGAACATTTACAAAAGCTGAAATTGGCCTTCTTAAGGTATCAGACCATGCACCAGTGTGGCTTAATATAGAGGGTTTTAGATGTGACAATTTGATGTGATGCTGGAGGTTTCTTAGGTATCTCTTTACAAATAGACACTATAACTATGTTTATTGAAGAAATGGGAGGAGTATACTGAACATAATGGAGAACATAAACAATCCCCAATTTTCTTTTGGGAAGCAGCCAAGGATGTTTTGTAGGGGATATTATCTCCTATGTTAGCACCCAAAAAAAATGTTTGACTAATGAAGTTTTGAGATTGGAAGATCAGCTTAAGTCCACTCAGAAGGCAAACGAAACCAATCCTACTAGCAGCAACAAAGCTGACTCCGTGGCAGTCCAAGTGTCGTTAAACATGCTATTACACCAGAGGATCAAAAATGCATATACTCTACTATATGAGAGTCACTTTTAATCATCAAGATCATCTTACCCACCCAACAGTTAAATATTTTAATGACTGCTTGACATTTACTTTTCTGATCTACCAGAGCAAAGTCAACGTTGACCCCAAGGAAGAAGTAAAAAACCCTTTGAAACGCTGCCATGTCAGGTCATTCATTGATGGTGATTGGTTCAGTTAAGTTTCTTTTAATATATGGAAAATGTTTTAAATAATGTTTCCAAAATATATATATATAAAAAAAGTTTTTTGTGATTAAAATATTGAACTGTTGGATGGGTAAGGTGGTCCTGATGATTAAAAATCGGCACCTGAATTCTGGTTGACTCAAGGGTTGCTTTATATGAAATTTCCACCTTCCACCTATAATAATTTTGGAGCAATGCAGACCTTTTTTAAGGTCCTTTGAACAACTTTGCCTAAGGGAGTAATTATTCGATTTGTTTGAAACCATGAATGGCAATGTGTGTACTTTTCCTATTTAAAAACTAAATATGCATATATTTTACATATGAAAGTAAACTAGGATTTACTCGCATAAGCTGGCCAATTTTACAACATACATGTGCAAATTAAATTAACCAGTTTTCCAATTAGACCACCAGTTTGCCCAGTCCTTCTCTTATTCAAAACCTTCCTTGTTCTTCAGCCCGAACTCCTCCCAGTTCATCCAGACCTCACACCCAGTCAGTACTACACAATAAACACATTGAATATCACTTACATCAGATAATTATCAGGTATAAAAAACACAGGTAAGTTGGCAAATGTATGCACATCTTTTAAAATAGCAACTTAAGTGTGTAAGTGTTGATCTCCACTCCAGAATGTTCCTAGATTGCCCCTTTTTTACATGTATATAAGTGCACGTGGAAGTGGAAATACGTACGTATTTTAAACTTCTATAAAATTTGGAATATGGGAATAGGAGCTACTTATGCATCTATATGTTAATTTTTATACATGTAACATTTTGAAAATTTATTCCATGACCTGTTGTAATACTTTCCTAAAAGCCTTAAAAACCTAATTGTTTGAACAGCCATATGAGTTAAAGTGAGTCTGACAATTATTTAATCACCTTGATAACTTCAATTCATCTTCCATTAGCTCATATTTGACAAGACACCCTCAGTGCTTATGCAGAATTTACTTTGCTATGAGTCTATAGTAGGCATTGGATTATATCTGCCAATAATGGCTATGTTTATCCTGGAATTTGCTGTATCTTCTGTAATGATGCAGTTATGTAGCACTGATATATATTAGGGTATGATTATCAGTAGTGGATGGGATGTTATTCTGGGATTTGCCAAGAATTTGTAATGATAATATTTATGTTATACCATTTTGTACCCTGCCAAGAACCTTGGATCTGTATGGGTTAAAAATTGTTTTAAATAAATAAACTATGATAGCATAATAGGCAGTTCCAAATGGGCTGACTAAATAAACTAAGTAATCCTTACCTGTAAGTATCATCTATGATTCTATATTTCTTTAAGTTAAACTCTGGAAAATCCTATAAAACTTTGTCACCAGACACAATTTTATAAATTTGATTGTTTGATCACAATAATCCTGTAGTAATAGACACAGGAAGACTACTCTGGAAAGACCTGTCTCTTTTTCATTTAATGAGAGCAATCCAACTCACATGTTTCTCATGTTGCCCTTGGGTCAGATTGGCCTTTTGGAAATCAAGGAAGCTGTCATTAAGATATCTGAATCATTATCTAAATGTTAACATCTTTTAAAAAAAAAAAGGCTTTAATGAATTGCAACTATGAGTACAACATTCTGCAATCCTTAATTGTATTACTGCCCTTTAAATGTCAAATTAATTTTTGAAGGCATACTGTATAAAGAAAGGGATAAAACTGAATTTACTTTATCTGCCAAGCAATAAATAGGGTAATACTTATAAAGACAGAGAGTGTTAAAAAATGCTATGCATGAACCCTAAAAACACTCAAACTGATAAATCATTTGTGTAAATCCCCCACCCTCTCCCATTCATCAGGGGTCATTTCAGTGGCTGCAGGGGTGCTAAGCAATTCTTCTGCGACTCCGGAACAGATTTACCCCAGAGTTAGTCCAGAAGAGAACAGCAAAAGCTAGGAGCCCAAGGGAAGACTTGCACTTAACCAGGAAACAAAGGTCCACACCCAGTTTATTGTTCCAAAATAAAAGGAAAATTTATTGTAAATCCACAAATAATCACAATCAAGATGAAAGAAAAATCAGGATACAGTACAAAATAGTGTAAGCACTCAGGATTTTTATTCACTTCAGTTCACTTGGCTAAACCCAAGAGTTTTGGCTAAACTCAGCAGGGACTCAAAGTCCTCCTCCAGAGCCTCTGAAGAAAACGTGACACACAATTCACTGATATCTTCTCTCTGTCTTCAAACTGTGGGCTTCCCCAGATTGGATAGGCATCTCTTCTTAAGAACATAAGAAATTGCCATGCTGGGTCACACCAAGGGTCCATCAAGCCCAGCATCCTGTTTCCAACAGAGGCCAAACCAGGCCACAAAAACCTGGCAATTACCCAAACACTAAGAGGATCCCATGCTACTGATGCAATTAATAGCAGTGGCTATTCCCTAAGTAAACTTTATTAATAGCCATTAATGGACTTCTCCTCCAAGAATTTATCCAAACCTTTTTTGAACCCAGCTACACTAACTGCACTAACTACATCCTCTGGCAACAAATTCCAGAGCTTTATTGTGCGTTGAGTGAAAAAGAATTTTCTCCGATTAGTCTTAAATGTGCTACTTGCTAACTTCATGGAATGCCCCTAGTCCTTCTATTATTTGAAAGTGTAAATAACCAATTCACATCTAGTTGTTCAAGACCTCTCATGATCTTAAAGACCTCTATCATATCCCCTCTCAGCCGTCTCTTCTCCAAGCTGAACAGCCCTAACCTCTTCAGCCTTTCCTCATAGGGGAGCTGTTCCATCCCCTTTATCATTTTGGTTGCCCTTCTCTGTACCTTCTCCATCACAACTATATCTTTTTTGAGATGCGGCGACCAGAATTGTACACAGTATTCAAGGTGTGGTCTCACCATGGAGTGATATAGAGACATTATGACATTTTCCGTTTTATTAACCATTCCTTTCTAATCATTCCTAACATTCTGTTTACTTTTTTGACTGCTGCAGCACACTGAGCCGATGATTTTAAAGTATTATCCACTATGATGCCTAGATCTTTTTCCTGGGTGGTAGTTCCTAATATGGAACCTAACATTGTGTAACTACAGCAAGGGTTATTTTTCCCTATATGCAAACACCTTGCACTTGTCCACATTAAATTTCATCTGCTATTTGGATGCCCAATCTTCCAGTCTTGCAAGGTCCTCCTGTAATGTATCACAATCCGCTTGTGATTTAACTACTCTGAATAATTTTGTATCATCTGCAAATTTGATAACCTCACTCGCCGTATTCCTTTCCAGATCATTTATATATATATTGAAAAGCACCAGTCCAAGTACAGATCCCTGAGGCACTCCACTGTTTACCCTTTTCCATTGAGAAAATTGACCATTTAATTCTACTCTCTGGTTCCTGTCTTTTAACCAGTTTGTAATCCACGAAAGTACATCGCCTCCTATCCCATGACTTTTTAGTTTTCTTAGAAGCCTCTCATGAGGGAGTTTGTCAAATGCCTTCTGAAAATCCAAATACACTACATCTACCGGTTCACCTTTATCCACGTGTTTATTAACCCCTTCAAAAAAATAAAGCAGATTTGTTAGGCACGACATCCCTTGGGTAAATCCATGTTGACTGTGTTCCATTAAACCATGTCTTCCTACATGCTCTACGATTTTGATCTTGAGAATAGTTTCCACTATTTTTCCCGGCACTGAAGTCAGGCTCACTGGTCTATAGTTATCCAGATCACCCCTGGAGCCTTTTTTAAATATTGGGGTTACATTGGCCACCTCCAGTCTTCAGGTACAATGGATGAATTTAATGACAGGTTACAAATTTTAACTAATAGATCAGAAATTTCATTTTTTAGTTCCTTCAGTAACCTAGGATGCATACCATCCGTTCCAGGTGATTTGCTACTCTTTAGTTTGTCAATCTGGCCTACTACATCTTCCAGGTTCACAGTGATTTCATTCAGTTCATCTGACTCATCTCCCCAACATCCTCATTAGTAAACACGGAAGCAAAGAATTCATTTAGTCTGTCTGCAATGGCCTTATCTTCCCTAAGAGCCCCTTTAACCCCTCGGTCATCTAATGGTCCAACCGACCCCCTCACAGGTTTCTTGCTTCGGATATATTTTAAAAAGTTTTTATTATGAGTTTTTGCCTCTATGGCCAACTTCATTTTAAATTCTCTCTTCACCTGTCTTATCAATGTTTAACACTTAACTTGACAATGCTTATGTTTTATCCTATTTTCTTCAGATGGATCCTTCTTCCAATTTTTGAAGGATGTTTTTTTATTTATTTAACATTTTTTTATACCGGGATTCATGTAGAATTTTACATATCATCTCGGTTTACATTGTAACTGAAAAAACAGGCATGTGAGAATGCAAATTACATAGAACAGGGCATAAAACTTGGATCAGAATACATGGGGAAAAACTTGGAGCATAAAAAGAGGAAAAACGCATGATTATATTATTAGGCGCATATATTTAATATGAGACATAAAACTTTGGGTAAGCTGATGTAGAGAAGGGTTACCAAACTTTTTGGCTAAAATAGCCTCTTTCACCTCTCCTTTTAACCATGACGGTAATCGTTTTGCCTTCCTTCCACCTTTCTTAATGTGTGGAATACATATGGATTGCGCCTCTAGGATTGTATTTTTAAACAATGTCCATGCCTGTTGAACATTTTTAATTTTTGCAGCTGCACCTTTCAGTTTTTTTTTCTATTTTCCTCATTTTATCAAAGTTTCCCTTTTGAAAGTTTAGTGTTAGAGCTGCAGATTTACTTATTGTCCCCCTTCGTTATTAATTTAAATTTGATGTTATGATCACTGTTGCCAAGTGGCCCCACCACCGTTACCTCTCTCACCAAATCCTGCGTTCCACTAAAAATTAAATCTAAAATAGCTCCCTCTCTTGTTGGTTCCTGAACCAATTGCTCCAAGGAAGAGTTAAAGGGTTCAGAAATGAATGATGAGATAAACATAATTGGCATTCTCAGAGACCTAGTGGAAGGAGGATAACCAATGGGACACTGCTATATCAGAGTACAAATTATATCTCAATGATAGAGAGGATCAACTTGGTGGGGGTGTGGCACTTTATGTCCAGAAGGGCATAAAGTCCAACAGGATGAAGCTCATAAAAGAGAATAATTGCATTGTAGAATTTATATGGATAGAAATCCCATGTATGTTGGGTTATAGTATAATGATAGGAGTACACTACCATTCACATGGATAAAATTATGAGACGGACAATGAAATGCTAAAAGAAATCAGGGAAGCTAAACAATTTGGCAGTGCAGTAATAATGGGAGATTTCAATTACCCCAATAGATCTAATTCTTAGTGGAATGCAGGATTTGGTGAGAGAGGTAACAATGATGGGGCCACTTGGTAATAATGATCATAACATAATCAAATGTGAACTAATGACTGAAAGGGAAAAATATGTATAGCTCTAACACTAAAGTTT
Organism: Rhinatrema bivittatum; assembly: GCF_901001135.1. Lineage (NCBI taxonomy): Eukaryota > Metazoa > Chordata > Amphibia > Gymnophiona > Rhinatrematidae > Rhinatrema > Rhinatrema bivittatum. The sequence continues at coordinate 291,305,002 of NC_042618.1, forward strand.
CAAAGGGGAAACTTTGATAAAATAAGGAAAATAGTTAGAAAAAAGCTGAAAGGTGCAGCTGCAAAGGTTAAAAGTAATCAACAGGCATGGACATTGTTTAAAAATACCATCTTAGAAGCGCAGCCAGATGTATTCCATGCATTAAGAAAGGTGGAAGGAAAGCTAAATGATTATCAGCATGGTTAAAAAGTGAGATGAAAGACGCTATTTTAGCCAAAAAAGAAAACACTTCAAAAATTGGAATGCATTTAGAAACCCAGTCGGGAGTCAGTCTTTTGGCAGCCACACCAGAATGGGCCTCAGGAACAAAAATTAGCAGGTAAGAACCAATTTTCCTTTTCTGGACAAACCCAGATCTAGTGGGATGTACCAAAGCTCCCCTACACTGGGCGGGAACCTGAAAGTCCCGCTCAAAGAATGCTTTCCCCGAAATTAGCTGAATCTGGAGTGTGCACATCCAGGCGATAATGCCTGGTAAAAATATGGAGTGAGGTCCAGACGGCTGCCCTACAAATCTCCTGGGGAGAAAGCAACTGGCATTCCGCCCAAGAGTTTGCTTGCGCCCACGTGGAATGCGCTTTAAGGCCAGTCGGGATAGAGTGGCCCTTGCAAATATAGGCTGAAGAAATCATTTCTTTTAACCAGCGGGCCATGGTAGCCTTCGATGCCCTTTCCCCTTTCTTCGCTCCACTGAACAAGACAAAAAGGTGGTCTGACCATTGGAAAGAATTAGTGACCTTCAGATAATGCAACAAGATGCGATGAACATCAAGGAGGTGAAGGTCCCTGCCCATCATAGGATCCCGAGACCACTTCAGGAAACCTGGTAATTCCATCATCTGATTAACATGAAAGGCCAATACCACTTTAGGCAAAAAGGAAGGCACAGTACGCAAGGACACCTTGTCACTGGAGATCCACAAGAAAGGGTAGCGACACAAAAGAGCCTGAAGCTCCAAAATTCATCTGGCAGAGCAAATAGCCACTTGAAAGACCATCTTCAAAGTAAGATGCTTCAGGGTGGCCCGAGAGAGTCTGCAATACTAAATTGAGATTCCATTCCGGGCAGACTTTTCTAACTGGAGGCTTTAAATGCTTCACTCCTTTCAGAAAATGAATGACCTCTGGATGAGAGGCCAAAGACTTGCCCTGGACCCTGCCTTGAAGGCAGCCCAGAGCCAAAACCTGGGCCCACAGCGAACTGTAAGCCAAACCCTTGGATAACCCCTGCTGCAGGAAGGACAAAATGTGTGGAACGGAAGCCAACAGAGGATCCAAACCGTGCTGTGTATACCAGACCTCAAAAACCTTCCAAACCCTGACATAAGCCAGGGTGGCTGCCTAGCAATCACCGGTTCTGAATATCCCTTCATGTGCAAACGTCACCTCTCAAAAGACAGGCCGCGAGACAAAAGTGATACTCCCGATCCGAAAATATGGAACCTTGGTGCAGTAAGCCCCGCAGATGTGAGTTGAAGAGGACCATCCACCGCCAGATGGACTAGATCTGTGAACCACAGATGCCGCGGCCACTTGGGTGTTACTAGTACCACCATCCCTGGATGTGCTTCTATGCATCGTAGCACACGCCCTATGAGCGGCCATGGGGGGAAGACATACAGCAGAATCCCCATCGGCCATAGACATACTAGGGCATCTAGCCCCACTGCACCAAGCTCCCTTCTGTGACTGAAAAACCGTATTGTTTTCGCATTGGCCCACGTAGCCATAAGATCCAGTTGAGGAGTTCCCCATTTGGCACAAATGTGGTTCCACACCTCCGGGGACAACTCCCACTCCCTGGGATCCAGCTCTTGTTGGCTCAAGAAATCTGCCTGTACATTGTCAACTCCTGCAATGTGGGAGGCCGCGATTCCTTCTAGGTGGCATTCCGCCCACACAAAGAGCAGCTGCGCTTCTCGTAGCCCATCGCACGGCTCCTTGTTTCTCCTTGGCAGTTGATGTAAGCTACTGTTGTTGCATTGTCCGACATGAACCCACAACATATGAACCCGGACCAGGGGCAGAAACATGACCAAAGCTCTGCGAACTGCTCTTGTTTCCAATCGATTGATAGACCAGGTCTGCTCCACCAACAACCACAAGCCCTGAGCCGAACAACCCAGACACACTGCTCCCCCATCCCTTGAGACTGGCATCCATGGTCACCACCACCGAATCTGGGATCTCAATGCCCATTCCTCTCTCCAAGTTGGTCTTTGACAGCCACCAATCCAAGCTGATTCTGGCCTCCTTCAAAAGGGGGAGCAGAAGAAAAAACTGCTCTGACATCGGTTTCCACCAGGATAACAGAGCCTTCTGCAGGGGCCGATTATGAGCAAAGGCCCACGGAACCAGGTCCAACGTCGATGCCATGGAATCCAATACCTGCAGATAGTCCCAGACCTGTGGTACTGATAGATGCAGCAGACGAGAAACTTGTTCCTGTACCTTTTGTACCCGGTCAGCCGATAAGAACACGGCCATTCAGGGTGTCGAAATGGGCTCCTAGATACTTGAAAGTCTGAGATGGAACCAAGTGGCTTTTCGCCATGTTGATAACCCATCCCAAGTTGCTCAGAGTCTATATCACTCGCCGCACCGAACGAACGCAGTCCTCTTCTGTCTTAGCACGGATGAGCCAATCGTCCAAGTACAGATGGACCAACACTCTTTCCTTCCTCAGGGCCGCAGCCACGACTACCATTACCTTCGTGAATGTATGAGGGGCTGTAGATAGGCCGAAAGGGAGGGCCCAAAACTGAAAATGCTGACCCAGCACTTTGAAGTGCAGAAACTTCTGATGGTCCTTCCGAATGGGCATATGCAGATAGGCCTCGGTCAGATCCAAGAACACCAGGAACTCGCCTTTGCAGACTGCCGCAATCACTGTACACAGCATCTCCATCCTGAAGCACAGCACTCGTAGACTCAAGTTCACCTTCTGTAAATCCAAGATGGGGGTGGAAGGTGCCCTCCTTTTTTTGAACCAGGAATTAAATGGAGTTCCTTCTCTGCCCCTGTTTGTTTGGCGGCACTGGCACTATGGCGTCCAGAGATATCAACCTTCGAAGAGTCCCCTCTACCGCTTCCCGTTTGTTTTGGGAAGAACAGTGCGACTCCAGGAAGGCGTAACCGTCTTTCACTACCTAGAGAGGAGTTGGCCAGCCTGGCATCATTGGGATAGCTTGCCAGCTCCGGCCCCCTGACCAGCACCACTTCTGGCGGATCTGCCAGAGCCCCGAAAGGACTGCTGATGACCCGACAGCTGCTTGGAAACTGAAGAGGAGGCCCCTCTGCCTGACCAAAAATGTCTCGACTCCCAAAAACGAGGACGAGATGAATAAGGCTTCTTACTGCCCTTTTTGTCTTCCGGCAATCTAAGGCCCTTGGGTTTCACCCAGGGACTTTATCAGTTGATCCAGATCTTCTCCGAAAAGAAGCTTTCCCTTAAAAGGCAGAGTAAATAACTGAGTCTTGGATGACACATCCACTGACCAGTTGCGCACAGAAGTTGTCACGCAGCAACCACAGAGACCATACTCCTGACCGCTGAGCGCACGAGGTCATACAATGCATCCGCCACATAAGTCACTCCTGCTTCAAGGTGCGCCGCCTGATTGGGAGGATAGCACTCCTGAGGATGTTGGCTCCTGTATCCAAAATAAGCAGGCACATTGCATCAAGCTGGCACAAATGGCCGCCCGGAGGCCCAAGGCGGACACCTCGAACATGCACTTCAAATGCCCTTCCAGATTGAGATCCTGGACATCCTTCAATGCGGCTGACCCCACAACTGGAATGGTAGTCTTCTTGGTCACCGCAGAAACTGTCGCATCCACCTGAGGCATTCTCAGACGATCTAAATGCTCGTCCAGTAAGGGATAAAGCTTGGACATCGCTCTCCCCACCTTCAAGCCCACTTTCTGGAGAATCCCACGCCTGGCTAATAAGCTTTTGAATCTTCTTAGGAATGGGAAAAGCACTGGGAGGACCCCGCAGACCATCAAGAACTGGGTTGACGCCCTTGATGTCCGACTCCTCTGGATCCACCTTGACCTCCAGCTCGTCTAACACCTGGGGAATGAGAGGGCACAACTCCTCCCTTTAAATAGGTGAACTACACAAGGGTCATCACCATCCACCACGGAAGCATCCACAGAATCCAAATCGTCCTTGATGGCATCAGGGCCAGGACTGAGACCAACATCCAGGTCTATCTCCGGGTCCTCCTGCGGCTCATCTGAGTCATCCAAGTTCCTGGAGACAGGGTCCAGATGAGAGACCCGTGATCCACAACGCTTGGCTGTACGGCCCAGAGAGCCCGCAGATCCCGAGCGTGGTCTCTTTCACAAACCAGAGGCCCTCTCCCTGGATCTCTGAGCACCTGCCTTCTGAGCCAGGAAGGCGTCGCGCATCAGCAAAATAAACTCCGGGGAAAAGGCTCCTGAACCCCCCAAGGCCTGCTCAGTGTACTGAATGGAGACTTCTCCCCCTGCACCACAGGGGAAGAAGAAGAAGGGAATTCAGTGTTGCCGCAATCTCCCGTAGGAGCAGCAGGTGGGGACCCCCCAATCGGGAGGCCCTCCTGAACTTGGGCCTCTTGAAGGAGAGCCCTCCCCCACCCCGAGGCACAACCTGTGCACAGGGAGAGGGGACTCAGGTAGGAGGACCAGGTCCCACAGACCTTGCAGACTGCTGCTTGCAGTTTTTCTGCCATCCCAGAAGAAATTCAATCTCCCCAAAAATCAGACGTGCTGCTGCGCAAAGTGGACCTCAGCACATAATGGCTGAGCCGTCCGGAAGTGCTGCCGCGGAGCAACCGTCAGAGCATGGGAGAAAGACCATAACGGGCAGGCAGAGTGCGTGAAACGCAGGTCTAAAGTGCTGACATTGCAGGTTTTTTTTTTTTATTATTAACTTTACCCACAAAGAGAAAGAAGCAAAAATCGCCAGCAGGGATACTTCCCTGGATAGTCCAGCAGCGGGCAGGAGGGGACCTTGGGGCACCGAGAGTGAGCCAGTCCCCTGGCTATCAGGAGCCCTGGGTTCGCCCGCCCAGCGATGGCCCCGCCAATCGGAACCTGACACCTCGGGGAGCTGCACCACTTCACATACTTCCAGGTCAGTCAGGACTGCACGTTTGCACCTCCTACATCTGCTGGAGACAGATAAATACTGAGGGACTGCAGGTGACAATCTCAGTTATATAACAATGCCTCAAGGGTTTATTCTCTGCCTCCATCTGCTGGTAGGCAGGTATAAATCCACTAGTCTGGAATGATCTGGGTATGTCCAGGAACATGTGGATAAAGGTGAACCGGTAGATGTAGTATATTTGGATTTTCAAAAGGCGTTTGACAAAGTCCCTCATGAAAGGCTTGTAAGACAACTAAAAAGTCATGGGATAGGAAGCAATGTCCTTTTGTGGATTACAAAATGTTTAAAATACAGGAAATGACGAGTGATGGTCATTTTTATCAGTGGATAAAGGTGAACAATGGAGTGCCTCTGGGATCTGTACTTGGATCGGTGCTTTTCAATATATTTATAAATGATCTGGAAAGGTATACGATGAGTGATGTAATCAAATTTGCAGATGATACAAAATTATTCAGAGTAGTTAAATCACATGCGGATTGTGATAAATTGAAGGAGGACCTTGCGAGACCAGAAGATTGGGCATCCAAATGGCAGATTAAATTTAATGTGGACAAGTGCAAGGTGATGTATATAGGGAAAAAAAACCCCATGCTGTAGTTACACGATGTTAGGTTCCAGATTATGAGCTATCACTCAGGAAAAAGATCTAGGTGTCATAGTTGATAATACATTGAACTCATTGGGCTCAGTGTGCTGCGGCAGTCAAAAAAACAAACAAGACTACTATGTCCATCTGACAAACTCTCTTACATCCAATCCTCCCCATCTCTTTGCCACTCTCAATTCCCTCCTCCCCATCGCTCTCTGCCCTACTTCCATGACAAGATTCACAAAATAAGTCAAGTTCTCAACTATTTCACCTTTACCTGCCTCTCCCCCCTTTCTTCTACCTTTCCCCTAGCCTCTGCCATTTTCTCCTCCTTTCCTGGTCACAGTGGAGGAAACTGCTCATCTTCTCTCTTCCTCCAAATTCACCACCTGATTCCTCAGCTATATCTCCCTGCAGCGGTCCCTTCTATCTGTCACATCCTAAATCTATCACTCTCCACTGCTAATGTTCCTGCTGCCTTCAAATGTGCTGTAATCATACCACTCTTAAAACACCCTCACTGGATCCTACCTGTCCTACCAACTATAGTCCCATATCCCTTCTCCCATTTGCCTCCAAACTACTTGAACTTGCTTTGCACCGCCACTGTCTTGACTTTCTTACATCTCAAGCTGTTCTCAATCCATTCCAATCTGGTTTTCACCCTCTATATCCAACTGAAACAGCTCTTGCCAAAGTTTCCAATGACCTGTTTATGGCTAAAGCCAAAAGTCTTTATTCTATCCTTATCCTCCTTAACCTGTCTGCTGCTTTTGACACTGATCACAACCTACACCTTGATACTCTGTCCTCACTTGGATTTTGGGACTCTATCCTGTCTTGGTTCTCTTCATACCTCGCCCATCGCACTTTTTGCATTTCCTCTGGTAGTTCCTCCTCTATTGCCATTCCACTATCAATTGGTGTGCCTCAGGGCTCCAACTTGGGCCCTCTTCTCACGCTATACTAATTCCTTTGGTGCTCTGATTTCCTCTCATGGCTTTCACCTGAAATACAATCCAGGATTTCGGCCTGCCTGTCTGACAGTGCTGCCTGGATATCCCGCTGCCACCTTACACTCAACATGGCCAAGATGGAACTCCTTATCTTTCCTCCCAAGCCCACCTCCCCTCTTCCTCCTTTCTCTGTTTCTATGGATAACACGGTCGCCGTCCCTGTCCCATCAGCTCGTAACCTTGGAGTCCTCTTCGACTCCTCTCTCCCCTTCTCTACACATATCCAAAACACTGCTAAAATATGTCATTTATAACATTGCCAAAATCTATCCTTTCTGAACACACTACCAGAACCCCTATCACTCTCTCATCTCCTCCCGCTTAGACTATTGCAACCTGCTCCTCACAGGTCTCCTGGTGAGCCATCTCTCTCCACTGCAGTCTGTTCTAAATTCAGCTGTGCGACTTATCTTTCGCTAAAGTCACTATGCTCAAATAACCCCTCTTCTGAAGTCACTGCATTGGCTCCCTATCCGCTCCCGCATACAGTTCAAGTTCCTCTTTCTCACCTTCAAATGCCTTCACTTCGTAGCACCTCACTAACTCTCCTCTCTTATCTCTCTCTACACCCCTCCTCGTGCACTCCGCTCGTCGGATAAGTCATGCCTATCCGTGCCCTTCTCCACTATTGGAGAAATAGGTATATCCGGATCAGCCCTCAGTTGGTTCATGTCTTTCCTTAGTAATAGAAGCTTTAAAGTTAAAATTAATAATAAAGAATCACCTTCGACAAGGTCCTCACTTGGTGTACCTCAAGGATCATCGTTATCACCCACTCTCTTCAACATACACCTCCTCCCCCTCTGCCAGCTTCTAACAGACCTTAACCTAACACATTACCTATATGCAGATGACGTGCAGATTCTGATTCCGATAACAGAATCCATCGCAAAATCACTCACGCACTGGAACAACTGCCTAAAACTAATCACCAGCCGTCTCAACAGCCTTAATTTGGTTCTTAACGCATCTAAGACCGAACTCCTCCTCATTTCCTCCAACCAAGTCAATCCACTCCCACAGACCATCCTCAACACCCAGCTCACGCATACCCACGTAAGAGATCTCGGGGTTCTACTCGACAACCGCCTAAACCTAAAGAAAATGATCAACACCACAACCAAAGATTGTTTCTATAGACTTCAGGTTCTAAAAAGACTCAAACCCCTACTTTTCTTTCACGACTTCAGAACAGTTCTGCAAGCCTTAATATTTGCTAAAATAGACTACTGGGCCTCCCCAGCTCTACCACCAAGCCGCTACAGTTGATACAGAACGCCGTGGCAAGAATCCTGACCAACACCAACCGTGGAGAACACATATCTCCCATCCTCCGTAACTTACACTGGCTCCCAGTGAAATACAGAATCCTTCACAAATCACTCACTTTAATCCCCAAATTCATCTACAATCACCTGCATCTGGACCTCAAATTCCCCCTCAATATCCATTTCTCCAACAGACCGATTAGAGAAGTATATAAAGGAACCCTACAAGCCCCACCTACAAAAGCCACACGCCTCACCTCGACCAAAGATCGATCCTTCTCGATAGCAGGCCCAGCTATCTGGAACAACATCCCATCCAACCTTAGAATGGAACCCTGCCTTTTAACATTCAAGAAAAAACTTAAGACCTGGCTTTGAGAGGCGAGGAGGGTGATTTCCTGCTGCAAGCACAGCGCATTATTTCCTGCTTATTTCTTACCTGGTTACCCTATCTGATAACAATTGCTTCACTGGGATTAAAGAACTGAACTTCCGGGGGTAGACGTGGATCTGCCTCGACGGTGCATTAAGAACTGCCAATCAGCTGCCTAAACGTCAGTAGGAGGGGCCGGTAAGGAACTACAAACGCTGAGACTCCTGTGGCTTCACTAGAGGCGAGGAGGGTGATTTCCTGCTGCAAGCACAGCGCATTATTTCCTGCTTATTTCTTACCTGGTTACCCTATCTGATAACAATTGCTTCGCTGGGATTAAAGAACTGAACTTCCGGGGGTAGACGTGGATCTGCCTCGACGGTGCATTAAGAACTGTCAATCAGCTGCCTAAACGTCAGTAGGAGGGGCCAGTAAAGAACTATAAATAATCTTTCCTATCGGCGCGCAGCTGCCGACGGCGCGCGGCTCTGACCGGCTCCGACTGGATCCGCATGGATAGGCATGGATTCTTCTTGATCTTGGATAAAAACAGTTTCCTGAAGTGATTTAAAGGAAAAGGTAAAAGAAAATTTACTTATTTGATACAAACTGATTGCAGGAAAAGCAAAAATCCCTTTATCTTTAACCTCCCTCTGCCTCTCAGAGAGAAAGTTTATCTTAGTAGTAAGTTTACTATTACCTTATTATACTTTAAAGCCTTAGTTCCTAAAGTAAGTTTTGCATGCCTCATACGAAAAGAAAGGCCAAGTTGCGGCCAATCTCTAGTACTCCAAATATGGAACAAGGTCAAAGGACTGTTGTGGCTTGGCTAAATTCTCCACAAAATACCCCTGTTGAGGGGGCCGCTATGGGGTTGGATTCAGGGCAAAATCCACTGCCATTGGCCGACGACATCTCATTAAGTCCAGGGGCACTAGAAACTCCAACACCACCTGGTAAAGAAGGGATTTTATCCCTAAGTCTTCCGGATACCCCACAAGGAGACTCTGGGACTGTGGAAGAGATTGGTGAAAATATAGAAAAAGAACAAGGGATGTTGGTTATAAAGATTGACCCTCCTAAAAAATTAGATCAGAAGCCAATTCGAGAAGAAAAGAATATTCATTATGAAGAAGAAAAAAGACCTTCAAATATAACATTGGATACTTTGTGGACATTCATGACTAAGCTAGATAACTCTATTAAGAATTTGACTAAATTTACGAATGAGATTAATATAGCAGTTAAAAGTAATGCAGAGATGACGCTTAATCAACAAAAGCAAACTAAAGAAATTGTTAATCGGTTATCACTAGTAGAGAAAATTCAAGTAAATCAGATAAAAAGTGAAAATGAGATTCAAAGAAAAATAGAAAATATTGAAATTTGAATCTGCGGATCATTAATTTTCCAATTATTAGTAAAATGAACCCCATAGACCTATTTAGGTCTTATATAACACAAGTATTACAGTTTCCAGACCAATGCATGCCGACAATAGTAAAAGCCTTTTATATTAACATCTTGAATGGCAAGAAAGAGCAAGTACAAATGAAAAACAAGTTAAAGAACCAGGAGATCAAAAAAAGATTGAAACATCACTTGAGTTATCTGATCTTCCTGAAAAGTCTCAGAGCGAACTAATTGTTGAGAAAAGAGGAAATTTGCTAGTGACATTAGCATTCATCTCTGATAAAGATAACATTTTTAAATTCTTTTTTCGAAATAGATTGAAGACCTTTTATGGCTACAAAATCTGGATTTATCCAGATCTTGTAAAAACTACCCAACTTAGGAGCAAGAAATTTCTTACTTTAAGACAACTGGTAATAGATAAGGGCGGCCAGTTTTTATTAAGATATCCCTGTAAATGCGTGATAAATTTGAATGAACACAAATATCAATTCACCGATCCTGAACACCTCAGAGTACTTTTAGGGGTAGATAAACAGGTGGAAAATAGATGAGGGAGAATAATTAAACTTACTTTTCTTATGTGCAATATATAATTATAATAAGATTGCTCTATACTTGATAAATTTTTTCTTTTACTTTTAAAGAATACAGAAAGTGAGTAAGATGTAAAATTGTATTGATTATACAAATTCTGGTTCTGTAATTACAATTTTGCAAGTTGATACTTGTATAATATTGAAAATGGATAAATAAAGAATATAAAAAAAAAAGACCTGGCTTTTCCGCCAAGCTTTCTCAGATCCCCCTGATACACACTAGACGACTGAACTTCCTTCCTCCTTCCTTCCTGAACAATGGATCTCCGTATTACCTTCAAGTTCTGATTAAGAGCCTTCCCTAACTCAGCAATTGTTTATACTATTTATTTACTACGTTCTTAAGCCTTTCTTTTCAGCAGTCTATGCTTCCAAGTTTACTATCCTTGTTGAATGTAACTTTGTTCTTCCTGTTCAAACTTGCTTTTGTTACAGTCCCCCAATTCGATGTAAACCGATCTGATATGGTCTCTCAACCATGAAGGTCGGTATAGAAAAGTGTTAAATAAATAAATAAATAAATAAATATTGCCAATTCCAGACTCTGTGCTTTCCATCTGGCTGCACTGTGTGCTTGGAATAGTGTTCCTGAACTGGTGCATCATGCTCCTTCTCTTGCCATGTTTAAATCCCATCTAAAGACCCATCTTTCTGAAACCATTTTTAAATCTTATGTCTGATTGCCTGTTTTTAGTCTTGACTAACTTTCCTTTCTTTTAACCAAGTCTCTTGTCCTTTATGTCTGTCTTATTGGATTGTAAGTTCTATCGAGCAGGGACTGTCTTTTTGTATGTTTGTAAAGCATTGTGTATGTAGCGCTATAGAAATGTATTGTAGTAGTAGTAGTAATTAGGAAGGGAATAGTGAATAAAATGGAAAAAGTAAGAACCAATGTCAGGAAGTATTTCTTCACGGAGAGGGTGGTGGATGCCTGGAATGCCCTTCCGGAGGAAGTGGTGAAGACTAAAACTGTGAAGGATTTCAAAGGGGCATGGGATAAACATTGTGGATCCATAAAGTCTAGAGGATGTGAAAGAAGAGAAGAGGCATGGGGGTGGATTGCGGAAATGACGGCTACTACCTGGAGATAACACCTTTATTCAATAAACATACACATGGTTAATGCGACTCCAACATTGCTCTATGCTTCAACGGAAAGAGGAAATGTGGAAAATAGGATTTGCATTCACAAAAAAACGGGGAGTAGCTTGCTTGTTACGGCAGTTACCACCCCAAACAAAATAGTGCCTGATACTTCACTTTCACTGCATATCTAGGATAGCTCACTGCTTCAACGGCAGGGGGGAATGAAGAAAAGATTATTTATATTCAGACAACAACCAACAAGGACTGAATTACATAGTCTGGATAAGCAAATAAACATGGGTATAGCTTGCTTGTTACGGCGGTTACTACGCCGAATCAGTTAAGCATTATACTTCACTTGGAATACATATCCAGCGCAGCTCACTGCTTCAATGGCAGAGGGGAATAAAGTAAAGTGGAATTATATTCAGACAACCAACAAGGACTGAATTGCACAGGCTGGGTAAACAAATAAGAGTAGGAGTAGCTTGCTTATTGTGGTAGTTACTACCCCTAACCAATTAAGCTAGATACTTCACTTAGATGCATCTCCAGCACTACTCTCTATAGCAATGGCAGGGGTGGAAGTGAAATAGAACCAAAAAGTTACTAAGGGCCAAGAGTATCAGATAAGTATGAGAAAAAAATAAGTGTGAAAGATTGCTGGGCAGACTGGATGGGCCGTTTGGTCTTCTTCTGCCGTCATTTCTATGTTTCTATGTCTATCGCTCCATGGTGAGACCACACCTTGAGTACTGTGTACAATTCTGGTCGCCACATCTCAAAAAAGATATAGCTGCACTGGAGAAGGTACAAATAAGGGCAACCAAAATGATAAAGGGGATGGAAAGGCTCCCCTACGAGGAAAAGCTAAGGAGATTAGGGCTGTTCAGCTTGGAGAAGGCTGAGAGGGGATATGATATAGGTCTATAAAATCATGAGAGATCTAGAATGGTTAAATGAGTATCAGTTATTTACGCTTTTGGATAATAGGACTAGAACGCACTAAATGAAGTTAGCAGGTAGCACATTTAAAAACACACATTTAAAACTAGTCAGAGAAAGTTTTTTCACTCAATGCACAATTAAGCTCTGGAATTTATTGCCAAAAGATGTGTTTAAGGCAGTTAGTGTAGCTGGGTTTAAAAAATGTTTGGATAAATTCTGAAGGAGAAGTCTATTAATGGAGAAATTACTTACCTGATAATTTCGTTTTCCTTAGTGTAGACAGATGGACTCAGGACCAATGGGGTATAGTGTACTCCTGATAGCAGTTGGAGACGGATCAGATTTCAATCTGACGTCAGCCCTAGTACATATACCCCTGCAGGAAGTGCAGCTCTTCAGTATTCTCCTCAAAAAGCATTGTGGATATATGTGTGACTGACTAATTTTAATAACTTGAATAACTTCATAACTTGATTAACTTTATGACTTGGTCAACTTGATTAAATTGAACTGGTTGAATTGGCTATAGCTGGAGACCGCCAGTGCCCTCAACCGGGAAACGTTGACACCCGGTAGGTTGGGTGTCCTAGGTGAAGGAAGCATAACTTACCCCTGAATCACTCGCTCCCGGGGATGTTACCCGAGAATTCCATCAGTGACGGCAGCTGTGGGTGGGATGTTGAGTCCATCTGTCTACACTAAGGAAAACGAAATTATCAGGTAAGTAATTTCTCCATTTCCTAGCGTGTAGCAGATGGACTCAGGACCAATGGGATGTATAAAAGCTACTCCCGAACCGGGTGAGAGGCTGCCCGTGACCCAATTAGTACTGCCCTTGCGAATGCTGTGTCCTCCCGAGCCTGAACATCCAGGTGGTAAAACCTGGAGAATGTGTGGATGGAGGACCATGTCGCCGCATGTCCTGGGCGGAAACCTGGAGAATGTGTGGATGGAGGACCATGTCGCCGCATGTCCTGGGCGGAAACCAAGATGCTGTCGCCTCGGCGGGCGACAGCATCTTGGTTTCCGCCCAGGACACTGCCTGGGCTCTAGTAGAGTGAGCCTTGACTTGTAGGGGTAGCGGCTTGCCTGCTTCTACGTAGGCCGCCTTGATGACTTCTTTAATCTAGCGGGTAATTGCTTCTTCCCGCTGTGAAGGACGAATAGGTGGTCCGTTTTTTGTACGGGTTCTGACATTTCCAGGTATCTGGATAGGAGTCTGCCAATGTTGAGGTGGCGAAGACTTCGAGCCTCTTCCGAGTTCTTATGTTCATCTGGTGATGGTAGCGAGATGGTTTGGTTGAGGTGGAAGTGAGATACCACTTTGGGGAGGAACGAGGGAACCGTGTGTAACTGGATGGTTCCCGGGGCAAGCCTGAGAAATGGCTCACAGCAGGACAGTGCTTGTAGTTCGGATATGCGACGGGCTGAACACACTGCCATTAGGAAGGCTATCTTCAATGTTAAGAGTCGGAGAGTCAAGCCGCGTAGAGGTCTGAATGAGGCTCCAGCTAAGAAATCTAGGACCAGGTTGAGGTTCCAAAGAGGTACCGGCCACTTTAGGGGTGATCGGATGTGCTTGACTCCTTTCAGGAAGCGGGAAACATTTGGGTGAGAGACTATGCTGTCACTCTCGCTTCCATAGCATGATAATGCGGCCACCTGTACCTTGATGGAATCGAGGGACAATCCCTTCTGTAGGCCGCTCTGTACGAATTCCATCATCGCAGGAATTTTGACTGAGTGTGGTATGTTGTTGTGGTCCTCGCACCAGGCTTTGAATACTCTCCAAATCCTAATGTATATTAGAGATGTGGAGAACTTGCGTGCTCGGAGTAGTGTCAATTACCGCTCCCGAGTATCTGCTCTTCCTCAGGCGAGTCCTCTCAATGGCCAGACCGTAAGAGAGAATCGAGCTGGATCCTCGTGGAGGATCGGCCCTTGTCGGAGCAGGTCTCTGTGTGGAGGTAGTGGCAGGGGGGTCCCTGTCAGTAGTCTTCGCATGTCTGCGTACCACGGTCTTCTTGGCCAGTCCGAGGCCCCCAGAAGGACTGGTCCCCTGTGTTGTTCTATTTTGTGAATGATTGCACCCAATAGAGGCCATGGCGGGAAGGCGTATAACAGAGTCTTCTGTGGCCAGGTCTGTACCAGGGTATCGATTCCCTGGGACTGAGGTTCCCGCCTGCGGCTGAAGAAACTGGGTACTTGGGCGTTGGATCAGTTTGCCAGAAGGTCTATGGTCGGTGTTCCCCAACGGTTCACTATCAGTTGGAACGCCGCGGGCGACAGCATCCATTCTCCTGGGTCTAGACTTTCTCTGCTGGGATAATCCGCCGTGATGTTGTCTTTCCTGGCGATGTGGACAGCTGAGATCTCCTGGAGATTTGCTTCCGCCCATGCCATTAGAGGGTCTATTTCCAGAGACACCTGTTGGCTTCTGGTTCCTCCCCGACGGTTGATGTAGGCCACTGTTGTGGCGTTGTCCGACATTACTCTGACCGCTTTGTCTCGAAGTCTGTGGCCGAACCTTAGGCAGGCTAGTCTGACTGCCCGGGCTTCTAGGCGATTGATGTTCCATCCCGACTCTTCTGTGTTCCACTGCCCTTGGGTGGTTAGCTCTTCGCAGTGTGCTCCCCATCCTCGTAGGCTGGCATCCGTGGTGAGAAGGATCCAGGTCGGTGAGGATAGCTTTGTTCCCTGGCTTAAGTGGCCATCTTGTGGCCACCATCTTAGTTGTGTCCGAACTCTGCCCGGGAGCTGTAGACGTACGGTGTAGTTCTGGGACAGTGGATTCCAGCGCGATAGAAGTGAGTGCTGTAGGGGCCTCATGTGGGCTCATGCCCATGGCACTACTTCCAGTGTGGATGCCATGAGACCGAGGACTTGAAGGTAATCCTATGCTGTGGGGCGAGGTTCGCTCAGCAGGGTTTGCAACTGGTTCATCAGTTTTGATCTCCTTGTCGGTGTCAGGATGACCTTGTCTTGTTTGGTGTCGAATCGGACTCCCAAGTATTCTAGGGAGTGGGAGGGCTGCAGACAGCTGTTGTTTGGGTTGACCACCCATCCGAGGTTCTCCAGTAGAGTTTTGACTCTATTGGATGCCCGGTAACTTTCCTCTGGGGATTTCGCACTGATCAGCCAATCGTCTAGGTAAGGATGTACGAGGATTCCTTCCTTACTCAGTGTTGCCACCACCATTATGATCTTGGTGAACGTCCGGGATGCTGTGGCTTACCCGAAGGGTAGCGCCCGGAACTGGTACTGCTGGTCCAGGATTTTGAAGTGCAGAAAGCGCTGATGTTCTTGATGGATGTGAGAAACTCTCCCGGTTGAATCGCCCTTATTACAGAGGGTAGGGATTTCCATGCAGAAGTGGGGGATCTTCAGGTGACGGTTGACCGACTTGAGGTCCAGGATAGGTTTGAATGTTCCCTCTTTCTTGGGGACGATAAAATAAATGGAATAATGCCCAGTATTTATTTGTTGTGGAGGCACTGGGGTTATGGCCTGTAGGGCTAGTAATCTGGTCAGTGTAGCTTCCACTGCCGCCCTCTTCGAGGGGTTGTGGCAAGGGAATTCCACGAACTTGTCCGGTGGGGTTCGGAGGAAATCCAGGTAGTACCCCTCTCAAATGATGGTTAGGACCCACTTGTCCGAAGTTATCTCGACCCATCTTTGGTAGAATAGGGCAAGTCTGCCCCCTATGGCTTCTTCCTTTGGACAGGTCGGCTGATTCTCATTGGGGCCTGGTCCCGAGCTGGTTCCCCTTTTGTTGTGCTTGTTCTGAAAGGACTGGTTCCTGCCTCTAGGACGAGGCGCTTGATAAGTGTTTCTGTACGGGTTGAAGCGCTGTGAACTTCTGCCCCTGGAAGATCGGGGGAAAGGTTGCTGGTTTCTCTTATTCCTGTCCTCCGGTAGCCGTGGCAGCAGGGACACACCCCATTTGTTAGCAAGTTTCTCTAGTTCGCTACCGAACAGGAGGGATCCCTTGAAGGGCATCCTTGTGAGTCTCATTTTGGAAGATGCGTCGGCCAACCAGCTTCAGAGCCAGAGTTGCCTCCTGGCTGCCACGGCTAATGACAATCCTTTAGCTGCGGTGTGCACCAGATCGGAAGCAGCGTCCGCGAGGAATGATTCTGCTGGTTCCATGGCTTCCCCAGGAGTGTTACTCCTGGTCTGAGATAGGCAGGCAAGTGTCACCACGGCGCAGCAGGCCGCTATCCGTAGAGACATAGCAGCGACGTCAAATGACTGTTTGAGGATGGATTCCAGACGTCTGTCTTGAGCATCTTTGAGTGCTGCACCTCCCTCCACTGGGATAGTAGTGCACTTTGAGACTGCGCAGACCATGGCATCCACTTTTGGGCATGTCAGAAGGTTTTTGGCCGCCGGGTCCAGAGGGTACATGGCTGCCAGAGCCTGTCCCCCTTTGAATGTAGACTCCGGTGCAACCCATTCCAGGTCGATTTGCTGTTGGACGGCTTGTAAGAGGGGGAAATGGCGGGAGGTCTGATGGACTCCCTCTAGCAGGGGGTTCATCTTAGGTTCCCCGGAGGCACTTGTGCCCAGGATAGCCAGCTCCTTCAGGCTGTGGGTGACCAGGTCTGGAAGCTCGTCCTTGGTGAAGAAGTGCCTCATGGTCCGGTGAGGCTCTGTCTCCGGGAGTTCCCCCTCCTCCAGGGGCTCTGATTCCTCCTCCGAGTTGTCCATGTCCCCGTAAGTGGGGCTTCTGGGCGGTGGATTCACATCTCTGGGCCTAGAGGGGCCCGGGGCGTAAAGGTCCTCTGGTGGAGGCTGTGGTCGTGTTGCCGGGGGCTCTGACTGCATGTGAACGAAGGTGTGCAGGCCTTTGAAGAATTCCACCCCAGAGATAGACGCTGGGTCCAAGCTAAGAGGCGCTGCGTCCCTGGGGGGTCCCGATTGAGGAGGTGTCCCGCTGTGGTTCGCTAGGTCTGGGGTACTGGTTGAGGAGCTAGACCCCAGTCCCGACTGGTGCTGGCCCAGGTCCTCCTCGCACTAGATATACAGGGCGTTGATCTCTTCGTTTTGTGCGGCCCTGATGTGGCATGCTGGGCAAAGGCCGAGCCTTGAGCTCCTTTTCCGGTGGTGCCATGGATGTAGGCACGTAAAATCTGTTATGCGCTCCGGTGCGTCGAAGATGTGTGTGTGTGGATTGTGTGTGCTCAGGATGTGCATGCTGGTGTGTGCACAAGTCGCAGTTATGCACTCTGCCCAGTGAGCTCGTGATACGCACGTATCTTGTGTGCCCGGTACTTATGCGTGCAAGGTTGTGCGCACGGATCGAGCCGGTGGACAGGGTGGCGAACAGGGCCAAGATGGCAACGGCGACCACGCGGGCAATAGGGCAACCACCTCGGAGGGTTTCCACGTGGGAGGACCCTTGGATCTAACCGGGGCTTAGCTCTGCTAGGGCGGATCAACCCGGTACCACTGGTCCCGGCTGACCTGTGCGACTCCTCGAGCTTCGGAGACCGGAGCCTTTAAAGAAGATTTCTACCTTACCTTGTCTTCGGCGCTTCCCGGTTTCGTTCCGGGTAGTCTCCGGCTACGGGGTGAGAGGGCAAATACCTTCACCACCGCGCTCTAGGTTGCACCCGCTGCCTCTCAGCCGCACCCGAAATCGGGGGCTAGGTCCCCGCCGCGAGTCGGCCACTGGACCGAGGCTTATCTCCAAGGGACCACGGAAATCACCTCAGGAATTCTCAACTGGGGGGACCCGAGGGTGTCACCGCAGGAGGGCGGGGCTTGTCTGTAGAGGTAAGATTTCTTCTTAACTTGGGTTTTCTCCCTTGAATTTACTCTTAACGCTGTGAGAGCGTGCAGGTAGTCCCTAACTGCTATGGAGACGGAAAATACTGAAGAGCTGCAGTTCCTGCAGGGGTATATGTACTAGGGCTGACGTCAGATTGAAATCTGATCCATCTCCAACTGCTATCAGTACACTATACCCCATTGGTCCCGAGTCCATCTGCTACACGCTAGGAAACTGCTATTAATCAAGTTGACTTAGGAAACATCCACTTCTATTACTGGCATTAGTAGTATGACATCTACTTAATGTTTGGGTACTTGTAAGCTGGATTGGCCACTGCTGAAAACAGGATGCTGGGCTAGATGGATCCTGTCTGATTGAGTATGGCAACTTATGTTTTTAACTTACAATCACAATACTGGAGCATCTGTTGTATGCATTAAAAGTACTGACTTACTTATGCAAGCATATGGACATTATGCTGGGCTTGAAACAGAGACTCTTTGATGGGTGCGAGAGTTCTGCTGCATGAGTTTTTATTCCGGTATTCATTCTTGTTTTAGCTGACAGCTGTGGAAAATCCTTAAGTGTTTAGATGTGTGAGATGTGTTTTTAAGATAATAGATTAATAATATCTGGTCTAATTTCAGCTAAGAATCTCTTCTTTCAATACATTAATATTGTTGTCTCCCACCAGGTCCTCAAAATACCTTGTAATTGCTTGTACACATTGACAAAACTGGCTGTGGCTCTTGATTTTTTGCCTGTTTCCTTTGTATCTTGTTGTTAGGTTTCTGGGACATGATCCACACAGTACTGTTTCGTTTGCTTATTATAGCACAAAAAATGGCTGTGTGTGACCTGATTTGTTTCTCCTGCCTCATAACTTTGAACGGGCTGCATGTGGCTTTACCAAATTCAGAACTTATTTATTAAGCCATGGTATTTTTCCTACACACCAGCTCTCTCTCTCTCCCACTGGCTCTCTGTCATACACATATATGCAAGCTCTCTCTCACATAGTTTCTTACTCATGCACATATACTTTTCCCAAAGGAAAAATAGCGCAGAAATCACAAACCGAGCTAAATAAAACTTCCGGTTTGAGACTCCCGCACTATTATTCCCCGAGGAAAAAATACCGCGGCACTGAACTGCCGCCAAACAATGCGCGTTGGCTACTCTGGGGCCCCCATAACATAAACCCGACGGCCCAGAGAAAGCCACCTCCAAAAAAAGAGAAAAACCACGGGAGCCTGAATGAACCCTAGCCGCCTCTGCAAGAGACCTCGCAATCAAAATAAAAAAATAAACTTTTAAAACCGTGGCAAGTCTCCCCCAACCCGTCCGCTTGAATTAAAAACAAAAAAATTCGGCTTCGAATGGCGGGACCCCATCCTCCCCCACAAAATAATTCCTAGGAATCCACTCAGAACCCAAAGCGCTCCTACACTCGCGACCCGGCAGCAGCCATTTTTCCAAATAGCGTCACCAGGCCTTTGCCCCTATCACGTGCTAGGAGGAGAGACAAAACGTCGGCCACTTTTTTAAATGGCGCCGCCCAGATTTTTAATAGGTGATGAGGCAAAGGCTGGATGGTGCCATGTTAAAAAATGGCCGACCTCCGGCCTCTGCCCCTATCACGTGATAGGGGCAAAGGCCGGGCAGCGCCATTTTGAAAAATGGCCGCCGCCGGGCCCGGAGCCTAGGGGGCGCTCCGGGCCCCCACTGGACCACCAGGGACTCCTTTGCGGGTAAGGGGGTAATTGGGGGTGGGCTAAGGTGGAGGATGGCGTTCCGGTCTTCGGGGCCGGATTTTTTTAATTGAAGCGGGGAGGTTGGGGCGGGGCTTGGCCACGATTTTAAAAGTTTTTTTTTGTTTTTACTTTTTATCAAGAAGCCGCCTCTAGGGGTGGCACAGGGGATCTATGTAGATACCTTGTTTTTTTTTTTTTTTTTCCCATTACTTTCGGGCGAGAGCTTACTTAGGGCCGTTGACCCTTTTAGTACAGGACCCTGGGAGCATTTGGATGCTTACGATAATGTGTCGAGACTCCCGGGGGAAGATGTTCATTCAGTAAGAGAGTGGTTTTCAACCTTTTCCCCATCATGACACACCTGATAGACATGGGTGACACACTTTTAATTACAATCCACGGTGGAAATAAAAAATAAAGGTCCAGTATTTTTTATTAAGCATGACACAAGGGAAAGATAAGTACTTTGAATAGAAATTACATAAATAGTAATCCTTCCATACTAAAACAAAATATTACACCAGGCCTTAAAAATACCAGTATACCTTCTATTAGGAAAATGGACCAAGCCAGGCTGCTGTAGAGCCCTACACAGAAACTACATGCCAGCGAATACCTCCCCTCAGTCACATATGCTAGACCCTTTCTTTACAAAGAATAGAGAGATCATAAAGAATAACTAGAAACATGTAAACAAAAACTGAACTGGAAACTGCAACAAGCCAGAGAGACTGTATGCAGTGTAAGAAAGGAAAAAGAGAAACATAAACCAGTCCTCATAAAACAAATCAAGAAATATAAAATCAATAGCAGGAAAACCATAGTAATAAAAAGAAGATGATTTCAATACAGCTGATAAATGAAATATCCAATAATTAAAAACTCAAAAAATTTCCAGACACCTATAAAATATATAAACATGCTTTGTTTTCCATACCTAGGAATGTTTGATATCCAGGTGCCCTGAGATTGTTTTGAATTAGCAGGAGGGGTTTGATTGAAACTTTCTCCTCTCTCTGTTACACACAAGCTCTCTCTCTCCCACTGGCTCTCAGTCACACACATATATGCAAGCTCTCTCTCACATAATCTCTTACTCATGCACATATATTCATGCTCTTTCTCTCTCACTTACATAGGTTCTTAATCACACATTTACACAAATACTGTATCTCTCTCACTTACACTGATAGGCTCTCATTCACACACATGCTCTCTTTCTCGCGCATACTCACATGCTGTCTCTCACCTACACAGGCTCTAAGTTACACACAGACACATGCTCTCTCTCTTACACATACAGGCTCTCAGTCATACTCACACACATGCTCTCTCTCACACACACCATACGAGCTCTCAATCACACACTTACATGTCTCAAACACACATGCTCACTCACTCACTTTCTCTCCCTCCACCGAACAACTGGTGGCAGTAGCAGTAGCCTCTTCTTCTTTCAACCCTTTCGATCTTGAGAAAGGTGTCCCATTGGCCGCGGGGGCTGACGTTGTTCCTCTTTTTGCTCTGGCCCGATGCTGCCTGCACTTGTAAATTTCCATGGTCCCTTCCCGCACACTCAGCAACTGCACACCACTTCTTCTTCCGGGCCGCAGGGGCGGGAAGAAGAGACCATGCTGCTAGAGCCGCTGACTCCAGCTATCCTGCTGTGTTCCACCCAGGCTATCAGCATTTCAAGCCTGGGAGGAAGAAGAGTTTTGCATCTCGCTGGGGTAAAAGGGAGCAGCTGGAATTGGGGGACCAGGAAGTGTGGCAACACTCCTGCGTGTGCTTGGGGACACCCTGGTTGAGATCCGCTGCACTAAGATGTAATTTGGCTTTTTTTGTGTGATAAAAACCTTTATCTTGTGTTAAATACATGATTTTTCATGAAAAATATTTACATTGTTTGATAAAATATTGCATCAAAATAAACATTATTTTGCAAATTTTAATGAAAATATGGAAAACATGCAAAATAGCTGATGGGAGAGCTATAATTATACCTTGTGGTATAATATAGCTTGATAAAAAGGAAATATCTCAGATTTTGTTTTCAAAAAATACCTGCAGAAGTTATTTGGGTAAAATATGCAAATAATTTTTTCTCACAAAAATAATTTTTTCCCCACACCCTCCTGCCAAGTTCTAGACCAATAAAAGACATTCCTAGTTGGCCTAGTTACTTCTGGCAAAACTTTCGGCTACTGTGTGTGCTTTTGGCTACATTGCAGCTGCAGGAAACAGCACCAGTGAGAGGCCAGGAAGCTAGAATCATGGCAGGAGGCAGATGGGTAATTAGGGCAGGTGAGCCTTCAGGGGGCTGGGAGTTTCACCATGTAGGAAGTAATACTGGGCCTGGCAGGAGTGACTATTTCATATCTGTAACATATTACTTGGTTTTCCTGAGGAGGAGGTGATCAAGAAGTATCATTTGATCTCACAGGCCATCAATGGCATTATATGAAGAGCTGAAAGATTAACTGGAGCTTGTCACAGTCAGGTCCCATGCCATTGCAGGCCTTGTGAAACTGCTGAGCTGTCAGCGTGTAGGGATCATGTAAGTTTCCCAGGGGCCTCCATGACTCAATTCTTGAGGTGTGTGGCTATTTGTCAGAACTTTGAGGGTGAGAGGTTTGGAATGGATGGTTACTGGGTAAGACCCTGTAACACTTTTGAGTGTTGTTTTAAGGCTTTCTATGTGCATCCCCTTCATTTCTTATCCCAGCTACAGATTAAAGCTTGTTATGAGTGGGGCCATTAGAGGCAGCACACAGAGTTGGTCCTAATATGTTGGGATGTTAACAATTCCAGCATGACAAATGAGCATCCCTGTTACTATCAGTCCAATGCATTAATATGTACCTTAAGGAACTGTGCGCTGGATTTGATCACACAGTTTTAACACACAGATTACTTTTTTTTTTAACACCCGATGCAGGAAGCTAATGCATTGGGAGTTAAAAAGTGAGTAGACTGAGATAAAAATGTGTGTTCTGCACAGGCTGAACACGCATTTTAATTCTGGTTGGTAGGGAGAGAAAGAGACCATGCTGAGAGTAAAAAAAAAAAAAAGATAGCCAGATAAATCTTACTTATCCAGCTATCTGGCTGTAATTAGCCGCCACCACTTAGCCGGATAAGTACGGACTTATTCAGCTAAGTGGCAATGGCTAACTGTGGCCAGATAACCAGATAAATACTGACATCCAGCTATGTGGTGACAGCTAACCGCAACCAGATAATGGGATAAGTCTGTACTTAATTGGCTAATTGACATTGGAGCAGGAAAGACTTCTTTTTTGTGATTTTACATGCCTGCACTGCAGTGCTGGAGCTTAACTCCATTTCTGACCAGAAGTTACGTTTCCAGTGCGAAGAAAATCCAGGTTGTCCTGCGCACCTCTCTGTATTGTGGAGTTTTTCTTAATGCTCTCATTTGCTTGGGATTTCCATGCGAGGGTGCTAAGTAGTTCTCACATTTTTCAGTGCACATTTTGTGAATGTAAAACTCCTTGTTGCATCAGCAGTAAAGTTTGCAGTCACAAAATATATGTTTTAAATGAGGATTAAGCTGTGCATTTGACTGAACGTACCTTTCTTCATCTGCCTGCCAGTGACTAGTATTGCATAAGTGCCTCCATACTTTCAATGCTAAAATCTGTAATGCATTGTAGCTGGAGACTGAGTACATGCTAAGGGCTTTGGAGTTGGAAAAATGAAGATGATAGGTAAAATACAAATTAGGAGTTGAAAAGTTGTTATAAACTAAAGGAACATAGCACATGCAAGAATTTGCTTTTAAGAGTGAGACAAGCAATGTCTGTTTTCAGTATACGGTACTCACTACAACTTTGTTGAAACAATAATTCCACAAGTAGTCCATGTAACACAGCTTTCAAGCTGCACTCTGTGATACACCTCCTTTGACATCAGCAGCTTTTGGAGAAGATGTCACCATTCTAGATGTTTCAACTACCAGTTTGGACCCTTTGTATATCAGCAGTAGCTATTTTCTTAGTGCCCTGGCTGTGTGACAGAATTCTATCTGCTGGAATGACACAGTTAAAAATCTGGTGTGAATTCACTTGCAATAATCAAGAGGGGAGACAATCCAACCCTGTGGCAAGAAAAGGTAGCCTTAGAGAAAAGTCACTTGCTTTAGCAGTATTTAATGCCAAACCCTTGCAGCCATGTACTACTGACACAAATACTTATTTCCATGTCATGCTTATAGGGCCTAGGGCCTGTGAACAAAAATGGATATGTGGTAGTTGAGTGATGAAGATTCCAAACCTTTGGCTGCTGTGTAGTAAAGCTTGATCCGTTTAGTATCCATTTTATATACCTCTTATCCAATATTGAGAGAGACCTTATAAACAGTGCTTACATGTGGCATTAGAAGGTAGAATCTGGCTCAGGGAGTACCAACTAAAGTGATGTGACTAGGTTGACATGTTTTATTTCGCTCATGTCAGGAGTCTTAATGTGCCCAATGCCATAGCTTTAAAGAGATGTTTTTTTGTTGTTTTTTTTACAGTGCCAAACCCACAGAGTCAGCATTGTTAATGTACTGTGATTGTTGCACCTACACGTTTGAGTCAAAAGTAGTTTAAGAACTGATGGCTAACCCTTTCTCTAGGAGCTGTGCTGCACATCATATGGTCTGCATCCAGCACAGGTGTTTTCTGTCGATGCAAAGTGATGCAGGATATGGCTCCCAGCCATGACTTCTCACCCCTCTTGCTAAACCTGGGGCACCAGCAGAGAGGAAATGCAATGAGGCACACTAGTTGACTCGCTCTGTGATAGAGCGCACCTTTGACTTTTTGAAAAGTAGATTTCTGCTGTTTGGACAAACGGGTGGGGAGCTTTGCAGTATGACCCTTGTACAATAGGTGAGATAGAGCTAGTCTGCTGCATACTGCATATTGTGGCTATCAGATATGGCATCCCAGCAGAGAGAGAGACTGATTGGGACGAGGATCTAGTGTGGCCTCCCCCCACCAGCGCTTTCTCAGGAAAACACACTTGGTGCAAATTAGGTTCACCATAGAATCGTTGAGCTCTTCTTTGCCTGAAAGTCTTGATCTTGCCCAGTTAGGAAAGTTGAGATGACCGCTGTGTGGGTGCTTCAAACTGTGCTATCGTATTCTGTTTAATGTATTTTCCCATGGATTTTATGTTATTAGGCTTCCTCGTGGAAGGAGGTCCTCTGAGTTACTGTTACCTTTGAGGGAATGGGGGGTGAGCAGAGTCATACAAGGCACTTGAGGGAAGAAGAAGGATTCAGCTCTGCGTGTTAACTCAGCATCCATTATAGGCACAGAACTCCTCTTTAGAACATAAGGTTTGTCATACTGGATCAGACCCAAAGTCAATCAAGCCCAGTATTCTGTTTCCAACAATGACCAATCCAGGTCACAAGTGTCTGGCAGGATCTCAAAGATAAATAGATTCCATGATGCTTGCAGTGGATTTCCCCAAGTCCACCTTAATAAGGGTTTATGGACTTTTCCTCCAGGAACTTGTCCAAACTATTTTTAAACACAGCTACACTAACAGCTTGCACCAGATCTTCTGGCAGTGAATTCCAGAGCTTAATTATACATTGCCTGAAAAAATATTTTCTCCTATTTGTTTTAAATGTGCTGCTTAGTAACTGTTGCATATGCTGGCCGCGGCAGGCCCGTGGTCAGGCCCTCTTATCCTCTTTTGCCTGCTCCACTGTCTGGCTCCACTTCTCTTGCGGCCATGGGCCGCTGCCTACGACCTCGGGCCAACCCTGGTGCTCCTATCTCCGCAACGGACGTCCTTGCTCCGCGGCAGGCCTCCCCGCATGGTCCCACACCGCGCCCCTCCCTAGGCGCGTGCGTGCGCATCTCCTTTTAAAAGGGCCGCGGCGGGAAATTAACCCGCGGTCCCGGATGATGACGTCACTGGGCCCCGGTATATAAGGCCTGGCCCAGCCACAGTTAGTTGCCTTTGCAACAGGTCTCCACGATGGTCGTATACTTCTTTGCTTCCCCTGGTGATTCCTTCGTGTTCCTGGTTCCTGTCGTATTCATGTTCCTGATCCTAGTTCCGGTATTCTCCTGTGTTCCTGCATTACTCTACTTGTTCTACGGACTGACTCCTGGACCCGACCTCTGCTTTGCTTGACAATGCTACTGATCATCTCCTGAACCCGACCTCTGCTTTGCCTGACCACGCTACTGGTCATCTCCTGGACCCGACTTCTGCTTTGCCTGACCACGCTACTGATTATCTCCTGGACCTGACCCCTGCTTTGTCTGACTACGCCATTGACTATCTCCTGGACTTGACCATTGCCTTGCCTCACTGCTCTACCTTGCCTGCTGCCAGCCCTGACTCCAGCTTGTTCAATGACGCCTCTGTTATACTCATTCTGGACTTGGCTTCTCAGGCTTCGGCCTGTTCTTACTCGGGCGCCCCGTCTGCCTCTCGTTCCATTTGGTGCCTGTGTCTCTGGGACTCCACCTTGTCCAGATCAGATCTGCTACTCTTACCACTGCTGGTCCCTGGCTGACCTCCTCCTCGTCCATCAGAAGACCTCCAGCCAGCCCCGGTACCCAAGGGCTCAACCTGCAGGGAACGAGGGCTGGTATTGGCGAAGCTCCAGCCAGCCTCCATCAGTCAGCCAGCTCCGACTACCAATGGTGGGGACTGTAAGGCTTGCCCTGGGGGTAGCATCAAGTCCACCTTGGCTCAAGGTTGCACCTCCTGCGCAACAGTAACTTCATTGCACGTCCTCTAGTCTTTGGAAATTAAGCAACCAATTCCATTCTGTTCATTATTTTATAGACCTTTTTCATATCTTCCTTCAGCTCTTTCTTCTCCAAGCTAAAGAACTCTAATCTCTTTAGCCTTTCTTCATTGTTCCATCCCTTTTATCATTTTGGTTGCACTTCTCTGAACCTCTTCTAATTCTGCTATATATTTTTTTGAGATATGGTGACCAGAATTGTTCACAATACTGAACAAGTGGTCACACCATGGAGCGATACAGAGGTATTATGTTATTCTCTGTTTTATTCTCCATTCCTTTCCTAATAATTCCTAGCATTCTATTTGCTTTCTTGGCTGCTGCTGCTGCCTACTGAGCAGAAGATTTCAACATATTATGCATGATGATGCTTAGATCCTTTTCCTGAATGGTGACTCCTAATGTGGAACCTTGCATTGTGTAGCTCTATTTTAGATTGCCCTTTCCTATGTGTATCACTTTGCACGTGTCCACATTAAATGTCATCTGCCCAGTCTCCCAGACTTGCAAGGTCCTATTGCAGTTTCTTACAATCCTCTTGTAAATTAACAGTTTTGAATAATTTTGTATCATCTGTAAATTTGTTCTCACTCTTTCCCATTTCCAGGTAATTTATAAATGTTAAAAAGCATTGGTCCCAGAACAGATCCCTGGGGTACATCTTTTTCCATTTAGAAAATTTACCATTTAGCACTTTCATTTTTCTATCTTTTTACCAGTTCCCAGTCCACAATAGGACATTGCCTTCTAACCCATTGCTTTTTAACTTCCTCAGAAGTCTCTCATAAGGGACTTTGTCAAATACATTCTGAAAATCTAGATACACTATAATAACTGGCTCACCATTATCGACGTTTGTTTACACCTTCAGAAAAATATAGCAGATTGGTGAGGCAAGACTTTCCTTGGCTAAATCCATGCTGGCTTTTTTCCATTAAACTATGCCTATCTTTATGTTCAGTAAGTTTGTCCTTTATGATACTTTCTCCTATTTTGCCTAGCACTGATGTCAGGCTCACTGTTCTGTAGTTTCCTAGATCACCCCAAAACCTTTTTTAAAAATTGGCATTACGTTGCCAATCCTACAGTCTTCAGATACTATAAGTGATTCTAAAGATAGTTTACAAGTGACAAATAGTATGTCTGCAATTTCATTTTTTCAATTTTTAACACTCTGGGATGCATGCCATTTGGCCCAGGTGATTTTCCTAATTATATCTTCCAAGTTCATTGAGATTTGTTTCAGTTCCTCCAAATCATCCCCTTTAAATATCATTTCTGGCATGGGTATCTCTCTTATATCTTCCTTGGTAAAGACTGAAGCAAAGAATTAACTTAGTCTCTCTGCTATGGCCTTGACATCTCTAAGTGCCCCTTTTTAATCCTTGATCATCTAGTGGTCCAGCTGACTCCGTTGCAGGCTTTTTGCTTTGAATGTACCTGAAAAACTTTTTATTTTGAGTTTTTGCTTCCATGGCAAGCTTATTTTCAAATTTTCTTTTTGCCCTTATCATCAATGCTTTACATCTAACTTGCCAGTGCTTATTGTTGTGGAGCGCTAGGAGAGTGATCTCACTCCTGGGAGATGTGTGTGCTCTTGGGCCGCAGCTCAACGCCAGAGAGGTCTGAAGAGGTGCCGCGGGAGGCGTGGCATGCCCGAGCATGGGCTGGACGGAAGCAAGCTGGAGTGATGACTGGAAGACAGGCCCTCCTCCGGACCTGCACGCTTCGGAAGACCCAACAACGCAATGTTGGTCTTGTGAACAGTCCTCCGACCGTTCCCAGCCCTTTCGGACCTGCCGCAGGGTACGGCATGAAGCGGCAGGCCAGATGGAGGCCAGGGCAGCGAAGACTGGAACATGGATTCAGACGAGACTCAGGAACGACGTAGACTCAGGCTTAGACGTGGACTCAGGAACGAGGTGCAGGGTGCATAGACGTGGACAGGCACAGACGTGGACTCAGGAAGAGGTACTGGATGCACAGAGGTGACCTCAGGAGCAGACATGGACTCAGGACGAGGTACTGGATGCACAGAGGTGGACTCAGGAACAGGCGTGGACTCAGGAACGAGGTGCAGGATGCATAGACGTGGACTCAGGAACAAGGGCTGAAGGAAGACATGGGCACTGTCCCTCAGGGCGCCCTACTCAGACCACCCGCGGGACTGAGTCGCGGACCACCCTGTCCCATGCGCGCCCTACTCAGCCCAGGAAGGCTGGTCGCGGACCACGCTGAGAGCGGGAGAGCACAGGGAAGAAGCAGGTTGCTGCACTCCTGGCAGCTCAAGGCAGATACGCTGCACTCCTGGCAGCTCAAGGCAGGTTAAAGCATCAGGATCAGGAACAAGGATAAGACAGACCTCAGGGCTGGAACAAGGACATCTGGAACAGCAGGTAACATCAGGACTGGAACACGGATACTGGAACAGGAGTCACACCTCAGGGCTGCAACATGGAACTGGAACAGTAGGTAACATCAGGACTGGAACAGGAGACAGACCTTGGGACTGGAATGGCAGGCAGACATCAGGACTGGACGAGGAGCTCCAACAGGTAACAAGAAACACAGGACCTTGCAGAAGGCTGGAACACAAGGCAGCTCCTGGAACGAAGGATCTCAGGAGTGACCAACTCCTTGCGAAGGCAAAGACAGACTGAACGCTGAGCCCTTTAGTAGAGCTGGGGTGGACAACGCCCAGGGAGGGGTCAGCAGGGGGCCACACCTGGCTGGCCCTTGAAGAGGAGCAGAGAGGCGCGCACCCGCGCCCTAGGAAGCTGGAGAGAAGAGCTGGAAGCTGGTGGCGTCCTCCGCCACGTGGAGGGCCCAAGGAAGCCGCGGAGCAGCCCTGGACTGGAGCTGGGTGAAGGCAGGTCACTGGAGCAGCTCCCAGCTGCAAGGACTGAAGCAGGAAGAAGCAGAGAGAGGTAAGGCTGGCTGCAGGGGAAGCAGGGGGCTGTAGCAGGCTGCAGGCACTGCTCCATGCTGCAAGGCTGAAGAGAGAAGTGCTGGCTGCAGGGAGCTGTGAGAGGCTGCAGGCACCGGCAGGGACGGTTCCCTGCCGGGTGAGGACCCGGGCTGAAGCAGGCACTGGGAGGGACAGCCTCCCTGCTGGCAGAAGGTCCCGGGATCGCAGCAGCACGTCGGGGGAAGGCAGAAACAGGAGCAGAGGAGCCGGCCGCATGGCAACAGCTGTGGGGACGGCCCCAGCTGATTCAGGGAGAAAGAAGCAGCAGCGTCAGCAGCCCGACTGGCTGTGAGAAGGTAAGAGCCTGCCCGCGCTCCTCGCGGGCAGGATCGCAACACTTATGCTGTTTCCTGTTTTCTTCATTTGGATCCCTTTTCCATTTTTTGAAAGATGTTCTTTTGGCTAGATTAGCCTCTCTCACCTTACATTTTAACCATGTGGTAGTCGTTTACACTTCTTTCCACTTTTTGTAATACATGGAATACATCTGGTCTGGGCTTCCAAATGGTATTTTTAAACAATATCCACGCCTGATGTATCTCTTATTAATCTGCGAAATGTACCAAACCATCAGAAAAAAACACACAAAATCCATTGTGATACAGAGAAGCACCTAAACACACTACCACATGGGCACTAACAGTAGACTAAAATAGCAATCAAAATGTGAGTTAACTTTTAATCCTGCCCTGTCCCAGGAGTTAAATTTCATGCAGTAGAAAAAAGCGAGCTAAGCAGGCTATCCCCTAACATGGCTTCCTGCAATGCCTGGTATTATCTAATGCCTTCATTTCCATGGGATTTGCATACACCTATGCTAACTCTAGCATGGGTTTTCACTCCTGCTTTAAAATTAGTCTGTTATCTGTATTTTGTGTTGTTGGTTTTGACAACCACTGCCTCCCACCTTATTGTACCAACCCCCTAACCTCAATACATAGCATACTTAAAATAATCCTATAATATCACATTTCCCGTCGATAGCAGGGCTGAATTAGCCATGCTGTATGGGAACTGTCAATCAGGGCCCGGGAGGCGGAGCTTCATAGCAGAGTGAAGATCTTTTTGATCCTCTGCGGCTGCGCGTGGGTTCCTGCGCAGTAGTAACGGTTCTCCTCAGTCTGTTTTTTTTCCGCGCGCGGGAGCGCACGCAGAGCCCTTCTTCTCCTCAGAAGAAACGTAAAATGTCCAAAAAAACAGTCGTGGTTTAAACCGTGCCCTTGCGGTAAGATCATGTCCGTCACCGACGGGCATGATCGCTGCTACTGCTTTCTTGGGCGCGAACACCCCCAATCAGACTGCGAGCACTGTGAAAGAATGTCACCCAGAGCTCGTCGTCACAGAAGTTACCGGTGGCTGGAGTTAGAAGACAAGGCATCCACCACACACTCTTCTCCGGGACCCAAATCAAAATCATCAACCTCTACGAAGCGAGCGGCGTCCTGGGACCCTCAGTCTCTGAAGGTACGGGAGACAAAAAGGAAACCCAGAGACAATGAAGACCAGGGACCTGGTCTTCAGACCCAAAGAATGGAGGACGGAAAACAGAGGCCTTTCAAGCTGTCTGAGCCCTATTCCCAAAGACCTCAAGGGGAAAATCCGGTAAGGGCCTTAATACTTTCAAAGGCCACGGAGCCGAAGCCGCGATTGAAACGAACGACAACTACGGAGCCGTCACCGGCGCCGAAGAAATCGCGTCCAGGAATGGAGACGCAATCGACGCCAGCTGAACAGAAATTACAAATAAATCTCTTAGAGCTCAGAGCGATTTGCAACGCCCTGCTCACCTTTCAGGAATATCTACGAGGTCGGAGGGTGATGATTTACACAGACAACCAGGTCGCCATGTTCTATATAAACAAGCAAGGCGGGTCAGGTTCATGGTCCCTCTGCAGAGAGACTCTACAGATTTTCTCTCACGCTCACAGGCATTCAATTCACCTTCAAGCCTCTTACCTACCGGGGATAGCAAACACAAGAGCGGACAGATTAAGCCGTATATTTCACCCTCACGAGTGGAGATTAAATCCCGAAGTACTGCAGGAAATCTTCGACAGTTGGGGAACACCAACGATAGACCTGTTTGCCATGGAAGCCAACACTCAGCTTCCAAAGTTTTGTTCCATCCGACCCAGTCCGTCCAGGTTAGCTCAGGATGCGTTCCTGATTCCTTGGGCGTCAACTCTTCTATACGCCTTTCCGCCGATTCCATTAATCACGAAGACAATACAAAAATGCATCGCAGACTGCAGTCAACTCATTCTCATTGCGCCGGCTTGGCCTCGGCAACCATGGTACAGCTATCTCTTGCGTCTGTCAGTAGAAAACCTGATCCGCTTCCCAGACCGTCCGGACCTTCTACTCCAAGACAATGGCCTACTCATTCACCCGCTCCTCTCCTCCCTCCATCTAACAGTGTGGAAATTGAGCGGGCATTATTAACCGAACAAGGGGTTTCACACACGATACAGACCATTCTTCTCGAGTCTAGGAAACCGTCCACCAGAAGAAGTTACTCCTTCAAATGGAAACGCTACTCTACCTGGTGTAGAGAAAGGGATATTTCACCCATAGACTGTTCGCCAGCATCCTTGCTAGATTATTTGCAGTCTCTTTATGAGTCAGGCTTGGCAACCTCTTCTATCCGAGTGCATCTTAGTGCGATTGCAGCTTATCATAGACCACTAGATAACCACTCGGTGGCAGAACACCCGCTACTATCTAGATTCCTCAAGGGTCTTCTGCACTTACGCCCACCGGTGGCTAAACCACCGGTACCGTGGAATCTTAACTTACTTCTTGAACAACTGATGCTGCCTCCATTCGAACCCATGGAATCCGCACACATGAAATATGTCACCTGGAAGACAGTGTTTTTAGTTGCCGTAACCTCTGCGCGCAGGGTTAGTGAGTTGCAAGCTCTAGTTCATTACGAACCGTATCTACAGTTTCATCATGATAAAGTTGTCCTACGAACTCATCCATCGTTCCTTCCAAAGATAATTTCTTCGTTCCATCTCAATCAAACCATAGACTTACCTATATTTTTCCCAAAACCTCATTCAAATGATAGGGAGCGCTTATTGCACACCCTAGACTGTAAAAGAGCGTTAGCATACTATAAGAGAAGAACACATTCTCTCAATAGGACATCTCAACTGTTTGTATCGTTCAACCCGAATGCTCCTGGTTTGCCAGTAGCAAAACGTACAATCTCCAGTTGGATCGTACAATGCATCCAGTATTGCTATTCTAAGAAAGGAACCGAACTTTCTTCGCTGCCAAAGGCCCATCAACTAAGAGCTGTGGCAACATCGATAGCACATCTACAGAACGTTCAGCCAGTGGATATCTGTAAAGCAGCCACTTGGTCTTCGCTACATACCTTCACGTCCCACTATTGCATAGATAAACAATCTGCAGGAGATGCAACTCTGGGACAATCCATTCTGCACACCATCTCTAAGTAAATTCCACGACTGCCACAATTTAGGCACGCTAAGAAACGTAAATACAGCGTGTAGGGGAGCTTGGGACTCCCATACAGCATGGCTAATTCAGCCCTGCTATCGACGGGAAAAAGCAAGTTTGCTTACCGTAAACGATGTTTCCGTAGATAGTAGGATGAATTAGCCATGCTGACCCACCCACCTCCCTGTCAGTCGTGGTTTTTTCCCGCTACGCTCAAGCTTAATTACAGACTGAGGAGAACCGTTACCACTGCGCGGGAACCCACGCGCAACCGCAGAGGATCAAAAAGATCTTCACTCTGCTATGAAGCTCTGCCTCCCGGGCCCTGATTGACAGTTCCCATACAACATGGCTAATTCATCCTGCTATCTACGGAAACACCGTTTACGGTAAGCAAACTTGCTTTTCCTGTTATATAAATTCCACAGTACCACCTTGCCACTTATTCTCCATTTGTTAACTGATGTTTTTACATGCTTTAACTTAATATTCGTTATGTTTTAATTTGCTGTAAACTGCTTTGGACAGCTTTATAAGTTTGGTAAGTGTGATATGTAAATAAGTGAAATGAAATGAAACTGGGGAGGAAGTGATGTCATCGGCGGAGATGGCAGCCTAAATCACAAGCTCCCAGTCCTTCTCACTTAATCTGCCTTAATCCGCTGTAAGCAAAGCAGTTTTTGAACTCACTGTGATAACCAGTAGCCGCGCCAAAGTCTTACCAGCAATGATATGTCTTCCAAATGCTAAAACATCGACTTTTGACGCTTCTCCTACTGTAAAGATGGAGAGGCACTGGCTGAGGGACAAGATGATGGCACCTGCGAGACCCAAGATGGCGCCATCTTCTGCATACAGAGGAAGAAGCGCCTAGCCCGGACCTTGCTGCCATTCTGGACTCTGAAATCCCCACTAGAACAGAATTCCGTGAGTGGTTTTCTAACCTGCGAAAAGATATAAAAACATATCTGCAGGAAATGCTAGAACACATGGCAGAAATTCAGGAGGTCACCGAGTAGATGACCTAGATATCCGTCTGGACTGTCAGGCTGAAGTGGATAAAAGCCTTAAATCAACATATACTGACCTGCAGGAGGATAATCAAAATCTGAAGGCAAAGCTGGCTGACCTGGAAAACAGAGTATGAAGAAGCAACTTGCATTTTAGGGGTTTTAAAGAGTCTCCGGGGAACGAGGACTGTAAGGCAATAATTGTATGATTTTGCCAGTCCCTCCTAGCTACATCCAGCTTTGAGGCAGGACCTAATGCTCCGGATATTCAGCTTGATAGGGCTCATCATGCCCTCCACTCTCCGATGGCTAACCGTCACCACAATATTGTGGTTTGCTTCCACGACTTCTCCGTTAAGGAGATGGTGGCCCTGGCAGCAAGAAAACAAAACACCGGGCACCGGGAGGACCAAGAAATTTCCATCTTTGCAGACCTCTCTTAAGCCACCCTCCAGAATAGACAAAATTTAAAGGAGGTCATTGTGTTCTTAAGAAAAGAAAATGTTAAATATAGATGGCTACATCCATTTGGACTTTCTTTTGCTATCGAAGGCATCTCCTACAAGCTGTATTCTCTGGAAGAAGTACCCACGGTTTAATCTTCAAGAGGCTTCATCAGCTCTACAATACCTGCCAAAACAGCGAAACAGTCCAATGTGAGAGCTGTACTTCCCCTGTGGCAGAGAGTGGGAAAATGGAACAGCAGGCTCTGCCGACATTCTGGAGGGTCTGCATCCAGCCAAGGGACACATTGATTTTCTTTCTACATCTTCAGAGGACATAATCTATAAATCTGGGTAACTTCTCAATTGTTGTTTAGGATTTCTATAGTCTGGTACTTTTATGCCTATGATTTAGGATTCTTCCTTCTACCTATTTAGTTAATCTGATGATGAGTCATTTTCTATAGCACTCTTAATTTTAAACGTGTGTGTGTGTGTGTGTGTGTGGTGCTGGGGCTCCACTCTGCTGCTGCTGATAACTCCTCCCTGGAAAGATGTTGCAATGGCCTGCAAGGAGGAATATGCAGACCAGTTCCAACCTGGGGGGGGTTAGTAGTTTTGGGTTGGAATTCTGCTGCCTGTCTGCTCTTTCTAACAGTATTTACACCGGATATCCTATTTTACTCTAAATCCGCTTGCCTTGAATGGATAATTACATTTACTATTCCCAATTTATGTTCTCAAGAGACTCCTTTGAATGGAAAATTACACAGGCTCCTAAAGTTCTCTTTGACCTACAGACTTGAGAGCCTTGGCAATAATAAGATATTTTAGTAAATAACAATTATTGATAATGTAAATGCCACTCTTTTACATAACTTCCATTAATGCCAAGGGGCTTAACTCACCTCACAAGAGGAGCTTATTATTTCGAGACATGAGACTGAATGAATCTGAGATCATATTTATACAGGAAACACATCTGTCCCGTCGCTATGAATATCTGCTTAAATCACCTAAATTTCCCCAAGAATTCTTTACCCCTCACAGTAAGTCTGCAAAATATACAGGGATCTGTATTTTATTTTCCAAGAACTTAATATGCGAGTGCACCTTATGTATCTCCGATCCCCAAGGAAGGTATCTTCTTCTATGTATTGTGGTTAATGGATTACCGTATACCCTAGTCAATGTATACGCCCCCAACAAAGAGCAGGCCGCTTTCTTTAGGAACCTGCAACAACTTATTCTCACACATAGTACTGGGGGCCCTAATCTTGGGAGGAGATTTTAACATAGCTCTATCCCCCAGCCTCGACACCTCGAAGGGCACCTCTTCCCTAGATAAATCTCATGTAACTGCTCTGAGAACCCTTATGGAAGATCTACAGCTGGTTGCTATATGGCGCTTATGCTATCCTAAATCTAGGTCCTATACCTTCTATTCAGCAACATATGATCTATACACAAGAATAGATTACCTATTCGTAGATAAATCACTGATTTATAACATCAGGAAAGTGGATGTAGGCATTATCTCCTGGTCTGACCATGTCTCTATTTCTTTAGACATTATGTTTGATCACTACGATAGAGGGAAAAAATTCTAGCATCTTAATGGCTCTCTCTTACAAGACACAGTTTATATCAAAACTGTCACCTTTGCTATTCAAGAATTCTTTCTTAATCATGAGCATTCTGTAACTTCCCCTGTCACAGTCTGGGATTGCTTTAAGGCGTATGTTCGGGGTCTATTTACCTCCCGCTCTTTTTTCCTGATATGTCAGGAAGAAGCAACATGCGTTTCACTCCGTCATAAGATTCGAGTTCTCTCGCACCAATATTCCCCAAACAATTCAAAGAAAACCTTCTCTCAACTTGTCAAGACTAGAGAGGAATTACAGCATTTGAAATTTCCCGAATTTCCCACCACATGGAAATTGCTAAGCAGGTAAACTACTAGTGAACAAATTAAAAAACATTACCCTCCAAAACCATATACTGAAGATCAAAAATGAGGTAGGTCAGATTCTCACCACCAACACGGATATCAGGAAAAGGTTTCTATCCTTCTACCAATCCCTTTATAGCTCAGATACCTCAATAACCACAGAGGCGATAGAGGGCTACCTGAATTACGTTCCAATACCGCAAATAACTGAGGCTATGAGGGAATCCTTGGATTGTGAAATCACAGTTCCTGAAATCCTTTCTGCTATTAAAAATCTAAAGGTGGGCAAGGCTCCAGGCCATGATGGCCTAACAGCTAAATTTTAAGCAGTTTGCCCCTTTATTAGTAATGCTCCTACAAAATGTTTTCAATTACTTACCAACGAAGGATCTTTATTACCAGACTCTAATCTGGCTGGTATCACAGTCATTGCCAAGCCGGGTCTTGACTCCTCTATATGCGGTTCTTATAGACCTATCTCTTTGGTAAACTTAGACTTTAAACTACTAGCTAAAATATTAGTAGACCGTCTTAATTGCTTTATCTCCCAATCATCCATCAAGACCAAACAGGATTTATCCCAGGTAGAATGGCCAGTGACAATGTCCGCAAAATTTTGAATATTATACGAGGGGCCCATAAGAATCACATAGCAACCCTCCTATTAGCTATAGATTCTGAAAAGGCATTTGATATGGTCCACTGGCCATTTTTGCTCACTACTTTAAATAAAATGGGATTCGGGGTCTCCTTCCAAAATTGGCTGCGTTCCCTCTACCACAATCCTAAAGCATGTCTAAAAATCAATGGAGGGTACTCTGACCCTTTTGAAGTCAAGAGGGGAGCCAGACAAGGTTGCCCTCTTTCACCTCTACTCTTCGCTATTTTTCTTGAGCCATTGGCCGTTACCATAACAAATAACGCCCTGATTTTCCGGATTTCAATTGGGGCCCCAATCATTTGTTCGCGGATGATATTCTGTTTACTATTAGCGATCCCCACACTTCATTGTTAGAAATCGAATCGAACTTGGCATTCTTCAGTGTTGTCTCCGACTTTAAAATTAACTGGGAAAAGTCAGAGCTTCTCAATATCTCTTGTGATCTACACTTAATATCATATTTGCAGTCGTACCATCCTTTTAAATGGGCGCAACATAAGCTTAAATATCTGGGCGTATACATTGGCAGACACTTGGAAGACCTGTACTCTCTAAATTATGGACCACTCCTAAAGCAAACTGGGCAAGACGTAGATAACTGGGGGGCCGTCTTACATTAACCTGGCTAGGGAGGATTTAAACAATAAAAATGAACGTATTACCCAGATTTCTTTATTTGTTCCAAACCCTCCCCCTCTCGGTACGCAATTCAATTTTGAGAATCTGGCAGAAGAAACTTTTCAGGTATGTCTGGAAACATAGACCTCCTAGGGTTGCTCGCACCACTTTATACCATTCTAAATCCGAAGGCGGGCTAGGGGTACCTAATTTACAATGGTACTATGCAGCTGCCCAGTTACGCCCCATTATCGATTGGCACAGTTCTAAACTGATTAAGCACTGGGTTCAAATGGAACAATTCTGGCTTCAAGATATGCCTTTGCAGGCTACTCTTTGGCAACCTCACCATTCCTGGCATCACTCCCCTAATATAGCACCCACTACTCGACATACCCTGAATCTATGGACAATTTGGAAACACCGATTGGTGTGTCCAGCATCTTACTTTCAATCCACTTTTCTTTTTCATAATCTTTTGTTTGTTCCCTGTTTACCCCTTCCATCTTTCAAAGCTTGGAAAGATAGAGGGGTTTGTCGTTTTGAACAATTAAATGTAAATGGTAAGACACTTGCTTTTAATGAATTACAGATTAAATATCTACTCCCTCTATCTGAATTCCTTCTTTATCTTCAGGTCAAACACTTCATTTCTGAACTGCAGGCGAAATCACTCCTATCCCCGAATAAATCTCTCTTTGAAGGTTACTGCTGTCATGCCCATAGTATGAAAGGAATGATTTCTAAAATTTATATGTTATTGAATGCGCGCCTAAAGAGTAAGCCTGCCTACATAAAAGCTTGGGAACATGATTTAGGACTTACACTTCTTGATGAAGACTGGTCCTTTGTTTTTCAGTCAGTCAAGAAATCCTCCATCTCTTCTACACTATTTGAGAATAGTTATAAATTATTATATAGGTGGTATTACACCCTGGTTAGGCTGCATAAATTTTGTCCTCACATAAGCGATCAATGTTGGCGCTGCTCTGCTCAAGGTACTTTTCTACACATGTGGTGGGACTGCTCTCCTATTCAAACCCTGTTGTACCAGACCGGGGTTGCCGCCTGAACAGCTTCCATTTCAGACGGGAGCACTGGACGTGAAAGAAGACTATGGCTTCCGGCGAAGAAGACTTCCGGGTTTGAGGGTATAAAAGGATCACTGCAGGTGGTTGCCATTTCAAGAGCAGACGCAGCCCAACGGGGCTGTCGTGGAATTAAAAAGAAGAAGCAAGCCAACAAATTAAAGAAGGCTCCGTGACAACGCTCTCATAAGGAGATACTGAAGGATACCCCCTGAAGCAGGACGATGATGTCCGAAACACAGCTGTGTCGGGTGAACTACCAGGAATGGAGTAGATGAGTATTAGTGTCCCCTTTTTGTACTTGTGGAGACTGCGTGACATTTAATGATTGATTTTATTATAAAGAAAAATTTCAACAAAAAGGATATATAATCTACTTTAGGATTGACGATTGAAAATTAAAATTAAAGTAAGGTGACCCTGCACAATAGTAGAGTCTGTCGCATAATACAGACCCTCGAAGTAAGGCTAAGAAAACATTTGAGGTGTTTAATACATACCTGATGTACCATTAATTTTGATATTGTTGTTAGACAGTTCGGTACACTGGAATACAGTGGTTTTGGGTGAATAGGTTGTGATTGATATCGTACGCTTACCCCAATGGCGACCTCCGAAAGTGATTGGACAAATACCCTGAGCTTTTCAGACACACAAATAGCTGCTATAATACAACAGATGTTGCTGTTTGACAATGAAGATATAAATGATACCAAGAAGACTTGGGCGGATCTGACTCTAGCCTCTAAAAAATTGGTTCGAGCTGAGCAGCTACACCAGGTTACTATAGTGGAATACATCAAACAAAAGATGATTCCAAGGGGCCTGAGGATGCAAAAAGGGCCCCTTGATGTTTCAAGAGGATGAGGAGTTTGTTTCCCGCTGGATAGCCATTCTGAACAAATGTTCGCTCGACCTTATGGTCTTGATAGTAGAACGCCTGACTGCTTCTGTAAAGGAGTGTAATGAGGTAGAAGAGATACGGACACAGCTTTCCACTACAGTTGACATAGAAACAGTAGAAGCTTCCACCACCAAGCTCGAACAGGATATAATACAATTTAAGAACCAACTTAAACAGTTTAAAATACAGAAATTTCGTAGGGACGAAACGGATTACAAAAATGATAACATCTATTTTTGGAAGAACAAAAAGCAAGTTAAACGACGTCCACATGTTACATTTCAGGACTCTTCTGACGATTCAAGTCATAGTGGAAGTGAGGAAGAAAGAAAGAATTCTAACTCTGCATCCTCCGCGTCATCTTTTTTAGGCACAGGCAAAGAGACTTTTCATCCCAGACCGTACAGAGGACGCAGAGGAGGGAAATCCTCGAACTGGCAAGGACCGACAACACGGGCACAACATCGCAGCCAACAGAATTTTTGAAGTCGGTAGATAATCAGGAGGGTCCAGGAGTAATAAATATCTCCAATCTGGAATTATCGGATACAACTTTGAAAGTACTAGAAAAGGGTTTATCATACATACCCTTATGTAAATACAATCCATTTAAAACTAGGATCGATTTATACCGGTTCTTTAGAAGACTACAATTGAAGTGGTTTTTCAAAGATTGCAATCTGCAGGATAATTCTATTATTGCTCCACGTGGATTCCTCCAGGTCCTATGGACTCGGCCATTGCAACATTCATACAACTGGTATTGAGAGATTTGGGACAATTAGAAGAACAAAGTTCGATGTACGACCAGACTAGGGCAGTAGACTGGTCCTATGATCAATATCGGGCCATTAAACAATTAGCAGATAACCCGCAGGTCATAATAAAGCCTGCAGATAAAGGTGGAGCGATCGTTACCAAGACACCAAGGATTATCTATCAGAGATTGATCGCCAACTTAGTCAAACAGATTATTATCAAGCCTTATCTGTTGATCCAACGGAAGAATTACAGGATATTATTGATGACCTTGTTGAGAAAGGGTTACAAGAGGGCTTTCTTACTTCGAGGGAAGCCCGGGCATTAAGGGTAAAACAGCCGGTCACACCGGTGCTGTACACCCTCCCGAAGATACATAAAGATATTAGGACCCCACCTGGTCGCCCTATCGTATCAAGCAGAGGCTCAGTTTTGGAACCTCTGTCAACATTCTTAGATTTCTTTTTAAAACCATTTGTTTTGGAATCAGCGTCTTTTTTGCAAGACACTTCACATATGCTGCGGATCTTGGTTGAGGTGTCAGATTTACCAGAAGAATATTGGTTAGTCACTTTGGACGTTACTGCATTATACACGAACATTCCTCAACAGGAGGCATTTGAGTTACTAGAGAAAGACAGGAAACAGAGAGTAGGATTAAATGGGCAATTTTCTCATTGGAAGGGAGTGGACAGTGGAGTGCCTCAGGGATCTGTATTGGGACCCTTACTGTTCAATATATTTATAAATGATCTGGAAAGAAATACGACGAGTGAGATAATCAAATTTGCAGATGACACAAAATTGTTCAGAGTAGTTAAATCACAAGCAGATTGTGATAAATTGCAGGAAGACCTTGTGAGACTGGAAAATTGGGCATCCAAATGGCAGATGAAATTTAATGTGGATAAGTGCAAGGTGATGCATATAGGGAAAAATAACCCATGCTATAATTACACGATGTTGGGTTCCATATTAGGTGCTACAACCCAAGAAAGAGATCTAGGTGTCATAGTGGATAACACATTGAAATCGTCGGTTCAGTGTGCTGCGGCAGTCAAAAAAGCAAACAGAATGTTGGGAATTATTAGAAAAGGAATGATGAATAAAACGGAAAATGTCATAATGCCTCTGTATCGCTCCATGGTGAGACCGCACCTTGAATACTGTGTACAATTCTGGTCGCCGCATCTCAAAAAAGATATAATTGTGATGGAGAAGGTACAGAGAAGGGCTACCAAAATGATAAGGGGAATGGAACAACTCCCCTATGAGGAAAGACTAAAGAGGTTAGGACTTTTCAGCTTGGAGAAGAGACGACTGAGGGGGGATATGATAGAGGTGTTTAAAATCATGAGAGGTCTAGAACGGGTAGATGTGAATCGGTTATTTACTCTTTCGGATAGTAGAAAGACTAGGGGACACTCCATGAAGTTAGCATGGGGCACATTTAAAACTAATCGGAGAAAGTTCTTTTTTACTCAACGCACAATTAAACTCTGGAATTTGTTGCCAGAGAATGTGGTTCGTGCAGTTAGTATAGCTGTGTTTAAAAAAGGATTGGATAAGTTCTTGGAGGAGAAGTCCATTACCTGCTATTAAGTTCACTTAGAGAATAGCCACTGCCATTAGCAATGGTTACATGGAATAGACTTAGTTTTTGGGTACTTGCCAGGTTCTTATGGCCTGGATTGGCCACTGTTGGAAACAGGATGCTGGGCTTGATGGACCCTTGGTCTGACCCAGTATGGCA
Organism: Rhinatrema bivittatum; assembly: GCF_901001135.1. Lineage (NCBI taxonomy): Eukaryota > Metazoa > Chordata > Amphibia > Gymnophiona > Rhinatrematidae > Rhinatrema > Rhinatrema bivittatum. The sequence goes on from NC_042618.1 coordinate 291,347,397, forward strand.
TTTTCTTATGTTCTTATGTTCTTATGTTCAGTTTCGCCCACGTCCACACGCTGAACCTACCAATTTTTTACTTGATCTGTTGAAATTAGTTTTGTTCAAAAACTTTTTCAAATTTGATAAGACACTTTACCTTCAAGTCAAGGGTGTAGCAATGGGGGCCACAGTTGCCCCCAATATTGCTAATCTTTATATGAGTGATTTTGAAACCCAAATATTATATAAATCACATTGGTACCAATACATGTGAGTATATAAAAGATATATTGATGATATATTTTTTATTTGGGTGTCTTCTGTAGACAATCTGCAATTGTTTTTGACTTGGTTGAACACAGTGAACAATAATTTAAAATTTACAGCACACTTCGATTGCCAATCCATAGCGTTTTTAGATATCTTGATTCAACGGAACAACGACGGTATTAGTACAACCCTGTTTAGGAAAAAGACAGATCGCACCAATTATTTGAAGTACTCCAGTGTCCACCCCTTGGGTTTAAAGAACGGCTTGCCCATTTCTCAATTCTTAAGATTGCGGCGCATTTGCTCATCTGTACAAGAATTTCGGGTTCAAGCAGCAGAACTAACAAATAGATTTGTTCTAAGGGGATATCCGAAATCAATTATTAAAAAGGCATATAAAAGGGCACTATATGCCAACCGATACCTTCTATTACAATACCAAAAACGCCCTTTCTCCCAGACAACTACATGTACCCTCCAGTACTCGAAACAAGCGGGTAGACTAATTAACATTATTAAGACACATTGGCATGTTTTGACCCTCCATCCCATTTTCCAGATCGAACCAAGGTTTGCATTTTTTAGGGGCCAAAACATTAGAGACATAGTGGTTAAATCCACGTTTGTGTCCACAATTGTACCCCAGTCTTCCGGTGGCCACCAAGTGTGTGGTCACTGTGATATGTGCACCTTGGCATTGACAGGGAATCAGTGGCAAGCACCTAATTCTGACAAAATCTTCAGACTAGATGGATCCACTAATTGTGAGTCTGAACGAGTGATCTATGCCATTCAATGTCCGTGTAAATTGCTGTATATTGGCCGCACTAAACACAAAATAAGAACTCGACTGATTGAGCACAGAAGTTGCATAAGAACTGCGAAAGTGACTGCGCCGATGGTACCACATTGCATTAGACAACAGCATGAGTTTACGGATCTAAAATGGCTAGTCCTTGAACAGGTGTGCTTAGACCCACGCGGGGGGGATATCCAACTTCGTTTAAACATGCGCGAGCAATATTGGATCTATTGCTTAAATACAGTAGATCCAGCAGGATTAAACGAGAAAGTGAACTGGTACTCGCTCATTTAGTAGCGTGTAAAGAAGTGGTAACAGTTGTGGTGTGGAAGGAAGGGTCAATATAAGTGCGAGGAGGAGACTAACGGGAGCTGAATTTGCAGACACTGTTGAATTTGTAGACGGAGGTTTTTCGTCCTATTGATGGATAACTATGCTAATACATGTGGATCTGGATTTTAGGATGAAACATGAAAGAAGTATTGAATATAAATTCGATTAGATATTCGATGACGTGAAGATAGATCTGAGTGGCAAATTGAGGGGAAGAGGAGGAGTTTATTCAAATGCAGACGACGTGAAAGAAGACTGGATTCGACGGCGTACATAATATGGAATGCAGCTTATATTATAGCGTGTGTCTTTAAAAGCAACAAACCGGTCGTGATAGAAGACCGTGGTTGCCGCCTGAACAGCTTCCGTTTCAGACGGGAGCACTGGACGTGAAAGAAGACTACGGCTTCCGGCGAAGAAGACTTCCGGGTTTGAGGGTATAAAAGGATCACTGCAGGTGGTTGCCATTTCAAGAGCAGACGCAGCCCAACGGGGCTGTCGTGGAATTAAAAAGAAGAAGCAAGCCAACAAATTAAAGAAGGCTCCGTGACAACGCTCTCATAAGGAGATACTGAAGGATACCCCCTGAAGCAGGACGATGATGTCCGAAACACAGCTGTGTCGGGTGAACTACCAGGAATGGAGTAGATGAGTATTAGTGTCCCCTTTTTGTACTTGTGGAGATTGCGTGACATTTAATGATTGATTTTATTATAAAGAAAATTTCAACAAAAAGGATATATAATCTACTTTAGGATTGACGATTGAAAATTAAAATTAAAGTAAGGTGACCCTGCACAATAGTAGAGTCTGTCGCATAATACAGACCCTCGAAGTAAGGGCCCTACAGATATTTGGCTAAGAAAACCTTTGAGGTGTTTAATACATACCTGATGTACCATTAATTTTGATATTGTTGTACCAGATATCCACCATCCCAACTCAGATTTTACAGAAAACTGAGTTATCCAGGGAATTGGCATTATTGAACCTTCCACTCTCCACTGAAGATCCATATGTCCAAGTCTTGATTCAACAATTCTGTATCGCCACAAGAATGGAGATAGCCTTTTTCTGGAGGCAGGATCATCTGCTGACAAGACAGGGAGTGATCTCTCGTATGGATAGGCTATGCGCTCTGAGCAAAATTACCGCTTTAAAACATCAAAAGCGCAATCGATTTCTGTCTTTGTGGGACCCTTACCTGAATTGGAGACAGACTAACTCATAATTATGTTTTGAATAAGTTGAGATCTCATTCATTTCTTCTTTTGATTATTGGGATTTTATAATGCTCTGTCCGGTGTTATACATTTTAATGTACTAATGTTTCACTATATTTCCAATTTTGAATGCACGACGGGGTGGGGGGAGGGAGGGAGGGACTTTATGTAAAACTTTGGATGTAACTGAAACATTCCAATTGTTATAATAGCAGTAACTTTCCATATTGGATGCCCTTTTATTTGTGGTTCTGTAAAAAACACCAATAAAAATTTCTAATTGAAAAAAAAATAAGAAATGACTTTCCCATCATAGTTTAAAAATAAAAAAAAACAAAAACAAAAAAACCCCCAAACCTTCTTAAATAGTCAGGTTTTAACACATACTAAATGATTAATAATCATGTTGTAAATGTAGATCATGAAGAAATCTGTTCCACAGTTTAGGAGCAAAGAAGGAAAAATCAAACAGACTTATTAGGGATACTCAGTAAGCCTTGCTAGAACATAAGACTTTGCCATACTGGGTCAGACCAAAGGTCCATCAAGCCCAGTATCCTGTTTCCAACAGTTTCCAAGCCAGGTCACAAGTACCTGGCAGGATCCCAAGGCGTAGATAGATTCAAAGTTGCTTATCCGAAGAATGAGCAGTGGATTTCTGCAACTCTACCTTAGTAATGGTTAATGGACTATTCTTCCAGGAACTTATCCAAACCTTTTTTTAAACGCAGCTACACTAATAGCTTTCACCACATCCTCTAGCAATGAATTCCAGAGTTTAATTATGTGTTGAGTAAAAAAATATTTTCTCTTATTAGTTAAATGTATTACCTAGTAACGTCACTGTATCCCCCCTGGTCTTTGTACTTTTTGAAAGAGTAAACAACTGATTAACGCTTACTCATTCCACTCATTATTTTATAGATCTCTATCATAGCTCCCCTCAATTGTCTCTTCTCCAAGCTGAAGAGTCTTATCCTCTTCAGCCTTTCTTAATAGGGGAATTGTTCCATCCCCTTTATCATTTTGGTCGCCCTGCTCTGTACCTTTTCTAATTCTGCTATATCTTTCTTGAGACGTGATGACCAGAACTGCAGGACTTTGTCAAATGCTTTCTGGAAATCCAGACACACTATGGGGTAGATTTTAAAACGTGTGCGCGTGCATCTGTGTGTATAACATGTGCATCGGCACGCGCATGTGCGGGTGGGTCGGGACGCGCACGGGGGTAAAGTTTAAAAGCTATGCGCAGCAACTTGAGTAGGACTTCCCCAGTTCCCTATACCCCTACCTAACCTTCCTACCCTTTGCCCTCTCCTCTCCTCTCCTCTCCTCCCCGACCCCTAACCCCTTCCTAGCTATTATAATTATTTTTTTATTATTTACCTTGCTGCTCCTTTGAGCAGTAGTAGACTCCATGCACCAGCTGGCTGCCAGCGCGCCTTTCCCTGGGACAGTAGCTAATGGTGCTGTCCTGGCCCACCTCCTGTCCCTCCTCGCCCAGACTACACCCCCAGCCTGCCCCCTTCAGACAGGCCGGCACTTTGGCATGTATCAGGGGTCACCCACAATACCGGGCACAGCAGCAAATGGCCGCTGTGCCTGGAGGCTCCGGCCCGCTCCCCCCCCTTTTTTTTCAAGCCCCGGACTTACACGTGTCCTGGGGCTTTCTGCGCGCTGCCGGACCTTTTGAAAAGAGGCCCGGCGCACGTAACCCCCCTACGCGCGTAACCCCTTGAAAATCTGCCCCTTAGTGTTCTCCATCATTCTGAACCATTCGCTTCTGAGCAACTGTCGGCTTTCTCCCATCATCTAGTTTAAAAGCTGTGCTATCTCCATTTTGAAAAGTTAGTGCCAGCAGCCTAGTTCCACTCTGGTTAAGGTGGGAGCCCATCCTTTTGGTAAAGGTCCCTACTTCCCAAAATGAAGCCCAGTTCCTAATAAACCAAAACATCCTTTTCCCTGCACCACTGTCTCATCCACGTATTGAGTCTCTGGAGCTCTGCCTGCCTCTGGGGTCCTGCACATGGAACGGGGAGCATTTCTGAGAATGCTACCCTGGAGGTTCTGGATTTCAGTTTTCTACCTAAAACCCTAAATTTGGCTTCCATAACTTCTCTCCTGCACTTTCCTATGTCATTGGTACCCACATGTACCAAGACAGCTAGCTCCTCCCCAGCACTGTCTAAATCCTTACTATGTGATGCGTGAGATCCACCAACTTCGCACCAGGCAGGCAAGTTATCAGGGATCCTCATGTCCACCAGCCACCCAGCTATCAACCTCCCTAATAATTGAATCACCAATTATAACGACCGTCCTAACCCTTCCCTCCTGGGCATGTGCCCCTGGAGACCTTCTTAGAGTAAAAGGATACTATATCACCTTGAGGGCAGGCTTTAGCTACAGGATTGCTTCCTGCCTCATCAAGCTGATGCTCTCCTTCCAGATGATCTTTCTCCTCCAAAGCAGCACAGGGGCTACCAGATTGGAGGTGGAACTTCTCTACTATGTCCCTGAAGGTCTCCTGTATAGATCTCTCTCTGCCTCCCTTAGCTCCTCCAGGTCTGCCACTCTAGCCTCGGACCCGTTCTCTGAGGGCTTGGAGCTCCTTGCACTTAGCGCACACATACAACCTCTCACCAGCTGGAAGATAATCATACATGTGGCACTCAGTGCAAAAGACTAGAAAGCTTCTCCCTCACTGCTGAATTACTTCTTGCATCATAATTTTGTTAATTTGTTATCGATTTAAAATTTCTAAGGGAGCAGGTATGTAAAGCTAACCTAAATTATTTTAGTTAACAGGCATGTGATTACACAATCTTCTTCAAAGGTAATCCAGAACCATTTCATGCAACGTTTTAGAAGCTAAAGTAACTATCTTAAATAGAATCCTGGCTTGGATGGGCAACCACTGTAAACTTTTGAGCACTTGGAAAGTAGGATATCTAACTCTTACACCTGCTAAAATTCTGGCTGCTGTATTTTGAAGATATTTCAGAGACTTCTTTGGTAGGCCAACTAAGGTTGGATTACAATAGTCTAGGTTTGGCATAAGTAATGCTGCAGCAATGTATGTCAAGTTTGCTGTTTGTAGATAATATTGTAATTGTTGAATAAGTTTCCAAGTACTATAATGCAGATTTTGTGACTGCAGCTATATAGTTTTGTAAAGTTAATTTGAAGTTAAGTATTACTCCTAGATTTTTTGTTGGAGACGACAATATCACAACCAACTAATGAAATATGTACATCATCAGTGGGGCTGTGTTCTATATATCTACTGTAAAGTTGCTTGTAACTTCTGCGTGAATTGCTGCTTTCATTAAAGTGCTTGATTATTTGACATCAGTCTTCTTCAGCCTTATCTAAGACGTTGTCAACATTTTCTACCTTCCCTTTGTTAGCCTGTTTATTTGTGGTTGGTTGTTGATCTCAACTTTATTTTTGCTGATGACCTTAGGGGCTGTGAATGCTGCTTCCACAGCATCTCCAGCCAACCCAGGAGCAGGAGGATCAAACAAGTGCCTTTGCATGGCACTTTCACTGAGCTAACCGGGCTGGTAGTAAATGAATGATTTTTTATTTACAAATTGGAGACATTGGCAGTAATTTGAACAGCAGTAGGTTTAGAGGTTGGTCATGAATTGAAAAATATTAAATGGTACGAAATATCAGCATTTTTCAAAAAGAGTGCAAATACTCTGACGCTAACATATCTAATATAAATATTTATATGTATAGTGGTTATATCAAAAAGGTACCAGATCCTTCTCAATATGTTAATTACATATGTAAATATAGTACTGGGAGATTCACTCGAAAGAGGCCCCAAATATTCTGTTGTAACTTCTGTTAGGATGAAGCAATCTGAACCAAAAAAATATGATACTTACCTTGACATATATGTAATCTTTTGCATTACATGCGATGCTGGAAGTGATCACCGGTTTTTGCCAGACACATTTTGACGCGGCGCTCCATGTTCCTGAACATATCTGCGAGCATATCAAGGGGAATAGCAGCAATTTCACATTGGATGTTTTCCTTTAAATCTTCCACAGTGCGAGGCTTGTTCCAATAGACTTTTCCTTTGAGCATACCCCAAAGGAAGAAGTCTGGTGGTGTCAGATCTGGCGACTGTGGTGGCCAAAGCCCCTTTGAAATTACCCTGTTGCCAAAAAAGGACTCAGTTTTTGCTATGCTCTTTGCCGATGTATGACACGTTGCTTCATCTCGCAAACAGAGGTTAAACATCGCGATGGCTGTCCGGCACCTACCCCATCACTCTGACGCGGGGGCATCCTGGCTTGTTCGAAGTTCCATATACTGAGGAACACATTGCATGTTGTTTCATTCAGATTGCTTCGTCCTAGTGAGAGTTTTACAGGGTATTCGGGGCCTCTTTCGAGTGAAACTCCCTGTATATATAAATATAGTATTGTTAATAGATTATATTTCTCTCAAGAAATTCACATGTATCCCAATTTACAAATGGCATTTGGATGATCTGAGATTGTGTTGTACCATATGATATCGGGCTGTCTTAAGATCTAACAGAATTGGTCTCAAGTGAATAATAGTTTAACCAATATGTTGAACATAACTATTGTTCAAAAGTCAAAAGTTAGCTTTTTATTATTGAACTATTAGGTATGAGCAGTTGACTCATATTTTTGTAAAATTGTTTATACACTATAAATAGTCTTAATAATTGAAATACATGTTCTTGGTTTTCAAAGAAGTTTGGTTTTCTCTGTATCCATATATTATCTCTTGCAGACCAAGAGTCAGATTGTGAATAATTCACACAGAGCACTCTGCTGCAGAAGAGAGGGCATCTGCAGACTCAAGGCCCATCAAGAAAGCTGCTCAGAGCTAGAGGGCTTGTGATATGGCAAATAAAGAGAATGAACTGGCAGGAAAACTCCAGAGTGACCGCTGGATGTTACTGGTAAATTCCAGTGACTCCAGCTCCTCCCAGACTGAAGGACCATCTTCTAAGTACAGCAGCTTCTTTACAGAGGTGAGTCATATTTTCCTGAATCTAAAAGCTCAGGGTCTCATTGTTCCATGTAAAGCTTAGAATAATTTCTCTTACTGCAGTTTGGGTCACAAATATGTTCACTTTGGGCCTCCTCAGTTACTGTTTGATACTGATAGTGTTTATACACTATAAGAGATCACAGAAAAAGGAAGATGTGGAAAAGCTAAGAGAAGCTTAGAAAGTAGTCAGGAATAAAAAAATTCAAACGGAAGAAAAAATAGCAAATACAGTAAAACAGGAGGGGGGGGGACAATACTTCTTTTAGATATGTTAATGGGAGATCATGTTACGCATTGAAAGGAGCAGATGTGAACTCCTTTCTCGGGGCTTGACTGCCGCATCCAAACCCATCCCACTCAGCCAAAACAACAATTCAGGCCGTGGTTTCGGTTAATCGACCCCGTAACAGCATACTGACAACCTTTGGTGGCCCGATGGCATCCAGAACCACAAAAAAAGAGACAAGGCCTGGTTGACTGAGCCGCCTGCTGAGAAAGACGTAGGGCTGGCTGAGATCGCGTCCCCGCCACCGGCAACGCTGGCTGAAATGACAGCGTGGTGGTCGAAGCCTTGGCCCCAGAATTAAAAAAGATCTCAGAGAAACTGACAGAACTGTTGGCTGGTATGGCAAGCTTTGAAAAAAGGTTTAATGAAGTGGAATCGCGCATCTCGGATAACCAAGATGGCCTCCGCTCGGTGCAGGCCGATATCTTCACCCTGAAAGCCACACTGACAAAACAAGCTGAAAGATTAGAGGACCTGGAGAACTGCTCCCGGCATCCAACCTACGATTTGTCGGGCTGCCAGAATCGCTGGATGAACGTAACTTACCCCGGTTCCTAGAAACGTGGCTTATGGAAGAACTCAACTTGTCTAGCGCACATGGCCTGCACCGGGTGAGCGTGCTCATTGTTTGGGTCCCAAGAGATCGAGCGGAGACCGACCGAGAGTAGTAATCGCGAAGTTACTTAATTTTGCACATAAAACGGAGATTCTGCACGCTATTCGTATGGGGAAATCACTGACGCATGACAACAAGAAGGTGCTGGCCTTTCAAGATTTCTCGACCTCCCTGTTGGCGCAACGTCGGGCACTAGCCCTGTACTGCACCAAGATGTTCGACCTGGGCTTATGGCGATCATGATCTACCCTGCAAAAATTCGGATACAGACTGCAGAAGGGATCTGGTAGTTCACATACACCACTGAAATTCAGCAATTCTTTAATACCCACCGACAGGAAAACCAACAGAAAACCGGCACAACGCGACTGACATTCCCTGACTTGATCTGGAATGAAGTGTGCTTTAGCGGCAAGCTGTCCCGGTACTCCTGCACTTGCCTAGCTCTTTGGTCACTTATCTGAGCGGTTCTTTCAGACTGCATTCCCCTGCGATCACATTCTATTATGAGGAATAGATCCTACCTATCCTAGTGAAGAGTAAAATATCTGTAAACCGTGTTGAAATACTGTGCAACAACTTACATATCATTTACACACCGGCACGGTCCGTCTCCTCTCACAAAAAGTTTAAAGGACTGAGACGCCGACACAAGATTCTTTTAAAGGTGGGTTTGGCGCCAAAAACGCCCAATCAATCATTGAAGGGGGCGTGGTTAAGCAATCACTTAAAGGCGGGTTCGGCGCCAAAACCACCTAGGGGATTGTTAAAAAGGCACGGTTAAGCCAATGGACATCCTACTGTGCTGAAACATAATGCAAAACATGTATAATGAACAAAATTAAATATTAAATATGAACTATTAATGCAAAATAATACATTCACTATACGTTGGAGTAAAAATATGAACTGTGTTAATACTGTGGATAAACTCAACTGCCGGTTATGAAGGGACACAGCAAGTAAGAAAAAACGGGTTGAAAGCCAAAATCACATTATGCATTAACATTCGACTAATACTACGACCAATTCGATTGATCATACCGTGACTACAAAATGTCAACTTATTGGTTCTAATACCCTGAATGTGTGTATTCAAAATTATTTGAATGATCAGAACCTATACTATATTAAATGAAGAGAGCTGAAAGAATGCAGAATTCTAATAAAGACATTTGAATGTACTGCCAAGTGTCTTTACTTCTACAAAAAGGGGGTTATATTCTATTAAAGAGTGTCACCAGATCTAAAAAAAGTTTTTTGGATTTGGGTTGATAAGACAAAATCCTAAAAAATAAATAATAATATATTCATTAAATATTGTATTTGTTGTTTTTATAAAAAATAAAATACTAAAAAACTAATAATCTAATAACATAATAAATATTCATATGTGCACATAAAAATGAATTTTTTATAAGGAAACTGAAAGGTCAGTATCATTATTAAGACCATCAGGGGTAAGGGTTTTAAAATCAAAGATGTATCTTTGCTCTAATTGTAAAAGTAATGTGTCAAAATCACCTCCCCTCTGATTAGGTAATGGTTGTTGAACAACACAAAACTTGTAGTCATTAAATTTATGATTTTTTAAAATGGAGTGTTCTACTAGTGGTTTTGCAGGTACTGACCGATTGATGTTGCGTCTATGCTCAATTATTCTTTTGTTAAATTCTCTCACAGTTTTCCCTATATAGATTAAATTGCATGGACAGAACACAGCGTATATAACACCTTTGCTTTTGCAATTTGTGTATGAAGTTAACTTAAATTCTTTATCTTTCCCTGGTATTGTCAAAACTGAGGTTTTCATATTGACCTTACAAACTGAACATGTCCCACACGGGAGGTGGCCCGGTGGTCTAATATCTTGTTTACGTTTATTCGGTAATGTAGATGGTGCTAACAAATCTTTGAGGTTCTTATCTTTTTTATTAGCAATAAGTAATTCTTTATTTTTGAAAGCAGTTAAAACCTGTAAAATCGGCCAATGTTTTCTTAAAATCTTAATGATTTTATGAGACATGGAAGTGTAAGTTATAGGACAAACCATGCGGTCCATTGATTTTTTTCTCTTTTTTTCTTTAACAAATCCAAACGGTTTTGACCACGTGCTTTCAGATAACCTTTATGAACATATTCTACTGGATACTCCCTGTCTATAAATCTTTGTGTCATTTCTGATGCTCTCGTTTCAAACGTAGAGTCATCAGCACACAGTCTTCGTAATCTCAAAAATTGAGAATAAGGGAGATTCTGTAACAGAGATCTGTTATGACAGCTCTTGTAGTGTAGAAGTTTAATGGTATCTGTCGGTTTCCTGAAAATATCTGTACTAAATATACCATTTTGTAATGTTATTTGAATATCTAAAAACGATATCTTTTGTTTGTCATATATGATGGTGAATTTCAAATTGTGGTCTAAAGTGTTCAGCCATGAGTGAAAACGTAAAAGTGATGCATCATTCCCTCTCCAAAGCATAAAAACATCATCAATATATCTCTTCCATAAAAAAACATTGTCATTGAAATCATGATCCTTTAAAAAAAACTTGCTCAAAATTGGGCACATACAGATTAGCTATCGATAGGGCCATGGTAGACCCCATCGCAACTCCTTTAATTTGTTGAAATATCTTTTTATTAAAATTAAAAAAATTTTTTTTGATTGCTATTTCTGTTACGTTAATTAAAAATTCATTGGGAATACGCTTGTGTGTTGTTCTCTCAATTAAAACTTTTGTGATAATGTCCAATGCAGCCGATTGTGGGATATTCGTATATAGGGATTCTATATCCAATGTCACTAAAATTAATTCATCTTCAGGAACTACCATATTTTCTAAAATCGTAATAAAATGTGAGGAGTCTCTTATATACGAAGGCATATTCACAATGAGAGGTTTGAGAAAGGAATCTATAAATGTTGACAGAGGTTCTAATAATGATCCTATGGCTGATACAATTGGTCTTCCTGGTGGATCAATAAGGGATTTGTGAATTTTTGGCAAAATATATAGGATAGGCATTCTTGGATGATTAACTTTTAAGAATTCTAATTCTTTGTGGGTTAAAAAACCTCTGTTCCCAGCTATTAATAATAGGTTGTCAATCTCTTTTTTTATCATATCTGTAGGATCTTTTTCTAATTTCGAATAGAAGGATGTATCGGATAATTGTCTTTCGACCTCTGCTATATATTTGTCCAAATCCATACTCACGATGCAACCACCCTTATCTGCTCCTTTGATCACTATCTTAGAATCTTCTCTTAGACTATAAATAGCCTCTTTCTCCTCTTTGGTCAAATTGTAAAATCTATTTTTGGTACCTTTATCCTCTAATTGCTGTATTTCTTTCAAAACAAGTGTTTCATAAGTATGAATTATTGGGTTGGTCACTCCAGGTGGGATCCATTTACTGGGTTTCTTCACAATCGATTGATCAATGCTAGGGCTATTTTCTATTCTAGAAAAGAATTCTGTTATCTTCAATTTCCTAGTGAATCTAAAAAGCTCAATTCTAGTACAGAATGCATCGTAATATGGGGTGGGAACAAAGGAAAGACCTTTGTTTAATGCACTAATTTGGTGTGTATCTAATTGTTTGGATGAAATATTGATTACCCTATCTTTCACCTCTAATTTTGATGTTTCTACTCCTAATAGCGGTTGTAATTGCTGTTGAAACTGCCCCTCCTTCCTCCTCTCCCTCTCCCTCTTCCTCTTCCTCTCCACTCCCCCCTCCCTCTGAAAAAAGAAGTAGATGGTCTAGGTACAATGGTCTCTTCTCTGACTGAGTCCCTTTTCCAAAGTTTATCTAATTCATGTAATCTGGTGACTGGTCTATCTAGTTTGGGTATGTCAAAAGGGGCATCTGTAAATAAAAAGGCCGAAGGTTCTATTTCATTATCGTTATTGCTTCGTATACGTTTCGCATTTATATTTATTTTGGGGCTATCCTGGATCCTTTTTTCATTCCTATCATTGTTATTTGTAGTTTCTGCTTGGTTTGATCTATAATTCTCTTTATTTCTGTATCCTTGTTTCTTCGAATAATGCCATGGATAAATATTATTATTTTTATAGTCAAATTCATCTCGTTTGAATTTATCAAATTTATAGGCTTTAAGTTCTTTTGTAAATGAATCTAGATTCTTCTTATAGTCTTCATGAATAATTTCAAAACATATATCATTCTTTTTCAGAAACTCTAATTGAGTGTCTAATTCATTCTTCAATCTTTCTTCCCTCTTCTGTGAGGTTTTGATGATCAGAATCATTAGATCCAGGGAACATTTATTCAGGATAGCTTCCCAGCCAACCATAAATTCTGAATCTTCACGAAACATACTCGGCGGTTTGTTCATGCGCAACCCTCTTGGTATCCTCTTAAACCGGCAGTACTCCAATAAGGATGAAGCATGTAAAGAGCTCCGAATGAGACTCTTACTCAAATTGATAGCTTGTTCCCACTTTTTCAAAAAGTCATCAAAGACATCATCATTGTTGAAAAAAGGTTCAGGGGGGAGAAGTTCATTTAATTGGCCTTCTGTAAAGCTGAGGACGTCTTTCCATGGTGAAAAAGACATCGCCCTTAACAGGGATGGACCCAAAAAGCAACAAGGTAGGCGATCCAGTAAAGCTGGATATATATACAGCTGGATATATATACAGGCTATATATACAGGATATATATACAGCTGGATATATATACAGGCTGTATATGATATTGTACGTCTCCATTATTAAAGACTTGAAAAAGACTTTCTTGTGGCATCCACCACTTTGTTGCTTCCTCACGGCTTTACTGGATCGCCTACCTTGTTGCTTTTTGGGTCCACTACCTATCCTAGGGCCATCTTAAGGCTATCATAGGGATCGCTGGCAGTAATGCCCACCATCACTAGTGCAGACTTCTGGGGGGACATGCAGAATCTGCATTATAGTGGACATGGACCTTTTGCCACATTATAATCCTGTGTTCACTCAGTATGCTAGGGCGGACCATGCTTTTGGAGATTGTTCTGCTCTTTTTTTATGGGCTTCACAAAAAAAAGACACGCTCCATAATATGCTTGGAACTCCTATATATCCTTTCCATGCTACTTAGTTAAATCTATTTCGGGGTGGGGGTCGGGTGCAGGGGGAGGGCCCCGAATGCGTGGTAGTGATCTCCCTTTGTTGTCGCAAATCTTAAGGGGAATAGGGGGGAAAGGGCAAGAGGGGGGAGGGGATTGTGGGGAGGGTTGTTTTGGGTTCTTTTATACCTTATTGTTCGATTATGGTTATGCAAAGCCGCCCAAGTTGGAGCATTATCTTTGGGAGGTATGTCGTGATCAAGGTGAAGAGTGGGAGTGCCTCTGCTGGGTGCACCCGCCACTACTATGGATTTCAATGTTCCACTTTACAACTTTTAGGTTCAGGTACCGATGTCCCTAGGGACATGTGTTATTTCCTGGAATGTGTGTGGTATACACTCCCCTGTTAAGCGAACTAAGATCCGTACAGCCTTGAGGAGGAGATCGGCAGATATAGCATTCCTGCAAGAGACCCACCTCACAGATCATGAGCACATGAAACTGAGACAGGGCTGGGTAGGTGCAGTACACTATGCCTCCGCTTCCACAAAATCAGCGGGGGTTGCCATCCTAATTTACAAGAGGGTTCCCATTACCATCCCAAAAGAGCTGAAGTACCCACACGGGAGGTACATTATATTGGTAGCAGAACTTTATCATACCCCATTGGTACTATGTAATTTATACGCACCAAATAGTTATACGCCCACCTTTTTTCGGGAGATTTATGGCCTACACATGCCATACATTAATCGTGGGGGAGACCTCATTGCAGTTAGAGACCCTTACTCAGATACATCCTACGAGCATAGGACCCGCCAACCCAGAAAGGGCATTGTTTTTTTAGAAAATACCCTACACTTGGTGGACGCGTGGCGGACTCTCCATCCCACGGACACTGATTTCGCCCATTTATCTCGGACCCATGCCTCTCACTCGTGATTAGACTATCTTTTCATTAGTGCTCACGCTTTTTCTAAAGTTAGCGACACTAAGATAGAGGAAATCAGTATCTCGGATCACGCTCCCATTTGGATTGAGCTCTCATGGCCCTCTCTGCCCTCCTCTTTTAAAATATGGCGTTTTGCCTATTTTTTGGCAGAGGACAACCATTTTCGAGACTTTCTTCGGTCTAAGTAGCGTGACTACTCCCAATTCAGCCAGGAACATGTGGAAGACCCCGTCCTCTTCTGGTACGCTAATAAGGTTGTGATTCGTGGAGATATTATTTCCTATTTAGCACACCGCAGGAAAATGTTGGACAAATGCCTACTATCATTGATGGCCCAATTCCATAGTGCCAAGCGAACTGTCATACATTCACATACACGATCCAATCGGGAAAAGCTGTTGACTATTCAAGCCGCGCTAAACACGTTGATCCATTAGAGGACAAAAAAAAAGTCTGCTCTGTTATCAGTATCGGTTATTCCAATATAATAATAAGGCGGGAAAGATGATGGCCAATTTAATTCAAATGGCGCATCATTCGAGACATATTGCGGCGTTACGTAACCCAGCTGGCGGGTGATCAATGACACCCCTGCAATCCTGAACAGTTTCCTACAGTTTTATTTGTAGCTTTATTCCTCAGACAGGGAGAACATGGCGGGGTGTGAACGATTCTGTTCACGAGTGGAGCTACCTTGCCTGACTACAGAACAGTGTGCCCGATTAAATTGTCCCATCACTGTACAGGAGATCATCCAGGCTATTAGGCAAGCACCTAGTTTAAAGGTCCCAGACCCAGATGGATTCACGGCGGAATTCTATAAAACTCTGTCCGACGAGCTGGGAGCCCTATTGTTCTCCACATTCAACACCTTGATATAATCTGGGGCCTATCCTGCATCCACCAATACTGCCCACATCACGTTGATTCCCAAGCTGGGGAGAGATCCTCTCTCCCTGGCGTCCTATCGCCCCATTTCTCTATTAATTTGACCAGAAATTGCTGGTCAAGATTTTAGCAGAGCGCCTGGCCACCATTTTGCCTGCTTTGATCAAGCCAGGACAAGTGGGTTTCGTGCGGGGATGTTATGGCCTTACCAATATTTGTTTGGTAATGACCGCCATGGCGCTCTGTAGGAGAGTGGAGGACCCTTACCTTGTAGTCAGTTTGGATGCGGAAAAGGCTTTCGATCGGGTGGAATGGAGTTATAGGTTTTATCTTCTTCGCTGTTTTGGTTTTGAGGGGTTCTTCCTAAACAATGTTTGATTACTATACACTGACCTAATTGCCTCAACTGTAGCGAATAATTCGCAGTCCCCGCAGTTTTCAGTTTTTCAGGGGACTCGGCAAGGGTGCCCTTTGTCCCCCCTGCTATTCCTTTTGACCCTTGAACCTTTGCTTAGGACCATTCAAGCCACTTCAGAGGTCAAAGGGATTTACAATTACAGGGGCAAGTGTTTAAATATGCGGCCTTTGCAGACGACATCCTGGTGTTCTTGACCGTTCCAAAACGATCACTCCCTCCGTTACTACAGATTTTCAGCACCTTTGGGACTTTTTTGAGACTCAAGATAAAGTGGGATAAATCAGAGGCCCTGAGCTATCCCCCCACCACTTGGGAGAGCTAGGATGGACCCTTTCCTTTGCGATGGGCGCCCAATTCTATTCGATACATGGGGATACAAGTGTCCACGGATCTTACATCGCTATTAGCCCTCAATATCTCCCCACTCCTCCGACACACTCGGGACAGGCTGCATGCCTGGAGGGAATTGCCACTTTCGCTGGGGGGGTGTATTAATATTTTTAAAATGATTGTACTCCCCAAATGGCTCTATGTGTTTCAGAATTTACCACTCCATGTTAAGCAGAAAGATTTTTCCGATCTGGATAAACTCTTGTAGATTCATCTGGTGAGGTAAGAAGCCACGAATCCCCCTGAAATGGCTAAGAGAGAGGTGGGGTTGGGGAGGACTGGGAGTTCCGGATCTGGCACTCTACAATCTAGCTAGCAATCTTCGCATAGTACGAGAATGGCTCCTGGGTTCCCCCACTTACACAAATATTAATGCTGACCAAGCTTTGGTGGCACCCCTTAACTTAAGATTCATACTGCAGGTGCTGGCAGCCAATTTGCCAGAGGCGCTGAGGCAACACACTCTACTGGAACCTATGCGGCAGGCTTGGAAACAACTGGGCAGATTGTTACACCTTCCGTCCCAATGCGCTTACCTTCTCCCTATACAGCAGGGGTCAGGAACCTTTTTGGCTGAGAGAGCCATAAATGCCACATATTTTAAAATGTAATTCCATGAGAGCCATACAATGGGGCGGATTTTAAAACGAGCGCGAATAGCCTACTTTTGTTTGCGCTCCAGGCGCAAACAAAAGTACGCTGGATTTTAGTAGATACGCGCGGAGCCGCGCGTATCCGCTAAAATCCTGGATCGGCGCGCGCAAGGCTATCGATTTCGTATAGCCGGCGCGCGCCGAGCCGCGCAGCCTACCCCCGTTCCCTCCGAGGCCGCTCCGAAATCGGAGCGGCCTCGGAGGGAACTTTCCTTTGCCCTCCCCTCACCTTCCCCTCCCTTCCCCTACCTAACCCCCCCGCCCGGCCCTGTCTAAACCCCCCCCTTACCTTTGTCGGGGGATTTACGCCTCCCGGAGGGAGGCGTAAATCCCCGCGCGTCAGCGGGCCTCCTGCGCGCCGGGACGCGACCTGGGGGTGGGTCCGGAGGGCGCGGCCACGCCCCCGGGCCGCCCCGGGCCGTAGCCACGCCCCGCCACGCCCCCGGGCCGCCCCGGGCCGTAGCCACGCCCCCGGGCCCGCCCCCGGAATGCTCCCGACACGCCCCGAAAACGCCGCGCGGTTCGGGCCCGCCCCCGACACGCCCCCGACACGCCCCCTCCGAAAACCCCGGGACTTACGCGAGTCCCGGGGCTCTGCGCGCGCCGGGAGGCCTATGTAAAATAGGCTTCCCGGCGCGCAGGGCCCTGCTCGTGTAAATCCGCCCGGTTTTGGGCGGATTTACGCGAGCAGGGCTCTGAAAATCCGCCCCAATATGTTTAAAACTAAATACAAGTAAATGTGTGCATTTTATGTAAGATCACACCAGGCCTTAAGACACCAATACATCTCCTATTAGGAAAACGGACCAAGTCAGGCTGCTATAGAGTCCTACACAGAAACTACACGCCAGCAGAAAACCTCACCTGAATCACGTGCTGTCCCTCACCTAACATAGAATAAAGAGACCAAAACGCATAACAAGAAGCATGCAGAAAAAACTGAATTGGAAACTGCAACAAGCCAGAGTCACTGTATGCAGTGTAACAAAGGAAAAAAGAAACATCACCCATCCTTATAAAACAAATCAAGAAATATAAAGTCATCAGCAGTAAAACTGTACTAACAAAAAGAACATATTTCGAAACAGCTGATGAGTGGAATATCCAATAATTAAAAACTCATATAAAACATTTCCAGATACCAACAAAATATTTCAAAATAGCAGACACAAAGACCCAGTAATGAAAAACAATAAGGATACAAAAATGTTTTTGCTCTGCATACCTGGGAATGTTTGATATCCAGGTGTCCTGAGATTGTTCTGAATTAGCAGGAGGCGGGGTGGTTTGCTTGGAACTTTCTCCTCTCTCAGTCACATACCAGCGCTCTCTCTCACACTGGCTCTCAATTACACACATGCTCTTAGTCACTCACATATACACATGTTTTTTCTCTCTCACTTATATAGGCTCTTAATTACACATTTACACACATGCTGTCTATCTTTTCACGCTTACACACACACACAGGCTTTCAATCACATAAATACATGCTGTCTTTTTCTCTCACACACAGACTCTCATTCACATGCTTACAAACATGTCCTCTCTCTCATTTACACACAGGCTCTCAATCACATGCTCCCTCACCTAAATCAGCTCTCAATCACACACAGACACACATGGTCTCTCTCTCATTTAAACACAGGCTCTCAATCACATACTCACATGCTCCATCACCTAAACCAGCTCTCAATCACACACAGACACACATGATCTCTCTCTTACTTATACACACAGGCTCTTAATCATACATACACATGATTTCTCTCACACACAAAGGATCTCAATCATACACACATACTCTTTCACACAAACAGGTTTTCAATCACAAACTTACACATACAGGTTACCAATGGTAAACTTACATTCATGCTCTCTCTCTCTCACAGGCAGGCTCTCAATCACAGACATACTCTCTTTCACATATACAGGCTCTCAATCATTCACATACATGCAATCTCTCACTCACACACACACAGGATCTCAAACACACATGCTTGCTTGCTCATTCACTCTCTCTCCCCCCCACCCCGGGAACTCGCGGCAGCAGCAGCCTCCTCCCAACGCTAACCTCCTTCATTTTCAGCCCTCGCGGAGGCGGAGTCCCATCGGCCGCGGTTGAAACTCTTCATTTTCCTCCGAGCCGTGCTGCAGTCTTCTTTTCGGACACTAGCGTGGCCTCTTCTTGCCGCGCACGCACCCGATGCTCTCCACTTCCTCTTCCAGGCCGCGGGGGGGGGGGGAGGGGCGGGAAGAAGAGACCACACTAGCATGGTCTCTTCTTCCCGCGCACGCACCCGATGCTCACCACTTCCTCTTCCGGGCAGCGGGGGGGGGGGGGGAAGAAGAGAGCACGCCGGTGCCGCTGACTCCAGCTGTCCTGCCGCGTTCCGCCCGGGCTGACAGCATTTTAAGCCCGGGCGGAGGAGGACCGGGGAGCAGCTGGGTCAGCGGGGGACTGGAAAGTGTGGCGACACTTGTCTGCGAGCCAGATGCAGCCCTCAAAAGAGCCATATCTGGCTCGCGAGCCATGGGTTCCCGACCCCTGCTATAAGGGTAATACACAGTTCACGCTGGGCTCCTGGACGGGAAGTGGGCGCTTATCCCATTCTCTCAGCTACGCGGCATTTATGCGTTACGAGCCTCCCAGGTTTTTCCCTACTTGCAGTTACAACATTTTGTTAAATCCTTGCCATCTAATTGTAAAAGACCTGCGGTCTTTGAGGCTCTGAATCAAATGTTACAGTTGGAGAAACCACCGAAATTGTCTATGGCTCTGGCTCACAAGGTATTAAAAAGAACCGTATCTGTGGATACTAGTACAACTCTGACGGAGAGATGGAACAGAGACGGGGTGTTCACCATTTCACCAGTTATGATCCAGAATTGTTTTAAGCAAATTTCACGGGTGACCAGTAATATGTACTATTGGGAGATGCAGTATAAATTTCTCTGGAGAGCATATCTGTCTCTGCATCTCATGTTTAAAGCCAATTTACAGGTCACAGACCAGTGCGAGAAATGCACAGAGCCTATCAGTACTCTTTCCCATGCCGGTGGGTGCGCCACATCTGTCTGGATGTTATAGGCAGGCCCAGGAACTCCATCTGACATCATTGCCTCAGCTATGGTAGGTGGACAGGGAAGGGGAATCATTTATTTATTTATTTATTTATTTAGGTTTTTTTATATACCGGCATTCATGAAGAAATCACATCATGCCGGTTTACATTCGAACAGGGTGTAAACGTAAATCTTGCCATCGGCTCTCCTCTCAATCCCCTTACCCGATGTTTTGACTTTTTCAGAGTTGCCTATGGATTCCTCTGATGTTAAGGACGTTACTTTGTTGTACATCTGGTGGGTGGTTAATCAGGTTGATAAGCCTATGTCCACTTCACTGTCCCAGTTCCAAAATAACTAAAACTATTAGAAATAAATTACAAGAGCAGGATTTACGTTGGAAAGCATTAGATGAATCATTCACTAATGTCAAATCTCAACAGAGTTTGTTACAAGCTCACATTAAATATAATATAATAGTACTCATTTAGAAAATCAGTTTTAGGGGGAAAAACTTGAGATTTTTAAACTTTCCCCAGACAAGATTGCTTTCTGCTATTGAATTATTTAAAAAGTATTTAGTTGATATTCTAGCCATTCCAGAATATAAATGTCCTTAACTATCTAATATATATTTCCTCCCTAAAAGTAGGAGAGTAGCAGCAGTAGAGGAAAGAGCTGTGGACTCCCCAGTGGTAGAGAGTCCCAACCTTTCAGACTTCCTGGAATCTTCCACTGATATTTCTTCTAGGGCTACCCTCCTTGTTTTCTTTTCAGTTGAGCAGGACAAAAATCTTATTTTTCAAAAATTCTGTATTTATAAAGATAGATTTTTTGATCAGTGAGTTAATGTATTTTCTGTTCTTTCTAGAGTAACATAAGCCCATCGGAAGCAATTTCTACAATTAAAAAGTTGAATTATTGAGATGGGTGCCATTTTTTTCCTTAAGTATGCTTGTAAATGTCTGGTTACCTTTTGTGAGATGAGATTCGTGTTTACTGATCCTTTACACCTTGAGACTTTTATTAGGGACAAGATAGTAAGTTAGAGATTTGGGTAAAGATTGAAAAGTACTCCAATTTGTATTATTTGTATTATTTGTTTCTGATTACCCCCATTTAGCATGGTCTGGAATTTGTATATTTCTTAATGTCCAGACAGATGAATCCAGAACCAGGTACCTCTTCCAGCAGATGGAAATGGAGCAAAGCTGACATCACAGTTAAAAAATCCCTGCAGTGACATCAGCCTTTCCAGTATTCTCCAGCAGAAGGTGGACGTGGATCGCCCAACTGGCGGATTGTTAAAAAAAAGAAAAAAGAGAAAGATTAAGGAGACTATATATTCGTTGTTCTCCTGAGGTGATACCAAAAGGTCCCTCCCTCAGTCAAGTTTCTCCTGGGGTGATATCCATTCGATCCCTCCCCCAGTTGAGTGCCTTGGTCCGGTTCCTGGTGTGGACTTAGCTGAAGGGAGTTCCAGCTGAAAGGTTAGCGGTTGAGTACCTTGGTCCAGTAGACAGTTCCCAGCGTGGACTTAGCTGATGGGAGATCCAGTTGAAAGGCTAGTGGTTGGGGGCGCTATTGAGCAGCGCTGGAAAATGGCTGCTTGAGACGTCTGCTCCGCTCCCATTCACAGCATTTAGGCGAATAGCTGGAAACAGGTTGCGAGTGTGCAAGTTTGACTAGGCTCTCTGAACAGGGGAACATCCCGGGATGGCAACCCGCAAACGACCAACTGATTTAAAACAGTTTTCATTTAGTAGGGTGGCGTCGGAGATTATGCAGGCCGAGGAGGACCAGGCCGAGGATAACCACGAGGCGGAAACTGGCGCGGTCAGCTCGGCGAGCACTGCTGTGGCTGCTGCGATGCCGACCACGGGAACGGCCCCCGATTTTCCGACCCGAGCGGAGATGCGCACATGGTTCATCGAACTCCGGGCAGACCTTAAAGCTCACAAGGCGGAGTTGCTAGCCACCATGGCGGAGTTGCGGGAGGACCTTAACTCTATGGGACATCGTGTAGACGACCTAGACATTAGGGCGGAGATTCAAAATGCAGCGCTTGAAGTTTTGGCGGTTCAAAATAAAGAAATGTCCATAGAGCTGGATGAAGTGCATAACAAGCTTGAAGACTTAGAGAATCGCTCACGGAGAGCGAATCTCCGCTTGCGGGGGGTGCCCGAAACTGACCAGTACACGGACTGTATGCAAACTGCGGCGGCCATTTGCAAATTTATACTGGCTCAGGGACCCTCTACATCCCCAGACAGCGGAAAAGACATAGATCTCGAGCGGGCGCACCGAGTGCTGGGCCAGCGCAAAGACAACCAGCCGAGAGACATTGTAATTAAGTTTCATCATTATAAGGTAAAGGAGGAGGTCCTTAAATGTGCGCGATCGCAGCAGCAATGGTCATGGCAAAATAACCCCATTTCTATTTACAATGACCTGGCCCCATCCACGCTACAAAAGCGATATTCGCTACGGGAAGTGGCTTCAGCGCTCCGTAATGAAGAAATTCGATATCGCTGGGGATTTCCTTTTGCTCTCATTTTCCAGCGAAAGGGAGTGACATACCGTGTCCGTTCCCTGGAAGAAGCGGTGGAGTGCTTTAAAAAAGCGGGCCTGGAGGCCCCATTTACTCCTCCAGTACAACCTCGAGCTGCACGGCCTGTAGATTCCACCCCGAGATGGCAGCGGCAGGGTCCGGGTCGGGGCCGCTTACGACGGCAACAGTCGTGGAAGGGACATCCTCAGGGCGAGAAGGGCTGATGGGTTCCTTGTACTTTAAAGTTTATTACAGTTTAAACTGTGTCAACCTATCGATGATATTGCTGTCATGATTGTGTTCATGTTTCAAAGTTTTGTGCTACTATCACGTGTTCTACTGCAATTGTTTTCATTGTTTGCTTTTACATATTTTAATGTTCCTATTGCCTATTGTTCGTTTTAAGGCACATCTGCGGGAGCGGCGGTCTGTAGGAGCTGCCGGTGTTGTTCTTTGGGTTCCCCCGCCATGATTTGCGTGGGGAGGGCGAATCATATCAATGTGGGTAAGGGGTTTGGGTACCAGGGGATTTGGAACTCTGCATATGGGCTGACAT
This sequence comes from Rhinatrema bivittatum, assembly GCF_901001135.1. NCBI lineage: Eukaryota > Metazoa > Chordata > Amphibia > Gymnophiona > Rhinatrematidae > Rhinatrema > Rhinatrema bivittatum. The sequence goes on from NC_042618.1 coordinate 291,370,505, forward strand.
GTTCTGTGCACTGCTTGGACATCACTGGCGTGGGAAGATGGGCCTATTTCCTGCCTGCGACGCCCTACGGGGCGAGTGCTCACGGGCCTTTTTGTGGGATTTTGCGCCCTATCATTTTTCACTTATAGAAACATAGAAACATAGAAACATAGAAATGACGGCAGAAGGAGACCAAATGGCCCATCTAGTCTGCCCCGCAAATTTTCTCTCTCATACTTATCTGTTTCTCTTAGCTCTTGGTTCTATTTCCCTTCAACCCCCACCTTTAATGTAGAGAGCAGTGATGGAGCTGCATCCAAGTGAAATATCTAGCTTGATTAGTTAGGGGTAGAAGCCGCCGCAATAAGCAATCTGCACCCATGTTTATTTGTTTTACCCAGACTGTTATACAGCCCTTATTGGTTGATTTTCTTCTCCCATGCCGTTGAAGCAGAGAGCTATGCTGGATATGCATCGAAAGTGAAGTATCAGGCACATTTGGTTTGGGGTAGTAACCGCCGTAACAAGCCAGCTACTCCCTGCTTTGCGAGTGCGAACCCTCTTTTCTGGATGTGTGAAGTATCAGTTTTTCTTCTCCCCTGCCGTTGAATCAGAGAACTATGCTGTATATGCATTGAAAGTGAAGTATCAGGCTTATTTGATTTGGGGTAGTAACCACCGTAACAAGCCAGCTACTCCCCTCTTTGTGAGTGTGAATCCTTTTTTCCACATTTCCTCTTGCTGTTGAAGCTTAGAGCGATTTTGGAGTCACCGAGTTTTTCTTCTCCCCTGCCGTTGAATCAGAGAACTATGCTGTATATGCATTGAAAGTGAAGTATCAGGCTTATTTGATTTGGGGTAGTAACCGCCGTAACAAGCCAGCTACTCCCCTCTTTGTGAGTGTGAATCCTTTTTTCCACATTTCCTCTTGCTGTTGAAGCTTAGAGCGATTTTGGAGTCACAGTAAGCCTGTGTATGTTTATTTAATAAGGGTATTGACTCCAGGCAGTAGCCGTCATTCTGGCGAGTCACCCACTCTTCATTGGCAGCCTCTTGACTTTATGGATCCACAGTGTTTATCCCATGCCCCTTTGAAGTCCTTCACAGTTCTGGTCTTCACCACATCCTCCGGAAGGGCATTCCAGGCATCCACCAACCTCTCCGTGAAGAAATACTTCCTGACATTGGTTCTGAATCTTCCTCCCTGGAGCTTCAAATCGTGACCCCTGGTTCTGCTGATTTTTTTCCTTCGGAAAAGGTTTGTCGTTGTCTTTTGATCATTAACACCTTTCAAGTATCTGAAAGTCTGTATCATATCACCTCTGCTCCTCCTTTCCTCCAGGGTGTACATATTTAGATTCTTCAATCTCTCCTCATACGTCATCCGATGAAGATCCTCCACCTTCCTGGTCGCCCTTCTCTGTACCGCCTCCATCTTGTCTTTGTCTTTTTGAAGGTACGGTCTCCAGAACTGAACACAGTACTCCAGGTGAGGCCTCACCAAGGACCTGTACAAGGGAATAATCACTTCCCTTTTCTTACTCGATATTCCTCTCTCTATGCAGCCCAGCATTCTTCTGGCTTTAGCTATCGCCTTGTCGCATTGTTTCGCCGACTTCAGATCATTAGACACCATCACCCCAAGGTCCCTCTCCTGCTCCGTGCACATCAGCCTTTCCCCCCCCATCGAATACAGTTCATTCGGATTTCCACTCCCCATATGCATGACTTTGCACTTCTTGGCATTGAATCTCAGCTGCCATATCTTTGACCACTCTTCCAGTTTCCTTAGATCCCGTCTCATTCTCTCCACTCCTTCCGGCGTGTCCACTCTGTTGCAGATCTTAGTGTCATCCGCAAAAAGACAAACCTTACCTTCTATCCCGTCCGCAATGTCGCTCACAAAGATATTGAACAGGACCGGTCCCAAAACCGATCCTTGTGGTACACCGCTTAAAACCGCTCTCTCTTCAGAGAGAGTTCCATTTACCATCACACATTGTCTTCTGTCCGTCAACCAATTTGCAATCCAGGTCACCACCTCGGCACTCACTCCCAAGCTTCTCGTTTTATTCACCAGTCTCCTGTGCGGAACCGTATCAAAAGCTTTGCTGAAATCCAAGTAGATGACATCGAGCGCTCTTCCTTGATCCAATTCCTTGGTTACCCAGTCAAAAAAGTCAATCAGATTTGTCTGACAGGATCTTCCCCTGGTGAATCCATGTTGCCTCTGGTCCATTAATTCTCCTGACTGTAGATAGTTCACTATTCTCTCTTTTAACAGTGACTCCATTACTTTTCCCACCACCGAAGTGAGGCTGACCGGTCTGTAGTTGCCAGCCTCCTCCCTGTTCCCACTCTTGTGAAGCGGGACCACCACCGCTCTTCTCCAATCTCTTGGTACCACTCCTGTTTCTAGGGATCTATTGAACAGGTCACACAGCGGACCCGCCAGAACATCTCTGAGCTCCCTCAGTATCCTTGGATGAATCCCATCAGGCCCCATGGCTTTGTCCACTTTCAGGTTCTTTAGCTGTTCCCATACATTCTCTTCTGTAAAAGGATTTTCATCTATTCCTCTTCCCTCCAGTTTCTTGTTGTGTAAAGATGGTCCTTCTCCAGGGTCTTCTTTAGTGAACACAGAGCTGAAGTATTCGTTTAATATTTCTGCCATTTCTTCATCTCTCTCCATACATTGATCATTACCACCTTTCAATTTCACTATACCACTTTGGACCTTTCTCTTTTCGCTGATGTATCTGAAAAATGTTTTGTCACCATTTTTTATCTCCTTGGCAATCCTCTCTTCCGCTTGACTTTTTGCCAACTTGATTAATTTCTTTGTCTCCCTCAGTTGATACAAATATTCTTCTTTGTGTTCCTCCCTTTGGGAACTTTTATATTTCTTGTATGCTGTTCTTTTAGCTTTAATTTTGTCAGCCACCTCCTTTGAGAACCAGATAGGTTTCAATTTTCACTATGGTTGTTGTAGTGTCCTTGAATGTTAAAGGTTTAAATACCTTTAGAAAACGCTACTTGCTCAGGAAGGAGCTCAACTCTCTTAGAATCGATATAGCGCTCGTCCAAGAAACCCACTTGAAAAGGAGGTATGACCATTTGCTGGCATTTAAAGAATATCCCCATGCTTTTCTAGCGGCGAGTGGCCCCCAAGCCAAATATGCGGCTTGGGGGCCACTCGCTCAAATCTCCGCTCAAATGCTGTTTGAATATATCCTCCATATACCTGATCCCAAGGGGAGGTATGTACTCCTGAAAATCTGGGTGGGAGCGAAGGTTTACACTTTATTATCAGTGTACGCCCCTAATGGGGATCAGATGGGGTTTTGGAAGGGGATTCAGACTCTGTTACTAACACACGCTGAAGGCTCTATAATCATAGGGGGGGACTTCATTGTCACCCTATGCCGGGAACTGGATAATTCCAGGGCGTCTGTCGCTACCTCTCACACGAACAGAAATGCTTTGAGGGACCTTATGGAGGAGTGGCATTTATTGGATATCTGGCGGAATCGTAACCCAAGAGCTCGTGTATATACGTATTACTCGGCGCCCCACACTAGCTATTCTCGACTTGATTTTTTCCTTGTGGACGGAGTAACGAGTAATCAGGTGCACACAGTGGATATTGACCCCATTACCTGGTCAGACCATGCCCTGATTAGAATGAGTGTAGCCCTAGACAGCAGTGACACGGGGGATAGGTTCTGGAAATTGAACGAATCACTTCTGAGTGATGAGCGTTTTACCAAGGAACTGAATGAGCACCTCCAGGAGTATTTCCAACTTAATCAGAATCCTGAGATTACTCCGGCTATTATATGGGAATGTTCTAAGGCTGTGGCCCGGGGTAAGTTGATCTCTAGAGCGACATGGTGCAAACGCAACAGGGAAAAGGACAGGCTTGCCCTGCATGTTCAATTAGCTGCCGTAACCAGGGAACATATGCGAACGCAATCTTCTCGATGCTACCAGAAGATGCTGGCATTGAAAGATTCCCTCGCTTCTCTAGATAATCATCGGGTGCTACACGCCCTTGATCTCACCAAGCAGGCTTATTATGAAGGGGGGGATAAAGCTGGACGTCTGTTAGCTCGTCAGTTACGAGTTAAGATGACTCAAAATAATATCTCTAAAATAAAAAGTGATACAGGCCTAATTCATACTTCCACGTCCGATATCCGTACGTCCTTTTCTGACTTTTATACTAAACTTTACAGCGCTCAGACGTCTATTCTAGACTCTGATATTGCAAAATACCTGGACACGGTAGCCCTCCCCTCCTTAACAACCGAACAGCAGCAGATACTGGATGCTCCCATTACACCTGGGGAAGTAGGGTTTGCAATTAAGTCTCTTAAGATGGGGAAGTCTCCAGGCCTTGACGGCTTTTCCGGAGCCTATTATAAAAAATGTTCTACCACAGTGGTGGAACCCCTGACTGACTATTTTAATGGTCTTCGGGAAGGCGGCTCTATACCTTCCCACGTTAATACGGCGGGGGTCACGGTGCTAGCCAAGCCGGGTAGAGATCCCACATTATGCAGCTCTTACAGGCCTATATCCCTCATTAATGTCGATTTAAAAATTCTGGCCCGCTTATTAGCTATGAGACTTAATAAATTTCTACCAGGACTGGTACATAACGACCAGGTCGGCTTTGTTCCCCAGCGCATGGCGGCAGACAATATCCGAAAGGCTAGTGGTTGCAGGAAGCCGTGCGCGGCGGTGACGGCAGTAGCCCTCTCCCCCTACAGCTGGAGACCAGAGCTATTCTCAGCAGGGACAGGCTGAGCTCAGGTAAGGAGCTGTAAAAAATAAATATAAAAAAACAACAAAAGAGAGTAAGATCTCCGAAACCTTGGCGCGCTGATCCAACTTATTCCCCACTTCCGTGGAGGACTTGGGGATCGCGTCAGTCTGGCTGGTTGAACGGTCTTTTTAGGCTAGGCCACATTCTCTGGCTTTTCTGTGGCACCACATGGTAGGCCGCGGTGGGGTTCACATGCTTTGTTTTGGGCATGTAATCCGCACGTCTGGGCCTGTAGTTGGTTCACGCCTGCATGTTCAGGTGGGGTGTCTAACTGGGCGGCATACTTGGATGTTTGGGATTTTTGAGCATCCAGGTTTGTGCGTCCAGTTTTTGGACATCCATGTTGGGCATTCAGAGATAGACGTTCCTTTTTCTTGGATGTCCTTATTTTAGACTGACGCACAGTTTGACTCTCTCTTTTCAGATGCAGTAGATCTTTTTGATAGTGGATGCATATCATGGTGCCAGTAATAAAGAAGTCTGAGCACCTTGCAGTGTGTGCTGCTTACCATATTAGGGCATCACACCCTGGTGTACCCTCTAAATTCTGTCAGCACTGCCTGGAGGCTCAGGGGGAGTTCTCTGGTGGTTTTTGGTGAGCCCAGCCCTTCCCTAAAATAGCGGGAATAGGACTGGAGTGGGATGTGTCAGAGGTTCACCTGGTTTTGAGGCCCCCCTAACTGGATCGTCAGCAGAGGAAGAACAATTAGTGGGTGCTTGACCGCCGCCTCTTCCCCCCCCCCCCCCCCCCCCCCAACCTTTGCCATGGATCATTTCTACAGGCATGAAAGGCAAAGCTGACCAATGTTGACAGTCCGGGATTGCAGCTGTGAGATCTCTCAAGGCTGGCAGAGCGGCAGGCGCCTGGTTGCATCTTGCCCTCCCGGGGGCATTGTCATGATGACATGGATGATGACATGGATCCCTGCTCCTTAGAGGTTAGGGATATTCCTCCAGGTTTGGAGCTGTAAAGAATGGCGTTGCGATTCTTCACAGGGATGAATTGCCAGCTCTGGTGGTCTGGATGTTAAGAGTGCCGGGTGCTGAGACCCCGGCTAAGCCACGAAAGAATCCCATTTTGTCATCTTTGCATGAAGCCTCATGGTTTTTTTTCGTGTAATGGAGGTCATTCCAGAACTGATTGATCTTGAGTGGGGGGATTTTAAAAAGGGATGAGTCTTCAAAGGACTGCACCCCTTAGAGTCAGCTGGGAGAGAGCAGTTACACCTTTCGAAGGTGAATGCGCTTGTGTGTGCTGTCACCAGGTGAACTACTATTCCTGTAGAAGGCCCTCAAGGATGCACATGATGGAAGAATTGAGGCCATCCTTAGGCAAGCATTTCAAGCATTGGCAGTGACTTGCAGATATCTTATTGTTCTCTGGTGGCTCGCTCTTGTTTACTTATCTCTCAGGAGGTCAATGAATATGGTATGAGTTCCAGGGCAGTAATGGAAACAGCAGCCACCCATTTTGGCAGATGCAGGCTGCGATTTGTTCCGCCTCTCAGCCAGAGGGGTGGATTCGGTGTAACGACCAGGCGTCAGTTATGATTGAGAAATTGGTCAGTCCGTATGACTTTCAAGTCTAATCTTACAAAGTTGCCCTTAAAGACTCGCTGTTGTTTGGGAGCGAGTTAGAAAAAATGGCCAGTAAATGGGGCAAGTCCCATGTTCCTCGATTGCCTTAGGATAAGAAGCAGATGCCACGTCCCTTTAGCATCAGAGGCAGTCATGGGGGATCCTTATGTTTTTGACCCTTCAGAGGAGTGGCCTTTCGGAGGACTCTGCCTTTGGGTAGGTCTCGGTCCTTTCATCCCAGACAGCCCAGATGGGGCATAGGCTCGGGTAGTGGATCATCCAGAGCCTCTCAATGAAGATGTACTGACCTAACCCCAGGAACAGGAGATAGGGGGTCTCCTCTCTCTCTCTCTCTTTCTCATCAGAAGTGGATCAATATCTCGTCAGCCCAGTGGGTTCTGGACGTGATACGAGATAGATTTGTGCATGGTATCTCCCCGCCACTTCCCGCAGAAGTTGCAGGCAGTGGAGCATATATTGTCAAGGCTCCATGGTCTAAGGGCTGTGGTTTCAGTGCCTATGTCTTAGGAAAATAGGGCCGATATTCCATTTCTTTATTTATGCCCAAGAAGGAGGGAGGGCTCTTTCTGCTCCTTCCTGGATCTCAAGGGGTCAACTGACATTTGCGGGTGGCTCGTTTTCGCATAGACACCTTGTGCTCAGTGATAATGGCCATGCAGTCGGAGGTACCATCCTTGGTATTATCCGAGGGAAACTTGCATATCCCCATCTGGCTAGAGCATTAACGATTCTATGATTCACGGTTTTGAGCGCTACATTTTGGTTTGGCCTCCGAGCTCAGTATCTTTTTCTACAAAATTCTGGAAGAGAGCCTGGACTCAGTTGAGCATAGTGAACCTGGCTAAGAGCAGTCTTCAGCCTTCCCAGTCACTAGGGTCTTTTAGTACCGGTTCAACATGAAACAGGGCAGGGTGTTCCTGCTGGAGGGTCATATTCAGATGTTGATGATGCAGGTGCGTTTATTGATGAACATAGTACACCTGACAGTGTGGTCCTGTGTACAGGTGCTCGAATTGATTGGCAGTGACCCTAGAAATGGTACCGTGGGTGAGGGCGCATTTGCATCCTCTTCAGCACACTTTGCTGTCTCACTGGAGCCCACAATCTCAGGTCTATTCGATTCAGCTTCATCTGCTGACGGAGGTCTGCACATACCTGTGGTGGTTATATATAGTGGATCATCTCAGGAAAAAGGGGGTTTCCCTAAGCTCACAGGACTGACTAGTGCTCACAACAGATGCAAGCCTCCAGGGTGGGAGCTCACTGTCCGGAGCTGACTGCAAGGATGCCGGAGTGCAGAAGAGTCTCTCTGGAATATCAATTGCCTGGAAGCCCACGCAGTCTGGTTGGCATGCTTGTAGCTGGATGATCATTTTCAGGGTTGAGTGGTTCAAATAATGTCGGACTATGCAACAACGTTGCCTTGCATCGATTGGCAATGTGGAACCAAGAAAGCAAGCAAGTGTCGCAGGAAATAGCCCAACTTATGGAGTGGGCGGAAGTGCATCTTCAGGAGATCTCAGCCTTGCGCATTGCAGGAAAAGACAATGTAAGAGCTGACTTTCTCAGCAGACAGAGTCTGAATCCAGTTGAATGAGAATTGTCAAATGAGGCGTTTCAGCTGGTACTGGATTGCTGGGGCTTTCCATTTCTGGATCTACTAGCGACTTTTCACACTGCAAAAGTTCCTAGTTTAATCGGTCGCAGGAGAGATCCGAAGCCCTTGGACATCGATGCCCTCCTGCTGGAATTGCCAGAGGGCGAACTGCTGTATGACTTCCCCCGTGGCCCATGTTGGGCAGGGTGATTCGGATGATCGAGAGTCGCATGGGATGGTGCTTCTGGTGGCCTCAGTTTGGCCCAGAATATCATAGTATGTAGATCTGCAAAGGCTCCTGGCGGTCTCTCCCCTCCAGCGCACCAGGATTGGCAGCACCAGCTGATGATATGGCCCTTGAGAGGGCTCGCTTGCTGAAGCAAGAATATTATTTTGTGGTGAGTGCCAGCTTGCTCTGAGCAAGAAAGTTCTATACTTCCTTAGCCTATTTGTGGGTTTGGCGAGTGTTTGAGGCTTGCTGTGAAGATCGTTTGGTTAAGATTCCACTCACGTTAGAATTTTTGCAGAATGGATTGAATAATGGGTTGGCCCTTAATTCCTTAAAGGTACAGGTAGTGGCTCTTGCCTGTTTCAGGGGTCAGTTGAATGGTGGATCCTTGTTGGCTCATCCAGATGTGGCCTGTTTCTTGAAAGGTTTGAAACATCTTTGTCCTCCCTTGTGGTTACTGGTGCCCTTGTCTTAATTTGGTTTTGTATTTAGCATTTTTATTAAGAACAAATAGAGGTACAAGAAGTGAAACCATTGTAACAGAAACATTCGACTAATGTAGCCCGATGGACGGATATGCCGTAGCAGTAGATACGCAGTTATTTTAACACTTTAAATTCCCCAGTACTCTCACCCTTCCCCACCCATTGCCTTTCCCGCTTCCGCCCCCAAACCCCCATCCCCTGCTCCCCAGGCTTGGGTGAACACAGCACTAAGTTATTAAGAAAACGATACAGCAGTCCTTATACGATCACTCAAGGTATCTGTCTTCAGCTAAAGTCTTTTAAGAGTAGATTCCTGGATTTCACTGAAAGTGACTGAATGTAGGGATTCCACATCTGCCAGAAATGCCATTGATGTGTGGGTGCAGTCCGCGATGCCATTTCATCCATGAGCATTATTTTATGGAAATGGTTGCGCCATGCCCAATACGAAGGTGGGTCCAGGCTCCGCCAGTGCAACAGAATGATTTTCTTCCCCACATAACATGCCTTTCTGACCAGGAGGCGAGCCCCCGGAGTCCGAAGCAATCTACTTGGAATGGCATCAAACAGTATCCACTTTGGTGAGAGTGGAAGGTGAGCATGTTCCAAATAATTCAGGTATCTAATGTGAGCCCAAAATTGTTGAATAGATGAGTAAGGGACCCTTCCTCTCACTGACATTTCACACAGAGGGGAGAGGCTATAATGTGAGAATGAAAGGCGGCAACCGTGGACATGTGTGTCCTCCAGAGAAACTTATGTTGCATTTCCCTGAAATACATATTAGGGGAGGTCGACGCTATCCTATGAAAACTTGCCTTCAACACAGGAACGGAAAGCTCAAAATTTCCCTCACAATTCCTTTTCTTGACCAACCAAGGGGAGGGGGTCATAGCAGATACGGCCCTTCAACTGCTTATAGTAATAGGAAAGTGATGGCGGACGCTCCTTGCCCAACAAAAACAGAGCCTCTAAGATGGTGAAAACTTGTGGTTGAAGGGACGCTTCCGGCAGGGACTTTATGTAGTGCTGTAACTGATAATATTGGAAATGTTGGGATTGCCTTAGACCATACAAGGAAACAAGATCTATGAGTGGTAGCATGCCAGTTGCATCTAGAACCTGTCCCAACTGGAGCACGCCCTTAGCCCTCCAAATTTGAAAACCCAAGGACTGAGTCCCCGGGGCAAACTCAGAGTTGCCCCGGAGCGGCAGTAAATATGCACATGTAGATGGCAAGGACAGGGCCTTCATAATTCTAGTCCATGTTCATCTAATAGGGGACACCAATACTCTGCGCATCAGCGGGGGAGAATATTTATCATTAGTGCACTGAAGCACATAACAAAGGTCCAGGGGATCCGTTAACGTATTTTCAGCAGGTAGAGTCACAAAGTAAGATTCCCCCACCAGCCACTCTCTAATGATCCGCCTCACTGGTAGAAATATCCAAACTCCCAGCGGTATAAAGACCTTGGTAACAAGTTCTAAATAACTGCAATATTTTCAGAGTGTCCGTAACCATCTGCCCTGAAGGGGAGCGCACCGCCAAGACATGGCGGGACATGGCGGGATGCCCTCTGAGCTCTGATTAAATTGGAAAGCAACTTGCCCGATTTGTTACCATATTGATAGAGTTTATACTCATAATAAAGGAAACCTTTTTTGGCCCTCTGATGAAGCAAGGAATTCACCTCGCCCTGTAATGTAAAGTAAGCTTCCCTTTTGGTACGAGTGTTCGAGCCCGCCAGGACCCTCTTTGCCTGGTTCAATTTTGCAGTCAGGAGAAGGAGATTCTTATCCAATAGTTTTCGCCTTTTAGCTACATAAGCAATATGACTCCGATTCATGTTCTTGGTGCTCAGTCCACTAGTCTCTGAGATAGGATTGAAATTTGGTGTCCTCAACTAAGTAATAGGGATAGCGCCACAGGAACTGAGTGGGCGGGACTAAGTTAGTAGTAAAATCAGCCCAGACTGGGGCATGGTCAGAAATGTGGATCATGCCTATCCCAGTCTCCTGAAGCTCAGAAAAGTGTCGTGCACTAATTAAAATGTAATCCAGCCAGGACTGGCAGTCATGGGCCCTAGATATGTGCGTGTATTTCCGTTCCATGGGATGCAATGGGCGCCAGGCATCTGATAGATGCAGCATGCGCTCCAAAAAAAGGATCCCATTGTCAAGGGGGGGACGAGTAGAACTTGACGCTTGTTTATCCAACTGAGGGTCTCTCAAGACATTTAGGTCACCCCCTAAAATGATGGTGTGATCCAAGTATGGGAGGAGTCGTGTATAGATGGCCCTGAAGAAGGCGGGATCAGGACTATTCGGGGCATATACATTACAATACACGATTGTAAAGCCTTGATATTCCGTGACCAGAATAAGATATCTTCCCTTAGGGTCTTTTATTTCCTTGGTCACCTGTATGGGCAGTCGCTTATTGAGAAGGATTGCAATCCCGGCGGAGTGAGTGGTAGCAGAAGCAAAATATACTTTGCCAACCCAATGCTGACATAATTTTTGATGCTCTTGATCATTCAGATGCGTATCTTGCAGCATCGCTATATCTGCAGATTGGTTTTTAAGCGAGGTGAGAATTTTTGTTCACTTAATGGGGGAATTGAATACCACTTACATTCCAGGTAATCACTGGATATCCTCTCTTAGCATTTATCTGAAGGTAAGCCCAGACTGAAAATTTTCCATCTAAGTGAAATGTATGAAGGCCGTCCCAGCTAAGACCTCCACACTTATGGCTGAAGTCAGATCTTGATTCACGTATCTTTACAAACGCTCTGAATGATCGAGATTTACAGTGGTTCACCAAGCCATGCCACATGAATCCCCCCCCCCCACCTCACGCCTTACGGTCTTCTCCCTCCTTAATATTTAGTTAGTTGTCCGCTAATAGGAGCTCCGAGTCGCGGACACTCCCCCGACTCCCCCCCTCCCGAATTCAATGCTACATTATGAAACTTGGAAACCACAACCCGGTTTAGCAACAAAAAAAACCAAAACAAAACAACATTGGGAACCTGGAATTAGGGTGCAAGGATAGAAATTGAACAGGGGTTCCCAGTGTCAGTAATTGCTGAGGACAATCCATAATAGGGGTGTAATGCAGTCTGCTGTGTAACAATAGTAAGATGCAGTGAGGCTGCCTCAGCTGCCCCTCAATAACTCCAGGAGAAATGGAGTGGCTGGATTTAAACAATGTGGCCTTGAACTGGCGCAAAACAGGTAGACCCAGCACCGTTCCTCAGGGGGGGTGTGACAGCGGCGGTGAGGATCTCGCCTTCTTGCCCTTAGCCTCCTGGGCGCTAAGAAATTGTTGAGCCTCCACCTCTGCTTCCAACCAGCGTGCGCCTTGCTCTGTTGCCACTCTGATACGTGCTGGATAGACAAGATGTGCTCTGCTGCCCAGAGCTAACAATTTTGCACAGTAGGGGGCCATTTTCCTGCACTCCTGGGAGAGTTGTGCTGAGAAATCTTGGAACACCAAGATCCGCTGGTTCTTGTACAGAAGCTCTTTCCCCACCCGCAGCGATGGCATAATCTCTCCTTTGTGGATGTAATTAAGTAGTTTAGCTATGACCACCCTTGGTCTGGGTAAATTATCCTTTCTAGGCCCCAATCTGTGCGCTCTTTCAAAATGGAGTGGCCCTGACTGCAGCGTGAGGGCCAGCTCTCGAGTGAGCCATGTTTCCAATGTCTGGGCAAGGTCTCTCTCTATCAGGTACTCGGGCAGATCCACCAGCTGTATGTTGGAGCGCCTGGACCTGTTTTCCAGGTCTTCAAGCCTCTCTTCTTGCTTCACCAGCTTTGCTTTCAATTGTAAGTTCACCTCCGAGTCTCGGCGGTCATCTTGGAGGTCGGAAACCCTCTGTTCAAGATCCACGAAGCGCTGTTCAAACCCCGTGATGGCAGCAGTCAGCTCCTTGAGCTTAGTGGAGATGGTGGTGAGTTCTGGCTTCAGGGTAGCTTGAATCGCTGCTTTAATGTCGGCCAGTGTTCCAGTTGATGTCGGATCAGGTGGCCTTGCCTCTTCTCCCGGCATCGGGTCTGCCAGTTTAGGCCGCTCCTGGTCTTTGTCTTTTTTTTGTGGGTCGGGTCTCCATGAACCAACTCAAAATGCTCCGACGCCAGTCAGCTGCAGTCTCCGCGCGGGGAGAAGACAAATTTCGGCCGTGTAGACAGTGGATTGGGGCGGATGAGCGATGTACGGTTAATCAGTGTGACAAGTTCAAAAAGGGGCGCCTGCCAAAAGAAAAAGTCTCTGGTGGATACACAGACCCCTCAAAGGTCCTCCCAGACAGCCATGCTTCCAAATCGTCTGGCAGTTGTTTGTTTTATGCAGTAGGGGAACTGACAAGGACGACCGCCTTCTTGGCTACGCTGTGCTGTAATCCGCTCTGCACCTGCCGCGGTCCCGGTCACCAGTGTTGCCCCAGTTGATTTCTTTTTAATGGCAAAGACCTTGCCAAGACATTCCAGGCAGAAACACCACAAAAATGCCAGCCAGCTCTTTGAAATTATTGGGAGTAAGTCACCATAGCGGCCGCCATCTTGGCCATGATGTTTCCTGCTCTGTTTCACGCCGCATCGGCCGCAAGCTCCCGCTACCAACTGGGCACCAAAAAAAAAAAAAAAGAAAACTCGTCATTGTGGGCACGAACCTTTTAGAAGCCCCCCCCCCTGGTGGAAATATAAAAAAATCACCACCGCTGCATGGGGTTAGCGAGGGGAGTTCGGTGGGGGGCCATGGAGCTCAGACTCCAGACGTCTTTACCAGTGACGTCATCGCTGGAAGTCTCCTTGTCTTAATCTGGTTTTGGATTTCTTAGCTGGTCCTATGTTTTGATCGATGTGTAACCTTTCCTTGTGGTTACTGACCTTGAAAATGGTATTTCTTGTGGCAATTTGTTCTGCAAAGCTGCAGGCTTTATCTTGTCGGGATCCATTCCTTCAAGTGACTCCAGGGGCGATACAGCTGTGTACTGTTTATTCATTTTTTGCCAAAGGTGGTCTTAGAATTCATTTGAATCAGTCCATTTCCCTGCCATCTCTGGATAGGGAGAGAGATGTGGAGGAAAATCACCTGTTGTGACCCTTGAATGTCAAGAGACATATCTTGAGGTATCTGGAGGTTTCTAGACCCATCAGAAAGACGGATTGCCTGTTTTTCCTCCACGATGGAAGTAAACAGGGCGAACCAGTTTTGCGGGCTACAATAGCTCGCTGGATTAAAGATGTAGTCACGGCCATGTATGTGGATACTGAACAACCATTGCCTAGTCAGGTTAGGGCTCATTCCACTAGGGCTCAGGCAGTGTTTTGGGCGGATGTTAGATTGTCCTGTTGACATTTGCTGAGCTGCAGTGTGGTGGTCCTTACGCAACTTTTCCAAATTTTATCGTCTGGATGTGCAGGTCTGGGAGAATGCAGCCTTGGCACGTGTGGTTTTGATTGGTCTACGGGCAGCCCCCAGCCCTATTCGGGAGTAGGTTCGTGCATCCCACTGGTTCTGGATTCATCTGTCTGGACTCTAAGAAATGAGAAATTACTACTTACCTGATAATTTCCTTTTCTTTAGATCAGACAGATGAATCCAGCTTCCTGCCCTTGGCTGCCGCATGATTGCACTATGTTCCTTCTGTGTGGCTACTTGTTCCAGGGGTTACTGGTAAATGTTAATCCAGTCCCTAGACTAGTATTAATACATTATTTGTCTGAGCTTATGTTTTTTTTTGGCTGAGTACTAAAATAGTTATTTGTTATTAATCAAGTTTTTGCTAGTCTATCCACAGTTGCTTTTGAAGAGAATACTGGCAGGCTAATGTTGCTGCAGGAGTATATATATATTATTTATTTATTTATTGGATCTTATATACCGTCACTCGGATTCAATAAATACATTATAGACAGTAAAACAGCCAGGTAAAACATAAATGATATAAAAAAGATTCCAGCTAATAATGACATTTCATAAAATATCCTAAATATATCATAAGAACATAAGAAATTGCCATGCTGGGTCAGGCCAAGGGTCCATCAAGCCCCCAGCATCCTTTTCCAACAGAGGCCAAACCTGGCAAGTTCCCAAAAACTAAGTCTATCCCATGTTACCATTGCTAGTAATAGCACTGGCTATTTTCTAAGTCAACTTAATTAACAGCAGGTAATGAACTTCTCCTCCAAGAACTTAGCCAATCCTTTTTTAAACCCAGCTACACTAACTGCACTAACCACATCCTCTGGCAACAAATTCCAGAGCATTATTATGCATTGAGTGAAAAAGAATTTTCTCCAATTAGTCTTTAATGTGCTACTTGCTAACTTCATGGAATGCCCCCTAGTCCTTCTATTATTCGAAAGTGTAAATAACTGATTCACATCTACTCGTTCAAGACCTCTCATGATCTTAAAGTTCTCTATCATATCCCCCCTCAGCCGTCTCTTCTCCAAGCTGAACAGCCCTAACCTCTTCAGCCTTTCCTCATAGGGGAGCTGTTCCATCCCCTTTATCATTTTGGTTGCCCTTCTCTGTACCTTCTCCAACGCAACTATATCTTTTTTGAGATGCGGCGACCAGAATTGTACACAATAATCAGTGTGGTCTCACCATGGAGCGATATAGAGGCATTATGACATTTTCTGTTTTATTAACCATTCCCTTCCTAATAATTCCTAACATTCTGTTTGCTTTTTTGACTGCTGCGGCACTCTGAGCTGACGATTTTAAAGTTCCTGTTCACTCCTCCTCCTTTCTCCTAAATAAGCTACTATATAAACGCTAAAAAAAATTAAAAAATAAATAAATCCTTATAACCTAAAACAGTAAAAATCAGCATGTTAATACATAAAACAATGAAATAAAGTATCGAATGAACTACTATATCAACTCTAAAAGTCCTTATAACTATATACTGTGATGTCAGTTTGCTCCATCTCCATCTGCTGGTAGAAGTGCATGACCCAATAGTTCTGGATTCATCTGTCTGGTCTAAAGAAAAGGAAATTATGAGGTAAGAAGTAATTTCTCATATTTTTGTTATACTGAAGAGCTCTCTTCTTTTTGTCCTAAATTACATTATTTGTTCCTTATTATTTCATTTATTGTTAATGTAATCTCTAATAAAAAATAAATTAAAAGAAATAGGAAGTGAAGGGTGTATCTCATTCCCCTCTTCCCCTTGACCCCATTCTCTGTTGTTTTATAATTCTGTATCAGGCTCTCTCCTGCCCCACCCATATTTCACCCACTGGCAACCTTTTTATTAGCGGACTCCCACACACCCTGGAGCCTCCACCCACCAACTTGGACTCTAAAATCCCCAGCCGGGAGCAAGGTATTTACTTACTGGTGCTTCTAATACTGCTCTGACAGAAGCAGCACTTGAAGTGTAAACTACGCAGAAGCTTATGCTTTATTTATTTATTTATTTATTTATTTGGAGTTTTTTATATACCGAGGTTTAGCAGTTAGCCTTCACCCCGGTTTACAGTAGAACAGAACTTGTTACATAGAACAGGTCATTGAAACTTTTAACTGAACATAGAATAGCAGATATTGATCACGTTTAGCTGGGGGCTCACATGGTCAACTCGGGTTTACAGAGGAACAAAACTTGTTACATAGGGCAGGTCAACGAAACTTTTAACTGAACATAGAATAGCAGATGTTGATAACATTTAACTAGGGACTCACATGGTCAACTAGGGTTTATAAATAGGCCTAGACTGATGGCAGGTTTCTAAGATACAGGATTGGTAGGCAGAGAGAGGGGGGCGGAAGGGAAGGCCGGAGGGGGGGAGGGGAAAAGCGGGAGATGGGAGTGTTAACTTGGGCGACATTGTAGAAGATCTTTGCAGGGGGGGAATTGGAGGGGGAGAACGGGGAGGAGGGCGGGGGGGGGGGCGTGAAGCATCGATAATAGAGCGATCATCTGTTATGGAAGTTGTTGACGGAGGTATTTGAAGGTGGGGGTGAAGTGGTTTAGCCTATTCCATCTCTGAATTTTTGGCTGAAGATCCATGTTTTCAGTTCTTTTTTAAAGGATTTGCTTTCAGTAATAGAGCTGAGGTAATGTGGTAGGGCGTTCCATAGGTTTGGTCCAGCTATGGAGAAAGCTCTGTTTCTAGTGCTTGTAAGCTTCACCATGGAATAAGGGGGTATGTCTATTAGTAATTTGCGGGCAGATCTGGTGTTTCGTTGAGGTTTGTGAAGGTAGATCATGTTGCTGAGCGAGGTGTTGTCCGTTTTGTTTAAGACATTGTGTACAATTGTAATGGTTTTGTATTCAATTCTCTGCACAATGGGTAGCCAGTGAAGACTTCTTAAAACAGGGGTGATGTGATCCTATTTTTTTTTGCCGGTTAGTACTCTGGCAGCGGTGTTTTGCAGTAGTTGTAGTTGTTTTATGGTAGATTTAGGAAGGCCTAGCAGTATCGAGTTGCAGTAATCAAGGCTGCTGAATATCAGTGATTGTAGAACTGTTCGGAATTCCTGGTGGTGGAGAAGAGGTTTTAGATGTTTCAGAACGTGCAGTTTGTAGAATCCTTCTTTGGTTTTGGTTGCAATGTTCTTTTTTAAGTTGAGATCTTTGTCAATCCATATTCTGAGATCTTTAGTCGTGTTTTTTATCGGGATGTTGATGTTTTCAATTAGGCGGGAGTGTTGAGAGATGGTTTGTTCCGATATATTTCTTCCTATGAGAATGCATTCAGTTTTATTCATGTTCAGGCAAAGCTTTAGCTGGTTTAGCATGTTTCTGATTGCGGTAAGGTGGTTGGCTGCAGTGCTGAGAGCTTCTTCTAGTGAATTGGAAACTGGAATGATGAACTGAATGTCATCGGCGTACATATAGTAGGTTATTCCGAGACTGGAGATGAGGTGGCATAGAGGGATTAAGTATATGTTGAAGAGGGTAGTCGAGAGGGCGGACCCTTGTGGTACGCCGGTTTCTAGTGGGAAGAGGTTTGAGGAGTTGTTGTTCATGGAGACTTTAAAGGATCTGTCGTTTAGGTATGAGGTGAACCAGCTGAGGGTATTACCTGAGAGTCCAATGTTTGAGAGACTTGCTAGTAGGATTTTGTGATCAACGGTGTCGAAAGCCACAGATAGGTCGAGGAGAATTAGAAGGTGGCTTATCTTGTTGTCAAGTCCTCTTATAATTTCATTGGATAGGTTGACGAGCAGTGTTTCTGTACTATGGTTTTTTTCTAAATCCATGTTGTGTCGTGTGTAGGATGTTGTTGTTTTCGAGGTGTTCGTTCAGCTGAGACAACGCTGCCTTCTCTGTCAATTTGGCAAGCAGAGGTAGGTTCGAGATAGGGCGGTAGTTGTTTAGATCTGTAGGGTCTAGGTTCTTCTTTTTTAAAATAGGAGTGATGGTTGCTGTTTTTAGTTCAATTGGAAGCTCACCTTCTTCGAGAGATTTGTTGATAATGGCTGCTAAGGTTGGTGCGATGATATGAGCCATTTTTTTGAGGGTCTGTGTTGGGATAGTGTCTAGTTCATGACGAGCAGGATTGATTTTTTTTAGCATTTTTTCAGCTTTGGTGCTGGATATTGGGTCGAACTGCAGCCATGGGGTTATGTTCTTAATTTCAAAGAGATCATCTACGGGAGTGTAGTTATTGAATGTGTTAGATATTCTATTGATGTTGTCTTTAAAGAACAGTGCGAGGTCTTGGGTTATGTTGTTAGAGTTAGGTGTGTGGGTGTTGTTGTTTTTGTCATCTGTGAGTTTTTTGACGACGTTGAACAATGCGTTTGGGTTGTTGGAAGAGTTTTTTATCTTTTGGCTATAGTAGTTGCGTTTAGTGGTCATAATTGTGTTTTTATAAATGGCGAGTTGAGTGCGGTATCTTTGAAGGTTAGTTGGGCACTTAGATTTTCTCCATTCTTTTTCCAGTCTTCTGAGGTTAGTTTTCATTGATCTTAGATGAGAGTCAAACCATGGGTTGTTTTTTCCGTTAGTTAGTTTTCGCTATCTTGTTTTCATGGGGTTTATCTTGTTTGCTGTTTGTTTGGTGAGGTGGTGCCAGGATTGTATCGCTCTGTTGGTATTGGAGAGGTCTAGGTTTGTAAGTTGTTTTCCTAGTTCTTTTTGTAGTAGATCTGGTTGAAAGGGAGGTCGGTATTTGAAAGAGGTAGAGTTATTTGCGTTAGTCGATTTTCTGAACTGTAACTGAGTTTTGCATTGTATAAGGAAGTGGTCAGACCAGGGGACTGGGTTGGCTGAGATGGAGGTATCTGAGAAGTGGTGATTGGTGAAAATCAGGTCTAAAGTGTGTCCAGCTTTATGAGTGGGGGTGTTTACTTGTTGTGTCATGTTAAAGCTGGATAGCATGTCTAATAGGGTCTGGCAGTTTTGTGATTTGTGGTTGATGTCTGTATGAAGGTTGAAATCACCAAGTATTATTGTTGGTTTTTTTGTGCTGATGTTAGTTATTAAGTATTCCAGTAGTGGGGACAAATCATTTTCTAGAAGATTAGGGGGGCAATAGACTAGGCATATTTGTAATTGATCTGAGTCAAAGAGAGCAATTTCGTATTTCTTAGGGAGGTTGTTAGGGATCAGTTTAAAAGAAAGCTTCTTTTTTATTATCAGTAGTAGACCACCTCCTCTGCAGGATTTTTGTGGGATAGAGAATAAGTCATAGTTGTTATTAGCTATTTGATTTATGAGTACTTTATCAGTGTTTTTGAACCAGGTTTCTGTTATTGCTATGAAGTCTGGGTTTTTTTTCATGGATTAGATCGTTTATTAGGATGTGTTTTTTGGTTAATGATTGGGCGTTTATTAGGAAGAAGGTGAGGTAGAATAGGTTTTTGAGGTTGTGCTTCAGAGGGATGTTGATGAGATGGTTGGTTTTTCTCTGAGTAGGAGTCATGATTGGGCTGATCGGAGATATAGGAGGGTCAGCTCCTTTAAGGATTTGAGGTCGTTGTCTAGGATGTGCTGATTGGATCTGTATCTGACCTTCGGTGGTATGTGTTGGTAGTCGGTTGCCTCAGCCCGGTATACGTGGTGTGGCGGGTGATAGATGTGCTGGAGGGCAGCGCGAAGGGGCAGCACGAAGGGGCACACAAAGGGGCAAGCTCCTTTGTCCCGCTCCTTCGGCGCGCGACGCCTGGAGCTCGCACTGGGATTTAAATCCCCTCCTGGTCGCGTCTCAGATGACGTCGGAGCGGCTGTGATTTCGGCGGCGGTGAGTGATTTATTTATGGCCACGTGGCCGGCGGTGGGCTGTCGGTGGTAGGGCGAGTTTTATGGGCCTTACCCTGATGGGTTCCGGCGCCGGCTGCGCGGCCCTGGCTCCCAGCTCCTACTTCTGTGCTGCAGGCTGCGGTGGTCGAGCGGCGAGGTCGGCGTTTCACTTTCAAGAGACCGCCGGGAGCTCGCGCCGGGATTTAAATCCCCTCCTGGTCGCGTCTCAGATGACGACGGATGCGATGCACCTGGGGTCGGAGCGGCTGTGATTTCGGCGGCGGTGAGTGATTTATTTATGGCCACGTGGCCGGCAGTGGGCTGTCGGTGGTAGGGCGAGTTTTATGGGCCTTACCCCGATGGGTCCCGGCGCCGGCCGCGCGGCCCTTGCTCCCAGTTCCTACTTCTGTCCAGCATTGCTGTGGCCTGAACAGCATTGGAAGTGTAAACTGCTGGATAACTTAGCCTGGATAAACTTGGCCTGCCCCAGAATGCCTCTTTTTCTTTTGGCTAAATTTTAGTCTGATAATGATTTATTGGATTAAAATCTATCTGGGTAAGTGCCCCAATATTCAAAAAGAAGGCATTTAGCAGGATGACTTCTGAGTTATCTGACTAAAATGCCTTTGAATGTTGGCCTCAATATCAGGCCGATTCAGTAAAGTCCACGGGAGAGTGGGCGAATGCCCGCTCTCCCGGCGCGCGCACAGGCCATTCGCCTGTGCGTGCGATACAGTATTTAAATGAGGCCCAGCGGTAGAAATGGGCAAAAGGAGGCGCTAGGGACACTAGCGCATCCCTAGCGCCTCCTTTTTGACAGGAGCGGCGGCTGTCAGCGGGTTTGACAGCCGACGCTCAATTTTGCCGGCGTCTGTTCTCGAGCCCGTGGCTGTCAAAATTGGCCGGCAAAATTGAGCGTCCGGGGGTTCGGCCTTCTCGGCAATGTTGTTTAATATATATCTTGCCCCCATTACCAAATTGCTGGCTATCATTTCAGATGGGTTTACGCTGATGATATTCAGTTTTATATAAAAGTCCAGAATTCATGGCAAGAAACATTGAATTCTCTATCTTTCTGCTTGGATACCATTAAGCGATGTTTGAAACATAACAAGCTGTTGCTAAATACTAGCAGGACCACAATGTTATTAATTCATCGACCTCATTCTGTACCTACATATGACACTATTTCAATAGACAATCTTTCATTCTCTCTTATCAAACCTATTAAGAGCCTGGGCATCATGCTTGATTCTACCTTGTCTTTTAAACCTCAAATTAGATCGCTTGTTAAAACAGGTTTTTTTAAACTTCGGCTGCGGTAGGCCTACGTCACTTGTTGTATGACAAAGATTTCCTGACGGTTGTTCGTGCTATTATTTTTCCGCACATTGACTACTGTAATGGGCTATGTATTGGTTTACCGAAGTGTTTAACTCAATCAATACAACTTTTGTTAAATTCAGCCGCAAGGCTGGTTTCCCACACAAAGCGTTTTGAAAAGATCTCGCCGATCCTACGCAGAATTAATTGGTTACCAGTTAATGAACGTATAGTATTCAAGATAGGCCTGTTAGTTTACAAGCTCCATATGTCAGACTCCACTATTTGGTTCAATGCTTTGTTATGAATCTTTAATCCGGTTAGATGCTTGAGATCTTCACAACTTAACCTGTTAGAGATTCCCTCAATTCGTCATGCACGATTATTCAGTACCAGGGAGACTTCTTTCTCTATAGCGGCACCCGTTCAATGGAACCTTCTTCCTTTTGACCTCAGATCTCTGGAAGACGTTAAAAAGTTCAAAAAGTCATTCAAGGAATATCTGCTTCATCGTGCGTTTAATGATTAATAAAGCGGTATGAATGTTCTCAGTCTGCCTGTTTAAAGTAAATATGATGAGCCAATAATTGAGATTCCATTTTCGGAATTATGCTCTGATGTCTAAAATATTAACCTTTTTGATAGGTTTGATATCGTTATGACATTTATTTATCATTAATATTTGGTATTTTGCTTTTTGGTTTCTGTGAAGCTAAAATTTATTGTCTGTATTTTTATTTTGCTTTTATTATGTATGTATTTGTGTACATCGCCTAGGCCTTTTAAGTGTTAGGCGATTAATACATTTTAATAAATGAAATGACCCGACAGCCGCCGGCCGACTTCCAATTTTTTTTTTTTTTTAACTTTTTTTACTCTTCAGGACCTCCGACTTAATATCGCCATGATATTAAGTCGGAGGGTGCACAAAAAAGCAGTTTTTACTGCTTTTCTGTGCACTTTCCCGGTGCCGGAAGAAATTAGCGCCTACCTTTGGGTAGGCGCTAATTTCTGAAAGTAAAATGTGTGGCTTGGCTGCACATTTTACTTTCTGAATCGCGCGCGAATACCTAATAGGGCCCTCAACATGCATTTGCATGTTGAGGGCGCTATTAGGTTCGGCGGGTTGGACGCGCGTTTTCCGCCCCTTACTGATTAAGGGGTAAGGGAAAACGCGCGTCCAATGGCAGGTTAACAGTGCAGTGCGCTCCATCGGAGCGCACTGTCCTGTATCGGCCTGATTGTGATAAATTTTAAAAGCGATGCTCACATTAAAAGGCCCATATATGCGAGTATATGGGCTGTGCATGAACAACACTTATTTTAAAAGCCACAAATTATGTGTGTATATGCGCTTGCATGAGTAAAAAAAGCAAACAAAAAAAAAAAAGGTGGCTTTCTGGGCAGGGCCAAAAATTACACACATAAATCTGTATTTTAGATTTGGCAACTGCAGCATGCAGCGGGCTGTTAGCCACGCATGTTTACTTCTGCACTTGATGAGGTGTACGTCTGATAAATCTCTGTTTAGGCCTAAAATGACTGATTCAGGGGTCTGGGGAAATGCGGGCTGAAGAACCAGAAGGGTCTAGATCAGCACTTCTCAACCGGTGTGTTGCGACACACCAGTGTGTCGCCAAGCAGCAGCAGGTGTGTCACGTGCTACCGGTCTCCCGCTGCTCTTCCCTCTTCTTCCTTCACCGAGCGAGAGGCAGGCTATCTTCCACTGCTGCCGTCGCCGCCCGGGCTATCAGCACGTCAAAGCCTGGATGGGAACAGCAGCAGTGTTAGTGGAGGCTGGCAACTGCAGCTGGGCCTTTTCTTCTTCCAGCACCTGCCCCCACCCTGGCCCGGAACAGGAAGTGATGTGCAGTGGGGTACGCGGGAAGAAGAAAGAGCCATGCTGCACAAAAAAGTAGCATCGGCAACGGCGGCCCCGAGCAGTAGAGTGGGCCAGAAGCAAAATCAGAAGCAGCCAGAAATCGGCACAGGAGACAGCAGAATTAGCCTCCCGTGGTCAATGGGATTCTTCTTTCTTGGCCTGCAGGAGCTAGAGGAAGAGCTACAGCTACCATTTGTGCTCGGGGGGGGGGGGGGGGCAGGAAATGAGAGACAGCCAGCCAGCCTGTCTGTAAGTGAGAGCATGTATGTGTGATTGAGAGTGTGCATGTGTATCTGTGACTGAAAGCCCGTGTGTAAGCCAGTGTGTGAGAGCATTTGATTGAGATCATCTATGTAAAGTGTGTGAGAGAGAGCGTATGTGTGATTGAGAGAAACTGGTCAGAGAGGTGATGTGTGTATATAAGAGAGACAATGGAAGTGGCTGGTCAGGGAGATGACTGGAGTGTGTGTGTGTTTGTGTGTGTGTGTGTGTGTGTGAAAGAAAGTGATTATGGGAATGAGAAGCCTGTGCATGTGGAGAGAGCTAGCATGGGAGTGAGAAGCCTGTATATGTAAGATAGAACATGGAAGTGGGAAGCCTGTGTGTGTGTGTGCATGAGAGAGCGAGACTGATTGGGACGGTGACTGGTGTGTATGTAAGAGAAAGACTGGTCGGGAGATGATTGGTGTGTGAAAGACAGAAACTGGTCACGGGGGTAACTGGTATGTGTGTGTGTGAGAGAGCTTCAGCCACTACTGCTTCTGGTGTGTGCTACTTGCCTGCATGGAAGAGGAGTAGGAGAGCTGCTGGAGGGGGCTAGTAAAGGTGGCTTTTAAAGTTTATTTTTCTTGATTGACTGCCATTTTAATTACTGAATATTATGTGATATGTCTGCTGTTTTGAAATATTTTATTGGTGTTTGGAGAATTTTAAATAATTTTTATGAGTTTTTAATTGTTGGATATTATTCTGTTCATAGTTGTTGTGAAACATTTATTCTGCTTATTAGTATAGTTATACATTTATTTCTGTGTTGGGATCTATAGCTGCTTGGCTAGTTCTGTTTTCCTAATAGGAGGTGTATTGGTGTTTAGGGCCTGATTTAATATTTGTAGTGTTGCCTTTTCATAGGTAGGGTTGTTACTGTTTGACTGCATTCCATAATACAAGTGTAGCTGTGTGCGGATTAGTTTATGTGCATTACTGCAGATCCTGGGAGTATGTTAGGTCGGTTCTGTGTATGTGACCGAGGTGAGGTATTTTACTGTATCAGTCTTATTTGTTGTACTTTCTCAAGAGGACATGCATTAGTGATAAACTGCTGTCTTTTCATAAGTAGGGCTATTGAGCCTGGTAGTTGGAGTTTGTGTTGCTGTTACTGAGATGACACTAGAACCAGAATATATTTTTTGTAAGGTGGGTTGTACGGGGAATGCCATAATTCTGCTTTACATTCATATTTGTGGGTCAGGGGGGTTCCTGTGGATGCAAACTGTACTTTTACATTTAGCCCTATGATGGTCATGTGTTCAGTGTGTCGCGCATGTGAGAACCATCTGTCAGATGTGTCCCGACAGAAAAAAGGTTGAGAACCACTGGTCTAGATGACCTCAGGACGGACTGGCAAACAGGTGGACTAATTGATAAAACTGGCAATGCCCTTCATGTGAGCATGTTTTAAAATCCACTTACCTTTGCACATTAAAGCCGACAAAGTCCTAAGGAAGATACATGAAATATATTTGCTGAGCAACTGCTTTAAAATTAGGAGCCTGCATACGCATGGTAGGCATATTTTAAATCAGATGCACGCAATTGCATGCACCATTTAAAATTCCAGAACATGTGCGCTGGCACGCTCATACACACATGCATGGGCACCCATGCGCTCATTTTAAAATTACCGTCTCTGTCTACTAGAACTTTGCGCATATCAAATGCTGTAAATAAAAATGTCTGCTTCCCCCACATCCCCATCTTGGAGGAACGCTTGGGTTAGGAGCCCTTATTGCACCTCTCTTGCTGCGACTTTGCTCTCAGCACATGATTCCTTATCCCTCTGTTTCAGGCTGCAAAACTATTCCATCTGTCCTAGATCTCATCAAACTAATTTTGTGTATGTAGAATGGTAATTTAGTTAAAAACTTGATCATTTAATTTAAATATTTGGTAACATAAAAATTTGTTTTCTGAAAGATTTATAATGGATTTAGGAGTTTTCTGGCTTTTTGGGGTGGAGGAATGCTGAGCATTGAGGCTATTTATTTAATATACGCTATCATTCTCTCTTGCAGGTATCAAGGGACCATGAGACCATGTCACAGGTGCTATTTAGCCGAAACCTACGGCTCAGTGTTGCATTGACATTCTGGAGGAAGAGACGCACAAGTGAACTTATTGCTTACCTAGTCAGGTAAAATCCTCTTTCATAATATTGGTCATTTCTTATGGCTAGAAACATCTCTTTCTGCAAATATGCCTGAATTTGTTATGTGGATATTTATTTCACTTGACCTGGAAATTCAAATAAAAAAAAAGAATTCCATTTAAAACTGAAGCAACAAAATTTGCTGCTGTTTGTTCTTATAGCTGTAGCTAAAAATAATTTTTTCTGTAGTGCTTCAAATGTCCTTTTTTTTTTTTTGTCTTCCAGTTCAGAGATAGTGTATGACATGGGTAATTTATATGCTAAAGACCTGATTCACCAAGACTTTTGTCCCAGAGGCTAAGATATTTAAAAACCATAACTAGTTCAGATTGCTATCATTTAGCCTATCTTGTGTTTTATGTCATTTCAGTTGCATCTTATTCAGCAAATCAGGGTGGCTTTTTTTCAGAGCATTGCAGTACCATCATCTGTGCCACTGAGTGACACATTTGCTGGACTGTGAACTGCTACATATGTATGTATTCAGCACCAATATTGATTCCTTAAAATGTCTGACTCTCTCTTCATTGGTGGTGGTATCATACATGAGTATATCCAAGCACTTCAATTCATGGCCCTTTTAGAATTTCAGAAAAATCACAGGACTTGTCATGTAATAAAATAATTTTAAGATCTAATTCCTGTTGCTTCAAGCACTACAATGCTTGGCTTTCTTTTAACATTTCTCCAATGGAACCTGTCTCATAACATACTTTGAAGACCTCCTGAACTCATAAGTGGGTCCAGATCCATGTTTGGAAACTTTGTTATAGATGTCATTGGGCTTGAGCTGGATTTCAGTCTTGAATCCGGTTCATACCTTGCATCATCTATAGTAAACATTCTCAAAGAACACACATTCCTACATCTATATTTATATTTTTCAATGCTAGGTTTTATTTATTTTTTTAACTCCGTTGATTTGTTTTAAGTTTACTGTAGCTCTCACATTAATAGAGATTTACCTGAAAAGTATTAATTGTGCACAAGAGGCAAATATTTCTCAATAGAAGGAAGATATTTTTTATTTATTTTAGATTTATATTCCGCTTTTTGCACTTTTTCCAGCGCTTCAAAGTGGATTACATTCAGGTACTGTAGGTATTTCCCTATCCCCAGAGGGCTTGCAATCTAAGGGGGGTCATTTTCTATAGCTTTTGCACACGAAAAGGGACTTTTCGCATGCGATAGCTAGATTGGGGTGGAGTCGGCACCGGAAGGGGAGGAGTCGGAGCGGCACCAGGGCAGGCGCGGCGAATACATCGCTGATGGTGATAAGGTAAGGGCCCTTATCGCCGCCAGTAACGTGGTTTGCGAAAGCCGGCAGCGATAGCGATCGCACCACCGTGGTGCTGCCGGCTTTCTCAGGTCCGTCCCCCCGCTTTGCCCCCCGGTACTGCGCGATTCACTAAGGCCTGCGATTTTAGAAAATCCAGGCCTAGGTTTGTACCTGAGGTATGAAATTATGAGATATGAAACTGTGAAGGGGAAGACTCAGGAGCACAGCACTGGGAAATATATTTTCACAGAAAGGGGTGGGGTGTGCCCTTCTGGTGGAGAAGGTGGCAACAAAAACAGTAGAGGAATTAAAAAATGCAGATAATTGGCTGAATTTGCCATGGAGTTCAAAACTCTTGTGGCAGAACTCTGCTGGGACACCAAATGTCTCAAGACTCTCTTTTTCAGAGACCTGGATAACCGTTTAAAGGACGAGCTGGCTGCTCGCGAAACCCCTGACTCACTGGACGAATTAGTAGCCTTGGCCACTTGGATTGATCACCGGCTCCGGGACAAGGTGAAGAAAACTCCGGCCTAAGGTGTTACTTGGGTTGAAACAGGCTAGTGCTATACCTGCACCTCTGATGGTTCCAGTAATTCCTGCTGCTGATAAGGATGAACCGATGCAACTTGGTCATGGACGTTTGACTTCTAAAGAGAGAAGACTTCGGAAGAGGCGCAGCCTTTGCATGTACTGTGGGGACAAGGTCTCCTGTACGTGTACCCCCCTATCATGCTCCTCTTGAGGACTCTGACAAAGCTGCAAGGGGACGGGTGGACCATGATCCTGGTAGCACCCTACTGGCCAAGGCAGATGTGATTTCCTCTGCTCCAGGACCTGTCCATGAGCATACCGGTTGTGCTGGGGATGGCTCCTGACCTCCTATTTCAGAACCAGGGCACCCTGTGCCACCCGAACCTCTGGGCCCTGGCCCTCATGGCTTGGATGTTGAGCGCATGATCCTCCAGCCCTTACAGCTCTCGGATGGTGGTCTCCAGGGTCTTGATTGAATCCCTGAAATTTCACAGCTCGAAGTGGAAGCGTTTCTCCACTTGGTGCAGCAGCCACGGACTGGTCCCCTGCCTGCTGGATTATCTTTGGCACCTGTCCGAGTTTGGCCTCCAAACCAGCTCGGTCCGAGTGCACCTCAGCGCCTACCACCAGGGTGTCGCCAGGGTGCCCATTTTAGTCCAGCCACTAGTCGGGCATTTCATGTGGGGCCTGGTTCAACTGAAGCCCCAGCTTTGCCCGCCAGCAACCCCCGTGGGATCTCAACGTTGTCCTGCCGAGGCTCATGCGGCATCCGTTCGAGCCTCTCAAATCCTGTGACCTGAAGTTCCTCATCTGGAAAGTTATGTTCCTGGTGGCTTTTACTTCCACTCGCTAGGTCAGTGAGATCCAGGCCCAGGTTACGTACGCTCCCTACATGAAATTCTTCCATGATCGTGTAGTGCTGCGCACGCATCCAAAAGTTCTACTGAAGGTGGTGACTGCTTTCCACAATAACCAGTCAATCATCCTTCCCATGGCCTCATTCTAACCCTGGAGAACGTGATCTCCACACCCTGGACTGCAAGCAGGCGCTCGCTTTCTACTTGGACAGTACAGTGAGTCATAGACAGTCTACCCAACTCTTTGGGGTAGATTTTAAAAGAAGCGCGATCAGCCTACTTTTGCTTGCGCATCAGACTCAAGCAAAAGTACGCTGGATTTTAGTAGTTACGCACGGAGCCGCGCGTATCCACTAAAATCCTGGATCGGCGCGCGCAAGGCTATCGATTTTGTATAGCCTGCGCGCGCCGAGCCGCGCTGCCTCCCCCCGTTCCCTCCAAGGCCGCTCCGAAATCGGAGCGGCCTCGGAGGGAACTTTCCTTTGCCCTCCCCTCACCTTACCCTCCCTTCCCCTACCTAACCCACCCACCCGGCTCTGTCTACACCCCCCCCTTACCTTTGTCGGGGGATTTACGCCTCCCGGAGGGAGACGTAAATCCCCGCGCGCCAGCGGGCCTGCTGCGCGCCGGGCCGCGACCTGGGGGCGGGTACGGAGGGCGCGGCCACGCCCCCGGACCGCTCCGGGCCGTAGCCATGCCCCCGTACCCGCCCCCAAAACGCTGCCGACACGCCCCCGAAACGCCGCGACGACCGGGCCCGCCCCCGACACGCCCCCCTCCGAAAACCCCGGGACGTACGCGAGTCCCGGGGTCTGCGCGCGCCGGTAGGCCTATGTAAAATAGGCTTACCGGCGCGCAGGGCCCTGCTCGCGTAAATCCGCCCGGTTTTGGGCGGATTTACGCGAGCAGGGCTCTGAAAATCCGCCCCATAGGGTAAAAGTCCTGGAATTTGTTTGCCTCACAAAATGAGCCAAAAATGTCTTGAGAACTATGTATATTTTTAAAACTTAACTATGAGTAGATACTATGTAATCTGAAGTGTTGCTGCATCTGCTACCTATTTCTGCTAAATCTGCCTTTCACATTGGGGCGGATTTTAAAAGGCGCGCGAATAGCCTACTTTTGTTTGCGCTCCAGGCGCAAACAAAAGTACGCTGGATTTTAGTAGATACGCGCGGAGCCGCGCGTATCTACTAAAAAACCTGGATCGGCGCGCGCAAGGCTATCATTTTGTATAGCCGGCGCGCGCCGAGCCGCGCAGCCGCGCAGCCTACCCCCGTTCCCTCCGAGGCCGCTCCGAAATCGGAGCGGCCTCGGAGGGAATCCTCTAACACCCTCCCCTCACCTTCCCCTCCCTTCCTCTACCTAACCCACCCGCCCGGCCCTGTCTACACCCCCCCCTTACCTTTGTTGGGGGATTTACGCCTCTCTCTGGGAGGCGTAAATCCCCGCGCGCCAGCGGGCCTCCTGCGCGCCGGGCTGCGACCTGGGGGCGGGTACGGAGGGCGCGGCCATGCCCCCGGACCGCCCCGGGCCGTAGCCACGCCCCCGTACCCGCCCCCAAAACGCTGCCGACACGCCCCCGAAACGCCGCGACGACCGGGCCCGCCCCCCGACACGCCCCCGACACGCCCCCTCGGAGAACCCCGGGACTTACACGAGTCCCGGGGCTCTGCGCGCGCCGGGAGGCCTATGTAAAATAGGCTTCCCGGCGCGCAGGGCCCTGCTCGCGTAAATCCGCCCGGTTTTGGGCGGATTTACGCGAGCAGGGCTCTGAAAATCCGCCCCTTTGTGTCTTTTGACACCAATAGGCTGGGAACAGCAGTGGGGAAGTAGACCCTATCCATTTGGCTAGCAAATTGCATTGCCTTCTGCTACGAGCAGGCAGGGTGAAGGCTCACTCTGTGCGGGCTGTGGCAGCATCAGTGGTCCATTTGCGAGCGGTCCTTGTCGCACACTTTCGCAGCTCACCTTTGCCTCAACAGGGATAGTCGCCAGGACAGCGCTTTTGGCCAGTCTGTCCTCCGCAATCTATTCCAGTTCTGAGCTCAACTGTTTGCATCATGCTATCTGTGGGACCAGACTGCCCCAGTTTTTCCCTCAGTGCCGCAGTTGTGTTGTGCCCGTTGGCACCTTGTTCGGCTACTGTGGGTTCCTCTGCTCTCAGGAGGCAGTCTGGAGCTCTGTAATCACACACATATGAGGACTACCATCCTGCTTGTCCTAGGAGAAAGCACAGTTGCTTACCTGTAACAAGTGTTCTCCAAGGACAGCAGGATGTTAGTCCTCAGGAATCCCGGCTGCCTCCCCACGATGCTGGGTTCACCTCCGGTTTGTTATGTTATTTTTTCTCGCTCATATTTTTGCTGTATTACGAGACTGAAGGGGTACCTCGCGTGGACGTGCAGATAGCTGGCTGAGCATGCTCAGTCTGCCATTCAAAGTTTCTAGAAAGTTTTCCGTGACGGGCTCCATCGGATGATGTCACCTATATGTGAGGACTAACATCCTGCTGTCCTAGGAGAACACCTGTTACAGGTAAGCAACTATAAGAACATAAGAAGAACATAAGAACATGCCATACTGGGTCAGACCAAGGGTCCATCAAGCCCAGCATCCTATTTCCAACAGTGGCCAATCCAGGCCATAAGAACCTGGCAAGTACCCAAAAACTAAGTCTATTCCATGTTACCGTTACTAGTAATAGCGGTGGTTATTATCTAAGTCAACTTAATTAATAGCAGGTAATGGACTTCTCCTCCAAGAACTTATCCAATCCTTTTTTAAACACAGCTATACTAACTGCACTAACCACATCTTCTGGCAACAAATTCCAGAGTTTAATTGTGCGCTAAGTGAAAAAGAACTTTCTCCGATTAGTTTTAAATGTGCCACATGCTAACTTCATGGAGTTTCCCCTAGTCTTCCTATTATCCGAAAGAGTAAATAACCGATTCACATCTACCCGTTCTAGACCTCTCATGATTTTAAACACCTCTATCATATCCCCCCTCAGCCGTCTCTTCTCCAAGCTGAAAAGTCCTAACCTCTTTAGTCTTTCGTATGCTTTCTGGCCAAGGACAAATATAGGCCATCCTTACAGTATAACCTTTTACTGTTCCATACCCGGCCCTAGCCACCAATGTAACTAAAACCATTTGATTTACATCATGCTTTGAGCCAGACATTGACGTTATCTATGTGGCAGAGCCTTTCCTTCCCATTTCAATGAACAGGTAATACTTCTGAAAAGGAAATGGTGTTTGCCATGTGTTTTATCTTCATCCCTAGGTTTTCGAAATCTTTCTGTACTGCAAGAATACCATATCTAGTAAGGTCATTGTCCCCCCAGATGGATGATAATATTTATATTGGAGTCTCTGCTTTCTTCTGTAATTGAGATGACTATCTGGTTGGCATTTCTACTAGCTGAGGATCCTGGAAGGCATTTAACTGTTGTGTTCCCATCAAAATTACATTATAACATTGAAATTGCCAGGAAAAATAAAAAGTGAAAACAAAAGTTCCTACTTATGCATCATCAAATATTCTAGGTCCTCCAATATCACTTAACTTATGTGCATGATCAGAAGGAATGACCTAAATGCTGCTTTCAGCATTGCCATTTGATTCATACTTCTGTCTGACATTCTAACCTTCAAAGTTCGTCCCTGTGAGAAATATCCCACTGAAAATTTTTACTGAGTTTCCCTTAATTCAGTCTTGCCTGTTCTTCTCTTTCTCTGTGTAAAACATGCCATAGTTCAGTATCTCATTGGGTGGCTATCTCCATTTTCCAAGTAATAATATGCTGAAATCATACTGCATTTCAGTTTAGGTTAATACTAGATGCAAGGTTGAAAATGTAGGTTTTCTTGATCTTCCAATCTAAATTACTCTATGTACTTTTCACTGTATCGTGCAGGTTATTTCTATCCAGGGAATAAATGTAGTGTCTGATCTGTAAATAAGCGTACAGTCCTTTTTGATTAAGAGAGAGTACATCTTTATTTATCTATTTAAAAACATTTCTTACTTGTTCTTCCTACGTTCAGGGCAGAGTACATCATAACATTCAAAATCAGTTACATTAAAACAAGCCATAGTAAAAATAGCAAATAACATAACATTAAAACAAGCAATATAAAATAACATATTTCATAAGGAAATTAGAACTAAAAAGTTACCAATAAGTGCCCTGACCTCAGCGGTCAGAGTAACAGATAAGTATGAGAAAAATAACTATGACTGGATGGGCCATTTGGTCTTCTTCTGCCGTCATTTCTATGTTTCTATAATGACATGAAATTAAAGAGTGGAGGCTGCATAACATATTTTAACATTCAAATGCCTAGTTAAATAGGTGGGTCTTTAGGGCCTTCTTAAAGAACTTGGGCTGTTTCAAATTTCTTATTTCCTTAGGGAATGTGTTCCAAAATGTTGGGCCTGCTACTGAAAATTCATGTTACCTGGTTTCATCTAGTTGAGCCACCTTAGGCGAAGGAGTCTCTAACAAATTTGGGCTGGATGAACGCTGAGTTCTGATGGGAGTGTGAATTTTCATAATAGCAGTAATCCAAGAGGTGTGTAAGTTATTAATGAGGGAGTGGTAGCCAGTTTATATTGTATCCGATAAATTATTGGAAGCCAGTGGAGTGATTGTAAAACAGGAGTAATATGTTTGCAAATTGGAGTACCAGTTAATAGGTGTGCAGCGGGATTCTGGAAGATTTGAAGAGGACGAGTGGCATATATTGGGAGACCTATGAATAGTGAATTGCAGTAGTTAGAGCAGAATAGTTAAATCTCAAGTGGATTGTGAGAGAGAGCAAGGGGACCTTGTGAAACTGGAAAATTGGGCTGCCAAATGGCAGATGAAATTTAATGTGAACAAGTTGCAAGGTATGCATATAGGTAAAAATAACCCTTGCTGTAGTTTCCCGTCGATAGCAGGGCTGAATTAGCCATGCTGTCATGGGATCTGTCAATCAGGTCCGGGAGGCGGAGCTTTACAAAGCAGAGATTTAGATTTTAGCTCTCTGCGGTTGCGTGTGTGTTCCCGCGCAGGAAAGTAACAGATTCTCCTCAGTCTGTTTTCTCCACGAGCGGGATCGCACGCGGGGCTGACTTCTCCTCAGCATTTTTCTTATTTTATTGAAATGTCAAAAAATCCGGGGTTTAAACCCTATGCCTGTGGCAAGGTAATGTCTGTCACGGATGGCCATGACCGATGTTACCGATGCCTGGGACCAGAGCATAATTTACAAAATTGTGATTTTTGTGCTCGAATGTCCCC
The DNA here is from genome assembly GCF_901001135.1 of Rhinatrema bivittatum. Taxonomy (NCBI): domain Eukaryota; kingdom Metazoa; phylum Chordata; class Amphibia; order Gymnophiona; family Rhinatrematidae; genus Rhinatrema; species Rhinatrema bivittatum. Next base: position 291,404,043 of record NC_042618.1, read on the forward strand.
AAGAGCCCAAAAATAACGGGCCTACAAAATGTTTGAACTTTTCACGTTTTCCGAGCCATCGGAGGCTCATTCTTCACCGGGTCCCTCCTTGACGGCGGCTCCGTCACAAAAAAGAGCGTCGTCATGGGATCCTTAACCCTCCAGGCTTGGAGGTAAGGACTTACCAAGCCGACATAGGCCTTCGGATCTGAGAGGACCAAAAGAGCCCCGGCGATCGGCGCAGGAAACAACGGCGCCTAAATCTTCGGTGCCGACGACTTATGAGCCTGAAGTACCTTCTGCGCCCAAATCACCATTGGCGCATAATACCTCTGCACCCGAATCGACATCGGCGCACAAGAGATTGGCGCGCACAACGCAGGAAGTATATGCGCATAAGGCGCTGAAGACGTCTGCGCGCACCGTGCCGAAGCCGTCTGAAGTGAGCTCGGCGATAAAAACAATGGCGCCGACACCATCTGAGCGCACAGCATCGATGACTTATGCGCACAAGTCGATATATGCGCACAACTTACAAAAAACTTCGGCGCACATGGTGCCGAAGGCATTGGCGCACTCGACAGCACACAGATAGACGCACAGTGGACTACAAAAGTCCAAACAAATATATCATTCAATACCACATGCGGTAAAACGAAGACATCAGTCTCCAGATGTACCTCATTCCACTTCTTCAGACTCTGATTCTACAGAGGTGAAGTCAAAACGAATCAGACGATCACTGTCGGGAGATAGAACCCATACAGGATCATCGTCACACCATCACCATAGGCGATCACGTCACTCACATCAAAAAGCTGTGAAGACGAGAGATACATGGGCAGTGAGCTCTTCCACTTCTAGGTCATCTCAACCACGAAGTGTAGATTGCTGTACGTACCCGGATCAGTCCAGACAGTGGGTTGAGCCTCCTTTCCAGCAGGTGGAGACAGACTAAAACCTGAAGGGTGCCCTATATCAGGACAGAGCCTATCCTCTAACCCTTCAGTATTCGTCTATCTCCAGCAGGTGTAGCATCTCCCCTTCGGTTCTCTGCTGTAGGCTAGTCAGCCTTTTCTTCTGTCTTTTTGTAGGCTCAAGCAAGTATTTCTTTTGGCTCTCGCTTGTTTAAAAAAAAAAGAAAAAGGGAAAGTTTGCCTTTTTTAGTGATTTTTCCTTTTTCTGTGTGGGAGACGGCTCCGTCTCCCAGCTCTTGCCCGGCTCAGGAGGGCTTTGCCCCTTTTGCACCGCATAGCCTGAGTCCGTGGACGCTTCCAGGTGTGGGGACCGAGTCTCTCTGGGTCTCGTTCCCCCCCATCTGGCTGCCAAGAGGGTTTTTGAACCCACTGCTGCGCTCAGTAAAAAAAAAAAAAGTTTTAAACTTTAAATAAGTTGCAGGTACTCACCTACCTCTAACTTATTTGCAGCAGTTGACCAGCATTTTTTCCTTTTTCTGGTCAGAGCAGGCCTTGAACTAGCAGCCAGACAAGCAGGAGGCAGCAGGTTTCCCTCCTGCTCTCTCCTGCTTTGCAGGCTGTCAATCAAAGCTTTTTTTCTGCTTTTTTTTCTTCAGCCATGGCTCGGCTAAGTCCATGCAGGCAGCCTGCCTCTCTTGTGGGCTGCCCTCCTCGCGTTTTTCACGGCAGGGTCTCTGCACTGCTTGCCTGCCGAGTGGGGAAGGTCCCTCCTCGGCAGGACAAGCAAATTTAGCCCTGGGCTCCATTTCTCCCGGCATGGCCAGGCCTTTCCCGGGTCGGCAAAGCCCGGGAACGGCGGCCATGTTGGATTTTTCATGGGGGCCGATTTCAGAGCTCCCCGGGGGCTGGGGGGCCAGATTTTTTTGATTTAACCCCTGATTTGGCCCCCGTGGGTCCCCAGGAGGGGGGGGTCCTGACCCCTTCTCGCCCCCCCTCCCCGGCAAATCCAGGGTCCCTTTTTTGGCGGATTTCGTCCTCCTCATGCATAAATCTTATTTAGCTAGCTTCCATGAGCAGGACGAAAGCCCCTCCCCCCTGCCAAAAATCCCTCGCTCAGCGCCGTTGACCGCTGGACCGGCTGCGGAGCCCCAGGGGCCAGTTCGGGTGCGGGTGGTCCCGGGGGTGCCCCCCTTCCTCCCCCCCGGTGTTTCCCGGGCCCTCGGACCCCGTTGCTTCCCCGGATTCGGCGGATGCTCCCCCCCTTAGAGGGGGATAACCCCAGAGCCCTCCGTTTATTTCGTAAGAAGGAATTGGAGCCCCTCCTTCCCTTTGTACTGCAGGAGCTGGGTCTGTAAAGTCCTTCCATGGATAATCTCATGGCCTCGCTGCCCAAGGACATGAATCCGGTCCTGGGGGGGCTCTGGGCTCCGGCCTCGGCCTTTCCCTTCCACCCCATGCTCAAGCTCCTAATCCTGTGGGAATGGGAGGCCCCTGAGGGTGCGCTCCGGGTGGGGCATGCGATGGATAAGCTCTATCCCATCCCGGAGGAAGGTTTGGAGCTGCTGCGATATCCCTCTGTGGATTCTTATGTCTCTGCGGTGGCCAAACACACCACGATTCCGGTGGAAGGTTCCACGGCTCTGAAGGATCCACAGGATCGTAAGTTAGAGGCTCACTTGAAGCGCATCTTCGACGTTTTGGCCCTCGGGGTCTGGGCGTCTTGCTGTAGCAGCCTCATGATGCGGGCAGGCCTTCAGTGGGTCCAACAGTTACTCTGCGCCCGGGATCTTCCGCCAGCAGAGGCAGAGCAAGCCGAACGTCTGGAGGCCGTAACCGCCTACGTATCGGATGCCCTCTATGATCTGGTCTGTGTGCAGGCGAAGGCGATGGTTTCGGCGGTGGCTGCCCGAAGGCTCCTTTGGCTACGCCATTGGTCGGCTGATCAGTCGTCGAAGACTCGGCTGGGCACGCTGCCCTTCAAAGGTAAGATGCTCTTTGGAGAGGATCTCGAGAAGCTTATGGATTCCTTGGCTGATAACAAGGTCCATAAGCTTCCAAAGGACCGTCCTAAGTCTTCCCGGTGCTTCGTGCCCTCCCGGTCTCGTTTCAGGGGCTAGCGTCGCTTTGCTCCTCGGGGGCATGGCGGTTCCGCGAGGGGTTCTTCTCGTGCCCAGTCCTGGTCGCAGTACTTTCGTGGCAGGCGGCCTTTTCGTGAGGGCCAGCCCGCGCGTGCCACCTCTAAACCTGCCGTGCAATGAAGTTCAGCTGACTCATTCCTCGGTTCCTTACCTCGGCGGACCCCTCTCCCTGTTCTTCGAGGAATGGGTCAAAATCACATCGGATCAGTGGGTCCTCGACATTATCAAAGACTGGTACGCTTTCGAGATTGTCAGGGAACTGCCGGATCTCTTTCTTTTCTCGCCTTGCGGTCGGGCCAAGAGGGATGCAGTGGTGCAGACTCTCTCCAAACTTCTGGATCTGGGGGCGGTGGTCCCAGTTCCGGAAAGGGAGATTGGCGCCAGCCAGTATTCTATTTACTTCACCATGCCCAAAAAGGATGGGTCCTTCCGCCCAATCCTGGACCTAAAGAGGGTCAATCGGGCCCTCAAGATCCCCCACTTCCGCATGGAAACCCTGCGTGCGGTCATTGCGGCGGTCCGTCCCAGAGAGTTCCTTGCTTCCCTCGATCTCGCAGAAGCGTACTTCCATATTCCCATCCACCGCGACTACCAGAAATATCTCCAATTCCACATTCTCAATCAGGACTTCCAGTTTCGAGCTTTCCCCTTCGCACTTTCATGAAGGTCATGGTAGTGGTAGCGGCGGCTCTGCGCCGGCAGGGGATTCTCGCCCACCCCTATCTTGGACAATTGGCTCATCAGGGCCAAGTCGGCGACTTCCTGCCAACGGGCGGTGGATCGCGTCCTGGAGCTCCTTGCCTCCCTCAGGTGGATAGTGAACTTTTCCAAGAGCAAGCTTCAGTCCTCTCAGGAGTTGGAATTCCTGGGAGCCCACTTCGACACCCGAGTAGGCAAGGTTTTCTTATCACGGGCCCGCGCCCTCAAGCTGATCGATCAGGTCCGGAATCTGATTGCGCTACCTTCCCCGACAGCCTGGGATTATCTACAGGTCTTGGGATCCATGGCTTCCACCATCGACCTCGTCCCCTGGGCTTTTGCTCATATGCGTCTGTTGCAGAAAGCTTTGCTATCCCGTTGGCAGCCAGTGTCGGAGCAGTTTCACATAGTCCTTCCATTCTTGGACTCTACTGTCGACGAATTACAGTGGTGGCTGTCTCTTCCTCATCTTCTGCAAGGGATGCCTCTTCAAGTTCCACAGTGGACGATAGTGACCACGGACTCCAGCCTGTTGGGCTTGGTTGCGGTTTGCCTTTCTCAATCCACCCAGGGAACCTGGTCGCAGACTCAGTCTCGCTGGCACATCAATCGACTGGAAACCTTGGCGGTCCGCCTGGCTCTTTAGGAGTTCCTTCCCCTGATCCGCGGCAAGGCGGTAAGAGCCCTGTCTGACAACTCCACCACAGTGGCCTACATCAATCGCCAAGGGGGCACTCGCAGTCCCATGGTAGCCTTAGAAGCCAGCCGTCTCCTCTCTTGGCGGAGCGACACCTACAGTGCCTTGCGGCCTCTCACATCGCGGGGAAGGAAAATGTTCAAGCCGACTTCCTCAGCCGTCAGTCGCTCGATCTGGGAGAGTGGGAGCTCTCTGATGCGGCCATGGCGCTGATAGTGGACAGGTGGGGTCCACCTCACCTCGATCTCATGGCAACTCTGCGCAATGCCAAGGCCAATCGGTTCTTCAGCCGCTGGAGGGAGCATGGCAAAGAGGGCGTGGATGCTCTGGCTCTACCTTGGCCAACGGACGTCCTTCTGTACATGTTTCCCCCGTGGCCACTGGTGGGGAAAGTTCTCAGCAGAATCGAACTCCACCGGGGACAGGTGATTCTCGTCGCTCCCGAGTGGTGGGGAAGATCGTGGTTCGTGGATCTCATCAATCTAGCGGTGGACGGGCCCCTGCGCCTCTGTCATCTTCCTTGTCTCCTCCGGCAGGGGCCTGTATTTTTCGACCAGGCCGATCACTTCTGTCTAGCGGCCTGGCTTTTGAACGGCGTCGTCTGAGGCGTAAGGGTTATAAGGAGGAGGTCATCTCCACCCTGCTGCGAGCCCGAAAGCAGTCGATTTCTCTGGCCTATGTGCGCATCTGGAAAGTTTTTGAGTCCGTGTGTGCGGAGTCGGGTGTTCCGGCACGCTCCGCCTCGATTCCTCTGGTTCTTTCTTTTCTTCAGAAGGGTCTTTCTAAGGGCCTGTCCTTCAGTTCTCTATGCGTTCAAGTCTCTGCGCTCGGCTCTCTCCTGGGTCGGGTGGACGGTCATTCCTTAGCTGCTCACCCGGACGTGATTCGTTTCCTGAGGGTGTTAGGCACCTTCGCCCCCCCTCTCGTGCCACGTGTCCATCGTGTAGTCTCAACCTAGTCCTTCGTGCTCTCTGTGCGGATCCCTTTGAGCCTCTTCGCCACGCTACGCTCAATGATCTAACACTCAAAACTGTCTTTCTGGTCTCTATCTCCTCCGCTCGCCGGATTTCCGAGCTCCAGGTGCTGTCCTGTCGGGAGCCCTTCTTGCGTTTTTCTGATTCCGGGGTCTCCCTCAGGACGGTTCCTTCCTTCTTGCCTAAGGTTGTCTCCGCCTTCCATGTCAACCAGTCGGTAGAACTACCCGCGTTCTCTCCGGAAGAGATTGCGGGTACGGCTGGTGGCGACCTTCGTCGGCTAGATGTCAAACGAGTCTTGCTTCGCTATCTCCAGGTCACCAATGACTTCTGCGTATCGGACCATCTCTTAGTCCTTTGGAGTGGTCCCAACCGGGGTAAACAGGCTTCTAAGACCACGATTGCGCGGTGGTTGAAAGAAGCCATTTCCTCGGCATATCTTTGTCAAGGTCGTCCACTTCCTGAGGGTCTGAAGGCCCATTCTCTACGTTCTCAGGCTACTTCGTAGGCGGAGAGTCATCTGTCTCCCCGCAGGAGATCTGCAGGGCTGCCACTTGGACGTCTCTGCACACTTTTGCCCGGCACTACCGTCTGGATGTGCACGCTCCAGTTTTCGGTTCCTTTGGGCGGCAAGTGCTTCGAGCGGGACTGTCTCGGTCCCACCCAGTTTAGGGAAGCTTTGGTACATCCCACTGTCTGGACTGATCCTGGTATGTACAGGAAAGGAAAATTAGTTCTTACCTGTTAATTTTCGTTCCTGTAGTACCACGGATCAATCCAGACGCCCTTCCCTGTCTGTCTTCTGTCCTCTCGAAGCTTCTTTTCTTGCAGGTTCGCAGATTTTCATATTTCACTTTGTGCAAGATTACTGAGCAATTACACCGGAAGCCTTGGTCGTTTTTTATACCAAGTTTATGCAAGAGCATATAGGTATACCATGTTTCTACATTATTCTATAGTTGCTCCTTTGAGCTTTATGGTTACTTGCTTGATCCTATTCTTAGGTTTGTTGTTTACTGCTTTGACATACGTTATACTGAAGGGTTAGAGGATAGGCTCTGTCCTGATATAGGGCATCCTTCAAGTTTTAGTCTGTCTCCACCTGCTGGAAAGGAGGCTCAATCCACTGTCTGGACTGATCCGTGGTACTACAGGAACGAAAATTAACAGGTAAGAACTAATTTTCCTTTCCTTATCTCATAGACAATTAATACAAATCACTTCCTCTGCTGCATCTTCATCCTCAGATAATTCTGTTAAGACCACAGAGGGCAAGATGAGGAACAAGTATGATGTACCAGCTGCTTCCGCTAAAATTCCTACAGTATCATCTAAAACAGGTGGACTACCAAAACAGTCTGGTCGTGCAGCAATGCCTCCTCAAACAAAAGAGTCATTTTTTCAATTATCCCAATCATTGGCAGGGTTTTATTGTGTTCTCCGGAACACAATATACATACCTCTAGAGAACCGTCTGAGCCTCCAGCATCCCCAATGACGAAACGACCAATTTCACCAATTCAACAGCAAGATACCCCTATAGATTCTCTATCTCCACAAACGTCCCCATTGTCATCTACTGGATTCCCATCGGATCCACAGGAACAACCACAGGAACCATATTCCCCTCCAGAGGACCTGACATTCCCAAAATTTTTAGAAAGATTGGGCACAATACTACATCTGGAGGTCCAAAAGGAGACAGACCCTAGGTCAGAAACCTTTGGTCTCCTAAAGATTTTCGCTGCTCCGGAAGACCAACATCTCTCCCACCACACGGATTATTACATTCTGTTTTACAGAAGTCGTGGGAAACGCCTTATTCTCTATCAGCGGTTTCCAAGAAAACGGATTTAAAATTTCGTATGCGAAAAACATCGCCTTACTCTATACCACAATTACCACATGCTTCAATTGTGATAGAGTCGGCAATGCAAAGATTCAAAAAAGCAAAAACGCATGCCTCGTATCCACCGGGCAAAGACAACCGGTGTTTAGATGACTTTGTCAGGAAGATGTATCACAACTCAATGTTGAATGCCCGCATTATGCACCATCAATTCTATATGGTACAATACCTATATGAGTGCATACAAGCCACAAAAGGTATGCTTTCCTCGACGGCTGATCAGGTACCACCGCCTCTTCATGATATGGAGGAGTGTTCTCGACATCTTCTACGATCAATATATGAGGCATTTGAAACATCTTCTAGGGCGTCTGCGACAGCCATAGCAGCCCATAGGATGGTATGGTTATACTCTAGTACGATACGAGAAGATTTACACGAGAAACTGACGAACCTCCCGTGTACATGAGACAACCTGTTTGGAGAACGATTTCAAGAAACAGTTGGAAAATTAAAGGTGGAAGCTCTAGCAGTCCAATCCTTATTTATTTATTTATTTATTTAGAGGTTTCTTATATACCGAGGCACGTTTGCAAAACATCACCTCGGTTCACAATGTAACATAAATTAGCAACAGGCTTTACAATAATAACATTAACAGGTAGGGATTAACAAGGGCAGAGGAGAATAATACGAGAAATATATACAAATGTACAAGTTGATATTAACAATAATAATAATAATAATCCTTAACGTCACAATCTCACTACTCGACCACGCGTCGTTATGTGGGATCTACACATAGACAATCCTTTAATCATAGGCCTTACAGGTCTTATCAATCTTTTCGTACACAGACATATCCATTTTAACAGCGTCCTCCGCCGCAACAAAACACGACTTAACATAGGGGTAAACCACGTAACCAGAGAAAGCAAACACAACAACCGGCTGCTGCAGTGAAATCAACGCCGTCTTTTTAATAAACCAGCCACCACCACTACATCAAGCACCACCTGGCAGAATTCATTCTTGCCTGGCAGCCTGGGAGAAAATAACTACCGATCAATGGGTTTTAGAGATAGTACAACATGGCTATCAACTCCAATTTACCACAAAACCCATGCTACCTCACTTTTCCACTCTAAAGAGTCAAAGCTTCCAACCACAACTGGGGGAGGAGATTGCTTTGCTTCGCAAACAGCAGGCCATTCGACGAATTTTCCCGAAAACCCAAAAAACAAGGTTCTATTCCCCATACTTCCTCATACCCAAAAAGTCAGGTGGACTTCGCCCCATATTAGACCTACGGGAATTGAACAAATTCCTGACCAAAGAGAAATTCAAAATGGTATCGTTGAAATCGATCTTTCCTCTGATTCAACCCAACGACTGGATGTGTTCCATCGATCTGAAGGATGCGTACACACATATTGCAATCCATCCATCCTCGTGGCGTTACCTATGCTTTTGCTATGGCCATCAACACTACCAATACAAGGTTCTTCCCTTTGGACTATCAGCTGCACCCAGAGCTTTTACCAAATGCATGGTTGTGGTTGTGGCTCATCTCAGACAACAGGGTATGATCATCTTTCCATATCTGGACGATTGACTAATAATAGCCTCGACCCCGGTCATCTTACTCGATTACCTTCGAGTGATACAGTGCTTACAGGAATTGGGGCTAGTGATCAATTTTCAAAAATCATATCTCCAACCAACACAGAGACTACAGTTTATAGGAGCAGGCCTGGACACTGTTCTCAATCGGGCATATCTCCCAACAGAAAGAATAACACAACTACGTCAACTTCTCTACTCGTTGAACAACACTCAAAGGCCGTCGGCGAGACAAATTTTGGTAGTCCTCGGCCACATGGCGGCAGCTATCTTCACAGTGCCCAACACCAGGCTACACATGAGATGCCTGCAATGGGGACTAAAACGTCAATAGAAACAACATTCACAATCGTTGACACAGAAGCTATCATTGACTTCCGAGTTTTATTTATTTATTTATTTATTTATTTATTTATTTATTATTTTTACTATACTGGCTTTCATGACATGAATCACATCAAACCAGTTTACATTTAACAAAGTGTGCAAGGTAAGAGAGAACTCAAACAACTGGAACAAGAGCATTGTAAGGAGAGTGACAGTTACAATAAAACAGGGAAATAAATAACTGGGAGCTGGAAGAGAGAAGAGAGGCAGTTAACTGACAGCAAATTATTTACAAGGTAACAAGAGATGAAACAGGACATAACATGGTGGCTCCTACACTCCACCCTGTCCAAAGGAGCAGTATTCAGTCCTCCTCCTCACAACGCAGTCTTAACCACAGATGCGTCTCGCAAGGGATGGGGAGCACATCTCGAGATTTACGAAACCCAAGGGTTATGGACAATCTCCGAGCAGACCCTGCAGATAAATCTATTAGAGCTCAGAGCAGTTCGAAATGTGCTATAAGTGTTTCAAGATTACTTAAAGGGCCACAGAGTCATGATCTACACAGACAATCAAGTGGCAATGTTTTATATCAACAAGCAAGGAGGGTCCGGTTCATGGCCCCTTTTCAAGAAGACCCTGACAATCTTCAAACATGCTCACCAACATTGCATGGACACTCAGTTCGGAGGCAGCCCAAGACATTTTCATGCAATGGGGGACACCTGCGATAGATCTCTTTGCAACCGAGATCAATGCTCAGGTTCCCAAATTCTGTTCGATAAGACCAAGTCAGTTCAGGATCACCCAAGATGCCTTCCTCAATCCGTGGACGACAGGCCTCCTGTATGCCTTTCCTCCCATATCACTCATAACAAGGACACTTCAGAAGTGCATAGCAGACAAGGCTCAACTGATACTCATAGCTCCAGCCTGGCCAAGGCAACCGTGGTACAGTTTCCTTCTCCGACTATCCATCACGGACCCCATTCGATTACCAAATCGCCCAGATCTTCTCTTCCAAGATCAAGGAACGCTTCTACACCCACTACACTCATCTCTTCATTTGACAGTATGGAGATTGAGAGGCTCCTTTTAACAGAACAGGGAGTTTCCACTTCAGCACAATCCATTTTGTTAGAATCCAGGAAACTCTCAAGAAGGAAAAACTATAGCTATAAATGGAAATGCTACTCTGCTTGGTGCACTTCTAACGGTGTACCACCATTAGACTGTTCACCTGAGTTACTCATTGATTATCTACATACACTGTACACAGCTGGTCTGGCAACCTCATCCATTAGAGTTCATCTCAGTGCCATAGCGGCATATCACAGATCACTTAACAATATTCCTATTTCCAATCACCCCTTACTATCTCGTTTCATCAAGGGGTTAACTCACCTTCGCCCTCCGATCTCCAAACCTCCAGTTCCGTGGAACCTCAACATAGTTCTTGAACAGCCCATGGACTCAGCACATATTAAATACCTCACATGGAAGGTGGGTGTTACTGGTTGCAGTAATGTCAGCACGACGAGTCAGTGAATTACAAGCCTTGGTCCATTAGTCTCCGTATTTACAGTTTCATCATCAGAAAGTGGTTCTCCAAACTCACCCATCCTTCTACCAAAAGTGGTTTCTCAATTCCATCTCAATCAGACCATAGAACTACCCATCTTTTCCCCTCAACCTCATGCAAATGACAGGGAAAATTTACTACATACGCTAGACTGCAAAAGAGCTTTAGCATACTACAAAGAAAGAACAAACTTGGACTCCCGTGTTTCTTAACTCTTTGTCTCTTTCGACCTGAAGGTGCCTGGACTACCGTTGGCTAAATGCACCATCTCCAGCTGGATAGCACAATGCATCAAGTTCTGCTATGACAAACAGAAGCTACAGCTACATTCTGTTCCCAAAGCTCATCAGGTTAGAGCAGTGGCGGCCTCCTTGGCACACCTTAAACATGTACAACCCATAGACATTTGTAAGGCAGCTACATGGTCATCGCTCCATACCTTCACATCGCACTACTGCCTTGATCAACAAGCAGCCACTGATGCGAAGATAGGGCACGCAATCCTGCAATCTCTATCCTCTTGTACACGGTGAATGCCACACTGTTCATGATCACGTACAAACATATATACCATAAACAACGTGATCGGGAGCTTGAGACTCCCATGACAGCATGGCTAATTCAGCCCTGCTATCGACGGGGAAAAAGCAAGTTTGCTTACCGTAAATGGTGTTCCCGTAGATAGCAGGATGACTTAGCCATGCTGACCCACCCTCCTCCCTGGCAATCACCGTCTCTTTGACTACACTACAGCTTAATCATAGACTGAGGAGAATCTTTTACTTTCCTGCGCGGGAACACACGCACAGCCGCAGAGAGCTAAAATCTAAATCTCTACTTTATAAAGCTCTGCCTCCCGGACCTGATTGACAGATCCCATGACAGCATGGCTAAGTCATCCTGCTATCTACGGAAACACTGTTTACGGTAAGCAAACTTGCTTTTACACAATGTTAGGTTTTATCTTAGTGGTTACTAGCCAGAAAAGAGATCGAGGTGTCATAGTGGATAATACATTGAAATCATCGGCTCAGTGTGCTGTGGTGGTCAAAAAAGCAAACAGAATGTTAGGAATTATTAGGAAGGGAATGTCAAATAAAATGGTGGATGTCATAATGCCTCTGTATTGCTCCATGGTGAGACTGTACCTTGAATACTGTGTGCAGTTCTGTCGCTGCATCTCAAAAAACATAGTTGCACTGGAGAAAGTACAGAGAAGAGTGACCAAAATGATAAGGGGCATGGAATTTTGTATCATCTGCAAATTTGATTACCTCACTTTGTAGCAACGGTAATGAAGTCACCTCACACAGGATTCATGGTGAAGCGTCTCTCCCAGGCTTTTGGGAAGGCTGCTCTTTTATTGTAAATGATCTCATAGCATTTCATATGATACATACGTCACATATTTTCCTGCTACAATGTTTTCCACCACAAGTGTTTATGCTGACCTTTTACTAAGTAGGCGCAAGTGGGCAGTAGGTGCAAGCGGTCAGTCTGCAGGCAGGGAGGGGGGAGGTCATTAGCTGGTCATTTGTACTAAACTATCTAGGTGTGAAACACCACATAAATGCAAGTAGGTCATGAGCTATTCTGGGGCTGCAGAAGCTTGCACTAGATGTTTCCTGCTGACTTCCTGTTAGCTGGAGGCTGTTCATATGCTGCGGTCAGAGTATGACATTTTCTTTACACTAAGCGTAGGTTTAGACATGGGACAGACGTTGGCCTTCTGACGTGGCGTGCCATCAGTCAGAGAAGCCAAACGCCCAACCCCCACATCTGGTCTTTTTCTTTTTTTGTTTTTAATTTTAAGTAGCATAAAGTACATCTCTGTATCCAGGCCGAGATTGGGGTTTTAGAATGGATATGAGATGGGGTATGCACTGAAGGCAGCAAGCCAAACAAGGAAGCCTATCTTCAGGAATGCAACAGGAAGGAGTCGTGTGATACCACCGATATTAGGAAGCCAGGACTATAGCCAGTCCCAGGGGGATGCCGGTGTTCTTATCTGAGGGTGGCGCTTCTGCAATCATGGCCTCTATCTGCTCTATGGTATGTGTGAGATTTGCTTTATAATCTGATATATATATATATATATATACAACAATGAGAATAGTCTTTCTGAGACTTGGAGCCAGGAGATGTTTGTGAAATTGTGCATGTGTTCAGTGATGGTTGCATTAAGGAAGGAGTATTTTCCAGACATGATGTGGTGCAGAATGAATGTTTGATTGCAATATGGGTATTTCCCTACCCTGAGCCCTGTGATATTGTAATTATTATATTCCAACAAAAACAGCATTCATTTGTACCCTACTATCCAAATACATTACTGTGTAATTGACAGGTGAATTTATAAAAGACCCTTCTGTAAGTCCATGGGTAATTAGTCCATCCTGATAGGTTAAAAACTGCATGCATCAATAGTCCTTCTCTGGAATGGGCTGGCATGTGTATGCAAACCCAGCAATCTGTTTGGTTCAATAGTTGTGATAAAGTCTGTGCATCGGTAATGTACATATTGGATTGTCAATAGTTCTTGTTCAGACATTCGCCATGGCAAGAGAGATGAAGCTAAATATGAGTATACAGAACACAATTGTTATTGAGTTGGCATTCAGGCAAGAAAAGACAGCTAATAAGAAGTTCTCTGGAGTTTACTCAAGGCTTTGCTGTTCCAAGAGTTGTGCAGATTGGTGAGATAGGGCTTTGATCTATCTCCAGGTCATCAGGGGCTTCTTTTTGCGGGGAGTCCGGTCTCTGACCGTCTGTGGGCTGTGGAGGTTTAGGGAGAAGTTTGGGATCGGGTTTTGTGGATCCGGACGCCTTTCCATCCTTCCACGGCTTCATACAATGGATTGGCACCCAAATTGGACCTGTGAAAGAAAGCACAGTAGCATGCCCGGGAACGGGACCATGCCAGACAGTATTAGGCAATACAAAACTGACGGTTGTGGGTGACTAACTTTAGTTCCATAATGATTATCCGCGGCTGTGGTCTGATTTGAATTTGATATATTTAGATGATTTAAAGTGTTTTAGGGGGAAGACCAATGGCAAAGTCCAATGGCATGGCATTTCCCGTTTTCTGTTTGTTTGTGTTTACGCTCCAGGAGGAGAAGAAGCAACATTACAAACATACTGGCTATCAGAAATAAGGTTTAAATCAGCATTGATAAAAATTGCAAAGCTGGAATGACTGCAACTAGTTCCGCTTTTTGCGCTGACTGCTGTAGCAAGATTAATAAAATTTAATGATGACATAGTCAATCTTACAGCAAGGTGTATCAATTTTTCATTCATCAAGGCTTAAATTGTGATATGTGTTTCTTGTAGCGTCGGGTACCTAATATAGGGAAAAAACTGAAATTCAGATTAATTAATGACATTTCATTATGGCTATAATTCTACTATTACTAATCTTATATAATGTTTTTCCACTTTATGATTAAAAACAATGAAGCATCAGCTTAAGTGTCATAGCAGGATGTAACAGAAATAAAATTAGATCAAAAGATCAAAAGTCAAAAGGATGTGTAAGAAATGTTTGAAAAATGTTAAAATAAACTACAAAGTGAAGTGTTCATCTTTACATCTCTCATGACAGGAAGACTGTCAATCTGGAAAATATTAAAATCTGGCACTCAGCAAAAAATTATTAAGGTAATGATTAAAGTGAAATTGTTACGTTTTGAATCTTGGAGAATCAATTCTATTATACCATTTAATAAAATCAATTTGGATTTGCAAGAAAAGACTTGGGAGGGATTGCTTTAGATGTAGCAACCTCCATTAGTAAAAAATAAAGGTTCAGAATTCTGAATAAAATTTAGAAAAAGAAAATAAAACTGAAGTTTCCTGAAATAAAACTAGTATTCAAAGAATTATTAAGAAAACAAAACAATATGGTACATTTGGTCAATAATATTCTGAGCTGAAGTATAATGTGCACTACTAAGTAATTAGAGGAATTAGAACTTAAACATCAAACAGTTAATTATCAAATGAGTAGAGCTTAAATATGCTCCGTTTAAACAAAAGTAACTCTTTTTTTTTTCTTTTTTCCGTTCGCCGCACAAGTCACTGACAAAAATACTTCTATAAGCAGTGCTGTGCCTGTCACCACAAACCTTTACTTCCGCTCAGCACTGATCGTAAATTTTAACACTAGGAAATGTCTTTGTCAGTAACCTCAATTCAGTATATCAGAGATATATGCAAATACAGAAGTAGAGAGATAAACTACAGTACTAAGTTCAGTTTGTTTTTTTTCAAAAGTTCTCCCTCCCCCACACGAGTTAACAGAAAGATAGAGTGAGGGGAAGGGCTAGTGTATGCCGAAAGCGTTTCTCAAGAGAAAATAAACAGATAAAGAGAACTCCATTCAATGAATCAATAGTCAGATTTTATCCTAATCTACTTTATCCTAAACAAAACTAATTCTGTGCACTATTAATGTAATTAACAGCTATGAAATATAAGGTTCAGAGTCACGAGGTCATTTTAAATGTATTCCATTTTAATTTTGTGAAAAGGAAAACATTTCACATGAAATTGAGTGTCTTGGCCAAATTTCAACACAGTTGTAACATACATTGAATCTTTTCTTGATGTGTGAAGGGCCCCTATCATTTCCTGTAGGGAAATGTGCTTTAAATACGTATGTTTTGTTTATTCTGGTTTCCAATAGAGCATTGTACTGTCTTATTAAATCATTTCTCTCACGTTGGAACCGTTTTTGATTATAACGCTGCTGCGATATTAGGAATGCCTGGCCCAAGGTCATATATGCTAATTTCTTGGAAGACCTGGGAGCATTTTTACTGCGTACGGCACTCCGGGCGGTATGCAATTCAATTGTTGTCAGAGATCCTTCCAGAGGACAGACTCTTTTTTGTGGGCTTAAGGCAAGCGTCCATCCATGAAATGAATCAACCCAAATGGTGACATAAAAAAATGAACGTTCTAATTTGGCAACTTGTGCTGCTGGAGGACCAGCGACAGTTGAAGGTACAATGACTTTTTCAACTTCCTCTCTACTCTCCGTGTCTTTCTCGCTATTCTCAAGGAAAATAGGCATGGATTGGAGGCAAGGGTTAGGTGACAGGTTAGGAGGTTCAGGAATCAGTGACAATTCAGGAAGCTCAGGATACAGTGACAGCTCAGGATACAGGGAATTTATGGGTGGTGAAAGAACTTTAGGGTAAGGCGGAGAGAGACTAGCTTCTCTGATTTCAGTGTCTTTAGCTTCCTGAGGTTTTTTCTCTAAGGTGAACGCAGAGGAAACCACGGGAGTCCTTTCTGTAATGAGAAAGACTTGAAGTCCTTCTAATAATTCTTCTCCGGTAAGATTTTCTTTGCAAATTGGACCACACTGGCCAGGTTGTGGTTCAATTGTGCCTAGGGGTTGTTTTTCTGAATCAGGCTGAGAGGTCTGAATGGGCTGCGTCATGGGTTCTGGCATGGGAAGCTGAGAATACAGCGAAGTTGCTGTTCCTGAGGGATTTTGCAGATCTGGTAAGGGATGAGTGTGTGTACTAGGTGTGCTGATGGACAGTCTGTCTGTTTCTTTACTGTCTGTTTCTAAGGACGCATGAACTAAAAGTGGTGCCTTGAGATTTTTAGTCCTGATGTGTTCTAGAGCCTCTGTACATTTTTTCCAGAGCAATAACTGCTTTAAAGGAGCTCGTGGATATGTATGCAGACTATTACCTATCTGGATCCAGTCTTCTACATTCAGAGTTCCTGATTCGGGGTACCAAGGACAACGACAAGCTATCTCTTTCATCAATTTTTCCATGTCCCCCAATTTGATATGTACCCTTTCTCCCTTGGTGACTAAATAATGATTCTTCACTAATATTTTCAATTCTTCCGCATGACTTCTATGCTGAATTGAAATGCTATCTCCCATACTCACGAATGTTTGGGAACAAACTCGCTGAATAAATACTTACGACGGGTCTGTTGTTGAGAGCAAACTCGCTGAGAAAAAAATACTTACGTTTGTGGGAGCGAGTTTTGCTGTTTTACGATGCGCATCTAGGCTTTCTGTCCAGCCGGATGAGCAGGGAGTTGTCACGTCTCGGGTCACTCCTTGGATCAAGACTTAAATCACGTCGGGCTCACCAGATGAAGCAACGGTAATGAAGACACCTCACACAGGATTCATGGTGAAGCGTCTCTCCCAGGCTTTTGGGAAGGCTGCTCTTTTATTGTAAATGATCTCATAGCATTTCATATGATACATACGTCACATATTTTCCTGCTACAATGTTTTCCACCACAAGTGTTTATGCTGACCTTTTACTAAGTAGGCGCAAGTGGGCAGTAGGTGCAAGCGGTCAGTCTGCAGGCAGGGAGGGGGGAGGTCATTAGCTGGTCATTTGTACTAAACTATCTAGGTGTGAAACACCACATAAATGCAAGTAGGTCATGAGCTATTCTGGGCTGCAGAAGCTTGCACTAGATGTTTCCTGCTGACTTCCTGTTAGCTGGAGGCTGTTCATATGCTGCGGTCAGAGTATGACATTTTCTTTACACTAAGCGTAGGTTTAGACATGGGACAGACGTTGGCCTTCTGACGTGGCGTGCCATCAGTCAGAGAAGCCAAACGCCCAACCCCCACATCACTTGTTGTATTTCTTTCCAGATAATTTATAAATATATTGAAAAGCATGGGTCCCAGTACAGATCCCTGAGGTACTCCACTGCCCACTCCCCTCCACTGAGAAAATTGTCCATTTAATCCTACTCTGTTTCCTGTCTTTTAGCCAGTTTGTAATCAACGAAAGGACATCGCCACCTATCCCATGACTTTTTATTTTTCCTAGAAGCCTCTTATGAGGAACTTTTGTCAAATGCCTTCTGAAAATCCAAATACACTACATCTACCGGTTCACCTTTATCCACATGTTTATTAACCCCTTCAAAAAAGTGAAGCAGATTTGTTAGGCAAGATTTACTACTCTTCAGTTTGTTAATCAGTTCTATCACATCTTTTAGGTTCACTGTGATTTGATTTATTTTATTTTATTTATTTAAGTGTTTTTATATACCGATAACCATATTCACATCGTATCGGTTTACATAGAACATATAATAATGATAGAGAAAATACATTGAACAATTTGGTTACATGGCAAACCGAGAAAGGTGAATAACTTTATATTCAGAGCGAACAAAACTGTTGATATAAGTTTATATATATTGGGTACTATATACAATGTTTGGTTAAAAATTTGGTGACGAGGCATGTTTAGAGTGCGGTATATATCATTGAAACTAGAGAAAGGTGCATAACATTATATGCAGAGCGAACATAATTGTGGATATAGGCATATATATATATTGTACACTATATACAATGTTTGGTTAAGTATTTTGGTACAGGCATGCTTAAAGTGCGGTAATGATTCAGTCAATCTGAATCATTACCCATGAAAACCTTCTCCCGAACGGGTATCTCCCCAACATCCTCTTCAGTAAACACCGAAGCAAAGAAATCGTTTAGATCTTTTTTTTTTTTTTTTTTTTAATAATGTATTTCTTGATTTTTTGTGAAAATACAAACAAATAAGTAAGTAAACCAATAAACAAAAAACAAACACCGACATGATGTCCCCATCTGAGTCACCTGTTAGCTGCCTTTGCTAACCGGGGATTGGAACCATTAAGCAGTAATGCGGTGCCAGAGGGTAAGGGCTATATCAGGGTCAGGGTGGTACCGGGGGTCCCGCCACCACCGGAACCCCCCCCAGCCGCCTCTGGTCCCTGATCCGGATCAGGATTCTGACTTACTGCTCCCAGGTGCTCCCCTCGAAGGTGATGACCCGTGACTACTTCGTTTGTTCCAAAGGGAAGAGCTGGATCCCTCATTCCCTTTATTTTGTAGGAGCTGGGAATTGAGGTGTCACCTGAGGATACCGTTACAGCCTCTATGCCAGCTAACGTAGACCCGGTCCTGTCGGGACTTAGGGCTCCTTCACGTACATTTCCATTCCATCCTATGCACAAGCTGCTGCTCCTTCGGGAATGGGAGTCTCCAGAGGCGGGGCTCCGAGTGGGTAGGGCAATGGACAAGTTCTGTCCTCTCCCTGATGACTGCTTAGAAATGCTTAAAGTTCCCAAAGTGGATTCCTCTGACTCCACTGTTACCAAACACACCAACATCCCGGTGGTGGGAGCCACGGCGTTGAAGGATGTTCAGGACCGCAAACTCGAGCTTTATCTCAAGCGCATCTTTTAAGTCCTGGCCTTAGGAGTCCGGGCGACAATCTGCAGTAGTCTCATGCAGCGGGCAAGCCTCAGGTGGGTTCAACAATTGCTCAGCACCCAGGACCTCCCGTCTGCAGAGGCAGAGCAGGCAGAAAAGCTAGAGGCAGCAGTGGCATATGGGGCTGATGCCCTTTACGATTTGCTCTAAGTGCAGGCCAGGGCCATGGTTTCCATGGTATCAGCCAGACGCCTCCTCTGGCTCCCCAGTTGGGCTGCGGATTCCTCCTCCAAGTCTCAGTTGGGCACGCTTCCCTTCAAGGGTAAGTTGCTTTTTGGTGAGGACCTTGAACAGCTTATTAAATCCTTGTGAGAGAACAATATTCATAAGCTGCCGGAGGACCGCCCGAAGCAGGCTAGATCTTTCTTTCCTTCGCGCTCTTGCTTGAGGTCAGCATCAGTATAATAGCAGAGCGCGGGGATCCTTTCCAAGAGGTACTTCCTCCAGATCCCAGTCCTGGTCTCATTCCTTTCTTGGCCATCGTCCCTTCTGGGATGCCAACCCACAGCACTCGACCACAAAGTCCTCTCCACAATGAGATATGGCCGGCCCATTCCTCCGTTCAAAACTTAGGTGGATGACTGTCCCTGTTTCTCAAGGAATGGGTCAAGATTACGACGGATCAATGGGTCCTAGAGGTGATAGAGAAAGGTTACGCATTAGAATTTGCTCAGGACATACCGGATCTTCACATAATCTCTCCCTGCGGAAGCCGGAAGTGGCCAGCGGT
This sequence comes from Rhinatrema bivittatum, assembly GCF_901001135.1. NCBI lineage: Eukaryota > Metazoa > Chordata > Amphibia > Gymnophiona > Rhinatrematidae > Rhinatrema > Rhinatrema bivittatum. Next base: position 291,423,836 of record NC_042618.1, read on the forward strand.
CAACCAGACTCTTGGCAGGCTACAAGAGCTCGGTACCATAGTTCCATTCCCGGTGGAGGACAAGGGTCTAACCAGTATTCCATCTACTTCGTCGTTCCCAAAAAGGACGGTTCTTTTCGTCCAATCTTGGATCTCAAGCGAGTCAACCGGGCTCTCAAGGTTCCCTATTTTCGAATGGAGACCCTGAGGGCGATGATAGCAGCGGTTCGCTCGGGTAAATATCTGCCCTCTATAATATACAGTAAATAGAAACATTTAGACAATAACTGAACTGGAAACCCCAAGAAGCCAAACTCTGTATGCATTACAACAGAGGAAAAAAAATCCAAACATCACCATTCCTCATAACAAATTAAGCAATAAAATTCCTGTCCCCAGAGGGCTTACAATTGTAAACCCATACTAATAAAAAAATAAATATTTCAAAATAGCTGACAAATTGAACATCCATTAATTGAAAACATAAAAATTTTAAACATTATCTAAATACCAATAAAATATTTCAAAACAATAGACACATCAGAAAACACCCAATAGTTAAAATAAGGATTAAAAAAAAATCCATTCTCCATACCTGAGAACTTTTGATTCCAGTCACCCTGAGAGTCAGGGTACAAACTTTCTCCTCTCTTTCCTAATCATATACTTTCTAACATGCATGTTAATTCTCACATATACTCTCATATGCTCTCTCACAAATGCTTCCTCGAACACACCCACTCTCTCAGGCTCGCCCACGATCATGGGCTAAATCATGCTCATATACATGCTCAGATGCACATATACTCATGCTCACACATGCTCACTGTTCTAGAACATAATACATCCTTTTACTAAAAGGTACAAATTGGAAATAAGAACAGGTTGGACTGCTACAAATTCTGACACACAAACTACACGGTGGCAGAATACTTCTCCTAGGTCTGATAGGCAAAACACAAACAGAACCTCACCAAATACAGAATGATTGGCCACAAATTAGAAAGAGAAACATGAAGACAAAAGCTGAACTGGAAACACCAAAGAGCTAGATTTTGCCTGCAGTGTAAGACTGGAGAAATAAAAACAAATGCATTTTTCCTGTACTGTACAAAATAGAAATATTCAGAGATGCATATTTCCCAAAAATGACACAGAGAAAATCAAATTCTTCACACTTCCCATCTCAGAGAAACAAGGTACAGCAGTCTCAATCTTCCATCCCTTAATCTTCAGGATTCTTGCTCCCTGTTTGTTCCCAGTCCCTAGCAGTCTTTCTGAAATAGGACCCCTTCCAGAGTCCTGACCCCAGCAGACACTTACTGACTTGCAGCTTGATTCAGATGCTACAATTCTAAACCAGCCCGACAGATATTAATCCTCTCTGAGCTCGCAGATGCAACAGCCTCTTCCCCTCTGCTTCACACAGGTTGAGGTCATGCAGCTTTCTGAAGATCCACACTTTTGGGTTTGACACTTTTGCTGCAGCTTTTCACATAGGGTAGAAGGTGGGACTTTGTTGCAAGCCAAAGTTAAAATCCTGCTTTCTGTCCATGCTGTGTTATTTCTTGCAGCTGTGCTCACTGACTTTGGCTGACTGCTCATGATAATATGTTGGGCTGCCACCTGCTCTCATGATTGGCCCTGCCGCAAGGAGGCTGCCACCTGTTCTTCAGCTCCACTCTTTATTGGCCACCTCTATGGTTTCTGCAGGCTGCCTCTTCTATTGGCCAGTGGCTAGGCAAGTGATTGATAGCATATGCAGCTGATAAACTTTTTTTTTTTATTTTCCTTTCTTTATCAGGGCAGTGGATTTACTGAATCCCTTAAAGGTCCCGTCCGCATGTCACTGATCAGTAGCCCATCTTAGATTGACTTCAATACAGGATAATTTCAAAGCAGCCACATGGTCTTCTATTTATACTTTTACAAAGCACTATTGTTTAGAAGAATCTCACAGAGATAGTAGTTTTGGAGAAGCAGTGCTAAGACAAAAATTTATTTAACTAAAACTTCAACTTTTCCTCCATCCTGTTTATCAGGTTCCCAAAAAAAAGGGGAATTTCAAGAATTTTGTTGCAACCTTCAGCTTGGGGGTCCCCACTTGTGTGGCTGGATTTGTCCAGCTTGTCCAAAGAGAAAGAAAAGTGCTTCCTGTAACATGTTTTCTCCATGAATAATATGACAAACAAGCCATATAATCCCACCCTTCTATCCTGGAGTTGAAGCTTAGCTGGGGAAATGACTGGGGAGGCTCTTGAGACAGTAGCTATGCAGGAATTTCTGTGTATGCTCACAAGGACTCTTGCTTTTTATGAGCTCTAGAGAGAGCCACTTACATGTTGGCGCCATTGGTGATGTCACTCATTTGTGTGGCTGGTTTTTCCTACTGTCCAGAAAACACCCGTTTACAAGTGAGCAACTTTACTTTACTATCAATTAGAAGCCATATTTGCATCAGAAGAAATGAGACTTGTTGACTGTATAGGGCAGCAGACACAAGAAGTAAAGTGCAGTGGGCTCTTCTAAGTAGCAGACACAAGGGGAAGGGAGCAACATGTTGGTGATTCTGAGGGGCTGTTCGCTACTCATAGCCCATGAAAAGTAATTTCTATAGGATATGTTGGTATTGACTGTTCATACTGTTTTGTGTCTTTCCAGGATGCAAGACTTGGGTGTAGTTGCTGACTGCCTCCCTATACTTATGAACAGGTAAGATAAAAGTGTTATATTCAGTAGCAGAGGACCCCCAAACTTTTCAGCAGAAGGGCCACATTGGTCCTTTGAAACTTCTCAGAAGACCAAGGAGTTTTCTGAGCAGGGGCTCAGGGATGGATGTGGCAATAGTGGAGACAGCAGCATTGGGGCTCTTGAGTGGGGCAAGCACAGCTAATCTCATACATTGGAGTCTTGCCCCTTCCTCCTCCTTTCCCCACCAGCATCCCATTCCCCCTGCTTGCCTTTTCATCTGGATTTCTCCTTTTTTGTCCCCTGTTTTTGTTTTTTGTTTTTTTTTTCTTTACAGATGCTGTCCTTGGCTACAGCTACTTATCCCTTGTGATGACAATGGCAGCAGTGGGGAAAGTGTCAGTAGGGTGCTGAGTAGGACAAACACAGTTGTTCTTACACATTAGGGTCTGCCTTCTGCCTCCTCCTTCCTTCATCTCCATGTACATACCTGAGTCCCCTGTGTTCCCCTCTCTCTCCTTTCCCCCTCCAGCACACCTGGCCTTGCCAGCATCTTCTCTCTGTCTTCCCCTTCTCCCACCCCCACCACCAATAAATCAGGGATTCCTTTGTTCATATCTGCTTCCTCTCTTCCCTCATTAGTACACTTGGCCTCCTATCCACTGTCTCCCCTCTGCCTTTGCTTTCCCTCACCAAAATGATAAAGTGGATGTAGTGACTCCCCTGTGAGGAAAGGATAAAGAGGTTAGGGTTCTTCAGCTTAGAGAAGAGACAGCTGATGGGAGATAGAGGTGTATAAAGTCATGAGTGAAAGAAATGGGTAAATGCAATTTCTGTTCATACCCGGATCAGTCCAGACAAGTGGATTTTGCATCCCTACCAGCAGATGGAGGCAGAGAATAAAAACTTTTCAGGCACAGCTACAAGACCGAGAGTGCCTCCTGCAGTCCCTCAGTATTTCTCTGTCTCCAGCAGATGATAGAGTTGCAAACCTGCAGTCTGAGAGAGTGTGAAAAAAAAAAGATTGAAGAATGACCTGAGGTGTTAAGCACCTTCATGGACCATTCCTCAGATGGAGCCCGGCAAGCACGGAGTTGATGGTCCTTGGCTGTCTCAGCCCACGTCATCCAGAAGGTCCAAAAGGCAGGGCTCCTGGCTCCTTCGCTCCCTTTGAGGCCTTCTCTCCTTCTACAGCGACAAGAACAGGGAAGTATGCCCTTTTTCTGGGGCATATCTTTTAAGTCTCTGCTCCTTTAAAAAAAAAAAAAAGGAAGCAGGCTGGTTGGGTTGTGCCCATGAGTCGTGGCTTGCAGGAGGGAGAAGGATCACAGAGTCCCTGGTAGCATTGGAGGTCCTGGGCTTTCAGTGGCAGGGACTTGGGCCGATTGCGTCAGGTCTGTTCAGTGCAGCTGCCACGGGACAGCGCCAGGTGGTCGAGGCAATGGCGCCAACATCGCGATGCGGGACCACCTGTAAGGCCTGTGGATCGCGTGGAGGGCACCTCAATTCGGCAGCATTCTACATGGTTTGTGCCTCGGGAAGGGGGGGGAAGGATCCTCTGGTGAGGCAGAAGGTTTGAGCAGAGTCACGTGGTCAGCGAGCCCAGTGCCAGAAACTCCTGGGGGGCTGCACGCACCGTGGTTACTAAGGAGGCACATGGCAAAAGGCAAACAACTGTAGGAAATCCCAGGGATTCCCCTCCTCTGTCTCCTGGGAACCTGAATAATTCTGAGAAATTTGCTGGTGAAGGGGAGCCTGAGGGGGGCGTGCCATGTGACGAGCTCTCTGATGTTAGTTTTCGTTCTGCTCCCTGCATAAGGCCTATTTGGCAAGGAAGGGGGCAGAGGGGACGCGGCCCCTGGTGGGAAGGTTACAGTGTCCCCCAAAGAGGCCTAGAGTAGCTCCGAAAGAGGGGTCCGGAAGTCTTTTGCATTGCCTGGATCTGAGGGGTCCCTCAGGAGATGAGGATATGGGTCACTGACCTTGGGAGGACTTGGATGATCCACTAGATGCGAGGGGGAGGGGGGGGGCCCTCGCATATGTTCCCGGGGATGAACCCATGGATAGTGATCCAGATGCTGGCCCTCGGGCTGATAAGGCTGTGACTGATCCGGATGAAGTTCCGCTTTTGGAGGGGGATGACCCGAGGGTTGTCCAGCTTTTTTAGAAGGAAGAGTTGAGACCTTTCATTCCTCAGGTCCTGGAGGATCTGGAGACTAAGGTTTCCCAGAAGGACTCGGACAATGAGGGCATAAACCCAGTCCTGGATGGACTTCGGGGGCCACCGAAGGCTTTTCCATTGCCCAAGAAGATGAGGAAAGTTAGTGAACTGGGAGTGGGATTCCCTGGAGGCTGGCTTGAAAGTCAGCAAGGAAATGGCGAAGTTGTACCTGCTGATGGAGGAGACCTTGAAGCTTTTGAGACTACCTAAAATGCAGCGGTGTCGACGGTCACTAAGAAGACCACCATCCCCGTTGTTGGTTTGGCTGCACTGAAGGATGTTCACGCCCGAAAGCTGGAGAACCAGTTAAAAAAGATGTTTAAAGTTTCAGTGTTGATTCTCCAGGCGTCCATTTGTGGGAGCCTGATGCAAAGGGCCTGCTTTTGTTGGGTGCAGAAAGCACAGCAGGCAAATGATGCTGCAGCAGACAATTCCAGGCAGGCAGTCCGATTGGAGGCCAGGGTGGCCTAAGTGGCAGATGTGCTTTATGACTTGGTGCGCACTTTCAGCCAGGAACATGGTTTCGGCAGTGGCAGCTCGCAGGCTCCTGTGGTTGTGCAATTGGGCGGCATATGTTTGGTCCAAGTCGCAATTGTGTAATCTTCCCTTTAAGAGAAAGCTGCTGTTTGGAGAGGATTTGTAACAAGCTGACGAAGCAGTTAGGGGAGTCTAAGGGAAATAAGCTTTCGGAGGACAAGAAAGCAATCAAAAAGACTTTTCCAGTGCATTCTCGCTTCTGAGACTTGAGGCATTTTGGTCTGGCAAGGGGGCGCCAGCCTCAGGGTAGAAGCAGACCTTTACACTGCAGCAGTCCTTTCGCAGTGCCTGCAGGACTCCCAGGGAGGGTTCCAGTCAGGGGCCGGAGCCTGTAAGGCCTCATAATGAATTCAGGCCAGTCCACTCTTCTGTGGAAGCAGTGGGGGTGAGATGAACTCTTTTCTTCGAGGAGCGGACCAAGATCACGTTGGACCAATAGGTTCTATAGGTGGTAAGAGATGGTTATACCTTAGAATTTTCTCATCCACTGAGAGAGGCTTTTCTGGTGTTCCACTGCCTATCTCAAAGCAAGTGGGAGGCGGTTCAAGAGACATTGTTTATATATTTATTTATTTACATTTATTTGTTTAAAAGTTTTTATATACCGCTAATAAGATTAGTAACAATCCATCTAGGCGGTTTAAAATGATACATACATAATGAGTTAAACTAAAAAGACAATACGACAAATATAAATACAAAATAAAATGTAAAATAATATGATATTAAAAGGATAGCTAGTTGGACATAAAACGTTTTCTTAAGAAGTTAGTGGAGGGGGCAGTTAAAAATAGGCAATATTATAAGTGGCAGAACAAAGATATGTTTTTAATGATTTTTTTAATTCTTTGGTGTTTGATATAAGTCTAATAATCTCCGTTTGCAAGAGCTAGAGGAGATTGTGCTGGTGCCTTCAGCGGAGAGAGCAAAGGGCAGGTACTCTATTTTCTGGTGCCCAAAAAGGAAGGCATGTTCAGGCCTATTCTGGATCTTCAGAAGGTCAACACGGTGCTGCAGGCGCTGCGCTTCCAGATGGAAATGTTGTGGACAGTAATAGTACTGTTGTGGAAAGGAGAGTTTCTGGCATCCTTAAACCTGATGGAAGCATATCTGCATACCCATAAGGTTGGAGCACCAGACGTTTCTGCAGTTCATGGTGTTAGGGCAGCATTTCTAATTTCGGGCTCGTGACTGCTCAGTGGACGTTCACAAAAATGATGGTGGTCTGGCGGCAGCCCTGAGAAGCTAGGGGATTCTAGTTCATCCATACCTGGACAACTGGCTTATCTGAGCAAATTTGTAGATGGAATGTGCTCAGGCAGTTCACCGGATCATGGAAATGTTGCATGCGCTCGGCTGGTGATAGATTTGTCAGAGTCATCTGGCACCAACCCAGTCTCTATCTTGGAGCGCTATTCAACAACTGAGTTGACAAGGTATTTCTGACCCTGGGGAGGGAGGTGAAGTTGCAGATGCAGATATTTTGTTCATTATGCCTTCTGATCCCCAGAATCTGAGATTATTAACAGGTGCTGGGTTCAATGGTGTCTACTCTGGAAATAGTTCCATGGGACTTTGCCCAAATGCTTCCTCTCCATAGAGCTTTACTGTCCCAGTGGAATCTGTTGTCGGAGGATTTTCAGCAGCCGTTACCGCTTCAGGTGGACTTTAGATCCAGTCTGTCCCTGTGGCTTTCTCACCGTAATTTGGAGAAAAGGGTGAATCTGGAGACCCTAGACTGGGTGGTGGTGGCCTATAATTCACTTTGTGTTCACATGGTGGCTTTGGGTTGTCTCAGGAATAAGCCGCACAGGAGAGCCTTGACATCTCATTCAGACATGGTGTGGTTTCTAAAGGGGGTAAAACATTTGAGACCTCCAGTGCGCAGGATGTGTCCGGATTGGATCTTGTATTTGGTTTTGCGAGTGCTATGTGAAGAGCCCTTTGAGCCTATGTGGAGAGTGACCCTGAATGATCTTACCTTAAAGTGGTCTTCCTGGTGGCAGTTTGTTCCGCCAGGCAGATATTGGAGCTGCAAGCTTTGTCCTGTAGGGAGCCTTTCCTGCAGATAACGGAGGATGGTGTATCACTGTGTACGGTGCCCTCATTTTTGTCAAACGTCGTTTTCTCTTTCCACCTTAACCAGATGGTGGAGCTTCCGGCCTTTCCAAACTGGACTTCGGAGACATCACAGTCTGGGAAGCTTCACTAATTGGATGTGAGACGCATCCTGTTATGCAGTCTGACGGTCTCTAACGGCTTTTGGATCATCTGTTTATCTTATTTGGTGGGGCAAAGTAAGGAAACAAAGTATCCAAGGCTACGATTGCTAGGTAGCTAAAGGAGGCTATTTTCTCAGCCTATTTTTGTAAGGGCCGGAAGGTTCCAGGGGGTTGTGGGCTCATTCTGCTAGGGTGTAGGCAGCCTCCTGGGCGGAATGTCAGTTGGTCTCTCCTCAGGAGATCTGTAGGGCGGCAACGTGGTCTTCCCTTCACTCTTTCTCCCGGCATTACAGACTGGATATCAGGGTGCCGGATGAGTCTACATTTGGCGAGAGTGTGTTGCAAGCAGGTCTTTCGAGTGCCCGCCCAGTGTAGGGGAGCTTGGGTAAGTTCCATGTGTCTGGACTGATCTGGGTATGAACAGGAAAGGAAAATTTATTCTTACCTGCTAATGTTCGTTTCTGTAATTTCACAGATCAGACCCGTCCCCCTGTGGTGGAACGACCTTTATGGACTCAGTCTGTAATTTTTTCTGGGTGTATATTTATTTATTTGCTTTTCTATACCAACATTCATTGGGATATATCACATTGGTTTACATTTTAACGTATAGAAATAGTAAGACTAAAGTGTCATATTATTACATTGTAACGGAGGCAGCTTAACAAAGTAATTACATTTTAACGGGGTGGAACATTGTAAGGAATTAACTCAATAGCTCAATAAAACAGTTTACAAAACAATTTATATATTTACATTAGGAGGTAGACATCTCAGGAGATACTACATTGTGAAAATGAGTACGTTGGAACATGGTTGGTTTAATGCAGTACGCGGGCATGCAATAAGGCTAGGTAGGAATGAGACATTTTCATTTTGTCATGAGGGTGGGATGGGGAGGGGGGATGGTTCTGTGGGCTGGTAGGCTTTTTGGAATAACCAGGGTTTTAGATTTTTTTGAAGGACTGGGTGGAGGTCTCCAATTTGAGCCGTGCAGGGAGTGTGTTCCATAAGGAAGGGGTCAGCTATTGAAATGGCGCGTTCTCTGGTTGTGGTGAGGTGTGCTTGTTTTGCGGAGGGTATGTTTAGCAATTGTTAATATTTGTAAGGGTTTTGGGTGGATCCCTGGACCTGTGGCAGATGACCACACCCATGGGGGGAAGTCCCGTGAGGGGCCACAGGTCAGGCTCAGCATAGGAGACACACACACACACTAGTTCTTTTATTATATAGGATTGGTGAACCACCAGAGGTGGCAGTAGTGAGCTGGAAAGTAGCCCGGTTGGGCTTGTAGTCCTTCAGGCTCTGGAACAGTGATCCCACAATGGCTGTGCTGTAATAGAGAGAACTGATATTGTGAGTAATAGCAGGATATGCAGAGTTCAGGAATAGAGCCTCGTTGGTAATGTACTCACGCAGCGGTCTCTCAGTGTGGAGCACAGGAGCTGGAGTGAAGGCAAGGCCCTCGAGGAGCGAGTACCTAGTTCCAGGGAATAGCTCTGAAAGATAGAGATGGTAACTCACAGATGTTATAGGCAGCGGTATCTTCCTGGCAGAAGTGGAGTCCAAGTAGCGAGTCCAGGAACATGCGCCCTCAAGGAGCGAGTACCGGTTCCAGACTGCGACCTGAAAGATAAGAAAGAGAGAGAGGCCCTCGAGGAGCAGGTACCCCAAATAGAGTAGGTCCAAAGGAGGCAGAGTTGCAAGGTATGGAGAGCGAATCCCATCCGTTAGGAAACCTTTGCTAACTTGATTAGCTAGCAATCGCGTAGGCCTTTTGTATCCTGGATGCATGACTTCATCACAGGGGGACGCTCCTGAGGTTCGCGCCACTGAAAGTACTAGAAGCAGGGCCGTTCGGCGCGCGCGCGCCCTAAGGCAGCTGAACAGCATGGCGGGAGGCAGCGCCCAAGCCGGTCCGGGGACACTGGAGAGGATGGCAGGCAGACGCCGCGGCAGCCAAACGTCCGTCAGCTGCAGGAGGAGTCGCCAGAGAGGTAAGGAGGGCGGAGTGGAGACGTCGGACAGCAACAGTCGTAACAGTATCCCCCTTCAAAGGGCGGTCTCCTCTTGGGTACCAATCTTTGGTTTAGAAGGATGCGCATGGTGAAATTGACAGAGAATCTCTTTATCAAGGATGTTGGCCTGAGGCTCCCAAGAGTTTTCTTTGGGGCCGAAACCTTCCCATGATCGAAGGTATTCAAGTGCATTGCCTCGTCTTCGGACAGCAAGTATCTCTTCAACCTTTTATTCTAGGTCGTCTTCTGCTTTGATAACAGGTGGTTCCTGAGTCTTGGAAGTAAATTCGCTGAGAATGAGTGGTTTTAAGAGTGAAACATGGAGAGTGTTATGGATGTTGAGTCCAGGTGATAGCTTCAGACTATAGGTGATGTTGCCAAGACGTCGGAGGATTGGAAATGGTCCAACGTAGCGAGGAGCGAACCGAGTGGAGGGTAGCTTCAGTCTGAGGTGTTTGGTAGATAACCAAACTTTATCTCCAGGCTTGAGAATGGGGATATGATAGAGGTCTTTAAGATCATGAGAGGTCATGAACAAGTAGATGTGACTCGGTTATTTACACTTTCGAATAATAGAAGGACTAGGGGGCATTCCATGAAGTTAGCAAATAGCACATTTAAGACTAATCGAAGAAAATTCTTTTTCACTCAACACACAATAAAGCTCTGGAATTTGTTGCCAGAGGATGTTGTTAGTGCAGTTAGTGTAGCTGGGTTCAAAAAAGGTTTGAATACATTCTTGGAGGAGAAGTCCATTAACAGCTATTAACTAAGTTTACTTAGGGAATAGCCACTGCTATTAATTGCATCAGTAGCATGGGATCTTCTTAGTGTTTGGGTAATTGCCAGGTTCTTGTAGCCTGGTTTGGCCTCTGTTGGAAACAGGATGCTGGGCTTGATGGACCCTTGGTCTGACCCAGCATGGCAATTTCTTATGTTCTTATTCAGCATGTCCTTTGAACCCACAAGTTATGGATTTCATCAGCAGTAGCTTGAGCTTCTGGGGACGTCACTGAGAGCTTCAGTGGAAATGACGGTATTGGAGAACGTCCATATACCACTTCAAAAGGTGTTGATCTAGTTGATGTTGCTGGATGAGAGTTGATGGCGAATTCAGCCCATGGTAGCAATTTAGCCCGGTTATTCTGACGGGAACTGACGTAGGCACGAATGAACTGCTTCAAAGTTCTAATCATCTGTTCTGTTTGGCCATTTGATTGCGGGTGGTAGGCTGAAGTGTAGTCTAGAGAGATGTCAAATAACTTGCACAAGGCCCTCCAGAATCGTGCCATGAATTGTGAACCACAGTCAGAGACAATGTGACTAGGTAAGCCGTGAAGGCGAAATATGTGTGATATGAAGAGCTTCGCAAGCTCCAAGGCTGAGAGTAAGCCAGGAAGCGCTACGAAGTGGGCCATCTTGCTGAAGCGATCAACTGTTACCCAGATGGTATTCATTCCTCCAGAAGGGGGTAAATCGACTACAAAATCAGTAGCGATGTGTGACCAGGGCTGTTCCGGAACTGGCAGAGGTTGCAGCAGACCCCACGGTTGACCAGATGCGGGTTTGTTCTTGGCACAATTTGTACAGGATGCCACATAAGAATAGGTAACCTTCTTGATCGTAGGCCACCAATACAGCTTCTTTATTTTGAGCAGGGTACGGCATTGACCAGGATGGCCAGCCAGCTTGGAATCGTGTGCCCAACAGAGCACCTTCTTCCTGAGGTTTTTTGGAAAGATGGTCTTACCAGCGGGCACAGAATGGGTAGTCGCCAAGATGACTTTCTTTGGATCAATTATGTGCTGAGGTTCTTCGGGCACATCCTCCAAGAGAAAGGAGTGTGACAAGGCATCCGCTCTGGTATTTCTGTCTCTGGGGCGATACTTAAGCACAAAATTGAAACGATTAAAAAATAAGGACCATCTGGCTTGTCTGTGGTTAAGATGTTGTGCATGGCGGAGATACTCTAGATTTTTGTGGTCCGTGAATACGGTTATTTGATGTTGAGCGCCTTCGAGCCAAGGCTGCCATTCCTCGAATGCAAGCTTTATTACCAAGAGCTCTTTATTGCCGATCCCATAGTTCTTCTCGGCCGGGGAGAACCGTCATGAGAAGAAGGAACATGGATGTAAGGCTTTCGAGTTTCCTGTCTGGCTCAATACGGCCCCCACGCCGACATCTGAAGCATCAACTTCAACGATAAAGGGTTTGTTGGGGTCAGGATGCCGCAAGCACGGTTCCGTGGAGAAGGCAGTCTTCAGATTCTCGAACGCGGAAATGGTCTCCGCAGACCATTTTGAAGTGTTGGCACCCTTGCGGGTCATAGCGGTCAAGGGTACTGTTAAAGAAGTACCTTTATGAAGCTTCTATAATAGTTGGTGAACCCCAGGAATCTTCTCAGGGCCTTCAGGCTGGTAGGTTAGGACCAATTTTTGATACTCTCAAGTTGTGAGGATCCATCTGGAAGTCTTCTTTACACACAATATAGCCTTTGTGGAATTCGCACTTAGAGAGTTTGGCGTACAGCCGGTGTTCACGGAGTCGGCGGAGTACTTGTTTGACATCTTCAATGTGAGTGGGCAGGTTCTGGGAGAAGATTAGGATATCATCCAGGTAGACCACAACACTCTTGTACAGCAGATCCCGCAAGATGTCGTTCATCATGTTCTGAAATATGGCGGGTGCATTACACAGGCCGAAGGACATCACTAAGTACTCGAAGTGGCCGTCTCGAGGGTTGAAGGCTGTTTTCCATTCGTCGCCACTACGAATGCGAACTAAGTTGTAGGCCCCCTTCAGGTTGAGTTTTGAAAATATTTTGGCCCCTTGAAGCCGGTCAAACAACTCCGAGATTAAAGGCAAGGGGTAGTGGTCTTTAATCATGATCTCGTTTAGACCTCTGTAATTGATACATGGACGTAGGGTACCATCCTTCTTCCCCACAAAGAAAAAGCCTGCGCCGGCTGGAGACTTTGATGGTCTGATAAACCCCTTCTGAAGGTTCTCTTCAATGTATTCGGACATTGCCTTGTTCTCAATTGCTGAGAGAGGATAGACACGTCCTCTAGGAGGTTCAGTATTGGGTTTCAGTCTTATGGCACAGTCATAGGACCTATGCGGAGGAAGGATGTTAGCTGCTTCTTTGGAGAACACATCCTCATAGGATGTGTATTGTGGCGGCAGTCCTGGCATTGCCGGAGTCGTAGGCATGCAGATGACAGGAGCAATCTCCTTAAGGCACCTCCCATGATACTCTGGGCCCCAGCGGGAGAGTTCCAAGGATGCCCAGTCATATTGGGGTTGGTGCGCTTGCAACCAGGGTAACCCCAGGACGATAGGGTGCATGGCCTTTTCCAACACAAAGAAGAGAAGCGATTCCGTATGGAGAGCTCCGGTGCAGAGAGTCACTGGTAAGATTTGGCAAGTCACATCGCCCGGTAAGGGCTCTCCATGGATGGAGGATAGAAGTAACGGAACTTCCAGACTGACGAGGGGAATCCTCAGGTGTTCCACTAAATGTCGGAGAATAAAGTTGCCTCCTGCCTCTGAATCCACCAGGGCAAGAGTTTGAACCGTGGACGGTCCGCAGGTCAAGGAGACTGGGAGAGAGAGTGGAGGAGAGGGCGTAGTGAGGTCTAAGAACAGTCCTCCTGCAGGACTTAGGCCCATCCGTTTCCCGGACTATTAGGGCATGTAGGGACATCGTGGTCGGACTGACCACAGTACATGCAAAGACTGCGCCTCTTCCGAAGTCTTCTCTCTTTGGAAGTCAAATGCCCGTGATCAAGTTGCATCGGTTCATCTTCACTGGCAGCAGGAATTACTGGAACCATCCGAGGTGCAGGTTTAGCACTAGCCTGTTTCAACCCAGGTATTCTATTAGGTTGGAGTTCCTTCACCTTGTCCCGAAGCCGGTGATCGATCCGAGTGGCCAAAGCCACTAGTTCGTCCAGCAAGTCAGTAGTTTTGCGAGCGGCCAGCTCATCTTTTAAATGGGTATCCAGGCTTCTGAAGAAAAGGGTCTTCAGGCATTTAGGGTCCCAGCAGAAAGCCGGCAACAGTAACTCGAGCAGGATCATCGAAAATTGATTTAAATAAGTCCAGAAATCCATCTATGTCCTGCAATATAGGATCCTTGCGTTCCCACAAGGTAGACACCCAATACAAGGCCCTTCCATCCAGATAAGAAAGGATGTAAGTAGTCTTGGAGAAGGCTGTAGAGCAAAATGCATGCAGCACTGGTTTAAAAAGCCCCTGGTCTTCTGAATCTCTCCCGAGAAACGAACTGGAGCTGCCAGCGGTACAGCAGTCTTTAAAGTTACCTCCTGTAACTGACCTTCATTGCTGGAAGCCGTTCCTTGGGTCTTCTGTGTGTGCAGCTGATGAAACGCTGAAGTGAGTTTCTCCAAAGCGTCTTGCTGCTCCGAAATGCGCAGGGCCAGGCCCGGTATAGCCTGCAGGGCATTGAGCTGTGCCGGATCCATGGAGTTAGCAATCTGTTATTATTTGTAAGGGTTTTGGGTGGATCCCTGGATCTGTGGCAGATGACCACGCCCACGGGGGGAAGTCCCGTGAGGGGCCACAGGTCAGGCTCAGCGTAGGAGACACACACACAAACTAATTCTTTTATTATACAGGATTGGTGAACCACCAGAGGTGGCATTAGTGAGCTGGAAAGTAGCTCAGTTGGGCTTGTAGTCCCTCTGGCTCTGGAACAGTGATCCCACAATGGCTGTGCTGTAATATAGAGAACTGATATTGTGAGTAATAGCAGGATATGCAGAGTTCAGGAATAGAGCCTCGTTGGTAATGTACTCACACAGCGGTCACTTAGTGTGGAGCATAGGAGCTGGAGTGAAGTCAGGCCCTCGAGGAGCGAGTACCTGGTTTGGAGGAATAACTCTGAGAGATAGAGATGGTAACTTACAGATGTTATAGGCAGTGGTGTCTTCCTCGAGGAGCAAGTACCTGTTCCAGACTGCGACCTGAAAGATAAGAAAGAGAGAGAGGCCCCCGAGGAGCGGGTACCCCAAATGGAGTAGGTCCAAAGGAGGCAGAGTTCCAAGGTATGGAGAGCGAATCCCATCCATTAGCAAACCTTTGCTAACTCGATTAGCTAGCAATCGCGTAGGCCTTTTGTATCTTGGATGTATGACGTCATCACAGGGGGACGCCCCTGAGATTCACGCCACTGAAGGTACTACAAGCAGGGCCACGCGGTGCGTGTGCCCTAAGGCAGCTGAACAGCATGGCGGGAGGCAGCGCCCACGCTGGTCTGGGGACGCCGGAGAGGACGGCAGGCAGATGCCGCAGCAGCCAAACGTCCTTCAGCCGCAGGAGGAGTCGCCAGAGAGGTAAGGAGGGCGGAGTGGAGACATCGGACAGCGACAGTCGTAACAGCAATCCTGTGTTCTTGGATCTGAGGTTTCTTTGAGTCTTATGGTGGAGGAGGGCGTCTTTTAGCCATTCTGTTTTTTTATTTTGGATGAATTTGTATAGTAGGGTTAGGGTTTTGTATTGGATTCTGTGGGTTATTGGGAGCCAATGAAGGTCTTTGAGGATGGGTGTGATGTGGGAGGAACGACTGCTGTTTGTTAGGGATCTGGCTGCTGCGTTTTGGAGGAGTTGTAAGGGTTTGAAGGTGGATGAAGGGTGGCCGAGGAGGATGGAGTTGCAGTAGTCCAGTTTGGAGAATAGGAGGGATTGGAGAACTGTCCTGTAGTCTTGATAGGCGAGGAGGGGCTTGAGTTTCTTGAGGACTTGTAGCTTGAAGTAGCCCTCTTTTATTATTTTATTGATATGTTTTTTTTAGGTTGAGCTCAGAGTCCAATATGATACCTAGGTCTTTTACTTCGGTAATGCATTGGGTGAAAGGTTGGGGGGGGTCTTGGTTGTTCTTTGTGGGGTGTTTGTTTGTTACGTGTAGTATTGCAGTTTTTGTGTGATTGAGTGTGAGGGATAGCTATGAAAGGAGGTTTTTTTTTTTTATCTGGGTTGAGTAGGATTCTCATCTCAGTAGGGTGCATTGCAAGTTTTCTTTGATGGGAAGTAGTATCTGGACATCATCTGCATAGACAAAGTAGTGGAGGTTCAGGCTGGAGAGGAGTTTGCAGAGGGGGAGCATGTATATATTAAACAGGGTGGAGGAGAGGGAAGAACCTTGTGGGACGCCATGGGGGAGTGGGAAGTGTTTTGATTCGCTGTTGTTTAGTCGCACTTTGTAGGATCTATTTGACAAGTAGGATTCAAACCATTTATTGTTTTGTCACCTAGTCCGATTTCGGTTAGTTGGGTTAGTAGAGAGTTGTGGTTGATGGTGTCGAAGGCGGCAGAGATGTCCAGTAGTATTAAGAGGTAGGAGTGCCCGGCATTGAGACCTCTCAGGGTGGTGTCTGTGACGGATAGTAGTAACATTTCAGTGCTGAGTGATTTCCTGAATCCATGTTGGGTGGGGAACAGGATTTTGTGAGTTTCCAGGTGTTCTGAGAGTTGGTGGTTGACAATTTTTTCCATGATCTTCGATACGAAGGATAGGTTGGAGATGGGTCTGGCTGTGTTGGAGGGATTTAGTTGTGTTGTTTTAGATTGGGTTTTATTACGGTGCATTTGAGGGCTTCAGGAAAGAGGCCTTGTTCAAGGGATGTATTTATTATGTTGGCTATATGTTTGGCAGTGGCTTCAGGGATTTGCTTGAGGGTTTTGACTGGGCTGGGATCTAGGGGGTGGGCTGCTGGGTTGATTTTTTGTATAATCATTTTGACTTCTGTGGAGGCAATGAGGTCGAAGGTGGTCCATGTGGAAGATGTTGTGTTGTGGGGATTTGGCCTTTCCGGATTTGCTGGGGGGTTGGTTGGTATTAGCTTTGAAACTTTGTCTGTGAAGAATTGGGCAAGTTCTTCAAAGGTCTTTGCTGAGTCTTCCTTTGACAGTGGGCTGAGGCTTGATTGGGTCAGGTTGGAGACAAAGTTGAAAAGGATTCTAGGGTTATATTGGTGTTGGTGAATTTTCTTTGAGTAGAATTCTCATTTGGCTTTGTCTGTGTCTGTTCTGTTTAAGTGGAGCAGTGTTTTGTATCTGTCGAGGTTGGACGAGGTAGGATATCTTCTCCATTTTTTTCTCTGCTTGCCTGAGGAGTCTTTTGGTGTTTTTTAGTTCTGGGTTATACCAAGTGTTTTATGGGGGTTGTCTGTATGATTACTTTGGAGATAATTGGGCATTTGGATTTGGCAATTTCGGCGTTGATGGAGAGCCAAGAGTTGATGGCAGTGTTTGTATCGTTGAGGTTGAGGGTGGTCAAGGCGTTGGGGAGGATTTCCCTCAATTCTTCGCTGGGGCATGGTTTGTGGAATTCAATGTATTTTTTGGATTGTTCGGTTTCAGAGTGGAAGGTATTCAGTCGTAGTGTGGTCTGGATTAATTTGTGGTCCGACCATGGTTGTCGTGGGTGGGTTGTTTGTAGGTGTGGCTTTGTCATTGATGAATATGAGGTCAAGGGTGTGACCTGATCTCTGGGTTGGTGAGTTGACAATTTGCTTGAAGCCCATTGCGGACATGGTGTCCAGGAGGAGGGTGCATGTGGGGGGGGGGGGGGTGGCATTGATGTGGAGGTTGAAGTCTCCTAAGATGGTTGTGGGGAGGTCGGTGTTTATTTGGGAGGAGATGATTTCGATGAGGTGGGACAGATTGTGATCTAGGCCTTTTGGTGGGGAGTAAAGTAGCAGTATTTGGAGGTTTCTTGATTTCAAGAGGCCTATCTCCAGGAGGTGTTATGGTGATGGGGTGGTGTGTGTGAGTTTGAATTTTTTTTGGACCAGGAGGAGTAGGCTGCCTCCTTTTTTTTAGATCTGGGTAGGGAGAAGATGTCATAACTTGAGTGAGGGAGTTGATTTACTAGTGCTGTGTCGGATTTTTTGAGCCAGGATTCTGTGACGCATAGTATGTCAGGGTGGTTGTCTGTTAGGAGGTCATGTAGGATGGGGATTTTTTTTGTGATGGATTGGGCGTTTATGAGGAAGAGGGTTAGGATTGAGATGGAGGCTATAAGGGTGTCTGTGGTTGTGGGGATTGTTGTGAGGCATCGTCAGCGAGGGAGGTTGTGGTTTTTGAGTGAGGTGCATATATATTGAGTGAGGTGCATATATTCAGAACCGGTAGAGTTATAATGGTGTTTTGGTTCCTTTGTTTGATGAGGGGAGCTCCAGTTTAGAGAGACTTTGTTCACCCTGGTTAGGGTAATTTGGTGTTTATCATTCTACTTGGCTTGGGTACAGGTCGAAACTGAGGGACTACAGGTGGCACTCTCGGTTATGTAGCAGAGCCTGAAAAGTTTTTATTTTCTGTCTCCATCTGCTGGTAGGGATGCAAAACCCACTTGTCTGGACTGATCTGTGGTATTACAGGAACAAAAATTAGCAGGTACGAACAAATTTTCCTATCAGTTGTTTATGCTTTCAAAAAATTAAAAAGCCTAAAGGACAGTCCATTAATTTACTAAGTAGCACATTTAAATCAGAGAAAATATTTTTACTCAACATATAATTCAGCTCTGGAATTCATTGTCAGAGGATGAGGTAAAGGCACTTAGCTTAGCTAAGTGATTTGGTCAAGTTCTTGGAGGAAAAGTCCATAAACTGTTATTAACCAGGTAGACTTGGGGGAAAGCAACTGCTGATCCCTGGGTATAAGCAGCATGTAATCTGACTGCTATTTGTGATCTTGCCAGGTACTAGTGACCTGGATTGGCCACTGTTGGAAACTAGATAATGCTTTTGATGGACCCTTACTCTAACTCATTATGACAGTTCTTATGTTCCCCTTCCCCTTCCCCCACCCCCACCAACATACTTGGGTCTCCTTCTTCCTCCCCCTTCCCCATCCAGCACACTTGTCAGCATTTCCTCTTTGTCACCTCGTTCCCCCACCAACATACCTGGGTACCCTGTGTTCCCTTCTACCTTCTCCTTCCCCCACCAGCATACTTGGCTGTGCCAGCATCTCTCTGCCTCCCCTTCCCTCACCAGCATACCTGATTCTTCTGATTTATTCTCTTTTTTTGTGGCCTGGTCCCTGCTGCAGCCACTTCTCCTTGGCCCTGGCAGCAGTGCTGGTACATTCGTTTGAGAGGTGCAGAGAAGGCAATAACAAGACTGAAAGGGGTTTTTTTGGACCCAGTCCCTATTGCAATTTCAATTGCTGCTTCTTTTCCTTGGCACCAGTATGTTGGTATAAGCAACTGAGAGGAGATCATGGAACTGAAGGCTAGGGGGGAGGCTTGTGGCCTGGTCACTGCTACTACTGCTTCTCCTTTCTACCATACCTCCTCTGTGCGTGTGAAAGTGTCAGGGGGAGGAGGAGGGACTTCCCTCCTCAATGCTTTTTAAAAAATGAAAAAAAGAAACCCCTGAAACCTGATTGCGGCCAGAAAAATGAGCTCTGTGGGCTGTAGTTTGAGGACTCCTGGAGTCTGGCAGTATTTTCCCTATGTTTTTTGGTCTGACTATTTCTTTCCTAGTTTGCAGGAAGAAAAACCATGCATCTCTGTGGGATGTTGTATAGATTTATTGCCATTAATAAAGTCCTTGCTGAAAAGTAAATATGAAGAGTAAGTATCAACAACCATTAACAGTTTTAAAATTGGATTTCATGAAAAATGTTTAATTATAGATTATATATTTCACTTTGGTTGGATATTTCTCAGTCTTTGCATCATCTTTTTATGAAAGTATGACCTGTTTAAACATTTAGATTATTTGAACATCATTGAATTTTGTTCTTATCTAAGTGAGTGACTTGCACAGAAACATAGAAGATATCTATGGATAAAGACCACTTGATTCCCCCAGTGTGCCCATTTGTACATATGTACTGAACTGCCAAAGATATTACTTCACCTGTGATCTTCAACCAACCTCCCTTCCCCTGCCCATAAACTCCTTTTATTTCTGTCCCATGCATGCCTGAATTCTGTTACTGTTTTGGCTCCTTCCATCTCCAGAAGTCTATGCCATGTATCTACCACCCTCTTAGAGAAAATACTGTCTTGCATTCCTTTTGAGCCATCTTCCATTTAGCTTCATATGATGATGCTCTTGGCCTTTGTCATTCTCTGAAAAATTCTGCCTTCTGGTATCTAATTGAAGTCTAAACCAAAATTCTGAAATATAAATCAATCCACACCAGAGTTTTGCAAAAATTAAAAAAAAATCCCAGTCTCAAGTAAAATGTCTGAAAACCAATGTTGCTTGTATTTTGTTTTAAACTGGTGTTTGCTAATGTACTATATTTATTGAATAATCTATTTACCACAACTTCCACAGAAATCAATATTTGAATTTAGAGTCTGAAAAGAATTAAAAAGTCACTTGTAACTAGAAAAATCTAACACTGGTACTGTTTCATTACAAATATGCCTGCCTTTAGAGGTGCTTGCAATCAAAATCTCTTCACAAAAAGCTGTCTGCCTTCTCCCACTGTTTGCTATGGATGGCATCAGATAGTTATTTTCTGAGATTCCAAGTCTGGAGAAAATAGTGAGACCTTGTAGATGGCTTTTTGTGAAGTGATCTGAATTACAAGCATTTCTGAGGCTGACACATTTTTGCCAAAACACCACAGTTGTTTAAAAAAAAAAAAAAAAAAAAATTTAAACAGATTTTTATTGGCAGATCTGATTACTTTAAATTGTACAGGCAACAGTTAATATTTATAACTCTGAGCAACACCTGTACTCTGAATACATATTTAGCAGAATAGATTATTATTTTTCTAAAATTGTTTTAACAACAAAAATCAAGTGCCTTTTTCCATTTCATCCTGTTACACCAGTCCAGTTGAGACAGTGAGTTAGGTTCTCCTACCAGCAGATGGAGGTAGAGGATAGAGTCTTCCTTAGAAACATAGAAACATAGAAACATAGAAATGACGGCAGAAGAAGACCAAATGGCCCATCCAGTCTGCCCAGCAAGCTTCCCTCATTTTTTCTCTCATACTTATCTGTTTCTCTTAGCTCTTGGTTCTATTTCCCTTCCACCCCCACCATTAATGTAGAGAGCTGTGATGGAGCTGCATCCAAGTGAAATATCTAGCTTGATTAGTTAGAGGTAGTAGGGGTAGTAACCGCCGCAATAAGCAAGCTACACCCATGCTTATTTGTTTTTACCCAGATTATGTTATACAGCCCTTATTGGTTGTTTATCTTCTCCCCTGCCGTTGAAGCAGGGAGCTATGCTGGATATGCGTGAGGTATCAGTTTTTTTCTTCTCCCCTGCCGTTGAAGCAGAGAGCTATGCTGGATATGCATCGAAAGTGAAGTATCAGGCACATTTGGTTTGGGGTAGTAACCGCCGTAACAAGCCAGCTACTCCCCGCTTTGTGAGTGTGAATCCTTTTTTCTTCTCCCCTGCCGTTGAAGTTATGCTGGATATGCGTGAAGTATCAGTTTTTCTTCTCCCCTGCTGTTGAAGCAGAGAACTATGCTGGATATG
The DNA here is from genome assembly GCF_901001135.1 of Rhinatrema bivittatum. Classification (NCBI taxonomy): domain Eukaryota; kingdom Metazoa; phylum Chordata; class Amphibia; order Gymnophiona; family Rhinatrematidae; genus Rhinatrema; species Rhinatrema bivittatum. The sequence goes on from NC_042618.1 coordinate 291,444,987, forward strand.
CATTGAAAGTGAAGTATAAGAATGGAGTGATCAAGCTAGTTGAAAGGCATCAGGAATAGAGGAGGGTGGAGGTAGTAATTTGGTTATTTGGTTTGGGGTAGTAACCGCCGTAACAAGCCAGCTACTCCTGTCTTTGTGAGTGCAAATCCTTTTTTCCACATTTCCTCTTGCTGTTGAAGCTTAGAGTGATGTTGGAGTCACAGTAACCATGTGTATGTTTATTGAATAAGGGTATTGTCTCCAGGCAGTAGCCATCATTCTGGCGAGTCACCTACTCTTCATTGGCGGCCTCTTGACTTTATGGATCCACAGTGTTTATCCCACGCCCCTTTGAAGTCCTTCACAGTTCTGGTCTTCACCACTTCCTCCGGAAGGGCATTCCAGGCATCCACCACCCTCTCCGTGAAGAAATACTTCCTGACATTGGTTCTGAATCTTCCTCCCTGGAGCTTCAAATCGTGACCCCTGGTTCTGCTGATTTTTTTTCTTATGGTAAAGGTTTGTCGTTGCCTTTGGATCATTAAAACCTTGGTGACATCATCACCACTACATAGAGGTGGTACAACACAGGAAGATCTCAGTATTCTCTGCCACCAGCAGATGGTAGGACAATGATAGTGCAGCAGGATTCTTTCTTCAGCATGCCTCCCTCTAGAAGGGATTTAGGCATGGGCTAAGTCTTTTTAGGACCAAACATTGGGGGGCGGATTTTAAGAGCCCTGCTCGCCTAAATCCGCCCAAAACTGGGGGGATTTAGGCGAGCAGGGCCCTGCGCGCCGGTGAGCCTATGTAAAATAGGCTCACCGGCGCGCGCAGACCCCGGGACTCGCGTAAGTCCCGGGGTTCTCCGAGGGGCGTGTCGGGGGCGTGTCGGGGCGGGCCCGGTCATCGCGGCGTTTAGGGGGCGTGCCGGGAGCGTTTCGGGGGCGGGCCCGGGGGCGTGGTTGCGGCCCAGGGGCGTGGCCGCGCCCTCCGGACCCGCCCCCAGGTCGCGTCCCGGCGCGCTAGCGGCCCGCTGGCGCGCGGGGATTTACGCCTCCCTCTGGGAGGCGTAAATCCCCCGACAAAGGTAAGGGGGGGGCTTAGACAGGGCCGGGTGGGTGGGTTAGGTAGGGGAAGGTGAGGGGAGGGCAAAAGGAAGTTCCCTCCGAGGCCGCTCCGATTTCGGAGCGGCCTCAGAGGGAACGGGGGTAGGCTGTGCGGCTCGGCGCGCGCCGGCTATACAGAATTCATAGCCTTGCGCGCGCCGATCCAGGATTTTAGCGGATATGCGCGGCTCCGCGCGTATCTACTAAAATCCAGCGTACTTTTGCTGGCGCCTGATGCGCCAGCAAAAGTACGCCTATTCGCATTTTTTGAAATTCTACCCCTTAGTGAGCAATTTTATTAACTTTTCTTCTAGGGCTGGGCACCTGATTTTGACCAGTCAAATGAATGAATGATATTTTTCTAGGGCCAGGAGCCTGATTTTTACAAGAGTAGTGAGCCCTTGGTGGTTCCCGGTTCCAGAACTGACGTGGTTGAGCTTAGGGAGGAGGTTCTCTTTTTCTTTATCAGGATTTGGAAGAAGACACCTTTTTCTTCTCCTTCCTCTGCCTACCTCTCATTCCTGACCTAATTTGTGAGGATCTCCTTCCATCCTCCCCTTTATCTTCCCTCACTTCCTTTTCTGCTTCAGAACCATTTGGGGAAAAAACATCCTTATGATGCAGAGTTATGCTAAGAAAAGCTAGAGGAAAGGCAAGAGACTATTCAGCTTCTTTGGTGGGGGTAAGTGTCTTCAAGGGTGTTTTTGGAGCTGGCATAGAGGCTCCTGTTATGGGCAACCTTGGGGAAGATGCTGGACCTTCTTGGTATGATTCTGAGCGCGGCTGCTCTTGAGCCTGCTGTTGCAAGTGCTCTGCTTCTGTCATGGGGCCTCTTTGTGCGACTGGTGGTTGGGTGGGCGAAGTCCCAGGGAGCTATCCAAGGCCTCCAGAGGGCAGGCCTCAATTGCTCTCACTGCAGGGAAGGTCTTTTTCCTGCCCGGTAATTGGAATGAGCATTGAAGGTAATTGATACAGCGTTTTATTGGCAGGAATGGCCACCATGTTTAGTATTTCCTATGCAGCTGCCTTTTTTTCTCTGCATCCGCCTTCTAATACAACGGTAGCCTTTGGTCTCACTTGGTTCTTGTTCCTGTGGAGGAATATGTTGAGAATGCTCCATTGGGTCAGCCACAGGTGCACAAGGACTTTTCCCCTGAATGTTTCAGTTTCATGCCTCGGGCCTCATGTGCATTTCAGAGGCTTCCAAGAGGCATTGCAGGAAGCTCTATCAAGTTCTGCCAGCTGTGCCTCTGTGAAAGGTGGCCTCCCCTCAGATAGTAAGGATGTCCATTTTTCACTTGTTTCTTGGGGATGAATTACCAGCTTTTACTCAAGTGGCTTCCTCGCTATGTGTAGAGGCTTTTATGGTTGAAGAGCTTCCTGCCTGGAGGTCTCCATTATTAAGCAGGGCCACAGATCCTCTAAATCTTTTCTCTTCACTATAAGGTGGATGCCATAGTGCTATCTGAATGGGAGTCTCCAGAGAACAGCCTCAGGGGAGTAAAATATTTTATTAAGCTGTTATCTCCTTTCTCAAGTAGCAGTTCAATACCTATGCACAGTGCCTCAGATGGATGCTTGTCATGGCCATTACTAGACAAACCACAATTCCTGTAGAGGTTCTGTTCAAGATCTCAGGACAGGAAGATAGGGCTGCATTACTGCCCAGATTTCTTTTGTGGCAGCTTGGTTTAATGGGCAGTTCTTGGAAGGTGAAGATTCAGCTAGCTACTGTGTTCTTGGCTGATGATCTGTGCAACCTTTTCCAGATTCCCTCCAGTTCTGAGGATTTAGCTGTAGTGGTCAGGAGGCTTCTTTCACTCTGCAAGTTGTTGTCAGATTCATTGTCTGCGTTTTGGTTTAGCAATCTTCCCTTTGCAGGGAAGTTTCTATTTAGGGCATAGCTACAGCAATTAGTTGAGCCCCCTTTTATTAATCTAGCAGATGTCCTCATCAGTTTCAGGACGTGTGGCCTATCAGGCCCAACAGGTAGTCCTTCCCTTGTTTCTTGAAACCTAAAGGTGTAAGAACCAGTCCTTTAGAGATTACAAAAATCCAAGGCCTGATGGTTCTAGCTCTTCAGGTTCTGGTCATACCCCACAGTGTAGCAGAGTGGCTTTGCTCTCTAATGCTGGTGGTAGATGGTTAATTACAACAGTATTTACTAGAAATGTTTCCAGATAACCTCAGAGCCGTGGGTGTTAAATGTTTTTTTTTCTGCTTCGGCTACACCCTATAGGTTGCTTCTTCTGTTACTGATGCCTTCTTGGGTCTCTCTGCTCCACGGTCTCCATGTGGTTGGCAGTTCAGGGTGCTTTTTCCTGGCTTCAGCTGCTTCAAGCAGTAATACAAGTTTCTTCTCTCCAAGCCAAGACAAGGTCAATAGTTTCCTAATTTTATGGTTTTCATTTAAAAGAAAAAAAGAAACTACAATGAGACTTATGGATCTATCCCTAGTCTCAGTGGAGTGAGCTTCAACCTCCAGAATTTCTCACTTTATCTTTGTTTAGATTTATGAATCGCCTAACAATACACTAGGCAGTGAACAAATAAAACAAACATAAAGAAAAACTTACAAACAGGCACCAATACATAAAAAATCCATAGGCATCACAAATTTCAATAGAGGAATGATTCAAACAAAGTCCCAATTTCTAATAATGTGCCTGTTTAGACAGCCATGTTTTCAACAAGGTTTTAAAAGTTTTCAATTCTTCAGCCAGGCGTAGAGCCTCTGGAAAGGAATGCCAGAGGATAGGAGCTGTGACAGAGAAAGCATAATCTCTAGTGCTACGTAGTCTTACATGGAGCACTGACAGTACATCCATCAGGCCCCTTTGAGAGGAGCGCAAATGGCATGTTGGATAATACATATGTAGCAAAGCATTGCCCCATGGTGTCACAGAGGAAGAAATCAATTTAAAAGCAATAACAGCAATTTTATATTTGATACGTTCAGTAATTGGAAGCCAGTTGAAGGTCTATAAGCACAGGATATTGTAGTCACTTCTTTTATAACTGGAAATAAGACGGGGAGCAGAATTAAGCAGTAGTTGCAGAGGTTTTAAAGTCACAGTAGGTAAGCCGATAAAGGTGGAATTACAATAATGAACCACTGGTAAGATTGAAGCTTGGACCACAGTCCAAAAATCCAGCTTCTCTAAGAGGTGTTTGAGACCACATAGTAATGTAACTTATAGAAACCAGACTTTAAGATACTTCTTGTCCAAGGACAAAAGGAAAGCAGGAGGTTGATGATGACACCAAGGTTCTGTATACATGAATTGAATGAAACCTCTCATTTGGTGCTGGTTGTAATAGGGGAGGGCAAGTTCTGTCCTCCCCGGAACTTATGGCAGCACCATTACCAGTTTTGAGCACTCCTTTGGGCTAGCCTTTTTTGAGAAACAGGAGTCAGGGTCCACCCTTATTTGGAAGTTTCACTGATGAGGGACAAGTCTTTCTAAGAAGGGGCTCACCTAGCTGACAGTGTGGTCCACGTCTTAGAAGACTTGGTTTTGGTGATCAGTTTTTACAAAGGGTGAGCTTCTGCTAACCTAGTCCTTGAAATGCCTAGAGGCTCTGCTTGACACCAGTGCAGGTTGAGTATTCTTGAGAGAGAGTGCCAAAGATTGTGCTTCAGAGGTTTGCAGCCTTGAAGTCTCCCTGCAACTATTTTCGGCTGATCGACTTGAATCTGAGTCCTGAGCTAAGGTGCACATGAGACCTCTTCAGTTCTCGCTTCTGTTCAAAGGTCTTTTCATATTTGAGGTTCAAGATACTGTCACCTTATGCCCTGATCCATGAGGAACAGCCTCCTTTGACTGACAGGCTCTTGAAACGTGTTAACAGGCGTCTTTTTGGTACTTCTGTTGTGGATTGTAATCACAGCAGATGTGAGTTTTATCTGGTTAGGAAGCTTATTGTCTAGCTTGGGTGGTCTAGGGGTCTTGGGCTCAGGAAGAAGCTGCTTGGTCCTTCAATAGAGCTGTAAAGACTCCCTTTTTGTCATTTTCTTTCCTTAATCAAGGGTAACGCGATCAGAGTCCTCTCTCAACAATGCCACAGCTGTGGTGGATGTGAACAGAAAAATCTTCTTTTCCCTTATGCAGAAGGAATCTGCAGTTCTTTTTAGACCTCAAAGATATTTCGGCTATTTTTTTTTAGCACAATTCTTCTGGACCCAGACAGATGGAAACTCAGTCACGATGCCTTTCAACAAAGAGTATGCTGGTGGGGTTTTCCCCATATGGATCTGATAACAACTCACAAGAATGAAAGACTGATACATCACGCATATCCAGCCTAGCTCTCTGCTTCAACAGCAAGGGGAATGAAGAAAAGTGGATCTATATACAGACAACAACCAACAAGGACTGAATTATTTAGTCTGGGTAAACAAATAAGCATGGGTATAGCTTGCTTAATTAAGCTAGATATTTCACTTAGATGCAGTTCCAACACTGCTCTCTACATTAATGGTGGGGGTGGAAGGGAAATAGAACCAAAAGTTTACTAAGAGCCAAGAGTAACAGATAAGTATGAGAAAAACAAAAGTGCGAAATTTGCGGGCAGACTGGATGGGCCGTTTGGTCTTCTTCTGCCGTCATTTCTGTTTCTATGTTTAATGCTATGATTCAGTGGATTTCCAGCCATAAAGAGCTTGGAACCCAGGGAATGATCAGCCTGGTTCAACTTTGACCAGTTAGAAATCTTGTATACGTGTTGTCATCTCAACTTATTTATTTATTTATTTAGAATTTTTATATACCGACATTCTTGATACAATATCAAATCAAATCGGTTTCCTTCTGGTAGGGTGATCTTTGTGCCAGATGGAGGAGAGTACTATTGTGATTCTGAGGCTCCAGATTGACTGTCCTCTCTGTATCCCCAGATACTTGTGGGCTGTTGGTGCACCATTTTATCCTTGACTCTTATAAGGTCACGCTTAAAGAAAAAAGATTATTCTTCCTAAGTGATTTTCAACTTATTGAAGGCCCTAAAGTTTCCACTTCTCTGCCTTATTTTTGGCTTGGCATCTCTTTAAAATGTGCTGCAGGAAATGTTGGTCTCCTCTTGGAGTTCAGTTATCCCTTGTATTTTAGCCTTCTCCAGTTAGATTTGGCAATGGGATAGTCTTGAACTCTTTGAAAGTCGAAGTTGAGCCTACTCCTGTTTCTGGGATACAGTTTGTATGAAGTTGGTAGTTTCCCATCCTAATGTGTCCTGCTTTCTTCATGGAGTGCATAGATGATAGCTTTTATTTTGTAATTTAAACTTTATCAGATACTTCAAGTATGCATACAATTATGTTCCAGTATTCAGCAACAGCAATTGTATTACACTTATGTAATTAGTAAATTGCCAACTGTTGAACTCAGTTCCCATTCCACCTTGATGTGGAGTATTACAGGTAACAATATCATTCTATCCAGCCTGAAAATATTTCTGCTTAATTAAAAACTATATCTAACTCTTTGTATAAGTATCAACCATACAATTGTTGGTCTTAATATTTCACAATAAAACATCATAACACTGATTAGTCTCTCATTTTATTATTAACCCCTTCCTATTCTCCCCCCATAACATTCTTTATAATGAAAGAAAGAAACCACGACACTCGTTAGGGCATATGATAAATAGACACATCCTATCCTAGATGAAGACCTGAATAGACATATTAAGATTGTTCTGATCTACAAGTCAGATAAGGGGACCACATTTTTTGAAATGTTCCCACTCATTTATGCTTATATGCTGTTATCTTATTTAGTCGATAAAGTTCTTCTGTTTGAGACCTTACTGAGGCAATGGTAGGGACAGTCCGGTTCCTCCACACTCTGGCTAATTCACATCTAGCAGCAGTGGCAATTAGTTTAATTAGTTTTTGCTGATAATGGTTTACTAGAGCAAAAGATTCATTTAGTAAGGCAGATTTGGGAATTAGAATAATCTCCTTATGGAGAATCGTACCCAGCCATTCAGAGATTGCGAGCCAGTACTTTGTAATCAGAGTGCATGTCCACCAAAGATGAAAAAAGGGATCACATTCACCGCAGCCCTTCCAACATTTGTCAGAAATGCTAGGATAGAGCTTGTGGAGCTTATATGAAGTGTAATACCACCGGTATTAACAATGCTGATGTTAAATCTTTACCAGATGACCGATAGATTTCATCCCAGAAATCTTCCTCTTGTTCCCCTCCCAAATCTGCCTCCCAGGCCTGAACATATGCAGACTTCCTTTTATTTTCCTGGTTTAACATTTTATAGATTTTGGACATTGTTTTCTGTGTTTTATCTGCAACTATACAGAAGTTTTCAAATAGACCTTTTTTGTAAGTTCCTGTTTCACTCTAATGGATTGCAAAAAATGATGTAATTGCATTAATGAAGGTATTCTGATGATGGTAAATTGTATCTAGACTGTATACTGTTAAAGTTTAGCATTTCTTGTGATTCCCAGATCTGGTCACATTTGTAAATACCTTTCTTAATCCAGTTCAAGAATGTTTGATATGCCTCTCTGCCCAAAAAATCTTTATGATGAAAAAGACAAGTATTGATCGAAAGTGATTTAGGGCCAATGAGAATAGACTTCCATCTCTCCCACATTTGTAGTGTGTGTAGTAGGGGTGTTGGTAAAGGCTGGTTGAGTGGCCAAGTCTTTCTAGGTTGCCATGGCAGTGCCTGAATAGGCATATGGCCAACAGTTGCTTGTTCCTGAAGGCCCAGGGTTTACAGGGATCCATTTTATTCCAATCAATGATAGCTTTTAATTGGGCTGCCGCATGATATCACAGAAGATTGGGCACTGCCAAGCCACCTTGAGATTTCGGTTGAAATAGTATCTTTTGGGCTAATCTGGGGTTTTTCCCTTTCTAAATAAATTTCATTATTCTATGTTGCCATTTTTTGAGTTTAGCTGGTGGAATATAATAAGGAATAGTTTGAAAAAGGTAACTAAGCCTGGGGAGAATATTCATTTTTATTGTTGCTATGCGCCCAAGCCATGATATGTGATAACTGTCCCATTCTTCGAGTTCTCGATTGATATGTGCAAGTAAGGACGGGTAATTAAGTTGAAATATATCTTTTTTGGTCCCAATATAGATTCCCAGATATTTGATTTTTTTCCCCTGGCCCACCAGAAAGGGAGGCTCTGTTTTAAGATTTTTTTCTTGATCAACTGGAAGCACAATATTCAATATCTCTGATTTATCCCAATTTATAGAGAAGCCTGAAACAGCTAAATAGGGCGATAAACTTAACTATCTCTGGTAGTGAGGTTGTGAGGTCTGATATTGTAAGTAGGACATCGTCTGCAAACATTGGTAATTTTGAAGAGTAGTCCCCCACTTGGATTCCTGAGATTATCGAATTTTCACATATCTTTTGAGCTAAGGGTTCTATAAATAAGGCAAAAAGTATCAGTGATAGTGGGCAGCCCTGACGAGTCCCACAGCCCATAGGGAAGAATTCTGAGTATCACCTATTCACCTTGATACAAGCCTTGGGAAGAAGGGGGCGAATCGCATTTTCCGAGAACTTTAACTAGGTAGGGCCAATGTACTAGATCAAATGCCTTTTCGGCATCCATGGCCATTAGTAAGAATGGAATCTGTTTTTGTTTTGCCCACCATATGGAGTCTAATATTTTGCAGATGTTGTCCAAAGCCATTCATCCTGGGATGAACCCAGCTTGAGCCTAGCTATGAAACTGTTAAGTCTTTTAGCTAAAATTTTAGCAAGCAATTTTAAATCTATATTAAGAAGAGAAATAGGGTGGTACGAGCCACAAATCATAGGGTCTCTTCCAGGTTTAGCAATAATCGAGACTCCCGCCAAGTTTGAGTTCTGCTGCAGGGAATCCTCGCATGGTATCATATTATACATTTTAGTCAGAGGGGCATTTAGTTCATGCTTAAAGCACTGATAAAAACAAGCTGTAAAGCCATCTAAGCCTGGCGATTTGTTTGGCTTTAGTTGTTTAATTGCCATATCTATTTCCTGTGGGGAGATGTCCTTATCCAAGAAAAGACATTGAGCCGCAGTCAAGACCAGGAGGTTAATGTCTTCTAAAAACTGATCTATAGCATCCAGTTTAATGTTTGGGTTAGCTTTATATAATTCTGAGTAGAAGCGGAGTAAGCGTTGCCGTATGTCGTTATTAACTGTCATGATTGCTCCTATTTCATCTTTAATTTTAGTTATTGTATTATGTGAGCGCTTTGCTTTTAATTTATTGGCTAATATTCTGCCTGCCTTGTTTCCTCCTTCAAAGTAAATCTGTTTGATCTGTTCCATATTAAACGCTATTTTAGCAAACTTAAGTTCCATTAATCGGGATCTACATGCTTCTACCCTTCTTCAATTAATTTATGAAGGGTCTTTCTTTTGAAGCTGTTCACATTGAGCTAATTGTTTCAATAAAACTGTTATATCTTGGTATGACTGCTTATTAACATAAGAAGCCCTAGCTATTAGCTTGCTCCATATTACTGCCTTCAGGCAGTTCCAGATTACTATAGGGGATATTCCAATATATCAGCTCTATATTTGTCTACATAGGATTTGTCATCTAGAAGGCTTTCATTCAGTCTCCAGAAGCGTTGGCCTATATCATGTTTCAGAAAGGACGTTTCTAACCAAACCGGGGCGTGGTCTGACCAGGTTATTGGCTCTATGGTCGCCTTTGTTAACCGGCTTGCTAATTCTCTATCCACAAATAAGAAGTCTTTCCTAGAGCAGGTATTATGTGGTTTAGAATAGAAAGTGTAATTTTTTGATAGGGGATAAAGGAACCACCAGGCATCTATCACATTGCTTTGGGACAAGAATCTCTTAAATTGGGCCCACTCTTTCCTAGAAACTGAACCACAGTGGCCTTCTGCATGGGACATGAGAAGGAACCCCTAGGGCAGAGAAAAAAGTCCCTTGTTGTACATTGGGCGCATACAGATTTGAGCAATATATATTTTTTCCCCACAATGGTTATAACCACTAATAGGAACCTCCCTTCAGGGTCTCAGCAACAGGATACCAAATCAAATGTGAAATCTTTTTTAAAGAAGATCCCAACCCCAGTGTATTTAGCTCCCTTTAAACTTGCAGACCAAATTTGTATAGGGTACTGGTCTGAGTGCATTAAGTGTTCGTATGTTCTTTTCAGGTGGGTCTCCTGTATCATCGCTATTGCAGCGTTAAATCTGTGAAGATCTGAAAATAGAAGCTTCCACTTTCTGGGGGAGTTTAACCCTTTTACGTTTAATGATAATATTTTAAAAGAAGTCATGATCTTCTAAGAAAAAGTATACTAAGTACATAGTAGTAGCTTTTGCTATTGTGAAACATGTCCCCATTTAAACCTTCCCCTTGAGCAAGCCCCCATGCCTTTAAGTCTTCCCTCTCATCCTCTTTGGTTAATCCTTTCATACCACCAAATAGAATATCCATCCCTTAGATACCCACCCCACTTGTGGAACCATTAATAGAGTAAGGTCCCAGTGTGGTCATCTGGGAGGAGATGGTCATAGGATGATTCAGGGTTGCCTCCCTGCTGAGCAGTCCATCAGCTTGTGCATGAGTCATCTAATTTGTTCATGACATTTCCAACAATGTCTCTCAATCTCCAAGAACAAGATGGATTAAAGTATTGAGGTGTTTTCAGGGCTCACAAGATATAAATTTGCGAGTGATTGAGCAGCAAAGATTCTGTCCTTATGGTTAAGTTTTGTCTGTGTCCGAAGCTTAATTGTCTGAATTTCTGGGAAGCCTTCTGCTTCTCTTCCCCAATTATTACATTCGAGGTGCGTCTTCTTTCTGCAGGGTTGAGGTAGGTGAGCTGTGCAAAGTCTCTTGGACAATAAAACTGGCCTCTTTTAGAATCTCGGAGGCCTCTCTCAGGGACTGCGCTCAATGTGATACTCCTTTAATTGAAAACCAGATCCCAAAAGGATATAGCCAGCGATAGCGAATGTTCTCAGTACGTAGAACTGTTGTTATAGGCCTCATTTCCGATTGTTTCTTGAGAGTGATGGGTGATATATCCGCAAAAATTGTAACACAGTACCTTTCCTCGCCATATTGAAGATGTGTTCTTTAACTGCAAACTCATGAAAACATGCGATGATATCACGGGGCCTGTTGACTGGTTTAGGCCCCAAAGCCCGTTGAGCCCTTTCAATTTTAATGCGTATCTCAGTGCTGGGAACAGTCGGTTCATCTCCATTTTCCCGGCTTAGGAAGCCCCTGCAAATCCGGGTTACCACCATAGAGCATTCGTAGTACTCTGGGGTTTCTGGAATACCTCGGAAGCGTAGATTGACTCTACGATTTCTATTTTCTGTGTCCTCCATTTTCGTAGTAAGCTGATTAATTTCTGCTAACATGGTTTTATTCTCATTTTGTAGGATGCTCTGCTTTTTGTTCTGTGCTTCTGTCATTATTTCGTATTCAGAGAGGCATCTGCCCATTTCACTCACCTCCTCCTTGATTTCTCAAACCATGTCCATGACCTCATTCTTATATTTTTTTTATATCTTGTCGCAAGTCTCTGAACCAGGTTCTGAATTTGCCTCGTGTCGGAACCGGAATCGGAGTCAGATGGTGCTTCATCCATGGTCTCGTCGGAGTCGGCCCCAGGTTCATCCGCCATCTTGTACTGGTCGGCTGTCGGGCTATCAGAATTTTTTATACGAAAACTTGTGAAAATCAACAGATTTTTGCCGCACCGACATCTGTAAGGAGTCCACTTTCAGATGGTTTGAGTTGGGTTGGAGGATGTCAATGGATGCTTGAGATATCTGCTCGTTTATTTTGGCGGGGCACGGAGCTCGGGGATTAATCACCCGTGAGCTCCGATGACGTCATTTCCTCCTCATAGATGATAGTTTTTCTCTCCCTTTGTGCCTTGAAAACATGCATGGAGAGAGACGAAGAAATGGCTGAAATATTAAACAAATACTTCCTTTTGGTGTTCACTAAAGAAGAACCTGGAGAAGGACCGTCGCTACTTGATAAGACTGTGGATGAAGATGGAGTAGACAAAACTCTGTTTACAGAAGAGAATGTATGGGAAGAGCTAGGAAAACTGAAAGTAGAGAAGGCCATGGGGCCAGATGAAATACATCCCAGGACACTGAGGGAGCTCAGAGATGTACTGGCGGGTCCGCTGAAGGGACCTGTTCAATAGATCCCTGGTAATGGGAATGGTGCCGCAAGATTGGAGAAGAGCAGTGGTGGTCCCGCTTCATAAGAGTGGGAGCAGAGAGGAGGCTGGAAACTGGCCAGTTACCCTCACCTCGGTGGTGGGAAAATTAATGGAGACTTTGCTGAAGGAAAGGATAGTGAACTATCTACAATCCAATGGCTTGCTCGCCCCGAGGCAGCATGGATTCACCAGGGGAAGGACCTGTCAAAAAATCTGATAGATTTTTTTGATTGGGTGCCTAGAGAATTGGATCAGGGAAGAATGCTGGATGTGATTAACTTGGATTTTAGTAAAGCTTTTGATATGGCCCCACATTGGAAACTCGTGAACAAAATGAGAAGCTTGGGAGTGGGTGCCAAAGTAGTAGCGTGGATTGCAAAGTGGTTGATTAACATGAGACAGTGTGTAATGGTAAATGGAACCTAATCTGAAGAAAGAACAGTGATAAGTAGAGTGGCACAGGGATTGGTTTTGGGACCAGTTCTGTTCAGTATCTTTGTGAGCAACCTGGCAGAAGGGATAGAAGGTAAAGTTTGTCTGTTAGCTTATGATACTAAGATCTGCAACAAAGTGGACACTCCTGAAGGAGTAGAGAGAATGAAAAGAAAGCTTGAAGAGTGGTCGAAGATTTGGCAGCTGAGATTCAATGCCAAGAAGTGCAGAGTCATGCATCTGGGTAGATGTGAATCGCTTATTTACTATTTCAGATAATAGAAGGACTAGGGGCACTCCATGAAGTTAGTAAGTAGCACATTTAAATCTAATCGGAGAAAATTCTTTGTCACTCAACACACATGTAAGCTCTGGAATTTGTTGCCAGAGGATGTGGTTCCTGCAGTTAGTGTAACTGGGTTTAAAAAAGTTTTGGATAAGTTCTTGGAGAAGTCCATTAACTGCTATTAATCAAGTTAACTCAGAGAATAGCCACTGCTATTACTGCATTAGTACTCCAAACCAAATAAGCCTGATACTTCACTTTCAATGGATATCAAGCATAGCTCTCTGCTTCAATGGCACGGGAGAAAGACTGATACTTCACTTTCAATGCATATCCAGTGTAGCTCTGCTTCAACGGCATGGGAGAAAGACTGATACTTCACTTCAATGCATATCCAGCATAGCTCTCTGCTTCAACGGCAGGGGGGAATGATGAAAAGGGGAACTATATACAGACAACAACCAACAAGGACTGAATTACATAGTCTGGGTAAACAAATAAGCATGGGTGTAGCTTGCTTATTGCGGCGGTTAATATTCCTAACTAATTAAGCTATTTCACTTAGATGCAGTTCCAACACTGCTCTCTACAATAATGGCGGGGGTGGAAGAGAAATAGAACCAAAAGGTTACTAAGGGCCAAGAGTAACAGATAAGTATAAAGGGAAAAAAAAGTGCGAAAGCTTGCTGTGCAGACTGGATGAGCCGTTTGGTCTTCTTCTGCTGTCATTTCTATGTTTCTATGTTTCATGGGATCTACTTAGTGTTTGGGTTCTTGCCAGGTAATTGTAGCCTGGATTGGCTACTTTTGAAAACAGGATTCTGGGCTTGATGGACCCTTGGTCTGACCCAGTATGGCAATTTCTTATGGGCAATCCAAGAGCTGTATATGATGGGTGGTAAAGGACTAATGTGCATGAATTGGGAGAGGGACTTTAGTGTGATAGTGTCTGATGATTTGAAGGCAGCGAAGCAATGTGACAAGTGATCGCTAAAGCCAGAAGAATGCTGGGCTGCATAGAGAGAGGAATAACCAGTAAGAAAAAAGAGGTGATAATGCCCTTGTACAGGTCCTTGGTGAGGCTTCACCTGAAGTGCTGCATTCAGTACTGGTGCCCGTATCTCAAAAAGGATAAAGACAAGATAGAGGCAGTAAAAAGAAGAGCGACCGAAATGGTGAAGGGTCAGCATTGGAATACTTATGAGGAGAGGCTGAAGGATCTGAATATGTATACCCGGAAGAGAAGAGATGCAGGGAGATATGATACAGACCTTCAGATACTTGAAAGTTTTTAATGATGCACAATCGTCAAACCTTTTCCATTGGAAAGAAATCAACAGAACTAGGTGTCATAAAATGAAACTCCAAGGACGACTCAGAACCAGTGTAAGGAAATATTTCTTCACGGAGAAGGGTGGTGAATGCCCTTCCAGAGGAGGTGGTGAAGATGAAATCAATGAAGGAATTCAAGGGGGCATGGGATAAACCCTGTGGGGCAGATTTTAAAAGCCCTGCGCGCCGGCGCGCCTACGTTGCATAGGCCGCCGGCGCGCGCAAAGCCCCGGGACGCGCGTAAGTCCCGGGGCTTTGCTTGGGGGGCGTGTTGGGGGCGGCGCGGCATTCGGGGGTGGGGCTGTGGGTGTGGTGCCAGCTCAGGGGCATGGCCAAGGCCTCCGAACCAGCCCCCGGGTCGGGGAATGGCGCGCTGGGGAATGGCGCCCGAGGCAGGCGTAACTTTCTTAACAAAGGGGGGGATTTAGTTAGGGCTGGGGGGTGGATTAGATAGGGGAAGGTGGGGGGGGGGGGGGGGCGGAAAAAAAGTTCCCTCCGAGGCCGCTCCGATTTTGGAGCGGCCTCGGAGGGAACAGAGGCAGGCTGCTCGGCTCGGCGCACGCAGGTTGCACAATTGTGCACCCCCCTGCGCGTGCCGACCTTGGAGTTTATAACATGTGCGCAGCAGCGCGCACGTTATAAAATCGGGCGTAGATTGGTTCACACCAGGGTGCGCGAACAAATCTGCACCCGTGCATAACTTTAAAAATCTATCCCTGTACATAAGAACATAAGAACATAAGAAAATGCCATACTGGGTCAGACCAAGGGTCCATCAAGCCCAGCATCCTGTTTCCAACAGTGGCCAATCCAGGTCATAAGGACCTGGCAAGTACCCAAAAACTAAGTCTATTCCATGTAACCATTGCTAATGGCAGTGGCTATTCTCTAAGTGAACTTAATAGCAGGTAATGGACTTCTCCTCCAAGAACTTATCCAATCCTTTTTTAAACACAGCTATACTAACTGCACGAACCACATTCTCTGGCAACAAATTCCAGAGTTTAATTGTGCGTTGAGTAAAAAAGAACTTTCTCCGATTAGTTTTAAATGTGCCCCATGCTAACTTCATGGAGTGTCCCCTAGTCTTTCTACTATCCGAAAGAGTAAATAACCGATTCACATCTACCCGTTCTAGACCTCTCATGATTTTAAACACCTCTATCATATCCCCCCTCAGTCGTCTCTTCTCCAAGCTGAAAAGTCCTAACCTCTTTAGTCTTTCCTCATAGGGGAGTTGTTCCATTCCCCTTATCATTTTGGTAGCCCTTCTCTGTACCTTCTGTAGATCCCTTCTCTGTACCTTCTGTAGATCCCTAAAGGTTAGCAGATGGAAATAAAGAAAAGAGTGCAGGGGGGTAACTGGGGGTAACTTGCCGGTATGGCAGTTCTATGTTTCTGTGCTTCAATAAAAGATATTTTCTTGAGTGTTTTTTCCTAGTAACAGTCAGTTCAGAGTATTTTAGAAATTCAGGGTTTTTCCCTTTAGGGTTCCGTCTTTGATTTGCGCTGGATTCAGTATCTCTGTGCCACACCTTCTTTTCTTACGAAGGTAATGTTGGTGTTCCACCTCTTTCAGTCTTTTTTTTCTTTGCCGGCTTTCTCTGCAGAAGAGTGTAAGAGCAACAATAGATTTTTGTTTGATCATTGGATGCTTATTTGGAAATTTCTAATCCTTCCTGCAGTACTGTCAGACTGTTTGTCTGGTTTGGAGGTCCACATAAGGGTACCCCAGCCTCCAAAGCTACTTTGGCAAGGTTGATCAAGGGCAAGAAATGTTAAGTATATATGCTCAGAGGTCATCATGCACCCAAGATGTTTCATGCTCTTTCTATTGTGGTTCAGACTCCTTCCTGGGCAGAAGCAGTTGCTATTGTGCCTGTGGTCTTTTGTAAGCTAGCAACTTGGTAGTCTTTACTTTCCTTTGCTAAGCAAAGGATAAAGCATAAGTGTTGGCAAGTTAAATGAAAGACACTGATAAGACAGGCTAAGAGAAATTTTGAAAAGAAGTTGGCCGCAGAGGCAAAAACTCACAGTAAAAACTTTTTAAAATACATCCGAAGCAGAAAGCCTGCGAAGGAGTCAGTTGGACTGTTAAATGATCGAGGGGTTAACGGGGCACTTAGAGAAGATAAGGCCATCACAGAAAGATTAAACAATTTCTTTGCTTCGGTGTTTAATGAAGAGAATGTTGGGGAGATACCCGTTGCAGAGAAGGTTTTCATGGGTAATGATTCAGATGGACTGAACCAAATCACGGTCAACCTAGAAGATGTGGTAGGCCTAATTGACAAACTGAAGAGTAGTAAATCACCTGGACCAGATGGTGTACACCCCAGGGTTCTGAAGGAACTCAAAAATGAAATTTCAGATCTATTAGTAAAAATTTGTAACCTATCATTAAAATCATCCATTGTACCTGAAAACTGGAGGGTGGCTAATGTAACCCCAATATTTAAAAAGGGCTCCAGGGGCGATCCGGGAAACTGACTTCAGTACCAGGAAAAATAGTGGAAAATGTTCTAAAGATCAAAATGACAGAACATATAGAAAGACATGGTTTAATGGAACAATTGTACTTGTACATGATCTTCGGTATAGAAAAGTATTTAAATAAATAAATAAATAAATAAATAAATAACAAAGTCAGCATGGCTTCTGCTTCACTTTTTTGAAGGGGTTAATAAAGATGTAGATAAAGGTGAACCAGTAGATATAGTGTATTTGGATTATAAGAAAGTATTTGACAAAATTCCTCATGAGAGGCTTCTAGGAAAAGTAAAAAGTCATGGGATAGGTGGCGATGTCCTTTCATGCATTGCAAACTGGTTAAAAGACAGGAAACAGAGAGTAGGTTTAAATGGACAATTTTCTCAGAGGGGGGGGTGGGGGCAGTGGCCTGCATCAGGGATCTGTACTGGGACCCGTGCCTTTCAGTATATTTATAAATGATCTGGAAAGGAATACGAAGAGTGAGTTAATCAGATTTGCAGATGATACCAAATTATTCAGAATAGTTAAATCACAAGTGGATTGTGATAAATTGCAGGAGGACCTTGTGAGACTGGAAAATTGGGCATCCAAATGGCAGATGAAATTTAATGTGGACAAGTGCAAGGTGTTGCATATAGGGAAAAATAGCCCATGCTATAGTTACACGATGTTAGGTTCCATATTAGGAACTACCACCCAGGAAAGAGATATAGGCGTCATAGTGGATAATACATTGAAATCGTCTGCTCAGTGTGGTGCGGCAGTCAAAAAAACAAAGAGAATGTTAGGAATTATTAGGAAGGGAATGGGAAATAAAACGGAAAATTTCATAATGTCTCTGTATCACTCCATGGTGAGACCGCACCTTGAATACTGTGTCCTTGAATACTGTGTACATCTCTGTGTGCATCTCAAAAAAGATATAGTTGCGATGGAGATGGTATAGAGAAGGGCGACCAAAATGATAAAGGGGATGGAATAGCTCCTCTATGAGGAAAGACTAAAGAGGTTAGGACTGTTCAGCTTGGAGAAGAGACAGCTGAGTGGGGATATGATAGAGGTATTTAAAATCATGAGAGGTCTAGAACAGGTAAATGTGAATCTGTTATTTACTCTTTCGGATAATAGAAGGACTAGGGAGCACTCCATGAAGTTTAGCAAGTGGCACATTTAAAACTAATTGGAGAAAGTTCTTTTTCACTCAACGCACAATTAAACTCTTAAATTTGTTGCCAGGGGATGTGGTTAGTGCAATTAGTGTAGCTGGGTTTAAAAAAGGTTTGGATAAGTTCTTGGAGGAGAAGTCCATTACCTACTATTAATCAAGTTGACCCAGACAATAGCCACTGCTATTACTAGCATCAGTAGCATGGGATCGACTTAGTTTTTGGGTACTTGCCAGTACATATAGCGTGGATTGGCCACTGTTGGAAAAGGATGCTGGGCTTGATGGACCCTTGGTCTGACCCAGTATGTTCTTATTACAAACTGGATCTATTTGCCTGGATCTATTCGCCTGGAGAAGACTGGCACCCTTTGGGGCCAGTCTTCTCCAGGCGACCTTCACTTCTTCCATCCAAATTTAGGTGGACTTCGTTACTTTCCATTTATCTCAATTGGCTTGCTGTAGTAGAATGAAATGGATGGAGAAATTTTTACTTGTTTTCTTTTCCATGAATCCTGCTACACCAGTCCAGGACCCTCTCGGGAAGATGGGCCATAGTAAATAGTGGAAGGCTTGTTGCAGTGACTGCCCTGAAGGTTGTGTTATAGAGGATTTGATTGTCATGTCAGTCTTTGGTTGGTTGTTGTTCTCCTGTCCTCCCCTCTGTTATCTCTTTTCCTTAAAGGGCATGGACATATAAGGAACAGTAAGAGAATTTTCTCTAGAAATCATACATTATCAAATTTTCTTATTTTTTATTTTTTCTGTTTGACTGTTTAGGATCTGTTCAGTGCTTTGTTAAAGAAATGCTGAGTTGTTCCTTTGCTGCACCACCTGTAAGTAGTGATGATATTGTCACCAAGGAAGACTTTGTTCTCTGACTCTATCTACTGGTAGGGTGACATATTTGTCTAGACTGGACTGATGTAACAGAATTCATGAAAAGAAAATTAACAGGTAAAAATTTCTCCACATCCCTGCACACTATCATTCAAATTTGTTTTCTGTTTAGAGGTGATTTTTTAAATTATTTTTATTCCATAGCATGCAAATTACTGACTTTTTAATTACTTTAGAATTTTGAATTCAGATATTTTTGTTGAAGGTTGTAGTAAATCTTTTATACCATATGCCTTTCTACTGGAAATATTTAATACATATTTATATTATACCAGTTTAAAACAAAACAAGCACATTGGTTTTGTTTTGTTTGTAAGTTTTTGTAGTTGTGATGCACAGTTTTTTTGAGTCACTGTTTTGTTTTTTTTTAATGTTGACCTTATTGAAGCCTGCCAAATTAAAATGTTTGTGTAATTCCACCTTCTTTCTTTTAGAGAATACATCTTTAGCTCCTTCAGGCTCTCTATGTGGGTTATTTACTAAAGGTTTTTTCCTATTTTGTGTCTGTGGGAAAAATACTTTGTAAATAGGGCTCTGTGTATGGCTGATATTGCAGGCCATGCACCATTTTGGCCTTCTCTGAGGACAAGCAATATGGTAGTCCTCACACATGGGTGACATCATCAGATGGAGCCCGTTCTGGAACTTTAATCTCAAAGATTCTAGAACTTTCAAACATGCCCTGCTGAGCATGGGCAGCTGTCGTTATCACCTCACCCCTTAGGCAGAGTCCCTCAGTCTCCTTTTTTTTTTTTTTTCCTGTGGAGCCGTGTGTTTGCGGGAGCCATGTGTGTCACAGTATTCAGCTTTACTCTCTCCTCACGGTTTTTGTAATTGATTTTGTTTTAGAACTGCAGCTGTTTTTCTTTCCCTTACCTTACGGTAGTTTTATTTTCTTTTTTCCTCTTCTTTCCACTGTCTGCCAGCCGCATGATGGGCCTTAGTCGCTGTGTAGCCTGGCAGAGTCTAATTCTATCTCTTATTAAATACATACTGCACCTGCAGTTTAGTATCTGTGTCCTCACCTTGCTCTGTCTGTTTTTGTACCTTTGTCAAGTGCTAGTAGGCCTGACAAAGGAGACTCGCCTGAGTTCTACCCGGGCAGGAGTTCCATGTCGTTTCACCGATCGGCATCGAGGGAGGTTTGGACCATGAAGAGATCGAAGACCACACTGTTCCTGTTGGGGGGGAGAGCTCATCCTCCCCACATTCAGATAAACTAGTTTCCACGGGCAGGAACTCTGGAAGACACAGTCTTCCCTCCTGCTTGCCTGTGATGTTCATGCAGTCTCCTTTTGAGAGAGGGTGAGCAGAGCCTGGGCATGCAACATTGCTGCTGCACCTTCAGTGCCATGCTCAGTAACGGTTGCCCGTTCCAGTGCACCGATGGTCTGTTGCATTGATGTCAGAACTGTGTCAGGGACCACTGCCATTGAGTGCCATGGTCACTGATGCCATCGAGGTGCCAGGGCGCCCTTGATGCCATCAAGGTACATGACCACCCTCGATGCCGTAAGTGCCATGTGGGTGCCATAAAGCTTCATGCATGCTTAGAGCGCGGAGGCTGGGCCTTCTGTGCTGTAGACATCGGCGGGCGCCATAGAACCTTGATGCACCTGAGGAATGGCATCAATCAGCGTCATCAAATGCCTTGAGCCTCGATGTGGTGGAGTAGGAGCATGTAGTGTTGCGGTCCAGACTGTGTCGGGGACCAGGATTGCCATCTGGTGCCATGGTCCCCCTCCATGCAGTCGGAGCCGCCCTCGATCCCATTAAGGTGTGTGCATGGTCACCCTTGATGCCATCGAGGTGTGGAGCCACCTCAATACCATTGACACCCTTAGTGCCATCGAGGTGCGGGGCTGCCGTGGAGGTCATTGGGCATGTTGACCAGCTGTGCCATTCTTTGCTACTCTCGACGATGTCGAGCACTATTGATGAGGCACTAGAATTGCCATTGAGCTCCCTGGTCGTCCTCAAGGCATTGACCCCTGGGGCTTCTGAAAGCCCTTCATGGCCATTGAAGCCCTTAGAAGACAGGGCTTTCAGGCCTTGGATGACCTTGGTGCTGTCATGCGCTGGGGTCGCCATCGACCTGAGATACCCTGGAGCGCTGAGGCATCCAGGCGCAGTGGTCCGGTGCCCTCAAGGCTCCTTTGCTGTGTCCAGATGGGGCACCGAGGGCATCGTGCTGTCCCAATACTGACCTATGGCTATCGGGCTCCATACATGTCTATCTATGAGGCCCTGACCCTCTGGGATCGGGGGACATCAGAGGCCCCGCCTGGCTTCATGCATCATCTGTGCTAATGAGCATTAGGGTTGCTGTCAAGGCTATCATCAACCAAAGCCGCTGGCAAGGGACGCCATTGAGCTAGCAGCATTGACTCCCTCGAACGTATAGGTGAGCAGAGAGGAACCGTCAATGGCGCCAGCAGTCATCAGTTCCTTTGGGCACCAATAAGGCATGTTGGTGCCATGGTGGGTCCGTAGAGCCTCTTCCTGCAAGCACCCCTGGCATCCTTGGTACCACCAATCCATCGACGCTTTTGGGCACTGGGGCCTCTATTGGTTCCGCTGGGCTGTCAATGTCCGTAGGTGCCTGGGTCACTGGGAATGGTGTATATACTGTCAAACTGGTCGAGACATGGTCAAGCACTGTCAAAGCTCTGGGTGCAGCATTGTTTGGTGCCATTGAAGCGATCCATCATTGGTGACCGCTAGAGTGCTATGGATCCCAGGGGTGCCATCACCAAGTTGGGTACCAGTGGATGCGGTCACATGCCGCAGGACACCATCGCAGAGTACCATGGACACTGTCGGTTGCCATGGACTTCGCTGCTGCCGTTCCATGAGGGAAACGGTGGTGTACCATTCTTGATACCATTTCAAGGGCTGTGTTCAGCCTCTTGGAGCATTATCAGGTACTGGGAGTATTGTGGGGGTGACGCCATATAATGCCAACCACTACCATGCCATAATCAGAGTCCCAGTGGCATTGGGAATGCCATTGTCACACTGTTCCTATTCACTCCATTGGGAGTTAGTGCGACAGTGGAACGCAGCATGCCCAATCAGGTATGGCAAGGGTCATCTATTCTCCTAAGCGCCTCGGGTGCTGGCAGGCGGCATTCTCTCTGTTGGTACAGTACACAGCCATGCCAAGGTTCTGCCATCGTTACGTCAAGGTATCAGCTACGACACGCGAACCCTACAGATTCTACCACCCATTGATACCTAACGGGACAATGTAAATATTAACCACAAAGAGACATTACTGCACAATGTAAATAATCTACCTCTGTAAAGTTTATATTTATTCCTATCTATTCTTATCTCCTTCATTCCCCAGTTTCAACGACCTTGTTATATTGTAACTTTTTTGCTTCTTCTGCACTGGTTAAATGAACAAAGTTTTCACTCCCCTGTTATCTGTAAACCGGCATGATATGATTGTATCATGAATGCCGGTATAGAAAAGCCTTAAATAAATAAAATTAATTAATTAATTAATTTAAAAAAATCTGTTCTGCACCATAAGGTACTAGGGACCGCTGGCGAGGATGGCACCATCCCACACTCTGTGATTGCTTTTTGGCAGCTTGCAGCCACCAACATTAACACTTGGTGCTGTGCTGTGGGATTCTACCCATAAACACGGCGAGTGGGTTCGTAAGTGTGCTGCCATCTGTAGGGCCAGATGGCAGCACGCTGACCAGAACTATATGAGTACTGGTCAGTGTGCTTTTAAAGCTGAGGGCACTATTCATCTAGTTGCCCTGTACTGAATGGGTGTATGTGCATTTCCCTCGTGGTAAGCACAGCAGGTTATGCGCCGCAACCACAGAACTGACCTAAGACTTCACTCCTGGTCAAACCCATATGGGACTGGTTTACAGGAGAGTAGCGTCAAGTGTCTTCCTCTTCCTCAGAAGACGACTATATCTTTTGACCCATCCCGTGTTAGAAAACCCCTTTGCAGGTTTATCTCCGAACTGGAGCCATGATTTTTTTGAATTGGTGCATCTACTTGTTGGCCAAGACTAGGGGACAGCAGCGGCGGTCATTATACCATTTTTGCTGGGGTCCTTCTGTTGATTTCCGTGATGGCCTACCCCATCTGAAGGTGGCTGCGAGTGGTAGATTTGGTCACTTCTGAACCTCAGCAATCAGTAACTGTAACCCAACTCTCACCTGGAGTGTTGGAATTTTTTCAGGATCGGGAAGTCCCGAGTCCCGTTGCTTTTCTGTCCCTTTAGAAAGGGGAGATCCAACTGGGTTTCCAAGGTGACCATTATGGGTGTGTTCCCCCCCCGGACACCTGGTTGTCAACCCTTACAATAGGTGGCCTTTGTTCTGTTTCCTGGAGAAGAGATGTCACTGCTTCTGACTGGCAGTTCCTCTCTGTTCCTCGCAGGATCCAAGAGCCGGTCGGGTGGTAGCGCTCTTCTTAGGTCATCCTAAGGCACAGCAGGTGTATTTTGCGAGAGAACCATTCTACATTTCATTTACATTTATTAAGACTTCTTAATCGCTTAACCCTGGAATAGGTCTAAGCGATATACAGTAAAAATTCATAAAAAACATAACTGCATTAAAATTAAAGCAGACAAGATAAATTACAAATTAAATACAATCAGTAATATGATAACAAAAAGAAAAGTTTTTAAAATGCTTCTGAAAGTTTTTAAGGACTCACATAGTCCCAGCTCAATGGAAAGAGAATTCCAGAGATCTTGGCCAGTAACCGAAAATGCGTATTCCCTGGTAATGTGGAGGTGTGCAACCTTTGGAGATGGAATGCCCAAAAAACCTCTTTGTGAAGGACATAAGCTTCTGGATGGCTGGTAAATTTTCAATATGGCATTGGCCCATGCACAAGAGTGGACATTAATAAGTTTGAAAATAGTCATTCAAATTTTGTATTTAATCTGCTCACTGATGGAGATCCAGTGTAGATCAATAAGGCAGGAGTAATGTGATCATATCGCTTTAAACCAGATATAATATGAGCAGCAGAGTTAATAAGTAATTGCAGTAGTTGTAATGTGGAGTAAGGAAGGTCTCCCCATCATACTAGGAGTCTCCTCTTCAGGGTAGCTCCCGGGTGAAGATTAGAGGTTTCTCCTGACTGGGCGTTGCCTTTGATACCTGCTGAACTCACTGGGCATTTTTCATGGAGGACCATTTTTGCAAGTCATTCTCGCTTGTGGGACCCTACTTCAGTGAGGAGGGTTCTAGTCCATCTAATTGCCAAGTATGCCTTTCAACCTCTTGACATATCCATGGCTGAAGAAGTTGGGGAATGCGAGACCCTGCAACAGAGGTGCTACTCTTTGGTTACAGTGGCTTGCAAGCTATACTTCCCCAATTTAGGGTTATCCCTGTCTGCGAACAGAAGAGGCCTGGTTCATGCAATGATTGTTCCATTTACTGGCTCGCATGCTCCCTTGGGGAAAGAATATGAAATCATGGCTGAGGCATTAATACCTAAGACAAGTTGATGGGCAACCTGTTCTGAGATCATACTGCCCTGCCCTGGTACCTTTAGGGTTTCCAGGTCAATGAAGAAATCCTGTTCTATCCTGTAGACAGGATGGATAGCCCTGCCCTTGACAGGGTGCAGTGTTGGGTGAGCTTCAGGCTTAACTTATCTCCCTGCTCAGGGGTTTGGGCTAGCTATGCCATTTAGGGATTACCTTTCATCCCCTGAAACTCTTGATGTTGTCCTGCGTGGTCAGCTGTGTCTGGTACTTTGGCATGTAGAGTCTGTCACAGACCCTGCCATTGTTGCTGATTTCTTCCAAGCATTGCTTGGGTTTTTCTGTCCATTGTGTCTATCAGTCAAACATAGGGCACTCTTCTGCGGATGCATTCTGTCCTTCAGATGCCAGTGGACCGCAATTTCTTTCTGGGGTGCTCTTTGGCCCCAGTTGGTTTTTCGATTGTCTTGTAACTCCGAGGGAAACTATGCGGACTTCGTCCAAGCGTTGTTCTCTTGTTTGCACCTAAAGACTTTTTCTTCTATCCAGGAGGTTCTAGACTTACTGTCTTTGTCAGGGTTTCCTGATCCGAAACCAGACTTGTAATGTTTTCCATGATGTGGAGTAATTTTCTTGCTGGCATTCACATCACTCCTCTGTCTTAGGCGCATCTTCTACGCATTGGGGTTTTGTGTCTCAGTCTTTTATGGTTTTCTTTTGTAGAAACCAACTCTTTTCCCACCTAGATCCCTTTGTGGGGATTATGTGTTTCATAATCCCTTTTTATTCTAGTATTATAATCTGTGGTTCCTTGATATTGGTTTGATTCTGTGTAGAAAACTGCTGTGTGATTTCAAATCCCTTTCTATTCCAGTGTTGTATACTAATCAGTTTGGTTTCTTGATTATATTGTATACTAATCTGTTTGGTTTCTTGATATTAGATTGTTGTAAGATTCAAAAAAGCCACAAAAAAAAAGAAAAAAATTCCCAGTATCCCTCTAATTGTATAACTGTTATATAATCTGTTCCAAATTGGGATATAAGTGCTGTGGGATCCTTTTACTAGCTAAAGGACAAGTAAACTTTCAGAAAGTGTCTTGCCCTACCCAGCTTGACCTAGGTATAAACTGTTTCACTCCCTCCCACCCTACCCCTCTGCCCACCCACCCCTAGGTTTGTATTTCTAATGTAGTCATCCTAACTTCATAATAGGCAACCAGATAAATTAGTAAATTGATTATTCCTTAGGTGCACCAATCAAATAACTTACCTAAATGAGTACTATTCAATGCAACTGCTGTGGAGCCTTTATATTGAGGGTAATCATATGGAAACTTAAGGCTTGCCCCTTTTGTTCAGAACTCTCTACCTTGGAAAAGGAGATGGATGACTTTAAAGCTGAATTAGCTTCAATAAAGAGAGTCTCAGCGACGGTACATTATTCAGGAAATAATTTCCACTTACCACTGAATAACCAAAACTCAAGAAAAAAGAGATTTACCGTGGGCTCAGGTAGGATAAGACCTGTAACCCACAGACACCCATTATTGAAAGCTGTGCAACCCACAACTCTATCCCACCACTCACACAGGCCATTAAGGAACTTTAAAAGTATTTCAGTGGGCTCTGGTAGAATAAGACCTGTGTTCCGTAGACACACACTGTATCAAGTGCAACAAGTACAAAATGCCTTCTCTGTATTAAATTCTGAAGAAGTCCTTGAGAAAAAGATTGAAATGTTATCGGAAAAGAGAGAAAAAACCCAATGCATACAGAAATTCCAAATCAGAAACCAAACAAAAAAGCTCACAGTGATGGATGATTCTGTCATCAGAGGCATTAATATCTTCCCTTGCACAAATGCAAAGAGAAAAGTGGATAACAAACCTCAACTAAATAGGTCACAAAAGGAGTCCAGGAACAGCAGTAACCTGAGCAAAGAAAGCTGGAAAGCTATGAGCACAAATGCTCGTAGTTTGGGTAATAAAATCCCAGAGCTGCAAGCCCTAATGGTGGAGGCGGACTTGGACATTGTTGCTGTCACGGAAACATGGTTTACGGAATATCATGACTGGGATACGGCAATACCAGGCTATAACTTGTTAAGGAAGGACAGAGAGGATAGGAAAGGGGGAGGAGTGGCTCTATATGTCAGAAACAATATCCAAGCATCTGAGCTGCAAGGAAGATGGGGCAAAGAAGAAGCACTATGGGCAGACTTAAAAAAAGATGGGGCATCCATTTTTATTGGAGTGGTTTACAGGCCTCCAAACCAAAAGGAAGAGCTGGACAGAGATCTGATTGAAGACATCCACAGGATAGCAAAGAAAGGAGAAGTGGTGATCGTTGGAGACTTTAATATGCCAGATGTAGACTGGAGAATCCCATCTGCAGAATCTAAAAATAGTAGAGAAATAGTAGATGCCCTGCAAGTAGCTTTATTCAAACAAATGGTAATGGAACCCACGAGAGAAGGAGCTATACTCGACTTAGTGCTCACTAATGGAGATAATGTCTCAGACGTCCAGGTGGGTGCCCACCTCAGCACCAGTGATCATCAAACGGTATGGTTTAATATCACAAAAAGGACACGGAAAAGAAGCACAAAAACCCAAGTTTTGATGTTCAAAAACACAGACTTTGATGAAATGGGGAAGTACCTGGATGTTCAAAAACACAGACTTTGATGAAATGGGGAAGTACCTGGAGGAAGAACTAAAAGGCTGGGAAAACGAGAGAGATGTGGATCAACAGTGGACCAATCTAAAAGGAGCAATCACCAAGGCAACTAATCTATATGTTAGAAAAGTAAAGAAAAGCAAAAGAAAAATGATACCTATCTGGTTCTCAAAGGAGGTGGCTGACAAAATAAAGGCTAAAAGAACAGCATTCAAGAAATATAAAAGATCCCAAAAGGAGGAACACAAAGAAGAATATCTGGTAGAACTGAGGGAGACAAAGAAATTAATCAAGATGGCAAAAAGTCAAGCGGAAGAGAGGATTGCCAAAGAGGTAAAGAGTGGTAACAAAACATTTTTCAGATATATCAGTGAAAAGAGAAAAGTTCAAAATGGTATAGTGAAATTGAAAGGTGGAAAGGATCAATGCGTGGAGAGAGACGAAGAAATGGCAGAAATATTAAATGAATACTTCAGTTCTGTGTTCACTAAAGAGGACCCTGGAGAAGGACCGACACTAGTTAACAAGAAACTGGAGGGGAATGGAGTAGATGTAACTCCATTTACAGTAGAAAATGTATGGGAAGAGCTGGTGAAACTGAAAGTGGACAAAGCCATGGGGCCTGATGAAGTTCATCCCAGAATACTGAGGGAGCTCAGAGATGTGCTGGCGGGTCCGCTGTGTGACCTATTCAATAGATCCCTAGAAACGGGAGTGGTGCCGAATGATTGGAGGAGAGCGGTGGTGGTCCCGCTTCACAAGAGTGGGAACAGAGAAGAGGCTGGTAACTACAGACCGGTTAGCCTCACTTCGGTGGTGGGAAAAGTAATGGAGTCACTGTTGAAAGAGAGAATAGTGAACTATCTACAGTCGGGAGAATTGCTGGACCAGAGGCAGCATGGATTCACCATTGGAAGATCCTGTCAGACAAATCTGATTGACTTTTTTGACTGGGTAACCAAGGAATTGGATCGAGGAAGAGCACTCGATGTCATCTACTTGGATTTCAGCAAAGCTTTTGACACTGTCCCGCACAGGAGACTGGTGAATAAAATGAGAAGCTTAGGAGTGAGTGCCGAGGTGGTGGCCTGGATTGCAAACTGGTTGACGGACAGAAGACAATGTGTGATGGTAAATGGAACTCTCTCTGAAGAGTGAGCGGTTTTAAGCGGTGTACCGCAGGGATCGGTGTTGGGACCGGTCCTTTTCAATATCTTTGTGAGCGACATTGCGGAAGGGATAGAAGGTATGTCTTTTTGCGGATGACACTAAGATCTGCAACAGAGTGGACACGTCGGAAGGAGTGGAGAGAATGAGACGAGATTTAAGGAAGATGGAAGAGTGGTCGAAGACATGGCAGCTGACATTCAATGCCAAGAAGTGCAAAGTCATGCATATGGGGAGTGGAAATCCGAATGAACTGTATTCGATGGGGGGAGAAAGGCTGATGTGCACGGAGCAGGAGAGAGACCTTGGGGTGATGGTGTCTAATGATCTGAAGTCGGCGAAACAATGTGACAAGGCGATAGCTAAAGCCAGAAGAATGCTGGGCTGCATAGAGAGAGGAATATCGAGTAAGAAAAGGGAAGTGATTATCCCCTTGTACAGGTCCTTGGTGAGACCTCACCTGGAGTATTGTGTTCAGTTCTGGAGACCGTATCTCCGAAGAGACAGAGACAAGATGGAGGCGGTCCAGAGAAGGGTGACCAAAAAGGTGGAAGGTCTTCATCAAATGACTTATGAGGAGAGATTGAAGAATCTAAATATGTACACCCTGGAGGAAAGGAGGAGCAGAGGTGATATGATACAGACTTTCAGATACTTGAAAGGTTTTAATGATCCAATGACAACGACAAACCTTTTCCATAGGAAAAAAATCAGCAGAACCAGGGGTCACGATTTGAAGCTCCAGGGAGGAAGATTCAGAACCAATGTCAGGAAGTATTTCTTCACGGAGAGGGTGGTGGGTGCCTGGAATGCCCTTCCGAAGGAAGTGGTGAAGACCAGAACTGTGAAGGACTTCAAAGGGGCGTGGGATAAACACTGTGGATCCATAAAATCAAGAGGCCGTCAATAAAGAGTGGGTGGCTCGCCAGAATGACGGCTACTGCCTGGAGATAATACCCTTATTCAATAAACATACACATGGTTACTGTGACTCCAACATCACTCTAAGCTACAACAGCAAGAGGAAATGTGGAAAAAAGGATTCGCACTCACAAAGTGGGGAGTAGCTGGCTTGTTACGGCGGTTACTACCCCAAACCAAATAAGCCTGATACTTCACTTTCAATACATATCCAGCATAGCTCTCTGCTTCAACGGCAGGGGAGAAGAAAAACTGATACTTCACGCATAGCTCTCTGCTTCACGGCAGGGGAGAAGAAAAACTGATACTTCACGCATATCCAGCATAGCTCTCTGCTTCAACGGCAGGGGAGAAGAAAAAAGGATTCGCACTCACAAAGCGGGGAGTAGCTGGCTTGTTACGGCGGTTACTACCCCAAACCAAATAAGCCTGATACTTCACTTTCAATGCATATCCTGCTTCAACCGCTGGGGAGAAGAAAAACTAATACTTCACGCATATCCAGCATAGCTCTATACTTCAACGGCAGGGGAGAAGAAAAACTGATACTACACGCATATCCAGCATAGCTCCCTGCTTCAACGGCAGGGGAGAAGAAAAACAACCAATAAGGGCTGAATAACACAGTCTGGGTAAAACAAATAAACATGGGTGTAGCTTGCTTATTGCGGCGGTTACTACCCCTACTACCCCTAACTAATCAAGCTTGATATTTCACTTGGTTGCAGCTCCATCACTGCTCTCTACATTAATGGTGGGGGTGGAAGGGAAATAGAACCAAAGAGCTAAGAGAAACAGATAAGTATGAGAAAAAAATGTGAAGCTTGCTGGGCAGACTGGATGGGCCGTTTGGTCTTCTTCTGCCGTCATTTCTATGTTTCTATGTTTCTAAGCTTCCTCACAGGCAAAAGGGAAAGAGGTGGTGCTTTCAGCACCGTGTGGTTTCCTGCTTTGTCCTGCTCGAACAGCCTATAGTTTGGGAATCATCCGTGTAAGACTACCATCCTGCTTGTCCTCAGAGAAAGCAGAGTTGCTTACCAGTAACAAGTGTTCTCTGAGGACAGCAGGATTTTAGTCCTCACAAAACCCTCCCCTATGAGTTGGTTTCTCCATGTGTGAGCTAAATCATGGACTGAAGGACTCTGCCTAGGGGGCAGGGTGATAACTACAGCTGCATGTGTTCAGTAGGGCTCGTTTGAAAGTTCTATAATTTTTTAGATCAATGTTCTGGACCGGGCTCCATCCAATGATATTACCTATGTGTGAGGACTAGCATCCTGCTGTCCTCTGAAAACATATGTTAGAGGTAAGCAACTCTGCTCTCATTTGAATAGCTTCTGCTTTGCCAATGCCCTTTGGTAGATGAGGTTTCTAGACTTGAATTCTGTTCTCATGATGGGGTCTCAACAGACATGTAGTGGTACCTCTCTTTTTGCACTCAGTTATGCTATTAATTGCTTCATCATACTGGCTGGCTACTTTGAGGTCATCAGAAATAATGATTCCCAGTCCCTTTCCTGTTTGCTCATTCTTCACCCCAAATGGTATTTGGCCTTTGAATAACTGCATCTAAAATGCATCATTTTACATTTATTTGGCTTAACAGACAGTCTCTAAACTCTTCTTTCAATTTTTTTTAAAGTTCCTTCCTTGTGTCTATTCCCTCAGGCATGGCTGAAAAACATAAAATATAAGCATATTGCTGTATTTCAGATTTTATTACTAATCATGAAAGACACATTTTCCTTTCTAGCCCTTCTACATTATTACCTCTAGAGAAGTTGATGAGGACTTGGCCTAGTGTTGATTCTTTTTCCACCTTACTGTTCATTTTCCCTTCACCAGAATGGACTTCATGTCATTGCTGGTGACCTATTCCCAACACCTTCTAGCCTCAAGACATAGGGTGTCCGGTAATTTTATAGGGATATTCCCACCTGGAATGGTACCTCTCAGTCAAAATTGGTCCTGCTTAGGGCTGTCTGTAGGGTGGTGCTGGAATAGATTGAAGAGAAGAGTGTCCCCCAAAGGTTGAAATGCAAGGAATGGAGAGGACTCTCATAGCTGCTGCAACTTATGGCCTTTTAGTGCTCTGGAATGGTAGGACTTGGGCTACCATGTTGGCAGAGAGCCACAAGCCATCACACTGATTCCCCACTTTTCTCCAAGAATGCCTTGGTCCTTTGTCAAGTGGCACTTGCTTCTCTGACTGCTCTCTGCCTTTCTGGTAGTCTTACTCTTGATTTTCTTAATTAATGTCATTAATGGCTTTAGGGTAAGTCTCCTGGAACTACAATTCTCAGCAGCTTCCTGTTCTTTGTCTTTTCTCTGCTTCTCGTTATTCTCTGAGTATTTATTTTATAATGCCCTCTGTGTTTGCCTAGCTACATTCCTCTGTTCTGGCTGTGTGAAGTACTAACCTCATTAATTACCATTCTGAGTTATTTTGCTAGGACTGGGGGACACTCCATGAAACTAGCAACTGAATGGTTTAAAACAAATCATAGGAAGTATTTTTTTTCTCTCAGCTCACAATCAAGCTATGGAATGTGTTTCTGAAGGATGTGGTCAAGGCATCTAACATAGTGGGGTTCAAAAGAGGTTTGGACAAATTTCTAAAGGAAAAGTCCATAAACAATTATTAGCCAGGAAGACTTGGGAAAGCTAGTGTATATCCCTGGGCATGTGATACAAGAAATAGATCAACTATTGAGGATCTGATGGTACTTGTGATCTGGACTGGCCACTGTCGGAGACAGAATACCGGGCTTATTGGACCTTGTTCTGAACCTGCATGGCATTTACTATGTTCTTATGTTATGTTCTTAATCCATAGGAAATATCAACAAAAATTTAAGAGACCATGCTATTATTCAAAAAGAATATGCAATCCATATCCTTTCTATAGACAGTGGGCAATAATACTCCCCCAGCAGCAAATGCAGCCTCAAAAGTTTATCAAACAGTAGCAAGTAAAAGCTAGGCCAACTTTATACAGGAGCAACCACAGAAACCTGCAATGGGTTTTTCACTACCACCAGTCTCAACAGATTTACCCATCTCAAAGTCTTCAAGTGGAGAGATTTCAGTTTTTTGGTACCCAATAGTCAAAAATTACCTCAGACAAATTTTTGAGTTCCTTCAGAACTCTGGGGTGTATACCATCCGGTCCAGGTGATTTACTACTCTTCAGTTTGTCAATTAGGCCTACCACATCTTCTAGGTTGACCAAGATTTGGTTCAGTTCTTCTGAATCGTTACCCATGAAAACCTCCTCCGGAACGGGTATCTCCCCAACATCCTCGTCAGTAAACACTGAAGCAAAGAAATAGTTTAATCTTTCTGCAATGGCCTTATCTTCTCTAAGTGCCCCTTTAACCCCTCGATCATCTAACGGTCCAACTGACTCCCTCACAGGCTTTCTGCTTCGGTTATATTTTAAAAAGTTTTTATTGTGAGTTTTTGCCTCTATGGCCAACTTCTTTTCAAATTCTCTCTTAGCCTGTCTTATCAATGCCTTACATTTAACTTGCCAACGCTTATGCTTTATCCTATTTTCTTCTGTTGGATCCTTCTTCCAATTTTTGAATGAAGATCTTTTGGCTAAAATAGCCTCTTTTACCTCACCTTTTAACCATGCCAGTAATCGTTTTGCCTTCCTTTCACCTTTCTTATACTTGCCCTGAATCTACTAGGGGAGTCTGCCCTGTGTATGTGTGGTAAACCTAGAATTCCTAAAATCTAAAAGTCAAGTTTGTCTCTCTGCTGTTAGCATGATGTAGAATGCCCAAATCGATGAATTTCCTTGCATAGGATACTGGGAAGCAGGAGGTCCCTGAGCAAAGGGAAAGAAAAATATCCCCTGCCCTTTTTTTGTTGTTGTTTTCTTACTAGATTGGGGGCTCTAGCTGACCCCACCTTCTCATTCCACAACCCATCAGGGTCACAAAAAATGTTGGGGGTGCTAGTAAATACTGAATTCTAACAGCTAGAAAGAGAAAAATCTTTATCTTTTATTATGAGATATCTCATATTAGGAGCAGTGCAGCTTACCAAACAATGCAGAGTATACTCACAGCTCAGGTCTTCTGAGCTTAAATACATCACCACCTCTAAACTTACACACCAGTGGGTTAGTTTGTTTGTATGACATTTTCCAACTGGTTGGCATTATATCTTATATATTAAGACTGGATTTTTGTAAGTCGTATAATTTTTGTAAATTGAGCTCAGAAGGCAGAAATAAAACTTAATGCTAATCTTTAAAATACTGGTCAACCTTTAATATACTTAAGCATGTCAACAGCCTTAATTGTTCTACAAGTCTGATCAGTGCAATCTCCTTGTGCTGTGATAATAATGTTATCTTTCTGTTTCTCCACTAAACTAGTCTGGTTTCATAGAAAACCTTCTCAAAGCATCCTTACAAGATAACCCTACTCCTGCAAGGCTTCCTTATCATAATCTTTCATTTTTCAAATTATTTTTTCTGAAATCTAGGAACTATTACTGTCCAGTATTTACATTGACCCAAACTGCATAGTGATTTCAGAACCCAAGGCTGTCCTCTACCATGATTTCTGTTAGACCTGCTATTGACAGTGAAGACCGTCTTATGTTGCTTTATCCTGAGTAAGCAGTTCATTTGGTTGGTTGAAGAAAATCTTTTTCTCGGATTTCTGTATCTGTTTACTTCAAATTGATCCAGTAACTGACACACTCCAATTTACATCTGGTAGATTGAAATTTCCCAGATATACACTGGGGAGTATCAGCTGTAAGATCAACTAAAAATTGAATTCTTTGCAAGAGGTATTTCTTAAATTTGCAGTGACTGGAGTTGCTAGGGAGAGATTAACGAGTAGTGACTATGGACAGCTGGCTGTTGAGCTCCTGGTCAGTCTGTGAAACTAATCTGTAGCCTAAAATGTTTCTTACAGATACGTGTTAGTTGGCTTAAACTGGCTTCAAGCTGTCGTCAAAAAATGGTGGACGCAGCTGTCTGAAAACACAGATGATCTGGAGGATGGGTAAGCATCCTATACTTTTCAGTTAAAATGTTAGTGGATTTGTGAGTCTGGCGATGGTGATGATTAATCATTCACCAAAAGGCAAAGACACAGCAAGAGTATTAGGATGCTGAAGCATTTGCTAAAAGGTAGGATTGTCAATGGAGAATAGGGCAGTTTGAATTCATTTTATCAGCTGTTTTTTCTCAGGTTGACTGTGTTATAATGTGCCATTTCAAACACTTTGATTTTGATCCCTTGTGATTGCTTCTGCAGGAATGGATGTAGTCTGTCTTTTTTTTTTTTTTTCTCAGCAATTTTTCCTACTCCTTTGAGCTTCTAGCTCAGTGAGAACTGGCCTCTACTATGGCTACAGCGCCATAAGACTTCATCTGCAATTACCCAGGAGTTCTTGTGAAAATGAGGGAACTCCTTTTCTCCCTGGTCTAGCTGAGCCACTATAGCAACAATCCCTGATCAGGGAACATAGATTGTAGCTTCCTCCAGAACCTAATCCTGAATCTAGCTATTAGGTGTCACTGTTGAATAATAGCTGAAACTCCCTGCGCATGAGAGCTGTGAACATTTCTCTGCATCATCTCTGCTTGACTTGAGAAGCAGAGTATGGACTTGGGAAATTAAGTGGATTATCCCCCCCAATAACAGATATGACCGGCCCTGGGTGTGCTTTTTTTTTTTTTCCAGAAAGTTCTTCTGTTGCCTAAGTTTTTTGTGAGAACCTCCTGTGATGGAGTGATTTCCGACATAAATTACACATAGAATATAGCAAAATCTTCTCTTTCTCATGTCGGTCCACCAAAGTCATGTTTTTCCAGTGACAGTCATAATGCTTGAGTTGACTTCAGCAAGTTCCTTCACTTTGCAAGGGCCTTCCTCAAGCAATGAGTAGATCAAAAGGTGTTGCACAGTCTGTCTCTTGGCACAATTGCATTTCATAAGTCTAGTAGAATATTTCTGTTTTACCATGTCAGCTCTTCACCTGCCAGTGTGGGTAGGGAGGTGATTTAGGACTTGGTGGGCCATTTCTCCTTTTCCTCTACAGGAACTATTTAGTGTCAAGTTCTCCAAATCACTCCTGCCAGATCTCTTTGTGTGGCAGTTCCTGTATGATTTCAGGCATTGGGGGGTTTTTTTTGCCATTGTGTGACTGTACAGAGGGTTTCTATTGTCCTCTGTTTGCCTGACCATTTTATTTTTATTTTTTTATTTAAAAACTTTTCTATACCGTGCTAAGTTAAATACCGTCGCAACGGTTTACATATAGGCACATATTTAATGTAGGTAAAAGTGTACAATAATACATTCTAACAGGTGCCGTCAAAGGTTCGGTTACAATATATCATTAGACATAGTCATTTAACGAAGTAGTTCATGACCAATTGTACCAAGGTACTTACACCGGTAGTTTTATTACACATAGTATTATAGTTATGGTTTATTGTGGTGTGGAGTTCATAGACTAATCTACTGTATGTCTGTGCCTTTCTGTCTTTTCCTGAAATATTTCTCTCTATTCTCCTGTCTCTTTGTAAAATGCTTGTTTAAAAAGCCATGTTTTTAGGTTTTTCTTGAATGTCTTGAGATCACTTTGTAGCCTGATCTCTGGAGGCCTTGTGTTCCAGATTATGGGTCCTGCTAGTGATAGGGCTCTTTCTCTCACTTGTGTCAGTCTTGCTGTTTTAACTGATGGAATGGTTAGGAGTGCTTTATTTGCTGAGCGGAGGTTCCTGTGTGGAGTGTGTACCCGTAATGCTGTGTTCAACCAGTCTGATTTCTCATCATAAATTAGTTTGTGAATGATACATAGGGTTTTGTATTTAATTCTGTGTTCAATTGGTAGCCAATGTAACTCTGCTAGGGTTTCAGTTATATGGTCCCTCCTCCTTTTTCCAGTTAGTATTCTAGCTGCTGTGTTCTGAAGTATTTGCAGTGGTCTTAATGTTATATTAGTTAGTCCTAGCATAAGGGCATTGCAGTAATCTGTGCTGGAGAAGATTAGTGCCTGCAGTATTGTTCGGAAGTCATTTTGAGTTAGCAGTGGTTTAAGTTTTCTGAGTACTATGAGTTTTGCATAACCTTCCCTTACTTTTAGTGATATGTGTTGTTTCAGATTGATTTCAGGGTCTATTATTATTCCCAGGTTACGTACTTTTTCTGCTAGTTCAATTTTCTGGTTGTCTTTGAGTATTATTGATGTTTGACTGATTTCAGAATTTTTTCGTTCTAAGTGAAGAAATTCTGTTTTATCAATATTAATTACAAGTTCCATTTGTGTCAGTAGTTGTTTTATAATGCTTAGGTACATGTTGGCTAGGTTTAATGTTTTCTCTAGAGTGTCCTCTATGGGTAGAATTAGTTGAATGTCGTCAGCGTAAATGTAGTGGATAATTCCTAGCCCTGCAAGTAAGTGGCATAATGGCAGCATGTATATGTTAAAAAGGGTCGCAGATAGGGCTGATCCCTGTGGAACTCCTGTTTTGAGATTAATTTTTTCTGATAATGTGTTGTTGATCTGAACTTGGAAAAACCTGTTTTTTAGATATGATCTGAACCATTTTAAAGTTAGGCCATGTAATCCGATTTCTTCCAGTCTATTTAGTAGTATTTTATGGTTTACTGTGTCAAAGGCTGCAGATAGGTCAAGCATTAGTAGAATGTAGTGTTTACCACTATCAAAGCCTCTTAGAATGTTATCTGTTAGAGAGAGGAGCAGAGTCTCAGTGCTGTAGTGTTTTCGAAAACCGTGTTGAGAAGGATACAGTATGTTATTGTTATCCAGGTGTTCAGCTAGTTGTTTCTGTACCGTTTTTTTCAATTAGTTTAGCTATTAAAGGAAGATTTGATACTGGTCTATAGTTGTTTAGGATAAGGGGATCACTGTTTTTTCTTAATTATTGGTTTTATTATGATTTGTCATCTGTCTGGCAGAGCTAATCTAGTAAGAATGTACAAACTTTTGAGATGAGTTGGTTTTAGGTAATTTAGATAATTCAGCAGTTGTCATTCAACACCAGGTCAATTTTTGTTGCATGGGTGGAGCATTCCCATACTGGGCAATTGTACTCAGCATTGGAGCAACCTAGAGCAAGCTCACGGGTTCTCATCATAGCTGAGTGTGTTCTCCATTTTGAATTTGCAAAGTTATGGTTGATGTTTCAGGCCTTAATCTCATTTTTCCTAGCGTGTAGCAGATGGATTCAGGACCAGTGGGTATAGTGTACTCCTGATAGCAGTTGGAGACGGATCAGATTTCAATCTGACGTCAGCCCTAGTAGATATACCCCTGCAGGAAGTGCAGCTCTTCAGTATTTTCCTTCTCCATAGCAGTTAGGGACTCTATAAATGCTAGCATAGCGTTAGAGAACATTTTACCAAATAAACCCAAATTGAGAAGAAATCTTACCTCTACAGACGAGCCCCGCTCTCCTGCGGTGACACCCTTTGGGTCCCTCCCCCAGTCGAGATTCCCGAGGTGATTTCCGCGATCCCTCGGAGGTGAGCCTCGGTCCGGTGGCCAACCCTCGGCAGGGACCTAGCCCCCGACATCGGGTGAGGCTGAGAGGCAGCGGGTGCAACCTCGAGCGTGGCGGTAAAGATATTTTCCCTCTTCCCCCCGCAGCCGGAGACCGCCCGGAACGAAACCGGGAAGCGCCAGGACAAGGTAAGGTAAAAATCTAGTTAAAAGTCTCCGGTCTCTGAAGCTCGAGGAGACGCACAGGTCGCCAGCCGGGACCAGTGCCACCGGATTGATCGGCCCTAGCAGGGCTAGACCTCGGTCAGATCCGAGGGTCCTCCCACGTGGAGACCCTCCGAGGTGGTAGCCATATTGTCCGCTTGGTAGCCATCACCATTTTGGCCTGTTCGCCGCCCTGTCCGCCGTCTCGATCCGTGCGCACAGAGGCGAGCCGTGCGCACAAATACCTTGTGCGCTCAATGTCGCACGCACAAGTGCTGGGCACACAAGCGAAATGCATAGCCACGCGCTCACTGTGCTGGGCGCATAACTTCGACCCGTGTGCACATCGCTCTACACGTGCGCACCATACCTATGCGTGCATCGTCAACGCACACCAGAGAGCACAACTGTATTGTACGCGCACAAACCATGGCACCACCTGAAAATAAGCTCAAAGCTCAGGGCCTTTGCCCAGCATTCCACATTAGAGCTGCACAGCATGAGGAGGCCCTGTGTATACAGTGCGAAGAGGCCTTAGGGGACCCAACTCATGGCCCTCCCCAGCCGGTACCGGACCCCAGCCCCTCGAGCGGTACACCGGACCTAGCATCACACAGCGGGACCCCCCCTGAAACGGGGCTCCCCAGGGACACGGCACCCCCTAGTCTAGACCCAGCTTCTATCTCCTGGGTGGAATTCTTCAAAGGTCTGCATACCTTCATCCACATGCAACCGGGACCTCCTACAATGTGGCCACAGGCACCACCAGTGCGAAGAGGCCTTAGGGGACCCAACTCATGGCCCTCCCCAGCCGGTACTGGACCCCAGCCCCTCGAGCGGTACACCGGACCTAGCATCACACAGCGGGACCCCCCCTCAAACGGGAGAAGGAAAATACTGAAGAGCTGCACTTCCTGCAGGGGTATATCTACTAGGGCTGACGTCAGATTGAAATCTGATCCGTCTCCAACTGCTATCAGGAGTACACTATACCCACTGGTCCTGAATCCATCTGCTACACGCTAGGAAAAATGAGATTAAGGCCTGAAACATCAACCACCAGAGGACGTCAACGTGCCAGGACCCTCTATGCCCAGGGAAGTGATCCCACTGCCCAGAAACCCCACCTTCAGGGACACAGACATCTCAGATGAGGAGTCAGAACCCCTGGAGGAAGGGGAACTCCCTCCGGGGACAGAACCCCATCGAACCATGAGATGCTTCACCAAGGATGAACTTCCAGACCTGGTCACGCACAGCTTAAAAGAGCTTGCCATCCCGGGCACTAGTGTCTCGGGGGAACCTAAGACGAACCCACTACTAGAGGGACACCGGCAGACCTCCCACCATTTCCCACTATTACAAGCTGTCCAGCAATTAATTGACATGGAATGGGATGCTCCAGAAACCACGTTCAAAGGGGGCCGGGCTCTGGCAGCCATGTACCCTCTGGACCCTGCCGCCAAAGATCTCCTGGCATGTCTGAAAGTGGATGCCATGGTCTGTGCAGTCTCGAAACGCACTACTATCCCAGTGGAGGGAGGAGCAGCACTCAAGGATGCTCAAGACAGACGTCTGGAATCTATCCTCAAACAGTCTTTTGACGTCTCCGCTA
This sequence comes from Rhinatrema bivittatum, assembly GCF_901001135.1. Taxonomy (NCBI): domain Eukaryota; kingdom Metazoa; phylum Chordata; class Amphibia; order Gymnophiona; family Rhinatrematidae; genus Rhinatrema; species Rhinatrema bivittatum. The sequence continues at coordinate 291,484,474 of NC_042618.1, forward strand.
TGTCTTTACAGATCGCAGCCTGCTGTGCCGTGGTGACACGCGCCTGCTTAGCACAGACCAGGAACAACATTCCTGGGGAAGCCCTGGAACCAGCCATATCATTCCTCGTGGACGCTGCTTCGGATCTGGTGCGCACAGCAGCTAGAGGAGTCTCTTCCGCCGCAACAGGCAGAAGACAAATCTGGCTCCGAAACTGGTCAGCCGACGCATCCTCCAAAACGAGACTCACAAGGATGCTTTTCAAGGGAACACTCCTGTTCGGAAGTGAACTAGAGAAACTAGCCAACAAGTGGGGCTAGTCCCCACTGCCGCGGCTACCGGAGGACAGAAATAAGAGAAACCAACGATCCTTCCCCCGAACCTCCAGGGGCAGAGGATCACAGTGCTTCAACCCATATAGAAACTCATATCAAGCGGCCTGCCCCCCAGGCCGGAGCCAGTCCTTTCAGAACAAGCACAATAAAAAGGGAGCCAGCTCGGGCCCAGGCCCCAGCTGCACCCCACAATGAAGATCAGCCGACCCATCCAAAGGAAGAAGCCATAGGGGGCAGACTGGCTCTATTCTACCAAAGATGGGTCGAGATAACTTCGGACAAGTGGGTCCTATCCATCATTTGAGAGGGATATTACCTGGATTTTCACCACCCCCCTCTGGACAAGTTTGTGGTATTTCCCTGCCATGACCCTTCCAAGAGAATGGCAGTGGAAGCTACACTCACCAGATTACTAGCCTTAGAGGCTATAACACCGGTGCCTCCACAATAAATAAATACTGGCCATTATTCCATCTATTTTATCGTTCCCAAGAAGGAAGAAACGTTCAGACCTATCCTGGACCTCAAGGCGGTCAACCGTTACCTGAAGATTCCCCGCTTCTGCATGGAAAACCTACACTCGGTAATAAGGCAATACAACCGGGAGAGTTCCTTACCTCCCTGGATCTGTCGGAAGCCTACCTACACATTCCGATCCATCAAGAGCATCAGCGTTTTCTGCACTTCTCAATCCTGGACCGTCACTACCGGTTCCGGGCACTACCTTTCAGGTTAGCCACTGCACCCCAGACGTTCACCAAGATCATAGTGGTGATGGCAGCAACACTGAGGAAGGAAGAAATCCGCATGCACCCTTATCTAGACGATTGGCTGATCAGAGCAAAATCCCCAGAGGAAAGCCACCAGTCAACCAACAGAGTCAAGACTCTACTGGAGAGCCTCAGGTGGGTGGTCAACACAAACAAGAGCTGCCTGCAGCCTTCCCAATCTCTAGAATACCTGGGAGTCCGGTTCGACACCAAACAAGACAAGGTCATCCTGACACCGACAAGGAGATCAAAACTGATGACCCAGTTATGAACCCTGTTGAGCGAACTTCGCCCCACGGCATGGGTTTACCTACAAGTCCTCGGCCTCATGGCATCCACACTGGAAGTAGTCCCATGGGCATGGGCTTACATGAGACCCCTACATCGCTCACTACTGTCATGATGGAATCCACTGTCCCAGAACTACTCCGTACGTCTTCAGCTCCCGGACAGAGTTCGGGCCCAACTACGATGGTGGCTACAGGAGGCCCATCTGAGCCAGGGAACGAAACTATCCTCCCCAACCTGGATCCTACTCACCACGGATGCCAGCCTACGAGGATGGGGAGCACACTGCCAGGAGCTAACCGCCCAAGGGCAATGGAACAAAGAAGAGTCGGGATGGAATATCAATCGCCTAGAAGCCCGGGCAGTCAGACTAGCCTGCCTAAGGTTCGGTCACAGACTCCGAGGCAAAGCGGTCAGAGTAATGTCAGACAACGCCACAACAGTGGCCTACATCAACCGTCAGGGAGGAACCAGCAGCCAACAGGTGTCTCTGGAAATAGACCCCCTAATGTCATGGGCGGAAATGAATCTTCAAGAGATCTCGGCCGTCCACATTGCCGGGAAAGACAATGTCACAGTGGACTACCTCAGCAGAGAGAGTCTAGATCCAGGAGAATTGAAACTGTCAATCACAGCATTCCAATTGATAGTAAACCGTTGGGGAGCACCAACCATGGACCTTCTGGCAAGCTGGTCCAACGCCCAGGTACCCAGTTTCTTCAGCTGCAGGCAGGAATCCCAGTCCCAGGGAATCGATGCCCTGGTACAGACATGGCCACAGGAGTCTCTGTTATATGCCTTCCCGCCGTGGCCCCTATTGGGCGCGACCATCCACAAGAAAGAACACCACAGGGGGCCAGTACTTCTAGTGGCCCCGGACTGGCCAAGAAGACCATGGTACGCAGATATGCGAAGACTGCTGGCAGGGAACCCCCTGCCGCTACCTCAACACAGACCTGCTCCAACAGGGACCGATCCTCCACAAGGATCCAGCTCGATTCTCTTACGGTCTGGCCATTGAGAGGACTCACCTAAGGAGGAGGGGATACTCGGGGGCAGTAATTGACACCCTACTCCGAGCACACAAGTTCTCCACATCCCTAACATACATAAGGATTTGGAGAGTATTTGAATCCTGGTGTGAGGACCATGACATCATACCACACTCAGTCAAAATTCCTGCGATTTTGGAACTCCTACAGAACGGACTACAGAATGGATTGTCCCTCAACTCTTATCAAGATACAGGTGGTGGCTTTGTCATGCTACAGAACCAAGAGTGAGAGCGGCAGCATAGCCTCTCACCCAGATGTTTCCCGCTTCCTGAAAGGAGTCAAGCACATCCGACCACCCCTAAAGTGGCCGGTGCCTCTTTGGAACCTCAACCTGGTCCTAGATTTCCTAGCAGGACCCTCCTTCAGACCTCTCCACGGCCTGTCTCTCCAACTATTAACATTGAAGACAGCCTTCCTGCTTGCATCCTGTACAGCTCGTCGTATATCCGAGCAACAAGCACTGTCCTGCCGGGAGCCGTTCCTCAGACTCACCCTGGGAACCATCCAGTTACGCACAGTTCCGTTGTTCCTCCCCAAAGTGGTGTCTCACTTCCATCTCAACCAAACCATCTCGCTACCATCACCAGATGAGCATAAGAATTTGGAAGAGGCTCGAAGTCTATGACATCTCAACGTCGACAGGCTCCTAGTCCGATGCCTGGAAAGGTCGGAATCCATATGAAAGACGGACCATCTATTCGTCCTTCACAGCGGGAAGAAGCAAGGAGAAGCGGCCTCGCGGGCAACCATAGCCCGCTGGATCAAAGAAGTCATCAAGGCGGCCTACGTGGAAGCAGGCAAGCCACCGCCTTTGCAAGTCAAGGCTCATTTGACTAGAGCCCAGGCAGTGTCCTGGGCGGAAACCAAGATGCTGTCACCCACCGAGATCTGCAGGGCGGTGACATGGTCCCCCATCCACACCTTCTCCAGGTTTTACCGCCTAGATGATCAGGCTCGGGAGGACACAGCATTTGCAAGGGCAGTACTAAGTGCGTCACGGGCAGCCTCCCACCCGGTTCTGGAGTAGCTTTCATGCATCCCATTGGACCTGAGTCCATCTGCTACACGCTAGGAAATGGAGAAATTACTTACCTGATAATTTTGTTTTCCTTAGTGTAGACAGATGGACTCAGCATCCCACCCATGGCTGCCGTTACTCATGGAATTCTCGGGGGACACCCCCGGGAGCGAGTGATTCAAGGGTAAGCCATGCTTTCCTTCATCTAGGACACCCATCCTACCGGGTGTCGACGTTTCTCGGTTGAGGGCACTGGCGGTCTCCAGCTATAGCCAAGTCAACCAGTTCAAATTAATCAAGTTAACCAAGTTTTAAAGTTAATCAAGTTATTCAAGTTATAAAGTTAATCAAGTTATTGAAATTAGTCAGTCACACATATATCCACAATGCTTTTCAATACTGAAGAGCTGCACTTCCTGCAGGGGTATATGTACTAGGGCTGACGTCAGCTTGAAATCTGATCCGTCTCCAACTGCTATCAGGAGTACACTATACCCATCTGAGTCCATCTGTCTACACTTAGGAAAACGAAATTATCAGGTAAGTAATTTCTCCATTTTTCTATGTGAATTTTGAAGGACAAAATGTGGTCCAGGGTCACTCAGAGGTATACTGGATTTTATGTACTGAATCAAATGTATGCTAGTCCAGTTGATGTTTAATTTTATATTTGCACTGTGATTGTGCAGGTGTAAAAGGCTGACCTTGCTCCAGAGATGGTATGACAAGAGTATCTACCCAGGGACCAGGGAACACTTTAAGAACAGGACCTAGCTATCTGGACCCGGTCCACCTTAAGGCAGGGAATGCTGGGTACAGGCTGTCTCCTCTGGGCCAGGAATATTATGTAGGCTGAGACCAGAACAAAGGGAGACTCAGACTCTAGGAGAGAACAGCTTGTGTATTGAATGTGAGTAAAAAGGGAAAGACAGCCCCTTCAAGATAGCTGACCTGTTTGAGTTTATATTACTGAATTGGAATTGTGAATGTGGAATACTATGTTTTATTTGCACTGAAAATAAAGCACACAAAGAGAAAAAGCCTTGACTGCACATTTCCGTGTCACATAAGGATTTAGAATTTTGTCATCCTTAGGCACCGTTGCTGCTATGGCTCCCTCCCCATCTCACCTCCTTCAAATGGTAAGGTCAGACAATAGGAAGCAGGAGTTTCTAAGGCACACCCCCACAGTTTGCTGCTGCAGCTCAGGGGAGATTCTGTAACAAAAATTAGAAAAATCCAAAGCACATTGGCAAACATTTCCATCTTTTATATTATATTATAAAAATTAAGTTCCCATCTTAGCTTGTGTCTATATAATTTTATTTTTTAATTGGGTAAAGAAAAGGGATGAGAGCTCATGGATGGGCAGAAGAGAAAGAGATGGGGAAAGGAAAGAAGGAGGACTAGGAATTGGATGAGAAGGTGAAAGGACTGGGGATAGGAGGGAAGAGTATGAGAAGGAAAGAGGCCTGGGGATGGAAGAGGGGAGGTAGAAAGGACTGGGGATACAGAGGATGGGAGATAGGGAGATAGGGAGGATGGAAGAAAGGGGAAAAATCAGAAATCTAGGATAGGAGAGGGAGGGAGGTTCTGGAAATGAGGAAGGAGTGGATAATGTTGGGGGTGGGTTCCAGGATCTAGAGAAAGTGCTCCTGGGGGATTTCTGTGCACAATTTAAAATTCTGCCTTCTTTATATTGGTCAAAATAACACAATGTACATCACAATCTTTAACTAATTAATGTAAAATGTAATGCAGAAAAGTTATTACTCAAAGATGTAGAGTTTTAAATAATTTGAGAAGAATTCCTTAAGTAAGCTGTAAAAGTGTCCCTTCCACTTCTCTCTCCTGGCCATATCTTTTTCACTCTGGGCAGGAGAGTAGGGAGAAAGGTGGAGGGCCTCAACTCGTCCACTCTCCACTATCTCTCCCTTCTACCTCCAGACTCAACCCCCTTCCCTCTATTTCTAACCCGCCCCCCCCCCCCAGCCCTCCATTCCCAGAGTTTGACCGCTTCCTCACACAGGCTTCCTCTGGCCCTCTCTCACAACACACGCACGCTCACACTCCTTCTTACACAGGCTCTCTCTGGTGCACACACACACACCACCCTCACACAGGCTTTCTCTGTCCCTCTCTCTCTCACGTACACACCTTCATATGGGCTCCCTCTGTCCCTGTCTCGCATATCCCCCCTCACATAGGTTCCCTGTCTCTCTTGCGTGCCCACACCCCATCACACTGGCTCCTTCTCTCTCCTGCACATACACATCCCCTCATATAGGCTCCCTCTGTCTCACTCTTACATAGGCTCCCAACCTCTCACTCCCTCACAATCTCTTCTCATATGCACACACTTTCACATAGGCTTCTTCTTTCTCTTACACATACACTCACATGCACACTTCCTCTCTCTCACACACAGTCTCACAAGTTTTCTTGCCTCTCTCACTGGGCCTTCTCTTGTCTTCTTTGGCCACAGCCAAGATGGGCTCCGCCTGTGGCCACTGAGCCTGCTGATCTTCATCAAAAGCGCAATGGGCTCTACTTGTGTTTTGTTGAAGCTCAAAGAGGACAGGGGAGCGATGATTATCATAGCCACTGTTAGCCGAGACATATTTGGTTTCCACTCCTATGAAAGATGTCCATTCAGGAACCAATCAGACTGGGGATTTATCCAGATCTCATCACTCAGGCTCAAGGCAGGTTGCACCATCCCAACCTCTGGGCCCTCTTGCTCACCACTTGGATGTTGAGAGGCTGATCTGCAACTACCTGACCTTTCTAAGGTCAGTCCATCCTCCTCCACTTCAGTCCATCTACTAGGAAGTCATATGGACTGAAGTGGAGAAAGTTTGCTGTGTGATGTGAGCACAAGGCCCTAAATCCTTTCTCCTGCTCCACACAACAATTGCTTAACTACTTTCTATATATCTCTGAAGCTGGTTTTAAGACCAACTAGGTCAGGGTACAATTTAATGTGATTGGTATATACCTTTACTGTGTAGAACATAGCAAAATCAGTGGCTCACTTGCAATTAGTCCCCATGGAGGAGATCTGCAAGGCTGTGATGTGTAGTTCTCTCCAATCATTCACATCACACTATTGTTTGGACAGGTACAGCTGATGTGACAGTAGGTTTGGCCAGTCTATCCTCCGGAAATGGAGATGTAGAATCCAACTCTGTTCCTGCCTAGGGCCCTTCATTTTTGTTTCAGGCTGCCCCTTCCTTGGTGTATACACATATAAAAAGGGCACATTGCCAACAAAAATAGTTTGTGCCTGTTGGCACTGTTTTTGTTGTTCCCCTTTTTTGTTAGGGATCACCAATGTGTGAGGACTGCCATCCTGCTTGTTCTCAGAGAAAGTAGAGTTGCTTATCTGTAACAAGTGTTCTGAGGACAGCAAGATGTCAGTCCTCAATATTCCCGCCTGCCTCATCGTGGAGTTTTGTCTGCACTTCTTTTGTTTAGCTATATTATGAGACTGAAGGGACCCCTCATGGACGCATGCTATAATGTAGTCCATGGGCATGTTCACTGAGGCTCAGTCAGAGTTCTTGAAACTTTGACATAGGTTTTCCGTGCCAGGCTCCATCGGATGATGTCACCCATATGTGTGGAATGACATCATGCTGTTCTAAGAGAACACCCATTACAGGGAAGTCATTCTGCTTTTTCTTTGGAGTTATAATTGGATGGACTTGGATTGCAGTGGGGTTGATGTTGGGAATGTGGGATTGAGTCTGTATCCATCTTGCATCTTAGTGCCACAATATTGTTGTTAACAAAGATATAGGAAAATTGGTTCTTACCTTCTAATTTTCATTCCTGTAGTACCATGGATCAGTCCAAACTCCTGGGTTTAAGCATCCATACCAGCAGATGGAGACGGAGAAAGTTTTATAATCACCGGTGCCACCTGCAGTTCCTCAGTATTGAACTGTACCCAGGTCAGAAAAAACATTGGGGAAAAAACACTGGTAAATAGTCAAACAGCTTAAAACATATTAGAATATCCCCCCAAAAAATCTTACAGCACCGAAAGCAACCAGAGTCGAGCGGCTAATTCTCCACCCCTTGAACAGGCGGGTTCTGGACTGAATCCGTGGTACTACAGGAATGAAAATTAGCAGGTAAGAACCAATTTTCCTTTCCTTGCACGTACCCGGATCAGTCCAGACTCCTGGGATGTACCAAAGCTCCCTACTCGGGGAGAGTCCCACTCGCAAAACACTCTTACCAAAAGAGCGAGCTCCTGGATCCTGGACGTCTAGGCGATAATAATGCTAACGTTATGCAATGATTTCCATGTTGCCACCCTACAAATTTCCTGTGGCGACACAAATTGAGCCTCTGCCCATGAGGCCGCGTGCGATCGAGTAGAATGAGCCCACAATCCTTCAGCTTCCTGTCGACCCTTGATTATGTGGCTGACCCAATAGCCTCCTTAAGTCATCTCGTAATGGTAGCCTTGGAAGCCTGGGTACCTTTCTTCGCACCACTTCACAAAACAAATTGGTGATCCAGTCTCTTAAAGTCATTTTCCACCTCGAGATACCTCATCAAGGCTCTCCCGACGTCCAAACATCTGAGCACTAGTGCATGAGGTGCAGAAACATCCAAATCCAGAAAAGCTGGAAATTCCACAGTGTAATTAACATGAAACGATGAGACCACCTTGGGAAGGAAGGAGGGAACCGTCCACAAGGACATGCCTAAATCCGAAATCTGAAGGAATGGATCTCGACAAGATAACACTTGCAATTCTGATATCCTTCTCGCCAAACAAACAGCTACCAGGAAAACAACCTTCAGAGTCAAATCCTTTAAAGTCGCCCTGCGGAGAGACTCAAAGGGCGGCTCACATAAAACTCGCAGGACAAGATTAAGATTCCAGGATGGGCAGTCTCTCCTAACCGGAGGGCGCAAATTCTTAACGCCTCGAAGAAATCTGACCTCATCCGGATGAGAGGACAAAGTTCCCCGTCCACTGTCCCATGTAAGGACGCCAAAGCTGCTACCTGTACTTGGAGAGAGTTAAAGGCCAAGCCTTTGCTCAAGATAGCAGGATGAATTAGCCATGCTATCTGGGTGACGTCAGCCGATGGCGCTCATGCGGACTCTCTCTCTCTCCAAGAAGTTAGAACTTTGCTCTGCTGTGTCTGTGCGGCACTTCCTGCACGAAGCATGTCATTAGTCTCCTTAGTCACTAGCTAAGCAAGATGGATGTGCATGGTCTGGAAGGATGATAAGCAGCTATGGCACTTAAATTAATTCTTATGGATGATGTTGTCAAGCCAGATTTTGAGTGATGGAACAGATAACTGAGAATTTAATTGGGTGACAATGAAAGGAGCTAATCCATTGACTTTTACACAATACCGCATACCGCTTCCACTTAAAGGAATAATTTCATCTAGTTGAATGTTTCCTTGCCGCCATGATAATTTATTGAATATCCACTGGAAGAGCAAAGTTTTGCAAGATCTTGTGTTCAACATCCAGGCTGTTAGGTGAAGGGAAGAATGGAGAGGTTGGAGAAGGGAGCCCTCTTCTTGGGTTAGGAGATCTCTATCCTGACCGAGATATATTGGACGACTCCTGAATTACTGCACCAGATACACATACCACGGTTGTCTTGGCCATGCAGGTGCTATGAGTATCATTCGTGCTTTTCCCCGGATCATCTTTTGAACTGTCCTCAAGATGAGAGGAATTGAGGGAGAGGCATATGGAAGACCCTTCGCCTAGGACAGGGTAAAGGCATACTGCACCTTTCTGAGGCGGCTAGGGCGGACAGAATAGAATTGAGTTACTTTCCAAGTTTGTTCGGTTGCAAAAAGATCTATCCAAGGGTGGCCCCATTGTAGGAAGATTGAGGAACCATTTGTGAGGGTAGAAAATCCTGCTTAGGCTGTCTGCCAACTTGTTTGCCACCCTGGATAGATATGTTGCACGCAGAATCATCGAGTTTTCGATGGCCCATTCCCATATCCATACTTCTTCCCTGCACAGGAGCGAGGAGTCTGAGCCTCCTTGCTTGTTCACATAGAATATGGCCACTTGATTGTCAATGTGAATCATAAAGGTGTGACCCCTGTAGTAGATGAGTGAAGGCCATTAGAGCATATCTCCTGGCTCTGAGTTCTAGCAGGTTGATCGTGTATAGGCTGACCATAGGCTTTGTGTTTTGTAGTGAAGAAGATTAGCCCCCCAACTTTGAATGGATGCGTCGGTGGTAAGGACAAGACTTGGGGGCTCCTAGAGAAGGGGATTCCATCGCTAGTTCCCCCGGTTCTAACCACCAATGAATGTCTTTTCTCATGGAGTCCAACAAGGTACTTTTTTGTTCATTGGTTGGCAGTATTGGTTCCACTGAGACTTCAAGCCCCATTGAAGGCGCCACATTTGTAGTTGAGCGTCTGATAGTACGTGAATGGCTGCTGCCATGTGTCCCAGGATCACAGGTTCATAGGGCACTGTGACAACTGATTTGCAGAGTAATTCTGCACCGAGGTGATGAATACTCACGATTCTCTCTTTCAGAAGAAAGATGCACGACTGAGTGGAGTCTATCATGGCTCCTATGAATTGAAGTATCTGGGTCAGTTTGAATACAGATTTCTTGTAGTTGAAGAATCCTAGAGATTCCAGCAAGTGATCGTCATATGCAGATGTGCCTGTAGGGACACTTGGTTGGGGGAGACTATCATCTGGTCATCCATATAGCGAAAAACCCAAATTCCCTGGCGTCTTATATGAGCTATTGCCTCAGCCAGACATTTGGTGAAAACTCTGGGAGCGAGGAAAGACGAAAGGGGAGGACTTTATACTGGTAGTACTTCGAAGCTACCTAGAAGCAAAGGAATTGCCAGCAGGAAGGACGTATTGGAATGTGAGTGTGGGCATCTTTGAGATCCAAGAATACATCCAATCATTAACTTGAGGGAGATCATCTTGAACTTCTCCTTCTGAAGGTGCTTGTTGAGGGGCCTGTGTCTTCCTGAGCGTTTCAGAATAAGGAAGTACTGGGAGTAGTAACTGGTATTGATTCAATGTTTTCCTACCAGTTGGATGCCTTCTGACGGAGCAAGGTCTGAACCACTTGTTCCAGTAAAGGGAGTTGAGAAGCATCCCTCAATGGGCCGGTATGATGGGGAAGTGAAGACTTGATCTTGAAATTCAGATGATAACCCTCGTGGACAATCTTAAGAACCCACTGATCTGACGTTATTTGACTCCATTCCGAGGGAAAATGGTGAGTCCTGCCCCCCACTGGCAAGTGAGGCTGTGGCTCAGCTGTTTTCAAAAAGACTGGGTGGGGGGGGGGGCGGGGTTGGGATTGATGGCTTCGAAGGCTTTTTCTGTTTGTAGTCTCTCTGACAAACTCCACACTGAGTAGGTTGGGACTGCGGGCAAGATTGTTGAAAGTGCTGATACGACTGAGACCTGAAGGGTTGGAACTGCTTGAATGGTTTCCTCTGGTAATAAGGTTTTTGATATTGAGGATAAAACCGTTTTGCTGTGGCCTGTGAATCCAACGTCACCAACAAGGACTGCATCGCAACGTTTTGCTTCTTGATTTGGGACACTGTGTCTTTCAGTTTGTCACCAAAAAGGTTCTCACCTGAGCAAGGTAGATTTTCTAGTCTGTCATGAACATCCTCCCTATTGGAGCTGGAACGGATCCACGCTTTGTGTTGAGCGGCAATGGCGGTGGCGGAGATGCTGGATGAAGTTTCAAAAGATTCATAGCCCACCCTCAGTGTCATAATCCCTCCTCCAGATCGTAAAAGGGTTGAGGTGTTAGCTGCTGGCCCGTTTCCGTGCGTGAAAATGGTTTCAATGGCTGCAGGCATTCATAAAGATACTGGACCATATAAAACTGGTGTTGTTGGATCCGGGATGTTAACATTGTACTCTGAAAAATCTTCTTTGCGAAGTCATCAAGGAGCTTTTGTTCTGTCCCTGGAGGAGCAAATGCATGCAGCTTTGATTTCTTTGTGTGCTTCATCGCTGATTCAATGACAACTAGTGCATGCGGTATCTGGACGACCCCATATGTCAAAGACTTCTGTAATCAAAACTTTAAATCTAGCTTCCTGGAGACAGGAAGGTTGGAATGAGGGGACTCTCACATTTTCAAAAGTACCGCATCTAGCACCTTATGGGTGGGCAGCACCAAAGGTTCAGCGGGAACTTCCAAGATCTTCAGGATCCCGAAAACTTCCTCCCTAGAGTCTTGGAGTTTTCAGACCTCTACCCCCAGCATGTTTCAATCTTTTCGACAAACCGTGAATAGGTTACATCCTCCGGAGGAGAAGAGTGATCTAGAGGTTCTTCCAGAGGGTCGGATGGGGGATACCTGTAGAACTGGTAGGCGAGAGGTCTGGTGGAGAATATGGGTGTTCTGACTGCAGTGATGGTGGATGAGATCCATCTGGCCTACTCGCTCCAGGGATGTGGGTTTAACTAGTGAAAAAGGGGGATGTTCTGGAATCCCTTCCCCACTCGACCCTGGAATTTGTGGGGGTGAAATCTCTGGCTGCAGCGAGGAGAATAGATTATTTGACATGATCTGGTCCATGGCTTGTTTGGGAGCGGCTTGGAAGTGGTTCCAAAGGAACCCGCTGCTTCTCTACGATAACAGCAGACAGAGACCGCCTCCCGTGAGAACGTATAGCAGAGAATCACATATCTGAGGGAGGTTGCTTCCAATCCCTTGAACCTTTATCTGGTCCAGCCCGCTTGTCTCTCGGAGAAAGTTCCTCCTGGAGATCATAGTCCCCAGGACATGAGCATGTGGATAAGTCTGAGAAGACAGTACGCCCCCCCTGGGAGGAGGAAGACCTGGCACTGATTGGCTTGGAAGGGGAAGTCCATGGAGGTTGCGATAGAATATCCAGGAGTGGGTCCACACTGCGTCTTCAACCAGTCGGTGAGGAAGAACCCACTCTTCTTTTCTTGTGATGCAGGCTTTGAGGCTCCTGTGACTCCTCTGCCCGATCAGAAGAGGCAGATTTGTATCTGTCATCCCATATGGAAGACGCATGCGTTGAGGGATTTGAGAGTTGTACCGTGAAGGCATCGGAGCATGTGGAGGGTCATTGCATTTGCGTCAATGCGCTGTGAGTGTTGGTGCGCATGGTAGCTTGCAACGAGACCTCGTGAGTCGGGGTCCATTTACCAGCCTGCACCAACACATGGTGAGTCGAGGTGGAAGCAATGTGATCGTTCTTTTGCAGTGCTTTCAGGGTCGCCTGCATGGATTCATCCCGGTGATGCTTAGGCTGTTTCGAACTCGATGCTCCATCCTGGTCAGTGCATTGATGCAAGGTCTTTGACGATGCTGATGGCGCACCTGCACCAGAATGATGCCTAGGGTACTCTGCAGGTATCAGCTTGGGTTTAGTAGGTGCCAAATCGACCTTCTGACCCACGTCTGCTGCTGGTTTGAGGACCAAGTGTTTGTCCCTCAATTTTCCCTGCGGCTCCATCGAAGCTGATCTCCTGTGGACATTGTGGGCGGAAAGTTTAGGGCCCGGGGAGGAGTACGGTGAATGCCTTGGGGAGGGCGCATAGCTGCCCGATGCTGAATAAGTTCCATCCCTCTCCCTTAGCAAGGCTATCTTTGTCACTCTCTGTCTTTGTGCTTGTGCTTATATGCAGCCATATGCAGCCATAGTCTCAACATGATGCCTGGTCGTGATCCAGGCCTAGACAGAGGTAGCAATAGTTGTGATTGTCAGTGATGGACATTATGCTCCCACACTGACAATATTTGAAGCCAGGTTTCTTGCACATGGTGGCTAGCACTGAAAAGTGCTTTTGGGGGATCGCTGGCACGAAAAATAGAGGAAAAGAGGTGACATCCAACTATGATGAGACATGATGAGAGAAACATCCGTGCATGAGCGTGGAAAAAGAAGACTGAGGAGATCGATGACGTTCTTTGCGCGGTAAGTGCCGTGCAGGCACAGCAGAGCACTCTCTAACTCCTTGGAGAGAGAGAGTCTGCAGAGAGCACTGTCGGATGACATCACCCAGACAGCATGGTTAGTTCAGCCTGCTTATCGATGGAAAAAAAATGAAATAAGCTACATGGCAATGGCAAGTTGCTCTCTCTGTCTGTCTCTGCACACATTAGACCAGGGCTAATATCTTTCTAATTTCTCATTAAAAGATTATATAACCAGTCAATACATTATTCTTTGATGACAAGCTTCCTTTCATCACATCCTTATTTTTGTTATTATACAGTTGGTCCAATCACAGACCTAATCAAAGGTCTGCACTCAATCACCTATTGCCCCTTATACCTATGTCCAGTTGGTCCAATCACAGACCTAATCAAAGGTCTGCACTCAATCACCTATTGCCCCTTATACCTATGTCCTAATACTGAAGCAACACCCCTTTTCCTCCATTCTAGATTTCATCAACCATACCATGCTGGGGTGTCTGATGCAATACTAATGCAATACTTTGTAATATTTTTCATTATAAAAAAACTACTAGCACTGTATTATGACTATGGGTCTAGATACAGATATAAAAATAACCCTATTTCTAAGATTTCAACATAATTTTATAAGATTTCAGTAACTTAGTAAAGAGCAGACGGTGCTAAGCTTTCCAAAATACATTTATGTTTGTTCCACTGTTTTACTCTGTATAGCTGACCTATGAAGATGGAGGCCCACAAAATAAGGGTCTTTCTACTCTAAATTCTACAATGCCTTCTCTACAATTCCGCTAATTCTGTGAAATCTTTCTAGCCTTATGGATGAGGAGGAAGTACATGACCTGAGTCAGAAGGAAATATAGGAGATACTTCGCCAGATTCAACAGCAGGCTATACATGAAAGGACACTCTGATACAAAGACATTTGTGACGGTAGAGGTGCATTTATTTGCATGGAGTGCTCAATGTGGTGAAATATATGTAAAAGACAATTAGTGCTTCTTTGTCCACTGTCTTTTTCATGGTTAAAAGTCAACTCCTTGCCTGACCAAGTCCTTTGCTCCTCCACAACTGATGCTGCCCTTGGAGGGCGAGGTACCTGGGGGCAGTGGAATATCTGGATATCTGCTGGAGGGCTGTGAGGCTGCTGAGAAGAGGGGCTGCAATATTTGGTGGGTTTCTCCTCTTCAGCCATATGTTCCCTGGAGAAGAGGGAACATCCCTCAGTTGTGGCGGGGGTGTTGCTGGATATGGCATTGGTATGTGTGGTGGTGGCAGTAGCACAAGAGGAGTGGTACCATAATGTGTGTTGACAGAGCAAGAGGTTGAGCTGGCAACAGAGCAGGCAGAACTCCTGCCTAGGGATGTGCCAGCCAGGGTGGTGGTTCTGCAAAGTCTGGTAGGCATAGCATCCAGGGAGGCATTGCATAGTAGGGAGCTGGTGGGGTCTGTGGCTGGCAGGGAGCAGCATCTTCCTACGAGCATCAATCTGGGTCTCCATTTGCTCATGAATGTCCCATAGCTCCTGCCACACATCCTGCATCTCTTCCTTGATGACATCCCTCAGGCCCTTCATGTCAATCCTGAGGCCTGTGATTTCCTCCACCACACTGGCATGCAGTTCCATTATGCATCTTTCTGTTGGAGTGGCTGCATCTCCTCTTCTCGCAGAGAGACAAGGTCCTCCTCAGGGGAGCTGCTGTACTCCCAGCCAGCTGCATGCTACCAAAGATCTGGTATGTATGACAACATCATTGTAGGCTGAGTCGCCATCTCCTCCTCCTCGTGATGTCCATGCTCCAGCGAAGTGTACTGCTCTGCTGGTTCTTCCTCCTCCTCCTCCTCAGTGTCTTCTGGCTAGCAAGCGACACCCAGGAAGAGTGTACATACTTTCAATATACATGCTATGTGGGTTATTCTCTTCACACTCACTGGACCTTCCTTTTTATCTAACAGAAAAGGTCCATGGGCTCTACTCTAGCACCTTCTGCTACACAGCTAACCATATGCCTGGAATGCTCTTCCAGAAGTAGTGGTAAGAACGAAAACAGTAAACATTCAAAAGGGCATGGGATAAATGTATATATCCCTAAAGACTAGCCGTTGGAAATGAAGGAAATATTGCATGGGGTAACCTGCACAGAGTGGCAGTTACTACCCTTAATATAACGCATAGGGATTACTACCTTTAATCAATTAGTCTTGATGCTTGTGTTGTAACTGCAACATCGCTGTCTGCTTTGATGGTGGGGAGAAAGGGGGATTGGATTTAGAAGATAGCCAACGCTGGACCCCGAGGTACTGATATGCAGCCATTAGGGATAAAGCACAGGACTGCTTCTGTGGCCAAGTCCAAAAGCAAAGCACATTGAAGAAGCATTGTCTGAATTATCAAGAAGACTACTCATGTCATAAAAATGTTGCTAGCAGTAATTTTATTATGGGTTTGATAATTTCTTGGTTTTGATTGTAAATATTGCTATCCTTACAATAAGGTTTGGGGTAAACTGCACAGAGCAGCAGTTACTACCCGTAACAAAATGCATTAGGGTAACCTGTGCAGAGCGGCAATTACTACCATAAGAAACTTGCTGGGCAGACTGTTTGGACCATTTGGTCTTTTTCTGCTGTCATTACTGTTAGTATGTATAAAAGCATTACCATGGTACTGAAATCTACTCTTGAAGCACTTGTAAAGCACCAGCAAGCAGGGACAGAGAGGTGACTCAATAGTTGGTGTGGCTCATGAATCAAGTTGCCAACAGGCTCAAGATTTTGAGGATAGGTTGATGCAGTCCATCGTTATCCTATTATATTCAGGGATTTTAATTCAGACTTTCCTATTGCATTCCCTTAGATAAGCAGGGCTCGGGCTTGAGAGGTCAGCTGGGGAATGTGAAAAGGTCTGAAGAGGGTGAGAGAGAGGAGGGGAAGTGAGAAGAGCTAGGGATGGTAAAGGGTTTAAGCTGAAGGGACAGAGAGTGGATAAACTAGACAGAGGGTGTGAATAAAGTAGACAGAGTAGAGAATGAAAGAGGGAATCAGCTGGATAGCAGTGAGGTTGAGAATGGACTGATTTGTGGGGAGCGATTGCACCCCAGTATTTTGGTTGTGGTTTTCCTCTGGGATCGTGTGCTAAGGAAAATACATAAGTTACATTTCTTCATGAAAATGATTAAAATTAGGAGCACAAATATGCACACTTAGCAGATGTCCACCACTTAATGGAATATTTTTTTATTTATTTGAATAAGTCTTAAAAAGTGTTACATAGCCAGATAAGTAAGATAGCCGACTAAGGGGGTCATTTATCAAAGTGCTATATGGCGTTTTCACATGCATTAAGGCATTTTCGCATGTGTTAAGCACCTTTAATGCATACGAATGCACCATGACGCATGGTGCGATGCAAATGAGAAAAATAGGAGGAGTTTGGGGTGGGATTTGTGGCCAAGTGGGCTGGGCTCATAGTTTTGCGAAGCCCTATCGCACGGCTTTAACATGAATTTTAACTACACCTTATTCATTTGCCTAAAGCCGTGCGATAGGGCTTTATCGCACATTGCGATGTTTTCGCACAGGGCCCTTCTACAACCACGAGAGAGAGAGAGAGAGACTAGCCTTAATGCCCTCATCCTAGGTAGGTATTTATATCTCTATAGGAGGCCCACCTAGTAACTCGAAGTGAGGTTAGGGATAGTGTAGGGATTAGGGGCCACTTTGACATTCAAAGTGAGACATACGAACAGAACAGTGCTCTCTTGTGAAGATTTGATGACCTTCGGAGTGAGGAAACTCACCCAAAGATGAGATTTGTGCAGTGTTCTCTCAACCTAGCTTGATGGACTCTCTACCTGGGTAACATCAAGCTAGGTTGAGAGAACACTGCACAAATCTCATCTTTGGGTGAGTTTCCTCACTCCGAAGGTCATCAAATCTTCACGAGAGCACTGTTCTGTTCGTATATCTCACTTTGAATGTCAAAGTGGCCCCTAACCCCTGCACTAATACCTAAACCTCACCTTGAGTTACTAGGTGGGCCTCCTATAGAGATATAAATACCTACCTAGGATGAGGGCATTATGGCTAGGCGCTCTCTCTCTCTCTCTCTCTCCCTCCCTCCCTCCTCCCCCCTCCACCCCCCCTGTGGTTGTAGAAGGGCCCTGACAGCCAACTAGGCTGGCTCTCCAAGAGCTTAAAAACTACTAAACATGGTCCCCCCAGTAGTTGTATGTAGGAAATACAACAATTCTGGCACTTATCACAAAGTGTGAAAAAGTTATTGCAATTTGTGCTATCTTAGCACTTCACATAGGTAGCGCAAATTGCAATAAACTGCCTATTACCATAAAACATACCCCTTTTCCTATCGCAAGCGATATTTAGTGCATTTTGATAAATCCAGGCCTAAGTCTTCAGTTATCCATCTATCTTTATTATGCAAATATGTAGTGCTTTTCTTTTACTTACCTGGATAACTCTTAAACAGATTTACTTAGCCAAAAAAGTCACCACTGTGCTACTTAGCTGGAGATTTATCACCACTTAGCCAGGTAAGTTAAAACTTATGTGGCTATGTTTAAAATACACGCTGCATATTTTTTGATACGCAAACATATGGGTAGATTTATATGTATTTTATATAGTATGAGCACAATATAAAATATGTGTGCATGTGCACACATGTCCATATAGCTGCTGATAAGGGCGCACTTGCAAATTTTTTAAAGTTATCCTTTAAGTGCGCTTTTTTTTTTTTTGGTAAGAAATTCAAATTGAGTTTCCCGTAAGAGTATATTTATTGTAAGAGATCGAATTCTGGAGAAGCATTTAGAATACTGAGAGGAATTTAAATCTATACCTGATTCTTGTTTCCAGCTATTTAAGACTTGGTTGTACTGAGTTTCAGAGTCTTTCTTTTGCAACATTTTGTAGAAGGAGAAAATAGTATGGCGATCAGGATCCCCTCAGTCAAAACGGTCCATCAAATATTTCATATTTTTATGTTGCAGCTCAGAGAGATCCAAAGATAGTACATAATGCCTGATCTGTAAGTATACTTAAAACTGTTTGTGGTCAATATCAAATTAATGCTAAAGCATTTGAAATGTATGCACTCCCTCCCCCCCCCCCCCCCCCCCATATCCAATAAATGGGAAATAGTTTGGAGCCGTTCAGTATGCCACTTTCAAAAAATCTTTGAGTAAAATCTCTTTTACCTAAACTAAGTAAAAAACGGGATATCTTGTAGTTCAGTTGGAGCCTGGTACAGAGCCATTTCCAAGTTTTCATTATGGAAGTAATTAATATACTGTTCTGAAGGTGAACAGGTAAAACTTTGTGGAGTATTTGACAAAGATCTAAAAGTCCAATAATAGCCTTTTCCAAGGTCAAAGGTGTACAGAAATTTGCACCCAAAATCCAATCTCCTAAATGTCTAAGGTTGTAGACTAAACTATAAAACTTTAAATTTGCCAAGCCAAGGCCAACCTGGTTCCATTTCTTCATTTATGTGGATAATGCAATATGGGGTTTTGATTTCTGCCACAAAAATTGCCGAATCAATATCTCAATTCCCATCATTTCCTTTTTTTGTTGGAGACCATTAAGGAAGGATCATCATCTAATAAATATTTACTCATCCTGTTAAAGGTAAAGGGTAACCCATCCAATTCAATAGGATATTTGTTGTGAAGTTTAAGCATTAACTTATAATTGACAGTTTGCATTCTAGCTGGTTCTCTGTGCAGTTGGATCCCCAAGTATCTGAAGGATTCCCTTCCCCCTGCATCGAGAAATAGATGCTACACATGTCTTTTATCAAGTCTAACACTGGCAAGACTTCCAACTTGTCCAGGTCGAGTTTTGAATCTGCCAAGTTACCCTAGATGGAATATTTCTCTAAGAGAGCTGGTTAAGAGCTCCTCAGATCCATTATATGCATCTAAATATTGACCACAAAAGAGGCTAATTTGAAAAAATTAGTGTCCAGCTGCCCCTCTTGGGCATCCCCTTAATGTAATTGTTTTCCCTAATTTTCTTCAGAAAGGGTTTTCATGATAAAAGAAAGGGCTTTGGGGACAGAGAACAATACTATCATGTTCCATGCTGCAGCTTATATATATGTCAGATTGTGCACCAATCTCTGACACCACTGGCCAGATATTTAAAACTTTGAGAACCTTTCAAAAGTACCCCTCTTTACCCCCTTCTATGAGAATAGCAAACATAAAGGACCAGTCTATCTGGTCAAAATCCTTTTCAGCATCAAAACTGAGGAGAGAAGGAAATTGTTGCCATTTACTAGTTTCCATTGAGGCTATATTCTGCAGACATTGATGACATAACATCTCCCCATAACAAAGTCCACTAGGTCATCTATCAGTGAGAGTAATTGTTGAGCCAATCTTCTGCCGTTATCTTAGCTAATAATTTCACCTCAAAATTCAGCAGAGCGATTAGTGTATATGATCCTGGCTTGGGGAACACAGTAATGAAATAATAGAATAAGGAAGGTTTCCCTGGTTTATTAACTCCCAACGAGAACAAAATGTTTTCATTCAGCAACTTAAAGAATTCTGCTGGAACTCCATTGGGCCCCAAAGTCTTAAGTAGTTTTTCTTGCTGAAACCCCCTTTGAATTTTTTGTAGCTGAACTAGGGCATTGAGTTTCTCCCTCTGAATTTCAGGTAACTTAGATGAATTTCTTTTATTTTGTCCGTGTTAGTGGGGGTTGTTGTATATAAAATCTGGTAAAATTACCTAAAATATTACAGATGTTCTTGGTTGAATTCATTACTGCCCCAGAATTATGTTTCATAGTTGAAATAAATTTCAGTCCTACTTAATTCCTAGTTAAATTTGCAAGAGTTCTGTCTGATTTGTTTCCAAATGAAATAATTTACATTTATAATATATTAGATTCTTCCTAAATTCTTTGTTGCTGTCTCCTTTTTTGTGAGATAGCCAGGGCAATTCTGAGGGGTGATATCTCTTTTGTCACCAGTAAGAAAAAGATAAAAAAGATATTACAGTTGGAAGTACAATTGATTTCTGCCAAGAAAATTTATGAACCAGCACAACCAAAATATACCACAACAATAACAAAAGGTTTCTACAGAACCGACATCGCTGAAATAATAATGAGCAAAAAATGTTTTAAGTGAATTTTCAACCATTATATCAAAAAATGTTTGAATGAGAATAGTGGTAGTTTCATATAATGAATATACAGGTACCATCCAGATTACCCACTTTCTGGTTATAATCATGAACATACCACGTCCCCCTTTTTTTAAATGGGTGAATCAAGTATAAATCAAAAGTGTTGAACACACTGAATTGGAACTGTGAAAAATCCAATTGAAATTGTCCCACAGTTTTACATAGAAAATATCTTTGATACTACTTAGCTGTATGTAGATGTTGTTAATAGATGCTTGTAAGATTACTTGGTAGCACTATTTCCTCTTCCCATAGACGCTTGTAAGGCAGGCGCAACTTAAAAATTAACGGTAAGGGGGAGGGTTTAGGTAGGGCTGGGGGGCGGGTTAGGTAGGGGAAGGGAGGGCAAGGTGGGGGGACGGAGGGAACGGAGGAAGGCTGTGTGGCTCGGCGCGCGCAAGTTGCACAATTGTGCACCCCCTTGCGCGCGCCGACCCTGGATTTTATAACATGCGCACGCATGTTAAAAATCGGGCGTAGATTTTAAAATCTGGCCCTATATGAAACTACCACTGTTCTCATTCAAAAAAATTTTTGAAATCTATCTTTTTTGATATAATGATTGAAAATTCACTTAAAAATTTTTTTTTTGCTCATTATTATTTCAGTGATGTGGGTTCTTTAGAAACAAGAAAATTTATGAGGCAGATTTTTGTCCCTGCTAATAGAGATAGATCTGTTGCGATACAGCCAGTCCTAAATTCTTTGCAGAGCAAAAGATAAAACAAAAAAATAGGGGTAGTTAGAATAGGGATGGGGGAGGGGAAGGGGAAGGCAGGTTAGGGTAGGGGGTTGGGAAGTTCCCTCACAGTCCGCTCCTTAATTGGAGCGGACTGGTACGTCGCCACGCGATTTTGCAAAATTATACCCCCTCTTGCGAGCGCTGACCCGGCATTTTATAACATGCGCGTGTCCATGTGTGCACGTCGAGTAGTGTGCGCACATGGATGTGCGCACGTACTTTTTGAAAATCTATCCCATATTTTATCCTTAGCTGGGAATTGTAGGGCAAACAGTATTTTCTGTTCTGCAAGCTTCGTACAAACAAGCCAAAAGCTTTCCTCTGTGGGGTAACTAATGTTGAATAGTCCTGGAAAACTAAAATCGATGTTCCTTCATGTTCAGTATTTCCGTTCTTTCAGTAAGCTTGAAGAATGTTAACTTTATGTGCTGAATTCAAGAATTTTGCTATTACAGACTGTAGCTTAGTGTGCTGTGAGTCTTCATTCACAAACGGTGGGTGCATTCAATTCAAATATCTCTGTCGTTCGCCTAAGAGCAGCGCACGTGGTAAACAACTTTCCAATATGTTAGCTAACTAATTTTCATGGATGCTGTCCAGGATACCGAGAAAATCTAAGATGCCTGTCCAAGGTTTTTGTCTTTGCCACTTGTTGATCTGTGCAGCTTTTAAAGCAGATGATCTCTGCTTATAACGTTACTGTGCAGTCATCCAACCCCAAGACTTGCAATTCAACTTAATTTGTTTTTTAGAATTGGCAAATAATGCATAGACCATCAAATTTAGCATAAATTTTGTCAAATTTGACCTCTAGGGCCACAACCACCGCAGATGCTACATCTTTTACTGTCAGATCTGGCGACTTAGGAGAATGAGAATTGCTCAACATAGCCACAATTTTATATCAGCTGCCTTGGATTTCTCTTTTTCTCTGCACTGCAGTTTAGTGGCCATGAGTGGATCAGTTATCTCTTCCAGATTTGAACTAAATTCTTATGAAATCCTACTATATTAAAAGTAAGTCGTAAATTAAAATAAAAAACAAAACATCCGTATTTTAATTACGATGGGAAATGAGGACCTGGAGCAATGCAGGAACACATCTTACTCCCACATCATGTCACTAGACTTCCCCATAAAATGTTTAAGATTATATCTACTGGAGTATGGAATTGCCATATAGTTAAAAAATTAAATTAAAAATAATTAAGAAATGATCAGACCAAGTTACTGGTTGCAGCAGAATGTGACTAACAATACCTTGTTCTGCAAAACATACTGGAAGTATTAATTGATCCAGGAATTGGACATCCCTATGGGTAGCAGTAGTGAACAATGGAACAAACCTTAAAGCAGATAAAAAAATTTTGAAACACTCCCTGGGGTCTGCTATCATAATGAATATTAAAATCACCAACAAATATAATCTTATCAATTTGAAGTGAAAACATAGTTACAAAATCAATAAAAAGTAAGATTTTGAGCAATTATATCAGGAGTGTACTACAATAAAACTATTGTCCAATCCTGTAATCTCACAACTATTTTCTCATGGGGAGCAAAAACTTGTTTGACATTAATAATATACTTATAAAGAATAAGAATACCTCTCCCCCTTCTCCCCATCCTGACATGCTGCAAGTAAGAATAGCCACTAACACATATTCCATCAACCATCCAGCCACACCCACTCTCATAACCACATACATTCACTATCATCCAGGTTGCCATAAATACCTCAAAGAACATCGTGTAACCCTTACATTAATGGTGCTTTCTCAAACACAGCAAAATTCAACAGTTATCTCCAATAGATGTCATCTATATTCCCACGTTTTTTACATAATAAATCAACTGCACTTATTACATCCTCTGCAAGCTCTCCAAAAATGGCTTCCAATGATTCATAAATTGCTAAAAACCTTAGGAGTATACCACCACATTTGGTTTTTTTTTCCAGATGAAAGATTTCAACCATGAAATGTAATCTCAAATCTTTTGTGGGAACTTCCTCTTTAATCCATTTAATATACATTTTCTAGCCAATAATAAAGATAAATCCAGCATAGCTCTATAAATGGTTGGGATATTATCTTCAAATTAACATATCCTTAAAATTGCTGTAATTCTATCAAGGAAAATATAAATCTTAGTCTCTATAACTCAGAAAATATATCGTCTGAAAACCTTTTTATCAGTGGGAAAAAGTATATATTGTGAAGAAATGTCTATATCGTTTTTGCGTTTAGAACACACTTCTGTTTCAACCTATCCTATCTGATATAGTTTATGGTTTAATTGCATCTCCCCAATCTTACATCTACTGACATAATAAATCAAATCATCCACTGCCGACCAATAATTGCTCTGAGATTAAAGAACAGCTGCTGAGGTACTCTTTCTTCCCATAGGGGTAGATTTTAAAAGGTGCACGTGGGAGTAGATTTGTTTGCGCAATCCGGCGCAAACAAATCTACTCCCGATTTTATAACATGCGCGCGCAAGGCTACTCAAAATCAGCAGCCTGCACGCGCCGAGCCGCGCAGCCATCCTCTGTTCCCTCCGAGGCCGCTCCGAAATCGGAGCGGCCTCGGAGGGAACTTTCCTTCCGCCCCCCCCACCTTCCCCTCCCTTCCCCTATCTAACCCACCCCCCCAACCCTAACTAATTCCCCTCCTACCTTTATTTTACAAGTTACGCCTGCCTGAGGCAGATATAACATGTACGCGCCGGCCGGCTGCCGGCACGCTATGTTCCAGTCCGGGGGTTGGTCCGGAGGCCGCGGCTACGCCCCCGGGCCGGAACCACGCCTGCAGCCCCGCCCCGGAATGTCCCCGATGATGCGCCGGCCGTGACACGCCCCCAATGCGGCCCCTTCCCCCAGGAAAGCCCCGGAACTTACGCGCATCCCGGGGCTTGCGTACACCGCCGAGCCTATGCAAGATAGGCTCGGCGTGCACAGGTGGTGGAAGGGGCAGCTTTTCGGGGGTTATGCACGTAACCCTTTGAAAATCTGCCCCATATTGTAGCAGATGGTAACAATATTCTTACTTGTCAACACCTTGGCATAAATTGCAAAAATATTCTCTTGCACCTCCTGCGACACGGGTAGTTTATTTATCATCAAATAATTCCGGGCTTGTAAATATGCATTCCAGTGTCATCTCGAAATACCATATTTTTATTGCAAATCAGTAAAAGACAAAATTTGCATATTAGATAACATATCAGCAACTTGCTGAATTCCCTTATTATTCTATTATCGAAACATCCCTTCCCCTCCATATTGAAACATAGGATTAACTATAAAGGAAATCAGAGGACAGAAATGACTAGGTAACATCCACTTACATTGTAAGAAAGTCTAATCTTGTCTGACCGGTTTAATCAAAATATGCTGTTTTAAACTAGTTGGTAAATATGCCCCCTGTATATGAACTACATTGATACGAAGATAGGACTGCATTAATCCCAATTTATTTCTCACATTTGCGTAAGTACCTATCTGCAAAACATCAGTCATTTAATACTCATAATTGACATGCTACAATATACATGCATATGTCTGGCAAACTCATTTTCCCCATATTTCTTGTTCTTGTTAACTTATTAATTCCTCTGAAAAGAATAACTAGAAAAAACTTGAATAAAGACCACATGCCATGGTACAATAATGAAATTAAATCTAAGAGAAAAATTCTGAGACAAAAGGAAAAACTTTGGAGAAAAAATCCTACAACATCAAATTTGGCGGCATATAGAAGTTTCCTAGCTTACTACAAGAAACTTATTAATAATACAAAAAAGGAATACTTTAGTAAAAACATCCAAAATTATTTTCATAACTCAAAAATACTTTGACAGTTCAGAAGCTTATTAGAAACCCTGCTGACGATAATGGTTCCCTTCTAGAATCAAAATGTACTGAAATAGCATATTTTTTTTAAACAAAAGATAGTAGATTTATTAAATGGAATCGATAATAATACAAACCAAATAATTAATATGAGCGTTAGAGAGTGCACGAAATGGTCAAACTTTGACAAAGTTTCGCCTTCAGAAATTGAAAACTTGATAAAAAAAAGATGAATCCTGCAACTCATCCACTTGATAATATTCCCATCCCTGCACTAAAGGAACAGCACATTTGATATCTACTTCAATATCAAACATAATCAATTTATCACTTCAGGAACGCAATTACCCCCAAATACTCAAAAAGTGCAATAATTAAACCAATCTTAAAAAAACGGTCATTGGATCCTACAGTACTGAATAATTACCGACCGATATCCAATTTATCATTCCTAGCCAAATTAATAGAAAAAGTAGTACAGAAATAATTGACAGATCACCTTGAAAGCAATAATATTTTATTTCCTAACGTGTAGCCAGATGGACTCAGGACCAGTGGGTTATGTGCTCTTCTGCTAGCAGATGGGAGACTGAGTCAGATTTCAAAGCTGACGTCACCCTAGATATACCTCTGCAGTAACCTCAGCTCTTCAGTATCTCTCCGTCTCCTAGCAGATGCGGACACTATTCCACACACTAGAATAGTGTTAAGAATTACAGCAAAGAAGAAAAATGTTTTACCTTAAAGAAGAACGAGCCCCACTCTCATATAGTGATACCTAAGGGTCCCTCCCCAGTTGAGAATTCCTGAGGTGATTTTCGATATCCCTCAGAGGTGTGCCTTGGTCTGGCAGCCGGTTCCTGGCGTGGACTTAGCCCCCAGAGTGGCTGAAAGGCAGCGGGTGCACAACTGAGCACGGCGGTGAAGGTAAAGCCCTCTCTCCCCGCAGCTGGAGACCGACCCTGCACACAATCGGTAAGTGCAGAAACCAGGCAAGCAGAAACTTTAAATTCAGGTCTCCGGGGCTTGGATTGCTGTACCGATTCTGTTTTTTCTTCCGGCGAGGTAAAAATGGGAGCACCGATAAACGGGTTGAGCAGCCTTGGTTGGGCTAGGCCCCGATCCGGTGCAGGGGTCCAGACATGTGGAGACCCTCGAGGGTGGCTTCTTATGTGCGGGGGGCGCCAGCACCATCTTCCCTTCTTGACCGGCAGTACGCACGGGGCAGGCAGGACTGCCGATGCACCCAACTTGTGCGCATCCAATACAGACATGCGCACAGCTATGCATATAACCACTCGCATAACTGGATGCACACCACGCGCACAACTGAGCGCACACCGCATGTATAACTACACACACAGCCGCGCTTACAACTACAGCTCACGCTCATAACTATGCGCACATTGAAGCACATTACCTGTGCGCCTAGACATAGAGGCAAGGATACCAGCGTCCAAGAGGCCCAGAAGGCACTCTCTTTGCACAGCCTGCCACATAAGAGCCGCGCAGCCTGAACTGGAGTCCTGCCTGTGTCAGCATTGCGAAAAAGCCCGGGGGGGGGGGGGGGGGGAACCAAAGCCTGGTCCCTCACTGTCTGAGGATGGGTCCAGAACTACTACATACGACAGCACCCCGGATCTATGCAACTCCGAAATGGCTTCTCCACCAGAGGGCACCTCAGGGGCCCCTACTCTGACTCCCCTGGGATTAACATAGACCCAGGGACCTTCTCCTGGTTAGAATTTTTCCAAGGGCTGCAAGCCTTCGTTCAGGCGCAATCAGCCTCGGCTGTGACCCAGGCTCAACCCCTGCCAGAAGCACAAGATCCTCTCGGCCCTGCTCGGATGCCTCGAGCCATGCCTCGCCTAACCAAGAATGTCCCTGACAGGGACCCGGACACCTGAAATGATGATGGCAGCTCCTTGGAAGATGGAGAAATCCCTCCAGGCCTGGAACCATACTAAACCATGCTTTGCTTCTTCCACAGGGATGAATTACCAGCCCTTGTTTCCCAGACTCTGAAGATTTTGGGTATTCCAGGCATGGACCCTATGGCGGAACCAAAGAAGAACTCCCATCTTGGTGGCCCTTCGTAAAGCCTCATGCTACTTCCCAAACATGGAAGCCATTCAGGAACTGATTGACCTGGAGTGGGATGCCCTGGAGGCCAACTTTAGAGGAGGTCGGGCCTTGGACGCCTTATACACTCTGGAACCAGCAGCCAAGGAACGCCTGTGTCTTCTGAAAGTAGACGCCATGGTCTGTGCCATCTCAAAGCGAACAACCATTCCCGTTGAAGGAGGTGCAGCATTGAAGGATACTCAGGATAGATAATTAGAATCCATCCTTAAGCAGGCCTTCGATGCAACAGCAATGACACTGCAGATTGTTTCCTGATGCGCTCTGGTGGTACATTCCTATTTGTTCCTTGAGAGAGGCAAACAACTCGGGAACATACACCAGTGAAACGATTGAACTGGCAGCAGCCTTTCTGATGGATGCAAGCTCAAATCTGGTGCGTACCTCAGCCAGAGGAGTAGCCTCAGTAGTGGTGGCCAGAAGACAGTTATGGTTGCGGAATTGGTCTGCTGACACAACCTCTAAATCGAATCTCACAAGGATGCCCTTTAAAGGATCTCTCTTTTTTGGAAGCAAATTGGAGAAGTTAGCCAGCAAGAGGGGTGACTCTCCAGTGCCTCGGCTACCGGAGGACAGGGGTAAAATATCCCAGCATCCCTCCCCCAGAAGAACTAGAGGCAGAGGCTCTCAACGCTTTCACCCCTACAGGAACTCACAGTTTCAGGCACCTCGTCCCTCAGGAAGGTCTCAGCCCTTTTGGAACTGACAAAACCAAGAGAGGAACAGACCCTGGGGCAGGCTCTGGCCGTACTCCCCAATGAGAATGGGACGACCCATCCACAGGAAGAGGAAATAGGGAGTCGACTTTCCCTCTTCTATCAACGATGGGTCGAGATCACGTCGGACAAATGGGTACTAAACATCATTCAAGACGATTACTCTCTGGAATTCCGCAGCATCCCTCAGGACAAATTTATGATGTCACCCTGCCACTCCCACACCAAGAGACTGGCAGTGAAAGCCACTCTGACAAGACTACTCAGTCTGAAGGCAATAACTCCAGTTCCTACACCCCAACAAAATATGGGGTGCTATTCCATCTATTTTATCGTTCCCAAGAAAGAAGGGTCATTCCAACCCATCTTGGATCTCAAGAACGTCAACCATCATCTGCGGATACTACACTTTCACATGGAGACGCTTTGCTTCATAATAATGGCAGTACAACCAGGAGAGTTCCTAACCTCCTTGGACCTCTCCGAAGCCTACCTTCACATCCCAGTCCAACAAGATCACCAGCGTTTTCTACGCTTTGCGATACTGGGTCACCATTACCAGTTCTGAGCGTTACCCTTTGGCCTAGCAACCACCCCCAGAACATTCTCCAAAATTATGGTGGTCGCGGTAACACTGATGAAGGAAGGGATCTTGGTATACCCTTACTTGGACGACTGGCTGATCAGGGCAAAGCCGTTGGAAGAGAGCTGGCAGGTGACCAGCAAAGTCAAGAACCTACTGCAGGAGCTCGGTTGGGTCGTGAACACGGTCAAGAGTAGTCTGCAGCCCTCTCAGTCTCTAGAGTACCTGGGGACCTGTTTCGACACCAAACAGAACAAAGTCTCCTCCCCCCCCCCCCCCCCCCCCCCCCGAGGAGAAGGAAGCTGATGGAACAATTACGACGAATGATGACCATTGCACGCCCCAAGGTATGGGACTATCTTCAAGTCCTTGGACTCATGGCATCAACCCTGGAGGTCGTTCCATGGACAAGGGCTCACATGCGACCACTCCAGTGCTCCTTACTGTCACGCTGGAACCCACTGTCCCAGGACTACTCAATTCGCCTCCAACTACCAGCAGAGGTACGTTCTTAGCTTCAGTGGTGGCTATAGGAAAACCACCTAAGCAGAGGAGTAAGCCTATCCCCACTGAACTGGATCGTGCTCACCACGGATGCAAGCCTGTGAGGGTGGGGAGCTTACTGTCAGGAACTGATGGCCCAGGGTCAATGGAGCAAGGAAGAGGCGGGATGGAACATAAACTGCCTGGAAGCTCAAGCAGTCAGACTAGCGTGCCTGCGATTCAACCACAGACTCTGAGGCAAAGCGATTTGAGTAATGTCGGACAATGCTACAATGGTTGCCTACATCAACCGCCAGGGAGGAACCAGGAGCCAGCAGGTGTCTGTGGAGATAGACCCTCTCATGGCATGGGCGGAGATAAATCTACAAGGGATCTCGGCCTCCCACATCGCAGGAAAAGACAACATTTCAGCAGACTTCCTCAGCAGAGAGAGCCTGGACCCGGGGGAATGGATGCTGTCGACCACAGCCTTCCAACTGATAGTAAATCGCTGGGGCCTCCCAGCCCCATGGCCACCTAATTCAGTGCCCTATTGAGTGCCCTCAGTGACCTATTGGCCACCTAACTCAGTGCCCAAGTCCCCAGGTTCTTCAGCCACAAATGAGAGCCACACTCCCAAGGGATTGACGCTCTCATCCAGACCTGGCCAGAGGAAGACTTACTGTAAGCCTTCCCCCCCATGGCCACTACTGAGCAAGGTCATCCGCAAGATAACACCATAGGGGACTAGTTCTTCTAGTGGCCCCAGATTGGCCAAGATGACAATGGTACGCAGACATGCAAAAATTCCTTGTGGGGAGCCCTCTGTGCCTACCTCCATACAGTGACTTTCTCCAGCAGGGCCCAATTCTTCATGAAGATCCATCTTGATTCTCTTTTATGGTCTGGCCCTTGAGAGGACTTGCCTGAAGAAGCATAGTTACTCGAAGGCTGTGATTGACACCCTGCTCCGCGCGCGTAATTTCTCAACATCTCTGGCATATACATACGGATCTGGAGAATATTCGAAGCCTGGTGCAAGGACCGCGGGATACTCCTGCAGAAGGCCAAGATCCCCATGATTCTGGAGTTTCTACAGGACGGTATTAAGAAAGGGTTGTCACTCAACGCCCTTAAGGTCCAAGTAGCAACCCTCTCCTGCTTCAGAGCCGAAGTGAACAGTATCCGTGTATCGGCTCATCCAGATGATTTGAACCATTTCCTAAAAGGGGTTAAGCAACTTTGGCCACCCCTAAAGTGGCCGGTTCCCCTATGGAACCTCAATCTGGTTTTAGACTTCCTAGTGGGGGCTTCCTTCAGACCAACATGCGGTCTGTCACTATGCCTCTTATCATTGAAGACGGTATTTCTAGTGGCAATATGTTCAGCTCGTCGCATCTCCGAACTACAGGCACTATCCTGTTGGGAACTGTTCCTTATGTTCACTCCTGGAACCATCTATTTGCGCAACGTCGCCTCCTTCCTACCGAAAGTGGTTTCCGAGTTTCATTTGAACCAAGCCATCTCACTACCATCTCCAGATGAACATAAGGTCTTGGAAAACTCACGCCTTCTTCGCCATCTAAATATCGGCAGACTCCTGGTGCACGATACCTGGAAAGATCGGAACCGGTGCGCAAAATGGATCGCTTGTTCGTTCTTCACAGCGGGAAGAAGCAAGGAAAAGCGGCCTCGCAGGCGACCATAGCCCACTGGATCAAGGAAGTAATCAAGGCAGCCTACATAGAGGCAGGAAAGCCCTTACCACTGCAGGTTAAGGCTCATTCTACTAGGGCCCAGGCAGTATCTTGGGCAGAAACCAAGCTGCTGTCGCCCGCCGAGATATGTTGGGCTGATGTTCAGGCCCAAGAAGACACAGCCTTCGAAAGGCAGTACTATGTGGGCCACGGGCAGCCTCCCGCCCTGTCCGGGAGTAGCTTTTGTACAGCCCACTAGTCCTGAGTCCATCTGGCTACATGCTATGAAATGGAGAAATTACTTACCTGATAATTTTGTTTTCCTTAGTGTAGACAGATGGACTCAGCATCCCGCCCATGGCTGCCCCAGAGAAGAAGGACCTCGGAAAGCGAACCTCAAGACTAAGCAAATACGGGTAAGCTGTTGCCTACCCCTAGTTAAGGCACCCACAGTTTGTCCAGTGTCGGCGTTAATTGGTTGACTGCACTGGCGGTCTCGTTTTTTAAATTAGTTCAATTAGTTCAATCAAGTTTAATAAGTTTTAATCAAGTTATTTAAGCAAAGATATATCCACAATGGCTTTTCGAAGAGAATAGTGAAGAGCTGAGATTACTGCAGGGGTATATCTAGGGTGACGTCAGCTTTGAAATCTGACTCCGTCTCCCATCTGCTAGCAGAAAAGCACATAACCCACTGGTCCTGAGTCCATCTGTCTACACTACAGAAAACGAAATTATCAGGTAAATAATTTCTCCATTTTCCTCACAATTCGGCTTTAGAAAGCACCACAGCATTGAAACTTTACTCCTTGCTCTTACTGATACTATCCTAAGAGGATTCGATAATGGACAAAACTATTTACTAATATTGTTGGACCTGTCAGTAGCATTTGATACCATGAATCATACAATTCTTTTAAACGGACTAACTGAAATAGGGCTGACGGATACCACAGTCAAATGGTTTTCTTCTTACATCAAAAATCACTTTTTTCAAGTTAAAATTAAAAACATGATTTCTAATAAAATAGAACTAAACACGGGAGTCCCTCAAGGGCAGTGGTCCCAAAACCTGTCCTGGAGGGCCACCAGCCAGTCGGGTTTTTGGGATATCAACAATGAATATGCATGATAGAAAATTTGCATGTTATGGAGGCAGTGCATGCAAATTTTCTCTCATGCATATTCATTGAGGATATCGCAAAAACCCGACTGGCTGGTGGCCCTCCAGGACAGGTTTGGGGACCACTGCTCAAGGGTCTTCACTATCAGCCACTTTGTTTAACATTTATATGGTTCCAATTTGTCATTTTCTAAGCAGACTCGGCCTTATGCACTATGGGGCAGATTTTCAAAGGGTTACGTGCATATATTACGCGTACAACCCTGAAAACCCGCTCCTGCGCGCGCCGAGCCCAAGCCCCCGGACCGCGCATATGTCCCGGGGCTTGAAAAAGTGGCGGAGCATGGGCGGTCCGGGGCAGGGGCTTGGCCAGAGGCCTCCGAAGGCCTGCTAAGTCGGGGAATCGCGTACCGGCCCTCTTCAATATCTCTCCATCTCCTAGCAGATGCGGACACTTTCTCACAGGACAAGCAGGATGGTTGTCCTCACAAATGGGTGACATCGAGGATGGAGCCCAACCACGGAAAACTTCTGTCAAAGTTTCAGGAACTTTGACTGGCCCCTACTGGGCATGCCCAGCACGGCACTAACCCTGCAGCCAGCAGGGGTCTCCCTTCAGTCTTCTTTTTTCCGCGCAGCAGTAGCCACGCGGTTAAGGAGCTCTTACCACATTCCTGACAGGAATTTCTTCTTCTAATTTCTTGAAGAAAAATTTGCCCCTCAGGGGTCTCCCCTCTTCAAGTTTTGCTCCACGGTACTTCGGTAAGTTTTTGCCGTCGTTTTTGTCGACTACCGTCGAGTTTGGCCCTCGAGGCCTGTTGGCAGTCGACCGTCCCGGGGCTAAATTTTTGGCCCATGGCCATGGCGTCGGGGTTCCGTCGCTGCCCGGACTGTACACGAACTATGTCCATCACAGACCCACATAGAGTCTGTGTTTTGTGTTTAGGGAGTGAGCATGATGTCCTGACTTGCACCAAATGTGGCCTAATGACACCAAAAGGTCGCAAAGCCAGAATGGAGAAAATGGGACTCCTTTTCCATGCCCACACTCCGACGCCATCGATTGCATCGACGTCATCGGAACCGGCACCGTCGAAGTTTCACCATCGTCGACAACCTCCCGGTGACCGCCTGCCATCGACGTCTCCGCGGCCATCGACTCCCGTCCCTTCCCCCGAAGATCGCGGGGATCAGAGGGAAAAACATCGCCATCGACGTCACAAGTCTCGGACCGTCGAGGAATCGAAGTCATCGACCTCAGTTCTGTCCGAGCCTCCTCCGAAGAAGTCTCGACCAGAAGTGGCACCGTCCACTCCTGTCTCGCAGACACCGAGGCAACCCTCACCCCTTCGGGGTTTGGGAGCCGCAACTCCACCGATGACGGTGGTCCCTCCGGCTCAGCCTCAGCCTCCCTCTCCAGTGGAGCCGGGTATTGTTACCCCAGGTCTCCGGGTAGAATTGGACCGGCTGGTCCAGGAGGCCATCGACAAGGCGATGCAACGGTTCCAGACTCCTCCAGCACCGAGAGTGGAACCAGTCACCGACCCGATTCCAGCAGCACTGGCACCGCTGCTTGCCCGGATGGAGGCGCTTATGACTGCCCTTCCTCCGGTGATACCCGGGTCTCCGATGGCTATCTCCTCGAGTGGAGAAACACCGTACCGAATTCCCCCTTCGGGGGTAGTACCATCGGTACCATGTCGTCCCTCGCCACCGATGCATTCCACGGGGGCGATACGCACATCAGCTCCATCGAGAATTTCGATGACGGCACCCACACCATTGATGCCGACACCGATTCCTTCGATGCCGGCACCGGTACCGATGCTGGCACCGGTGCCATCAAGGACCTTTTCGATGCCCCCGATGATTCCTTCGAGTTTCTCGGAGCCTCAGCCGGGGCCTTCAGGTATCCAACCCCCTCATGGTCCTACAGGTCAGCAACCTGATCCTTACGACACCTGGGGTGACGATACCTCCACAGACACCGATGATTTGCCTTCACCACCCTCTCCTGCGGGGAGTAGAAAGCGTTCTCCTCCTGAGGACCTCTCTTTCATAAATTTCGTGAAGGAAATGTCGGAGTTGGTCCCTTTTCAGCTTCAATCAGAACAAGATGACAGGCACCAGATGATGGAGTTGCTCCAATTCTTGGATGCCCCTAAAGTCATCACTTCTATTCCAATTCATCAGGTCTTTCTGGACCTTCTAAAAAAGAATTGGGAATCTCCTGGATCTGTTGCTCCAGTAAACAAGAAAGCTGACTCTACCTATCTTGTACAGTCAGCGCCTGGCTTTCAAAAACCTCAGCTAGACCACCACTCTGTTGTGGTAGAATCAGCTCAAAAGAAAGCTAAAAGAATAAAGCCACATTCTTCCATACCTCCTACTAAGGAAAATAAATTCCTAGATAGTATAGGTAGGAAAGTATTCCAAGGAGCCATGCTAACTTCTAGAATAGCTTCTTATCAGCTATATATGACCCAATACAATAGGGCCATCTTTAAACAGATACAGGAGTACTCAGATACTTTACCAGAGCAGTTCCAGCCACAACTTCAATCCCTAATAAATAAAGGGTTTGAAGCTGGGAAGCATGAGATAAGAACAGCTTATGACATCTTTGATGCTTCCACCAGACTTTCTGCTACCGCCATCTCTGCAAGACGCTGGACTTGGCTAAATTCATCTGACCTTCGACCGGAGGTACAGGACAGGCTCTCTGACCTGCCCTGTCTAGGGGATAATTTATTTGGTGAACAAATTCAGCAAATTGTTGCTGAATTGAAGGATCATCATGAGACACTTAAACAGCTCTCATCCATTCCTTCTGACTTACCTTCTAAACAGCCGTTCAAGAAGGACCCAAAAAAGTCCTTCTTCCGACCACGGAAGTATTATCCCCCACAAACCAAGTCTAGGTCTGCGAGGCCTTACCATAAATCTCAGCCTCGCCAGTCTTGGAAACAAAAACCCGCAGCAGCTCCGCAACCTGGCCCTGCATCGGGTTTTTGACTTTCAATCAGAGAGCAATTGCCAAATCCCTCTTTCAACCATTCCAGTAGGAGGTCGCTTAAGCCATTTTCTAGAAAAATGGCATCATATCACCACAGATCAATGGGTGATAGCGATAATAGCACATGGTTACCACCTCAACTTCCTGACTCTTCCTTCGGACTCCCCACCCATGCAGGCGTGGGGACTCACCGATCACTCTGTTCTTCTAGAGCAGGAAGTTTCCCTTCTCCTCCAGTCAAACGCTATAGAACCCGTTCCTCCCTCACAACAAGGACTAGGGTTCTACTCCAGGTACTTCCTGATTCCAAAAAAGTCAGGAGGACTTCGACCAATCCTGGACTTACGAGCCCTCAACAAGTACCTTTACAGAGAGAAGTTCAAGATGGTAACCCTGGGCTCATTTCTCCCTCTGCTACAAAGAGGAGACTGGCTCTGCTCTCTAGACCTAAAAGACGCCTATACTCACATTGTGATATCGCAACCTCATCGCAAATACCTCCGTTTTTTAGTAGGCCGAAATCACTACCAATACCGAGTGCTCCCTTTCGGCCTGGCATCCGCACCACGAGTTTTTACCAAATGCCTCGTGGTAGTTGCAGCATTTCTCAGGAAGAAGGGTGTCCACGTCTACCCCTATCTGGACGATTGGTTAATCAGGACCCCAACCCAGCAAATCGCTCGGTCCTCCCTGACCCTGACAATTCAAACACTACTTTCTCTAGAGTTTCTTGTCAATTACGGGAAATCCTACTTAATCCCATCTCAAACCTTATCCTTCATTGGGGCAGACTTGGATACCTTACAGGCAAAAGCCTTCCTTCCTCATCAACGAGTCCAAATCCTTGTGTCCCTAGCTTGCCAGTTGCAGTCTCAACGCACAGCAACAGCTCGTCAATTCCTCATTCTCCTGGGACACATTGCCTCCTCCGTTTATGTGACTCCCATGGACCGCCTGGCCATGAGAGTCATGCAATGGACTCTCAGATCACAATGGATCCAAGCTGTTCAGCCTCTGTCCTCCATTGTTCGCATCACCGATGCACTCAGTCTGTCTCTTGCCTGGTGGAAAACTCAATCCAACCTCCTACAGGGCTTGCCCTTTCACCCACCAGATCCTCAAATAATTCTCACAACCGACGCTTCCAACGTTGGTTGGGGAGCTCATGTAAACAAATTACAAACCCAAGGATTCTGGTCTCCAGAGGAAGCCAAACACCAGATCAACTTCCTGGAACTTCGAGCAATACGATATGCTCTCAGGGCTTTTCAAGATTGCCTATCGAACCACGTAATCTTGATTCAGACAGACAACCAGGTGGCCATGTGGTACATAAACAAGCAGGGGAGCACAGGTTCCTTTCTTTTGTGCCAGGAAGCTGCGCAGATTTGGGCAGAAGCCCTCTCCCGCTCCATGTACCTCAGAGCCACCTACTTGCCGGGAGTGGACAATGACTTGGCAGACAAACTGAGTCGTGTCTTCCACCCACACGAGTGGTCCCTCAATCCCTTGGTAGCAACCACTCTGTTCCAACAATGGGGTTATCCCCACATAGATCTCTTTGCGTCCCCTCAGAACCACAAAGTGGACAATTAATGCTCTCTTATTCGGAGCCAGCACTCTCGGCCCAGGGATGCATTCTCCCTCCCGTGGACAACCGGTCTGCTTTATGCATTCCCTCCACTTCCTCTTCTGTCGAAGACTCTCGTGAAGCTACGTCAGGATAGGGGAACCATGATCCTGATACCACCGCACTGGCCACGCCAAGTGTGGTTTCCCATACTCCAGGATCTCTCCATCCGCAGGCACTTTCCTCTGGGACAAGCATCTGGTCACTCAAAATGACGGATGCCTCCTCCATCCCGACCTCCAAGCCTTGTCCCTGACGGCATGGATGTTGAAAGGTTAGTCCTTCAGCCATTTAACCTTTCGGATTCAGTTTCTCGTGTCCTGATCGCTTCACGAAAGCCTTCCACAAGAAAATTTTATTCATACAAATGGAAAAGGTATACATCATGGTGCACTTCTCAGTCCCTTGATCCCCTTTCCTGTTCAATTTCCAATTTCTTGGACTATCTCTGGCATTTATCTGAATCCGGTCTAAAGATCTCTTCCATCAGAATGCATGTCAGTGCGGTTGCCGCCTTCCATAAAGGTATCGGGGGTGTCCCTATTTCAGTACAACCCCTTGTAACACGCTTCCTTAAAGGCTTGCTCCATTTGAAGCCACCTTTACGTCCTCCGGCCCCATCTTGGGACCTTAATTTGGTTCTTGGTCGCCTTATGAAACCACCTTTCGAACCTCTTCACTCCTGTGACCTAAAATATCTCACATGGAAAGTGTTATTCCTTTTGGCTATCACTTCGGCTCGCAGGGATAGTGAACTACAGGCCTTGGTTACCTATCCGCCTTACACTAAACTCCTGCAGGACCGGGCGGTACTCCGCACTCACCCTAGGTTTTTGCCTAAGGTAGTTTCGGAGTTTCATATTAATCAATCCATCATACTACCTATCTTCTTTCCCAGGCCCCACTCCAACTCCGGGGAACAGACTCTGCATACCCTTGACTGTAAACGAGCTCTAGCTTTCTATCTAGACCGTACAGTTGCCCACAGGAAGAGCACTCAATTATTTGTCTCTTTCCATCCTAACAAGTTAGGGCAACCTATGGGTAAGCAGACTCTTTCCTCCTGGTTGGCGGACTGCATCTCCTTCTGCTATCAGCAAGCAGGCATTCCTTTCCAAGACCGTGTCAAAGCACACTCTGTGAGGGCCATGGCGACTTCAGTAGCACACCTTCGATCAGTGCCGCTTCCTGACATCTGCAAGGCTGCCACCTGGAGTTCCCTCCATACATTTGCAGCTCATTATTGCCTGGATAAAGCTGGAAGACAGGATTCCATCTTCGGCCAGTCTGTCTTGCGTAACCTTTTTCCAGCATAAGGTACCAACACCCTTCCACCTTCCCGGTAGGGTGCGGATGCCCTCTACCAAATTCCACCCCAGTTGTTGTGCCTGTTGCACGCCGTTAGGTACATTTGGTGCACGATAGGACATCCTCAGCTCGGTACTCACCCATTTGTGAGGACAACCATCCTGCTTGTCCTGTGAGAAAGCAAATGTTGCTTACCTGATGTAACAGGTGTTCTCACAGGACAGCAGGATGTTAGTCCTCACGAAACCCGTCCACCACCCCGCTGTGTTGGGTTCGTTTTTTATTATGTTATTTTTCGGCACTGCCTGTAGCTTTGAAACAAGACTGAAGGGAGGCCCCTGCTGGCTGGTCTAGTTCCTGAAACTTTGACAGAAGTTTTCCGTTGTTGGGCTCCATCCTCGATGTCACCCGTTTGTGAGGACTAACATCCTGCTGTCCTGTGAGAACACCTGTTACATCAGGTAAGCAACATTTGCTATCCCACACACTAGAATAGTGTTAAGAATTACAGCAAAGAAGAAAAATTTTTTATCTTAAAGAAGATCGAGCCCCGCTCTCCTGCGGTGATACCTAAGGGTCCCTCCCCCAGTTGAGAATTCCTGAGGTGATTTTTGATATCCCTCAGAGGTGTTCCTTGGTCTGGCAGCTGGTTCCAGGCGTGGACTTAGCCCCCAGAGTGACTGAAAGGCAGCGGGTGCACAACTGAGCACGGCGGTGAAGGTAAAGCCCTCTCTCCCCGCAGCTGGAGACCGTCCCGGCACGCTATCAGTAAGTACAGAGACCAGGCAAGCAGAAAACTTTAAATTCAGGTCTCCGGGGCTTGTTATAAAATGTTATAAAATCAGGCGTAGATTTGTGCGCGCTGGGTTGCACGCGCAAATGTAGGTGCACACAGTGAGGCCTTCCCCAGATGCCCTCTCTCTCTCTCTCCACTCAACCTCTCTTCTCTCTCCCTTCTACCTCTCTCCCTTTCTCCCCCCCAAACCCAGAAATGGCCAAAATGCAATTCCAAAAATTTATCGCGAATTGCATTATGGCCATTTCAGGCATATCACACAGCCTAATGCCAGGAAAAAACGTGAGGTTATTTCCGGCATTAAAACTGTGTGATAGCATGTGTTATGCTATTGCACAGTGCGATAATACCCCTCATTTAACTAAATCCCACCCAAGATCCTCCCTGATCCCGCCCCTCCAAAAAATTTGCATTCACGCTATGCGTTATGAACAGTAATGCATGCATTAACATCATAATGCATTTTGATGAATGACCCGGAAAGAGTCCTCACAACTTTATGGTCTCTCCCATTTTCCTGCTTTCCCACCACAATCCCTGGAAGGCATTGTATTTAGGGGCACATTAAAACCCCCTCCCAAAATTATTTGATATCCTTCAAATTGAGACATCTGCACCATTAAGTCTGAGAAAAATTTGTGATCATATTGGTTGGGAGCCTAAACATTTCTCAACAATATCTTGGAGCCAAACATTGTACCAGCCATCCACAAATATCTATCTGGAGGATCTTTTAAAACTTTTTCATATTCAAAAGGCAGAGATTTATGTATTTAGCAATCTCTTCTCTTTGTCTTTGCGTGTAAGAAGAGTATTCACATATTTCCACCAATTCAGTTCTCAGCTTCATATGTTCTTTATGCTTGAGATGGCTTTACTGTAGAAATGTAATAGAAGCACTTAATTTCTTCAAGTACATTAATTTTTTCTTCTGCTTTAAAGGTAAATTTATGCTATGTACATTCCACGATTGAAATGTCACATTATTATAAATAGACATAGGAGTTCTCCAAACTTAGAAAAACTAATGCTAGGCTTTTCTCTAGCATTCAGCCCCATTATTGTCAATTATACAAGGCAATATAAAGTGCACGCTTCAAGATTAGAAACATAGAATATTGAGCACCAATTTTAAAGCAACCTACTCTTCCTAACTAGTCATACACACTCCCCTCCCTAATACAAACATACCACATTCATCCCACACAAATTGTCTCTGCATAACTCTAGGGATTCTAAACCCTTTCCCACTCCCTTCCCACTTATCCATATCTGTAATATCCATCCCCAGATAATCCAAATTTGTAAGATGTTATTGCAGACTCCAACCCCCTCTCCTGTTGTGTTGCCTGAAAACAAAAAGCATTAAATTCAAACAGTCAAAGAAAAGTCTCTGCATGTCCACCAAAAAGCAGAAAGGATTTGTAATGATCTGATCAAAAAGAAAAGGGGAAAACAAGTCTTCAAATGCCCAGCACATATTTCTGTACCAGACTGTAGTCCCCATAAATATAAGAAATGCTTTCTGCGATAGCATAATTTAAGGCACACTGAAAAATAAAAATTCGCAATGTTATCATTCGAAATGGAAGACATAACCTGAACAGCAAATAAACAAGTTATCAAAAATGATAACTTTACCTGGAAAATGTCACTCCTTATAGAGAACCATAGAATAGTACAACTTAGACAACAATACATGCTGACTCTACAGACATAAAATCCAAAGAATCAAAATTCCACTTCTGCATGTTGAGTCCAGTAAATCTGTAGGCCATGTAGTATCCAATATTCGCTAATACATAAAAATCTGTGTCACTCCAAGATGGCACATGTCCAACTCAAAACAGGCCGAAAAGGCCATCTCACTTCATAGCTCCTGATGAGAAAAAAATAACATTTTGGATAGTCTCATATTAGCAATGGTAATATCTCCCAAAAACCAAGAGTAGTAAAAAAAAAAAAAAAACCCCCAACAAAAAAAAGAGAAACAAATCACATGCAGACTAATCTTTTCTGAAGCGGGAACAAGATATCATACAAATAAATTAATAATAAACTTCCTTAAGTGGTATTACTCCAGGTTAAGCTCTAATGTGTACTTTTTAAATTCTGCTGCAGTGTTAAGAGTTTACTTTCCTCCCTGATGATATATTGTCAGTTTTGCAGGATATTGAAGAGAGAATTTTATTCTTTTTTGAAAAAGCTGTGAACAGTAAGGTGTAATTTCCCTCCGTTTAGCCACCACCTGTACAGAAAAATCCTGCAAAAGAAGAATCCACTTTTCATTATTCTCCAGATTTCTCTGGCTGTTGATTGTAGCTACCCTCCTTGATTGTGACCAGCTTGAAGAGGGATAATCTCAGTCCACAAAAGGACAACCTTAGGTAGCCACGACTCAATGAGGGCCAGGTCACAGATGACCGTCCTAAGCAAAATCAAAAATGCAGGATATCTGCCAACATCACTATCCCCATGATGAATGATGAGGATGTTTGGATGATTTCTAGTCTTGAATGTCTGCCAGTAGCCATCGCAAAAGGGGAATAAACTCAG
Organism: Rhinatrema bivittatum; assembly: GCF_901001135.1. Classification (NCBI taxonomy): domain Eukaryota; kingdom Metazoa; phylum Chordata; class Amphibia; order Gymnophiona; family Rhinatrematidae; genus Rhinatrema; species Rhinatrema bivittatum. The sequence continues at coordinate 291,525,761 of NC_042618.1, forward strand.
ACCAGTGCAGGCCTGGCTTGCTGAACCAACAAATTCTCAAACAGCACGAGTCAACTTGTCCCAAAGTGGGGGTTGTCTGGGTGTGTACTGCTTGCTTAGCCCTGGACGTAAAGGAATGACCCAGAAACCATACCATCTTGGGCCTGTTGGGAATTCCTGCAAGAAAACCTGGTAAGCAGGTTAAATGTAAGCACTCTCTGGGTTTCCATCTTTGTGATGTATATAAGAAACATGCAGCTAACCACCATCTTCCCAGGCGCTGGATGGCATACACCAGAAGACTCGGTTCTGCAGTGCTTCTGGCTGCCTTTGTTCTAAAGGAATGTGGCTGTAATGCTCTGTCTATATACCTGCAGCCACAAGAGTTCCCCGCTTTCCAAAATTACAGCTTCTCCTATTCAGCTACCTCTTAAAAGAAACTGCAATATTTTGAGAAAGAGGTGCCTGTTCTGAAAGGTTGGGCTCTACCTTATCCAGGGTAGGACACAGTTGCTGGCACTAACATTTAAAAAGGAGATAGAGCAGCTTTTAAATGAAAACATAGGGGAAAGCTGACAGTTCTCAGAAGAGCATGATTAGGAGTGAGGTAGCTTCGGAGGATTCCTTCATAACAGCTAAATTAGAATATCTTGGCAGAGAAGTTGTGAGAAGTAGTAGTCCAGATATGTTTAAATAAATAGCATTCAATGTGAAATGATTTCAAACTATTCATTTCAACTGCTAAGCTGGTTTTGAATACAAATAAAAAAACATATTTTGAATTGTCTGAATACGATTGCCAGAAGTCTAAAAAATATTATTGGAGAGTTGGAATGTATGGCACCAAACAAAAATCTAGATATATGGGGTAAAGCCACACCCAAATGTCTAAGGGGGGGAGGTTTAATGGGGATGGATGGTTTACTATATTGTCACTGAAATTGTTGTTGACTTTGATATATGTTTTGGAAAAAGTTAATAAACATATAAACTTTTAAGTAGATATAATAGACATCTGAGAGACTTTGTGAAAGGAGGAGAACCAATTGAGCATTGTGATACTAGGATACAAATTATATTGGAATGATAGGCTAGGTCAAATTGGTGGAGGAATGTGCTATTCGTGAAGGATTGCATAGTCAAACAGGATAAAAGTCCTGCAGGAAACCAAATACTCTGTGGAATATCTATGGGTAGAAATTCTGTGTGTGAAGGGGAACGGTATTGTGATGGTGGTAATCTACCATCAACCCTGCCAGAATGAAAAGACATACAGTGAAATGTTAACAGAAAGCTAACAAATTAGGAAACACAGTAATGGGATATTTCAGTTACCCCAATATTGATTGTGTAAATGTTTCTTTGGGACATACTAGGGAGGCAAAGTTTCTAGATAATATAGATGATTGGTTCATGAAGCAACTAGTCCTGAAACTGACAAGAGGGGGGGTATTATTGTAGAGCTAATCCTCACTGCAAAGCAGGATCAGTGCAAGAGGTAACAGTGGTGGGGCCATTTGGCAACAGTGTTTGTAATGTAATCAAATTTAATTTAATCACTGAAGGGGGGACATTAAAGAAAATTACTTAGTAGCATTTAACTTTAAAAAGGGAGACTGATAAAATGGGTAAATTAGAAATAGAACTAAAAGGTGTAATTCCAAAGTAGAAAAGTTGGCATGCGGTGTGCATGCTGTTTAAAAACACATCTTGGAGGCTCAGAGTACATATATTCAATGCATTAAGAAACATAGAAAGAAGACCAAACAACTGCCAGTATAGTTAAATGGTGAGGTAAAAGAGACTATTAAAGCCAAAAGAGCATCTTCCAAAAACTCTGTGGAATCAAATGAAGAATATAGAAAGAGCATAAGCATTGGCAAGTTACATGTAAAGCATTAATAAGGTAGGCCAAAAGAGAACTTAATAAGAAACTTGTCAGAGAGGCAAATATATTCAAGTATATTGAAAACAAGAAGCTTGTGAGGGAATTGGTTGGACCACTGAATGATTGAAGGGTAAAAGGAGCACTTAGGGAAGACAAGGCCATAGCAGAAAAACTACATGAATTGTTTGGTTCGGTCTTTACTGAGGAGAGTGTTGAGGAAATTCTCCGTAAACACTCTTTGGTGATGTTTCAGAGGATCTGAATCAAATCCCGGTGAACTGGAAAAATGTAATAGAGCAAACTGACAAACTAAAGAGTAGAAATCACTGGGACCTGATGGAATACACCCCAAAATTCTGAAAGAACTAAAAAATGAAATTACAAACCTATTGCTAGTAATTTCTAACTTCTCATTCAAATCAGTTATGGTAACTGAGGATTGGAGGGCAGCCATTGTAATGCCCGTTTTGTAAAAAAGGCTCCAGTTATGTTCCTGGAAACTACAGACAGATGAACCTGGCATCAATGCCAGGCAAAATGGTTGAAGACATTCTAAAGAACAAAATTACTGGCCATCTGGATAGACAATGAGTCAGAGCCAATCTGGATTTATGAAAGGGAAGTTTTGCCTTATAAATCTGTTTTTGTAATGATTAATAAACATGTGGACAAGGGTGATAGTGTATCTGGATTTCCAGAAGGCATTTGAGAGACTCGAGGAAATTAAAAAGTCATGAGAAAGGAGGCAATGTTCTGTTGTGACTAAAAGATAGAAAATAGAGTAGGACCGAATGGTTATGTCTCTCAGTGGAGTACAGATCCCTGGAGTGCTCCAGGGATCTGTACTGGGACCAGTGCTTTTTAATTTATTTATAAATATCTGGAAAAGGGAGCGATGAGTGAGGTGATCAAATTCACAGATGACACAAAATTATTCAAAGTTGTTAGATCATGAATCAGTTGTGAGGAATTGGAAAAGGATCTTGTGAAATTGGGGGACTTGGCATTTTTTTTTTGTTGTGTTTTTTTTTTTCTATTTATCAGTTTACAAATAAATTCAAGCATTTACTTGAATGGAAATACATGTTTGGTAGAACTTACAATACATATTTCAAATATTCAAAAAGGAAAGGTATAATCCTATCTTAATTAATCAATCAGAAATATTTAACCCAACACAAATTTTTCTATAAGAAATACACCATTTTTTTTTTAGACTACCAAGCACATACCTAGCCCTCAAATACGGTCCAAAATTTACACAACTTTGAGGAATTATTCTTAAACAACAAATATGATAACACGGGGTGCATTTTTAACTTTAAGATAGAACAGAAGTTACATCTTATGAAGCTGACAATCAAGTCGCTGGAGAAGAAACCACAACATTCTTTTTACTTAATATAAAAGAGGTAAGCTGGGATGGCTGGAAAAATATATAGGAATTGCCTTGGTGTTTTACCAAGCACTTACAAGGAAATTTTAATAAAAATAAACATCCCAGCTCCAAAACTTGAGGTTTCAGCATTAGAAATTGTTGGCGTCTCTTCTGCATTACCCTTGAGAGGTCAGGAAAAATCTGAACTTTAAGACCAAGAAAAGGCTCAGTTCGGTATGAGAAATACTTTCTGAATACCCACTCTCTGTCGGATTCAAGTAAGAATACAACAATTAAAAGTTGATGGTATCGCTGTGTGTTCATCTGATTGTTCAAGGACAGCAGAAATGTCCAAAACCGGTGTTTCCCTTGGTGTTAATACTTGAAAATTATCTATATCTATTTGTGATTTCTTTCTCGGAGGTATGAAGTAAGCCTTTGAAATAATAGGTAAAGTTTCTTCTGGAATTTTTAATCCCTCCAGCATATATTTTCTCCAAAGATCCTTAGGTGTCATATATAATAGCTTGGGAAAATTAATGCATCTAAGGTTTCTTACTCGTGCCTGGTTATCCAGTTTCTCATATTTTTGCTGCAAAACTTGATTTTCTTTAAGCATTTCATATTGTAGATTATTTATGCTCTCAGTTTTTATTTCAGCTGTCTGTATTTTCTGTTTAATTTCAAATTGGTCTTTCTCTAGGACACACAAACGTCCTTCCAGTTTTTCCACATGCCTAGCAGTCTGTGAAATCTGCCTAGAAATGTTATTAGTTATTTATTTATTGCCTCCCAGATAGTCTCTAAGGCAGAGCTTTCCAAAGTGTGTGTCGGGACACATTAGTGTGTCGCCTGTAGTGTGGAGGTGTGTCGCCCGGTCCACAGGGCCGGCGGAAGCAGGGAACTATAGCAGGAAGATCGGCGGGCAGTGGTGGAGCTTACATCACCACGGCCCGAAGAAAAGGGTCACGTTCACTCCTCCTCCTTCCTGCCTGTGCAGCCCTGGAAGAAAAACGTTGCCGGAGCCGCGTGGGCAGGAAGGAGAAGGAGCATCTGCTGCGTACAGAAGAAGAGCAGCATTAATGGGCCGTTGCGGATCCCACGTCGCGACGGCCCGAGAAGAGGAGGAAACCCGATAGCAGGGCCACTGCGGATCCCACGTCGCGGCAGCCCGAGAAGAGGAGGAAACCCGATAGCAGGGCCGCTGCAGATCCCATGTCACGGCCAGGGAAGATCAGGGCCTCTGAAGAGCCCATCCTTCGGCAACCTGTGCAGAGGGACAGCATGTGCCAGTGAGAGCCTGTGCTTGAGCAAGAGAGCATGTAGGAGTGAGAGAGCCTGTGTGTGTGAGAGTGAGACAGCATGTGCACGAGAGAGACAGTATGTATGTATGTATGAGAGAGAGGCATGTGAGAGTGAGAGCTGTGGATGTGTGAGATTGCATGTGAGTGAGAGCCTGTGTGTGTGAGAATGTGTGAGATAGCGTGTGAGAATGAGAACCTGATTATGTGTTTGAGGGAAGACAGATGGAGAGAAAAGAAATAGAAAAAAAGACCCTGTAAAAGGAATTGGCAAAAAAACAAGAAAGGAAAGCTGGAAAAAAAAGCCTGTGACCAACCGATTAGAAAACTAATATCAGACAGCAAAGGTAAAAAAAAAATTACTTTTTAGTGATTGGCACATGTAATCTTTGGGAATGTGCAAGAGTAGCACTTTCTCTATGCCGATCTCACAATGTACGAGATCAGCATGGAGGAAGTGGAAGCCTGCAAATATTTATTATGAGATAGGTTGTGTTGTGAAACATTTTATTTATGTATATATTTAAGGAAACATACATAAATTGTTGAAATACATTTTGTTCGTTTAACCTTTAACTTCTGGTTTGCTGGTAGACTGAATTACTGTGTCATGAAATTATGTTTGTCTAAAAAGTGTGTCACCAACATGAAAAGTTTGGAAAGCTCTGCTCTAAGGAGAAAATTGGTGGTCTTACCAGCTCTCCAACATTCTCTAGTTCATGGGAAGTTTGTTCCACGGTCTCCCTTCTCCGTGACTGCTGCTCAGTTTCTGGTGTAGCTCCATCAATGTCCGGATCCAGATGGTGTAACACTGATGAACTTCCCCCCGTCAACGCAGGCTCCGGAAAGGAATCTCGAGCGGCACTCAGCTCCAGTGCCTCTGATTCCCCCTGCGGCTGACTGGCACGTCTCAGCGCTGGATTCACAGGTGGTTGTCTATCCTCCGGCGAGAAAGATGTTAGCTCAGGGCTGCTTTCGGACTCCTCTTCCCTTTGATTACCAGCCAATGAGCTCAATACTGGAGCTTCTGCACCCCGACGCAGGTGAGCGTCCATGGGGCCTACTACCGCTAGGGTCGAGGGGGTCTCCAGGGCTAGATGCTCCCTCGCCCTCTTCTTGCGGCCTGAATGAGGCATAAGAATTCAAATTCCAAGATAAGTTGAAGAGCGACACTCACACGCATCTTACCAATCTGCCATCTTGGACCACATCTGGGACTGGGCATGTAATTGGCAGATGAAATTGAATGTGGGAAAATGTAAATTGATGCATATAGGGAAGAATAATTTAAACTATATGGAACATAATGGGTTCCTTATTAGGCATTACCACACAGGAAAAGGATTTTGGAATCATCGTGGAAAATGCATTGAAATACTAAGCCCAGTGCATAGAGGTAGTAAAAAAAACAAAACAAAACAACAATAAAAGCAAATAGAATGTTAGGTTTTAGGGAACATATGAAAAATAAAGACAAGACTATTAGAATACGAGAACTGGGGGGGGGGGAGGAGTCAAGATGGCGGCCTAACGCTGGCTCTGCTCTGCTCGGCACCTTTCTGAAAGTTTGTTTCTGTGGGGGGTTTTTTACCTCTAAAATACCAGCGAAGAGAAAGGGAAAGTTAAAATCTTCCCCTCGGAGCCCCCTTCTCTTTCCAGGCAACGAATGATCGAGCAAAGCTTGGCTACAGCCACACATGTGGGGCCAGGAGGTTCGGCTGCAGTAGTGAGCGGAGGAGAGCTCACTATAGCCTTGGAGGAGGTGTCCCTGAGCCCGCTTGACGTCAGGTCTCCACTGTCGGTGCAGGAGGGGCAGCAGCAGCTAGTCTGGTTGAGTCCCGGTGGGGTTTCTCGAGTTCCTGATGCCGAGGCAACAGCTGCGGAGAACACTCCTGTGCCAGAGGGGCTGGAGATCGTAGTGGAAGGATCAACTGTGTTTCTCCCTGAGGAAACATTCTCCGGAGCCTGTGGTGGAGATGAAGGTGAGAGGCTGGAGCTGTCTGAAGAGAAAACCTTCGCATTGATTCAGAAACCAGCCGCAGTTACCCTTGATTCAATATGGGACCTGGTTACAAATATGAGTAATGCTATCTCACAGTGTTCTCTTAAAATTTCTACACTATCAACAACTAGAGACAGTATGCAAAAATAATGTATTACAATATCAGGAAAACCAGAAAAAGTTTAATCACATTGAAGAGGAGATAAATGTAATTAAGAGAGTACAAAGTTCTTTAATTCATGATGGTGATATCCTGAATAGAAGGATTGAATTTGTTGAAACAGGCTGAGACACCCAAACCTTCGTTTTCTAAACTTCCCAAGGGTGGTGGGGGAACTACGATATTTCCCTTTAAAGAGATTTTTCCTTGATATTCTAGAATTTTCCTTGGAAGTGATTCCCGCCTTGGATAAAGTATATTTTTTTACCATCTGGTTTGGGATTTCAAACACAAGTACCGGCTGTTTATTTGAACAACCTAACAGATTATTTGGAGTCCTCTAATTACGAGGTGATAGAAAGAGCCACACTGTTGGTTTCCTTCTTAACTGATAGTGACTTGAGTGCTGTTATGAAGAAGTATTTCAAGAAATCTAACATCTTATTTATGGGACAATCTGTGAGAATTTTCCCAGACTTGTCCAAGATCACACAAGAAAGAAGAAAGGGCTTCTTGGCTCTGAGGCAGGATACTCTGGCCATAGGGGCATCCTTCTTTCTAAGATATCCATGGATATGTCTGGTCAAGTTCAAAGGAGATCATTTTGTGTTTCAATCACCGGAACAACTTAAAATGTCTATTGAGTCTAGGAAAATGTTAAAATGTGGAATAATCAATGCTTTGACGTAAAAAAAGTTATTAGTGGCTGTGTTATGCTATGTCTTTTCAAGTATTATGTTTCTACTTTTCTCCTCGTTTAGTCTGCCTCCCCCCTAAGATTGGGGTCTACTGGATACAATATGAAATATGGAAAATGGTTTCCTTTTTTTTTTTTCCTCCTAAAGATTTGTAACTTAATAATCAATTAAAAAGAAAAAAAGAATATGAGAATACCTCTGTATTGATCCATGGTGTGACTACATCTTGATTTGTGTGCAGTTCTGGTTGCCTCATCTCAAAAAATTATAGCTGAACTAGAAAAGGTACAGAGAAGTCAACCGATTTAATAAGAGATGGCTCCCCTATAAGGAAAGGCTTAAACAGGTTAAAGCTCTTCAGCCTGGGGAAGAGATGGTTAAGAGGAGATATGATAAAAATCTATAAATGTTGAATGGAGTGGGATGGATAAACAGGAAATGGTTAATTACCTTTTCAAATAATAGGACTAGGGGACACCATGAAACTGATAAGTAGTACATTAAAAAAAAAATTGTAGAGGGGGGAAGTGACAACACAGACCCAAATGTCTGCCTAATCGCGGAGCTCTCGCCACCCCGCCCCAAATCTAGCGAACACAAGCACTTAAAATATCTGATTCCTCTAAAAAACGGTCTGGAGAGACCCCCTAAACATTCTAGATGCTGGCTAAGAAGAAAAGCGTCAACTTCAGTAAGTTTTCTTACAGAGAAGCAGCGATAAACTCTGGCGCAAACGCAGGGACAAGATGTCTGACCATCCTGAGGAGGAGCTGAACGCAGCAGAGGGAGAAAAATGAGCTGTAGCATTGAATTTAAGTGATTATGATTCAATATCCAAGGCAGACTTTGTCAAATGGTTTGAAGACCTGAATGCTAATATAGGAGGGCTCAAAACAGAATTATCTCAACTTGTGGCTGAGCTCTGACATGACGTCTGTTGTGACACGCCTCCTTCTGTGACATCAGACCTCCTTCTGTGACATCAGATGCTGGGGGGATTTAAACCCGGCGTCTCCTAGGTTTCCTTGCCTTTGCAACACAGTCACCAAGGAAGTTGCTTTCCTGCCAGTCTGCCTGCTTGCCTGCCAGTCTGCCTGCTTGCCTGCCTGCCTGCCAGCCTACCAGCTTGCCTGCCTGCCTGCCAGTCTGCCTGCCTACCAGTCTACCTGCTTGCCTGCCAGCCTGCCTGCCTGCCTGCCAGTCTACCTGCCTGCCAGCCAGTCTACCTGCTTGCCTGCCAGTCTACCTGCCTGCCTGCTTACCTGAACTGCCTCCTGACCGTCTTCCATCAACGGTCGGCCCAAGGATCCACTTCTTGATTACAACAGTTCGCAAAGGCCATGGATCCGGCAGACCTCGCTAGCCTTCAAGCCATTCCCAGACTGGCTCAACGGCTAGTACAGCAGCAACAGGTCTTGGACAACCTGGCTGTCACTGTGGAGCAACTGGCCGCTCGGATGGATGCTGGTCCGCCAGCATCAGCTCCGGACCCGGTTCCGGCTCCGGTGGTGACCCTTCACACTCTTACGCAACTCCCTGCGCCAGCACGGTACGCGGGAGATTCCAAGGCTTGCAGAGGCTTTCTGAACCAATGCTTCGTAAGGTTCGCTCTTCTGCCCAACCAGTTCCCCTCGGACGCCGTCAAGGTGGCCTACATCTTCTCGCTGCTGGACGGTCGGGCTCTGAACTGGGCATCTCCTATGTGGGAGAAGAACGACCCGGCTCTGAATGACTTGAATGTCTTCGTAGCTGATTTCAAGGCAGCCTTTGATGAACCAGCTCGCCAGACCTCCGCAACCTCCGAATTGCTCCAACTCAGGCAGGGAATTCGGTCCCTGGCCGATTATGCTTTGGAGTTCCGTACCCTCGCACTGGAGGTCGGATGGCGGGACGACGCCCTCTGTGGAATCTTCTTAGAGGGACTTGCTGCAAGGATAAAAGACGAATTGGCGGCTCGAGACCTTCCGGAGGACCTCAATGCTCTCATCGAAGTGGCTGGTTGCATCGATCGCCGCCTTCAGCAGAGGGCCAAAGAGGGGCGTCCTCTCCGCCGTTTAGTCCCACTGGCTTCAACCTCTCCTCGCCCATTCCCACCAGGCCCACGGGGGGCTAGCACGTCCACGGAAGTCACATCCGAGGAGCCCATGCAGCTGGGAAGAGCGTCCCTGACACCTGAAGAAAGGCGGCGGCGCCGTAGTATGGGTTTGTGCCTTTACTGCGGGGGCAAAGGTCACTTCCTCGCTCAGTGCAAAGAGCGAGCGGAAAACTCCCGCGCCTAGGAGTAAGGGAGGAGTGCCTCCTAGGTTGTTTGAATGCTGCTCCTCTATGTACCGTTTCTATAACCCTCAGATATCCCGGAGGGTCTTTCAAGACTCAGGCATTCATTGACTCTGGGGCAGGAGGGAACTTCATCGCTGCCAATCTTGTACATCAGCTCTGCCTGGCCACACAATCCCGGGAGCCTCCTTTACGGATTACTTCCATACAAGGTACCTGCCTGCCTGGCCACATTTCTACCGAGACTGCACCACTGTTCATGCAGACCGGGATCCTACATTTTGAGGAGATCTCGTTTTTGGTTCTGGAGAACTCAGTTCATCCGGTGGTCCTCGTCCTACCCTGGCTCCAGCAGCACTCTCCAGTGATCCAATGGAGCGATTTGCAAATTACCCAATGGAGTCCTCACTGCTTCAAATCTTGTATCAAGTCTCTACCAGTCCAGCACATTCCCTTGGCTCACACCGGCTTCACCCTTCCCAGTCATTATGCGGACTACACGGACGTATTTTCTAAGGAAAAAGCAGAACTTTTGCCCCAACATCGTCCTTTCGATTGCGCCATCGAACTGGTATCTGGAGCAACTCCACCCCGAGGCAGGGTGTATCCACTATCACAACCTGAAACCAAAGCAATGTCTGAATACATTGCTGAGAACCTCGCCAAGGGTTTTATCCGACCTTCAACATCACCCGCAGGGGCGGGATTCTTCTTCGTGGCAAAAAAGGACAGGTCCTTGAGACCATGCATAGACTATCGGGGATTAAATGCCATTACTAAAAAGAACCGCTATCCGCTTCCGCTAATTCCAGAATTATTGGATAAACTCCAGGGAGCCCGAGTATTTACCAAGTTGGACTTAAGGGGGCGTACAATTTGGTGCGTATCCGTCCCGGGGACGAGTGGAAGACAGCGTTCAACACCCGGGACGGGCACTACGAGTACTTGGTTATGCCCTTCGGTTTGTGTAACGCTCCTGCGGTGTTCCAGCACCTCATGAATGAGGTCCTCCGCGAACTGCTGAACTCTTGCGTGATAGTCTACCTAGATGATGTCCTCATCTACTCACAGAATTTGACCTCTCATAGGCAACAGGTTCGGCAAGTGCTCCAAATCCTTCGTAATCACCACCTATACGCTAAACTGGAGAAGTGTCTCTTCGAACAGGAGTCGCTGCCTTTTCTTGGGTACATCGTTTCAGCTACGGGATTCCTCATGGATCCAAGTAAGGTGTCCGCCATTAAGAATTAGCCCCAACCAGTAGGCCTGAAGGCTTTGCAGCGTTTTTTAGGATTTGCCAATTTCTACAGGCACTTTATACAGCAATACTCCCGACTGGTCGCACCTCTGACCGCCTTGACCAAAAAGGGGGCCGACACGCGCGTTTGGTCAGCCGAGGCATGTAAGGCCTTCAAGGATTTAAAGGAGGCCTTCCTGTTGGACACTTGTCTGCGCCATCCGGATCCGTCAAGGCCCTTCTTTGTGGAGGTTGATGCCTCCAATATAGCTGTGGGGGCAGTACTGTCTCAAAGCTCCGACTCCGGGCATTTATTGCCTTGCTCCTACTTCTCAAGGAGGTTTACGCCAGCCGAAGGTAATTACAGTATATGAGACAAGGAACTGCTTGCCATTAAGTTAGCACTTGAAGAATGGAGACAGTGGCTGGAGGGAGCCGCTCACCCCATCACGATCTATACCGACCATAAGAACCTGGAGTTCCTCAGCCAAGCTCAACGACTCAACCCAAGGCAAGCACGATGGTCGCTATTCTTTAGTCGCTTCGATTTTACCCTCAAATAACGTCCAGCATCTAAGAATGTTCGAGCGGATGCGCTCTCTCGGAATGCCATCATGGATGAAAAGGAGGAACCCCTTCAACACGTCATCGACCCAGCAAAGATCGAACCAGCCAGCACCACAATCTCTACACAGGGCAGAATAGTTGTTCCACACAAAGACCGGAAGAAAGTCCTGCAATGGGCCCACGATTCCCTCATTGGAGGCCACGTCGGCAGAGGGAAGGACGCTCGATCTATTGAACCGTCATTATTGGTGGCCCCGAGTCCGGAAGGATGTGCGACTTTACGTAGACTCGTGCCCGGTATGTGCCCAACAGAAGCCTCTCGGCGGCCGACCCTGGGGTCTTCTACAACCTCTACCAATACCTACAGAACCATGGACTCACATTGCCACAGACTTCGTGGTGGACTTGCCTCCTTCCGAGGGTAACACAGTAATCTGGGTCACCGTAGACCGGTTTTCTAAGATGGTACATTTGGTACCATTACCTAAGCTTCCGTCTGCACCAGAGCTAGCACTTCTTTTCACGCAACATATCTTCCGGGCCCACAGCCTTCCACAGAGCATTGTCTCCGATCGGGGACCCCAATTCACAGCCCGGTATTGGCGTGCCCTCTGCAAAACGTTTGGGGTACAACTGAACTTGTCTACCACTTTTCACCCACAGTCTAACGGGCAAACCGAGCGGATGAACCGTTCCCTCAAGACGTTTCTCCGAAGCTTCATTTCGCAGAGAAAGGACAACTGGGTCTCCCTCCTTCCCTGGGCTGAGTTCGCCTATAATAACCACACTCACTCGGTTACTGGGCAATCTCCCTTTCAAACGGTCTTCGGACGCCACCTCAGGACACCCGTCCCGGTACCTATCATGAGCACCACCTTCCACCACATTTACTTAAAAATTTTGGATATAATTTGAGTGGACTCTCCTGAAGAAGATTCGTCGAAACTGGGCCTCGTTGGGGCAAGTGCCACTGAAAAAGATCCGCGTTTTGAACAACAATCTAAGCTAAGTAATTTTCTGTCTCTCTAGGGATTGGTGACCTGAAACCCTTGGTTCAGCACACAGTGTTTCACTTTGTTCTTAACCTTCTCTAAAATATTTAAATGGACTGAGCAGTCAATAAGATAAAAGACACAAGTTGGTTAAGCAACATCAATTTTTAATCATATATAACAAATAATAAAAAATAGGACAAATAAAAATTCTTTTGTAAAAATTAAAAGTGGTGGAAGGTGGTGCTCATGATTATAATACTAAATTGAGCTAGACACCAAGGTTTGGTGTTCTGGTAATTATATGAAGCATCATCCGACACTTCATAATCTTTTTATAATTGGGGGACACTGAGGTGTATTTATAAAAAATTGTTCCTTAAAAAATTTTTAAGACATACTTTATTTAATGAGAATAATATTCGATTAGTGTGCGGGTTCATTTTGTGTATTTACTATGAAGAATAAGCATAAAAAACAACGATGGTCAAAGGAATTGGTACATTCCACTTCTGTGAGACTTAATAAGTTAAACATTTGATAGGGCGCAGTTGTTATAACTTAACTTAAGTAGATTGAGAGTCTACAACTCTTTAGTTTATGTTAATTGATCTGTATAAGATGGTTGACTGCGGTGAGGTGGTGGGAACTTGTGGGTGGCGTCGCTTCCATCTCTCACTTTATACCTGCAAGGAATAGCCAGATATGATGGACGAGGACAGGGAGGGAGGAAGGGAGGGGGATAATGAGGGAACTTTTGATCAACCACACTGATAGAGATTATGCTTGGGTATGCATAAGTAGGGACAAGGAGGTCTGTATATTGAAAGCAGGATATATGGTGGCTTGAGCTTTAAAAGCTTATAAGAAGGAAGACTTGGGGTTAATAATGATACTAGACATATCACAACTTAACAATACTAATCATGAATAATCTTAGAATAATCTCTATTAATGCTAAGGGGTTAAACTCCCCAAGGAAAAGAAATTTATTTTTTAAGAAAGTTGGACGGCTGCAAGCCGATATAGTATTCGTTCAAAAAACGCATTTGAGGAGAAGAGATGGGGGTCTGTTGAGGAGAAACCGCCATTATCTCCAATTTTTTTAGCCTCTAATAACACATCAAATAAATATAGTGGCGTGGGAATATTGATATCTCATAAACTCTGCGCAGACTTCCAAATATTGTATCAGGATGAGGGAGGACTATGTTTGATAGTACAAATGGGCACACCTCAAGGGAAGCTCCTTTTAGTGAATGTATATGGCGCTAACAATAACCATATTACATTTTACCAAGATCTAAAGACACAGTTAGATACCCTGGGTGGGGATTATATCATATTAGGTGGAGATTTTAATTTGGTCCTGAATCCTCTCCTAGATACGTCATAAGGAAAGAGTTCAACCCCCAAAATTCAACGTAAAGGACTAAATGATTTAATTCAACATTTGGGGATTGTGGATATATGGCGGTTTCTACACACTAATACACGAAACTATACCTTCTACTCTCCTCATGATCTATACACCAGAATAGATATGTTTCTTATTGATAAATTACTTGTCTCTAGGGTCATTGATACGTCAATAGGAATTATCAGCCCGATACTGTAAAACCGCGGGAGAGCGGACGAACGCCCGCTCTCCCGGCGCACGCACCGGCCCTTCGCCGATGCGAGCTATCCAGTATGCTCCAGCATGCAAATTAGGCGACGCGGTGCAAACGAGGGAAAGGAGGCCCTAGGGACACTAGCGCGTCCCTAGCACCTCCTTTTGGCCTGGAGCGGCGGCTGTCAGCGGGTTTGACAGCCGACGCTCAATTTTGCCGGCGTCGGTTCTCGAGCCCGCTGACAGCCACGGGCTCGGAAACCGGACACCGGCAAAATTGAGCGTCCGGTTTTCGGCCCGACAGCCGCGGGCCGAATTCAAATTTATTTTTTTTTTACTTTTTTTTACTTTTGGGGACCTCCGACTTAATATCGCTATGATATTAAGTCGGAGGGTGCACAGAAAAGCAGTTTTTACTGCTTTTCTGTGCACTTTCCTGGCGCCAGAAGAAATTAGCGCCGACCTTTGGGTCGGCGCTAATTTCTTAGAGTAAAATGTGCGGCTTGGCTGCACATTTTACTTACTTGATCCCGCGCGCATACCTAATAGGGCCATCAACATGCATTTGCATGTTGAGGGCGCTATTAGGTGCCGCGGGTGGGCCGCGTGTTTTCCTCCCCTTACTGAATAAGGGGTAAGGGAAAACACGCGTCCAGAGCAGGCTGACAGTGCGCTCCGACGGAGCACACTTTACTGTATCGACCTGTATATCTTGGTCTGACCATGCACCCATCATTTGTGATATCAAATTACCCTCAGACGACGCTAGCAAACATTTTTGGCGATGCAATGACTATTTCAAGATAAAACATCTATTAACCAGATCCATTTGAAAACTGACAATTATAATTGTGTGTGTGGGTGTAAATGGGTGCCTGGGTGAGAACCGGTGTGAATGGGTGCTTGGATGAGAGCTTATGTCTGTGGGTGTGAATGGAATCATGGGTGAGAGCTTGTGTGTGTGGGTGTGAATGGATGCCTGGGTGAGAGCTTGTGGGTATGAATCGGTGCCTGGGTGAGAGCTGGTGTGAATGGGTGCGAGAGCATTTGTGTGTGATTGAGAGCTTGTATATAAGAGAGCATGTGTGTGACTGAGAGAGAGACTGGTCAGGGAGGTGATGTGTTTCTGTGTGAGAGAGAGAGACTGGTCAGGAAGATGACTGGTGTGAGAGAGACCGAGACTGGTCGTGGGGTCTAATTGGGGGAGTGTGTGTATGTGAGTGACTGGTTATGGGCACTAAGGAAGAGGACTGTGAGGACAGAGCTTCAGCAGCCCTTGCTGCTTCTGGTGAGTGCTATTGGCCTGAAAGGGAAAGTAGTAGGAGAGTTGCTGGAGAGGGTAAGTAAAGGTGGCTTTTAAAATTTATTTTTCTTGATTGACTACCATTTTAATTATTGGGTATTATGCGATGTCTGCTGTTTTGAAATATTTTATTGATATTTGGACATGTTTTAATAATTTTTATGAGTTTTTAATTGTTGGATATTATTCTGTTCAGCAGCTGTTTTGTAACATTTTTAGTATAGCTTTACAATTATTTCTGTGTGGGGCTCTATAGCAGCTTGGCTTATTCTGTTTTCCCAATAGGAAATGTGTTAGTGTTTAGGGCCTGGTTTAATAGTTGTATTTCTTAGATAGGGTTGTTACTGTTTGAGTGTTTTCCATAATACAGGTGTAACTTTATGCGGGTTAGTTTGTGTGCATTATTGCAAATCCTGAGAGTCTGTTAGGTGTTATATTTCTCTTTCATTTCTCCAGGTTCACACTAAATGCAGAGTGACTTTTTTGGTTTTCCATTCCAGTTTCTGTCTCCATATTTATAATTTGTGGTTTTTCTGTACTTGGTGATGGTCAGTTCTGGGTGTGTGACCGAGGTGAGGTATTTTACTAGCATGTAGGCATTTGTATCAATTTTATTTGTTGTGTTTTCTCAATAGGATATGCATTAGTGGTAAATTACTGTCGTTTCATAAGGAAGGCTATTGTGCCTGGTAGTAAAGGGAGTTTGTTTTGCTTTTACTGAGATGTCATCAGAACCAGAATATCTTTTTTGTATGGCGAGTTGTACAGGGTAATGCCCTAGATCTGCTCTGCACTCATTCCCCCGCTCCTTATCTCTCTCCCCCTAACATTTTATTGTAAATAATACACTTGTATATAATTATTTTTTATTGCATTTATACAACCATTTTATTGCATTTATCTTTGTTGTACAGCATTACCTGTGTTTCCCCCCCCCCCCTTTCCCCTACCTTTCTCTTATCAGTTCAAT
This sequence comes from Rhinatrema bivittatum, assembly GCF_901001135.1. Taxonomy (NCBI): domain Eukaryota; kingdom Metazoa; phylum Chordata; class Amphibia; order Gymnophiona; family Rhinatrematidae; genus Rhinatrema; species Rhinatrema bivittatum. The sequence continues at coordinate 291,542,125 of NC_042618.1, forward strand.
GTAAAGCCCTGTTGGCCATTTTTTGTTCCATGGAAACCGATGTGATGTATCTCCTAACGAATGTCGGTATACAAAAACTTTAAATAAATAAATAAATAAACAAATAAACAAATAAATAAATAAATAAAATAAAATTGCTGGGGGTTGAGGGGATTCCTGTGGATGCAGAGTGCATGTTTACATTTAGCCCCATGATGGTCACATGTTCAGCGTGTCACGCATGTGAGAACCATCTGTTAGGTGTGTCCCGGCCAAAAAACGGTTGAGAACCACTGGTCTAGGGACCTAGCTACCTAATCTACTACATGCAAACCAGTCTGGTTTCATACAAGGTTGCATGGCATCGGATAACGTGCGTAGAATACTTAACTTGATCTGGTATGCTAGGACACACAAAATACCATCTCTGTGCATGTCAGTAGATGCCAAAAAGGTATTTGACAGAGTCCATTGGGCCTTTTTATTCCAGGTTTTGGAAAAATAACAATTAGGATACAATTTTATTTGCTGGATACAACAACTATACAAAAACGGAAGCAACCAGTTAAAGTCAGCAGGGGATACTCCAAAAAGTTCAAAGTTGGAAGAGGCAGACGTCAAAGATGCCCTTTATCACCTTTACTTTTTGCACTAGCTTTGGAACCATTTGCTATTAAAGTAAGGAATGCACAAGCGATCCAAGGCATAGAAATGGGGGGTCTGCTTACAAGATATCTGTTTGCAGATGATATTCTTTTCACCATCAGCGATCCCTTATGTTCCTTACCACTTTTAATTGAGGAATTAAAATTATATGGCGGGGTCTCTGGCTTCAAAATAAATTTTGATAAATCAGAACTAATGTCAATCTGGCTCCCAGATAATTTTGAAAAACAGGTAAAAGAAAAATTTCCTTTTAAGTGGGCGAAGTAGCTATTCGCTACTTAGGTGTGAATTTGAGTGGTACTGGGACAGATTTATTTTCCCTAAACTTTAAACCATTAGCTAACAGGATATTCTTAGACTTAGACATGTGGCATGCTTATAATTTATAGAGATTCCCAAACAGAAGGTATGTATGTGGAGCTAGAAAGAACATTCAAAACAAAAATCTCCACATAAAAATTCAAGCAATTAATAGTGTCCACCTATCCAGATGTTTGTAAATTGGAGGAAAAAGACCTTAGAATCTCCTGCCACAAATGCTGTATGTTCTATTAGAACTAGCAGGAGGTTCTGAGGTCTATGCTGTGCTATGATTAAACGAAGCTCTATATCAGCTTCGTTTAATCAGCTCTATATCAGCTGCACTCATGGAAATTGGTTATAAACTACTATATTGATGGTACCTCACACTGACCAGGTTACATAAGACATACTCCACAGTGTCTAGTAAATGCTGGAGGAACTCCGTTCATGAAGGCACAATGCTTCATATATGGTGGTCGTGCCCAGATATTTCTGGACTTTGGGACTCCGTCTTTCAATTTCTCTCTGAAATGCTGGGGCAAAAAGTTGACAAAGATCTTAAATGTTGCCTGCTTACTTTCCCACTTCTGTACTTTAACAAATTTCAGCAATTGCTGGCAATTCAAGTGATCATTGCTATCCGTCTAGTAATAGCCGTGGCCTGCAAACAAGAAGAGACCAGGAGTTGCGGAGATTCTACAGAAATTATCCATAGTTTACTATTTAAACAAACTGACAGCACTCTGGATACTGTGAGCAACTTCATCAAAATTTGGCAACCATACGAGGACTGGATAAGGAAAGATATTGAACACAATACGAGTTAAAGAGATTAAGAAGATCTTGTGATTAACATTCCATACTATAACTTTCTCTTACAAGCTGATTCTCGATATCATTATATAAACAGTGATGGATAATCAAAAGCGGAGGGAGGGTAAGGAAGGGTAAATTAACCTCTTTGGAGACTGTATCTCCAAAGAGACAGAGACAAGATGGAGGTGGTCCAGAGAAGGGCGACCAAAAAGGTGGAGGGTCTTCATCAAATGACTTATGAGGAGAGATTGAAGAATCTAAATATGTACACCCTGGAGGAAAGGAGGAGCAGAGGTGATATGATACAGTCTTTCAGATACTTGAAAGGTTTTAATGATCCAAAGACAACGACAAACCTTTTCCGTCAGAAAAAAATCAACAGAATCAGAGGTCACGATTTGAAGCTCCAGGGAGGAAGACTCAGAACCAATGTCAGGAAGTATTTCTTCACGGAAAGGGGGTGGATGCCTGGAATGCCCTTCCGGAGGAAGTGGTGAAGACCAGAACTGTGAAGGACTTCAAAGGGGCGTGGGATAAACACTTGGATCCATAAAGTCTAGAGGACATGAATGAAGAGTGGGTGGCTCACGGGAATGACGGCTACTACCTGGAGATAATACCCTTATTCAATAAACATACACACGGTTAATGTGACTCCAACATTGCTCTAAGCTTCAATGGCAAGAGAAAATGTGGAAAAAAGGATTTGCATTCACAAAAAAGTGGGGAGTAGCTTGCTTGTTACGGCGGTTACTACCCCAAACCAAATAAGCCTGATACTTCACTTCCAATGCATATCCAGCAAAGCTCTCTGCTTCAACGGCAGGGGAGGAAGACCGATACTTCACGCATATCCAGCATAGCTCTCTGCTTCAACGGCAGGGGAGGAAGACCGATACTTCACGCATATCCAGCATAGTTCTCTGCTTCAACGGCAGGGGGAATGAAGAAAAGTGGATCTATATACAGACAACCAACAAGGACTGAATTACATAGTCTGAGTAAACAAATAAGCATGGGTGTAGCTTGCTTATTGCAGTGGTTACTACCCCTAACTAATTAAGCTAGATATTTCACTTAGATGCAGTTCCAACACTGCTCTCTACATTAATGGTGGGGATGGAAGGGAAATAGAACCAAACAGTTACTAAGAGCCAAGAGAAACAGATAAGTATGAGAAGGAAAAAAGTGCGAATCTTGCTGGGCAGACTGGATGGGCCGTTTGGTCGTCTTCTGCCGTCATTTCTATGTTTCTATGAATAATAATAAAAGTTTGGTCAGTATTGTATATGTTTATTTATATGTTACATATATACAGGACTGTATTTGTCTTGTATTTGGTTTGACCTTAATAAACTATGATTGAAAAAAAAAATCATAGAAAGTATTTTTTCATTCAAAACACAATTAAACTGTGGAATTTGTTGCCAGAGGCTGTGGTGAAAGCTGACTTTAAAGAGTTTAGACAAGTTCCTGGAGGAATAGTCCATAATAGATAAATCAAGCAAAACCAAGAGAGTGACTCAATTTCCATCAATCAATAATTCGATATAAGAGAGAGAGGACCAGCAACCAACCAAGCTCGTGGAGCTCGTTTTAGAACACTTGTTATGAATGGATTTGTGGTTTGCGGTGTCACTATTATGTTGCATTTGAAAACTAAATATCACAACTGAGTTTTGCTTCTTCAAAAAGTATCAAGATGAATGATTGTTAACACTGAGCGGTGGATACATTTGACCAGATACCGTCTGGCTTGCTGACACTTTTACATAAAAAAAATTGTTTTGATTAGTGCCTTTCCACACCTGTGTTGGAGGCGTCCTTAAACCATCATTAACAATGTAGCTTTAGGAAGGTCATTGCTTATTCCTGGTTATGAATAAGAAGAATTGGATTTATTCTTTTGGGATTCTGTCGGGTACTTGTGACCTGGATTGGCTGCTAACAAAGACAGGCTGCTGGGCTTAATGGAATTTTGGTCTGACCCAGTATGGCATTTGTTTTGTTCTTATTAGTTAGCCTGGTGGATGGTATTAGCAGGATTATCAGTCAAAATGACTCCTAGTGTTGCAACATGGATGCTTCTGCTGTCATCCCTTTTGCAAAATGAGGATAAAAATATATTGTGGTTCTGTAATTACAAAACCATATTAATCCATTTCCAAGAAGGGACGTGTATCACAAAAATACTTCAGCTCCAGAGTAAGCTGGACTGAAATGCTGCTCTTGTGAAAATAGCTCTAAAATGAAATCTCACACTCTTGTTTCAGCGCTAAAATTGGAAGGGCTAAGGGATCCAGAACACAGTACCCTGCAGCCTTTTGATAAGGAAAGTGTTTTGGGATTTATCAAAAATGAGACTTTTTCCTGGCTCTTCATAAAATTCACGGGCAGATTCAAAACCAGAACCAGTGTTGCCAACACTAAAAGATGTATCAGGGTCCTTGCCATTCTTCATTACACTTCAGAATGGAGTAAAGGAAACAAACTTTAGTGCTAGCCATAAATCTGTTGCAATTAAGTATGCAGTTGTCACAGGCCAAAGGTTCATAAAATTTGAATTTATTTTACAGGAATATTCAGGTTTTAAAATGGCAGTTAATTGGCCTGTGGGAACAAGAAAACCAACTGATGCAAGTCCCAGGATATACAGGAAATATAGCTAAGGTAATGAACTGTAAACATTATGTAACATTTATATGGGATTGATGAGGTAATGTGCTTGCAAGGTTGTATAACAATATGGTTGGCTGGATAAATTAATGCACTGAAACAAGTGTAACAGTATGAATGGGATAGACCCAATAAGCTTGCACAGTTTGACAGCATAAATCCATTCTGGATTTTCTGTTTGATTTCCATTTTTGAACTCCTATTGTAAGTTTCAGATATAAGCTGATGGGTAAGTTAGAAAAAACTGCTGGACCTCCCGATTTTAACTGCACTGAAAGTTCCCCCATAGTTTGCTTCTGCTGCTTTCTTACTTTCCTCTATTCCAAATTTAAATACAAAATAAAGGTAAAAGACTTTTCTTCAGGCCTGTACTACCTCTTTGACTTTGTTTTATTTCTTGAGCATTGAAGAATAGTGGACATGGCATGCAGAGCAGCATGTTAGTATGAGAATCACATACATGTTTAATACGATTGGCTGATAAATTGTGTGTGTGATATTTGACATTTAATTTAGATATTGTGTTTGACATTTAATTTAGATATTGTGTTTGACATCTTTATTGAGCGCTTCTTAAAATGTTAGATATCATCCCAGATTTCATTGAAAGTTGTATTGAGAGAGCTGTAGTTTCTTTAAAAGCGAGATTTCCTACCGCCCAGGCAGACTAATTCAGGTCCAGTGAGATATGCGCCTCTACTAGCAGATGGAGATGGAGCAAACTGACGTCACGCACCTGCAGTGACATCAGTCTACTAGTATTCTCCATCTCGGGCAGATGGTGGACATGCATCTCCCTACTTGGGATTGCTTCAAATTTTAAAAGGAGATTTAATTTGCCCCATTTTCCTGTGATGATACCAAATGGTCCCTCTCCCAGTTGAGAATACCTGAGGTGATTTCCATGGTCCCTCAGATGAGTGCCTTGGTCCGATAGGGTGGCTTTCTCATCTGAAAGGAAGCGGATGCAGGAAGCCGAGCATGGCGATGATGGTATATGCCCTCTCCCCCCCCGCAGCCGGAGACCGTCTCTGTACTCAGCTGGGAAAGGCTGAGCTCTAGTAAGGTTTAAAAAAAAAAAAAAAAGACAGACAGTTTAGAAGGGTTGTTTGTAAGGCACCCCCCTTCCTCCAATCTCCGTGCTCGGTGCGCCATTCTGATATTTCTTCCTGCTCCCAAGGGAGGTTAAGGGACTTGGGCAGCCTGGCAGGTTGAGCAGCCTGGGTGGGCTAGGCCCCGCCGTTAGGCTTTTTTCTGTGTGCTGTGAAGTAGGCCACGGTGGCGTTTTCGCTTGCGTTTTTTCTGCATGTTAGGCTGCCTTCTTCAGGACCATCGGTGCGTTCAGGTGCGTCTGGCTGTGCGTCCAAGTTGTGCGCCCAGTTTTTTGGGCACGCTGCCTATGCGTACAATCTGGGACGCATTGGTTGTGCGCTTAAGTTTGGAGTGGCGGAGGTGCGCCTAGTTTTGTGACACCTAAATTTTGTGCTCCTAAATTTTACAGCATGAATTCAGCTGGACACACACCTTCAGTTGCCTGTTAAGCATACTGACAGACTAATGGCGCCTGTGGCTAAGAAACCTAAACACCTTTCCCTCTGTTCTGCCTGTCATATTTGGGCATCTCAGCCTGGAGTGCCCTCTTATTTGTGCCAGCGCTGCTTAAAAGCTCGAGAATTTATCTTCCTCTGATTTTTAAGTCTGGTTCTTCCCAACCTGATGATGACTTAGGTAAGGACATGTCAGGAGTGGCGCCTGACCTTGGAACTCCTTTAACCGGTTCTTCAGTGGGGACAATAGCTCAGTGTGAATAGCACAGGTGCCTTCTGGTTTTGGCATGGATCCTTCTGCCTTTTCTTGGGTAGAATTGTTTCAAGAATTGCAATCCTTTCTTCAGGCGCAGTCCTCAGCCCCGTCCAATCCTGTAAGGTCAGAGTCACAAGCGGTGACCTCTCACTCACTCAGTACTACTGTTAAGCGCTGAAGTACACCCAGATTGGCAGCTGGTCCTCCTGATAGGAATCCAGATGGCACTGCCCCTCTGGAGGAAATTCCTCCGGGACTGGATCCCTATACTATGTTGTGGTTCTTTCATAGAGATGAACTACCGGCTCTGATTTCCCAGATTTTGAAGATGCTGGGAGTACCTGGGGAAGATTCCATGTCTGAGCTAAAGAAAAATCCCATTTTGGTTTAAGAACATAAGAGAGCATAAGAACACCCTGAAAGCCAAACGTGACTTCTATGCCTTAAGAATACACGACTACAAATACAACCCTAAAGCCCTCTTCACCTACGTGTCCACCCTCACCAAGCATACACCTCCCCCCATTCCTGACAGCGAAGCCAGCAGCAAATGTGAAGAACTGGCGTGCTTCTTTCACAATAGATTTCCCTCAAACCCCCATTCGCTCCTTGTAACCACAAGCGCTACCTCAGCAGCTGCCTCCTTCAACACACTGGAACTCGTCTCGTCCATAGAAATTGCCTCAATCCTTAAAAAGATTAAACCTATAACCCACACTTCAGATACCATCCCTACCAAAGCCCTCCCCACCATACCTGACACTATCTCCAAATCCATTGCTAACATCATTAATTGCTCCCTCTCCTCAGGCATTGTCCCCGATTCTCTCAAGCATGCCATGGTTAAACCACTGCTCAAAAAACCCTCACTAGACCCTAAGGACCCTGCCAACTTTCACCCCATTTCCAATCTCCCACTTATCTCAAAAGTCATGGAAAAGGTTGTCAACTCGCAGTTAACTGACTTCCTTGAAACCAACAATCTACTGCACTCCTCTCAATTTGGCTTCCGCAAATATCTCAGTATGGAGACCCTCCTTCTCTCCTTAACCGACCACCTCATTAGGGGAATGGACCAAGGTCACAGCTACATCCTTGCCCTGCTGGAGATTTCGGCGGCTTTTGATACAATAAATCACAATCACCTCCTCTCCCGCCTATCCAACATTGGCCTCTCAGGCTCAGCCCTCAAGTGGTTCTCCTCCTATCTCGACAACAGGAAATTCACTGTGAAGATAGGCAATGCTGTGTCCACTTACTACGCTCTCTCCCAGGGAGTCCCCCAGGGCTCCTCCCTATCTTCGACTCTCTTTAATATCTACCTCACCCCTCTTTGCCAACTCATTTCAGAACTCAACCTCAAATTATTTCTTTATGCTGATGATGTGCAAATCGTCATACCTATCCAAAGCTCTCTATCCAATGCTCTTGAATTCTGGGAAAGTTGTCTTGCAGCCATCAATACCCTACTCACTAACCTCCATCTGGCTTTAAACACTTCCAAAACAGAACTGCTCCTCATATCCCAGCATCTCCCTATTAAACCCTCACTCGCAAATGACCCCCACCTACAAGACCCTTCACGCGCAGCACTGCGCTGGAAACCTTGGGGTTCAGATTGACCAGCAATTGAACCTCAAAAACACATCAATGCTATCCTTAAAGAGGGTTTCTACAAACTAAATGTCATGAAAATCTGAAACCGCTACTTCATGCCAGTGATTTCCTCACTGTCATCCAGGCCACACTAGCGTCCAAAATGGATTACTGCAATTCCCTCTTCCTAGGCTTACCCTACGGCTCCATAAAACTCTCCCTTCAGAACTTAGACTTGAACATTGTCCAATTACTTTCAAAAAAAGACTAAAGACTTGGCTCTTCACCCTAGCCTACGCCTAATTCAGACGTAACCCTTCCTACACACCTGTTGCAAATTATCATATTTTTTCACTGCCAAACAACCATAGATTTAATCTCATTATATTCTAGTCGCATTTAATCACCTGTTACATGTTTTGACTACCAATCTTTACTAACTCTGTTACTTAAGGATTTTATGTCATTACAAGTTAATTGTTTTATATCCCAGTTCTTACTTCCTGTTCTCTGTAAGACTCACGTCAGTCATTTCAACTGTTGTCTGTAAACCGAAGTGCTTAGTGATTTTGTCTCTAGAACCTCGGTATATAAAAAATGTTAAATAAATAAATAAAAACCCCTCCAAATGCTGCAGAATGCAGTGGCCAGAACTATCTTCAACGCACATAAATATGATCACATCTCCCCTATCCTCAAGGACCTGCACTGGCTCCCCATCCCATCTCGTATCCTCTATAAAACCCTCACCACTATTCACAAAGCCTTATATGCACACAATTCCAATTGGCTTGACGAGCCCTTCCGCCTCACATGCCCTAATCGACCTACCAGGACCTCTAACAAAGGGACCCTCCATGTACCCTCATTAAAGAAAGCTCATCTCACATCCACGAGGGAACAGGCACTCTCCATAGCTGGCCCCATGCACTGGAACTCACTCCCGACCTACCTCAGGCTAGAACCGTGCATCATAAAATTCAGATCCCAACTAAAGACTTCGCTTTTCAAACAAGCCTTCCCCCAAAACCCTTAACAGCCCCTCCCCTGCAACTCCCTCCGTGTTGTATAATGTTATAATGTTTGAATTGCCTTTGCACTTGTTTTCAAGGTTTCTAATCTGCCTGTTGTTTTTGCCCCTCCGCATTCCGTTCTTTCCTATTGGTTTAATTTGTATCCCCTCCCCTTTCCCCTGTTCTTTGTAACTTTCCGCTCTTTAGTTCAATGTAAACCAATATGATGGTTTTTTTTTACTAATATCGGTATAGAAGACTCTTTAAATAAAGAAATAAATAAATAAATAAATAAATATGCCATACTGGGTCAGACCAAGGGTCCATCAAGCCCAGCATCCTGTCTCAAACAGTGGCCAATCCAGGCCGTAAGAACCTGGCAAGTACCCAAAAACTAAGTCTATCCCATGTTACTGTTGCTAGTAATAGCAGTGGCTATTTTCTAAGTCAACTTAATTAATAGCAGATAATAGACTTCTCCTCCAAGAACTTATCCAATCCTTTTTTAAACCCAGCTACACTAACTTCACTAACCACATCCCCTGGCAACAAATTCCAGAGTTTAATCGTGCGTTGAGTGAAAAACTTTCTCCGATTAGTTTTAAATGTGCCATATGCTAACTTCATGGAGTGGCCCCTAGTCCTTCTATTATCCGAAAGAGTAAATAACCAATTCACATTTACCCGTTCTAGACCTCTCATGATTTTAAACACCTCTATCATATCCCCCCTCAGCCGTCTCTTCTCCAAGCTGAACAGTCTTAACCTCTTTAGTCTTTCCTCATAGAGGAGCTGTTCCATCCCCTTTTCATTTTGGTCGCCCTTTTCTGTACCAAATCCCAATAACATATTACATCCCTGATGTGCAAAAGCTTCATAGGCTCTTTTCCACTTGGTAACTCCAGGCAAATATAGGCATAGCAAATTACCCACTCCAGGAACTGCTGAAAAGTCACTGCATGTTTTTCAAGAGATGCGACTTGCTCACACAGTCTTCGCTACATCACTTACGCTGACAGCCAAATTATTCTCTGTGTTCTCTGCCTGTTGCTCTTCTGTTTCTTCCAGCCTGGTGTGAAAGAAAGTCTGTGCCCCCATTGCTGACTCAAAAAAATGAACTTCATTTTTATATGTCACCTTCAGTTTAGCTGGGAACTGAAGAACAAAATGACCAGTTTTGAGCAGACAGCAGCAAAGGATTTCTGTCAGGCTGAAATCGCTGCTGAATAATCAGAAAAGACCAGGACATGGCGAACCTCATATTCAAGAGACCTGGATTGCCAGTATTGTCACAAGATCTTTTCTTTATATTTGAAATTTAAAACCTTTGTAATCACAAGTCAAGGTCTTCCTTGACCGCTGTTCCGGGTTCCCAATTGATGTGCCTTTTTTATTTGAAAGGCCTGTGGTGTTTCTGGAAAAGAGAAAATTTGCACCAGCCACACCTCCAAGGTTTTCTTTAACTCTTGCTCACTTATCTCCTCAGGCAGACCAATCAATCTTAAATAACTCCTGTGGGAGCGGTTCTCTAAATCCTCCAATTTTGCCTCTGATTTTGACGCATTTGCCTTTACCACCACCATTTCTCACTCCAAGTCCTGAATGCACTCATCTGTCCTGGTAACATGAGCTTCAACTTCTGCAATCCACTGTGAATTATTAATAAGCGTCGCTTGCAGTTTCTCAGATTTCAAATGTATTTTATCCAGTTTCACATCCATTTTGGCTATAATCATAGACGTGACATCGCCCATATCTCCGATGCCAGCTTGCGGCGATGGGGGATTACTAACACTGTCCACCATCTTACAGCTGGCTTGATCTTTTCTTTTTAGATCATTTTTTTGTCCATCACTGCTTAAAGATTGCAACAGAAATTGTCAGGTCCAACTCTCCACGTTTTCCCGTTTCAAGATGTTAAAGGGATTTAAATCGTGTACATAGGAGATCAATAAGGCAAAATAGAGGGACTGGGGCCCGGAGCAACAAAGGAACATGTCCTCATGCTCTGACCACATCATACAACCTTCAGCCTCATTAATTTGTAACCATTGTCTTCATAAATTAAATTCTCCAAGTCTCTTTGCCCTATATGTTTGTCTTGATTAAATTGTAAGTGCTACAGAGAAAGGACTGGCTCTTATGTTTTTCATACAGCACTGTGTACATCAAGTAACGCTATAAAAGTAATAAGTAATAGTAGTAGTACAATAGATTCTCTTGAAAGACAGCACACAACACAACTAGAAACAAGATGTGTACTTTCAGGTGGGGCACAAGACTTCCAGTCTTAATATCACAGTATAATATTAATGCATACCAGGCAAAGAGTTCACAGGTCTTTCTCCAGGATCCCAAACCTTCCTTTGACCTCTTAGCTGTCTAAATGCTAGGAACACCTTTCAGGTGTTTTAGCATTCTTTTTGAATCCAATTCTTCTTTAAATCCAGATCCTTAGGGGTGGGGCCATACAGCAGACAATATACAGTCTGAAGCTAGCTTTCTTTGAACCAGTCTGTGGCTCTGTAGCCAAGACAGTAGCCCCAAACCAGGCAGCCCCCAGTTCAAGGCTAGCAGTAACGTTTTTGCCCTAATAACATGCTAAAAGCAGATTTACAAATCAGCAATATAAAAAAAAAAATCTAATAGTGAAACAGGTACCCATCAAGATATATATATGTGATATGTATAGTGAACAAAAATAATGGGAAAAAATAAATAAAGTGTTCAATATATAAACAAATATCAAATACCAACAAATGAACACTAGTGAAACAATATTATAGAACAACCATTAACATTTTTTTAAATTATTTATACTATGTATTTTTGAGGTCTGAATGTAACATTGGATTTACTTTGTTTGATCTTCTGCTAAGCTTAGCCACTTAGTGGTTTGTGTTCTTGAATTAGGGGTTTTAATTCAGACCTCAAAATGACATAAACTTTGAAACATTTTTTTGTAGAAATATTTTTTGTGATTACTTCTGTCTTTATTGTATTGGAACAGTTTTTTCATGTATACTGGTTAGTAACCAGTTTTTTAAAAAAAAAGAATAATTCTTTAGTATAAATAATAAAAATGTTTTTTTAATGGTTGTTCTATAATATTGTTTCATTAATATTCGTTTGCTGGGATTTGATATTTATATACATATATGTCGGATACACACCTCATGCGGATCCATGATGGACATGGTCCACGGGCACTAGTCTTCACGGTCGATTCCCGACTTCCACACCGTGGTGCCCATTGACTGTGCGCCGGCCTCTTTTTCGATGGACGGATCCACATGAGGTGTATATCCTCTGCCTGGGGACCTTGCACGATGTCTGTGGGTGTCATTTGTGCAACCAAATGATCCCCAAAGGGCGTTGAGCGTGCCTGGACAAAATGGAGAAGCTCTTTGGCTCTTCAAAACCCTTCACTTCGGCTTCGGTATCTTTGATGCCCAAGGACTGCAGGGAACCATCCCCGTCTCTTCCCCTGGCGGTCCCGATCTCCAGCCCTCCTAAGGATCGGGGAGAGGGAGATCGATCCTCAGTGGTCTCTCCTTACACCCCCACCCTCGGGGTCCTCGTCATCCTCGGCACTGGGGAAAGACTGGACCAAGCACCGGAAACCCAGGAAGCAATGACACCGGTCACTGTCTCACCACAGTTCCGGTTCCAGAGTGGCATTGGCAGCCGCCGAGCTGCCATTAAAGCAGCACCAGCCACCGGAGGCCCCATCCTCCAGTGCCCCCAGTAGCCCAAGGGTTTCCCCACCGACAGTAGTGCTGAGCTCCGTGCCTCCTTGTGATCTTTCCGAGGATGTGCCAGCGACGCCTCGTCCCCCTCCATCAGTCCTTTCAGGAGAAGCTGGACCACAGGGTGCAGTCGGCCGGTGCCCGAGCCTCTGCCATTGATGCTCGCACCCCTGCTGGAGCGTCTGGATGTCCTCCTTGGTGCCCTACTGATGCAACCAGTGCCCGATGCCACCGATGCCCTCCACCGGAGCAATCCCGATTCCCAGGTCCTCTAAGGAGAATGAGACCTCGGGGACCAGGCCCCCTTGCCCGTCGTTCCCTGGACCGGCGCCAGTTCCTTCTGGCATACCGCGGCTGATGCCCTCCTTAGTGCCGGGAGTTCCATCGATGCCACCGGTGTTGGGGCCCAGGCCCACTGCCCCTCCCGGCCCCCGCCCTCAGCGTCTGTGCCCCAGCAATGAGGAGGGTCCTTATGACCCGTGGGGCAATGACTCCTCGGACTCATCCTCTGAGTTTTCCGATGACCCCCTCTTGGAGCCTTCCCCTCTGGAGCAAAAGCATCAGTCTCCGCCCGAAGACCTGTTGTTTGCCAGTTTTGCAAGGACCATTGCAGAAGCCATCGGAGGAGGATACCCTTCACAAGTTGCTGGAGGTCCTCCAGTTCATCGACGCTCCCAAGGAAATCGTGGCGATGCCGGCCTACGACATCTTTAAGGAGCTTCTCCTCCGTATGTGGGAACACCCGGTGTTGGTGTTCCCGGAAAACAGGAAGGCTGATGCAACCTACCTGGTGCAACAGGCTGTGGGCTTCGAACGGCGGCACCTCCCTCACCAGTTGGTGGTTGTAGAGACCGCGCTTAAAAAGGCCAGATGTTCCCGGATACACACTTCTGCCCCTCAAGGGCATGAGCACAGGGAGCTCAATGGCATAGGATGGAAAATATTCCAGGGGGCTATGCTGGTGGCCCGCATTGCAGCCTACTAGCTATACATGACCCAATACAACCGCAATCTGGGAAAGCAGATCCAAGACTTTGCAGAGGGCCTTTCCCAGCAGCAGCAGGAGTCTCTTGCAGCCACTGCCACGCTGGGCCTTGAGGTGGGTAGACACGAGATGAGGTCTACCTACGACGTGTTTGAGACCGCAGCCCGCCTAGCCGCTGGGGGCATCGGCACCAGGTGGCTGGCTTGGCTCCGAGCCTCAGGACTCCAACCAGAGGTTCAGGAAAGGCTTGTGGATCTCCCCTGTACAGGCGAGAACATGTTTGGGGATAAGGTAAAAGAGGTCATGGCGCAGCTGAAAGATCAGCACGATACTCTTCAGCATCTCTCAGCCAGCCTCTCTGAAGGCCCTTTCTGCGCCAGGAAGACTTTCAGGCCAGGCCCTCATAAGCCCTTTTACCGGCTGAGGAAATCCTATTCTCCAGCCACCCATGCCTGCCCGCCTCGGTCCAGCCCCAGGGGTCATGGCTGACAGCAGCAGGTTCCGAGGACTCAACCAGCCCCCCAGCAGGCCCCCCCAACAGGCTTTTGACTGGCGGCGAGGGGACATGAGCCAAAAACTGGTTCCCCTGGCGGTCGATCCGTCGGTCTGTGACAGGCTCCTTTGCTTTGCCCACCGCTGGGAAGTGATCACCTCGGACTGTTAGATTCTCTCCATTGTCCGCCAGGGTTGCCGCCTGTATTTCAGCTGGCTCCCAGAAACCGCTCCCAATGTCCATCGTGGGGTTCGCCCGCCCATCAGGTTGTCCTTCAATTGGAACTCTCCGCCCTTTTAGAGGTGGGCACAGTGGAACCGGTCCCCTACGAGCAAGAAGGCCATGGCTTCTACTTGAGGTACTTCCTCATTCCGAAGAGGAATGGCGACTTGCGCCCCATTCTCAACCTCAGGGTGTTAAATCGGTTTCTCGAAAGAGAGAAATTCAAAATGGTCTCTTTGGGCACGCTGATTCCCCTGCTCCGAAGAGGAGACTGGCTCTGCTCCTTCAACTTAAAGGAGGCGTACGCTCATATTGCAATTGTCCCCAACCACAGGAATTACCTCGCTTTCTGGTGGGGACGACACATTTTCAGTACAAAGGGTTGCCCTTTGGGCTGGCATCAGCTCCTTGCATTTTCAAAAATGCTTGGCGGTGGTAGCTGCCTACCTCAGGCATCGCTCAGTCCTTGTCTTTCCATACCTGGACGATTGGCTGATCTGGAGTGATTCCCACTCCAGGGCCTTGAACTCATTGGCCCTGACGGTTCAGACCTTGCAGATGTTAGGATTTGTCATCAACTTCTCCAAGTCACATCTCTGTCCATCTCCACGGCTAGATTTCATCGGTGCCAGGTTGGACATGGCACAAACAAAGGCTTTCCTGCCCAAAGATCGAGTGATTGCCCTCTCCTCGCTAGCTTCCTTGATTTATTTATTTATTTATTTATTTATTGTTTTTGTTATACCGAGTTTCATGATAGGCATCACATCAACCCGGTTTACAAATAACAAGGAGTGTAAAGCATAACGTAACGTAAAAAACAATATTTTCAATAAGAACCTTGAACTTTAAATACAGTGAATCAGAAAAAGGGAGAGGGAAAGTTACAAAAAACAAGGAAAATAAACTTGGGATGGAAGGGGAGAAATTGAACAGCACCATATTTACATTTCAGCCTATTGATACATTAGAATAGCAAGTGAAAAAATAAGACTATGAAACGGTACATAGGTTCGCAACTGAAAGATGATTCGCAATTGAAAGATGGTGCTGGCCCGTCTGCTGCTCTGCCTGCTGGGCCACATGGTGGCTTTGGTCCACATGACGCCCCTGGCCTGCCTTCGTTTGAGGAACCCTCAGTGGGCCTTGTGGTCCCAGTGGCAGCAGGCATCCCAGGATTTGGAGGCACTGATCACGGTCACGGACCCCCTTCGTTCCTCCCTGGCCTAGTGGGAAGCCCTTCCCAATTTGGAAACTGGGCTCCCATTTCAGCCTGCGCCGCCCCAGATGACCCTCACCACCGATGCCTCCCTTTAGGGGTGGGGGGCCCACACAGACGGCCTGCACACCCAGAGTCTTTGGACTGCAGCCGAAGACCGCCTCCAGATAAACCTCCTGGAGCTTCGGGCAATACGATATGCCCTGTGGGCCTTCCAGGACAGGCTGTCCTCCAAGGTTGTCCTCATCAAAATGGACAACCAGGTGGTGATGTGGTACATCAACAAGCAGGGCGGCACGGGCTCCTTCCTCCTTTGCCAGGAGTCAATGCAAGTCTGGGATTGGGCCCTTTCCAGAGGAATGCACCTACAGGCCACCTACGTACTGGGTCACCTGAACACGCTGGCAGATCGTCTCAGCCGATCCTTCCAGCCGCACGAGTGGTCCCTGAACCCTGCGGTAGCAGCAGACTTGTTCCATCGCTGGGGCACACCGGACATGGACTTGTTCGCCTCTCCCCGCAATCACAAGATGAGCGCATTCTGCTCCCTGATTCCAGGGAAGGGCCATCCGGCCTGCAGCGCTTCTCCCTTCACTGGGGACGGGGTTTCATGTATGCATACCCCCCTCTCCCGCTCCTCTCGAGGACTCTGACAAAACTGCAGGACAGGGGGACCATGATCCTGGTGGCCCCCTCCTGGCCAAGGCAGGTGTGGTTTCCTTTTTTTCAGGACCTCTCAGTGAGCGTGCTTGTCCCTCTGGGAATGGCCCACAATCTCATGTCGCATAACCAGGGCACCTTGCACCACCCAAACCTCTGGGCCCTGACCCTCACAGTGTGGATTTTGAGCACATGATCCTCCGGACTTTACAGCTCTCAGATGATGTCTCCAGGGTCTTGACTGAGTCCTGGAAACCTTCCACTCGGAAATCCTACAGTTTGAAGTCGAAGCGTTTTTCCATATGGGTGCAGTGGTCATGGACTGGACCCATTCTCCTGTCCGTTTCCCCATTTGCTGGATTACCTCTGGTATCTGTCTGAGTCTGGCCTCCAAACCAGCTCGATCCGGCTACACCTCAGCACCTACCACCAGGGTGTCGCCGGTGCACCCTTTTCAGTCCAGCCATTGGTCGGGCACTTCATGCGGGGCCTTGTTCAGCTGAAGTCCCCGCTTCACCTTCTAGCAACCCCTTGGGATCTCAATGTTGACCTGGCAAGGCTCATGCAGCCTCCGTTCGAGCCTCTTAAGTCCTGATGTTCCTCACCTGAAAAGTTATGTTCCTGGTGGCGATAACTTTCGCTCGCAGGGTCAATGAGATCCAGGCCCTGGTCACGTTCGCTCCCTACATGAAATTCTTCCATGATCGTGTGGTGCTGCGTACACATCCAGAATTTCTGCCTAAGGTGGTGACTGCTTTCCTCATCAATCAGTCAATCATCCTTCTCACAATCTTCCCACGGCCTCATTTCCACCCGGGGGAACGTGCTCTCCACACCCTGGACTGCAAGCGGGCACTCACTTTCTACTTGGATTATACAGCGACCCATAGGCAGTCCTCCCAGCTCTTTGTGTCTTTTGACCCCAGTAATCTGGGAACAGCAGTGGGGAAGCAAACCCTGTCAAACTGGCTAGCGGATTGCATTGCCTTCTGCTACAGGCAAGCAGGCCTTCAGCTGGCTGGCAGGGTGAAAGCTCACTCTGTGCGGGCTATGGCAACGTCAGTGGCCCATCTGTTTGTGGTCCCTGTCGCCGAAATTTGCAGGGCCGTGACCTGGAGTTCCCTCCACATGTTCCCGGCACACTACTGCCTTGACATGGGATAGTTGCCAGGACAGCGCTTTTGGCCAGTCTGTCCTGCGCAATCTATTCCAGTCCTGAGCCCAACTGTTTTTCATCGTGCTCTCTGTGGGACCAGACGGCACCTGTTTTCTCCACAATGCCACAGTTGTGTTGTGCCCGTTGGCACCTTGTTCGGCTACTGTTTGTCTTTCTAGTCGAATGGGGCAGTCTGGAGCTCTGTAATCACCCACATGTGATGACTATCATCCTGCTTGTCCTAGGAGAAAGCACAGTTGCTTACCTGTAATAGGTGTTCTCCTAAGACAGCAGGATGTTAGTCCTCAGGAATACCGCCAGCCTCCCCACAAGGTTGGGTTCATCTTTGGTTTGTTATGTTATTTTTCTCACTCGTATTTTTTCTGTGTTACGAGACTGAAGGGGGACCTCGCGTGGACGTATGGATAGCATCAGGCTGGGCATGCCAGGCTCCATCAGATGATGTCACCTACATGGTAGGACTAACATCCTGCTGTCCTAGGAGAACACCGGTTACAGGTAAGCAGCTGCGCTTAATCCTCCATTCCACTGGGAATCAATATAAGGCATACAACACAAGAGAAATGCGATCACATTTAGAAGTGCCTGTGAGGATGTGTATTGCTGAATTCTGGATAATCTGCAGGGCTTTAATCGTGGATGCAGGGAGACCCAAATAAATGCTGTTGCAATAGTCAATACCTGACATAACCATAGTACTGTGTGGAAATTTCCAGGATCTTAATAGGATGTGGTCATCTTTAGCATTCATAACTTATAAAATGAGTTACTTACTACCACTTCAATTTGTGGTCTGAAAGATAATCTGATATGAAAAGAACTCCTAAATTTCACATTATAGTAGAGATTATAATGTTGCAGCAACCTTCAAAAGAATAATTACTGGGAAATGTGGAATTGCACGTTAAGTCTAATAATTTCCATTTTGTTGATATAATGGACCAGTTTGTTGGCAAACTGTAATGGGTGGCATGAGTGTGAGCCCTTGTTGCTGTGGCATAGTTGATGCAGCCTCATAGGCGAACCTACAAGGCCTACGCCGACAGCTGGCAAACGCGCCCTGTAGCGGGACAAGCTGGAGCTTCACCTTTACCAACCACATCCCCTGCAGGGCTTAGGTGGGTCCTTAGGGTAGTTTGATAAACGAGTCCGAGGACATGCCAGGGTCAGGACAAGCTGCAGACTGAAGGAGTCGAAGACAGGCCAAGGTTAGGGCAGGCTGCAGACAAACGTAGTCAGGTCCAGGCAGCAGGCAATCTTGGTCAGATCCATGCAACAGGTCAGTATGCAGAGAGTCAGGCCAAGGGTAGACGAAGATACATAGTGAGCACTGGATAAGAAATATAGGGTAATATATCACTGGATAAGAACAACGGGACGTGGCAAGGCTGGACAGGAAGCCTAGACAGGAATGCAAGAACACCAAGGCAATCAAGAGCCAGAAAAAAAGGCAATGCGTACTGCAAAGCAGGAGCCCCATTGCTGAGGCACTGCTGATTGTTCAAGGCCGCCTTAAGTAGTAGGAGTGGGTGGCATCATTAGAAAGCACCAGGTTTGGGTTTCCCGCACTGGGCCCTTTAAGTATAGGCATGCACCTAGAAAGGCCCGGGAGGAACAGGAACGTGGTGAGGCCTGGACACTGTATTGACATATGAGCCACGCAGCACGGCTTTGGTAAACTGGAGTGGTGTTTCTGCCGTGTGCAGCTAGAAATAGCATTGGGGATACATGAGACAGCTCACAGGGCTCTCCCACATTGTAACACAAACATCCATGCTTTAAATACTTTTAGATAACTTGTAAGTAAACCTGTCGTGGTTTTTATCTGATGATACTGGGGAAAAATCTGTATATCTTCAGCATATAGTCTGAAATGTAGATCGAGGCCTGCCAATAATTTATATATTGGGCTAAAATAAATATTTAACAGCATTAGAACATAAGAACATAAGAAATTGCCATGCTGGGTCAGACCAAGGGTCCATCAAGCCCAGCATCCTGTTTCAAACAGAGGCCAAACCAGGCCACAAGAACCTGGCAATTACCCAAACACCTAGAAGATCCCGTGCTACTGATGCAATTAATAGCAGTGGCTATTCCCTAAGTAAACTTGATTAATAGCAGTTAATGGACTTCTCTTCCAAGAACTTATCCAAACCTTTTTTGAACCCAGCTACACTAACTACACTAACCACATCCTCTGGCAACAAATTCCAGAGCTTTATTGTGCGTTGAGTGAAAAAGAATTTTCTCCGATTAGTCTTAAATGTGCTACTTACATTGCTAAGATTAAAGATCCTTAAGGCATATGCTGGACTTGAATAAAAACGATTAAGAAATTTTAGAATTGCATCTGACTTGCTGTGTCCACTCATATAGGTATGATTGAAACCAGGCATAAATTGATCCTCCAATACCAATGTCATTGTATCATGCCGCCACGTCTGGGCTGCTACACCTTGGTCAACCTTCTGTTTCTTATGGCCCAGGGCCCGACATTATATCATGCCTCTGTGACGATGGCCTGGTATCAGAGACAGCCCAAGGCAATCTGTTGCCTGATGTGAGGAATGAGATGGTATACCTGCCCCCCCCCCCCCCCCCCCCCCCCCCCCCCATCCCTGACACTCAAAATGCATACACTCCAAAAGATTTATTTTTTCTTGGATTTATTGAGCCACCTTTCACATTACTCAAGAACTCAAGACCAATAAATAACGTAAAACAAATATTATTAAAAAAAACAACAAATGATAAACAAAGACATAATAAATGAATGAATAAAATGTACACCAGAAATCCAATCCCAGATCTCAGCCTGCCTGTCTGACATTGCTGACTGGATGTCCTGCTGCTGCCTTAAACTCAACATGGCCAAGATAGAGCTCCTTATCTTTCCCCCCAAGCCCGCCTACCCTCTTCGTCGTCCCTGTCCCATCCGCTCATAACCTTGGAGTCCTCTTCGTCTCCTCTTTCTCCTTCGCTATGCATATCTAAAACACTGCTAAAACATGTAATTTTTTCTTTATAACATTGCCAAAATCCATCCTTTCCTTTCCGAACATACTACTAGAACCCTTATCCACTCTCTCATCTCCTCCCGCTTAGACTATTGCAACCTGTTCCTCACAGGTCTCCCAGTAAGCCGTCTTTCTCCACTGCATTCTGTCCTAAATTCAGCTGTGCTATGCTCACATAACCCTTCTTCTGAAGTCACTGCATTGGCTCCCTATCCGCTCCAGCATACAATTCAAGTTCCTCTTTCTCACCTACAAGCACCTCTGTCTCACCTACAAATGCCTTCACTCTGCAGCATCTCACTACCTGTCCTTTCTTATCTCTCTGTAAACCCCTTGTGCACTCGCGCTCGTCGGATAATTCACTCCTGTCTGTGCCCTTCTCCTCTACTTCCAATTCCAGACTGTGCTTTCCACCTGGCTGCACCGTGTGCTTGGAATAGTATTCCTGAGCTGGTGTGTCATGCTCCCTCTCTTGCTATGTTTAAATCCCATCTAAAGACCCACCTTTTGAAACCGCTTTAAAATCTTCTGCCTGATTGTCTGCTTTTAGTCTTGACTAGCTTTCTTTTCTTTTAACCAAGTCTCTTAACCTGTATGTTTGTCTTATTAGTTTGTAAGCTCTATTGAGAAGGGACTGTGTTTTTATATGTTTGTATAGTGCTGCGCTATAGAAATGTGTAGAAGTAGTAGTAATAATAATAATAAATAACATTACCCAAAAACAATAAAATACAGTGCAAGTGCATTTTTTATATTCTGACATTAAAAAAGTGTATATTTATTTATTTATTTATTTATTTATTTTTTAATCAAGTAGAAGTTTGTTTCACTGTTCTACACAACATACCCTACACTTTCATCATAAAAATCAATTATAAATATAGTAAATATAGTAAAAAAGTAATTTAGAATAAAAAAAGCCAGGGTGATGTGCTCTGTTTGTTTTATGCCACATGTATTGCTTAGCACTGAGACCAAGAAGTTCATCCATAGGTATTTGATTCAGCTCAGTTACTGTGACTAGACACAGGTCAGCTTTATTTAAATTATGAGCCTTATTAAGGCAATTTTTTGAATGGAGCTAATTCGGGTTTGCATTAATTCTTCACACCCTCTCTCATAGCAATAAAATTATTTTGTTATTTGTTATTACTTTTGGAATATTTCTATAATTATTTTTGTCACAGTGAAAGTGACACACTAAAAGGCTTTCTTTCCAGTTTCTGGCTGGATAGGCAACGTCACATCCTCACTAATCAGATGAGTGCTTTCCATGCCTTCTGGGCAGCAAAGATCCAAATCGATTCCTTAAGATCTAATGGGTGGAAATGAAGGAAAGCTTGCATGGGGGTAACCTGCATGGAACTACAGCTACTTCCTCTAATAGAAGGCATGGGAATTATTACCCTTAACCAATTAGCTTTTATGATTTTGATGCAACTGCAATATTGCTCTTCGCTTTGATGGAAGTAGGATTCAGATGAAAGCCATCGCTAGGTCTGGGGTATTAATACACAGACATTAGAGAAAAAGTGCATAACTGCATAGCACAGGGCTTCCCAACCTGTCCTGGGGACCCCTCAGCCAGTCGGGTTTTCCACAATGAATATGCATGAGATAAATTTGCATATACTGCATCTCCATGGTATGCAAATGTATCTCATGCATATTCATTGTGGATATCCTGAAAACCCGGCTGGCTGTGGGGTCCCCAGGACAGGTTTGGGAAGCCCTGGCTTAGCGTTCCCAGCTCCTGTGTTCCTGATTCTCATCTAGCCTTGTCTTCATCCTTGCTCATCCAGCCTTGCCTTGTCTCCTTATGCATCCAGCCTTGCCTCATCTACCCCACCTTATCTAGCCTTGCCTTATCTTGTCCAGTGATTTCTGTGTGTCTGCCTCCAACCTTAGCCTGACTGTCTGGATCTTGACCCCTTGCTTTGACCTAATCACTATTGCCTGCCGCCTGGACCTGATCGTGATTACCTGTTGCCTGGACCTGACCGTTTGTCTGGACCTGACCACTCTTGCTAGCTGCCTGCCCAGACCTCAGCCTGTCTCTAACTCCATTAGTCTGCTGCCTCCCTGACCCTGGTCTGTCTTTGGACTGTAGTTCCCTTCACCACCAGAACCCAAGGGCTCAACCTGTGGGGCAAGCGGTATAGGTGAAGCCCCAGACTGTCCTGCTACAGGGTGCATTCGCCAGCTACCAGAGTAGGCCTCGTGGGTATTCCCTCGAGGCTGCGTCAATTACGCCACAGTACAAAGGGCGTACACAACTTCTACCCTTCACAGTTACTTTGTAGTTGCTAGTTCATTCTCTATTAATATATTTGCAAGTCCAACTTAGCCATTCCTGGGCTATAGTGGGACACACATATCTTTATCAGCTTTAGATTGGAGAAGCTGCATTCTCCACTTGCAACTATTACTGGAAAAGTCAAAATTATGCACAGAGCAGTAGAAGCATTTGAAAAAAACAGTAGATAACTTTTCTTGGTATATGTACTCCAGAACATCCTTTGGAGTTATCCGTCAATACATGTCTGGAAAGTGTCCTCAGTCTGTCATACAAGTCAGTTGCTTCAATATATGCTATTCACCATTGATGACCACTTTGTCAATTTTACCAAACCTTTGTTGAAAGACTTCAGGTACAGTATTTTGGAGTTTTGAAATGTAGAGCATCTCAAATATCCTGCAGTTGCTCTCTGAGCTGGAAGAATCGTTCATCAACTGACACAATTGCAGCATCAAGAACTTTAAAAAAAAAAACAACAAACTTTGAATTGTTCTTTGGGTCTGTGAAAAGGGGCTCTTGTGCCTCATAATCAAAACGTGTCTTTTTACGGTGAGACCTTACTGGTTCTGCTAGGAAATTGGCATCATTAGGTAAGCTCCTCTGCCAGCTTGTGTGCCTTTTTTCCAGGACATTTTCCATTTCTTTATTGGAATGAAAATTTTGGAGGAATGATTTTGCAGATTCCACTTGTGTTATTGCTTCAGAAATATCAATCTCAACTGTCTAGATTCAAGGTTTTCTTACTAGATTTATTTCCAGTAGGATTTCATATCACAATACTAAGCTACAGGGAAATGACATAGAGAAACTTCCACCAGTACCAGACACATTGTGAAGTAACACAAAACGCTGCAAAAATGTCACTCAACTTGTATAGCAAACCTGCCATACCAAAACAGTATTTATACCAGAATTCAGACAATAGCACTCCTACCTATGAAAAGGCAGCACTGTAAATATTATAAAATGCCCTTAAATAGTGGTTTTCAAACCAGTCCTCAGGACATAGTGACCTACCCAGTCAAGTTTTCAGGATATCCACAACGAATATGCATGAGATAGATTTGCATACAAATATTCATTTCATCCTGACTGGATGGATGCATCCTAAGATCTGGGTTGAGAACCCCTGCTCTAGAACACCAATATACTTTGTATTGGGAGGTGCAGATTGGAAAACAGAGCAAGCTGCATGATCATAGATAACCAGTATTTGAATAAAAAATTCACCATTAAAAAAAAAATTAAAACATGATAATCGTTTGGACAGTGAAATTTGCTATTCAAACACTTACCTGCCCCCAAATCCCAGCACTAGTTCATCATTCTGTCCCACCACCCTGCCCTGACCTCCCAATTCCCATCCCATCAACAACAATTCCCAGCTGCAGTTACCCTTCCCCCACTCCCATCAGAATAGTCACAATGTTTTGCATTCAAGCAGTGCAACCCAGAATGCATTTTGGTGGTGGGGCACAAGGAATTCTCACCTTGGGCAAAAATAGTTGATGGCATTCCCACCACACCCAATTGGTCCCTGCTGCTCTGGGCAAAGGGTAAGGAAGTCACACGAGGGGGAGAGTAATTAAGTCAGTCAGTAGAGAGGGGGAAGAAGAGCAAACACCCCCCTCCCTCAGATTGATATGAATTAGCAGTGGTGGACATACTTTCTTTCCCCCTGCCCTCTCCCCATTCTTTTCACCACCACTACAGCGCTAACCTTAGAAATGTAGCAATACAAATTTTCTAGATATAGAAATGCTGCATCTACAGAATAAAGACATTTTTCATTTTCTATCATATCATGTATCCCTGGATCACACATCTTCAGCAGAACTGAGCCAAAAAAATCTCCAAATCTTCAAATTGTATCTCAATAACAAAGAATTAATGTACATTCCTAGACTATGCATACCTTTGCCTGATATTAACTGTGTCTGGCAATTTGGCTATACAACATTACAAGAAAAAAATCCTAAGGGCCCTATATGCAATAAAGAAAGCCCTAGCCAGTTCTAGCCACTCAGAAAAACTATTTGTTAAACTGTTTGACAGCATTGCATAAACAATTTTAGAAAATGGATATAGGACATTACTCAGATAATATGTAACACCTTATAGATTTCACAAAATATATCCACAGGTGTCCATTAACTGTTGAAGACAAATACAGAATAAAAAGACCATAAAGCATAAATAGAAATGTACAGATAAAATCTGAACTGGAAACCACAACTAACCAGGTGATGTTTACAGTGCAACGTTACCATTCTCCATAAAACAAAAATAAAAACAAGAAATATAAATCATGAATCGTAATAGTAAAACCATACTAATAAAATAATAAATATTTCAAAACATCTGCTGAATAGAACATCCAATAATTTTAAGGTTATTAATTTCCTAAAACATCAATAAAATATTTCAAAACAGCAGAAACATCAAATAACATCCAATAATTAAAGCTAATAAGGATTAGAAAATTTCTCCATTCCTGGGATCCTTTGATTTCCTGTCACCCTGAGATTGTCATGGATTGGAGAAGGGTGGGCGTCCAAACTTTATCCTCTCTCTCAGACACACTTATACATATTCATTCTCTCACACACTCCCTCTGCTCATACACACACCCATACTCTCACATGCACTTCCTCTCTCTCACATTCATAGACACTCAGTCCCTCACACATATATTCACACACACATTATATGTGCGTGTGTGTGTGTGCGTGCATATGTATGACACATAGGCTCTCATATAGCATGACCAGGCTCACACATAGGCACACTCTACATATGCTCATTCTGTCTCACACGCACAGGCTCTTGCTTTCTTCCACACATGCACACAGGCTCTCTTGCACACACACATACACGCACAGGCTTTCACTCTCAGGGCCTCCCTATTTCTTAGGGCTGCATCAGGATGGGGGTCTGCCCTGGCCTCACCGAGCCTCTTTTGGTGCTGCAGACAGGATAGGCAATGCTGCTGGTGCCCAGGGTGATTGCCCACCACATCCTACCCAAAGGCCGATACTGCTCGCTCACCAGTCACTGTCACTCTCTTCCCCCCCCCAATCAGTCTCTCTCTCATCACTGACACCCCCTCCCTCCAGACCAATTAATCTCACCAGACATGTCACCTTACACCTAGACCATCACTGTCACTGTCCCCCCTAGACATCTTTCTGTTGTCACTGTCACCCTCTCCCCAAACCAGTCTCTCTTGCTCATCACTGTCACCCCTTCCCTTCCCAGATCAGTCTCTTTCTTGTCACTGTCATCCCCCAGATCAGTCTTTCTCTCACCATAAAATTTGATCCCTTCCCCCCGAGCAATCTCTTTGTCATCAGTCACTATCAACACCCTCCCAGACCAATCTTTCTCTTTGTCTCTTTAGTCACTGTCTTCTCCCCCCCCCCCCCCCCCCCCCCCCCCCCCCACCCCCCTAAGACTTATATCTTGTTCTTTCCATGAGAGGGGAGGAGCCGCTGCATTTGTCAATATTCAGGAAATTCCTGAAGAATTTGTAACTGCGTTTGTCAAAATGTAGGGACTGTAGCCTGCCCACTCATACCTTCCAAAGGTCTCTTCTACTCCCCTCCTCATCAGCCACTGCCTTCCCTGACCCACCCCCAACCCGAGCCTCTGGTCTGTGTATGCACTGCGGCCGCTACCTCAGAGTCAGCACTGTGAGTTAAAATTGCTGACCGTTCCCACCCCGTGGCCCTTACCTGAGGCTCCCTCACTGAACATTCCTCAGCAGTCATCTTTTTTTTTTTTTTCTCCTGAGGCTGCCTCCCTTCCTGCAGGCCACTGAGCAGCAGCAGAGGGGACACAGGAACCGAGACTTGGGCTTGCTGTTTTAACTTTTACTTACTTTTGATCTGTGGAGGCAAGCGACATGTGGGAACTGCCAAAGTTAGACCACAGACCAGAATGCAGTTCTGCATACTGCACAGCACAGGCAACAAGCACTGCTGAACCAGCAGAGAGGGCCACTTTTCTCAGCCAGGTTGTAAGGCACTAGACAGCAGTAGAAAATGGTTGGTGAGCCTGTGCACTGGCACCACGATGACGGACACAGCAGCTTTTTTTCAGATGTGTGCAGACACCAGAGAGCAGTGTGTGAGGCAGATGCTGCAGGGGCATTTTGAGAGGGGCATTTTTTGCTGCCTCAAAATTCTGCTGCCTAAGGCAACCTCCTTACCCTGCATCATAGAACCGACCCTGCCTGGCATGGTTCCTAGCTTCCTGCTTCAGGGCTGCATCTTCTGGCCTAGATTAAGGGCTTGCAGCTCACACTGGATTTATAAGCCCAGCCTCCAGGACATCTTGAGGCACACACTGATGAAATCACTGCTACTCTAAAATAAAAGGAGGCTCAGTTCCTTTGATGAATATCTGAGCATTAGGTCCTGATCCTTGATCCTGTGCCATTGTGGCTCCTGATTCTGTTCTTCATTGTTCCAGCCTTGCCTTGCGCCTCCTGCTTGGACCAGTCCCTTCCCACCAGTCAGCTGCTTCTATGGAGCCTAAGCAGTGCTATGTGTTAGTTAGACTATGGCAATCCAATAGCAGTCCCAAGGGTCCAAATACCCTGAGATGGGACAGTTTGCTTAGGCCATGGACCCTGCTGGTGTTCCCCTGCCTGATATTCTGCAGGACCTCTCGCACATGGTCCAACAGCAACAGAAGATCCAAGATCACATCACTGGTGTTCTGCAAGACCTGGCTCTGTGATTGAGTATGCCACATCCAGCCATCCCATGACTGGTCACTGGCCCTGCCTCCTCGCAGACCACCTCTTCCCTGCCACCCCGGAATGAAGGCGACCCCCCTGCCCCCATTTCGAGCTTCATCCAGTCAACTTCGCATTGGAATGAGCCAAAGTGGATTTTATAACCTCCCTACTGTCAGATCAGGCCCTTGCATGTGCCTGACACTTAAGGGAGAGAAATGATCCCAGTCTTATTGATCTTCATCATTCCTGACCCAGTTCATGATGCTCTTTGATGAGCCCTCTCGATCATCCTCTGCAACCTCTGAGCTGCTCCATCTGAGACAAGGATGTATGACAGGAAGACACTACATGATATAATTTTGCACCCTGGCATCTGTGCTCTCCTGGACAGAAGAGATACAAGTGGTCATGTTTTGGCAAGATCTATTGGACCAGATCAAAGATGAGTTGGTGGGCCATGATGCCCCCACCAAGCTGGATGACCTCATATCCTTGGCAGTGAAGGCTGGCACCAGTTTCCAAGAAAAATCGCAAGAACACGCCAGCCTGGGCCCCAGGTTTCAAAAGCCGATGTAATTCCCTGCCCAGACTCCGCCACAGCAGGCATCTGAGTAGAAACCCATGCAACTGGCTCACACCAGCTGTCTGAAGAGGAGAAACGCCAGAGAAGATTGCTCAATCTGTGTGGGCAAGGATCACTATGCCGCCTCATGCCCTGAGAAATCGGGAAATACCCATGCCTAGGGTCAATGAGGGAGGCTATTCTAGACAATATCCACTCCACTCCCCCATGAAGAATTATTTTGACAGTCGGTTAAACTCCGGAAGTAAGAGATTCTTCATGGAGGCCTTTTTAGGCTCTGGTGCTGCTGGCAATTTTTTTCAGTGAAGCCCTGGTGAAGGAGTTCCAGATACCTCCAGTACCCCTGAGAAACCCTGTTTATATTGTGTTTGTCTATGGACAGCTATTGCCTGGTACTATTCCGTATACAATGGAATCTATGACACTAAGAATAGTACATCTGCTTGAAGAATACAACATTTTCTTTGTGCTTTGGACATCCATCAACCCTGTTCTACATGGCCTGCCCTGGTTACAATACCTTAGGCCAGTTGTGGACTGGGGAAATGGATCCTCACCTGGATCACCCACTTTTTCCAAACTCGCCTACTTCCTGTACATGCCTCCCAGGCAGCTTGGCTCTGCAGAATCCTCCACACTTCCAGGGCTCTCCATGCTTTGTCTCCTTTGCGGACTTTTTCAGTAAAAAAAAAAAAACAGGCTGAGACTTTACCTTCCTATCATCCCTGTGACTGTGCCATAGACCTAATACCTGGTAAGATGCCACCCCATAGTAAAGTCTACCTGTTATCCATTCCGCAGACAAGGGCAATGATGAAATACATCCAGGAGAACCTTGAGAGGGGGTTCATTAGACCATCCATTTCCTTTGCTGGGGTGGGTTGGTTCTTCATTGGCAAAAAGGATGATCACTATGCCCATGAATTGATTACCGGGATTTAAATGCAGTCACCATCAAAAACAAATACCCATTGCTACTAATATCAGAAATGTTTGATTGGCTTTAAGGAGCTTCCATATTTACTAAATTGAATCTGCAGGGAGCATACAAGTTCATATAGATACATGAAGTTGACGAATGAAAAACTGCCTTTAACACGCAGGATGGCCATTATGAATATTTGGTGATGCCTTCGGCCTCTAATGCCCCAACGGTTTTCCAAAATTTTGTCAATGACATATTCAGAGAGTTATTGTATACTTGTGTCTTAGTATACTTATATGATATTTTGTTCTACTCACCGGATATTCATAACCACCGTTCCCATATCAAGACTGTATTTCACTGGTAAAGGGAACATGCTCTTTATGTCAAGTTAGAAAAATATGCTTTTGAACAGTCTGAACTCCCATTCCTGGGTTACATAAGATCAGTTTAGGGATCTGCAAATGGGCCCTTCTAAACACTTCGCCATTATGAATTGCCCACAGTCAGTGGGCATCAAGGTAACTCAGCACTTTCTGGAATTTGCCAACTATTTCAGGCAATTCATTCATAACCAGCCCACCTTCAGTGTTCCCACTACCGCTCTTACTAAAAGAGGGGCAAACACCAAGGAATGGCCACCCAAAGCTATCCGAGCATTTGGTCATCTGA
The DNA here is from genome assembly GCF_901001135.1 of Rhinatrema bivittatum. Taxonomy (NCBI): domain Eukaryota; kingdom Metazoa; phylum Chordata; class Amphibia; order Gymnophiona; family Rhinatrematidae; genus Rhinatrema; species Rhinatrema bivittatum. Next base: position 291,571,725 of record NC_042618.1, read on the forward strand.
AAGATTCTTTTCTTTCCGCACCTGTGCGTCAAGGCCCGCCACCATGCACGTTTCTTTTTGGAAGTCGACACCTCCTCAGTAGGTGTAGGGACTGTCCTTTCTCAGTCCGCTTCCAGCGGTAAATTGTTGCCCTGCACCTTTTATGCTAGAAAATTCTCCCCAGCGGAAAGGAACTGTGGCATTGGCCATCATGAACTAATTGTCATTAAATTAGTCTTGGAAGAGTGATGTCACCTACTGGAAGATACAGACTATAAGAACCTGTTATGTCTTCAGATGGTCACAATTCTTAGGTAGATTTTACTATCAGCTAACTTATTACCCAGCAGAGAAAAACATTAAAATGGACGCCCTGTCCAGATCCTTCGATCATTTAGGCTTCTTCAATACCCCTCAGCATATTATTGACCCAGCTAAGATTCTCTGTCATGCCCATGGCACTACTTGGAATCCCTCCTGGAAAGACATTCGTGCCTGAGCATCTCCGATGGAGAGTCCTGAAATGGGCTGACAATTCTAAACTCGCCAGGCACTAGGGCATCCATAAATCCGTGGACCTCATCTCCTGCAACTCTGGTTGCTCATCTTCACTAAAGAGGAGCATAATTACATTTCATCCTGTACCAACTGCACGCAAAATAAAACTTGCAGTGACCAGTGGGCTTACCTCATCCCTTGCTGGTGCCACAGAAACCCTGGACTAATGTTTCTATGGATTTTATTATGGACCTACTCCCCTCTTGGGGGGGAAGCTGTTATCTAGGTAGTCATTGACTGCTTTTATAGGATGATCCCCTTCATCCGTCTCAAACTGCTTGGAGAGACTCAAATCCCTGAGTCTCTCCACACACTTGTTGCAACATATATTCCAACTATGTGAGCTCCCTAAACATATTCAGGCTGATACAGTACAGTGCGCTCAGTTAAGCGCACTGTTTAGCATGCCATTGGACACACGTTTTCGACGCACGTCTATTGCCCCTTATAAAGTAAGGGGGTTTAGCGCGCTGAAAATGAGCAGCTAGCCCCCCAAAAACTAATAGCGCTCATCATATGCAAATACACATTGATGAGGCTATTAGTTAATCCCCAGGATACTGAAAGTAAAATTTGCGGCCAAGAACAGATGTTAATTTCTGAGCAACCCTAAAAAGTGTACAGAAAAGCAGAAAATACTGCTTTTCTGTACACACTCCGGCATAATATCCTAGTGATATTAAATTGGAGGAACCAAAAATTTAAAATAAATAAAAATAAAATTTTTAAAAATCTGCCCACCACCGGTCAGTGGTTAGTAAAACAGACTGTCAGTTTACCGGCGTCCATTTTCCTAACCCATTGCTATCAGCGGGTTCGGAAACCGACGCCGGTAAAATAGAGCATCAGTTGTCTGAACCCGCTAACAGCCACCTCTAAGCTACCTCCCACAGGCTCTCCACCCTGCTCCCCCCCCCCCCCCCCCCGAATCTTTCAGTCTTCTCTTCCTGTTCCCACCAGTCTCTCTCTCTGTTACCCTCCCTGTCTCCACCAGTCTCCCTTAATTACCCCACCCATCCCTCTCTCTCAATCACATCCTATCCTCCGATTTCTCAGTCACACCAGGCTCTTTTAATCCTCTTACCCTGTCCCCACCTATCTCTGAGCAGCATCTTCTCTCTCCCCCATGGTCTGCCTAGTGTCTGTCTCTCTCTCTCTCTCTCTCTCTTATCCCCATCACTCTCTCTTAATTAGCCCCAGTATTATTTACTTCAAACCCCACAAATTAACACTTCCCTCCCTACCCCTAGTGGTATTCTGTCCCCCCTCCTCACCTTCTGTCTACCTCCGTTATTTTCCCTGCCCCCACTCCCTCTTATTCTCGCTCTCTTCCGTTGACTCCTCCCTTCCAATGTATTCCCTAGCTCTCTTGCATACAACCTCCACATTACCCCTTTTGGCTTTCTCACAGCCACCTCCTCTCCCCCAAAATTCAACCCTTTTCAAGTCACTTTCTCTATAAGCATGCAGTCCCTTTTGCACTGCTCCTCCTTGTATGTCTCTCTGAAATCCTTCCCCCTCTAATCACCATTCCTAGCTCTCTCACTCCTCCATGCATTCACACATCTAGGTTCCATTCCTTCCCTCCTATCATGCCTTCTGGCTCTGTTGCTGCTTTCCCCTTTCATCCCCTATCTTTCTCTTATGATTTTACTGCCTTTCCTCTTTCTTGTGAACCCGTTCTACATACATTTCCTGGCTCTTTTATGCCATTTCCATTCCCCCACATGGCTCTCATACAACACCCTATCTTGGCCTGCTCTCTCTCTCTCTCCCCCCCTCCATTTTTCTCAACCGTGTGGCAAAGTGGACTTTAAGGAAGAATAAGATGTCAGATTGTCTAATTTCATTGCTGACTTCAGAGAGATGGGGAAAGAAACAATATTCAGTGCCCCCCCCCCCCCACACACACATATTTTCCCCACAGCATAAGCTTCTAATTGTGTTCCCCCTGAAATCTTGCAACATTCACCTTTTTTCATGTCGCTGCCTTCAGAAGTATTCACCTCCTCTTGTACTGCTTCTCCTTCAAGCATTCACTTCATATACTTGCTCCCTCAAGTATTAATCAATTACATTCACCTCCTTCTCCACTCTTCCGCCCCTTCTCCCAGCATTCACCACCTTTCCATTGCCAAAAATTATTCTGGTTTGACTGGAGCTTTGGAAGACTGCCTCCTCCTGTCTGCTGTCAGCTGAATTCCAAGTCATGAGAGCACATTGAGCTACTGGATCTTGAGCTGTGTACATTCCAGCCCTTCTGCTCCAGACACCAGACCAGAGAAGAGCCCTATATTCAAAGTAGCAAGTGGGATGGAAAGTTGGACAGAATAGGGGTGGGGTCTGGAGCAGGGAGCTGACTGACTCTTTTTTTGCTCTCCTCTCCTCATCTCTTGTTGATTGCAAATGAGGCAGGGGGATAGAAAAGAAAATGGGTAAGTATTAGAACAGGGATAAACAGAGGAAACCCTCTGATCCTTGCTCCAACTTCTCCCTTCTGTCTCTGCAGCAATCAGCAGCACTGTCAGGTCAAGAGAGGGAGGGGATCCTGGGGTACAATGGCTCTCTTCTGTTCTAGTGTGTGTACCTCTGCTCCAGTCCCTCCCGCTGTCCTCTGCAGTGTTACTCAGTTGCCAGGAGGGCAAGTCCCACATTTTTCACATGATAAAGCTGCATGTGGTTCCCGAGCCATAGGTTGGCCACTCCTGCACTAGGTTTCCTCTGCCTATCACCTTCATAAGAACATAAGAAATTTCCATGCTGGGTCAGACCAAGGGTCCATCCAGCCCAGCATCCTGTTTCCAATAGAGGCCAAACCAGGCCACAAGAACCTGGCAATTACCCAAACACTAAGAAGATCCCGTGCTACTGATGCAATTAATAGCAGTGGCTATTCCCTAAGTAAACTTGATTAATAGCAGTTAATGGACTTCTCTTCCAAGAACTTATCCAAACCTTTTTTGAACCCAGCTACACTAACTGCACTAACCACATCCTCTGGCAACAAATTCCAGAGCTTTATTGTACGTTGAGTGAAAAATGGAGGTGGGGTGTGTGTGGGGTTCTTTTGGGGTGGAAAGATGGAGGGCACACACAAACACAAACACAAAACGTCCCTGATCTCGGAAAGGCACCAAATTAGCCCTCTACAAAACAATTAACTAAATAGAGAGTGCTAACTTGGTTAGGCACTCCACTATTTTGATACAGAACACGCACAACCTCCCACTGATGGACCACGTTTACCACCACCAATTTCTATTTCGGTGTTCTTTTCTCAATCGGCATCCTAGCTGCTTCTTACAGTCTGGGCCTCTTACCTAAGAAAGCATACATTTCAGGGGAGGGAGAATGAGGGGAGAGGTGAGTGTGAGGGGAGAGAGTTGGAGTGGGGACAGGGGAGGGAAGGGGGGGGGTGAGTGACCAAGGGGAGGAGGATGAGTGACTGAGGTAAATGAGCAAGGGGAAGGGGGAGGGAGGGTAAAGAACCTGACTCTGCCATTGCAACGCGTGGCTGGGTACCGCTAGTTATCTATAAAGCCATTCATCATCATGCTCCTCTTAACCTACATATCCCGCTCAGACAACTTACCTCCTCCAGACCCATTAGAGAAGCCTACAGAGGATCACTACATGTACCACAAAACAAATCCACACATTATCAAGCATTTAGAGACAGGGCTTTCTCTACAGCGGGACCTTCGATATGGAACTCCATTCCCCCCGATCTGAGACAAGAACCATGCCTTCTAACATTTAGAAAAAGGCTTAAGACTTGGTTGTTTAAACAAGCCTTTCCAGACCCGAACTGACTCTCAGCATCAACTATAGAAAGACTCTTCAGAAATACTGTAAATAATTATACTTCTGTCTGTTAAGTTACTATAGCTTTGTTTCTTCTTCCCCCAGTTGAACAGCCTTGTTTTATTGTAACTGCATTGATTCTCTGCACTTGTTCAAGGTTCTAAGTTATTACACCCCCTGTTATTTCTAAACCAGCATGATGTGATTGTATCATGAATGCCGGTATAGAAAAACTCTAAATAAAATAAATAAATAAATAAATAAAATAAACCATGACAATGAATCTTCAGGATCCTCCCCTTTCTACATTGTGCATGGCAAACATCCTAAGGTACCTCCTCCTCTCCGCATGTCCATAGACATTTCTATGACTGACCGTCTCTCTGCCAGTATGCAGGAGATATGGAGGAATACTCAGACCCTTCTTGTGAAAGCTGTTGGTCAGTTCAAGAAGCATAGACCTGCTCCGCAGTTCAAACCTGAGCACAAGGTTTGGCTAAGTTCAAAGAATCAAAAAATGTACAGTAGTGTACTGCGATAATCAGAGTGGTTGTATACAAACAAAAGCAATTTAAGGACTAAATAAACTGAGAATATCCTAGCAACAGTTCACATATCCTTTTAATCAGAGAAAGTCCATAAAGACATGTAAATATGTTCAAATAACAATGGCTTAAACAGATGTCATAGAAATAAGTCCCCCAATATGGGACTGTGTTTCGCAATGCTGCATCGGAAGGGACAGAAACAAACCCAATGGGAGCCAGAAAGGCTCTGAAAACTAAACAAAGGAAAGATTAAAATGCAAAACCAGTCATAAAGCAGGAGGCATACAAAATTAGAGGGCATATACATACCAAAAATAAGGTGAGCTATATAAACTGTCTAAAAAAACAAATCCAAACATAAGGCAACAAGTCCCTAAAAAGGAAAAATGAATATATTTTTAATATTTTTAATATTACTTATGAAGGCTAAATGAAAGTGAGTACTGAATAAAGTTTATTAAAACCAGTGAATAGCAAGAGACCTTATAACGAAATAATGTTTGTTTTACATACCTGCTGAACAGGGGAATGTGAAGAAAACCTAACTGGAGGTATATACTGATTAAACTGGAAAAGAAAAGGAGAATGCAGAATATAGAACCAGCAGTATAAATAGTAAAACCATGAGTGAGAAAGAAGAACCATGAGGATAGCAAGAAACAATTAGAAAGAGTATAAAAGTTAACGTAACTGAAAAAGGAAGCACAGCTTTTCAAGAAAGCTAGATCAAGGTCACAGAGGGTTCTTAAAACTAATAACACAAAAAGAACCCGTCTCAACAAAAGCTCTATCCCAAGAGAGGATGATAAAAGGAAAAATTAATAATAATAAAAAAATATTTACATTTGACTGTGAAGTATGAAAGCAACTAAAAATTAAAAACAAACTCCTCCTGAGTATAGAACGAAGAAATATGTAGATTCTGAGGCGGCTTTCAAGCCCTACCAGAGTGGGCTATCTTCCATGAAAAAGGCTCAAGCTCACTAGAGAAACAAAAATATATTTTTTGAACCAAATTGAGCTGATGGCTTAAAACAACACATTGGGAGAAAGGCGAGGAGAAAATTTATTAAGTGTAACATAAAATATTGTAAAAATAGATGAAACATAGGGGTAGATTTTATAATGTGCACGTGCATGTCCATGTGCATGCGCTTCCCGGTGCGCACACATGAACATGCCGATTTTATAATATGCGCGCTCATGTTATAAAATCCATTGGCTGGGCACACGTGCACCAGATTTTATAATCTGCACGCATAAGGGGGGAATTTTGCAATTTTCGCACGGTGACGCATTCCAGCCATCCCCAGTTCCCTCCCAGTCCGCTCCAGTTAAGGAGTGGACTGGGAGGGAACTTCCTTACCCCCCTACCTAGCCTCCCTTCTCCTTCCCACCCCCTAAATTCTACCTTTTTCTTTTTTTTCTTTGTTTCACAACTTACTTCAGCTCTCGAGCTGAACTAAGTTGGGCGCCAGCAGCCGGGTCTTCTGGACAGTAATCAATGGCGCTGTCCTGGCCCACCCCACCCTCCTCCCTGCCCCCCAGCCTGCCCCTTCTAAGAAGCCCGGCACTTATGCACGTTCTGGGCTTTATGCATGTGGCTGGGCCCCTTCAAAACTTTGCTCGGTGCACACAAGGTCCTGCCATGCTCGTAAAGCCCGGATTTTACGCGCGCAGGGCTTTTAAAATCCGGGCAATAGTGTAGTAATCGTGCCAAAATGAAAAACATCTTGTGGTATAGAAACATTCCAAAAGAACTAATGACAGTTATAAAAAACATACCTGAAAGAAGAAAGTTAAAGATTGAAAAATTATTTTATGAGAATCTTGAGACGGCATTGCAAGCCCAGATGAATCGGGATCAGATTCCCTAAAATAATATAAAAGGACCTAGTAAATAGATGTTGCAGAAACAAATGTGAGAAAAACTTCAGTAACTAGAAATCGGCATACTGTGCAGCATCAAGTGGTGTGAACGCTAACAATCGGTCAAATGGCTCTGGGCCCGAGGTAGTGTCATGTCCTCTGTGGTGCTGTCCTAGCAGTCACCGGATTTATAGGCCCAGGCTCCAGGACTTCCTATGGCGTACATTGATGACATCACTGCTACTCTAAAATAAAATGTGGCTCAGTTCCCTTGGTGAGTGTATAAGCAATAGGTACTAATCCTTAATTTTGTGCCATTATGATTCCTGATTCTGTTCTTCGGTGGTGTTCCAGCCTTGCCTCGCTGCTGTCTCAGTGCTCCACCCTTACCTACCTCCTGCCTGTAAGATTTTGTGAACCAGCCCCTTCCTGCTAGTAAGCTGCTGCTTATTGGAGCATAAGCAATGCTGTGTGCTGTTAGGGCCCAAATCAAAATTTCACTCAAAATAGCAATGCGGCACAAAAGTTTTTCAGTATGTTTTGAAGCACTTTGCGTTAAAGGACTTCATATAAAGGCACTTAGACTGCACTATTAAATGTGGTGTCTTAAGTCTCATAAACTGAGCAAGTGCCTATGTTGTATTTAAAATCAATGGCCTGGAGTAAATTCAACCATGGTATGAATTTACCCTGGGCCAATGATTATAAATACAACATAGGGGAGGAGCAAGATGGCCGTGAGTGAGTAGATGTGGTCCTACTATGCCCTCTTTCCTTGCTTGTTTCTGTATTAAACTTATGGCTCCGAAGAGAAAAGGCAAGGTCGAGTTTATCCCTCCAAACCCTTTCCTTTTCCTGGTCAGCAGTTGATTTTGTCGTTCATGTCTCCTCTGGATCCTGGGTCTCTCGGTAGTGAAATCCCCATTGCTGCTCTCAGTGAGGGAGCTTCAGCAAGGCCTGGGGACGAGGTTTTTCTCAGCTCCTGAGATTTGCACTGCCCGCCAATTGAGAGACGCAATTCTTCCTGTGACATGGTCAGGGCGCTGGCTGATGACTCAACACCAGCATCTGCGCCGGTGGGGGCTGAGGAGGAAATGGCGCCTCTCCAGTCATCTTTGCTGGTGTCTGAGGGATCAATCGGCTTTGGAGATTTTCCTGCTTTTTCACCTATGGATGGCTCCAGGCGGTAAGAGGCCATGAGAGCTGCAATGTTTCCTCCTTAAGTTTTGTGGTTTCTTCCTGTGTGGGTCCATTGTCAAAGGAAGCATTTTGGATTCCGGATAACCCAGTGGTGATAACATTAGAATCAATAATGGGAGCTTATGTAGAACTTCAGCAGGATTTTTTCTCTCTCTGTTTCTAAAGTGGACTCTGTTGTTTTAAGACTAGACCCCATAGTTACTCAACATGAAAATTTAATCCAAGAGCATACAGCTCAAATTGCTGAGCTTAAGCAAGATATTGTCAAGATACAAGAGGTCCAGACGACGTTCATTCAGGATAGAGAGCTTCTGTCTTGCAGGATTGAATTGCTTGAAAATGCCTCTCATAGGCTTAATCTTATGATTTTAAATTTTCCTAAGATTATGGGTGAACTCCTTATTGTTACCTTAAGAAAATATTTTTTGTAAATCCTAGGTATGCCATCGGAAGATTTTACTCCTATTAACAATATAACTTTCTTTCTTTCTTTCTTTAGAATTTTTTTATATACCAACAACGGTTTGCACATCGTTTCTCGTGAGGTCTTGGACCGAATAATCTGCCTTTGCTGAATTTAACTGATTTCTTGGAATCATCAGGTCCAGAAATTAATGAAAGGGCTACCTTATCAGTTCCCTTTGTTTCAGATTCAGATCTATTCAATGTTATTTTATTTTATTTTTTATTTATTTAGATTTTTATATTCCGCTTTTCGGCACTTCAAAGCATATCACATTCAGTTACTGTCTCTATAATTCCAGAAATTAAATACCTCTTTTTAGTGTCCGAATGTGAGAATTTTCCCAGATATTTCTAGGCTTACTCAGCAGAGAAGAAAAGTGGTTTCTAGCTATTAGGAAGAATACTGTGGAGTTGGGGGCTTCGTTTCTCTTGCGTTATCCCTGTTATCCGACGATTTCAATGTATTATCCACTATGATGCCTAGATCTTTTTCCTGGGTGGTAATTCCTAATATGGAACCTAACATCATGTAACTACAGCATGGATTATTTTTCCCGATATGCAACACCTTGCACTTGTCCACATTAAATTTCGTCTGCCATTTGGATGCCTAATCGTTCAGTTTCGCAAGATCCCCCTGCAATTTATCACAATCCGCTTGTGATTTAACTACTCTGAATAAGTTTGTATTATCTGCAGATCTGATTACCTCACTAGTCCTTTCCTTTCCAGATCATTTATAAATATATTGAAAAGCAGTGGTCCAATACAGATCCCTGAGGCACTCCACTGAGAAAATTGAACATTTAATCCAACTCTCTGTTTCCTGTCTTTTAACCATTTTGTAATCCATGAAAGGATATCTCCTCCTATCCCATGACTTTTTAGTTTTCTTAGAAGCCTCTCATGAGGGACTTTGTCAAACACCTTCTTAAAATCCAAATACACTACATCTACCGGTTCAACTTTATCCACATGTCCATTAACCCCTTCAAAAAAAATGAAGCAGATTTGTGAGGCATGACATCCCTTGGGTAAATCCATGCTGTGTTCCATTAAACCATGACTTTCTATATGCTCTGTGATTTTGATCTTTAGAATAGTTTCCGCTATTTTTCCAGGCTCACTGGACTATAGTTTCCCGGATCACCCCTGGAGCTCTTTTTAAATATTGGAGTTATATTGGTTTCCCTCCAGTCTTCAGGTACAGTGGATGATTTTAATGATAGGTTACAAATTTTAAATAATAGATCTGAAATTTCATTTTTTAATTCCTTCAGAACCCTGGAATGCATACCATCCGGTCCAGGTGATTTGCTACTCTTTAGTTTGTCAGTCTGGCCTACTACATCTTCCAGGTTCACAGTGATTTGGTTCAGTTCATCTGACTCATCACCCTTGAAAACCATCTCCGGAACCAGTATCTACTCAATGTCCTCATTAGTAAACACAGAAGCAAAGAATTAATTTAGTCTTTCTGCAATGACTTTATCTTCCCTAAGAACCCCTTTAAACCCCTCAGTCATCTAAAGGTCCAACCGACTCCCTCACAGGTTTCTTGCTTCGGATATATTTTTAAAAGTTTTTATTATGAGTTTTTGCCTCGCGGCCAACTTCATTTCAAATTCTCTCTTAGCCTACATTATCAGTGTTTTACACTTAACTTGACAATGTTTATGCTTTTTCCAGTTTTCTTTAGATGGATCCTTCAAATTTTTGAAGGATTTTTTTTGACTAAAATAGCCTCTTTCACCTCACCTTTTAACATGCTGGTAAGCATTTTGCCTTCCTTCCACTTTTCTTAATGCATGGAATACATCTGGACTGCGCTTCTGAGATTGTATTTTTAACAATGCCCATGCCTGTTGTACACTTTTAATCTTTGCAGCTGCACCTTTCAGTTTTTTCTAACTATTTTCCTCATTTTATCAAAGTTTCCCTTTAGAAAATTTAGTGTTCGAGCTGTAGATTTACATGTCCCCCTTCCAGTTCTTAGTTTAAATTTGATCATATTATGATCGCTATTGCCAAGTGGCCTCTGTCACCAAATCCTGCGTTCCACTAAGAATTAAATCTAAAATAGCTCCCTCTCTCGATGGTTCCTGAACCAATTGCTCCATGAAGCAGTCGCTTATTACATACAGGACCTTTATGTCTCTAGCAAGTCCTGATTATACTTTTACCCAGTCAGTATTAGGGTAATTGAAATCTCTCATTATTACTGCTTTGCCAAATTGGTTAGCTTCCCTGATTTCTCTTATGATTTCATCATCTGTCTGACCATTTTGTCCAGGTGGTCGGTAGTATACTCCTATCACTATACTCTTACCCAGCACACATGGGATTTCTACCCATATAAATTCTACTGAGCATTTTGTATCTTGTATGATCTTTATCCTGTTGGACTCTCTACCCTCCCGGATATAAAGTGCCACACCCCCACCAAGTTGATCCTCCCTATCATTGCGATATAATTTGTACCCTAATATAGCACTGTCCCATTGGTTATCCTCCTTCCACCAGGTCTCTGTGATGCCAATTATGTCAATCTCATCATTTACTGCTATACACTCTAACTCTCCCATCTTACTTCTTAGACATCTGGCATTGGCATACTGACATTTCAAAGAACTTGAGAAATATAATTTCTAAAAAGTTCCATTGGAGAAACTAGTTGTATAATAGGAAAATTGAAGCTTCTCAGAGAATTTTCCACATTTTCTAGTTTCTTGGAGTGTATTTGCTCAGACTGAACTAGAGCTTGTATTTTCTCTACAGCTGCAACACGAATATCCATAGCATCCATCTGGATCCAAGAGTAGAAACTAAAGTAGCATAAGCTGCTATTTGATTATTAATATCCATAGTAGCTTTAGTGAGAGAAGAAATAGAAGCCTCTAATACCATCAAAGCATTCCACAATGCATCTAAAGATATCACTTGGGGTTTAGATATTGCAAATCTAACTGGGGCGTTTGACTTACCACCTCCCATAGTAATAACTCCTTCCGTTGGGGCCGATATAGAGGCCAATACTGGGGAACTTGATGTTTCAGACGGTTCAGGAGCAATGTAATTCCCTTCAGCAATATTGAAATCTATTGCAGGGACAGCATCAGTTAATTCCCAGTTTCCTCCATATTTATTTATTTATTTAATAGCTTTTATATACCGACGAACGTTGGGAACATCTCGTCGGTTTACAGAGAACAGAACTGAGCAACAGGCTTTACAATTATCATATAATTATATAAGGAACATTAAAAAACATACAATTAACAGAGTAGAATATACAAGGAACATTAAAAACATACAATTAACAGAGTAGAATATACAATAAATAATTAACTAAGTGGTATGCATGATAGAGGTTATCCATCTAAACGGGGGGGGGGGGGGGGGCAAAGACATTCTGATAAATAAATAGCTGCGTTTTCCTGCACTCAAACTCCCCGTTTCACCTCATGGGGAGCTGAGGAATGATGAACCAGCAGTGTCAAACAATGAAGAGGAGGAGTTGGAGTGGACGATCACCAGGGGTAAGAGAGATGACTTCAGCCAGCGGGGACAGCATTCGCTCACTGTCAGTCTCTGCAGTGGCTACCTCATCCGGAATCACTACTGGCATTGCAGCAGCGAAAAAGCTCTCAATCTGCATCTGATTGGAGTCTAATAAGGGAAAGCTAGTGACATTCTCCCTTATCTTAGCCTTACATTTCATGTGAGGCATTATGAATTAGCAAAAGTGATAGAAAAACAATGAAGGAACAAAAAGGAGAGAGAGCTTTTCCCATCCTTCTCAATTGGCAGCCATCTTTTTACCCCCCGCTATCTACATTTCTAATAATTGAATCACCAGTTATGATGGGTGACCTAACCCTTCCCTCCTGGGCAGTAGCCCTGGGAGACTTGTCCTCAGTGCGAGAGGACAACACAACACCTGAAGAGTGGATTTTTGCTACAGAATCAGTTCCTGCTACTCCAGGGTGATAGTCTCCAACTGGGAGACCTTTCTGATCCAAGGCAGCACCTGGACTGCCAGGCTGGATTTGGGACTTGGCTACTATGTTCCTGAAGGTCTCATCATTGTACCTCTGTCTGCCTCAGCTCCTTCAGGTCTGCCACTCTAGTCTCCAGATCTCAAACTCATTCTTTGTGAGCCAGGAGCTCTTTGCACCGTGTGCTATTAAGGTGCATCAATTCAGTAGTGGCCCCATGGATCCATACACCCCGAGTTATGACAGTCAGACAATCATGACAATAACATGTCATGGTCTACAGTATCAAATGTTGCTGATACATCAAGCAGTACAAGCAGGAAATCCTTTCCTGCATCAAAGCTTTGCCAGATAATATCAGGGCTTGAAATCATCAAAAGCTCAGTACTAAATTTCAGGTGGAAGCCAAATTGATGTGAGTCTAAAATATCATTCTGATCCCAAAAAAAATCATAAAGTTGCTTCAGAACAGCATATTCAATCATCTTCTCCACAAAAGAAATTGATGAAATTGGACAGTAGGTCATCAATACTGACTGATCTATGTTTGGCTTTGTGAGCCAAAGGTCTTATAGAAGCTCTTTTCAAAAGTGCTGGCAGATAACTTCTGTAAGGAAAGCATTGATAATGTGGGTCAGTGCAGGACAAATGTTATCAGCTATATAAACTTCAAAATATTTGTGCTATAGAGATTGAGAGCAATTGAAAGGATTCATAGCCTTAACTATTTTGGAAATTTCTAATTGTGAGACAATATCAAAATGATCCCATCTAGAAACAGTTAAACCTAATGCCCTAGGAGGGTTTGAAACAAAGAAAGAATGGAGGTTAACAGTCTTCTTTATAAAGATTCCTCACTTTGGACAAAAGTGAAAGGAAACACAGGATGCATTGTCTGGTCAGTAATCAGTTGCTGCTACTGTGCTGTCTGTTGCTTTTCACATACATGCTTTATTATAGCTCTTTGTTGCAGAGGCTGCGCATTCGTGCCAGGCAAAGATATTTTTCTTCCTTTACAATTAGCAGTATTGACCCTTTGATCCATGAGCTGATGCAGGAACTAGTTATCTCTTGTAGAAAAGAGGGGCGAGAAGTCTCTGCATGTAGGGGGACCATCTTTTGCTTGAGAACATACTCTTCTTGAGTTAGTCATATAGTTTGTTAGCATGCTGAAGGGAGTATCTTTATTGCAGATGGTTGTTAGATCTCCATGTTATGTGTCAAATGTGCTTGAAGCTGCTAGACATAGGGGTACATTTTAAAAAAAAGTGCGAGCACGTACTTTTGTTTGCGCACCAGGCGCAAACAAAAGTACGCCGGATTTCAATAGATACGCGCGTATCTTTTAAAATCCGGGGTCGGCGCGCGCAAGGGGGTGCACATTTGTGCACCTTGTGAGCGCCGAGCCCTGTGCGCGCTGCCCGTTCCCTCCGCCTCCCCCACCTTCCTCTCCCTTCCCCTACCTAACCCACCCCCCCAGCCCTATCTAAACCCCCCCTACCTTTATCGCAAAAGTTATGCCTGCCCGAAGCAGGCGTAACGTGCGCGCGCCGGTGGCCCGCTGGCGGGCCATCACCCGACCCGGCGGCTGGTCCGGAGGCCTCGGCCATGCCCCCTGGAACGCCCCTGGGCCGGCACCAGGCTCCCGGAAGCCCTGAACGTCGTGCCACCCCTCGACACGCCCCCCTAGCAAAGCCCCGGGACTTACGCGCGTCCCGGGGCTTGCTCGTTCCATTGAGCCTATGCAAAATAGGCTCGGCGTGCACGGGGTTTTCTTTTAAGGGTTACACGCATAACTTGTGCGCTTAACCCTTTTAAAATCCGCCCCATAATTTCTTCTTTATGCTGAGGGAAGGTAACTGTGTTGATTATATTATCCAGAACAGTGGTGTAGCCATGGGTGGGCTCAGGCCTACCCAATCAGGGCTGCCCAACAACTAACAGGGCCTGAAAAATGGCTGCCATGGAGTCCTTCATCGTGATGGCTGAAGAAGGCGTGAACCTGCTGAAGCAAGACTGCCATGGAGCCCATCCCAGTGGCGGCAAAGAAGTCCTGCCGAAGCAACGCCACTATGGGAGCCCATCGCTGTGGCAGTGAATACGGCCCCTGCCAAAGCAAGGACACCACAGGAGCCAATCCCTGTGGCAGCAAAGAAGAAGGCCCCACCGAAGCAAGGCCACCACCTGGAGCCCATTGCCCTGGTAGCAAAGAAGGCCCACTGGAGTAAAACTGCGGTGGGAGCCCATCCTTGCGGCAGCGGAAGAAGGGGTTCGGTGGTGAGGGCTGGTGCATGCATGTGAGATTGGGAGTCTGAGTGTTTGGGGGTGTGTGAGAATGGGAGGTTGTGTGCGTGTGAGAGAATGAAAGCCTGCATGTTTGTATGTGTCAATGGAAAACTGTGTGTACGTGTGTAAGAATAAGAGTTTGTGTATATGTGGGTGTGAGAATAGGAGTCTAGTGTGTGTATGTGTGGATAAGAATAGGAGCCTGTTTATATGATTGTGTGAGTAACATTGGAAGCCTGGGTTGTGAGTGTGTGAGAATGGGAGCCTGGTTTTGTGAGTGAGTGAGAGAGTGAACTAGTGCGTATGGTAGAGCATGTGAGAGCGAGAGCTTGTGTGTGTAAGGAAATCTGTGCAAGAAGGCATGAGTCTCTGTGTGACTGTGAGAAAGGAAGGGAATAAGATAGACGAGAAGAAACAGAAGGGTGACTCTAGAGAATGAATTAGGAAAGGACTAACAAGGGGAAAATGGAAAAAAGAGAACAGGACCAACTGATTAAAAAAATAAAAAAATCAGACAACAAAGGTAAAAAAAACATTATTTAGTTTTTTTTAGCAATTGGAATATGCATTTCTTATATTTTTGTATTTTGCTCTTTAGAGTTTCACTGTTCAGAATCCGGTTTCTCAGGCTTTCTATTTCAATTTTATTTGCATGTTTATTTTTCTAATTTGTAGTCCCTTATTTCTGTATTAGGTAAGGGTTGGTCTGTGTTCCACCTGTATATGTCTGAGGTGCAGTATTTCTGCTAGCGTGTAGTTTCTCTATAGGAATTTGTAGCAGTTCGGCTTGTTCTGTTATTTATTTATTTATTTATTTATTTAAAAGCTTTTATATACCGTTACCCCAGTAAGTGGTGTATTAATGTTCTAGAGCCTAGTGTAGTATTTGCATTGCTGCTTTTTCATAAGCTTGCTGTTATTTGAGTCCTGAGAGTCAGTGCTGTTTGATATAGTATGGCAAGGTTCTATGTCACTTATTTATTTATTTTTATTATTGTAGGAGTTTGTGTTACTTCACAAATGGCCGGATTTTAAATCCCTCGGTGCATGTAAAATCTGGCCTTTACGCACGTGGCCAGGCTTTGCGTGCGCCGAGCCTATTTTCAAAAAGGCTCGGCCACGCGCATAAAGGCCGGTACACGCATTCATGCCAGCCTTCCTGCAAGAGGTGAGCTCGGGGGAGGGGCGGGGTGGGCTGGGATAGCGGCATTGATTGCTGTCCTGGAGCCTCGCAGGCCAGCAGCCGGGCGGTGTGCGCAACTTATTTCCAGTTGGGCCCTGAAGTAAATTGGGAAAAAAAAAAAAGGTAGGAATTAGGGGTTGGGGAGGAGAGGGAAAGGGAGGATAGGGTAGGGGGTAGGGAAGTTCCCTCCCAGTCCGTTCCTTAATTGGAGTGGACTGGGAGGGAACTGGGGAAGGCCAGGATGCGTCGCCACACGAAATTTGCAGAACTGTACCCCCCTTGTGCACGCAGATTACAAAATCCGGCGCACATGTGCGTGCAGCCCAACGATTTTACAACATATGTGAGCCGGCACACACATGTAATAAAATCGGTGTATTCATGTGTGCGCACCAGGAAACATGCGCACACCTTTCAAAATCTACCCAAAAATGTTTAGGGTTGGAGAGAGTCTTTTTTTTTTTTTTTTTCTGAGGTGACACTAGAATTTGAGTATAGCTTTTTTCATGTTAGATTGCAATGTGAACTGTTGTAGTTTTGCTCTACACCTTTTCTTATGATTATTGCTATTTTATTATAGTTATGGTGATCTCTGCCTTGCTGAAAAGAGGATTCATGAAAGAATACATTGACATTTGTTTTATAACATGATTGATTGGATCTGATGTTTGTATTCTTTTCTGTTTACATGATACTATAAACTATAATAAATATAAAATAAATTAATACAGATTAGTAAGGAATTTTTATTCTTGGTAAGTGCTTGCAATAATTGAGTCAAAATATTCTAAAAGGTTTTACTCATGATGCTAATTGCTGTTGTAGACTATTTAGAAACCCATTGTAGGGTGCATGCTAAGGCATTATTTATCAATAAAAATACAAATAGTAGGAGTCAGACCTATATGCCTACAGCCCACCAATGTTTTACTTTGGGCACACCCCAAAAATCAGTTCTGGCTACACCACTGATCCAGGAATGTTTTTTCGTATTGGCACAAAGATGAGGAGAGGCTGACAACCGCTAATCTGACTGACAAT
Organism: Rhinatrema bivittatum; assembly: GCF_901001135.1. Taxonomy (NCBI): domain Eukaryota; kingdom Metazoa; phylum Chordata; class Amphibia; order Gymnophiona; family Rhinatrematidae; genus Rhinatrema; species Rhinatrema bivittatum. The sequence continues at coordinate 291,588,656 of NC_042618.1, forward strand.
GTCTCACAAACTAATGTTAAGCTAATGTTCATGCCTACTCCTATGCTGTACTAACCCTACAATATGATCTATTAGTCTTACCTCACCACTACACAAGCTGCATTATTTTGAATCAGCTGCAATCAAGAGTCACCTCAGCTGGAAAATCAAAATAAGGCATGAGTTATTGCAATCAGAACATTCTTATATAAGATTTGATATATTTGGTGAGTCACATAAAGATATCACATAAAGATATCACTGGATATCCTAAAACCCCAACTGTTTGTTGGGTTGCCAGGACAAGTGGATAGGATATGGAGGGACAAAGTTGTGAATACATAAACATGTATCTTATGTATTTAAAGAGAAAATAAATGAATATGCATCTAAGAGAAAACTGAAGACAGGGAGGAAGACCAAGACAGTACCATAATTATGAAGGAGTGAGAGAAGATTAGGAGGATTTGAGTGTCATCAACAAAGTAGTGGTATTAACAGCAAGATGAAGAGCTAAAGGAACGTAGTCTATGAAGATAAATTGAGAAAAATAAGGATTGGAGGACAGAGACTTAGAGTAACCCAACAATAAGAAGTGAAGAATTAGAATCAAAATGGTTTATGTATGTACACATGTGCATCATGAAATCCATGTGTGCATGGGGGAGATGACTGTTATGTGCAGAGATACACAATAAATATGAACTAAATTGTACTTTCCTAGCATGTAGTAGATGGACTCAGGACCAATGGGTATAGTGTGCTCCTGATAGCAGTTGGAGACGGAGTCAGATTTCAATCCGACGTCAGCACTACATATACCCGTACACAAGGCTTTGCGCTCCAGTTTTTTCCACCTCCATAGCAGTTCGGGACTTTACACACGCTTGCACAGCGTTAGAAAACGAAACTCCAAATTTAAAGAAGAAACAAAGAAAAACTTACCTCCAAAATGAGCCCCGTTCTCCTGTGGTGATACTTAAGGGTCCCTCCCCCAGTCGAGATTTCCTGAGGTGATTTCCAAGATCACTCAGAAGTAAGCCTCGGTCCCGGCATGGACTTAGCCCCCGGGAAAGGGAGTGGCTGAGAGGCAGCCTCGGTCCGGTAGCTGACCCGGCTTGGACTTAGCCCCCTGAAAAGGGAGTGGCTGAGAGGCAGCGGGTGCAGAACCGAGCGCGGCAGTGAGTGCCTAGTACCCCGTCTTCCGGAGGACAGGAACAAGAGGAACCAATGCCCCTCTCCCCGGGCACCCAAGTGCAGAGGATCCCAGTGTTATATAGATCATACAAAAACACTTACCAAGCCCCCCGCCCCACCAGCAAGGGGCAGTCCTTTCGGAACAGACACAACAAAAGAGGAGCCGGCTCGGGTCCAGGCCCCAGCCACAACACACAATGAGAATCAGCAGACCCATCTACAGGAAGAGATCATAGGGGGCAGGCTTGCCCTGTTCTACCAAAGATGGGTCGAAATAACGTCTGACAATTGGGTCCTATCCATCTTCTGAGAGGGATACTACCTGGACTTCCACAGCATTCCCCTGGGCAAGTTTGTGATTTCTCCGTGCCACGACCCCTCCAAGAGGAAGGCAGTGGAAACCACACTATTAAAACTACTCGCCCTAAAGGCAATAACACCGGTGCCCATGCACCAACAAAATTCTGGGCATTATTCCATCTACTTCATTGAGCCCAAGAAAGAGGGAACATTCAGGCCCATACTGGACCTCAAGACCGTCAATTGCTACCTGAAGGTACCCCGCTTCCGCATGGAAACCCTGCATTCGGTCATAAAGGCGGTACAACCGGGAGAATTCCTGACCTCCCTGGATCTGTCAGAAGCCTATCTCCACATACCGATCCATCGCCTCCATCAGCCTTTCCTACGCTTCGCGATATTGGGCCATCACTACCAGTTCCAGGCCCTACCGTTCAGGATAGCTACGGCTCCACAAACATTCACCAAGATCATGGTGGTAGTAGCGGCGACACTGAGGAAAGAAGAGATCCTCTTGCACCCATACCTGGACGATTGGCTGATCAGAGCGAAATCGCCAGAGGAAAGCCATCAAGCAACCACCAGAGTCATGGAACTACTGCAGAACCTTGGGTGGGTCGTCAACACTCCCAAGAGCCACCTGCAGCCCTCCCAATCCCTAGAGTATCTGGGAGTCCAGTTCGACACCAAATGGAACAAAGTCACCCTTCTCCAACAAGGAGAAGGAGCTTGATGGAACAACTACGAGCATTGTTGAACTCCATTCTCCCCACGGCATGGGACTATCTCCAAGTCCTCGGACTCATGGCATCAACCATAGAAGTCGTCCCTTGGGCAAGGGCCCACAAGCGGCCCCTACAACATTCCCTACTGTCACGGTGGAACCCGATGTCTCAGAGCTACTCTGCCCCCCTCCGGCTACCGGCGAAGGTTCGGAACCAACTACAATGGTAGCTACAAGAAGACCATCTGAGCGAGGGAACAAGCCTATCCCCACCGGAATGGACCTTGCTCACCATGGATGCGAGCCTGCAGGGATGGGGAGCCTATAGCCAGGAGCTAATGGTTCAAGGGCAATGGGACAAAGAAGAGTCGGCATGGAACATAAACCGACTGGAAGCCCGAGCAGTCAAACTAGCCTGCCTACGGTTCAGCCATAGACTCCGGGGCAAATCAGTCAGAGTCATGTTGGACAATGCCACAACAGTGGCCTACATCAACCGCCAGGGGGTACCAGAAGCCAGCAGGTGTCCCTGGAAATAGAGCCCCTAATGATGTGGGCAGAATCAAACCTACAGGGGATATCAGCCGCCCACATCGCGGGAAAAGACAACTTCACTGCAGACTACCTCAGCAGAGAGAGTCTGGATCCAGGGGAATGGACACTGTCTACAGCAGCCTTCCAGCAGATAGTAAACCACTGGGGAACCCCAGCCATGGATCTTCTGGCAACCGGGTCCAACACCTGGGTTCCCAAGTTCTTCAGCCGAAGACGGGAATCATTGTCCCAGGGAATCGACGACCTCGTCCAGACCTGGCCACAGGAGGACCTACTGTACACTTTCCCTCCATGGCCACTACTGGGCAGAATCATCCACAAGATAGAACACCACAGAGGGCTGGCCAAGAAGACCGTGGTAAGTGGACATGCGAAGACTTCTGTCGGGAAACCCTCTACGTCTACCTCCACACAGGGATCTACTACAGCAAGGACGATCCTCCACGAAGACCCAACAAGATTCTCGCTTATGGTCTGGCCATTGAAAGGTCTCGCCTGAAAAAGAGTGGATACTCAGGACCAGTGATTGACACACTGCTCCGAGCGTGCAAGTTCTCCACCTCCTTAACATATATACGAGTATGGAGAATATTCGAAGCCTGGTGTGAGGACCGCAACATCCTTACTCGAACAGTCAAAATCCCCATGATCCTGGAATTTCTGCAGGACGGCGTGAACAAAGTGTTGTCCCTCAACTCCATCAAGGTGCAACTGGCCGCTCTGGCCAGCTTCAGACCCAGGGTAGACGGCACCAGCCTAGCAGCCCAACCAGATGTCTCCCGCTTCTTAAAAGGGGTCAAGCACATTCAGCCACCCCTAAAGTGGCCGATACTCCTATGGAATCTCAGTCTAGTGTTAGTGTTCCTAGCGGGAGCTTCGTTTAGACCAACTCACGGTCTGTCCCTATGGCTCCTGACCTTGAAGACGGCGTTCCTCATGGCAATCTGCTCAGTCCGTCGAATCTTCGAACTTCAAGCACTATCATGCCGGGAGCCGTTCCTCAGATTCACGCCGGGAACCATAAAGCTGCGCACGGTACATTCCTTCCTGCCAAAGGTGGTTTCTCACTTCCATCTAAACCAAACCATCTCGCTGCCATCTCCAGACGAGCATAAGGACTCGAAAGACTCACGCCTTCTTCGCCACCTGAATGTCGGCAGACTCTTAGTCCGATACCTGGAAAGATCGGAACCTGTATGAAAGACGGATCATCTGTTCGTTCTTCACAGCGGGAAGAAGCAAGGAGAAGCGGCCTCGCGGGCAACCATAGCTCGCTGGATCAAAGAAGTAATCAAGGCGGCCTACGTAGAGGCAGAGAAGCCTCCACCTCTACAAGTCATGGCCCATTCCACAAGGGCCCAGGCAGTGTCCTGGGTAGAAACCAAGATATTGTCACCCGCAGAGATCTGTCGGGCGGCAACGTGGTCCTCCATCCACACATTCTCGAGATTCTATCGCCTGGATGTTCAGGCCAAGGAGGACACAGCATTCGCAAGGGCAGTACTAAATGGGCCACGGGCAGCCTCCCACCCGGTTCGGGAGTAGCTTTTGTACATCCCATTGGTCCTGAGTCCAACAGCTACACACTAGGAAATGTAGAAATTACCTGATAATTTCGTTTTCCTTATTGTAGACAGATGGACTCAACACCCCACCCATGGCTGCCTTGCAATCAAGAATCCTCGGGGGAACCTCCCCCCGAGTGCATCACAAGCACGGGTAAGCCAAACCTTATCTCTAGTTCAGACACCTATATTACCAGGTGTTGGGGCTTCTCTATTGAGTGTCCTGGCGGTCTCCAGCTAGAAACCACGTCAGCCAATTCAAGTTAATCAAGTTATCCAAATTAATCAAAAAAATTATCCAAACACATATATCCATAATTGCTTGTCAAGGAGAAAACTGGAGAGCAAAGCCTCGTGCATGGGTATATGTAGTGCTAACGTCAGATTGAAATCTGACTCCATCTCCAACTGCTATCAGGAGCACACTATACCCATTGGTCCTGAGTCCATCTGTCTACACTAAGGAAAATGAAATTATCAGGTAAGTAATTTCTACAATGTTAATGAGCTCCAATCATTTAAAGAGCTGAAGCATTCTGATATAGTTCCTAGTGGTGAAGGTATCATTTCTTACAGTTAACCAGGGTGTTTTTGGAACTCCTTTCATGCATACTCCATCGTGCTATTGGCTTACTTATCAATCAAAAAAATATTTCCTACATACAACTTCTAAGTGGACTATTTAAACTATATGGGGCGCATTTTGAAAGGGTTACGCGAGTATATTACATGCGAAACCCCGAAAACCCGCTCCTGCGCGCGCCGAGCCCCGGGACGTGCATATGTCCTGGGGCTTGAAAAAAGGGGCGGGGGATGGCCAGAGGCCTCCGAAGGCGTGCTAGGCCGGGGAATCGCATGCTGGCACTTGGCCAGCGTGTGCAACCTACGCCTGCCCAGAGGCAGGCACAACTTAAATAATAAAGATAGGGGGGGATTTATGTAGGGCTGGGGGGTGGGTTAGATAGGGGAAGGGAGGGGAAGGTGCGGGGGGGTGGGAGGAAACAGGGAAAGCCATCGGGGCTCCCCTAGGGCTCGGCGCGCAAGTTGCACAAGTGTGCACCCCTTTGCGCGCGCCTACCCCGGATTTTATAACATGCGCGCGGCTGGAAGCGCATGTTATAAAATCGGGCGTAGATTAGAAAATCTGACCCTATGTGTATCCAAGCAACCATCATAAAGCACTGGGTTCACCTTGTATTCCTTATCTGGTAACCCATTACAAAATTTTTCTGTGCTTAAAATTGTGATAATCATCAGTCATTTGAAAAAACACACTTTAAATAGTCTTTCCAAAACTTTTATAAAGTCTCTTGTTCTTTTCTCTTTCTCTTTTTTCTTTTTTCTTTCAAAAATTACTCGTTAGAAAATTTTTCAAAATATACTTATCTGTTGGCTGTGGCTATATGCTTATTCCAAAAACGGATACTTGGATCTCTCTAAATTGTAAAGAATTTATACATATGAAATTCCTCTGCTTCCACGCCATCTTCAACACCCGACACTGCAGCATTTCAGAGAATACTCCTTCTTCAGGGGTTGCGGCTAACTCCTTGTATCCTCACACACTCAACGTGAACATTGTTCAGTCAGCTCAGCTCCTATGCCAAAATATCAATAATTTTTTCTTTTATATTAAACGTAACTATTTCTAAAAGTCCAACTTACCTTAGGCGCAAGACTATGCATAAAATAAATTCTCAGCCAAACATTTGCGCATGGTGCTCTGAACGTCTTTGCGATATTTTTCTCTTAATAATCTCCACAGCATCTGACGTGGGTTGATTTCAAATCCGCCATTTTATACCCAAAAAGCCCGTGAAACATGAGACGTCAGTCACAGGTCCAAACCAAATATACACCAGTATCAAAAAATGGCAACATTCCTTGATAAAATAAATCTTAAGAACTAAGCGTGTGCCAATCTATTTTATCACTCAAGCCTCTAGGCTCCACTGTGTTTAATCTGTGAATCCAAAAACTCTCCTGTAAATTTAACCTAGCGTTACGATCTCCCCCTCACTTTAATGGTGGAATGTGTTCTAGTACAATCCATTCAAATTCTGCAAGTATCCAAGTATCCGATTTTGGAATAAGCATACAACCACAGCCAATAGATAAGTATATTTTGAAATTTTTCTAATGAGTAATTTTTGAAAGAAAAAACAGAGAAAAGAACAAAAGAGTCTTTATAAAAGTTTTGGAAAGACTATTTAAAGAGTGTTTTTTCAAGTGACTGATGATTATCACAATTTTAAGCACAGAAACGTTTTGCTAATGGGTTACCAGATAAGGAATACGAGGTGAGCCCAGTGCTTTATGATGGTGGCTTGGATACACAAATGGTTTAAATAGTACACTTAGAAGTTGTATGTAGGAAATATATTTTGATTGATGTATTTTGGTTTTTCTTACAATTAGAGGTTCACATAATAGAGTATTGGTTTACATATGTCATAGCCCATGTTATTAAAACTGGATTTTACATATGTAAATGCAAATGATGCATATAAGTGGGCTTTCAAAAATTGCTACAATATATGCCTTTGAATTGTGAATAGGTTTTACACGTGTAAGTGCACTTTAAGCATGTAAGTGGGCTTTTGAAAATTGTTACGATAATATATTACATTTATGCATGTAACTCCTTTGAAAATTACCTTCAGTTTGTGTGCATGCTTTATAATAATGGTTTTGGCACTTTTCTCTTTTTAGGATGTAGATGCATATTTACTGCAGCTGCACTGAGTGAGCAAGCTATCCATATGCACATCTTTTAATTAATTCTTTCAAATATCCCCTGAAAGATGTCATTTCTAAGAATATCAACAGAGGAGTCAAAACATGGGCCTTTCATACGCAATGTGGTATGAAACTACTAGTGAGAAGAGGAAGAACGCGGGTCCTTCATACGAGGTGTGGAGCCAGTAGAGAAGAAGAGGAAGATGGGGCCTTCATACAAAATCTCTACTGAAAGGTGGAGAAACGTGGTCCCTTTATGAACTGTATGATGTAAAACCACTGAGACTGCCTTTCCCAGGAGAGGAGTGGAAAGTGTTATAACATCTTCCTGCAGAGGGACATATAATATCAATAATGGTCCTTCAAACACTTGAACCCGTGTAGCATTTGGAAGTAAGCCAGAGTTCTTTAGTGAAAGATGTGCAGATGCCAATAAGCATCCTATGATGTCCTGATGCTGTGCAATAGACCATAATATTTAGCACTATCGAGAGAAAACTGGAGACCCTGGTTCTGAGAGACATTGTGAACAGCTGAGGACTGAGTGTTTCAGCTTATCCTTAGTACAACACTGAGGATCTTGCAGCTGTTTTTTGATCACGTCAAAAAGTTTGCTATATTTTATTCCAAATGTTTGTTACCGGTATTACTGTACATTGTGTACAATCAGGTGCCTTATTTTTTAGTACTATTAAATACAGAAATGTATTAAACTATCTTTGTCAAATCAGTTAAGAATGTGTAAAGGTGCCTTATTTATGCATTTGTAGAATATTCTGTTTTCTTGCAAACATTTTGCAAAATTTTTAAATTGTAAAGCTAGCATTGTTTGACTTCAGTTATGAGATTTGTCATGGGGTAAGAGGTCTCAAGCAGAGTAGATTACAATCAGTTTAGAGCTAAGGTATTTAGAGCAGTTTATGTAATGCAATAGTAGGGAAATTAAACAGTATGTCATTTTCTGGAGAATATCTAAAAGCTGATAAAGGTTGAGTGAGGAGGATTGAACAGCTACTCTTGTACATCCTATGGCAATAAGAAACATTCTAACAAGCTTTCATCTTTATCTGACATCAATTATGTAAATGTTATTATGTGTGGGGTTTTTTAATTAACAGTTTGGATAATAATTTTACAGACATTATAAAATGTTTAATAATAAATAACAAGTGAATTCCAAAAGACAAGAAGTGCAGATTATAAAATATATATGAAAATTGGCTAAAGGAGGCATTAGTTTGAAAGTCTATTTCAAACCACATAATCCAGAGGGAAGTAATTGAGCATAACAATATATACCAGTTGGAAAAGTTTTATTCAAAGTTGAAAAATATTTGTGATTTTACAATAAATGTACTGAGCCAAGAAGGACCAAAAGCCAATCTTCTAAAGAAGAACCAAAAAGCTGGCATTGTAATACCTATTGAAGAAGTGGACACTTAATGCTGAGGGGTGGTTGATGCTGCCAAGTGAGCAAGCCCACTAGGCCCTCCCCGTTGGCTGGCAGAGAAACCCTGTGGCGAGACTGACTGGAGCTTTGCCTATACAAGCCCTGTTCCCCCGTATGGTGAGCCCTTGGTTTCCAGGGGCTGGCAGAACTTAAGTGGGTCCCCAGGGCAATCCAAGAGAAGAATCCAGGAAGCTTGGGACAAGGCAGACAGCAGAACAGGTAACAAGCCAGTGGTCAGGGCAGTCAGCAGAACGGGTAACAAGCCAGAAATCAGGGTAGTCAGCAGACAGAACAGGTAACAAGCCAAAGGTCAGAACAGGCAGCAGTCAGCAGAAAAGGTAACAAAACACTTACAAATACAAAAGACTTTAAAAAGGCCGTAAAAACCTACCTATGCTCACTTGTTTTCACTGAACCGAAGGCATGATGGCTGTTTCTCTTCTGTCTTGCTATTTCAATCTATAAGTTGTACAGTTTATGTGTCTAGCTTAATTTATATAGTTTTTATCATTTGTTTGTTTTTATTTCTTTTATGATTGGTTTTTTTTTACATGTCAAAATTTGTTTATGTATGTTAAATTTTGTAAACTGCTTAGACTTGCATACTGTATAGGTGGTATAGAAAAGCTTTTAAATAATAAATAAACAGGCCAGAGGTCAGGACAGGCAGCAGAAGGACGGAGGCCAGGTCAGGATCCAGGTAGTCAGTCTGAGACAAACAGAACAGACAAGACAGACAGGACAAGCAAGAAAGGAACAAGCAGGAACTGGAATAAGAGCAGAAGGGCAACGAACTAGACAATAAAGAGAGCACAGAGGAGCAAGGAACCATGAAAAGGAACACAGAGCAAGGTACAAAGCAGGAACAAGACAAGAACAGCAACACGCACTGGAACACAAGGGCACCAGAAGACCTGTTACTGATTTGCTGGCTGGTTGCAAGAGACTCCCTTATATACTCCTGGAGGATGTGACATCATCAGCCAGTGCCACTGGAAATCCCAGCTAGGGAACCTATAAAGGCAGTCCAGAGCTGGAAGAAGTTCTATCCTGATCTTTGGAACGGCATGCTGCTGAAGGCTATGCCAGAGTCACTTCGGTTCAGAGGTGAGGGGCATAATAGGCATTTTGTAAAAAATATATCAGGAACACACTTTACTGAAAACAAAAGCAGTAATAATTAACATTTGTAGTTATGGAAAACTGCCTACAAACTTTCTTAGGGAGCTGTTATATCTCATTGATTCCTGTATACCCTTGTTGCCTCTTTTTGTTTGATAAAGAAACATTCTAAAATAGCAATGAGGTGGCTACCCCCTACAGTTCTGCCAAATGGGGGTAATTTGCATTGAGTGGCAGTTACAACCCTAAATACATGCTGAGCAGACTAGATGAACCATTTTGACCTTATCTGCCATAATTTGCTATGTCATTATGTCAAGAGAATTATAATTCTCCATGGACATGCATGAAAGTCAGTCCCACACGTGGGATGGTGGCTTCGAGGATCAGATAGTGACCAGCTAACTAGCTTTAAGCTCTTCTGATCATGTGCATGGGAGCTGCACATGCTCACTAATATGAGTTCCCCCTGAGTCTTTTCTTTTACGGGGAAACAGTTGGACAGATCCTATGGTGCTTTTTATATTTCTCACAAAGCTCCTTCAGAAATGTTTCTTTTCACTAAAATTCGCATTTAAATTTCTTAAAAGGGAGCTGCTTTTTTTCAAAAATTCTTCATTTAATTTAATAGACATCATCTTTCCCACTGTGGCTGATATAAAGGCCACGGAGCGGAAGGGGTGCGCTGGGTATCATAAGAAAACGTCTATTATAGACAATCACAAAGAATGCTTGCATTGCCTAGGAGTTCACCATTATATCAAAAAATATGTAGGTATGCTAAAATGTCTCCTAGGGCCATGAAACATTGAAGACTTGGACTCCAGAATATCTTTTAGTTCATTCTATTTTAGATTTCCCATCAAAGTATAAACATTTGAAGCATACAGTGTTGAACAATTCAACATCAAAGACACCTGAGTTGAAACAATCAATATCAAAGTTGATGCCTTCACTAAGAAAACTTTCAATATTGAAGCAGCTTCTTCAAGCTTGAGCAATGCAAGCTGACTTCCAAGTACACCCTCTTGCCACATACTGCCCTGCATATCTCAACAGTGAGCATCCAGCTCTGACTTTGAAACTTTGGCATCCTACCAACCAGAGAAATCCAATGACATCAAGAAAGTCTGCCTAATCATGAAGGTCAGGAACGAGGATGCCCTCTCAATGCCTAATACATCTATTGGGTTGTCAACCATGTCATTACCTGCCACATCAATGTCAATACCAAATGTCAGTGCCGAACCCATTGCTGCCATCTATTTTCCTTCTGTTCCACCATTGTTTCTTCAAGATCATTGTCCCCCTTAGTGACACAGGAGGACATTCTTTCACCAGGGACTGGGTCTGGATAACCACCAACAATATATAAGGAGGATTGCAAGAGAATGATTCAGGAGCTCATTTCCAGGCATCTAGCCAACTTGCAAGTGGATTCAATGCTTGCTGCTGCTTCTAATTGGCTAGAACCTATCTCATCATGTCATTAAAAATTCATGTTTCATTTGGCATATTAATTGTGAGAGAAGTTTCCTAAGTTATGGGGCTCTTAAGTCTTGTGTGTTATTTTGAAGCGGCTAAATGGTGTCTGTTTTTTTTTTTTTTAATGTTTTTTTATTATGTATGTTCAGCTTGTTTACCGCCTTGGGGTATGCATTGGTGATATATAAATGATAATGAAATTAAATTATGAAAAGATTCAACCTAGAAGACATTCATACTGTATTCTACAAGAGGTTACATTTCAAAGCAGGTCAACTTCAGAAAGGGAATTTAACACAGCTTGAGCAGTCTTAGGCTTTAGTAGGGCTGGAGGACAGGTCACTCTGAATGCCAGTCTTTTCTTCATAGAACAGTGTTTTATTTACTGTGCAGAAAAAAGTAGTATCACAACCAGTCTGCTTACCTTATCAGCACAATTCAGAGTTTCAGCACTCATGGTTAAGACAGACTTGTAATAGGAGCTGCCTTCTCCTCACAAAGTGAGCTACGACGGCTGAACATCACAGATGGAAGCTGGTCTGGTCTTCTGCCTAGCCATCCCCCCTCCCTGCAAGTTGAGCCTTTTGGTGCCAGTAGAGCTTAACTGGATAGGCTGGACAAGATGGACAGTGCAGGGCAGGTACAGTCTTGGATGTTGGGGGCAGAGACAGACTGGAAGCAGAGGTCTGGGTATTGGTACAGGAAAGAAGCCGAGAACTAGATACTGGGACAAGCAAAGAGCTGAGGACTGGATACTGGGACAGGAGGGTGGCAGGATATTGAACAAAGGCTGGAACTGGATATAAACACAGGCTTGGATACTGAGCAGGGCCTGGGCTGGATATAGCCATAGGCTTGGGCACGGCAAAGCAGGGAATGGATGCTGGGGACTGGACTTGGAAGAACATGACAAGACCAGACAAGAGCAGGACTAAACAAGACAGACTAGGGCAGGATTTAGACAAGATAGAAAAGGATAGGAGCAGATAAGGAGAAGACAGAAACTGAAGCCCAAAGGTAGCCACAAGGAAGGCCCAAAGGCCACTAAGCAAGGAAAGACATGAATAAGCCACAGAGCAAGGCATAAGGTAAGAACAAGCCCAGAAGCCACAATCAGGAAATGGTGAGGCTGCACAACAGGCAAAACTGTGACACTGACTTTCCAGCTAACTAGCTGGATAAGTGACTTATCTAGCTAAGTAGCGATTGCTGAATGTAGCTGTATATTCAGCAGCTTCCACTTAGCCAGATAAGATACTTATCCGGCTAAGTAGTGTTTGAATATTGACCTCAAGAAGTGCCTTGCTAGTTTAGACCAAGAGTCCACTGAACCCACATCCCATCTGTAACATTGGTCAATCTGGATCTCTAGGAAGTACCCAGCAGATCCCAAAAAGTAGGTCTGTTTCTTCTTGTCTGCTCCCAGGGATAAACTTTCCCCAATTCTACATTGCTAATAATTGTTCATGAACTTCTCTTTCAGAAACTTGTCCAAAACTCTTTTAAGCTCAGTTATGCAATTTGTCTTGACCATATCTTCCAGCAACAAATTCTATAGCTTAATTATGAGTGGACTGAAAAATAGTCATCCCAGTTTTTTTAAATCAGTTTCATAGAATGTTCACTTTGCCTAGTAATGATTTAAAAATAAGTAATAGTTATACCTACAGTACCTAAATGTAATCCACTTTGAAGCGCTGAAAAAAGTGTGAAAAGCGGAATATAAATGTAAATAAATAAATAATAGTTAGTAATCCTTATATTATCTGATAGCATAAATAACAGTTTCCTATTTATTGTTCTAGCCCACTCATAATTTTATAAACCTCTATTACATGGTTCTCAATCCAGTCCTTGGGATATACCTAGCCTATCAGGTTTTCAGGATATCCACAATGAATGTACTTGAGATAGATTTACATGCACTATCTATACTGTATGCATATCTATCGCATATATATTCATGGTGGATATCGTGAACACCTGACTGCCTAGGTGTGTTCCGAAGACTAGATTGAAAGCCGCTAATTTGTTATATCCCTTCTGTTGTCTCTTCTCCAAACTGAAGAGCCCTAACCTGTTTAGTCTTTCTTTATAGTGCAGCCATTCCATCCTTTTTATCATTTGTATCACCCTTCTCCTTTTGTTTTCTAGCTCTACTATATCTTTTTGAATTGGGATGATCAGAACCCAGTGCAGTGCTCAAGGTGCATTTGAACCATAGATTTTTACAGAGGCATTATGATATCCTCAGTTTTGTTCTCCATTCCTTTCCAGATAATTGTTAACATTCTATTTTCTGTTTTAACTGCTGCAGCACACTGAGATGAGGATATCAAAATATTTTACACAGTGACAGCAAGATCATTTTCCTAGGCAGTGACTCCTAATAGGGAATCCAACATTGTATACTTATAGTTAGGATTATTTTTTTCTATGTTCATCAGTTTGCTCTTGTCCACATTAAATTTCACCTGCCATTTAAGATGCTCAGTCTGGCAAAGTCCTTCTGCAGTTCCTCAATCTGTTTGCATTTTAACAACTTTGAATATTTTTATGTCACCTGTAAATCTGATCATTTTAAGCATTGCTCCTTTTTCAGATTAGTAATGAATAACACTGGCCCTAGTACAGATCCCTGAGGCACTCCACTATTAACCTTTTTCCAATGGGAAAATTGATCATTTAGTGAAATACTTGAGTGTGTGCCTGAAATAAAAAGATAGGTAAGTTTAGAGTTTGTGTATGCCTGTGTAAAAAAAACTAGAAAAAGGTCAGTTACTTGCCTTGAAAAGGTCTTAGAGCAATGTAATTGTCTTGAGTAGTTTTGTTGAACAGGAAGAGTAGCATAGGGTCACTCAGGCTAACTAACTGAAATGCAAATGAGCAAAGGGATTATATAGAACTAACTTGCCTTTGAAGCACAATATATATTGCAGGGGAAGAGCTCAGTAACCTTCAATCCTATGGGAATATTGAGAAGAGAAGAAGATTTTGCTGGTGACGGAAGAGGATCAGTGAGTATTGCTTAAAAAAAATATGGGGGAGAGGTGAAATTGTGAGGTATATTCTTTATTGTGTGCCTGAAATAATAAGCAACTAAATAACAAGAAACTCCCCAAGTAGTCAAGTTGATCCTTTTTTTTTAAATTAGGTATGTAGGACCTTAAACAACAGTCTCAAAATGCAAAATTCTGGAACTTTATTTCTTGGTCCAATTTAAGGCTTTTTAAAAAAAAAAAAAAAAAGTTTTGTGTGCTTAGTGTCCATAACACAACAAAAATGTGTTCACATGGGATTTAAAAACATTTCTTAGCTCTTGCAACTGCTGCTTGGTGCAAAAGTGGCGGACTTCACATGTCACCTAGATAGGATTTTAGATAGTTCTGGGGAGGAAATGCAAATGAGCATGAGTTGGCGTGATACATGTGAGCACCAATATAATAGGACAATGTGGGAGGGAGGTTCTGGAAGCTAAATTTAGGATTTTAGGTAGAAAGTTGAAATCCAGAATCTCCAGTGTCACGTTCTCTGAAATGCTCCCTGTTCTTAAGCAGCAATTGCAAAAGCTAAGTAACATGTTTTTATTGTTATATGGACACTAGCACACAATTTTATTTTTTAAAGCATTAAATTTGACCAAGAAATGGCTTCTGGTCATAATGTCAGTCGGGTAGGAAACAGCCTCCACTTGCTCCCTGGGCATCCACGAAGAATCCTTTGTTATTTTAGCCAATTTTGAGCATCAACCCCTACAAAGTGCAAAAAAGTATTCTACAAGATTTATGGACAATTTTGAGTACTCTCATGTGTTTTTTCAGCTTTAGTGGCCAAACTCCTTCAATGGGATGACTAATTTTGTGTTATGGGGGCAACTTTAATATAACAGACAACCCTTTTGTTGTTTGTAATCCGCCCAAGCAGCCCAAAAAAAATCAGGATCAGATAGGTATAGGTTTCCTGGCAAAAGAATTGGGCTTAGTTAACATGTGGAGATTTCTGCATGCCAATGACTCAGACTTTACCTTTTATTCCCATGTGTATCATGTTTATTCAAGACTAAGTAAGTTTTGCTTGGGAATTTATTTTTTTTTTTTATTGGGGAGAAGTAAACTATTGAGGTATATTATTTAGTGTGTTTGTGTTTTTAATAGTTAGTAAGGCAGCTAATAAGCAGAAGTTTATTTATTTAAAAAATAAATAAATAAAAGGTAGCCAGAAGCTAAAAATTAGCTAGGAGTGTTGCGCCGGGAGGTAGACCCTTGGCCTGGTGCAGGATTGGTAGGCTCCCTGATCGGACCCAGAGAGTGCCTGCCACCAGGAGGTGGAGCACAGGAGGAGACAGAGGCCAGCTGGAGCTTCACCAATAACAACCTGGGGTTCCCTTAGATTGAGCCCTTGGTTACCCGGGCCGCCTGGTCTTAGGTGGGCCTCGCAGGATCTCCAAGAGATAAAGTTCAGGAGTGTGCCCACCACGAACAAGGGTGCGCGGTCGATGTTCAAGTCAGGAAGTCCAGGAGCCAGAGAAGGCCAGAACAGAGTCTTTGAATGAAGAGTGTGGATCAAGGCCAGAGAAGGATAGCTTGGTCAGCCAAAGCAGGGGTCAATACCAGTAGTCAGTCTGTGGATGGTCAGTCAGGCAAAGGTCAGGTTCCAGGTGGTGGTCAGACGAGGTCAGTGGTCAGGCAGAGGTCAGTTCCAGGCAGCATTCAGACGTAGTCGAGGAAACAGGCAAAGGTCAAATCTAGCCGGCGATCAAAAGTAGTCAAAGTAACAGAGGTAAGTACCGAGAAGACAGTTCGAATGGTACTACCTGGGGAGACGAAGGAACAGGAGGACGCTGGAGCAGGTGACTGGAACAGAAGACTGGAACAAGACACTGGAACAGGAAGGCAAACTTGCTATCACAACGTGATCAACCCGATTGCCAAGGCAGGGATCATGGGTCTGAGCCCTGCCTTATATACTGAGGAATGGATATGTCATTGGGGAGCATCAGGCCCTGGTTTCCCACACTTGGCCCTTTAAATGTCGTGATGCTGGCCGCGTGCGCGCCTAGGGGCAGGGCCAAGGAGACACTGGATGCGGAGCCCCAGCGGGAGCTCCACTGTGAGGCCTGTGATGCTGCCGGAGCCGCTGCGGGTAGAGGAGAGAGACGGGAACGGTCAGGACCGACAGCGGAAGGGAGGCCTGCGCTCGTGAATGGCCAAGAGAGGTGAGCAGGCTCGGCCGTGGAGCATACACAGCCGGGAAGCGCAACAAGGAGCAGTGTAT
Source organism: Rhinatrema bivittatum (assembly GCF_901001135.1). Classification (NCBI taxonomy): domain Eukaryota; kingdom Metazoa; phylum Chordata; class Amphibia; order Gymnophiona; family Rhinatrematidae; genus Rhinatrema; species Rhinatrema bivittatum. The sequence continues at coordinate 291,605,046 of NC_042618.1, forward strand.
ACCTAAGTAAAAAGGTTGAAAAGTTCAGTTACTCACCTTGGAAAGGTGTTAAGGTTGTGTGATTGATTTGATCAGGTACCATCATTTGTTAATCAGAACAGAGGTGAGTCACTCAGAACAACTAACTGTAGTGTAAATCTCCAAAGGGATTGTTTTTACTAATTTGTCTTAGAAGCACAATATATATATTGCAAGGGAAGAGCTCAGTAACCCACAATCCAGTGGGAGCATGAGAGGAGAGGATCACTTTGCAGATGGCTGAAAGGAATCAGTAAGTTTTGCTTGAGAATTATTTTTTTTTTATTGCGGAGAAGTAAACTATTGGGTTATATTATTTAGTGTGTTTGTGCTTTTAATAGTTAGTAAGGCAGCTAATAAACAGAAGTTAGTGTGTTTGTTTCTCCCAACCCTAGTTCATCCTTTAATTTATAGGCAGGTGCCATTTTCACACTAAAAAAAAATATCTGCCTTTTAAACTTCACTTCATGAATTCCCCACACCTTATTGAGAGTTTGATCATTCTCCTGTAGGCCACTACCAGACTTATAGTGAATTCACTAATAAATTTAAAGAATGCTAATTAGACACATTCCTACTCCCATAGCAACCTAAAACTTAATTAGGAACTGAACAAATTTGAGATGAAGGCAGCAGTCCAGCATCAAGAGGGGGGCCTCCCAGTCTTTTCCATCAAGTGTCACATGTATGATTTTTTACCTGCCGGTGAGAAGTTGTACGTATGCATCCGATGCAAAGAGCTCCTGTCTCTCAGAGAACGAGTCAGATCTCTGAAAGCTAGAGTGGAGGTGTTGAGGCAGACAGTGAGGTATATAGATGAGATCTTCAGGGACATAGTAGCCAAGTCCCAACTTCAGACTGGCAGCCCTGATGCTGCCTTGGAGGAAGAAGGTCTCATGATAGAGCATCAACCTAGTACAGCAGGAAAGGATCCTGTAGCAAGGACCTGCTCTCCAGGTAGAACATTATCCTTTCGCACCGAGGATGAGCCTCCAAGGGCTACTGCCCGGAGGGAAGGGTTAGGTCGGCCGTCATAGCTGGTGATTCGATTATTAGGAATGTAGACAGCCGGGTGGCTGGTGGGCGTGAGGATCACCTGATAACATGCCTACCAGGTGCGAAGGTGGCGGACCTCACGCGTCACCAAGATAGGATTTTAGACAGTGCTGGGAGGAGCTGGCTGTCGTACATGTAGGCATCAACAATAGGAAAATGTGGGAAAGAGGTTCTGGAAGCCAAATTTAGGCTCTTAGGTAGAAAGCTTAAATTCAGATCCTCCAGGGTAGCATTTTCTGAAATGCTCCCTGTTCCATGCGTAGGTCCCCAGAGGCAGGCAGAACTTCGGAGTCTCAATGCGTGGATGAGATGATGGTGCAAAGAAGAGTGATTCAGTTTTGTAAGGAACTGGGGAACATTTTGGGGAAGGGGGGGAGTCTTTTCTGAAGGGATGGGCTCCACCTTAACCAGGGTGGAACCAGACTGCTGGCGCTAACCTTTAAAAAGGAGATAGAGGAGTCACGTGATGTGGTGAGCCGGGTAAGAGGGATCTCTCTAGGCTCTGAGGGTTAGCTCCGCCAATCACCTGAAATCCTACACAACCAGTGAAAAATCCATTCTTTTTGGCACCCTATCTTTAGGAGCCTATGCCAATAGAAAATTATATGCAGTGCAATTCACCAGTAATGTCAGCGAAAGGCAGCAAGAAAGAAAAAGAAAAATCACGTGGCCCGGACTCCAAAATGGCACCTACCAGCGACACAGCTAAGGGGACCTCTGCCTCTGGAACTGCAGCCACAATAGCCGATATTAAAGAGGTAATATATGCCGCCCTCGACGAAAAACTAGCAACTATCGTGTCCCAAATTACTGAGGTTAAAACAACTCTGGCTGAGCTAAACCCACGAATTGAGCAGACAGAGGGCCACATTCATCTGCTGGAGGATGACTCCCTCGCCAGCGCGGGGAAAATGGCAGCACAAGATAAACTGATAGGGGAACTCCATGACAAACTGGATGATTTAGAAAATCAGAAAAAGCGTTCAAATATTTAGTTCCTAGGGTTTCCCGAGACACTAGAGGATAGAGACCTAGGGTCCTTTTTGGAGACTTGGCTGCCGGATATGCTAAACCTTCCAGAACTAAAGGGCCAAATTACTATTGAGAGGGCGCACAGGCTTGGAGCTACACGATCGAACTTGCAAAAACCGAGGCTGGTAATAGCCACATTTTAAAATTATAAGCACAAACAGAAAGTGTGGCTGGGATCAAGAAAATTGCAACAGATAAAATACGAGACGCACACGATTCGGCTCTTCCAAGATTATTTTGTCCAAGTGTCTGAAGCTCGGAAAGGCTTTTCGCCGATTTGCTCCAAATTACATCAAAAGCAGATTAAATTTACCTTGCAATTTCCGGCAAAACTCCGAGTCTGGTTTAACGGCCAGGTACAAATTTTTGATACACCCGAAAAGGCGGACGCTTTCGCAGCCCAGCTTTAATCTGCTAGTTTGGAACACAGGCTAATTAACTTATTACGTTTCGGCAGATATGTTGCATTTAACTCGCTATTTTACCAGTAATTCTAGTTCGATTACTCACCTTCCACGGAGGAGAGCCAGCGGTCGCACATGGAGCGAAGCACAAATGCTGGGCTTATTCTGGGTCTCCCTGTGCGGACGGGGAAGAATCCACAGTTTAATCTATTACCCCAGACACTTAATGAAACCCCGGATTCAGCAAAAGAGCACGACCGGAGCTTTAAAATGGCGCGTATCAGTGAACAGTGAGTGCCTTCCCAATTCAGTTTACAATAGTTGGAGCCGAGCGGAAGGTGTTTAGAGTATTACATTTATTTTCCCTTGACTGGGTATACTATCCACTCTGTATCTATGCCTGGCATTTTCGATTATTAAATTATCCGGGACTCTGGTCGCTTTGGGAAGCACCAGTGATTTTCGACAGTCAAAGCTGCCACCTTTGAATTCCCGCTCAAGCCTGAAATGCCTTTGAGTGTCAAGTTATGAATCAAGGGAAACCAGGCTCCTTGGACCTCTGAGACCATGAGCAAGTAAGGGCTCAACGTGCCTTCCATGGGAAATAAAGACTTGAGATTCATATACGGTCAAGGAGATTGATAACTCCAGGGATGTGGCATGGTGCAAGCAGCTTTTGAAATCGGCTGAGACTTCTTCTGCTAGGAAACAATACCATGAGGCCCGACCATCAAGAGGAGGCTATGCTGAAACTTGTACGCGGGGATGCTGCTCTCGGGCTTTCAGCAGCATTTGCCATAATCACACTAGGAATAAAGAGTGGGGACACACCAGGTTTCCCCTGCTTTACAAAATGATTAATTGCATAGTCTCCGGCTCTCTACCTTTTTGACTGGGTGAAACGGCCCTAACATCATGGTAATAGGGGGCCACCACACGCTTCACTAAGTTACACCATAGGAGACATAGCCCGAAGGAAGGACACGAGACCTGCTTTTGATCTTTATTCATACAAGCATGGACACTCTACACAAACTGAAGGCTTAAACGATATCCAGAGAGGAGTTTAACCCTCACACATAACCTATGCAACTCCACAACCTCAAGCTATGAGGATTTGGTTATGGACTAAAGGTTTTGGGGATTTAGAGGAAAGAGGGGAAAAGGGGGATGGGAGGGGACGTGAAGGGGAAAGGAGGGTGGGGTGGGAGGGGAGAGAGGGGCAGAGCGAAGGCACAGGGCTCTATTTCTCTATGTACCAGAGTATGTGATGATTATTATTTTATTCCTTAATTACATCTCTCGAATAGTGTGGCTGCACTTCAGACATGAGGTAAATACATGGGTTTGGTTATGGCAAAGGGTGGGCACCTGGAAGGAATATAGTGTACATACTTCTGAGACTTCTATACAGGGAGTGAGGTTAATCTGGGAGCCTCATTCCTTTTATTTTATAGTAATTATGCTTGCAAAGTTTTGTATAACATCTCCCAACAAAACTGGTTAATTTAATAACTTGGAATGTAAATGGTCTATGCTCTCCCATTAAGAGCAAAAAAATATCTCATCTCAAGAAATTACAGCCAGCCATTGTGGGGCTTCAGGAAACACATCTCACCGCTTTGGAAAGCGAGATGTGACTGGGTGGGTCAGGGTCGAAAAGCTGGGGTAGCCATACTCATTAATAAGACCACGGCTCTTCAGAAAATTAAAAGTATGGCTGACCCTGCTGGACGCTACCTGATCTTGACCGGGGAATGGAATGGGGCTCCAGTTACAATCTGCAACATATATGCACCTAACAAGTACTCCTATACATTTTTTGTTAACCTTTGTAACATATTGCTATGTAATATGCATGGTACACTGTATATGCTAGGAGACCAACTGCATTCATGATCCTTCATTGGACAAGAGCCCAGCAGTTCTCAGTAGAGGGCGGGAACGGGACCAAGGTATATGATTCATTTGCAAAAATCTGGGTTTGGTAGATATTTGGCGATCCCTTCACCCGGAGGTACTGGACTACACCCAAAGTTAATTATCTCTGTTCTCCCCCCTATATTTCCTATCCCCAGTTTTGCGCCCCTGTTACAATGTAACTTTTTGCTTCTTCAATCTGTGTCTCTTGTTATTTGGTTACGGTTAACCGCTTTGTTCGATGTAAACCGAGTTGATTTGATTTGTATCAAGAAAGTCGGTATATAAAAGCCTTAAATAAATAAAAAATAAATATATCCCGATCACACTTTTCATTGTCCCGCAGTGATTATATCCTGATTTCCCAAGCTGCTTTCCCAGAGACCGTGCGTGCTACCATTGAAATGCAGGTCATATTGGACCATGCACTAGTTTCTTTACTATTGGGCTCTAAAACTGATCGTGATGTAGCCCGCATGTGGTGGTTCCCTAGTTTCCTTAAGGATGACATCAAATTTCAGCAGTTTCTTAGAGCACAGTGGGAAGACTTTGTAGCCAATAATAAGCAACATGTCACTGAACCCCAGCTTTTCTGGGAAACCGGGAAAGCAGTTTTACGAGGGCATATTATCTCATATCCAAGTACCCGGAAAAAGGACTTGAATAAGAGGATTTTAGAATTAGAGACACAGCTAGCGAATGCTAAAATTACTATGTGCCAGACCCCAACTGTGAGTACTATGAACCAGTACTATAGTATTCTTAACCGATTGAACACGAATCTTCATCTGTGAGCCCAATATCATTTGCAACATGGTGAACAACACCTATTCAGACATGGCAACAAAACAGAGAAATTACTAGCTAATCTGGTCCAAGCTACAAAATCTAAAACCTGTATACCACACATGTACAATGCTCAGGGAGTGCCCATGACTGGTAAACGGGAGATCTGTGAGCTGTTTTGTTCATTTTATGAAACACTGTATGCTGCAGAAGCAAATGAAGGAAAGGAGGAGGAACACTGTTTCTTCCAGGGCATAGACTTGCCAACTCTAACGACTACGCAGCTAGATTTTTTGAACAAACCAATCCAAAATATAGAAGTGGTACAGGCCATTGCTTCCGTACAACCCGGGAAATCCCCAGGCCCGGATGGATTTCCCTATGATTTTTACAAATGTTTAAGTTCACAAGTGTCTGGTCCACTACTGTCTTTTTATACAGATGGGCTGTCCAAGCAATCCTTCCCGTCACGTTTCAGTCTCGCTCATATCACAGTACTCCCAAAGCCAGGCAAGGATCCGCTCCAACCGGGCTCATATCGCCCTATCTCTCTCCTTAATTGTGACCTTAAACTATTAGCAAAAATCTTAGCAGAGAGATTGAATATCTTATTACTGACACTTATCTCCTGACATCAGGTTGGATTCGTGAAGGAGCGGAAAGCCAATATCAATATTATTAAATTAGTAACAGCCATGCAAGTGTGTCAAACTCGGAACATTCCAGCCTTGGCAATTGGATTTGATTCCGAAAAGGCTTTCGACCACATATTATGGTCTTACCTTTTTTTTGTTCTCAATAGATATGGCTTTAGAGGGGATTTCTTGCAATATCTACTACTATATAATAACCCAATATCCTGTATCATTGCTAACCGAATGATATCGGATGATATTCACATACACAGGGGAGTCCAACAAGGCTGCCCGTTGTCCCCTTTACTATATATTTTATCAATTGATCCCTTATTGCGAAAAATAGACAACTATACTATATCAGGTTTTGGGGCATGGCCATCAAATTTCAAAGTGGCAGCATTTGCAGACAACATCTTAGTCTTTCTCACAAACCCAATTGCATCTCTGACTGCACTGCTCACGTTGCAAAAACAATTTGGAACCTTTGCAATGGAGAATCAATGAAGAAAAATCAGAAGCCATTGATGTGACTGGCACGCTACAAATAAATTGGCCATCGCCATTTCCCCTCCAGTGGGTTCAGACTGAATTAAAATACCTTGGAATACGGATCCTGCTGGATGTCCGGACTTTATATCGAGCTAATGTACAGCCTTTACTGCACCATTCTGAAGCCACTCTGAACAGATGGCAAACTTTACCCTTATCCCTGACGGATAGGATCCAACTGTTCAAAATGGTGCTGCTGCCTAAGTGCATTTATATTCTTCAAATGGCCCCTATATGGCTTACCAAACAAGACACTCAACGATTTCACAAAGCCTTACGGGCTTTTATATGGCAAAAGAAAAAAGCGCGACTGTCTATAGCAGTACTTAAATCAGGGGATCTAGGATGTCCAAACCTTTCGCTATATAACCTAGCATGTAGTCTACGCTACAAACGGGATTGGTTGTATGGTTCCTCATATTATACTCCACACCAGCACCTTTTAGTGTGATACGAGGTACCCTCCCTTAACTCTCTTTTACACTCTGATCTCCAACACATACCTCACCATGTCAGGTCTCACGAGCTACTCCATACGTGCCGGGTGGCTTGGCTGACATTATGCAAGAGTATGGGACATTCTTCCCGCAGGTCCTCACTGATCACCATCACACATAACCCTGCATTTCCACCAGGCCTTGATGAAGCTGCCTTTTCCAGATGGTCAAGGCAAGGATTAAAATTTATTCACCAACTATTACAGACATCTACTGGGGATCTGCTGGATTTTCCCACATTACAACAGCTTTTTCGACTAACACATACTGATTATTATCCCTACCTGCAGATGAACCATTTTCTCACACATAATCTAGGATTTGGAGAAGAAAGGAGAGCTGATCAGGAACTGCACACAATCTTAGCTCAAAAAAAGACACTACGTCTAACCATCTCCTATTTTTACACCATACTCGTGGAGAGCAAACCCCTAACTCCCTTGGAACAGCTCCATGAGAAGTGGGACAAGTGGCCTCCATTCTCAGTCCCGTATACGGTTTTCAAAAATGGATTCTCCTTACTTAAGGACATCTCTGAGAATGCCATTCTCAGAGAAACGGAATACAAATTCCTTTGGCAAATTTATATTACCCCAGAATGGGCATTTCAATACAAAATAGCTACTTCTAATCTTTGTCTCAAATGCCACACCAGTATAGGAACTTACTATCATTATTTCTGGGAGTGCTCTCGGGTACTTGATTTCTAGGAGAATCTGTGAACTACATGTTTCCAAATGCTACATATAGCCCTTCCTTTACAGCCAGACCTGTGGCTGGACACATGGCATCACCCTCTCCCCCACTGAAAATGCAGACCTGTTTATTTCTAAACAGAGCAGGTCTAATGGGGAAAAAAGCAATCCTGTTGAAGTGGCTGGATGATCAGGGCCCCCAGCATGAGCAGTGGATGCAAAAATGATACATTTATGCTCTCTAGAATATGGTATTGCTAGATTTACCTCTCCAAAAAAACTCTCTAATTACCAACTAATATGGGAACCACTCTTAAATTATTTAACACCCACAGTGGAGCCCAGGGCAAATTCAGACACATCTTATCCATGAACTTTCACGTATTAGATTGCCTACGTTTGTTTGTTTGTAATTTCTATACATACATGTTTCTGTACTCAGTACGCCCTATGCAACCTTAATTTAGCATATGGCCAAGTACACTTATTCTCTTGGTCATCAAAGAGCCTGCGCTTGTATTGCTACCCATGGTTCTGTAAGTGTGTATTACTGCCCATGATTCTGTAAATATGAAATATGAACTTTCCTAGTTATACGCATTCACAGGTGTCTCCAGACGGATTTATAATTTAACAAGGCATAGAGAATGAGAAAGGGGGGGGGGGGGGGGGGAGAGGGAAGGAAGTGGATAGGGGGGATTTTGGTAAAGGCAGAATATAAAAGGAATAAAATGGTTCAACTCATATTGTATTATTGGTTGTATACTGATGTATTGAACTTTAATAAACAAATAAAACAAAACAAAAAAAGAGAGCAGCTTTTAAACTAGAACAAAGGGGAAAGCTGACAGCTGCTCAGCAGTGCATGGTTCGAAGGGAGGTATCTTCAAAGGATACTAATAATGCATTAGAATTAGGGCATCCCAACAGTGAAATTCCAATAATAAGAAAAGCAGTCCAAGTGCCTGTAACTAAAAACTTGCCTGAGCTAAGAAATTCTAATTTATCCCTAGCAATTAAAAAAACAGAATGAATAAAATGTGTGACTCTGATGTGTGTATAAAATGTCTAAAGGGGAAAGGTTCTCTGTTTCATAGTTTATGGGAATGTGAGAAACTGGTTCTTTTCTGGGAGGAAGTGCTGCATAGTCTTAGCAGGTTGCTTGCATTCCATGTACCCCGGGATCCTAAATTGTGTCTTTTGTGTTTGTTTGACCATCTGTTATTGGACCTTTCGGAGCAGGACCAACTGTTTTTAGGAAAAGCTTTGCTCGTTGCCTTACAGACCATTATGGCTCGATGGATTGTTCCTGAGAGACCAAGCGAGGCTCAGTGGATCGCCCGCTTGGAAACGCTGCTCCAACACAAGTATATGACGGCACGCACACAAGCAGGAAGGCGTCAAACGGACTGTTATGCGATTTGGGACAAATTTTGGTGTTCTCTTTCGCCTCATAAGAGAGCTCTGATTACGCAGATTACAGACTATGCCTATGCGACCACAACACACAAACAAGGGACTCTTTAGTTACATAGCAGACTGACGTTGGCTCCTGGAGGGGGGGGGGTTGGCGGGATAGAGTTGAGGGGGGGGAGTTGGGGCTGGATCGTATACTTGTACCTGTTTATTGCGGTTGTATAACAAACAAAACGTTAATAAAGAAATGAATGCAAAAAAAAAAAACCAGAATGAAAATACAAACAAAAAACAAACGTTGAAATGTTTGTATGCTAATGCCAGAAGTCTAAGACGTACATGGGAGAATTAGAATGTATAGCAGTAAATGATTACATAGACTTAATTGGCATCTCAGAGACATGGTGGAAGGAGGATAACCAATGGGAGAGTGCTATACCAGGATACAAATTGTATCGCAATGACAGGAGCATCCGGGAGGCAGTGGGGGGCTTTATGTCTGGGATGGCATAGAGTCCAACAGGATAAACATCCTGCATGAGACTAAATGCACAATAGCAATACCTTGGTGTTGGGGAAGAGTATAGTGCTAGGAGTATACTACCGTCCACCTGCCCAAGATGGTGAGACAGACAGTGAAATGCTAAGAAAAATTAGAGAAGCTAACCAAATTGGTAGTTCAGTAATAATGGGAGATTTCAATTACCCCAATATTGACTGGGTAAATATATCAGGACATGCTAGAGAGAAAAAGTTCTTGGATGGAATAAATGATAGTTTTATGGAGCAATTGGTTCAGGAACTGACGAGAGAGAGAGAGAGGTAACAGTGGTGGGGCCGCTTGGCAATAGTGACCATAATATGATCACATTTGAATTAATGACTGGAAGGGGGACAGTAAGCAAATCCAAAGCTCTAGTGCTAAACTTTCAAAAGGGAAACTGATAAAATGAGAAAAATAGAAAAAAACTGAAAGGAGCAGCTACAAAGGTAAAAAGCATGCAAGAGGCGTGGACATTGTTAAAAAAAAATACCATCCTAGAAGCACAGTCCAGATGTATTCCACACATTAAGAAAGGTGGAAGGAAGGAAAACAATTACCGGCATGATTGTGAGGTGAGGTGTTTTAGCCAAAAGATCTTCATTCAAAAATTGGAAGAAGGAACGAAGAGAAGAAAATAGGATAAAGCATAAGCATTGGCAAGTTAAATGTAAGACATTGATAAGTAGAGATGTGAATCGTTTTTTGTGTTTGTTTTTCAACCACCGTGGAAAATGTGGTTTTTTTGCAGTTCGAGTTTTTTTTTTTCGTGAAAAATCGTTTTTTGAGTTAGTGCATGCTAACTCCCCGATAGCGTGCACTAACAAAAACCGTTATTTTGTTACTTTTTGTTAGTTTTTGCGCACTAATCCGAAAAATGAATTTTCGTGAAAAAACGGGAAAATCCAGATCGTTTTATCAGGCTCCCTGAAACATGCCGAATTGGATAATTTCGTTGAAATTTTCCAATTCGGCAAAAATGAATGCACATCTCTATTGATAAGACAGGCTAAGAGAGAATTTGAAAAGAAGTTGGCCGTACAGGCAAAAACTCACAGTAAAAACTTTTAAAATCTATCCAAAGCAGAAAGCCTGCGAGAGAGTCAGTTGGACCGTTAGATGATCGACGGGTTAAAGGGGCACTTAGAGAAGATAAGGCTATCGCAGAAAGGTTAAACAATTTCTTTGCTTCAGTGTTTATTGAAGAGGATGTTGGGGAGATACCCGTTCCAGAGAAAGTTTTCATGGGTAATGATTCAGATGGACTGAACCAAATCACGGTGAACCTAGAAGATGTGATAGGCCTTATTGACAAAGTGAAGAGTAGTAAATCACGTGGACCGGATGGTATACACCCCAGGGTTCTGAAGGAACTCAAAAATGAAATTTCAGATCTATTAGTAAAAATGTAGGAATACGACAAGTGAGGTAATCAAATTTGCAGATGATACAAAATTATTCAGAGTAGTTAAATCACAAGCACATTGTGATAAATTGTAGGAAGACCTTGTGAGTCTGGAAAATTGGGCATCCAAATGGCAGATGAAATTTAATGTGGACAAATGCAAAGTAATGCATATAGGGAAAAATAACCTATGCTGTAGTTACACGATGTTAGGTTCCATATTATGAGCTATTACCCAAGAAAAAGAGATCTAGGCATCATAATGGATAATACATTGAAATTGTCAGCTCAGTATGCTGAGGCAGTCAAAAAAGCAAACAGAATGTTAGGAATTATTAAGAAAGGAATGGTGAATAAAACAGAAAATGTCATAATGCCTCTGTATCGCTCCATGGTGAGACCTCACCTTTACTGTGTACAATTCTGGTCACTGCATCTCAAAAAAGATATAGTTGCCCTGGAGAAGGTACAGAGAAGGGTGACCAAAATGATAAAGGGGATGGAACTGCTCCCCTATGAGCAAAGGCCAAAGAGATTAGGGCTGTTCAGCTTGGAGAAGAGACGGCTGAGAAGGGGATACGATAGAGGTCTTTAAATCATGAGAGGTCTAGAACTAGGGGGCACTCCATGAAGTTATCAAGTAGCACACTTAAAACTACCCACACCATGTCTATCACAGACCCCTATAAAGTCTGTGTAATGTGTCTAGGACATGAGCACGATGTCTTGACCTGCACCAAATGTGCCCTAATGACACCGAAGGGTCGCAAAGCCAGAATGGAGAAGATGGAACTTCTCTTCCGTGCTCAAACCGCGACTCCTTCCATTGCATCGACGTCGTCAGAACCGGCACCATCAACTTCGCGTCAGCATCGACCGGTGACCGACCGGCATCGATGACTTCTCAGCCATCGACACCCTCTACTCCCCCTCAGGATCGAGACAATCGTAGGGAGAAACATCGCCATCGACACCATAAGACTCGGACCATCGAGGGAGTGAAATCATCGACCTCGCCATCGTCCGAGCCGCTGTCGAAGAAACCCTGTCCAGGAAAGGCACCGACCATTCCTGTGACCGGGTCACTGAGGCAACCCTCACCCGATTGGGGATCAGGAGCCGCAACTCCGCCTTTAACGGTGGTCCCTCCGGCTATGCCTCTGCCTCCTTCTTCTGTTCCGGAGCCGGGGCTGCTTGCACCAGGTCTCCGAGAAGAACTGGACCGGATGGTTCAGGAGGCCATCGACAAGACGATGCAACATCTTCAAGTTCCTCCGGCACCAACACCGGCACTGCCTGTGGAACCGATCATTGACCTGATTCCGGCAGCGCTGGCACCGCTGCTATCCAGGATGGAAGTGCTTATGGCCGCTTTTCCACCGATGGATCCCGGGTCTCCAATGGCTCCGATGCCCTCCCCACTGACAGCATCATCGGGAGGAGAAACACCGTTCTGCATCCCTCCATTGGGAGTTCTGCCTCAGCCATCGATGCCAATACGTCCCTCACCACCGACCCATCCATCGGTGCCGATACGTCCGTCGGCGCCACCGAGTCATCCATCAATGCCCTCGATGCCATCATCGGTGCCTTCGATAATTCCTCTGATTCCTTCGCAGCCTAGACCGGGACCTTCAGGTATCCAACCACCCTGTCCCCCTCTAGTTCCTAGAGGGACGGGTGATGATCCTTATGATACCTGGGGTGATGATACCTCAACAGACACCGATGATTTACCTTCACCACCTTCACCCACTGAGAGTAGAAAACGTTCTCCTCTAGAGGACCTTTCCTTTATAAACTTTGTGAAGGAAGTGTCTGAATTGGTTCCCTTCCAATTACAGACGGAACAGGATGATAGGCACCAGATGATGGAGTTGCTTCAATTCCTGGATGCCCCCAAGGTAATCACCTCTATTCCCATCCATCAGGTCCTTCTCAATCTCCTCAAGAAGAACTGGGAACATCCTGGATCAATTGCTCCAGTACACAGGAAAGCTGACACTACCTATTTGGTGCAGTCAGTCCCAGGTTTTCAAAAATCACAGCTTGATCACCACTCGGCCGTGGTAGAGTCTGCACAAAAGAGGGCGAAAAGGTCAAAGCCTCACTTGTCTGTTCCTCCTGGAAAGGAACAGAAGTTCCTAGATAACATTGGTCGCCGAGTATTCCAAGGGGCCATGCTCATCTCCTGAATTGCTGCCTAACAGCTTTATATGACCCAATATAACAGGGTCATTTTTAAGCAGATACAGGACTTTTCAGACTCCCTGCCTCAGCAATTTCAAGAACAATTACAAGCCCTAGTAAACAAGGGTTTTGAGGCAGGCAAGCATGAGATTAGAACATCTTATGACATTTTTGATACTTCTACCAGAGTGTCTGCAGCTGCTATTTCAGCGAGACGGTGGGCCTGGCTCAAGTCTTCTGACCTTCGCCCAGACGTACAAGACCGGTTATCAGACCTGCCTTGTGTTGGAGATAATCTGTTTGGCGAACAGATTGAACGGACGGTGGCAGAATTAAAGGAACACCATGAGACCCTAAGACAGCTCTCTTTGATGCCTTCTGACTTCTCCTCAAAACAGCCCTTCAGAAAGGAAGAAGTCATTCTTCGGCCCGAAGAAGTCTTACCCGCCACCAACCAGATCTCGTGCCAAGAGACCTTATAAAAAACCGCAGTTTCGTCAAGCCCGTAAACAAAAACCACAAGCAGCTCCTCAACCAGGACCTGCTTCTGGTTTTTGACTTCCACTTAGAGAGCAGCAGCCAGATTCCTCTGTCGCACATACCAGTGGGAGGTCGATTGTGCCACTTCCACAACATGTGGCATTCAATCACATCCGACCAATGGGTATTGGCAATCATTGCTCAGGGTTACCATCTGAACTTTCTCGCCCTGCCACCGGACTCCTCACCTCTACAGATGTGGAGAACATCCGAACACTCCATTCTTCTGGATCAAGAGGTTTCCCTCCTTCTCCAGTCAAGAGCAATAATACCCATTCCATACTCTCAGCAAAGCCTAGGGTTCTATTCCCCGTACTTCCTAATCCCTAAAAAATCGGGAGGCGTCCGTCCTATTCTGGACCTATGGGCCCTCAACAAGTACCTCCAGTGAGAAAAGTTCAAGATGATCACCTTGGGATTGCTTCTACCTCTTCTATAAAGAGGAGACTGGCTCTGCTCTCTGGACCTCCAGGACGCATACACCCACATTGCGATAAGTCCAGCTCATCGCAAGTACTTGAGGTTCCTAGTAGGTCCCAAGCACTATCAATACCGAGTGCTTCCATTCAGCCTAGCGTCTGCACCATGAATCTTTACAAAATGCCTCGTAGTTGTTGCAGCCTTCTTCAGGACACAAGGTGTTCACGTCTACCCCTATCTGGACGACTGGTTAATCAGGGCTCCCACACAGCAAGCTGCTCTGTCGTCCCTCAATCTAACCTTACACACTCTATTTTCGTTAGGATTTCTCGTCAATTACGACAAATCCTACTTAGTCCCATCTCAAACCTTATCATTCATTGGGGCAGACTTGGACACCTTACAGGCAAAGGCTTTCCTGCCTCAGCAACGAGCACTGACTATTGTATCTCTTGCTCACCAGCTGCAGTCTCAGCACTCTGCAACCGCATGCCAATTTCTCGTCCTCCTGGGACACATGGCGTCCTCAGTCCATGTCACACCAATGGCCCGCTTGGCCATGAGACTCATGCACTGGACTCTGAGGTGTCAATGGACTGAAGCTATTCAGCTTCTATTGGCCATTGTCCACGTCACCGACTCACTCCGTCTGTGTCTCGCCTGGTGGAAAAATCAGACCAATCTCCTCCAGGAACTGCCCTTCCAGGTTCCAAATACTCAAATCATTCTCACACCGATGCTTCCAACCTCAGGTGGGAAGCCCACGTAGCCGATCTGCAGACACAAGGCTTTTGGTCTCCAGAGGAAGCCAAACACCAAATAAATTTCTTGGAACTTCGAGCAATCAGATATGCTCTCAGGGCTTTTCAGGATCGCCTATCAAATCAGGTCATCCTGATTCAGACGGACAACCAGGTGGCCATGTGGTACATCAACAAGCAGGGAGGTACGGGCTCCTTCCTTCTGTGTCAGGAAGCTGCACAGATTTGGGCAGAAGCTCTCTCCCATTCGATGTACCTCAGGGCCACCTACTTACCGGGAGTGGACAATGTGCTGGCAGACAAGCTGAGTCACGTCTTTCAACTGCACGCGTGGTCTCTCAACCCCTCATTAGCGAACTCCATTTTTCAACAATGGGGATATCCTCGAATAGACCTCTTTGTGTCCCCACAAAACCACAAAGTGGAAAACTACTGCTCTCTCATTCGCAGCAAACTCGACCGACCCAGAGACACATTCTCCCTCTTGTGGGCAAACGGTCTGCCCTATGCATTCCCTCCACTTCCTCTTCTCTCAAAGACTCTCGTGAAGTTACGTCAGGACAAGGGAACCATGATCTTGATAGCACCTCACTGGCCATGCCAAGTGTGGTTTCCAGTACTTCAGGATCTCTCCATCCGCAGGCACATTCTCTTGGGAAAGGACCCGTTTCTGATCACTCAGAACAACAGGAGCCTACGCCATCCGAATCTTCACGCCTTATCCCTGACGGCATGGATGTTGAAAGGTTAATCCTTCAACCACTTAAACTTTCTGAATCAGTTTCCCGTGTCTTGATTGCTTCACGGAAGCCTTCCATGAGAAAATATTACTCTTACAAATGGAAAAGGTTCACGTCATGGTGCTCTTCTCAGTCCCTTGACCCCTTTTCCTGTCCAATCCCAAAGTTTCGGGACTATCTCTGGCATCTATCTGAGTCAGGTCTAAAGACTTCTTCCATCAGAATGCATGTCAGTGCGGTAGCCGCCTTCCATAAAGGTGTCGGGGATGTCCCTATATCAGTACAACCCCTCGTCACACGCTTTTTGAAGGGCTTTATTTATTTATTTATTTATAATTTTTATAGACCGAAGTTCTTGTAGGAACTACAAATCAATCCGGTTCACATACAACTTTTAAATGCCCAAAAAGAGTAGTGGGCTTTACATAGAACAGTTGAACAATAAACAGGTAACAATAGAACAACAACAATAATGATGGAACAAATAGAATAGATAACCAATTAAACATAGTAATATGGTAATAAATATTATATAGAAAATAAATATAAAAGAGATAGAGTAAATGAAGTGTGAGTACAGTATAAATACAAAAGATGAAAGAGCTCAAAAATTAAGGTACAGTTGAAAAAATCCTAATAGGAAAAACAGTGAGGCTTGCTCCATATCAAGCCTCCACTATGTCCTCCGGCCCCTTCTTGGGACCTTAATCTGGTTTTGGGTCGGCTCATAAAACCACCGTTCAAGCCTCTTCACTCCTGTGACCTTCGATATCTCACATGGAAAGTGATTTTCCTTTTGGCTATCACTTCAGCACGCAGAGTTGGTGAATTGCAGGCTCTAGTTACCTATCCGCCTTACACTAAACTTCTGCAGGACCGGGCGGTACTCCGCACTCACCCTAAGTTTTTGCCTAAGGTAGTATTGGAGTTTTACATTAATCAATCCATTATACTACCTACCTTTTTTCCCAGGAGAACAGGCTCTGCGTACCCTTGACTGTAAACGGGCTCTGCCCACAGGGAAAGCACTCAATTGTTCGTCTCTTTCCACACTAACAAGATAGGGAAGCCTGTGGGTAAGCAGACTCTCTCCTCCTGGTTGGCGGACTGCATATCCTTCTGCTATCAGCAAGCGGGCATTCCATTCCAAGACCATGTTAAAGCACACTCTGTGAGGGCCTTGGCGACTTTAGTAGCACACCTACGATTGGTGCCGCTTCCTGACATTTGCAGGACTGCTACCTGGAGTTCTCTCCACACATTTGCAGCCCACTATTGCTTGGACAAAGCCGGAAGACAAGATTCCACCTTCGGCCAGTCTGTCCTTCGTAACCTGTTTACAACGTACCGTACCCACACCCTTCCGCCTGCCCGGTGGGGTTCAGGATGCCCTCTACCAAATTCCACCCCAGCTGTTGTGCCTGTTGCACGCCTTTGGGTACATTTGGTGCATGTTCAGATATCCTCGGCTCGGTACTCACCCATATGTGAGGACTACCATCCTGCTCCTCCTGTGAGAAAGCAAATGTTGCTTACCTGTAACAGGTGTTCTCACAGGACAGCAGGATATTAGTCCTCACGAAACCCACCCGCCGCCCCACGGTGTTGGGTTCATAACGTTTTGTTATTTTATTTTTCGGCACTGCCTGTAGCTTTCAAATAAGACTGAAGGGACCTGCTGGCTGCAGGGTTAGTGCCATGCTGGACATGCCCAGTACGGGCCAGTCAAAGTTCTGGAAATTTTGATGGACGTTTTCCGTGATTGGGCTCCATCCTGATTATGTCACCCATATGTGAGGACTAACATCCTGCTGTCCTGTGTTGCGGTCTGCACTGCTTCCCCTCTCTTCCGCGTGACCAGCGCCTACCTCCGCGTCTGGGGACGCCGCACTCCGCGGTCTCCAGGACCCAAAGACACGCTCAGCTCCATGTGGCATCCGCCATTTACCTGTCTCTCTCACCGCTGCCTTGCGCGTGCGCGCGAGTACGGCCACTTGAGCGCCCAGAACCCGGAAGTCAAGCCTCGCCTGCGCTGATGACGTCACGCTCCGAGACAGATATAACCGGCGTCCGGACGTTCCCTCATCGCCTTGCAACGAGGTTCACTACAGTCTTGTAGTTCTGAGTTGCACTTCGTCTTGCTGTGTTCCTGCCGTTGACCTTGGAGTTCCTGACTACGCGCTGCCTGCCTCGACCCCGGTTCATCCCTGACTACGCTCTGCCTGCTGCCGGCCTCGACCCCGGTTCGTCCCTGACTACGCTCTGCCTGCTGCCTGCCTCGACCCCGGTTCGTCCCTGACTACGCTCTGCCAGCTGCCTGCCTCGACCCCGGTTCGTCCCTGACCACGCTCTGTGGCCGCCTGCCTTTGATATCGGCTCTTCTCTGTTCCTGCTTCAGCCTTGCCTTCACCTGCTGGCTGCGGACCCCGCTCCAGGTTTCTACTTGCTCCTACTCACGTCTGCTCCTTTGGAGACTCTATTATCTTTGGACTTCCTGGTTCTCTATTGCTGGACTCTCTCTCTAGTACCCAAGTCCCAAGGTGCCAGAACCCTACGGGCCCCTCCTGGGGGGTTCTGGGTACCCGGGTGAAGATCTTGTGCTAGACTCAATTACCATTGGACTTCCTGGTTCTCTGTTACTGGACTCTCTCTCTGGTACCTAAGTCCCAAGGGGCCAGGACCCTACGGGCTCCTCCTGGGGGGTCCCTGGTTCCCGGGCAGTCACCTGGTGAACACTTTGAGCCTTGGCTCCGCCTCCCGGCCCACCCCGCCTCTCGTGGTAGGTCGGCCCAAGGGTCCACTATTCCACAGCAGTACCCAACTGCAACAGTTTGCAAGGCCATGGACTCGGCGGAGACCCGGAGCCTTCAGGCCTTCCCGGGAATGGCTCAACGCCTCCGGCAGCAGCAACACTGCATAGACACCCTAGCAGCCACCGTAGAACAGTTGGTCGCCCAGCTAGAGGTTTCGGCTCGGGAGTCACGTCAGGCATCCACTGTCTCTACTGCTTCAGTTACGCAGCTACCTACACCCCCCCCGGTATGCCGGGGACAGCAAGTCCTGCCGAGGGTTTTTAAACCAGTGTCAAGTACGGTTTACCCTTCTGCTGGCCCAATTCCCTTCTGACGCAGAGAAAGTGGCGTTCATATTTTCACTCCTGGACGGCAAGGCCCTTAACTGGGCTTTACCCTTGTGGGAACGCCGGGACTCTATGCTACAGAATCTAGAGGAGTTTCTCCTCAATTTTCGGCTTGCCTTCGACGACCCGGCACGCCTAAGTGCCGCAGCCTCAGAACTCCTGACTCTCCGGCAAGGAACACGCCCAGTGGCGGATTATGTTATCGAGTTCCGCACGCTAGCCTTGGAGGTCGATTGGCAGGACGATTGTCTGAAGGGCATCTTCCTTGAAGGACTATCCGGCCGAATCAAGGATGAGCTGGCAGGTCGAGACCTACCAGGGGACTTGAACGATCTCATTGACATAGCTGGTAGGGTGGACTGTCGTCTCCAGCAGCGAGATAAGGAGATCCGTTCGTCCCGCAGACCGCCTCCTCCGTCATCTACCACTTCTAGATCCCGGGTTCTCGGGGCTTCTCCTACTCCGGTGTCTAGTGGGGAACCCATGCAGGTCGGCAGATCTCCACTGACTCCTGAAGAAAAGAAGAGACGGCGTACGCTTGGCCTCTGCCTCTATTGTGGAGGCAAGGGGCATTTTCTCTTGACTTGCCCGGAGCGTCCGGGAAACGCTCCTGCCTAGGCTATACTGAGGAGCTACACCTAGGCTTCCGGATCAGCTCCTCTGTGCACATTGCCTGTAACCCTGAAGTATCCTGGAGGGGAACTCCAGGTCCGTGTGTTCATAGACTCAGGTGCAGAAGGAAACTTTATAGCGGCCAACCTGGTGGCCCAGCTCGCCCTCCCCACAGTGCAAAAGGTCCCTCCGCTGCGGATCTCATCCATCCGAGGCACTCTGCTCCCCGGGGCCATTACCTGCTCCACCGCTCCCGTTACTCTACAAACCGGATTATTCCATTCGGAGCAGATCTCTTTGCTTGTCTTAGAGTGAGCGGTGCACCCCTTGGTTCTGGGACTGCCGTGGCTCCGTCTACATTCGCCCCTAATATGATGGGACGACTTTCAGTTGGTTCGGTGGGGGCCAGCCTGCTTTGAACACTGCTTGCAACTTCCGCATCCGCCTAGACCCCTGAACGTCTGCTCCTCCCAGCTGTTGCCTGAGCCATACCAGTCCTTCGAGGATGTGTTCTCCAAGGAGATGGCAGAGCTTCTTCCGCAGCATAGGCCGTTTGACTGCCCCATTGACTTACTGCCCGTACCACCCCCGCCTCGCGGCCGAGTGTACCCTCTGTCTTTACCCGAGACCAAGGCCATGTCGCAGTATGTGACGGAGAACTTGGCCAAAGGGTTCATCCGGCCCTCTCGTTCTCCTGCAGGCACCGGCTTCTTCTTCGTGGCTAAGAAGGACGGTTCTCTCCGGCCATGTATTGTTTACCGGGGCTTGAACGCCATTACCAAGCGGGATTGTTACCCACTCCCGTTGATCCCGGAGCTGCTGGACCGCCTTCAGGGTGCCCGTGTGTTTACCAAGCTGGACCTCAGGGGGGCCTACAACCTGGTACGTATCCGTCCTGGAGACGAATGGAAGACGGCATTCAACACCAGGGACGGGCATTACGAGTACCTTGTAATGCCCTTCGGACTCTGCAACGCCCCAGCCGTCTTCCAACACCTCATGAATGAGGTTCTACGAGACTTCCTGAACACTCATGTTATAGTATACCTCGATGATGTACTCATCTTCTCAAAGGATTTGGATTCCCATTGTCAGCACGTCAAACAAGTCCTTCAGGTTCTCCGGGAGAATCGCCTTTATGCCAAGATGGAAAAGTGCACCTTTGAGGCCGAATCCCTGCCTTTTCTAGGTTATATTATCTCCTCAACCGGCTTCCGCATGGATCCAGAGAAGGTAGCGGCCATCACCCAGTGGCCTCAACCCAAGGGGCTCAAGGCCCTCCAGCGGTTTTTGGGCTTCGCTAATTTCTATAGACACTTCATTCCAGGCTACTCTCGCCGGGTGGCTCCACTCACAGCTCTGACCCGCAAGGGCGCCGACGCCAGGAACTGGCCTGACGCCGCTGTTACAGCTTTCGCTGATTTAAAGGAAGCTTTCCTTTCCGACGTTTGCCTCCGACACCCGGACCCCTCCAAGCCCTTCATAGTGGAGGTCGACGCCTCCAGTATCGCCGTGGGAGCCGTGCTGAGTCAGCATTCGGATTCTGGACAACTCCTACCCTGCTCCTACTTCTCAAGGAGGTTTTCCTCCACTGAGATCAACTACTCCATTGGGGACAAGGAGTTATTGGCTATTAAGCTCGCCCTGGAGGAATGGAGGCAGTGGCTCGAGGGGGCATTACATACCACCACGGTATATACCGATCATAAGAACCTTGAGTTTCTGTCCCAGGCCCAACGTTTGAACCCCCGCCAGGCCCGCTGGGCCTTGTTCTTTAGCCGATTCAATTTCGTCCTACAGTACCAACCGGCAGCAAAAAACGTCCGAGCGGATGCTCTCTCCTGGACATCTTGTAACGAAGGGGATCAGGAACAGCCTCAATTCATCCTGGACCCGAGTAAGGTCCGTCTATCAGCCCTGACGGTCCTCACCCAGGATAGGACCGTAGTTCCTCGCAGGGATCGTCTCACGGCACTACAATGGGCTCTCACGCCCGGCATGCCCTCGTCGGAGGGCATGCCGGGCGTGAGAGAACAATGGAGCTCCTCAACCGATTTTATTGGTGGCCCAACCTCCGGTGGGATGTCGCCACTTATGTGAGGTCCTGTCCTACCTGTGCTCGTCAGAAACCCAGCCCGGGTTCCCCATGTGGTCTCCTTCAGCCCTTGCCAATACCCACCGAACCCTGGACACATCTGGCCACAGATTTTGTGGTAGACTTGCCTCCATCTAGCGGCCATACAGTAATCTGGGTCACTGTAGACCGCTTTTCGAAAATGGTGCATTTGGTACCGTCTACCTAAGCTCCCATCAGCTCCCGAACTGGCCCTTCTCTTCACTCAGCACCCCCGTTTCTGCGGTCCCTTCCGGGTAGCTGAGAGAGTGAGCCTGGTATCCTATCGACTGAGACTGCCGTCCACCCTACGGATCCATGACGTCTTTCATGTATCCCTGCTCAAACCCTTGGTCCTTTCACGCTTCCACCGTGCACCTCCGGATCCCACCTCTGCACCCATAGATGATGATCCTACGTATCAGGTACGAGAGGTTGTGGACATCCGTTTCCACAACCGCAGGTGGGAGTACCTCCTAGCCTGGGAGGGTTGCGGTGACGAGGATAATACATGGGAGCCCAGCCGTAACATCCTCGACAAGGATCTTCTGCAACAATTCCACCGGGACCATCCTGAGAAGCCCGGGCCTCTCAAGAGGGGCCGTAAAGGGGGGGTACTGTTGCGGTCTGCACCGCTTCCCCTCTCTTCCCCGTGACCAGCGCCTACCTCCGCATCTGGGGACGCTGCACTCCGCGGTCTCCAGGACCCAAAGACGCGCTCAGCTCCATGTGGCATCCGCCATTTACCTGTCTCTCTCACTGCGGCCTCGCGCGCGCGAGTACGCCCACTTGAGCGCCCAGAACCCGGAAGTCAAGCCCCACCTGCGCTGATGACGTCATGCTCCAAGACAGATATAACCGGCGTCCGGACGTTCCATCATCGCCTTGCAACGAGGTTCACTACAGTCTTGTAGTTCTGAGTTGCGCTTCGTCTTGCTGTGTTCCTGCCGTTGACCTTGGAGTTCCTGACTACGCTCTGCCTGCTGCCTGCCTTGACCCCAGTTCGTTCCTGACTACGCTCTGCCTGCTGCCTGCCTCGACCCCGGTTCGTCCCTGACTACGCTCTGCCTGCTGCCTGCCTCGACCCCGGTTCGTCCCTGACTACGCTCTGCCAGCTGCCTGCCTCGACCCCGGTTCGTCCCTGACCACGCTCTGTTGCCGCCTGCCTTTGATATCGGCTCTTCTCTGTTCCTGCTTCAGCCTTGCCTTCACCTGCTGGCTGCGGACCCCACTCCAGGTTTCTACTTGCTCCTACTTACATCTGCTCCTTTGGAGACTCTATTATCTTTGGACTTCCTGGTTCTCTATTGCTGGACTCTCTCTCTAGTACCCAAGTCCCAAGGTGCCAGAACCCTACGGGCCCCTCCTGGGGGGTTCTGGGTACCCGGGTGAAGATCTTGTGCTAGACTCAATTACCATTGGACTTCCTGGTTCTCTGTTACTGGACTCTCTTTCTGGTACCTAAGTCCCAAGGGGCCAGGACCCTACAGGCTCCTCCTGGGGGGTCCCTGGTTCCCGGGCAGCCACCTGGTGAACACTTTGAGCCTTGGCTCCGCCTCCCGGCCTACCCCGCCTCTCGTGGTAGGTCGGCCCAAGGGTCCACTATTCCACAGCAGTACCCAACTGCAACAGTTCTGTGAGAACACCTGTTACAGGTAAGCAACATTTGCTATCTGTTTAAGTATTTTGAATGTAATGTCTCTATGAGTATGAATGGGGTTGTATGAATGAGGAATTAAAGCAGATTATTGATAAAAGAGAGGAGGGTCCTCTTAACAAATACTTTCATATTGCAGTTGTTCCTGTATTCACTCACAGGTCCTTTAGTGACTTTTGGGTTCGACAATATCTGTACGAGCTTTTTCTTTGTTTTGTACTTTAACCAAGTCACTTATTGGTGGTTCTTTGTATTGCTCTCTCTAATAAAAACATGTTTAAAAAAATATTGATCAAGAAATAATTAAGTCCCAGAAATTTGCAAATTGAGACTGGCGTGTAAGGTCCTTTTAACCTAATTTAAAAAAAGGTACAACTTGACTACTTTGGGGATTTTCCTAGATTTAGTTGTATTTAGTTGAGGAAATGTGGAAAAAAGGATTTGCATCCACAAAAAAGCAAGGGAGTAGCTTGCTTGTTACGGCGGTTACTACCCCAAACCAAATAAGCTTAATACTTCACTTGGAATACATATCCAGCATAGCTCTCTGCTTCAACGGCGGGGAGAATGAAGAAAAGATGATTTATATTCAGCCAACAACCAACAAGGAATGAATTACATAGTCTGGGTAAACAAATAAGCATGGGTGTAGCTTGCTTGTTATGGCACTTACTACCCCGAATCAATTAAGCCTGATACTTCACTTGGAATACATATCCAGCGCAGCTCACTGCTTCAACGACAGGGGGGAATGAAGTAAAGAGGATTTATATTCAGACAACCAACAAGGACTGAATTGCACAAGCATGGTAAACAAGCGTGGGAGTAGCTTGCTTATTATGGCAGTTACTACCCCAAACCAATTAGCTATTTACTTCACTTAGATGCAGCTCCAGCACTGCTGTCTGCATCGTTGGTGGGGATTGAAGGGAATTGGAACCAAAAAGTTACAAATAAGGGCCTTGACCTCAGCGGTCAGAGTAATAGATAAGTATGAAAAAATAGGTGTGAAAGCTTGCTGGGCAGACTGGATGGGCTGTTTGGTCTTCTTCTGCCGTCACTTCTATGTTTCTATGTATGTTATAGGTCCTCTTGTTTATACAGTGTTGTAGGGTTATTTTAGTTTTAGTTTTTTAGTTTTGAATAAAAAGCAAGCATAAGGTAGGTAATTCTAGTGTCTATCTTTTCCTCCCACCTATCCCAACTGCCACCACCCCTTAAGAAGTAAGATGGGAGAGTTAGAGTGTATAGCAATGATTGAAGAGCTGGACATAATTGGCATCTCAGACCTGATGAAGGGACAGAGTGCAGATTAGATTGCAGTGATAGGGTGAATCAACTTGGTGGGGAGTGGCATTTTATGTTCAGGATGGCATAGCGTCTAGCAGGATAAAGATCTTATAGGTAACTAAATGTACAGTATAATTCTTTTGGGTAGAAATCCCATGTGTGTTGGGGAAGAGTATAGCAAGAGGGGTACACTACAGTCCACCTGGCCCAAATGATCATATAGATGATGAAATGCTAGAAGAAATTGGAGAAGCTAACAAATTTGACAGCACAGTGATAAATGGGAAATTTCAGTTATCCCAATATTGACTGGATAAATGTAACATCAAGACATGATGGAGTGGTAAAGTTCCTAAATGGAATAAATGACTGTTTCATGGAGCAATTGGTTCAGTTACCAATGAGAGATGGAGCCATTTTAGATCTCATTTTTAGTGGAACTCAGGATTTGGTGCGAGAGATAACAGTGATGGGGCCTCTT
This sequence comes from Rhinatrema bivittatum, assembly GCF_901001135.1. Taxonomy (NCBI): domain Eukaryota; kingdom Metazoa; phylum Chordata; class Amphibia; order Gymnophiona; family Rhinatrematidae; genus Rhinatrema; species Rhinatrema bivittatum. The sequence continues at coordinate 291,629,946 of NC_042618.1, forward strand.
GACAATAGTAATCATAACATGATCAAATTTGACTTCATGACTGGAAGGGGGACAATAAGTAAATGTAAAGCTCTAGCACTAAATTTTCAAAAGAGTGACTGATAAAATGAAGAAAATAGGAAAAAACAGAAAGATACATGCAAAGACATTGTTTAAAAGTACCATTTTAGAAACACAGTCCAGATGTATTCCATACATTTAAAAAGGTGGAAGGAAGGCCAAACAACTAGCCACATGGTTAAAAGGCAAGATGAAAGAGGCTATTTTAGCCAAAAGAACCTCTTTCAAAAATTAGAAGGTACATCCCTCTGAAGATAATAGAAAAAAACATAAGCATTATCAAGTTAAATGTAAAATATTGATAAGACAGACTAAGAGAGATTTTGAAAAGAATCCGGCCATAGAGGAAACAATTAATAAAAACTTTTTAAAATATATTCAAAGCAGGAAGTTGGTGATGATCGCGGGGTTAAAGGGGTACTTAGGAAAAATAAGGCCATTGCGGAAAGGTTAAATTTAAATCTTTGCTTCAGTGTTTACTAATGAAGATATCGTGGAGTTATGTATTCTAGGAATGGTTTTCAAGTATGATGATTCAGATGAACTGAATCAAATCATGGTAAACCTGGAAGATGTAGTAGGCCAGACTGACAAACTGAAAGAGTAGGCAAATTGCCTGGACAAGATGGCATACACCCCAGAGTCCTGAAAGAATTTAAAAAAATGCAATTTCAAAATCTATTACTAGTAATTTGTAATCTATCATTACAATTTTCCATTGTACCTGAAGACTGGAGGGTGGCCAATGTAACCCCAATAATTAAAAAAGCTCCAGGGGTGATCCAGAAAACTATAGCCAGTGAGCTATACTTTGGTGCCAGGAAAAATCTTGGAAACTATTCTAAAGAAGAAATAACAGAACATATAGACAGACATGGTTTAATGGGACACAGCCAGCATGGATTTACCCAAGGGAAGACTTGCCTCACAAACCTGCTTCATTTTTTAAAGAGGTTAATAAATCTGTGGATAAAGGTGAGTCCGTAGATTTAATATATTTGGATTTTCAGAAGGCGTTAGACAAAGTCCCTCATTAGAGACTCCTAAGAAATATAAAAAGCCAGTTTGCAATCCACAAAAGGAGGCAATGTCCTTTTGTGGATTGCAAACTGTCTAAAAGATAAGAAACAGAGAGTAGGATTAAAGAGTTTACTCAATAGAGAAAAATCTGTACTGGGGATCTGTACTGGGACTAGTGCATGTTAACATGCAGTATTTATAAATGATCTAGAAAGGGGAACAACAAATGAGATGATCAGATTTGCAGATGACGTAAAATTATTTAGTTGTTAAATCACAGGCAGATTGTTATAAATTGCAGGAGGACCTTGCGAGCCTGGAAGACTGGGAATAAAAATGGCCGATGAAATTTAATGCGGACAAGTACAAAGTGATGCACATAGAGAAAAGTAACCCATGTTGTAGTTACACAATGTTAGGATCCATATTAAAAGTTGCCACCCAGGAAAAAGATCTTGGTGTCATAGTAGACAATACATTGAAATCATCAGCTCGGTGTGCTGCAGCTCTCAACAAAGCAAACAATGTAAGGAATTATTAGAAAAGGAATGTGAATAAAACTGAGAATGTCATAGTACCTCAGTATCACTCCACGGTGAGACTGCACCTTGAGTACTATGTGTAATTCTGGTCACTGGATCTCAAAAAAGATATAGTTGCACTGGAAACTATTCAGAGAAGGGCAACCAAAATGATTAAGGGGATGGAGCAGCTCCCCTAAGAGGAAAGGCTAAAGAGGTTAGGACTGTTCAGCTTGGAGAAAGGATGGCTGAGGGGAAAATATGATAGAGGTCTATAAAAACATGAGAGGACTACCACCCGCCTCACCTACAAAACGTGCCTCAACTCTTACACAAACGACATTAACAAAACCAAAAGAGAATTCTTCTCAAAAAAAATCCACCACCTCATCTTTGATTCAAGGGCACTGTTCTCATATGTTTCAACTCTTACTAAACCCCCTGCACCTTCCATTCCAGACGATCAAGCTCTCAACAAAGCGAATGAACTAGCTGACTTCTTCGATAACAAAATCACAGCTCTCCTAGCCCCTCTCAAAGGAGCAGCCACTCTTCCAAACCACCTTCAACAATCATCACAATCAACCAGCCAACAATCTTTGCACGCAACAGATCAACAAACCTCGCACTCTACCATCCAGCAATCTTCACCTTCACACATGCAACAAACATCGCTCCCAACCACTTTACAATTTAACACAACTCCAATAAAGCTCAACAAGTTTGAGCCTACATCCACACTAGAAATAGAGAATATCCTCAAGAAGATAAAACCATCCTCTCACCCTGCAGACCATATTCCATCAAACACCCTGAGTCTGATCACCAACACCATAACCAAACCTGTCACAGACATCATTAACTGTTCTCTCATCCAAGGCCATGTACCTAACCAACTCAAGTTAGCCATGCTCAAACCGCTTCTGAAAAAACCCAACTTTCCCACCTCAGACCCAGCTAACTTCAGACCCATAGCAAACCTCCCCATGTTAGCCAAAACCATGGAGAAAGTTGTTAACAAACAACTCACAGAATTTCTTGAAGAAAACAACATCCTCACCCCAAACCAATTTGGTTTTCGCAAGACGAGGAATACCGAATCATTATTAGCCACTCTATCAGACACTATTATCTTTAACCTAGAAAAAGGCCATCCTTGCCTCCTCGCTCTCCTGGATCTCTCATCAGCGTTCGATACTGTTAACCACCAGTGCCTCCTACAACGACTAACGGACATTGGCATTACAGGAGCAGCATTCAACTGGTTCAAATCATTTTTGGAAAACAGATCATACAAGGTCAAGATAAACAACAATGAGTCCCACGCCATCGAATCCAAAAGGGGAGTACCGCAAGGATCATCCCTCTCCCCGACTCTCTTCAACATATATCTTCTCCCACTCTGTCAATTACTCACCAACCTCAAGCTAATTCATTTTCTATATGCGGATGACATACAAATCCTCATCCCTATAGAAGACTCACTACACAAAGCTATGTCACACTGGAATAAATGTCTCTCAGCTATCAACAACCTCCTCAACAGCCTCAACCTAGTCTTAAACACAAAAAAAACTGAAATCCTCATTATAGCGCCGGAAAACTATGTCCCACCCACAACTCTTAATACTAGCCAAAGCCTGGATACTTTCTCACAACAAGTAAAAGACCTAGGAGTCATCATAGACAGCGGATTCAGCCTCAACAAATTCGTCAACAACACTACAAAAGAATGTTTCTTTAAACTTCAAACCTTAAAGAAACTAAAACCACTCCTGCTATACAGAGACTTCCGCATGGTACTACAGGCCATCATACTCCCAAAACTGGACTACTGCAACTCCCTCCTTCTAGGCCTACCAGCATGCACCACAAAACCACTTCAGATGGTCCTTAATGCCTCAGCAAGAATCCTCTCAAATGCCAAAAAAAGAGATCATATTACAACCAATCCTTCTTCATCTCCACTGGCTACCAATTAAATTCAGGATCCAATTCAAATCCTTAATGATGATACATAAAGCCTTGTACAACATAGCGCCTCTCAAGCTAACATTCCAAATTCAACTACACACATCCATGAAACCGACCAGAAGCGCTTATCAGAACAGACTAATCACCCAACCAGCTAAATCCGTGCTGAGAAAACGCGCCCTATCCACAGCAGGCCCTTCACTCTGGAACTCACTTCCCACAGACCTTCGCCTTGAACCATGCCACTCCACATTTAAAAATAAACTTAAGACTTGGTTATTTAAACAAGCATTCCCGCAGAGCTAAGAGCAGGTAGAAAGTCAGTCACTTATCATTCGTTTACCCCAGCATATTTCACATAACCTGTTATCTTATTTACTGTTATATTTCATGGATGTTTACTGTTAGTTACTTATTTATTTCTATTTATTTCTATTTATTTCTATTTTATTTATGTATTTATTGTTATTATCTATATATTATCACTTCTTAATTGTTAACATTATTATTTATATTTCCCTGTTATTTGGATTAACCATGTTCATTGTAAGCCTCTAACTTGAAGCGATATTTACTGTTCATTGTAAACCGGGGTGATATGTATATTATACAGGAACCTCCGGTATATAAATCCTTTAAATAAAATAAATAGAATAGGTAAATGTGAGTCAGTTATTTATTCTTTCAGATAATACAAGGAATAGGGAGCACTCTATGAAGTTAGCAAGTTACACATTTAAAACATATAGGAGAACATTCTTTTTAACTCAACGCACAATTAAGCTCTGGAATTCATTGCCAGAGGATGTGGTTAAGGCAGTTAGTGTAGCTGGGTATAAAAAAGGTTTCCTCTTCATCCAGGCAGGCCAATCCATACAAGTGGGTTGTTCACGCCAACCAACAGATGGAGACAGAACAATGACTTGCTGATGTCACTCTTATATAGCTCAACCCAGACACGAGCCTACCAGTATTTCTCCATCTCCAGCAGATGGTAGACATTCATCCTCGCTTGAGGACTTAGGCCTGCCAGGATAGGGCAGGTAAGTTTTACCTCCTGTGGTGATAGCTAAAGCTCCCTCCCTCAGTTGAGTGTCTTGACCAGTAAGGAATGAAGTGATAGCTGGTGCCCTAGCCCTCTTCCTGACAGCAGAAGAATTTCAGTAGGGTAAGGAGGCTTTGGGCTCAGCCCTGCTAATTGTTTTTGTCCTTTCTCTTCTTTGTCTTGTTCTATTTCCTTTCATTGCACTGTCCCCTGTTCTATGATGCTCCATTCTTCTGCGGGCCGGTGCTTTGCTGTTTTTGCGTCTGACTGGGGAAGTTTTATAGGAAAAAAAAAGCAAGTAGCTTTGGGGCAACTGTGGACAGGGATTTTGCTAAACACACTGGTGTTTGGCCATCAGAGAGCCGTTCAGGCGGCGCAGCACACCAGCTTGCTGGCATGTTGGCAAGGCCAGATGGGAGAGTATTCGCAACCATGAAGGGAGCATGTGGCAGGCACCATTTTACTTTGCAGCATATTGTACTGCTGTGGGCACGCGATAGGAGCCATTTTGGGGAGCTCTGCTGGGCTGTGAGAGATGGCATTGGAGGATCAGTGCAAGAAAGGGTTTCTCATTGGCTTTGTATACCATTTGAGAGTTATTAGCCTCAGGAGATCCATCAAGAGAATTTGTCCCTGCGGGAGGTTCAGGGGATCTGATACAGGAGGCTTCTTTTTCTCAGAAACATAGAAATGACGGCAGAAGAAGACGAAATGGCCCATCCAGTCTGCCCAGCAAGCTTTCACACTTTTTTTTTTTAATCTCTCATACTTATCTGTTACTCTTGGGCTTTAGTAACCTTTTGGTTCTATTTCCCTTCCACCCCCGCCATTAATGTAACCTTTGCTTCTATTTCCCTTCCACCCCCGCCATTAATGTAGAGTGCAGTGTTGGAACTGCTTCCAAGTGAAGTATCTAGCTTAATTGGTATGGGGTAGTAACCGCCGCAATAAGCAAGTTACTCCCACGCATATTTGTTTACCCAGCCTGTGCAATTCAGTCCTTGTTGGTTGTTATCTGAATAAAAATCCACTTTTCTTCGTTCCCCCCCTGCCATTGAAGCAGAGACCTTCTCTGGATATGTATTGAAAGTGAAGTATCAGGCTTAATTGATTTGGGGTATTAACCGTCGTAACAAGCAAGCTACACCCATGCTTATTTGTTTACCCAGACTGTGAAATTCAGTCCTTGTTGGTTGTTGTCTGAATATAAAATCATCTTTTCTTCATTCCCCCCTGCCGTTGAAGCAGAGAGCTACACTGGATATGGATATGCATTGAAAGTGAAGTATCAGGCTTGTTTGGTTTGGGGTAGTAACCGCAGTAACAAGCAAGCTACTCCCCGCATTTTTGTGAATGCAAATCCTTTTTTCCACATTTCCTCTTGCCATTGAAGCATAGAGCAATGTTGGAGTCACATTAACCGTGTGTATGTTTATTGAATAAGGGTATTGTCTCCAAGTAGTAGCTGTCTTTCCCGCAAGTCACTCTCTCTTCATTCACATCCTTTAGATTGTTGTGTCCTTTGCTGTCCGAAGTCTCTGCTTCGCCCACCTTACCTCGTTGGCGACTCCCTCTGGGGTTGATGGAACGCTAGCTGCTGCGGCATCTCCAGGCCGTCCTCCTCCGGCGTTTCCGGACTGGCTCGACGCTGCAAGCCACCATGTTAACCAGATGCCTAAGGGCGCGTGCGGCCCGACTGATGTACCGGCGTTGGCGTGAACCTCAGGGGCGTCCCCCTGAGTTGACATCATCAGCTCCAGATATTTAAATCTCAGTTTTCGCTAACAAGACGAGTTAGCATGGTATGGGGTTCGCTTCCTCCAGGTCGCTGCGGATGGGATTCGCTCTCCGCAAACTTAGCTACTCTGCCTCCTCGGACTTCACTAGAGGTACCCGCTCCTCGGGGGCATCGCTCTCTCTTTTTAATTTCAGGTCGCAGTCCAGGACCAGTACTCACTCCTCAAGGACCCACGTCCCGGACCAGCTCCTGAATATCACTTCTGCTAAGAAGTCTGTGAGGAATTATGAGCTTTGCCGGCAGGCCATGTCAGGGTTTAACACTAACTTCCCTTCTCCCTGACCTTTGCACTGAATGAAGCAACACTAGTGCTTAAACCTCTCTGCCTAAGGAGAGGATACCTGACTGTCACGTATTTCTCTAGCTTATAATTAACCCTGATTGCCTGAAAGGATTGCCTGAAAGGATAGCTAGTTGCAGGATAAAGACAGACACATTATGGTATAGGATTCAGCAGCCAATGAAATGATCTGTACACACCCCCTGAGCCAAGCCAATAGTGTAGTGACACGTCTGTATGCTATGGGGAGAGGAGCCAATGATGTGATGACACATTGTATGCCATTGAATGTATGGACAATAAAAAGGGGATCCACGGGAGTGGTCGGCCCTTTTCCTGCCTGCCATGAATCCTGCCTGATGTGTCTTCATTGCCTCAATATCTGGTGACCCCGACATGATAAACTCCCTGCTCACTCGGCTGAAACAGCCTAGGTAGCTACCGCAACAGCAGACATGCTTCCGCAAGCGTAAGTAATTTTTCAGCAAGTCTGCTCCCAACAATCGTGAGTATGGGGGGGAAACTGTCAGCTAAGCAGACGTGTCATGCTAGAAAGCTGCAGAAAATAATTAAGAATCATTATTTCATCACCAGGGGAAAAATAGCACAAGTCAGGCTAGGGGATTTAGAAGAATTGATAGGTGAAATAGCTTGCCGTTGCCCATTTTATCCAGAGGCGGGAACTCTGGATATCCAAGATTGGATCAAGATAGGCAACAGTCTTCATACGCTCCCAAGAGCCCCCATAAAGCAAATATTACTCTGGCAAAAATGCACAGAGGCCCTAGAACACATAGGGAGAAAAAGTCTAAAAGCACCATCTCCAGTTCATGTGCCCTTAGAAGCAGACAGTAAAGAAGCAGGCAGACCGCCCATCAGTACACTCAATCCACATACCTTCCCCCACCTTATCCACAAACTCCCTCAGAGACAGCAAATTCTCTGTATCCGCAGCTCCCCATACCCACACCCATGACACAGCCCATTCACACCTCCCCGCCTTCTTTAGAAAAACAGCCCTTGAGCACAATTAAGCCACAACCTGGCCTGTGCATAGGGTTTCACCAGGAACAGCAAAAAGGAAACCTTACAGGAAAAGAAGTATTAGAAGGACTTCAAGCCTTTCCCATCACAGAAAGGACCCATGAACTAGGGGGGACAGAATATGAAATAGAACATCTGGGGACACACACTCATAAGGCACCGTCCCCTACCATGGCTCCTGTGGCTTCCTCTGCATCCACCTCAGAGGAAAAACCCCAGGAAACTAAAGACACTGAAATCAGAGAAGCTAGCCTCCCTCCACCTTACCCACAAGCCCTTCCCCCACCAACCACCAACTCCCTGTACCCCCAGTTGCCATTGCCTGAGACAGTCATTGATTCTGCATCACCGATTTGTCCAGGTAAATTACCATCTCAAACAGCTGCTCCCGGTAACAATTTATGTGCCACGGTCAGCATGGAATTTCACCTAGAGCAAGTGAATGAAAATCTCATAAGGGAGGAATTATTGGAAAGGATTCAAGCCTCTCCCATTACAGAAAGGATCAAAGAACTAGGTGGGACAGAATATAGTTGGTCTGCCCTTCCCTACAGTGTTCTTAGAGAACTCTGCACAAGTATCAAAAAGGCAGGGTTTCACTCCTCTTACACCCGAGGGTTGATAGAGGAATCCCTGACAGCAATAGAATTGAATACCGCCCGGAGTGCCATAAGCAGTAACTATGCCCCCAGGTCTTCAAAGAAATTAGCATATAAGACCTTGGGCCAGGCAGCAACATTCCTGATATCACAGTGGCGTTACAAACAAAGACAGTATCGATATGAAAGAAATGATTTAATAAGACAGTACAATGACCTATTGCAGACCAGATTAAACCGAGTAATAGAGCAGACAGGGCAGACCTGGAAGGAGAGTTTATCTTGGTCTTTGATATTCAGTTACAGAAAGTCTGCATTTCCCCACAGAAAGTGTATGCAGAGCCTTATGTTATAACTGTATTGAAACTTGAGCAGTATACTGTGTAAATTTCATGTGAAATGTTCCCCTTTTGCAAAGTTAAATTGGCTCACATTTAAAATGACTCCATTTCTCTGAGATTTAAGTTTATAGCAATTGCTTGTATTGCCAGCGCACAGAACTTGTATTTTTACTGTAATTTTCCCTTTAGGACAAAGTAAGTTAAGATAGAATCTGTCTACAAGAGATCAGCAAATCCTTGCCAGTCATTGTCTCTGGTTGATGTTATCTAGATTGTTATCACTTGCTGGTACACTTCTTGCATACTTAACTAAGTTAATGATATACAGGGCTGCTTTTCAGTTCCTATAGACTGAAGGATTAATTCATTGAATGAAGTTCTCTCCTCTGTTTATTTTCTTTTGAGAAACACTGTTCCTCCCCCTCTTACTCTGTCTTTCTGTTATTAACTCTTGGTTGCCACTCATGGGGGGGGAGGGAGAACTTTTGAAAAGAAAAAACTGGACTTAGTACTACAGTTTCTCTCCCTATCTGTTATATCTGATACATTTCTCTATCACAACACTTACTTTATACCTCTCAATTCCTGAATTATCTGCTGCAACTGTGCATTGCAGCTTTCAAAGGGGGGCACAGATCAGATCTCCTGCTGATCCAAATCTTTTCCCTCAACCTTCAATGCATTCCTACACTAGCCCTTCCTCTCACTCTGTCTTTCTGTTGTTAATCTTTTTAATACTTTCAAACTTCTTTAATACTGAACTGAGGTTACTGACAAGGACATTTAATAGTAATAACAGTCACTTTAGCGTGCAGCAGACAGAGCTGAGCAAACAGCGTGTTTAATTTCCTATTCTAATAATTATATGAAGAAATTGTATTCTGATATTCCACATTGAAAGTAAGCTCAGAGTATTATTGATTGAATTTATTGTTCCAGGTTGCAATCTATAAAGTAATGATGGTGCCTCCACTAGGAGGCGCTATGCTATTCTACCAGTTATATTATATTATTATTTTAATAATTCTGTTGTATACTAGTTTTTATTTTTCAGGTCTTTAGTCCTCCTGTCTTAAGGAAACTTCAGTTTTATTTTCTTTTTCACAAATTTTTACAGAATTCTGAACCTTAAAATTTTTACCGATAGAGGTTGCTACATCTAAAGCAATCCCTCCCAAGCCTTTTCTTGCAAATCCAAATTGATTTTATTAAATTGAATAATAGAATTGATTTCTCCAAGGTTAAAAAGTAAGAATTTCACTTTAATCCTTACCTTAGTAAATTTTTTGCTGTATGCCAGTTTTTAATATTTTCCAGATTGACAGCCTTCCCGCCATGAGAGATGTGAAGATGAACACTTTGCAGCTTATTTTAACATTTTTCAAACATTTTTCTGACACCTTTTGATTTTTGATCCTTGATCTAATTTTGTTTTTGATACCTTTTGATATGAAATTTTTAGCTCAAATTATGTGTTATCTGTTGTCTGTCTTGATGTCAAGAAGACTATGAATGAATATTTGCAGGATGGATGAATATGTGTCAGTCTTGTGTAACATATGTTTAATGTAATGTCTAAAATACTTATCGTTTGTGGTTCAGCCTACTGCAAATGACTTTTCCTTTAAATGATTAATTTACATTTATGCTATTTTACTGAATGAAAATTGATCACTGCATAAAAACTTTCTTGATAATGGGATTACCCTCTGTTCTGAAAACTGATAATGGCTCTGCTTACTGCAGCCATTCCTTTGCATGAATTTTGTCAATAATGGAACATTAAACACGTATTTGGCATCCCCTACAACACCACAGGGCAAGCCATTGTGAGAGAGCCAATCATACCCTTAAGACAGCTCTTGACAAAACACAAACAAAAAGGAGGGAATGCCATTGGACTTCCCACTAAACAGGACTGGCTGAACAAAGTATTGTTTACTTTAAATCATCTAAACATATCAAATTCAAATAAGACCACAGCCATGGATAATCATTATGGGACTAGGGTTAGTCACCCACAGCCATCAGTTTTGTATAGAATGTTTAACCCTGTCTGGTACGGTCCCGTTCCCTTAACATGGGGATGAGGATATGCTTCTCTGCTTGCTCCCACAGATCCACTTTGGGTTCCAAGCCGTTATATCAAGCCGTGGAAAGATGGAAAGGTGTCCAGGTCTACAGGACCCAATCCCCAACTTCTCCCTGAGCCTCCACAGCCCTCAGAAGGACAGAGACCGGACTCCCCGCAAAAAGCAGCACCACATGACCTGGGGACAGATCAAGAACCTATCCAACCAATCTGCACAACTCTTGGAACAGCAAGGCCTTGAGAAAACTCCAGAGAACTTCTTATTAGCCGCCTTTTCTTGCCTAAATGCCAAATCATTAACAATTGTGTTCTGCACCCTCCTCCTTTGCCTTATTTCTCCAGCTATGGCGATTTCCGAACAAGGACTCTGGCAGGACAACATGTACATCCTCGATGCACAGAACATTTCACACCTGTTGAATCGAACAGACTGTTGGATTTGCACACACATGCCAACCCATGCCCGCGGAGAACTACTGATGCATGCTGTACCATTTAACCTTACAGTATGGACTAATTATCCTTTACAGAGAGGTGTTTTCATTACTTCTTCAGTTGGTAATACCATAATACCCATCGGCAGTCGTATTCAAGAGACTGCTGCTCTTTGTTGGGACTATGATACAGGGGATGGGAAGGGGCTTCAGGTGGGAAAATATCCATATTGTAGTCGAACCATTGTATTAGAAGAAGTCATGATCAGATCATACTCTAATGTAACAGCATACCCTGAATTCCCAAAAAATATCACAGAATACTTGCATAGCTTTACCCACTATATGTGCAATTGGCTGATCTCAGGATCTTCCGTGGGAGAACCAAAAAGGTGTGATAGAAAAGAAAAATTCTCAGACGGGCAATTTAGCTTGTGGGAATATGTATCCGCAATGGTACAACAAGTTAAACAGCCCCGTAACTGGTACACTAACCAGATAGGGAACATTTGGATGTTATGTGGGCGTAGAGCATATATGCACATTCCCCCCAGATGGAGAGGCAGATGCACTCTAGGCTACATCCTCCCCTCATTCTATGCAGTCAAAAATTTACCCAAGGCAAGACTCCGTAATAAAAGGGAGGCGATCAATAATCCCATAGATAAGTATACAGAAACCCAGGTAGCTAGAAGCCTGTTTCCCTCAATGGGGACAGCTATGAATTACAGAGACTTACACATCCTAGCTAACTGGACGACTGCCCTATTTAATCAGACAGTCCAATCATTAAAACTACTCACAACAGAAGTTTCTCAGATTAGAGAGGTAGCATTACAGAACCGCTAATCCTTAGACACCATTTTAGCTTGAAAGGGTGGTGTTTGTGCATTAATTGAATCTCATTGCTGTGTGTACATATCAGTTTATAAAGCAAACCTCACACATACCATAGAGCAGATGGAAACCATGGTTGCTGATGCACCACTTTCAGGCAGAATACCAACTTCTCCATGGGACTGGCTATGGTCCTGGCTCCCTGATATTTCTGGTCTCAAAAGGGTGATTTCTATTATAATGACTATAATTGTCTTAATTATTTGCCTGTGCTGCTGTATTCAGTGCATACCCAACCTCATATCCATACTGAAACCTTGCTCTCAGCCCGGATACAAAGATGTCTTGTATGCTGCTTAATAGGGAATCCTGAGCCCTGCAGCAGTTGGCACACCACGCTGCACCAGCTCTGGGTGAAATGGAGATTCAGGAGCTCTGCGGCAGCTGGCACACCATGCCGACTCAGCTTTTCTCTCCATATCCCCCTTCCCCTATCTCCAGCCCATACCAAGACATAACAGATTTCGGTAGGGGTCTAAAGCTTTCTTGTGCTGCTTAAATAAAAACAGAAAAGGTGAGATGTGGGGAATTATGAGCTTTGCCGGCAGGCCATGTCAGGGTTTAACACTAACTTCCCTTCTCCCTGACCTTTGCACTGAATGAAGCAACACTAGTGCTTAAACCTCTCTGCCTAAGGAGAGGATACCTGTCTGACGTATTTCTCTAGCTTATAATTAACCCTGATTGCCTGAAAGGATTGCCTGAAAGGATAGCTAGTTGCAGGATAAAGACAGACACATTATGGTATAGGATTCAGCAGCCAATGAAATGATCCGTACACACCCCCTGAGCCAAGCCAATAGTGTAGTGACACGTCTGTATGCTATGGGGAGAGGAGCCAATGATGTGATGACACATTGTATGCCATTGAATGTATGGACAATAAAAAGGGGATCCACGGGAGTGGTCGGCCCTTTTCCTGCCTGCCATGAATCCTGCCTGATGTGTCTTCATTTCCTCAATAGAAGTCATCGCTGCTTACAACATTAGTGAGTTTCTCTCTATCTCTCAGAGCTTTCCCTGGAACCAGGTACTCACTCCTCAAGGGCCTAATGCATACCAACTCCTGGGCTGCCTCAAGAGACTATTGTGTAAGTGTTACCATCAAGGACCTGTTCCTGAACTCTGCATGTCTTGCCTATTCACCTTCTTAGTTTCTCTACAGCTCAGCCACCTTGGGATCGCTGTTCCAGTACCTGAGGGACTACAGCGTAGCCGGGTGCTTCCAGCTCACTACTGCCACCTCTGGTGGTTTAATATATTGTCTAATAAAAGAACTAGTGTGTGTCTGTCTCCTACACTGAGCCTGACCAGTGGTCCCTCTCGGGATCTCCCCCGAGGGCGTGGTCACCTGCCACTGGTCCAAGGATCCACCTACAACTATTCCAAATAATAACAGATTGCTATATCCAGCAACTCCGTTAATAACAGATTGCTATCTCTCAGCTTTAACAACAGAGCTTTAATAACATAGACTTTATGGATCCACAAGTGTTTATCCCACACCCCTTTGAAGTCCTTCACAGTTTTGGTCTTCACCACCTCCTCCGGAAGGGTGTTCCAGGCATCCACCACCCTCTCCGTGAAGAAATACTTCCTGACATTGGTCTTCCTCCTTGGAACTTCAAATCGTGACCCCTGGTTCTGCTGATTTTTTTCCAACAGAAAAGGTTTGTCGTTGTCTTTGTATCATTAAAACCTTTCAAGTATCTGAACGTCTGTATATCACCTCTGTTCCTCCTTTCCTCCAGGGTGTACATATTTAGATTCTTCAGTCTTTAGTCATAAGTCATTTGCCCTTCTCTGGACAGCCTCCACCCTGTCTCTGTCCCTTCGGAGATACGGTCTCCAGAACTGAGCAATGTACTCCAGATGAGGCCTCACCAAGGCCCTGTACAAGGGGATAATCACTTCCCTTTTCTTACTCGATATTCCTCTCTCTATGCAGCCCAGCATTCTTCTGGCTTTAGCTATTGCCTTGTCACATTGTTTCTCCAGCTTCAGATCATTTGACACTATCACCCCAAGGTCTCTCTCCTGCTCTGTGCACATCAGCCCTTCACCCCCCATCTAATACAGTTCGTTCGGATTTATGCACCCCCATATGCATGACTTTGCACTTCTTGGCATTAAATCTCAGTTGCCATATATTTGACCACTCTTCCAGCTTCCTTAAATCATAGAAACAAAGAAATGACGGCAGAAGAAAACCAAACGGCCCATCCAGTCTGCCCAGCAAGTTATGCACTTTTTTTTTTATCTCTCATACTTCTGTTACTCTTGGCTCTATTGGTTCAATTTCCCTTCCACCCCCACCATTAATGTAGAGAGCAGTATTGGAACTGCATCCAAGTGAATATCCATCTTAGTCAGGGGTAGTAACCGCCGCAATAAGCAAGCCACACCCATGCCTTTGTTTACCCAGACTATGTAACTCAGTTCTTGTTGGTTATTGTCTGTATATAGATCCACCTTTCTACATTCCCCCTGCCATTGAAGCAGAGAGCTATGCTGGATGTGTGTTGAAAGTGAAGTATCAGACTTTCTCCCCTGCCAGTGAAGCAGAGAGCTATGTTGGATATGCGTGAAGTAACAGTCTTTCTCCCCTGCCGTTGAAGCAGAGAGCTATGCTGGATATGTGTTGAAAGTGAAGTATCAGACTTTCTCCCCTGCCGTTGAAGCAGAGAGCTATGTTGGATATGCGTGAAGTTTCAGACTTTCTCCCCTGCATTGAAGCAGAGAGCTATGTTGGATATGCATTGAAAGTAAAGTATCTGGCTTATTTGGTTTGGGGTAGTAACTGCCGTAACAATCGAGCTACTCCCTGCTTTTTTGTGAATGCAAATCCTTTTTTCCCACATTTCCTCTTGCTGTTGAAGTTTAGAGTAATGTTGGAGTCGCATTAACCGTGTATATGTTTATTGAATAAAGGTATTATCTCCAGGAAGTAGCCGTCATTCTCGCGAGCCACCCTCTCTTCATTCACATCCTTTAGACTTTATGGATCCGTAATGTTTATCCCACGCCCCTTTGAAGTCCTTCACAGTTCTGGTCTTCACCACTTCCTCCAGAAGGGCTTTCCAGGCATCAACCACCCTCTCCGTGAAGAAATACTGGTGGGAAAGATCTGTACTTCTTGGAACCTTAATCTAGTTCCCAGAGGAATATGTGAGGCTCCGTTTGAACCTCTGAGGAGGGCAACCATAAAGGGCTTAACTCTGAAGGTGGTTTTTCTGGTGGCTGTTTGTTCATCCAGGAAAATCTTGGAACTTCAAGCTTTGTTGTGTCAGTAAGTTCCTTCGGAGCGCCGGGTACTTAGAGAAGAAAATTACTTCTTACCTGCTAATTTTCGTTCCTGTAGTACTAGGATCAGTCCAGACGGTGGGTTATGTCCCCCGTCCAGCAGATGGAGTCAGAGTAAAACTTCGAGGGTGCTGGTATATAAACTGGTGCACCCTCCTAGATCCTCAGTATCGAGAATATCAAAGCCAAGCCAGAAAACTGGACAGACCAAGGATGATGGATCAAGCATAAACTCAACCAAAGATTGAAACTGTGAACAAATTTATGCAACATGCAATAAGAACTGTTAAACATAACAACACACAGAAGACCACTACCCCCGAGAGGGAAGGAGCAGCGAACAGAAGGACAGTAGAGAATAGTCGAGCAGGTTCATACCGGGTGGGCGTCTGGACTGATCCTAGTACTACAGGAACGAAAATTAGCAGGTAAGAAGTAATTTTCTTTTCCCTGTACGTACAGGATCAGTCCAGACGGTGGGATGTACCAAAGCTTCCCTACACCGGGTGGGTCCCTGAGAACCCTGCTCGAAGTACCCTGTCCCCAAATGAACCAGACTCCGTCATCGGTACGTGGAGACGGTAGTGTCTGGCAAAAGTGTGGAGAGACTTCCAAGTCGCCGCCCGGCAGATTTCTTGTATGGAGACGAGCTGAGACTCTGCATGGAAAGTTGCCTGAGCTCGCAACGAATGCGCCTTGATACCCACCGGAGGATCCTTCCCGGAACCAATGTAAGCAGCAGCCACCGCCTCTTTAAGCCAGCGTGCGATGGTAGTCTTGGACGCCTGCCGGCCCTTTCTAGCACCGGACCAGAGTACAAAGAGATGGTCGGAGAGTCGAAAGTCATTCGTCACCTCCAAATAGCGAAGAAGCGCTCGTTTGACGTCCAGGCACCGAAGCGCCGCCGGGGCGTCCCCTGGGAAGGCTGGAAGTTCCACCACCTGGTTCATGTGAAACGATGAGACCACCTTAGGCAAGAACGAAGGAACCGTCCGCAGGGAAACCCCGGAGTCCGTGAACCGCAGGAAGGGCTCCCTGCACGACAGCGCCTGTAGTTCCGAGATACGCCTTGCCGAAGCTATTGCAACCAGGAAAATCGTCTTTAGGGTGACGTCTTTGATGGAAGCGTGATGCAAGGGCTCGAAGGGGAGCCCCCCTAGGGCTCTCAGCACCAAGTTGAGATTCCAGGAGGAACAAAGAGGACGCACCGGCGGCCGCAAGTGCTTAACTCCCCTAAGGAACCGGGATATATCCGGATGAGACGATGGATCCGGTCTACCGGAGGCGCGAGCCAAGGACGCGAGGGCCGACATCTGTAATCGGAGCGAATTGTAGGAAAGACCCTTTTCCAGCCCATCCTGCAAAAACGCCAAGATGTGATGGCGGGAAGCTGCGGTCGCGAGGGCCCCCCGCGCCGAGCACCAGACCTCAAAGACCTTCCAGACCCTTACGTAGGCGATCGACGTTGAAGCCTTACGCGCCTTGAGGAGGGTGTCCACCACAGAAACAGCGTAGCCCCTGTTCAGAAGCGCCCTCCTCTCAAAAGCCACGCCGCAAGACAGAAGGGTTCCGCCTGTTCCAAAAATACTGGGCCCTGATGCAGGAGCCGTGGAAGGTGCGCGAGTCGGAGGGGCCCGTCCACCGACACGCCGAGCAGATCCGCAAACCACGGACGCCGCGGCCATTCCGGAGCCACTATGATGACCTGGCCGTGGTGCCGTTCCACCCTCCGAATCACCTTTCCCACCAGTGGCCAGGGGGGAAAAACATACAGTAGAATCTGAGTGGGCCAGGGGAGAGCCAGAGCATCGACGCCTTCCGCGCCTCGCTCTCGTCTTCGGCTGAAGAACCGAGGAGCTTTTGCGTTGGCGGCGGACGCCATGAGATCCATCGCCGGCGTCCCCCACCTGCGGGAGATCAGCGACATCGCCTCGTCGGAGAGAGACCACTCCCCCGGATCCAACGCTTGACGACTCAGAAAGTCTGCTTGAATGTTGTCCACCCCAGCAATGTGGGATGCCGCCAGCTGGTCCAGGAAACGTTCCGCCCACGCCATCAGGCGCGCGGCCTCCCCTGCGACAAGACGACTCCTGGTGCCCCCCTGCCGGTTGATGTATGCCACCGTCGTCGCATTGTCCGAGAGGACCCGAACCGCTCGTCCCCTGATCAGAGGCAGGAACTGTACCAGGGCTAGCCGAACCGCCCTTGTCTCCAGGCGGTTGATTGACCAGGTAGACTGCTCCACCGTCCACCTGCCCTGAGCCGAGCTCCAGAGACACACTGCCCCCCAACCGGACAAGCTTGCATCGGTAGTGACCACTACCCAGTCCGGCGTTTCCAGGGAACATCCTTGAGCTAGGTTCCTGGGGTCCAGCCACCACCTCAGACTGGACCGGGCGGCCGGGGGAAGAGGGAGAATCGCCTGGTAGTCCTGGGAGACTGGTTTCCATCTCGATAGCAAGGACATTTGCAGAGGCCGCAGGTGTGCAAAGGCCCAGGGCACCAAGCTGATCGCAAACGCCATGGAACCCAGAACTTGGAGATAGTCCCACGCCGTGTGTGTCTGAAGAGACGCAAACCGGACGATTAGATCCCGCAGCGCTTGAGCCTTGTCCGGACGCAGGAATACCTTGCCCAGAGCCGTGTCGAACCGCGCTCCCAGAAAATCCAACTGTTGGGCTGGCTTCAGGCTGCTCTTGCTGAAGTTCACCACCCAGCCAAGGGACTGAAGGAAAGACACCACCCTGTCGACTGCCGCCCGTCCCTGCGACAGAGACTTCGCACGAATGAGCCAGTCGTCCAAGTACGGGTGAACCAGGATGCCTTCTTTCCGGAGCGCGGCCGCTACCACCACCATAATCTTCGTGAAGGTTCTGGGCGCGGTCGCCAGGCCGAAAGGCAGCGCCTGAAACTGAAAATGTTGACCCAAGATTTTGAAACGAAGGAATCTGTGATGGGCCGGATGAATAGGGATATGTAGATATGCTTCCGTGAGGTCGAGGGAAGCTAAGAACTCCCCTTGATGAACCGCCGCAATGACCGAGCGGAGTGTTTCCATGCGAAACTTGGAGACACGGAGCACCTTGTTGATTTCCTTGAGGTCCAGAATGGGACGAAAGGCTCCGTCCTTCTTGGGGACCACGAAGTAAATCGAATAATGCCCCGAGCCCACCTCTCCGAAGGGGACGGGCGAGATGGCTCCCAGGGTCAGCAGCCTGTCCAGAGTGTGCTGCACCCCCTGTCTCTTGATACTTGACCCGCAGGGGGAGAAGACGAACCGATCCCTGGGGGCCCGCACAAATTCCAACGCGTAACCTTCTCTTACAATATCCAGGACCCATTGGTCCGTGGTGATGTTGGTCCATTCCTCGCGAAACAAAGCGATGCGACCTCCAATCCGGGGCAGCGAGGAGTGGACTGGCCTGACATCATTGGGAAGGCTTGCCTGAGGCTCCCTGAGCCGAGGAGTCCCTGGCCGGTCTGCGACCTCGAAAGGGCCGCGTCCACGTTTGCGACCTGGTGGAAGGTGTCCTAGGGCTCTGTGTTCTGGAGCCTCGGTAACGCCTCTGGGGGCGGTAGCGGTTCCTGGAAGTTCCAGTGTACGAACGAAAACCACGCTGCCGGTCCTCAGGCAACCTGTGGACCGAATTTTCCCCCAGGGTCTTGATGATCTGATCAAGGTCTTCACCAAAGAGAAACCTGCCCTTGAAGGGCAGAGCTCCCAGGCTCGCCTTGGAGGAGGCGTCCGCCACCCAATTCCTGAGCCACAGGAGTCTTCTGGCAGAGACGGCTGATGCCATGGTCCTTGCCAGGACCCTCAGCAGGTCGTGCAGAGAATCCACCCCGTAAGCAATGACCGCCTCCAGGCGGTCAGCCTGGGCTGCCTCCTCGGGCGGTAACTGTTGAGAGGTGAGGAGCTGTTGAACCCATCTAAGCCCGGCTCTCTGAGTCAGCGAACCGCAGATAGCCGCCCGGACCCCCAGCGCCGAGACTTCGAAGATCTTCTTGAGGGCGACCTCCAGCTTTCTATCCGAAATATCTCGCAGCGCGGTGCCCCCTGTGACCGGGATGGTAGTTCTCTTGGTGACGGCGGACACCGCTGAATCAACCTTGGGGACCCTGAGTAGGTCCAGGAAGTCCCCCGGAAGAGGGTAGAGCTTGTCCATCGCCCTGCCAACCCGAAGGGACGCCTCCGGGTTATCCCACTCCCGCACCAGAAGATGGAGAAACGAATCATGAATGGGAAAAGTCTTCGCTACGGGACGCAGACCTGCTAAGACAGGGTCACCCTTGGAGGTAGCTGAGGCTACGGAGGGAGCCGGGGGTCCCGGGGGTTCCCCGGGAGGGTCGAGGTCCAACTCCTTGAGAACGTGGGGAATGAGCTCCGCCAATTCTTCCTTGCGAAAGATGCGAAGGACCCGCGGATCATCGCATTCCAGGTGCGCTGCTAGGGCCAAATCTTCATCCACTTGTGACACTGGATCGCCCCCCAGGTTCGGGGCGGGTGACGGGCCCCCCAGGGAGAGTGGTATACTCAGGGGCAACCTGGTGCCGCCCCCTCCGGTCCCCGGTAGCGCAGCCGCAACACCCGAGGGCCTGGGGACCTTGGCGGGAGGAGGAGAGAAAGCTGCCCCCCCCTGAGGGCTCAGGCTCTGCAAATACGCCTGGTGCATAAGCACCACAAAGTCCGCTGAAAAACTGAGCGGGCCCGTCGAGGGAGAGGGCAGGGGGTCCCTGGGGAGTCCAGATGTGGAAGGCAGAGGCCCCGAATCCGAGGTCGGGGGGGCGGACGGCAAAAAATCTTCAGCGGGCTCCTCCGTGTCCGAGTCCGCGCTGCATTCTAGGTCCAAGATGGCCGCCGCTCCCGCCAAAGACGGGGGCGGGGCTAGCCCTCGAGGCCCGCGGCGCTCCTGGTGCGGCGGCGAAACTGTCGGCGGGGCGCCGCTCGTCTCCCCCCTGGGGAGACAACGACCGCATGGCCCGTCCCTCGAGGTGCCCTGACCCGGGCCGCCGCAGGACGGACAGCGCGCGCGTTGCATCGCGCCGAAGGGACGCCTCCGAGTGCCGCACGCCGGGAGAAGCCCCCCCCCGGGAAAAACCTGAGATCGCGGCGCGGGAAGAGCGGGCTCGCCGTGCCTGCCCACACCCGCCCAAACACCCTCAACCCCGGGGACGGCAAGGGAATGGGACCTCCGTGCCGTCTGCGGCCCTGGGGAATGAAGCGTCGCAGGGCCGCGGGGGAGGTGAGACGCCGCAACGGTAAGGAGGGGAGAGGCTGGCCCCACCAGCATCCACCTCAAAACGCGCCCAAACCTGCGCTGAAAGAAAAAGGAACACAAGACCATAAAAAAACTACCCCCAAGCTTACCCCTGCAGATCCCAAGAAGAGAAGAATAAACGAGGTAAGAGGCAGTCCTGATGGCAGGCTGATCAGGGGAGCCCAGAAACCCCGGCTCCCTGCTGACCGAAACAAAATACTTTTTTTTTTTTTTTTTTTTTAAAGAACTTGATCCATCAACAAAGAAAGAATAATATATATATAGAGTAATAAACCCTAAATTTGGGGAAACAACGAGATCCCCTCCTCACATCTGCTGGAGTCAGAGAGATACAGAGGATCTAGGAGGGTGCACCAGTTTATATACCAGCACCCTCGAAGTTTTACTCTGACTCCATCTGCTGGACGGGGGACATAACCCACCGTCTGGACTGATCCTGTACGTACAGGGAACAGGCTTTAAACCTTTTTTTTTTTTTTTTTTACAAAAAATGGAGCCAGTGAATCAGGGGAATGTACCTCCCTGGAATGTAACAGAAAATAGTAATAACTTCCTCCGGGTATCAAGGCTTGTGGGCACAAAGCCCTTTATGCTGCTCTCACCAAAGTTATTTAAAAGAAAGTAAATTTTTTTTTTTTTTTTTAAGTACTTACTAAGGCTGATCTAGTCAATGATCATTAAGGAGTAAGGAACCCCATTTAATAGAAACACTCAATTTTAGAAAGGATCAGGACCGCAGGGTATGTCTTCCTTCACCTACTGCAGTCAGAGAAATACTGAGGGATCGCAGGTGGCACACTGGGTTATCAGAGGGTGCCTTCAACCTTTTTCTCTGACTCCACCTGCTGGAAGGGAGACACAACCCAGCAGTCTGGACTGATCCTGGTTCGTACAGGGAATGGAACTTACTCTGAAGAGAGAGCGGTGTTAAGCGGAGTGCTGCAAGGATCGGTGTTGGGACCGGTCCTGTTCAATATCTATGTGAGCGACATAGCGGACGAGATAGAAGGTAAGGTTTGTCTTTTTGCGGATGACACTAAGATCTGCAACAGAGTGGACACGCTGGAAGGAGTGGAGAGAATGAGACAGGATGAGAAAGGGAAGTGATTATCCCCTTGTACAGGTCCTTGGTGAGGCCTCACCTGGAGTACTGTGTTCAGTTCTGGAGACCGTATCTCCAAAGAGACAGACAAGATGGAAGCGGTCCAGAGAAGGGCGACCAGAAAGGTGGAGGGTCTTCATCGAATGACTTACGAGGAGAGATTGAAGAATCTAAATATGTACACCCTGGAAGAAAGGAGGAGCAGGGGTGATATGATTCAAACTTTCAGATACTTGAAAGGTTTTAACGATCCAAAGACAACGACAAACCTTTTCCATCGGAAAAAAATCAGCAGAACCAGGGTTCACGAGTTGAAGCTCCAGGGAGGAAGACTCAGAACCAATGTCAGGAAGTATTTCTTCGTGGAGAGGATGGTGGATGCCTGGAATGCCCTTCCGGAGGAAGTGGTGAAGACCAGAACTGTGAAGGACTTCAAAGGGGCATGGGATAAACACTGTGGATCCATCAAGTCTAGAGGACATGAATGAAGAGTGGGTGGCTCGCGGGAATGACGGCTACTGCCTGGAGATAATACCCTTATTCAATAAACATACACACGGTTAATGCGACTCCAACATTGCTCTAAGCTTCAACGGCAAGAGGAAGTGTGGAAAAAAAGGATTTGCATTCACAAAAAACAGGGGTCATTTTTAAAGGGTTGGTGGGGTTTTTTTTTTTTATCGGGCCATCAGCGCCATTTTTATTAGTGGCAGCCAAAATGGCGCCGATGGCGCGAGAGCAAGAGATCAGTTCCGGGGCTTCCACTGGACCACCAGGTACTCGTAAAAAGTTTTGGGGGGGTTCGGGAGGGTGGGAGAAGGTAAGAGTTTAGTTTTAAAGGGTCGGGGTGGGTTTAGGGGTTGTTTTGGTGTGCCGGTTTTCCCGCCCTCCCCCCAAATAGCTCCCGTTAGTGGACACTAACCCATTGACGATTTTTCACGATAAATTGGGGGAATTTCTATTGTATTGTGCACTCTAACGATTTTTGACGATTTAAAAAATATCGGACGATTTTTTAAACACAAAGAGCTGAACTTAATAAATAAAAAACGATTCACATCCCTAGAGTTAAGCCCTTTATGGTTGCCCTCCTCAGAGGTTCAAACAGAGCCTCACATATTCCTCTAGGAACGAGATTAAGGTTCCAAGAAGTACAGATCTTTCTCACCAGAGGACGCAAATTCTTCACTCCTCAAAGCAAACACACCACATCTAAATGTATGGACAGAGGATATCACTGCATCTTACCATGAAGACAGACCAACGCCACAACCTGCACCCTCAGAGAGTTAAAGGCCAGACCCTTGGCCAAACCCTCCTGTGGAAAGGCCAAAATATGCGACACCATAGCCAAAATAGGCTGTACTTGATTAACGGTATACCAGGGCTTGAAGATCCTCCAAATCCTCACATATGCTAAGGATGTGGCCTGCAGTAAGGTGGTAATAACAACTTTGGAATACCCCCTCTGTCTCAGCTGTCTCCTCTCAAAAGCCAAGCAGTGAGATATAAGTGAGTTGCCTGATCTGAAAATATTGGGCCCTGGTGGAGAACATTCAACAGATGGCCAAATTTCAGTGGCCCATCTATGGCCATGTTGACCATATCTGCAAACCATGGTCAACATGGCCACTCCAGAGCCATCAGAACCATGTTTCTTGGATGCTTCTCTATCCTCCATATCACTTCGCTCACCAGTGGCCATGGTAGAAAGACATAAAGAAGAATGTCTCGAGGCCATGGTAGAACCAAACCATTGATTCCTTTTGCTCCGTGCTCTCTTCAGCGGCTGTAAAAATGAGATAAGAACATAAGAAATTGCCATGCTGGGTCAGACCAAGGGTCCATCAAGTCCAGCATCCTGTTTCCAACAGAGGCCAAACCAGGCCACAAGAACCTGGCAATTACCCAAACACTAAGAAGATCCCATGCTTCTGATGCAATTTATAACAGTGGCTATTCCCTAAGTAAACTTGCTAAATAGTCGTTAATGGATGTCTCCTCCAAGAACTTATCCAAACCTTTTTTTAATCCAGCTACACTAACTGCACTCCAGAGGAGAGGAAGCACCGCCGTTCTTTAGGCCTGTGCCTCTACTGCGGTGGCAAGGGTCACATGTTTGCACAGTGCAAGGAGCGGCCAGAAAACTCCCAAGCCTAGGTGTCACTGGGGAGATGACCCTAGGCTGCGTGAACCCTGCTCCCCAATGCATGGTTCCTGTCTCTTTGGAATATCCGGGTGGGTCTTTTTCAACATTGGCCTTCATTGTCTCTGGGGCTGGAGGGAACTTCATCCTAGCTGACCTAGTCCAACAACTGCGACTTCCCATACTATCACGTACACCACCGCTATGAGTATCTTCCATTCACGGCACCCCTCTGCCAGGCTACATTTTGGCCACAACGGCTCCGGTGACCCTCCGCACTGGGGTTCTCCATGAGGAGGAGATCTACTTTTATATTCTGGGCAAATCCATTCATCCCATAGTCTTGGGCCTACCCTGGCTTCAGAAGCACTCTCCACTCATTAACTGGGATACCCTGCAGATTGCGACATGGAGTCCGACTTGTTTTACTACTTGCTTGCCTACCCTGCCTCGGCCTAGTATTCCCTTGTCTGCCACCTCCTTGTTGCTGCCTCCACAGTATGCAGAATACGCCGATGTCTTTTCCAAGGGAAAAGCTGAGCTCCTGCCAGAACATCAGTCCTTTGACTATGCTATTTACTTATTACCTGGTTCAATGCCCCCCCTGGGGACGAGTTTATCCCTTGTCCCTACCGGAGATTCAAGCGATGTCTCGATATATTCAAGAAAATCTGGACAAGGGGTTTAATCCAACCCTCGACTTCCCCGGCAGGGGCCGGGTTCTTTTTTGTCACCAAGAAAGACTGTTTCCTCAGACCCTGTATAGATTATCAGGGACTCAATGCCATTACACACCGGGACAGATATCCTCTCCCGCTCATCCCAGAGCTCTTGGATCGTCTTCAGGGAGCTAGGATCTTTACTAAACTCGACCTCCGAAGAGCATACAATCTAGTGCGGATCAAACCATGCGACGAGTGGAAAACCGCATTTGACACTTGTGATGGGCATTACGAATAATAGGGATGTGCATTCTTTTCATCCATTTCATACGTTTCTTATACAAGCATGTAATATGAAACATATGAAATGAATGCACATCTAATTGACATGTAATGGGAAACGTATGAAACGAATGAAACGAATGAAATGAATGCACATCCCTAATGAATATTTAGTCATGCCTTTCAGCTTGTGTAATGCTCCAGCGGTTTTTCAAAACCTTATGAATGAGGTTCTCCGATGATGTGCTCGTGTACTTGGGCCTACCCTGGCCCAAATACACGATCAAATACACACTTTTCTAATTTGGCGAACAGGCGGTTTTCACAAAGTTGCTGCAGCACTTGACGCTGTCGGCGGGTGGTAAGATTAAAGATCTTACCACCCGCCGACAGCAAGTGCGTCAAGTGCTGCAGCAACTTTGTGAAAACCGCCTGTTCGCCAAATTAGAAAAGTGTGTATTTGAACAAGAGTCCTTACCGTTCCTAGGATACATAGTATCTATCACCGGATTTCACATGGACCCTGATAAACTCTCAGCCATTAGAGACTGGCCCCGGCCGGTAGGAGTTAAAGCTCTCCAGCACTTTCTCGGATTTGCAAACTTTTACCGGCACTTCATCCTGCACTACTCACAGAAAGTAGCTCCACTCACTGCCCTTACCAAGAAGGGAGCTAACGCCAAAGAGTGGCCACCAGAGGCACTCCAAGCCCTTGAGGAATTAAAGCAAGCCTTCCTTCTAGACTCTTGCCTACACCACCCGGATCCCACGCGACCCTTATACCCTGGGTGACACTTCAGGGTATAAGGCAGAGTCTTTCAAAACTTCTCTGTCTCCATCTGCTGGAGGGGACCCAAAACCCAGGAGTCTGGACTGATCCGGGTAAGTACAGGTAACAACTCTTCACCTCACAAGCTAGTGTGGGAGGTGGCAGCAAGCTGCCTTGGGCCTATTGGAAGAGGGACTCTGGCTCTTCTTCGCCCCATGGTCATATCAGCACTGGTGCTGTTCAGTCACACAGATCTCACACCTTAAAATCCAGCCTGTGTTGGTACACACCCATTAAGTTCAGCTCTTTGTGTTTTGTAAATCTTGATTGGTTGAAACATTTGAATATATGAAGAACTGATAAAGGATTAACAAATATTGAAATGTGTTTTGTGAAGAAAAGAAGCAACACCTAAGTTTGCAATTTATTTATAAAGAAAAGGATTTCCTCATGAAGAATAAGGCATATTTTATTGACCAGAAGTGGGGTAGGAGAATATGAGGACAGAAAGAAGATAAGTCTTTTACCAAGTATTTAATAAATTGTTTCTTTAACCATCACTTGAATTTCAAGTATGCTATGGTGTTACTGGAATATAAAAAAGTGAGACCTATGATCAATTATAGATTTGGACAAAGAAATACATTTTAACACTTATGTTCCTTTTTAATAATGAAAGTTCATCTGTGTTTCATGAGATTTTTTGAGCAATTTTTTTACACATTTTCTGCCATTCATTATTATCATTTTTCACTTTTCTTGTTGGTAATCGGTTTGGAAATACACTACCTAAGCTAAATTCTTTTGGGATAAAAACCGGATCTACGCTATTTTTCTTCGTAGCTCTAGGTCGGCTTCTCTGAGCCCTCTTTTAATAGGATGCGCCTACCAAGCTCTTCTTTTCCGTTCCAGGATCTGCGACTTATGATCTTGATAACAGAACTTGCTCAAAAAAGAAGGGTTAAGTTTACTTGAGCCGTATGTTCTTGGAGGCGTGGCTCTGGATACTGGCTTCCGCATGGTGAGCGAAAGCGAGTCTTGAGCCTCTGCTAGCTTGCTATTGGTGGCTGAGAATGAGGTTTGGTTGGTGCTCCGGCTGTGACTGTTCAGCCTGTGGGAGCTAGATGAGGAGCGTTGCGTGTAATATGTCTGCTGATGGAGGTTCTGGTTCATACTGTAGTACTGCGAGTAGTGCGCTCCAACAAGGTGGCTCTGGGGATTTGGAAACATACAGCCAGCAGCAAGACAACGAGTTGCAAGCTCTGGAGTCCATCTATGGGCGTGACTTCACCGACCTGCGGTGCAGCAACAAACCCTGGAAGGCATGCTTACTCTTGCACGTCTCCTACTTTATTCTAGAGCAGTTATAGTCCTTTCCACCTCAAAGCTTTGCAATCGTTCCCTCGAGACCCGGGGAAAGGAAGAGGGATAGGGCAACTGGGAGAGAGGTAGATGGGATAGGATCGGAGGAAAGAGTGGAGGGAGAAGGGGGCTGAAGTTTTGGGGGAGGAGTGTTGGGGAAAGTCTGGTGGGAAGCAGGCTGAGTGTGTAATTTTTTCATTCGTGGTTAGGAGTGATATGGGCTATTATATTGCGTTACAGGTAAAGCAACCATCAGAAATCATCTTAACTTTGCGACCCCAAGGAGAAGAAGTTTATGTCACTGTGGATTTGTGGATCAAGTGCCCCCCTACATACCCAGATGTGTGAGTAGCTATTAGTTCTTAAGGAGCAGCAGAATGGGTGTTGGTGGATGCATTTTTTTTTTGTTTTAATTTTTTTTTCTGTTTAAATGTTTGTTTTTCAGCCCCCCTGATTTAGATTTAAAGAATGTGAAAGGTCTTTCTAATGAAAATGTCAACTTATTAAAGTCGAGGCTGCAGCAATTGGCCAAAGAGCTGTGTGGCGAGGTAAGATGTAAACTGAAAGGACAGGGAACTTTGAATTCTGATTATCCTCCTTGGTG
Organism: Rhinatrema bivittatum; assembly: GCF_901001135.1. Taxonomy (NCBI): domain Eukaryota; kingdom Metazoa; phylum Chordata; class Amphibia; order Gymnophiona; family Rhinatrematidae; genus Rhinatrema; species Rhinatrema bivittatum. Next base: position 291,657,560 of record NC_042618.1, read on the forward strand.
AAATTGTTTAATTCCTCAAGTGCCATGTCCAGAAGGATATAGATTTGGAAGAGGCCTATTAGAATGGTGCAGTCTGACATATTATTCGTATTCTAGAGTTAACAAAAAATGGGAGGTGAGGGAGAAGAGGAGAAATGATAGAGATATTCAGGTACTTGAATGGTATAAATAGTGCACTAGAATCAAGCTTGTTCTTTTTTCTTTTTTTTTGGAAAGCAAATTGTTGGACAGAAGATCACAATGATCTTGAGGGAATGAGTGACAGAGAGGTAGCAAAAGGATAGTGCACTCTTTCCAGTTCTGGAAGTTATATCTTGTAGAAGAGTATAAAAAGACTGAGGTCCGTATTCAAAAGATTTGTCTAATTAATGTTGTAAGTAAGGTGGACAAATAACATAAGAACATGCCATACTGGGTCAGACCAAGGGTCCATCGAGCCCAGCATCCTGTTTCCAACAGTGGCCAATCCAGGCCATAAGAACCTGGCAAGTACCCCAAAACCAAGTCTATTCCATGCTACTATTGCTAGTAATAGCAGTGACTATTTTCCAAGTCAACTTAATTAATAGCAGGTAATAGACTTCTCCAAGAACTTATCCAATCCTTTTTTGAACACAACTTCACTAACTGCACAAACCACATCCTCTGGCAACAAATTCCAGAGTTTAATTGTGCGTTGAGTGAAAAAGAACTTTCTCCGATTAGTTTTAAATGTGCCACATGCTAACTTCATGGAGTGCCCCCTAGTCTTTCTATTATCTGAAAGAGTAAACAACTGATTCACATTAACCCGTTCTAGCCCTCTCATGATTTTAAACACCTCTATCATATCCCCCCTCAGCCATCTCTTTTCCAAGCTGAAAAGTCCTAACCTCTTTAGTTTTTCCTCATAAGGGAGCTGTTCCATTCTCTTTATCATTTTGGTCGCACTTCTCTGTACCTTCTCCATCGCAACTATATCTTTTTTGAGATGCGACGACCAGAAATATCCATGGTGGGTCAGACCTTGGGTTTGATGGATTAAATATCCTGTTTTTAACAGTGGACAGCCAGGGCACCTGGAAGTACTCAGCAAATCCAATTATAAAAGTCTGTTGCAGTCTCTAAAACTTAAGACACACAAAAACAAACATTTTGCCTGGTTAATGATTATTTATGGTCTCACGTATAAAATTCAACTTTGGGATGATGATGGATTCCTTACTTTTCAATCTTTATGTGAAGAATTTAACCTCTTGTCACATTCCCATGCCTTTTACTTACAATTGAGGGGGTCCTAGGGGAAAAATTGGATTTGACTAAATCATTACGTGAGATGGTTTGAAGTCCTTCCTGAGCAACCCAGAAGCATATCTAAAGTTGGCGAAACAATGTGACAAGGCGATAGCTAAAGCCAGAAGAATGCTGGGCTGCATAGAGAGAGGAATATCGAGTAAGAAAAGGGAAGTGATTATCCCCTTGTTCAGGTCCTTGGTGAGGCCTCACCTGGAGTACTGTGCTCAGTTCTGGAGACCGTATCTCCGAAGGGATGGAGGAGGTCCAGAGAAGGGCGACCAAAAAGGTGTATGGTCTTCATCGAATGCCTTATGAGGAGAGATTAAAGAATCTAAATATATATACCCTGGAGGAAAGGAGGAGCAGGGGTGACATGATACAGACCTTCAGATACTTGAAAGGTTTTAATGATCCAAAGTCAACGACAAACCTTTTCCATTACAAAAAAATCAGCAGAACCAGTGGTCACGATTTAAAACTCCAGGGAGGAAGACTCAGAACCGATGTCAGGAAGTATTTCTTCACGGAGAGGGTGGTGGATGCCTGGAATGCCCTTCCGGAGGAAGTGATGAAGACTAAAACTGTGAAGGATTTCAAAGGGGCGTGGGATAAACACTGTGGATCCATAACGTCTCGAGGATGTGAATGAAGAGAAGAGGCATGGGGGTGGCTTGCAAGAATGACTGCTACTTCCTGGTGATTAATACCCTTATTCAGTAAACATACACACGGTTAATGTGACTCCAGCATTGCTCTAAGCTTCAACGGCAAGAGGAAATGTGGGACAAAGGATTTGCATTCACAAATAATCGTGGGAGTAGCTTGCTTGTTGCGGCGGTTACTATCCCTAATCAATTAAACCTGATACTTCACTTTGAATACATAAACAGTACTGCTCACTGCTTCAATGGCAGGGGGAATGAAGAAAAAGGATTTATATTAAGACAACCAACAAGGACTAAATTGCACAGGCTGGGTAAACAAGCGTGGGAGTAGCTTGCTTATGGCGGCGGTTACTACCCCTAACCAATTAGGCTTGATACTTCACTTTTATGCAGCTCCAGCACTGCTGTCTACATCAATGGCAGGGGTGGAAGGAAAATTAGAACCAAAAAGTTACCAATAAGGGCCCTGACCTCAGCGTTCAGAGTAACAGATAAGTATGAGAAAAATTAACTGTGAAAGCTTGCAGGGCAGACTAGATGGGCCATATGGTCTTCTTCTGCCATCACTTCTATGTTTCTATATATGGTAAAGGTATTGCTTTCATTTATTTGGGAATCCTTTTAAGTAAATATGGTAAAGAAACACCACAGTTTATTTTTTGATGCTTGGAATCACAACTTGGGTACTGAGTTGGATTACAGGGCCTGGAAAATTATTTTGAATTCTGCTCACCACATCTCTGTCTTTGCTAAAAGAGTAGAACTAATGGATAAGCTATTAAATAGAACCAATCGTACTCACATATTTTATTCAAAATACTTTCTGAATGTTGGTGTTCAGTGTTGGAGAGACTGTGGCCAAACTGGCACATATGTGGTGGTTTTGCACAGAAGTTAGTCGTTCTGACACAAGTTACCCAAGAAATAGCTGATATCCTTAACATCCCTGTTCACGTGACCCCGCTGTGTTGGGGGTTATTGGTAGATGGAACAGATCCTTAGTCCCGGTTAAGTGACTACTTTTGGCTGGGTAGCTTTTTAGCTGTTAGGTTCACCATAGCAACTTACTGCAAAGTCAGCCCCATCACTGAGTACTGGCGTATGCTTTAAGAGATATAGCTGACATTGAAAAGTTAAGGTACAACCTTAAAAATGGAAATGCTAAATATTTTGCCATTTGGGGTCCATATTTTGCTTACCTGGGGTCTATTTTGCAAATCTGGGGGTTATTATGCTACCGAATGTGTATCCCTAATTTGGTGAGCAATTTGGGGAAACTCCTGCTGTGAAGATTTCATTATTCTATAACCTACTGTTCTAATTTGTATTTTATTTATATAAAACAGAGAAGAACCTTTTATTGTCATTACTGTTGTATGCCACAAAAACAAAAGTTATTAAATAAATTATTTATGTACTTGCTCTTCAGAAACTTGTCCAAACTTTTTTTAAACTTGGTAATACTAGCCATAATTTCTGGCAACAAATTTCATAGTTTAATTTTGTGTTGACTGAAAAAAAGATTTTTTAACTTTTTGTTTTAAATTTACCACCTGTTTTAGGGAGTGTTCCTTAACCTTAGTACTAGTTGATAATGTAAATAACTGTTCTCTGTTAACTTATTCAATACCACACACAATTTTTAAACCTCTGTCATGTCTCCCCACTGAATGGGTCAATTTAATTTTAAGCAAATTCTTCTCACATAAAATTTACCTACATCAAATGTTGGAGGTGTTCTGGGTACGGTTAAACTTGGTCACTGGCTGACTATAGTCAGCTGGGTAACCTTGGTTAGAAAAATTGGGCAACTTTATCTGGCTGCACTTTTTACCTGGATAAGTGCCACTTTTTCAGCTTTATTGGAGGAACATTCAACCAGATTGGATGCAAATTTTCTGATTTTGAAGGAATACAGCCTGCCCACTGCAAAGCCCATAAATGCTGTAAATGTGGGAAAAATTTCCCCAGAAATGCTGATTCAAGTGGATTGCTTCAGTTTGATTTTCTGCTGTGTTGTGACCTCAGTATGGTACTGATCCAGCTGATGAAAGCTCTCTTTGAGCTACTGCACTCCTGTGACCTGAGGTACCTAACTTGGAAGATGTTTTTTTTTTTTTTTTTGGTGTGGTGACTTTGGTCTGCAGGATCAATGAACTTCAGGTTCTAGTAACGTGTCCACCTTCTACCAAGTTTTATCATCATAGGGTGGTTCTGTGTACCCATCCTAAGTTTCTGCCTAAGGTGATGTTGGAATTCTGTCTTAAATAATCCCAGCTTTAGTTTACTGGCTATTAATTACCAAGCCTTCATTAACAAGAATGGACTAAATTGTCCTAATAACTTTGTAGGACCAATAAAGGCTAGGCTCAAAGATGTCAAATATGAGCTGCCCATAACCAGTTGTCCTGTCAACATTTTTTCCCAGCCCATATGTTCACCAGGATGAGCAAGCACTGCACAGTTTGGACTGCAGAAGAGCCTTGGCCTTCTACCTGGAATGGACTGAAGCCCATAAGAAGTCCACTCAGCTTTTTGTTTCTTTTGTCACCAACAAATCGGAAATTGCCATTGCTAAACAGACTTTATTCAGTTGGCTAGCAGATTGCATTTCCTTCTGTTATGCCCAGAAGGGCCTGAATCTAGTGAGTCATATCAAAGCTCATGGTGCGAAACCATGACAGCATTACTAGCCCAACTATGATTGGTCTCCATGGAGGAGAGCTGCAAAGCTGAGATGTGGAGTTATCTCCACACATTCACATCACACTGTTGTTTGGACAGGGATTCCTAATGTGACAGTGTTTGAACAGGCTGTACTACAGAATTTCTCTGAAATGTAGAACCCAACTCCATTTCCTTCTAAGGCCTATTTTTGTTCCAAGCTGCTTTTTTTTTTTTTTAAAGGAAAGATTAAAAAAAAAAAGGGCTTGTTGCTACCAAAAAATGTTGTGCCTGTTGGCACTTTTTTTGTCTTTCTCTTTTTTTCATTTGGGTCAGTCTGTAGCCAAGGATTCCACACTTGTAAGGACTGCCATCTTGCTTCTTTAAAAAAAAAAAAAAAAAAGCAACAAAAAAAACCCCTTGCTTACCTGTAACAGGTGTTCTCAGAGATTAGCAGGATGTCAGTCTTCATGAATCCTGCCTGCCTCCCCTTGGAATTGGCTTTTCCTTGTTTAAGCTAAGAAATCAGTTTGAAAGAGCCATTGCATGAATGTGTGGCATAATGGTATACTGTACATGCTCAGTGAGGTACAATCAAAGTTCTAGAAACTTTGATATAAAAGTTTTGGGCTGGACTCCATAGGATGTCACTCTCTTGTGTAGCCTGACATACGGGCCGATACAGTACAGTGCGCTCAGACGGAGCGCACTGTTAACCCTCGATTGGACACGCGTTTTCGACACGCTAGCATTACCTCTTATTCAGTAAGAGGCCGAAAACGCGCGTCCAATCCCCCGAACCTAATAGCGCCCGCAACATGCAAATGCATGTTGATGGCCCTATTAGGTATTCCCGCGCGATTCAGAAAGGAAAATGTGCAGCCAAGTCGCATATTTTACTTTCAGAAATTAGCGCCTACCCAAAGGTAGGTGCTAATTTCTTCGGGCACCGGGAAAGTGCACAGAAAAGCAGTAAAGTTACCAAAAGTAAAAAAAAAAAATAAAAAATTTGAAGTCGGCCCGCAGGTCAAAAACCGGACGCTCAATTTTGCCGGCGTCCGGTTTTCGAACCCATGACTGTCAGCGGGCTCGAGAACAGACGCCGGCAAAATTGAGCGTCGGCTGTCAAACCCGCTGACAGCCGCTGCTCTGGTCCAAAAGGAGGCGCTAGGGACACGCTAGTGTCCCTAGCGCCTCCTTTTACCTGTTTATACCGCCGGGCCTAATGTGCATACTGAATCGCGCACACAGGAGAGTGGCCTGTGCGCGCGCCGGGAGAGCGGGCATTTGCCCGCTCTCCTGTGGACTTTACTATATCGGCCCGATAGTGCTGTCCTTGGAGAACACCTGTAACAGGTAAGCAAATCTGCTTTCTTTGTTTAAATGCCCTCACCACAGATCTCATTTTTAGTTTGCTTTCATCTTGAATTTCCTAATTTGCTGTCTCTAGTTAATTTGTGGGTCATGTCCATGTCGGTGGTGGCACCGTCCTTTCCTGTGCAGCTTGTAAGTTTTGGAATAAATGAGCTTCTGGCCTTCTGATGGAGTTTAACAAAATGCATTCTTCTGAGTGGAAGCTTCCTAGTACTCTGTCTTCCCCCTTTTTATCCAAAGAAAACCCTTAGCTTGTTAATCTCTTGGTGTGAACAGTGATTCCCTGTACATACCCGGATCAGTCCAGACTCCTGGGTTTTGCACCCCTCTAGCAGATGGAGACAGAGATGTTTTTAAAACAAACTCCGCCTTACATAGGATGGTGCCACCTACAATCCTGCAGTATTCATCTGTCTCCAGCAGATGGAAGGGGTGCAAAACCTTCAGTCTGGTCTGTGAGAATAGTTTTTGTGAGGAAAGTTAGTTAGGGGATTTTTTTTTCTATTTATTTATTAGTGATTACCTTAACTTTGCTAGTTGAAAAAAAAAAAAAGAAGAGGTGAAGCTTAGAGTTTCGACATACGATCGATGTGGTCAGCCTCCCAGGGGGTCGGTAGGCTCTGAGAGAGCCATCCCCTGCTGGTTTGAGGCAGCTGCAAGTCAGGGTTGAGGACCCTCATATTCTTCTGTGGCAACTTGGGTGTGATACCGGGGAGTCCGACTCACTCCACTCTGAGGATCAGCACTTTGGACCACTGCCGGGGCAAGGTTTGAAAAAAAACAAAAAACTTGGTTTTACTTTTACTTTTGTTTTCCCTCAGCGGGTCGGCTCTCTCTACCTCCAAATCTCATGCCAGGAAGCGCGCTAAACCTCGAGGCGAGAAGGGACCGTCTCTGCCTAAGCGCTCGCTCCGTACAGGGTTTCCTCAGCCGGATACAGATTCCTTGGGGCAGGATACCGATCCAGAGGAACCCGATCCACAGCCTTCTCCTCCGCAGGGGGTGGATACGGATCCTGATCTGCAGCCGCAAGGGGCGGTAAGAGGCTCACAGGCTGCGGAGGGGGATGACCCCAAAGTAGTTCACTTTTTTCGCAAGGATGAGCTTGCTCCTCTTATTCCTGCTATCCTGGCGGAGCTGGGCGTTGACAGTCCTCCTGAGGAGGCTAAGTTAGGTAAGCTGGATCCTGTCTTGTTGGGTTTGAGAGGTCCAGCAACTGTCTTCCCTTTTCATTTCTCAGCTACAGACTTGCTGTTTCGGGAGTGGGATACCCCGGAGCTGGGGTTGAAAGTGGGAAAGGCCATGGAGAAGCTATATCCTCTGCCAGAGGATGCTCTAGAGATGCTGCGGGTGCCCAAGGTAGTCGCAGCCATCTCCGTGGTTACCAAGAAGACTACGGTTCCTGTTATGGGAGTAACCTGTTATGGGAGCTCAAGGACCTGCAGGACCGGAAGTTGGAGGTCCAGCTTAAGAGAATTTTTGAAGTCTCCGCCCTGGGAGTCAGGGCAGCTATGTGCAGCAACTTCGCAATGAGAGCGAGTTTCCGCTGGGTGCAACAATTACAGGCCAATGCAGGTTTTTCGCAGGAGGAAGCCGCTCGGGCGAGTCGGTTAGAATCTTCCGTGGCCTACTGTGCTGATGCGTTTCACGACTTGTTGTGGACAATCGAGATCCATGGTGTCAGCGGTCTTGGCTCGTAGACTGTTGTGGTTGAGGTATTGGTCAGCATACTTGTCCGCCAAGGCCCAGATGGGTTCTATGCCGTTTAAAGGAAAATTACTGTTCCCTGTACGTACCCGGATCAGTCCAGACCGTGGGTTGAGCCTCCTGCCCAGCTGATGGAGACAGACCAAAACTGAAAAGGGTATCCTATATCAGGACAGAGCCTTCCCTGCAGCCTTCAGTATTTGTCTCCAGCAGATGGATCAGCTCAACCTGCAGTCTCCTGATTTGGGCTCGTTTGGCCCTAGTTCCAGTTTTCGGGTTTCTTCCTAAAGGATCAAGCAAGTACCCCTGGGGATATTAGTAAAAAAAACAAAAAAATAAAAAAGAGAGAAAAGGGGAATTGGCTTTGTCTTTTCTTTTTTGGAGACAGCACTGTCTCCATGCTCTTGGGGGGCTTGGGGGGGCTTTTCCCCTTGTGCTTTGCAGTATAGCCTAAGCCCCTATTCCCGGTGCTCCTAAGGGGGTGAAACTGGTGGTCCAGTCACTCCCCCCTCACCTGGCTGCCTTTAAATTTGTCAGGAGATTTTTCTCCTGTCAGTGCCTTCAGGGCACCAAAACTATTTCCTTTCTTGAAAAAAAAAAAAAAAATAAAGTATATAACTTGGAGGTGTTCTTTAATATATTAAGTCTCCCCACTAGTTTACAGTTCTTACCTCTGTCGTCGGCAGCCGGGTGTTCAGCCAGGAGCGAGCAGGGTTCAGTCCTCTGCCTCCTCTCCTGCCGGCAGCACAGACAGTCTCATCAGCTGTTTTTTCTTTGTGATCGCGGCTCCCTTCACTGGCAATGCCGCGATCACAATACTGCCTAGCCTGTGGAGAGCCCTCAACGTGAATTTCGCACAAGGGGCTCTGTTCTGCGTGCCTTTCGGGTGGAGAAGGACCCCCCCAGGCAGCGCAGCCAAATCTAACCTGGGGTCGCTCCTCAAGACGCATGGCAGGGTCGGCAAACCGCGAGATCGGTGGCCATTTTGAGTATTTTAGCAGCTCCCAATTAGGGGCTGCTCGGCGCAGGGGAGGATGATTTTGGGGGTTCTCCCCCCCCCTTCCCCTCCCGGCAAGTCTAGACCTAATTTTTCTTCAGAATTTGTGCTCCTCTTGCACAAATCCTACCTGCCCAGCTTGCAGGAGGAGGAGGACCCCTCCCCAGGTCCCCCGCCGGCCAAACTTCCACAGTTGGACCCTCCGCTCGCCCCTGAGGACCCGGAGCCGCAGGGGGCAGTCCGGGTGAGGGTGGTCTCGGGGGCCCCCGTCTGCCCGGACCCTCCGGCACCTTTGGGAAACCCGGATCTGCTGCGGATTTGGCAGTTCTTCCCCCTATCGAAGGGGATGATCCCAGGGTACTGCGCTTATTTGAGAATTATTTATTTATTTAAGTCTTTTCTATACCGTCGTTCGGCAGGAACCGTCACAACGGTTTACAATAAGGCACATAAAAGTAATGATACTAAAATTTGTCAGTTTACATAGGTGCCATAAGGTTCGGTAACATAGTTTGTTATAAATGTTTAATTGTTACATGTGATGAATCATGTCCAGGTCATTCTCAGCTTTGAGTACAAAACTATCTTTAAACTTGTAACTTTAGTGATGCGTTATTTAATAAAAAAAACTACACCCTTAGTGGATCCTGCAGTGCTCTCCAGGAATTAGGGGTTGAAGGCCCACCGGCGGACACTCTTATGGCAGCACTACCTAAACACAGGCCCAGACTTCGGCTTTTCCTTTTCACCCCATGCTCAAATTACTTCTCCTACGGGAATGGGAAGCTCCCGAGGCAGGTCTCCGCATTGGGAGAGCCATGGAGAAGCTTTATCCACTCCCGGAGGACTGCCTGGAACTGCTGAAAATTCCCACAGTGGATTCGTCCGTCTCCACTGTAACCAAGCACACCACTATTCAGGTGGTGGGGGCTGCGGCCTTGAAGGATGCACAGGATCGCAAACTTTAGTTCCACCTCAAGCGTATCTTCAAGGTACTGGTGTTAGGTGTTCGGGCAACTATTTGCAGCAGTCTCATGCAGCGGGCTGGCCTTAAGTGGGTTCATCAATTTCTCGGCACCCAGGACCTTCCCCCTGCAGAGGCCGAGCAGGCTGAAAGGTTGGAAGGCGTTATTGCGTATGGAGCGGACGCCCTGTACGATTTTCTCCGCGTTCAGGCAAAGGCAATGGCCACGGCGGTTTCCGCCAGACGGCTCCTCTGGTTACGCAATTGGTCAGCGGACCCGGCATCCAAGGCGCGGTTGGACACTATGCCTTTCAAGGGTAAGTTGCTTTTTGGCGAGGACCTTGAGCAGCTCATTAACTCCTTGGGTGAGAACAAGGTCCACAAGCTGCTGGAGGACCAGCCGAAATAGTCCCGAGCTCTTGTGCCTTCCCGGACCCGGTTTCGGGGTCAACGTCGATATGCGGCTCAGGGGCGTGGTGCTTCTGCTTGTGGTTATCCTGTGCGGTCTCAGTCTTGGTCTCAGCCCTTTTGAGGGCGTCGGCCCTTCCGTGATGGAGCAACTCAGCGTACCACCCCGAAACCTGCTTCCCAATGAGATTCGGTCGACCCATTCCTCCGTTCCCAACCTTGGGGGTCATCTCTCCCTATTCTTCGAGGAATGGGTCAAGGTCACGTCGGACCAGTGGGTCCTCAAGATTATCCGAGATGGTTACGCGTTAGAATTTTTTTGAGATCTTCTGGACCTCTATGTAGTCTCGCCATGCGGTCGTCGGAAGTGGGAAGCGGTGGCTCAAACTCTTGCCAGGTTTCAGCAGCTGGGAGCCATTGTCCTGGGCCCAGAGATGGAGGCTGGCACCAGCCAGTATTCCATCTACTTCGTCATCCCAAAGAAGGAGGGTTCCTTCCACCCGATTTTAGACCTCAAGAGAGTCAACCGGGCCCTCAAGTTACCTCATTTTCGTATGGAGACCCTGAGGGCGGTCATAGCAGCTGTTCATCCCGGTGAATACCTGGCTTCTCTCGACTTAACAGAGGCGTATTTGCACATTCCAATTCGTCCCGCGCACCAGAAGTATCTCCGTTTCCACGTGTTGGGCCAGCATTTTCAGTTCCGGGCGCTTCCCTTCGGGCTAGCCACCTCGCCGCGCACCTTCACCAAGGTCATGGTGGTGGTTGCGGTGGCTCTCCGGGAAGGAGTCCTAGTCCACCCTTACCTGGACGACTGGCTAGTGCGAGCCAAATCGGAAGTCCTCTGCAAACAGGCAGTTAGCTGGGTTCTGGATCTTCTTACCTCTCTCGGGTGGATAGTAAACTTTCCCAAGAGCCATCTCCAGCCTTCCCAGGTGTTGGAATTTCTGGGGGCGCGCTTCAATACTTGGATCGGAAAAGTGTTTCTGCCCCATGCTCGAGCATCCAAGCTCGTTGACCAAATACGCCGCCTTATCTTGCTCCCACTCCCGGCAGCGTGGGACTACCTCCAGGTCCTGGGGACTATGGCTTCCACCATCGACCTTGTCCCGTGGGCTTTTGCGCATATGCGTCCGTTTCAGAGAGCTTTGCTTTCCCGATGGCAACCAGTGTCGGAACAGTTTCAGACGGTTCTTCCACTTTCGGCCTCTACCATCACTGACATACAGTGGTGGCTTTCGCTTCTGCATCTTCTGAAGGGAATGCCTCTTTGGACTCCACAGTGGATCATAGTCACCGCAGATGCCAGTCTCACCGCCTGGGGGCAGTCTGCCAGTCTCGGGCCACTCAGGGTTATTGGTCCCCTGTCCAAGCCCGCTGGCATATCAATCGGCTGAAGCCCGGGAGGTACGTCTAGCTCTACAGGAGTTCTAACCTCTGCTCCGAGGCAAGGCAGTGAGGGTCCTCTCCGACAACTCCACGACGGTAGCTTATATCAACCGGCAGGGGGGCATGCGGAGTCGCTTAGTGGCCCTGGAAGCCAGCCGACTCCTTGCCTGGGCGGAACGACATTTGGATTGTCTAGCGGCCTCCCACATAGCGGGCAAGGAGAATGTACAAGCCAATTTCCTCAGTCAGTGTCTCGATCCAGGAGAGTGGGAGCTCTCGGACGAAGCCATGACCTTGATCACCAACAGGTGGGGCCCTCCGCACCTGGTCCTCATGGCGACTTTGTCCAACTCCAAGGCCAACAGGTTTTTCAGCCATTGGAGGGAGCACTGCTCGGAGGGAGTGGATGCCTTCGCTCTACCGTGGCCATTGGATGTCCTCCTCCATGTGTTTCCTCCATGGCCTCTCGTGGGAAAAGTTCTTCAAAGAATAGAACTCCACGAGGGACCGGTCATTCTGGTAGCTCCTGAATGGCCCCGCAGGCCGTGGTTCACGGATCTGGTCAATCTGGTGTCGGACGGCCCTCTGCGTCTCGGCCACCTTCCTCGTTTCCTATGGCAGGGTCCCGTATTTTTTGACCAGGCGGATCGCTTTTGTTTAGCGGCCTGGCTTTTGAACGGCGACGGCTGAGGCGTAAAGGCTACAAGGAAGAGGTGATTACCACCCTTCTGCGGGCGTGTAAGCCATCTACTTCATTAGCTTATGTCCGCATTTGGAAGGTCTTTGAGAATGTCTGTGCTGACTTGGGGTCTTGACGCGTTTGGCGCTAGTATCCGTGGTCCTTTCCTTCCTTCAAAAGGGCCTCTCCAAGGGTCTGTCCTTCAATTCGTTGCGCGTCCAAGTGTCTGCTCTCCGTTCTCTCCTCGGTCGTGTAGAAGGGCACCCCTTGGCATCCTACCCGGACGTTGCTCGGTTCTTGAAGGGCGCCAAACACATGTCCGTCCTGGAATCTCAATTTAGTTCTTCGGGCTCTCTATGTGGCTCCATTTGAACCTCTCCGTCGGGCTACGCTAAAGGACCTTACGCTTAAGGCAGTTTTCTTGGTTTCTATTTGTTCCGCTTGTCGGGTTTCGGAGATTCAGGCGTTGTCCTGTCGGGAACCTTTCCTGCGTTTTTCGGATTCTGGAGTCTCTCTCAAAACGGTCCTTTCCTTTTTGCCAAAGATCGTTTCTTCCTTCCATGTTAATCAGTGGGTGGAGCTTCCGGCATTCTCGGTGGAGGATGTCGCGGGTCCCGATGGGGGCGATCTTCGCAGGCTTGATGTGAAACGGGTGTTACTTTGTTATCTCCAAAGTCACCAATGAGTTTCGACTCTCCGATCATCTTTTTGTCCTTTGGAGTGGTCCGAACAAGGGAAAACAGGCTTCTCGGACTACTATTGCTCGGTGGCTGAAAGAAGCGATTGCCTCGGCTTACATTTGCCGGGGTCGGTCAGTTCCTGAGGGCTTGAAGGCTCACTCCTTGCATTCTCAGGCTACTTCGTGGGCGGAGAGTCAGTCGGTCTCTCCACAGGAAATATGCAGGGCCGCTACATGGACATCTCTGCATACTTTTGCTCTGCATTATCGCCTAGACCTGCATGCCCTGGTTTTTGGTTCATTTGGGCGGCAGGTGCTTCGAGCGGGGCTGTCTCGGTCCCATCCGGTTTAGGGAAGCTTTGGTACATCCCACGGTCTGGACTGATCTGGGTACGTACAGGGAAAGGAAAATTAGTTCTTACCTGTTAATTTTCGTTCCTGTAGTACCACGGATCAGTCCAGACACCCTTCCCTGGGTTTTTCTTCCTTCTCTGCCGTCCGCTCTTCCTACAGGTCTCTAGATGACTATCACCTATCATTATCTTACAGACACCGGAAGCATCTATATGATGTCCAAGGATATTTATTTATTTATTTAAAACTTTTCTATACTGTCGTTTAGTAATGCACCATCACAATGGTTTACAATTAGGCACGTAAATAAGTTTGTTTTATAAACTATCTAGAGCAGCGGTTCTCAACCTATGGGTCGCGACCCCGGCGGGGGTCGAACGCCCAAACACAGGGGTCGCCTAAAGCAGGGGTCCCCAACCACCGGTCCGCGGACTGGGGCCGGGCCGTGGGAGTTTTTTGCCGGTCCGCGGCGCCGCCAAGCACCGGCAGGTGTGTTGCGCGCTCCCGGTCTCTCCCGCTGCCGTTGCCGCCGGGCTGTCAGCAAGTTCAAGCCCAGCGGGAACGGCAGCGGCGCTAGAAGAAGCTGTGCACCCGTGGCTGGGCCTTTTCTTCTTCCTGCGCCTGCCCCCCCCCGTGACCCGGAACAGGAAGTGAATCGCGGTGCGCGGGAAGGAGAGAGAGCCGCGCGAAAAAGTAGCAGCAGCGCCTGCAGCATCGGTCCTCGAGCAATAGAAGTAGCCGGTAATGGAGAAAGGAGACAGCAGCATGAGCCTCCCACGGCCGATGGGATTCTTCTTTCTTGGCCAGCGGAGGCTGCTGCAGCTCCCATTTGTGCTCGGGGGAGAAGAGGAAGTGAGTGAGAGAAAGAGAGAGAAGCAGCCAGCCAGCCTGTGTGTGATTGACTGGTCAGAGAGCTGATGTGTGTGTGTATGTGAGAGACAATGAAAGTGATTGCTCAGGGAGATGACTGATGTGTGAGAGTGTGAGACATTAGTCAGGGAGGTGACTGATGTGTGTGTGTGAGAGAGAGAAAAAGCATGGAAGTGAGAAGTCTGGGTATGTGAGAAAGCATGGGCGTAAGAAGCCTGGTGTTGTGGGGGTGAAAGAAAGCATGGGAGTGAGAAACCTGGGTGAGTGTGCATGCATGAGAGAGAGAGACTGCTTGGTAAGGTGATGGTGCGTGTGAGAGAAAAAGACTGGTGTGTGTGTGTGAATATGAGAGAATGTGATTCAGGGAATGAGAAGCCTGTGCATGTGGAGAGAACAAGCATGGGAGTGAGAGACTGGTGAGTGAGTGTGTGTGTGTGAGAGAGAGAGAGAGAGAGACAGAGAAAGTGATTATGAGAGTGAGAAGCCCATATATGTAAGTAGAACACGGGAGTGGGAAGTCTGTGTGTGTGTATGGCATGAAAGAAACTGTTCAGGAAGGTGACTGGTGTGTGTGTGTGTGAGAAAGTGATTATGAGAGTGAGAAGCCCGTATATGTAAGTAGAACACGGGAGTGGGAAGTCTGTGTGTGTGTATGGCATGAGAGAAACTGTTCAGGAGAGACAGAAACTGGTCATGGGGGCATGACTGGTATGGTGTGTGTGTGTGAGAGACATGGGCACTAAGGAAGAGGACCATAAGTATAGAGCTTAGCTTCTACTGCTGCTTCTGGTGAGTGCCACGGCCTGCAGGGAAGGGGAGTAGGAGAGCTTCTGGAGGGGGTAAGTAAAGGTGGCTTTTTAAGTTTATTTTTCTTGACTGCCATTTTAATTGTGTGATGTCTGCGTCTTGAAATATTTTATTGGTGTTTGGAGAATGTTTAATAGTTTTTATGAGTTTTTAATTGTTGGATGTTCATAGCTGTTTTGAAACATTTATTCTGCTTATTAGTATAGTTTTACAATTATTTCTGTGTGGGGATCTATAGCTGCTTGCTAGTTCTGTTTTCCTAATAAGAGGTGTATTGGTTTTTAGGACCTGATTTAATATTTGTAGTGTTGCCTTTTCATAGATAGGGTTGCTCCTGTTTGAGTGTATTCCATAATACAGGTGTAACTGTGTGCGGATTAGTTTATGTGCATTACTACAGATCCTGGGAGTATGTTAGGTCGGTTCTTTGTCTGTTACCGAGATGAGATATTTTGCTAGCATGTAAGCGTTTGTATCGGTCTTATTTGTTGTGTTTTCTCAGAGGACATGCATTGGTGGTAAACTGCTGTCTTTTCATAAGTAGGGCTATTGAGCCTGGAAATAGAAGGAGTTTGAGTTGCTGTTACTGAGATGTCACTAGAACCAGAATATCTTTTTTGTAGGGTGAGTTGTATGGGGAATGTCATAATTTTGCTTTACATCCATTATTGTGGGTCAGGGGGGT
Source organism: Rhinatrema bivittatum (assembly GCF_901001135.1). NCBI lineage: Eukaryota > Metazoa > Chordata > Amphibia > Gymnophiona > Rhinatrematidae > Rhinatrema > Rhinatrema bivittatum. The sequence continues at coordinate 291,673,077 of NC_042618.1, forward strand.
TCCTGTGGATACAAACTGTACTTTTACATCTAGCCCCGTGACGATCATGGGTCAGTGTGCCATGCATGTGAGAACCTATGGTGAGTTGAGTTACATTCACATTATAAATGTCATAATTAAATAAGTGTGCACTAAAATCCAACCCCATCCATAACCCCGCCCCCATATGACCAAAGCCCCGCCCTCACCCCACCCTCACGGGGCGAGGGCGGGGCGAGGGGTCACCGCAACATGAGGAACTGTATTGCGGGGTCACGGCATTAGAAAGGTTGAGAACCACTGATCTAGAGGGTGCCAATACATTTTCGGTTACATGTTTCAATAATATACTCTATATGGAGAGTGGATTGGATTTTCCATTTATACTATTAATAGGATAATCATATACATTTTATATTGTCCTTCTCTTAATTTAATACTTAATTATGATAAGAATAATAAAGTAGGCATTAAGCTTTTGGGTGACTTTCAGCTGTGTGTCTGTGTTCTTATTCATCGACCTCACTGTGAAAGGCTTTTTTGAAGAGCCATGTTGTTAAACTTTTTTTGAAGAGTTTTAAATATTTCATTAATCTTATTTCGAGTGGTAATGCGTTCCATAATATTGGCCCCGCTAAAGATAGTGCTCTCTCTCTAACTTGGATCAGTTTTGCTGTTTTGACCGAGGGTATGGTTAGTAGAGCTTTATTGGCCGATCTGAGATTTCTCTGGGGGACATGCAATCATAGTGCAGTGTTTAGCCAATCGGCATTTTCATCATTGATTAGTTTATGAATTGTGCATAGCGTTTTAAACTGCCCTCTTTGTTCTATTGGCAGCCAGTGTAAATCGGCAAGTGTTTGAGTGATATGATCCCTTCTGCCTTTTCCAGTAAGTATTCTGGCAGCCGAGTTCTATAGTATTTGCAGTGGTCTTAGTGTTGCATATGGTAATCTAGGAAAAGTGTGTTACAATAGTCTGTGCTAGCGAATATTAGTGCTTGCAGAACTGTTCGAAAGTGTGCTTGAGTTAATAAGGGTTTTAGTCTCCTGAGGACCATTAATTTGGCATAGCCTTCTCTGACTTTCAGTGTTATGTGTTGCTTAAGGCTGAGTTCATTCCTTGTTCATAATTGTTTCCTCTGTTACTCTTTTGAGTCATGTTTACTTGCTTGATCTCCTTACTGGGTTTTCTTAGTTCTTTTCTGCTTTGACAATGGTTATACTGAAGGACTGAGGGTAGGCTCTGTCCTGATGTAGGATACCCTTTTCAGTTTTGGTCTGTCTCCATGTGCTGGGCAGGAGGCTCAACCCACGGTCTGGACTGATCCATGGTACTACAGGAACGAAAATTAACAGGTAAGAACTAATTTTCCTTTTGACAAGGTCTTGGAGGATATGATTCAATCTTTGGGCGAAAATAAAGTTCTTCAGTTGCCGGAGGACAGGCCTCTGTCTTGGGGTTCCTTCTCTTCTAGAGCCAGATTCAGGGGGAATCGGCAATATCGACTGGCTAAAATGCCTAACTCTTCCTTTTGGCCAGCACAACCGAAGCAGCAAGCCTAGTCCCTGCCTTTTTGTGGCCGAAGATTCGGAAGAGTGGGAACAGCCCAGTCCGCCCCGGGGTCCAAATCCTCACAATGAAGGGGCACTGGTCCATTCCTCTGTGCCGGCGGTAGGGGACAGACTGTCCCTATATTTTGAGGAATGGGTCAAGATCACAACGGATCAATGGGTGCTCACTGTGATAAAACAAGGCTACGCTTTAGATTTTGCACGGTGCCCTCAGGACCGGTTTCTAGTCTCTCCCTGCAGATACGCGGCCAGACGTCAGGCAGTTCAGGACACTTTGCAGCGGCTGCTGCAGCTAGAGGCCATTGTCCCCGTACCCGTAGAGGCAAGGAGGAAGGGTCGGTACTCCATTTACTTCATAGTTCCAAAGAAAGAGGGTGCGTTCCGGCCCATTCTGGATCTCAAGAGTGTAGATGCCTCGGAGAGTACCAAGGTTTCGCAAAGAAACTCTTCGCTCAGTCATGGCCTTTGTCAGAAAAGGGGAGTTTCTGGCGTCCCTAGATCTCACAGAGGCATATCTACATATCTGCATAAGGCTGGCTCACCAGCGGTTTCTTCGCTTCGCAATCCTGGGCCAGCACTTTCAATTCCAAGCTCTTCCCTTCAGTCTGGCCACAGCTCCTTGGACATTCACCAAAGTAATGGTGGTGGTAGTGGCTCAGCTTCGGAGGGAAGGACTGCTAGTGCATCCCTATCTGGACGACTGGTTGATTTGGGCAAAGTCGGCCGACCTCGCGCAGAGGGCAGTTCACAGGGTACTCCTGCTCCTGCAGTCATTGGACTGGGTGATCAATCTATCCAAGAGCAGACTTGTGCCCTCGCAGTCCCAGGAATATTTGGGGGAGTTATTCCACACAGCAAGGCAGAGTGTTTCTCTCTGCAGACCGAATTGTCAAGCTATAAGCCCAAGTCCGGGGATTCTTGCTCAAGAGTCCTCCCACAGTTTGGGATTACTTACAGGTGCTCGGCTTGATGATTTCCACCTTGGAACTGGTACCTCCCGTTGGAATCCAGTCTCTGAGCTTTTTCACCTTTTGCTTCCACTTCCGGAGGCAGCGCGGGCCAGTCTCGATTGGTGGCTGTCGTGGACAGTCTCTCTCGTGGAGTTCCCCTGGAGGTTCCAGACTGGACCGTGGTTACAATGGATGCCAGTCTCTCCGGTTGGGGGGCAGTTTGCATGGGAAAGTCGGTTCAGGGATGCTGGTTGCCCAAGGAGTCCCGATGGTCGATCAACCGGCTGGAGACTCTGGCAGTATGGCTAGCGCTGCAGGCATTTCGTCCTCTCATTCAGGGGAGGGCAGTCAGAATCCTGTTGGACAATGCGACCACGGTAGCATATATCAACCGCCAGGGGGGAACCAAGAGTCGACCAGTGGCAGTAGAGGCCCGTCAGCTAGTCAACTGGGCGGAGCAGCATGTGGTCAACATCGCAGCATCCCACATAGCCGGCGAGGACAACGTGCAGGCAGACTTTCTCAGCCGACTCCGCCTCGATCCATGGTAGTGGGAGTTGGCGGACGCGGCCTTTCAGATCATCTGCGAGGAATGGGGCACGCCCAGCATGGATCTCATGGCAACGTTTCGGAATGCCAAAGCCCCGCGGTTCTACGGACGGCGCAGAGAGACGGGGGCAGAAGGGGTGGATGCACTCGTGTTTCCCTGGCCCACGAGGATCCTGCTTTACGTCTTTCCGCCTTGGCCACTGATCGGCAAGGTACTTCGGCGCATAGAGCTCCATCCAACGGCGGTAATTTTGGTAGCTCCAGAGTGGCCGAGACATCCTTAGTATGTGGATCTCCTCAACCTAGCGTGCTCGGGACCCCTGCGGTTTTCACATCTTCCTGATCTACTGCATCAGGGTCCCGTCTGTTTGGAGGAAGTAGAGCGCTTTTGTCTTGCGGCATGGCTTTTGAAAGGCGCCGCTTGAGTCATAAAGGTTATTCTCTGGCTGTGGTGGCGACTCTGCTGAACTCACGTAAGACATCTACCAACTTAGCGTATGTTAGAGTTTGGAGGATTTTTGAGTCGTGGTGTCTAGAGCGGGAGGTTGCTCCCACTAGAGCTTCTGTTTCAGATATTCTCGGTTTTCTTCAAAATGGGGTAGCCAAGGGCTTGTCGTATAACTCCCTGAGGGTTCAAGTCGCGGCGCTTGGCTGTTTGCATGGTACCATTCATGGTGTGGCTTTGGCGGCACATCCGGATGTGGTTCGTTTTCTACGGGGTGCCAAGCATTTGCGGCCTCCTGTGAGACATCCTTTTCCGTCTTGGAATTTGAAATTGATGCTCAAAGCTCTGGTCTCAGCTCCCTTTGAGCTTTTGAAGAGGATCAACCTAAAGGACCTTACTTTGAAGGTTATCTTTCTGGTTGCTATTACGTCGGCTCGTAGAGTATTGGAGCTCCAAGCTCTTTCTTGTAGTTCTTGTGAATTTCGGATTCAGGGGTTTCTTTACGAACGGTGCCTTCCTTTCTACCGAAAGTGGTCTCGGCCTTTCATGTCAACCAATCGATGGAGCTTCCGGCTTTCTTGGACGTAGATCGGTCAGATGCGTTGTCTGGGGACTTGGGGAGGCTGGACGTTCGCAGAGGGTTATTACGTTATTTGGAGGTCACCAATGATTTTCGGCTGATGGACCATCTGTTTGTACTGTGGAGTGGTCCCAAGCGTGGTAGGATGGCATCTAAGACTACCATAGCTTGCTGGTTGAAGGGGGCCATTAACTCGGCCTATTTATTGCGTGGTAAGCCACTTCCTCTGGAGCTTCATGCTCACTCTACTCGTTCTCAGGCAGCATCTTGGGCAGAATGTCACTTGGTGTCGCCGCAGGAGATTTGTCGGGCGGCTACATGGTCATCCATTCATACGTTTGCAAGGCATTACCGATTGGATGTACAGGCATCGGGGTCTGCGGAGTTTGGAGCAGGTGTGCTGTGAGTGGGCCTCTCCAGATCCCACCCCACGTAGGTCAGCTCTGGTACATCCCAGGAGTCTGGACTGATCTGGGTACGTACAGGGAAAGGAAAATTTAGTTTCTTACATGATAATTTTCGTTCCTGTAGTACCACGGATCAGTCCAGAGTCCCGCCCATAAGATATATGGCAGAGTTCGCTCGTTCTCTATTTCTTTGGTTGTTAAATCTGCAGAAAATGCTATTCTGTTTTGGATTGTCCTTGTGTCAGTGGGTCCACAGGTTCCGTTCCTTGAGGGGTTCGGTGACCCAAGTATTTTTTTTTTTTGTCTAGTTGAGGGGTTCTTGTACATAGTTCTAGTAGTTCTGAAGTCATTCTGCTTTGACATTGAGTAATACTGCCGGACTGTAGGTGGCACCATCCCTATGTAAGGCGGAGTTTGTTTTAAAAACATCTCTGTCTCCATCTGCTAGAGGGGGGGGGGGGGGGGCAAAACCTAGGAGTCTGGACTGATCCGTGGTACTACAGGAACGAAAATTTATCAGGTAAGAAACTAATTTTCCTTTCACATAATTTACCTGCCTCCCTGTTTTGGAGGAGTTCTTACTGTAGTTTGAAAATTATTAATATATGCTGTGTAGTCAATAAGAATTGTGTTTAGTGGCACAGCTGCAACATGCCTGTGTACAAAGGAGCTCTATATTCTGTTAAACAGTGACTGACGTGCTCAGTTATGAGTATGCTTTACTTTTTTCTATATTCAGCATCATGTAAACTTCCTATGCTTTGGTTATATTCTGTTTTTCTTTCCTTTTTCTGAGACAAATGTTGCTGCTTGCAGGTAATGATTTATGAACTTGCTGACTGTGTGCAGTCATTTCTTGCTGCATGCAATAAACCACCATCCAAGTCATTCCATGAGGAAATGCTGCGGAACCTTCAGAAGCAACAGGAGAAATTGGCAAAGGAGGAACAACGACGTGCTCAAGAAGTTAGGCAAAAAGAAGAACAAATGGTAAGGATGGTTCTTTTTCTGTACTTATTCTCTTTACCTTTGAAATTGATATTACCAGTAAATGATCAGCTTGTAACAAACAAAAGATGGGAATAACTATGTTGTATCTTTTTGTTTTCCATTTAAATAGGGGACTGTTGAGGCATTTAACCTATTTATCATTCACAATCCTTTCTCTAAATGTTAGTGCTTTCTATGGTCAGACTGATGGTTATTTGCAAAGAACAATATTTGTGGTATTACATTGCAGAAAACAAAACATACCTCCCAGTTTTTGCAGTGCAGTATCAGGTGTGCATAGAAACAGTTCTTTGTTGACATGCAGGTCTGAATTAACCTTGACATGTGGGTGATGTCATCCAGTGGTACCGAACACACCTTTCTCTCTAGCTTAGTAGAGCTTTGACTCTACTGAGCATGCATGGGATTTCCCTCCCATATGCTGCATGATGATTCCCTCAATCTGTGCTACTGCATGGTTGTCTACACTCTCTCTTTTCTGCCTTTTGGTGGTGTTTTTCTCTATCTTTTTCAAACACTGCTTCTGTAAATAAAAAAAAAATATAACTAATATTTTGGTTTCCTTAGTTTCCAAGAAGTCTGTGGTTAGTAGCCAAGGATGCCTCCCGGTGGGGCATCCTAATTGAACCCTTCTGTACCATGTTGAACTGGTGTTCTTGAGCAGGGTTCCCCCTCCCTATGGTGCCAGTCTCCAGATCCTTCTAGCCTTTGGGCTGAGCAGGCTGTAAGAGCCCCAGGATCACACCGTTGCAAAATTGTGTTGATGCATGAATACATCAATACAGAAACACATCTGGAAACTTTGATACATGAGCCTATCGATATAAAAATCGTTCTGGCATGTTCGATGCAGAAACATGCCCAGCACCCAGCACAAAAATGCATCCAGTGCTGTTGATGCACAAGCATGTCAAAGCTCAAACACATCAAATAAAAAAAGCACCTCTGGCGAAGTTGAATCACAAATGTGCCTGGTGCCTTCGATGCAAAAACATGTTCAGTATGGTTACTGTACGAGAACATCAGTGCAAAAAGATGGGTTGATGCAGGAGCATGTCTGGCAGCCGTTCTGCATGTGCACCAGTACATCTAGTGATTTAGGGTTCCTGTTACTGCTTTGTTGAGGTATTGCTTTATCTAAGCACTCGAGGCATTTGGATCTGTTTAGATACTCAGGACATCCAGCTTCATTAGGGGACTGTGCCTGGAAGTGTTTGGTGCCACCAGCATAGAAGTCAAGGCCACCCCACCCAGGGATCCCCCTCTTAATCTGGGAGTGCCACACGGACCCATGGATTTGGTAAAGATTATCTTTACATCTTGGCAGGATGGGCATTTCATTCCCACTAGTGGAATCCCTCCACTTCCATGTCACAATTTCAGTTTTGCCAGTCATGGAAGTTATTCCTGCTCCGGTGGGCAAACCATTCCCTGCTCTCAGGGAGTTCAGCTTCTTCTCACCATTTCAGAGAAGGTCTATATGGATTCTTTCAGTCCCACTACCTGTTTTGCCTGAATATTCATCTCAACCTGAAGTCCTATTAATTATTTGGGACCTGTAATGGGAATGTGAGGCAATCTAGCCTCCTGTCCTTCTGCAGTTTTTTCCAACACCACCCAGGACAAGGACCTCAGGTTGTTGGTCAGTTTCGGGAAGAAAATTATCCAGACTTCAATATTCATTGCCTGTGTTTGCAACTCTTCCTTTGTATATGGTACAATACTTTTTAACAGCAGGCTCTTCTGAATCCTGTAGAGTATTCAGAGCCTGTGTGAGAAATGGCTAAGGTCAGGTTCCTAAGAAATCAGGGGGATTTCCAGAATTTTACAGTGTTAGGGAGAAGTTCTAAATAAATGTTTCCTAGCGTGTAGACAGATGAACTCAGGACCAGTGGGTTTATGCTCCCCTGCTAGCAGATGGAGATGGAGCAAGCTGACGTCACAGGATACATAATTCTGCAGTGGCCCCAGCCTACCAGTATTCTCCATCTCCAGCAGATGGACTTAGCTGCTAGTTCAGCTGAAAGGCAGCGGGTGCAGGAGGTCAAGTGCGGCGGTGACAGCAGATGTCCTCTCCCCTCGCAGGCGGAGACAATCTCTGTACTCAGCTGGTAAGCACTGAGCTCAGGTAAGGTTTAAAAAAAAAAAAGAGTAAGTTTTACCTGAATCAGACACAGAGGGGTTTCAGGACTTCCTCCGGTCTCTGTTCTCTGCGCGCTCTGCTTATGTTTGTTCCCGCTCCAGTTGGGGTTGAGGAACTGGACAGCCTGGTGGGTTGAGTGGCCCCCTGTGGGCTAGGCCCCGCACTTAGGCTTTTTTCTTGCATGCCACGAGGTAGGCCACAGCGACCGTTTTCGCTGCTCTTGTGCATGTTATACTGCCCTCTATAGGCTGTCAGTGTGTGCAGTGTGTCGGCTTTGTGCATTCGTTGTGCGCCTGGTTTTTGGGTGCACTTTTTACGCGCACAAACTTTTTTATGCGCTTAATTTGGTACACAGGTCGTGCAAGAAGCCTTAGCGTCTTCCTATTTGTGTGGTCTGTCATATTAGGGCTTCTCAGCATGACTTGGCTTCTAACCTGTGTCAGTGCTGCTCAGACACTTAGGGATAATTGTCTTCCTCGGATTTTGCTAAGCCTGGCTTTTCCCATTCTGATGATGGGTTGGTGACGGCCTTGACTGGGGGGACGCCAGATTTTGGTTCTCCCTTGACTGGCTTCTCCGCTGGCGAGGTCAGTTCTGTAGGTCCAGCTCCAGTTCCTACTGGGCTTGGTCTGGACCCAGCTGCTTTTTCTTGGGTGAAATTTTTTCAAGGCTTACAAGCCTTTCTTCAGGCGCAGTCCCCCGCTTACCCCATTTCTGTCTGGTCGGATCCTCAGCTGGTGGTTCCTCCCTCTTCCAGTCCTATGCTTAAGTGCCAGGGCTTGCCCCGGCTCCTTGCACGTGCTCCTGACAGGAATCTGGATGGCACTAATGATGAGGTTGATCAGGATTCCCTAGAAGATGGGGAAATTCCTCCAGGGCTGGAACCGTATCGAACCATGTTGCGATTCTTTCATAGAGATGAACTGCTGGCCCTGATTTCCCAGACCTTGAAACAGCTGGGTGTTCCTGGTTCAGATGCTATGTCAGAGCCGTGGAAGAATCCCATTTTGGTTTCCTTACGTCAAGCTTCTTGTTTTTTTCCCAGTGATGGATACCATCCAGGAATTGATTGATCTGGAATAGGATGCCCCAGAGGCAAATTTTAAAGGCGGTTGAACATTGGAAGACCTGCACCCCCTGGATCACGGTTTGAGACGGCGTTTGCCTTTTCAAAAAGTGGATGCTGTGGAATGTGCCATGTTTAAGCGGACGACTATCCCCGTAGAGGGTGGAGCGGCCTTGAAGGATTGAGGCTGCTATTAATCAAGCCTTTGAGATAGTGGCGATGAATTTACAGATTGCCTCCTGTTGCACCCTAGTGGTGAGATCTTGTCTGCTTCTCTCTCAGGAGGTAGATGAGTCTGAGGGAATTCCAGAGCGGTTAAGGAGCCTGCTGCCCCCTTTTTAGCAGACACAGACTGTGATTTGGTCCAGACCTTGGCCAGAGGAGTGGTTTTGGTGATGGCTGTCTGGTGTCCTCTGGTTGTGAAATTGGTCAGCTGACCCAGCTTCCAAAGCCAATCTTACCAAGATGCCCTTAAAAGGCTTGCTCTTGTTTGGGAGCGAGTTGGAGAAACTGGTCAGTAAGTGGGGCAAGTCTCCAGTGCCTTGATTACTGGAGGATAAGAAACAGTTACAGCAGTCTTTTGGTATGAGGGGTCATTTCTGGGGTTTCAGGCGTTTTCATCCCTACAGATGGATGACCTTTCAGTGGACTCGGCCTTTCGGTAGATCTCAGGCTTTTGGCCCCGGCAGTCCAAGAGAGGAGCAGGCTCGGGTGGTGGACCTTCCCAATGAAGGTTTGCTGACTCACCTTCTAGAATAGGAAATAAGGGACGTCTCTCTTTCTTATATGAGATGGGTCGAGATCATGTCGGACTAGTGGGTCCTGAAGTTAATAAGTGAAGGGTATGCACTGGAATTTCGCAGTATTCCTCAGGATGTGTTCATGGTGTCCCCTTGCCACTTCCCGCGGAAGAAGCAGGCAGTGGAGTTTACGCTTCAAAAGCTCCTCAGACTGAGGGCTGTGGTTCGGTACCCACGTCTCAAAGAAGTATGGGGCGATATTCCATTTATTTTGTTGTGCCCAAAAAGGAGGGCTCCTTTCATCCCTTCTTGGATCTCAAGAGAGTCCACTGTCACTTGAAGGTGACTAATTTTTTGAACAGAAACCTTACGCTCTAATGATGCCGGTGCAGTTGGGGGAATTTCAGACCACCTTGGATCTGTTGGAGGCTTACCTTCATATTCCTATCCAATTGGAACACCAACACTTTCTGCGTTTTGCGGCGTTGGGGTGCCATTATCAGTTTTGGGCGCTGCCTTTTGTTTAGTCACCGCTCCTAGATCATTTTCCAAGATTGTGGTGGTGGTAGTAGCGGTGGCCTTGTGAAAAGAAGGAATCCCTGTGCCACCCTTATTTGAATGATTGACTGGTTCAAGCCAAGTCTCAGGAAGAGAGCTGCCTAGTGGCACACAAGGTGATCTCCTTATTGCAGGAGCTTGGTTGGATGGCAAGTCTGACCAAGAGCAATCTTCAACCATCCCAGTCTGGGGGTCTGGTTCAACATGGGACAGGACAGAGTTTTCCTACCCGAAGTTCGGATCCAGAGATTGATGTCTCAAGTGCGTCAGTTGATGAACACCATACGCCCGACAGTGTGGTCCTTCCTACAGGTACTCAGTTTGGCAGCTACCATGGAAGTGGTGCCATGGGCAAGGGCACATATGTATCCTCTTCAGCACGCTCTATTTCGTTGGAACCTGCAGTCTCAGGATTATGCGGTTTGGCTCCATTTGTCGATGGAAATCTTCTCCTGCCTACAGTGGTGGTTGTAGGAGGATCTTCTAAGAAAGGGAGTTCCCTTGTCCTCTCCGGCCTGGTTTGTACTCACGAAAGTTGTGAATCTCCGTGGTTGGGGGGCTCACTGTCTGGAGTTAATGGCCCAGGGGTGCTGGAATGCTGAAGAGTCCCGTGGGACATCAATCGCCTGAAGGCCCAAGTGGCACGGCTGGTATGCTTGCAGTTCAGCCACACGCTGTGGAATAAAGTGGTTCATGTGATTTTGGACAAAGTGACGACTGTGGCCTATGTCAATTGCCAGGGAGGAACTATGAGCAGTCAAGTGTTGCAGGAAATAGACCAGCTGATGGAATGGGCGGAAGGTCATCTGCAGATGATTTTGGCCTCTCACATTACAGGAAAAGACAACATAAGAGCTGACTTTCTTAGTAAGGAGAGTCCTGACCCAGGAGAGTGGATGTTGTCAGCCGAGGTGTTTCAGCTAATTGTGGATCACCAGGGCCTTCTGTTCCTAGATATGCTGGTGAATTCTTGAAATGCAAAGGTTCCTTGCTTCTACAGTCGCAGGAGAGATCCATGATCCCTGAGAATAGATGCTGTTGTACAGGTCTGGCTGGAAGACAGATTGCTTTATGCTTTTCCTCTCTGTGGCCTTCAATTTTGTGAACTATCCTGTCCAGCAAGGGCCAGAGGGCTAGTACTCCTGGTGGCTCCGGACTGGCCCAGGCATCCCTGGTATGTGGATTTGCAATGACTCTTGGTGGACGCTCCCCTTCGTCTTTAGCCGCACATGGATCTGCTTCAGCAGGGATCATTTCTTCACGAGGGTCCAACTCTATTCTGTCTTATGGTTTGGCCCTTGAGAGGGCTCGCCTGTTAAAGTGTGGTTATTCCTCTGCGGTGATTGCTACTTTACTCCCGTGCTCGCAAATTCTCCACTACCTTGGCTTATGTGTGGGTTTGGAGAGTCTTTGAGCTCTGGTATGAGGAGCAGGGTGTTCTTTCTTGTTCAGTTAAGATTCCTTTCATTCTGGACTTTTTGCAGGATGAATTGAATAAAGCCTTGGCCCTTAATTCCTTGTAGGCGCAGGTTGCGGTTCTTGCCTGTTTCAGAGGCCTGGTGAATGGTGTTTCCTTGTTGTCTCATCCTGAAGTGGCCCATTTTTTGAAGGGAGTGAAACACCTTAGGCCTCCCTTGAGGTTACCGGTTTCATTGTGGAGTCTTAATTTGGTGCTGGACTTTTTGGCGGGCCCTACATTCCAACCACTGTATAGCCTTTCTTTATGGTTGTTGACTTTGAGGACTATGTTCCTGGTGGCTATATGTTCTGCACGTCGGATTTCTGAGCTGCAGGCGTTGTCTTGGCGTGAGCCGTTCCTTCGGGTGACTCTAGGGTCGTTACAGCTGTGTACTGTTCCATCCTTCTTGCCCAAGGTAGTCTCAGACTTTCATTTGAATCAGTCCATCTCCTTGCCACCCCTGGATAAGGTCAGGGATGCAGATGAGTTTCATCTTTTGCGCTCCTTGGATGTTAAGTGTCTTGTCATGCGGTATCTGGAGATCTGAGTCTTTTCGGAAGACGGATTGCATGTTTGTTCTCCATGGCGGGAGTAAGCAGAGAGCTCCGGCTTTACAGGCTACCATAGCACTTTGCATTAAGAAGGTGGTCATGGCTGCATATGTAGATGCTGGAAAGCCATTGCCTACTCAGGTTAGGGCTCAGGCAGTGTCATGGACGGAGGTTAGTCTGTTGTCTCCCTTTGATATCTGCCGAGCTGTGATGTGATCCTCCTTATACACTATTTCCGGGTTTTATCATCTGAATGTGCAGGCCCAGGAGGATGCAGCCTTTGCACGTGCGGTGTTGACTGGATCTTGGACAGCCTCCCACCCTGTTAGGGAGTAGCTGTGGTACATCTCACAGGTCCTGAGTCTGTCTACACGCAAGGAAATGGAGAAATGAATTACCTGATAATTTCGTTTTCCTTAGTGTAGACAGATGGCAGCTTCCCATCCTTGGCTGCTGCATAAGTGTGCCAGTAGTCCTTCTGTGGGGCTCCGGGTCCCAAGAGGTTACTGGGAAGTTTTCATCCAGACCCTAGCTTGGGGTACCTAGAATCTTAGGTGAGTTCAGTGTTTATGGTTGGTTGAGTAAAGTTCTGATCTTCTATTTTTAATCAAGTTTTTTGCCTGTCTGTCCACAGTTGCTTTTGAAGAGAATACTGGCAGGCTGGGGTCACTGCAGAGTTATGTGAACTGTGATATCAGCTTGTTTCCTCTCCATGTGCTGGCAGGGGAGCATAAACCCACTTGTTCTGAGTCCATTTGTCTACACTAAGGAAAACAAAATTATCAGGTACGGTAAGTAATTTCTCCACTCTCCACAACATCCTATCCTTCCTCCTGGAGGGGGGCCAAATAAGCTCCTTGGTTCTGAAAGATGTGTTTGTTCATATACCCATCCATCCATCTCATGGAAAAAAGTTTTGTGGTGAATTCTCCTCACTACCATTTTAGTTGTTCCTTTTGGGATTCTTAATGGCCTCGAGGAGCTTCACAAAAAGCCTCAGTAGTGGTGGCACACCTCAGTCATTGGGAAATTGGTATCTGTCATTACCTGGATGACCTGGCTGGTGATGGGACCTTCTCAGGCAGCAATATTGAACTCCCTGCTGAGGTCAACCCAGATTCTTTAGTAACTAGTTTTCAGAGAGGTTTATTGGGGCATGGTTAGACTCATCAGAAGCATTCCTTCCGTCAGATTGGGCATTTTGTCTTTTAGCAGTGGTCTCTATCTGGCTGGAATTGAACCCTATTCCAGCCCAAGCACTCCTGGTGTTCCTGAGATACAGGGCAGCAATGATGTATCTGGTCTCCATTAGGGTCCTCCACTTTCAATGTGTTCAGCTGTGTCAGCCCTTGATGCATACAGTAACCTGATGATGAAATAGTCTTCCATTGGTGGATAGATCCAGGAGATAGATGACATTTTTAGAGTTCTGCCTCATCCAGATCCCTGTTCCAGATTGACCTCTTGGAACTATGAGCCATTTGGTAGGTGTTCGTTTTTCTCTTTTGTCCTTCAGAGAGAGATGATTCTTTTCCAAACCAATAATCAAGGGACAGTGTTCCAGATGATCAAAGAAGGGGGACACATGTTCTTGAGCCTCTGCCAGGAATCAGTGAAAATTTTAGGAGTGAGCTTGCTGTCACAGAGCTTATCTCATAGCAACTTACCTTGCCGAGATCTGCAATGTATTGATGGATCATCTCAGCAGGATTTTTCATACCCACCCTTGGTACTTGGGTGTGGCATACAGGCATATTTAACCTCTGGAGTAGCCTGTTAATGGGCTTGTTTGTATCAGAAAGCAAAAAGAAAATCTGCAATTTCTGTCCATTCTTCAGAGCAAGTTCAGATCTGCTCTAGATACTTTCTAGTCAGGTGGGATTCTGATCTGCTATATGCTTGTCGCAGCAGGCTCCCTGAAATTGTTTATCTCTGAGAGATCTGTGTTAGTATTCCTTCTCCCTCTCCTCTTTGGATTTCAGTGCATCATCAGTCAAGCTGTATTTTATGACATTGCTGCTTGCTGCCCTCAGGTGGATGGAAATCTCATTTTCATGCATTCTATGGTCAGATTTCATGAAGGATTTGTATGTATGCAAAGCCTCCTTTGCCATGGGATCTCAACATTGTCTTAACACAAGCAATAAAACCTCTCTAGGATCTGTTGGAATTGGCTTTCTTGAAGTTTCTGACAAGGAAAATGATTCTTCTGGTCATCCTCACTTTGGCTAGAATACTCAGCGGGCTACAAGAATTGGTTTCTCATTCTCCTGACTTAGTGTTCCATAGTAGGTTAGTGCTTCACATTCATCTTAAGTTTTTGCCTAAAGTGGTTGTTGCTTTCCATTTGGTTCATGCCATTGTTCTGCCATGTTGTTTCCAAGTTTTAATGCGTATAAAAGGAAGAAGACTCTGTCTGTTGGATTGGAAAGGAGGCCTTAACCTATTATCTGAGGAGAACTCGACCACGTCGTCATATCCCACAGCTTTTCGTCTCTTCCGATCCCAACAGACTAGGCATGACTGTTAACAAACGCATGTTCCCTGTACATACCCGGATCAGTCCAGACAGCTGGGTTTTACCTCCCATCCAGCAGATGGAGACAGAGCAATTTTGACTGACTCTGTCACTTAATCCGAGGTACCACCTGCAGTCTGCCAGTATTTCTCTGTCTCCAGCAGATAGTGGAGGTGCAAAATCCTGCAGTCTGAGACTTTAAAAAAAACAAACCAGGAAAGAGTACCTGTTATTCAGTTAGCCTCCCAGGGTGTAGCGAGGTCCTGGTGGGAACGTCCCCCCTGGTATTCGGGGCAGGAGAGCTGTTGGTTGGGGATCCTTCTGCAGCTCCCAGAGCCTTGCCGCCATTCAGGGTGACACTAGGGTCCCAGTTCACTCATTCTGTGAGGATTCAAGTGAGCCTAAGTTGCTTTTTAAAGATATTAAAAAAAAAAAAAAAAAAAAAAAGGTTGCACGTTTGTGTGCTTCTTTTTTGGTATGTCTCTGCTTTTCCTGTGCGGCAGCAGCTCTCCAACCCTCCCCCCACCCCCCGGCAGGCAATTTTACTTTTGGGGCTGCGATCGCTTCCCGACCACCATAACACCACGTGGGACAGTGTGCAGTGCCTGCGGGGATGCGCGTGTGCTCGCTGCCTCCCCGGGGGGAGGGTCCGTCTAGCGCGGATAAGGGAGAGAGATCAAGGAAGCCCCGCGAGCCTGGGAGGCTTTCTGCGTTGTGGCAGCCCCCAGAGGGAGGACCCTTTCCCGCTGGGCACGGGAATGGAGACCATTTTGTCCACATTCAGGGCTGCCGCGGGGGGAGGGGGATTTCCCACCTCCGTTGTCGCTGCAAGCTAGGGCCTCTGGCAGGGGCCGGGCATCCCATATGGGTTCTGAACCAGGCGTCGGAGAGCCTGAGGAGCTCTCCGATTCTTCTTCCTCCTCCTCCTTCGTTTGCCTCGGACTTCATGCGTTTCATGCAGAAGGTGTTCAAAGCTGGCAAGTCAGCCAAGCAGCACCGAGGCAGGTCTACTAAGAGGGCAGGGGTTCCTGTCAAGCGCAGGAACCCGAAACAGTGGCAGATGAGGTCTTCTCTGCTCGTGCCGATAGCAGACACCTCCTTGGAGGGTTTGAGACTGGATGATGAGCAGGACCTCTCGGGGATGGATCCTGTGCTGGGTCCTCGGTATCCGGACCGTGATTCCTCACAGGCATCTGCAGTCGAGGGAGATGATCCCAAGGTGGTCAGACTGTTCTTCAGGGAGGAGCTAAGCCCGCTAATTCCAGCAGTCTTGGAGGAGCTGGGTATTTACAATCCTCCTGAGAGCGCAGAGCTTAGCGCAGTAAACCAGTTATGGTGAGGCTCCGAGGTCCCACCAGGAGTTTCTTTTCCATGACTGCCTTGCTTTTCTGGGAGTGGGATACCCCGGACACAGGGCTGAAGGTCACGCGTGCCATGGACAAGTTGTATCCGCTTCCAGAGGAAGTGCTGGACTTCCTGAAGATACCTAAGGTGGATGCTACTGTGTCAGCAGTCACTAAGAAAACGACCGTTCTGGTCACTGGCGTGACGGCACTCAAGGATCTTCAGGATAGAAAGCTGGAGGGTCACCTTAAAAAGATTTTTGAAGTGTCAGCGCTGGGTGTCCGAGCTGCAATGAGTAGCAGTTTTTTGTTGAGAGCAAGCCTACACTGGGTTCAGCAGCTGCAGATGGACAGGTCTTTATCACCCTTGGAGTCCGGTCAGGCTGAGCGCTGGAAGCTGTCGTGGCCTATAGTGCGGATACTCTTTATGAACTTCTACATACGTCGTCCAGGACCGAGGTAGCAGCAGTGTCAGTTGCAGACTCTTCTAGTTGAGGAATTGGGCGGCGGATATTTCCTCCAAGTCTCATCTTGATTCACTGCCTTTCAAGGGGAGGCTGCTTTTCGGAAAGGACTTGGAAGAGATGATCAAGTCCCTCGGAAAGAACAAGGTACATAAATTGCCAGAGGAGAGGGCGGCAGGTGGGAGAGAGATAGGAGACAGTGTTATGAATCTGAGAAAGGAAGAGAAGACAGCCATGTAGGGGAGGGGGAGCGAGGCTATCTTTAGACTTGGTGTTTCCCTATGCTATCTGAGGGAAATGGTACCCTTGAAAAGGAGGTGGTGAAAGAATCAATCTGTGGATTGAGGTGTGCTCCTTGAATGCTCTATACCTGAAGGATAGAAAGAAGAGATAGCTGCAAAGGGAGGAAAAACACAAGACTGTGAAAGGAAGGGAACAGGATTACTATCTTACCTAGGTCAATCCAAAGAGTCTGGCCTAGCTCTGGTTTTGCTCCATTCCATGAATGGAAATGTACTTCTATTTTTCTTACATGATTCAGAATTGTAGCTCTGTCCAATGGGGGGAAAAGGATCTTTAGTTTGAAGTAGGTGCGATGGTAACTAGGAGGGAATACAGGAGGAAAGATCTAGTAAAGGGAAGTAGGGAAAAATAGAGGGGAGATGGATTGAGAAGGGCAAGAAATAGAAATAAGATGAGATGAATAACATTGGGGGAGCAGAGCCAGGAAAAATAAGACTTTTTTATTTTTTCTACTCAACTAATATGAACGGAGCAAAACAGCACTAACTCCTAGGACTCAAATAGCAGCACCCCTACCTATGAAAAGGCAATACTACAAATATGCAAAATGCCCTAGAACACCAATACAGCTCCTGTTGGGAGGTAAAGGGTGGAAAACAGCTGGACAGATCCTTGCAAAGATCCTGTAATACTACCTGCAACACTCCTTACCTCCCCAGCGACGCCTCCTTTGACATAGCTTCCAGTACGATGCTGCATTCAATGGCTCTGACTAGGAGGCAGACTGCAATCTTTGAGCCTTTTTAGGACATGTCTGGGACTTCCTGTAGCGTTGGCTGATGACATTATCACTGTCTTGAGATGTAAGGAAGCTCAGTGTACCTAGCCAGTGCCTCAGCAACAGGTTCTTTCATGGATTCCTTTGGCTAGTTGGTGTCACTTTCCTGGTCTTGACTCGTGTTCCTGCTTGTTTGCCTGCCTGTTTGCTCTGTTCCTGACCTTTCCTGCTTCCTGCACTGCTTTATTCCTGTCCTGCTTCCTGCCTGCTCTGTTTGTCCATTGCCTCAGATTGACTTCTCATTGTTAACCCAGCTTGAACCTCAATTTTGCTTTGCTTGCTGCCTGCCTTTACCTCAATTGTCTCCGCCTTTGAACACTGCCTGCCCTGATCTTAGCCTGCCTTCCATTTCTGCCTGGACGCTGGCTGTCCCAAACATAGCCAGCAACATATCAACTGCTGCCCACTGGAGCCTAGTCCATGCTCGCATGCGCTAGGCTGCATCAATCCGACCCACTAACAGAATATCTCACTTCGGTTACACACACAGAATACTTTTTTTACTTTTTATTTTTAGCCGCTTTATGCATACGTGTACAAATTGTCATGTCAAAATTTCCTGAATATTATAAGATAGAATTGAGATCAAAGAAAAAGACTATGATGGTAGAGAGACTGCAAGGCCTGCCTAGTCTGTCCCTTTTCCCTTCCTGTTGAAATACTGCAGGCCCTTCTTCATCTCATTGTATCCATGCTTCCCTATCACCAAGCATCAGCTTTGTTTCTTGAATTTCGAGTTGCCTTTGCCTCCATCTCCAATGGGAGACTGTTCATGCATTTAGTCCTCCCTATGAAAATATTCAAAAGATTTTGGGTATTTTCATATTCATTGCAGTTTAAAAAAAACCCCCACAAAACTCCCCAAAAAGGCCTCCCTTTGCTCTCTACCATCCTCCTGCCCTTCCACAATTTCACCTGGGGCTTGGGACTTCTGACCCCCACTCCCACCTGGGGCTTACTGCTGTTACTACTTAACATTTATATAGTGCTACAGAACAGCAGCGCTGGGCCTCCCCATTAAATTTGCCGGTGAATGGGAGCTCCCATACCGGCCCCCAATTACTCCCTTCCCAGATTCTTCTCAACGAATGGGTTTTGCTCCCTTTAGGCTGGAGTGAAGCCCATTTGTTTCAGCCTTTGGTCTGGAAATTTAAAAATAACACCGTTCACTTGGAGGCTAGTGCCATTTTTAAAGTTCTGTACCTGGGAAGGGGCAAGTAGGCTTCGCTTTTGCCCTTTAGGTTTTGAGAAGGACCAGAGAAGGTGGTAAGTAGGGGCTGAGATAGGAACTACTCAGCAAATGTGAATGTGGGGGATGGGAGGAATTCCTTAGATGGCATTTATATTGGAGGGAATGGGGGTTGGAGTGGCCCGGGGGGGCCCACCTAGACCTAGGGTTAAATTGTGTCAGGGCAGGAGGCCCTTTTAAAGAAACTTTTGTGGGCTTTTAAATTTATTTTTTTCTGTGGGGGTGTTGGCATACAAACTAAACTGAAAAAACTATTAAATAAACTGAAGAAACGAACCTCTCGCCCCACCCCATGACAGAGCACATATCCACCTTAAGGACCTCTTCCAGGTATCTGATCCAGTCCACCTTAAGGCTGCGTGTAGTAAGGGATTATGGTCCCAGGGAGGCTCCTACAGCTGAGGGTAAGAACTAGGGGCCTAGAAGGCTTAGACAGGAGGGGCAGCTCCTGCTTAATGGAAGTGTTTGTGAAATGAATTGAAACTGTGAGTACAGAGGGTTTAGGCAGCCCCTGAGAATAGCTGGCCTGAGATTATTTAGGAAATTATGACGCTAAAGTTTAAATGTGGAATGCTGTTTAAACACTGCAAATAAAAGCACTTAAAGGAAAAGTTTTGACTGCTCATGTGTTGAAAAGTTTTGATTGCTCATGTGTTGTCACACCCTCCAAAAAAGAAAAAAGAATTGAATTAAAAACTTAGAGGCTGCATGTTCCTGTTCAGCACCCTTTCTGTGAATAAATATTTTCTTGTATCAAAAGGAGAAAATAAAAATACAAACTTAGAAATAATATAAAATTATTTTGTGTCATTTTAAATTTTGCCATGTGGCTAAGTGTTTTAAATTTTTTACAAAAGGGAAGTATGGACATGGGATGAAGACCCAGGGCCTGGGCCTAGTGTGATCTGTGCATGAACTAGATGTGAACTTTCTCTCTTCCACACACTTGCTCTCACACACTCGGGAAAAGACATTTCTTTCTCAATCTCCATCCCCACCAATGCTCTTCTCTCAGTTCCCTGTACGTACCGGATCAGTCCAGACTCCTGGGTTTTGCCTCCGCACCAGCAGATGGAGACAGAGCCAAACTTGTCAGGCTCCGTATATATACCAGGGTGCTACCCACAGCCTGTCAGTATAACTCTGTCTCCAGCAGATGCGGGGTGCTTAACGCACAGTCTCGTCTGAACCAAATTGGGTTTAGTGTTAGGGGAGTAAGGGTTTTAGATTGGATTTGTCCTCCCTTTCTCCTTTTTAGTAAAGTTTAAAAAAAAAATAAATTTCACTTTCTTCTTTCAGCAGCTAGTCCAGTGGTTCGGACCTGAACCTCCCATGGGGTTGTTAGGTCCCGAGGGGGCCATCCCCCCTGGTTGTGGGGCTGCTGTGGCCTAGGGTCGAGGACCCTGCGGTGAGAACCGGCCCAGCCAGGGTGATACCGGGGAGCCTGGCTCACTCACCCCACTCACTCACCCCAACCAGGCCGCTTCAGCACTCGCCAGGGGACAGCGTCTTTGTAAAAAAAAAAAAAAAAAAAAAAAAAAGGTAGGTGCAGCAGCCAGCAGCGTGGCCCGTCCCGCCATGCCACGTGGCGCGTCCCGCCATGCCACGTGGCGCAGCCTGCGGGTCAGCGCGCGCGGCTGTCCAGGGATGGGCTGTGTTCAGCCTGCATTCCTGGCGACAAGGGGACTTTGGGGCTCGCGCGGGGGGGGGGGGGGGCGGTAGTCAGGCGGAGCGCTCTGACAGTCATGGTTGGAGCCCCCTCCGCGCATCTTCCTAAACGGCTCCAGACAAGCGCGCCAAAAGCCGCCATTTTGCTGCCAGTTTCGCTGGCAGCCCCGATCACTTATCCACCGTCGGGGGGGGGGGGGAAGGAACTCGCCCCCTCCCTTTCGCCGCAGCGGCCAGTTCCTGGGCCAGCCTCCCCCGTGGGTCTCTCGGGGGAAGGGGCAGGACACGATACAGGAACTGAATCAGACGTCTCCTGCTCCCCCTTCTTCTCTGAGTTCATTTTGGCCATGCATAGGGCTTTTAAGGCCCGCATGGCCCGCAAACATCCTGCAGCGGCGCAGAGTAGGCCCGAGGGGTCTCAACCGGTAGATAAGGGACACCCCTGTCGGGAGGCCACGGCGGGACCTCCAAGAGCAAAAAGGTCCCTGAGGGGCCTTCCCCCACAGGAGGATTTGGATTCTTCAGAAGACCCGTCGGACCATGAGGATTTGGAGGGCCAGTCACCACCCCCGAGGGGGGTAGAGGGAGACGGGGCCACGTCGCCAGGGCCGAAGAGGCAGAGTCAGACTTCGGAGGGCGATGATCCCAGGGTTATCCATCTCTTTAGGAGAGACGAACTGGGACCCCCTCATTCCTGCAATCCTGGAGGAGTTAGGCATTGCCACCCCTCCAGAGGAGAGTCTAGGCTCGGTTCCATGGATCCGGTGTTGATGGGCCTGAGCGGGCCCCCTATGACCTTTCCCTTCCATTTTTCAGCTACGGATTTGCTGTTTCGGGAGTGGGACACTCCGGACTTGGGATTGAAGGTCACGAAGGCTATGGATAAGCTTTACCCATTGCTGGAGGACGCCTTGGAAGTTCTGCGGGTCCCTAAGGTGGACGCAGCTGTTTCCGTGGTCATGAAGCGAACTACCATTCTGGTCACGGGTACCATGACTCTGAAGGATCTCAAGTGGGAGGTTCAATTGAAGATCTTCGAGGTCTCGGCGCTAGGGGCCCGGGCGGCAATTTGTAGTAATTTCGCGCTCAGAGCTGGCCTACACTGGGTGCAGCAGCTCCTTGCCAATGAGGGCCTGTTGGAGGAGGAAGCCCGACAGGCAGCATGCCTGGAGGCGGTAGTGGCGTATAGCGCGGATGCCCTGTATGACCTTCTTCGAACTTCGGCGCGCTCCATGGTTTCTGCCGTCTCGGCGAGGCGACTGCTGTGGTTGTGGAACTGGGCTGCGGATGGAGCATCCAAGTCCAAGTTGGGCTCCTTACTGTTTAAGGGTAAGCTGTTATTCGGGAAGGAGTTGGACGATATGATTCAGTTACTGGGAGAGAATAAATGGTATTGTCTTCCAGAGGACAGAGCATGCCCCAGGTCATCCTTCTCCTCTAGGTCTCGTTTCAGGGGAAATCGTAGAGCCCGTACCTCTCACCCGGGTACTTCCTCCTCCTCCTCCTCCTCCTTCCGCTCGGGAGGGGGCCAGCAGCAGACTCAGTCCTTTCGGGGCAGACGTTTTGGCAGGCCTGGTTATTCCCAATCCCCTGCCGGTGTTAAGTCCGCGCAATGATGTCCGGCCGGGCCATTCCTCGGTACCCAGGGTAGGGGGGCAGGTTGTCTCTCTTCTACGAGGAATGGACCAGGATCACGTCTGATCAATGGGTACTCTTGGTGATAAAACATGGCTCGCCTTAGATTTTGCATGCCAGCCCTGCCCGCGATATTTCCCGTCGCCTTGCGGAAACGCAGACAAGCGTCAAGAGATCCAACAGACCTTGGAGCGGCTACTGGCTCTGGGAGCGATTGTGCCGGTTCCACATCGGGAGCAACGAAGAGGACATTACTCCATTTATTTCGTCGTTCCAAAGAGGGAAGGGACCTTCCGGCCCATTCTAGATCTCAAGGGCGTCAACAGGTGCCTGTGGATTCCGCGTTTTCGCATGGAGACGTTGCGTTCTGTCAACGCTTCAGTGCGTCCGGGGGAATTCCTGGCGTCCCTGGATCTCATGGAAGCATATCTTCACATTGGGATCAGAGAGGATCACCAGAGACACCTTCGGTTCTACGTATTGGGGAAGCACTATCAGTTTCAAGCCTTAACATTTGGTCTGGCCACAGCTCCCAGAACCTTCACCAAGATTATGGTGGTCGTGGTGGTGCAGCTTCGGTGAGAAGGATTGTTGGTACACCCATATCTGAACGATTGGTTGATCCGGGCGAAGATGGAGTCCCTCTGTTGGTCGGCAATCTCTCGAGTACTCCAGCTGTTGCGTTCCCTGGGATGGGTAGTGAACACCGCCAAGAGTCATCGCATTCCCTCTCAGTCTCTGGAGTTTTTGGGAGCGTTGTTCAATACTCGCCGAGGGGTGGTCTTCCTCTCGTTGGAGCATTGTCGCAAATTACAGGGGCAGGTTTTTGCCTTGCTTCTGATGCAGCCACCAATGGTTTGGGATTATCTACAGATGATAGGTTCAATGGCGTCCACCCTGGATCTGGTTCCCTGGTCCTTCGCGCACATGCGGCCCTTACAGTCCGCGTTGCTCTCCCATTGGAGCCCAGTGTCCAAACAATTTTACCTTCCGTTACCATTGACGCAGCCGGCTCGTCTCAGCCTAGGGTGGTGGCTGTGCTCGACCAATCTTCACCGGGGAGTGCCTCTCATGACGCCGGACTGGACGGTGGTCACCATGGATGCGGGAGTGGTTTGCTTACGGAAGTCGTTTCAGGGACGCTGGTCTGCGACAGAGTCTCACTGGTCGATCAATCGGCTGGAGACCAGGGTGGTGCGACTGGCATTGCACCGCCCTGGTTCGGGGAAAGTCGGTCAGGGTTCTCTCCGACAATGCGACCACAGTGGCCTACATCAATTGTCAAGGGGGAACCAGGAGTCAACCGGTGGCCTTCGAAGCTCGCCTTCTGATGCAGTGGGCGGAGCGTCATCTGGTCAGCATAGCGGCATCCCATATCGCAGGGGTCGACAACGTGCACGCGGACTTCCTGAGCCGTCATCAACTCGACCCAGGAGAGTGGGAACTGGCGGACAGGGCTTTCAACTCATCTGCAACAGATGGGGCATGCCGGCCATGGATCTGATGGCGACCCTTCCAGAATGCCAAAGCCCCAAGGTTCTTCGCCCGTCAAAGAGAGACAGGGGCGGAAGGAGTGGATGCCTTGGCTTGCCCTGGCCAACAACAATTCTGCTGTATGTCTTCCCTCCTTGGCCGCTGATTGGCAGGATCCTTCGTCGCATAGAGGCCCATCCATCCGAGGTCATTCTGGTGGCCCCCGAATGGCCACAGTGGCCCTGGCTTGCAGATCTCGTCAATCTAGCAGTGGAGGGGCCGCTGAGGTTTCCGTACCTTCCGGATCTCCTCCGTCAGGGTCCCGTGTGTTTCGATCAGGTAGATCGCTTTTGTCTAGCAGCATGGCTTTTGAAATGCGCCGTCTAAAGAGCAAAGGCTATTCGGACGCAGTGATTTCTACTTTGTTGAGATTGCGCAAGAAGTCGACTTCCTTAGCGTATGTACGAGTGTGGAAGGTCTTCGAATTTTGGTGCATGGAGCGTTCGATCCCCTCTACCCGGGCATCTGTTTCCGCCATTTTGGCCTTTCTACAAGATGGTTTAGCTAAAGGTCTATCCTGTGGTTCTTTGAGAGTACAGGTAGCGGTTCTTAGGTGCTTTCGGGGGTTTCTCGAAGGGAGACCCCTGGCGGCGCATCCTGATGTGGTCCGGTTTTTGAAGGGGGCGAATCAGTTGCGACCGCCCATGAAGGTTCCGTGTCCTTCCTGGAACTTGAATGTGGTTCTCAAGGACCTATGTGCTCCTCCTTTTGAGCCGTTAAAAAGGTCGACTCTCAAGGACCTTACGTTGAAGACTGTTTTCTTGGTGGCGATCGCGTCCGCTAGAAGTGTGTCAGAGCTTCAGGCCTTGTCCTGTAGGGAGCCTTTCTTGCGGTTCTCTGAAGCAGGAGTCTCTCTGCGCACGGTTCCCTCGTTCCTTCCGAAAGTGGTCTCTTCATTTCATTTGAATCAGTCGGTGGATCTTCCCTCCTTTTCGGATATCACTGGGGCGGATCCTATTTCGAGGGATCTGAAGAAGTTGGATGTGCGTAGAACGCTGCTCTGATACTTGGAAGTCACTAATGACTTTCGTTTATCGGATCACCTGTTTGTACTTTGTCAGGGTCCAAGAAGGGGCCATATGGCCTCCAAGGCCACCATTTCTCATTGGTTGAAGGAGGCCATAGGTTCCTCATATCCACTCAGTGGAAGGCCTCTACCACAGGGTCTCAAGGCCCATTCGACGCGTTCCCAGGCGGCTTCCTGGGCAGAGTGTATGCAGATTTCGCCGCTGGAGATCTGCAGGGCTGCAACTTGGAAATCATTGCATACTTTTGCACGTCATTATCGCCTGGATGTCCAGGGCTCAAGGGAAGGCAACTTCGGAGCTGGCGTTTTAAGAGCAGGCCTCTCCGGATCCCATCCCAAGTAGTCTCAGCTCTGGTACATCCCAGGAGTCTGGACTGATCCGGTACGTACAGGGAAAAGAAAATTAGGTCTTACCTCTGATAATTTTCGTTCCTCTAGTACCAAGGATCAGTCCAGAGTCCCACCCTCAATCCTCTCTTCAGTCTCTGAGAGTCCGCTGTGTTTTTCCTTATGTGAGGATGTTGGGGGACTTTTCATGTAGTTCAGTTGTTATATGTTTGTATTTCTGTTTCTGGAGCAGGTCTCTCGTTGGGGACAGTGAGCTCAGGGTTCTCCGGTTGTTATTCCGGTATTTAGTTAGTTTTCAGTTCAGGGCTTTCTGCTTTGACATTACGTTATACTGACAGGCTGTGGGTGGCACCTTGGTATATATACGGAGCCTGACAAGTTTGGCTCTGTCTCCATCTGCTGGTGCGGAGGCAAAACCCAGAAGTCTGGACTGATCCTTGGTACTACAGGAATGAAAATTATCGGAGGTAAGACCTAATTTTCTTTTGTCTGCCATCTTAGTGCTGGGGGTTGAGCACTTGTGGGACCTGGGGTAGGTAGAGAACATTTTTTATTTTTTTTAATCTCTGCCTTCCTTCCCCAACCCTAGAGCTCCCAAATCTACTCCTAGACCCTTTTGGTCCTCAAATCCCATTCGTCCTGTAAATTATCCAGTCTAGCAATTCTCCCCCTCTTTCCTTGGCCAGTAAGGCACAGACTGCCTCTTTGAGTTGGAGTCAGCTGGCTTTCTTCAGCCTCCTTGTCAGATTAGAGGGGCTGGAGGACAGCTCAAAAGCATGGCCTGCTCTTTGCTGCCTCAGTGATTTGATGGGAGGGAGGAAGGGAACAGGATTGTATACTCTACTCAGTCCTCTCTCCCCTCAGCTGCACTGCTTCTGATCCCTGCACACTGTCAGAGAACAGCAGTTGCAGGTAAGTAATCACACTCAACTTATCAGGATTTTTTAAAATGTTATCTTCTATCTAAAATGAGAAATGCATGACATTTTTCTTACCCTCAATCTCCAAGCTTCCCCACCTATAACTCTATATCTTTGCTGGAGCCCACAGGTAGTGCTGTATTATAAATGTGTAACTTATCTGTCTGCCAACTTCTGCATTTCATTATCAGTGGAACCTTCTTAAAGCAGCTCCGACCCTTAGATAATGTCAATATTTATTCCAGAAATTGGAAATCTTGAATGAGATTCAGAGAAGGGAAGAGGAAAAAAGAGAAGAAAAAAAAAAGAAAGAAATGGCTAAGCAGGTAGAGTATTAAAAGTTTGGAGAATTGGAGCTATGTGCCTTGTTACTCAGTGGTCCACCTGCCTGTGTGATGTTTTTATGAAATGGTCCTAGGATCCCTGAGAATTAGAAGTTTGAAAACCTAGGTTTGGGTGAATATTTAGCATATTAAGCATGCTAATCAGAAGGAAAGTTCCAGTGATGATTTTATAAATGAATAAAATAGATTCCTCGTTTTCCAGCCAGACAAGTCCAGACACATGGGTTATGCCTCCCAACCAGCAGATGGAGACAGTGACTAATAGGTTTGCTGACTTCAGCCTGCCAGTATTCTCTGTCTCCAGAAGATGGCCGGCAAGCATGCTGTGCTGTGAGCTGAGGCCTGGTGAAGAAAATAGAAATTTGGATGGCAGCTCCTGAGCTGAAAGTCGTGTACTCTTTCCTTGGTTGAGCACGGCCAGGGGACTTCCAGTTGTTGGAACAGGATTTTCCTTGGCTAATGTTGCTAGAATTAACCTTTACTCCCTCCCCATGCTTTTTTTCTCCTCGCCTTAAAAAAAAAAAAAAAAAAAAAAAAAGTCTAAACCAGGATCCCCTGTCTATTTTTTCCCTCCCTTTTCCTGAACTCTATGCCATGCCTGTAAAAACTGTAAAAAAAAAAAAAAAAAAAAAAAAAAAGGCAGAAGAATGGTTTGCCGTTTGAGGAACTGTAAACTAAGGGAGGAAATGATGACCTCTCAGGTGTGCAGGAAGTGTTCAGTTTGCAATGCATATGTATTGCACTTTTAGGCACTGGGAGGGGGAAGCCTCTGTAAATCTTGTGGGGTGGAAAGGGGGAGAGTGCAGAGCATGGAGCCATCTGCCCTGGGAGGCCCGCATAGACAGGATCATCTGTATGCCATTCCCACCGGCGTACTTGCTGCTGTGGAGGGGACAGTGGCCATATTAGAACTGTGAGAATGGAGTAACTCAGAGCAGGGACCTCCTACGCTGGTTCCTGTGGATATCGCAGCAGTCTGGTCTGCAGTTCCTCCAGGGTGGAATTAAAAGGAGCAGCTTCCATTTCTTCAGCTGAAGATGTGATTCTTTTCTCTTCTGGGTCTCTATTCCCATGGAGTTTGTGAAGTTTGCATCATGTCCTTTTCTTTAGGACAGAGGCATCTCCAGATTTCCCTTCTGAGTGATACTGTCCCCGGGAACTCCTTTTAGGTATCCAGAGCAAAAGAATGAAAAAAAAAAGTAGAAAAGGATTGGGAGGGGAGAAAATTCTGCATGTTTCGATCTGTCACTTGAGGACCTTAAGGTTTTAAGGGAAAGTGGCAGTGAGGGAAAGTCGGAGGAAGAGGAATGTTTCCCTAGGGGAGAGGATAATTAGCTATGTTTGGTTGTGCCACAAAGAGGAACTTTGTCCCATAGATTTACAATCCCTAAGAATGCTGGATATAGTGGAAAAAAATAAAAAAAGAGGATAGGAGTTTAAGGAAACTATTGAAAGTGATTTCCATTGGCTTAGATAAGACTGATCTCTGTGTAATTAGATACACCAACGTTAAATTTTAAAGAGGGTAAGACTATGGGGAGGCTGTATTCTCTCTTGGCTCAGGAAAGGGAAAAGCTGGAATTTTCTCAAGTGGACGCACTCATTTATGCTGTCACTAAGAGGACCACTATTCCTGTGGAAGGTGGGGTCTCTGCCTTCAAAGATGCTCAGGATAGGAAGATAGAGGCTGCTGGTTTGGTGCTGTAGGCAGGTGTGTGTAGCAGAGGTGTTGCTAGGGCATGATTGCATTTGTCTCAGCATATACTGGAAAGTTCCTTAGAATATGGGCATATGATCCTAGAGGATGCAGCTCAGATGGCACAGAGGGCGACATTTTTGGTGGATGCCTCATGAATTAGTCCGTGCTTTGACTAGGATTATAGTTTCTATTATAGCTGCTTGTTTGCTGTGGCTAGGTAATTGATCAGCAGTTTCAGTTTCCAAGACAAGGTAGTCCAAGTGTTTCTTCTAGGGAAATCTTTTTGGAGAAGATTTAGAAAAGCTGGTGAAAGCTTGGAGGGAAACAAGTCTCCAGATTACCTGAAGACAATTTTAAGAGGATGTCGTGATTAACTCCAGCTTGGAGCTGCTTGAGGGATTCCAAGCATGAAAAACCAGAGAGGTTGATGCATGGCCAGTGGTCTAGAATCTTTGGTAGATTCCAAAAAGGAAGATAAAAGATGGAAACTTGGGGCAGTCCGAAAGTTCTCAGACTTAACAGTGAAGGTGTGAGAAGTCCTTCTCTAGTACAAAGGCTAGGCAAGTTGTTAGCCTTTTGGACTTTTACCGGAAGCGTACAAATCTGGAAGTTGCAGAGCCAAGTGCATAGTTTATTAAGGCTTCAGAGATCCATGGTATGGATTAATCTTCAGGTATTGGAATCCATGGTGACTGCCTTGGATTTAGTGCCTTAGGCAAGAGCGCACATGAAATGCTTGCTCTTAAATTAATGTCCTCAGTTTCAGGTGTTTTTTATGGGATTCCCTCTGAAGACGTGAGCCTGAGAGTTGCTTTGTAGCTAGTATATTGGAACCTGACAGTAGGAACAGATCTTGATTCTCAAATCTCCCATTTGAGTAATAGTGACCTTGGATGTCAGTCTCTGGGGTTGGGGAGCTTACTATATAGAGGCTCAAGGCACTTGGAATCTGGAGAAGTCAAGTGGTCCATTAATTTGTTAGAAACCAGAAAGATAGGGAAGACTTTCCTTTTAGTTTGCTTCCATTCTTCAGAATCAGGTGGTCAGGATCTTGTCAGCTAATGCTATGGTAGTGGCATACTTGATTCCCAGAGACAGGAACAGGTGTCGGCATCTGGCAGAACAGGTAGGTCTCCAGTTAATCCAAGTGGAGAAGCATGTAAAAAAGCTCTCTGTTGCTCTTATAGCGAGAACATACAAGCAGACTTCCTCAGTTGCAACAGGCTGGACCTCGGAGATATTCCCAGAAGGTATTCTCCCAGTGATGGTGATCAGCAGAAATCTATGAGTGTGAAGAGTAAGACGTTCATCCAGTTTGGATGCCCTAATACAAGTCTGTGACAAACCAAAATATATCAAAAAATACACCACTGGATACAGCGAACTGATAACTAATCAAAACAATCCTGGAGCAATGCTCTGTCGCTGTCAACAGTATCGACTTGAAAATGAATAATACTGTTTTCTAGTTGTTTTAAAACATCTAATACAAGTCTGGCCAGTTCAGGGTTCCTTCTGTGGCTTCTAGAGGGCAGATTCTTTCAGAAGATTTTAGGGCAACAGAGGCTGGTAATATTGATAGCTCCCAATTGTCCAGGGTGCCCTGGTGAGAATGCTGGACAAGATCTGTTATTGTTGCCTCAGGACAGGGATGGTGGTTCACTAGGAACAGTCTTGGTTTTGTCTTTCAGCTTATCTGTCAGAGAAGGGATATTCTCAGAAGGCTGTAAATACCCTTTTGTGCTCCAAGAAAGTTTTCACTCCCTGGGCATATGTGGGAGTCCAGAAGTTGAGGCTTGGTGCTCAGTTAAGAAGGTATTGACTAGAAGAGCTTCAGTGTTGGTTATCTTAGAATTCCTGCAGGGGATTAGATAAGGGTTGGCCCTTAACCGCCTAAGGTTAGATAGCAACTATGGTCTGTTACAGAGGCTGGTTGATAAGCCAGACCTTTATCATCTCATCCGAATGTATCTTGTTTCCTTCAGGTAGTGAAGCATATTTGGCCTTTGGTAAGAGGGATCAATACCTCTCTGGAATCAGAATTTGGTGTTGTACCTGGTTGGTCATCCTTTTGAGCTTGTAAGAGAGATGGCACTTAAACTGCTTATGCTTAAGATAGGCTTTTCTGGTAGCAATTTGTTCTACCAGATGACTTTCGGAGCTGCAGGCTTTGTTATATAGAGATCCCATTTTGGGTTCTTTGGACGAGGTGGTGTAGATTCTCATGGTTCCTTCGATTCTTTCTAAGATGGTTTCACATTTTTTCATCTTAGCTAGATGGTATATCTTCTTTCCTTTCAAAGGGACTCGTGTGGAGAAAAGTATGCTTAGTTTTGTCATTTAGATGTTAAAAGTTCTACTGTAATTAAAGGTTACTAATAGTTTCATAAACTCAGTATCATTTGTTTGACTTAATGGTTCAAAAGCATCAATAGCACTTTGAAGTAAAGAAGCGATAGGGGAAGCTTATATCCAAAGGATTCCGGCTTCCCAATAAATTGAGGGCATACTCTACCAGGGTGCAGGTGGCTTCATGGTCAGAACTTTGCCTGTCGTCGCCATTAAAGATTTGCAGAATAGTTACCTGGTCTTCTTTGTCTCAACCTTTGAGCCAGGGGAAGAGGCTTCCTTGGATTCAAAAGTCTTGAGAGTGGGATTGGCAGTGTTCTACCCAATAGAAGGATAATTTGGGTACATCCCATGCATCTGGACTAGTCTGGCTGAATGACAAGGATGATTATTCAGAGGAGCCGAAACAAACTCAATGTACCTGAAAGATGTAATAAGGCAAATTGACAAACTAAAGAGTAGCAAATTACCTTGACCAGATGGTATACATCCTTGAGCTCTGAAAGAACTGAAAAATGAAATTGCGGACCTGCTATTGGTAATTTGTAAGCTATCATTAAAATTGTCTGTGGTACCTGAAGACTGGAGGGTTGCCAATGTAGTGCCAGTTTTTAAAAAGGGATCCGGAGGTGATCCAGTAAGTCTGATGTCTTTTGCCAGGCAAAATGGTGGAAACTGTCATAGTTTAATGGAACAAAGCCAATGTGGATTTAGCCAAGGGAAGTCTTGCCTTACCAGTCTGCTACATTTTTTTGATGGGATAAATGTGCATAAAGGTTAGCCAGTTGATATATAGTATCTAGATTTCCAGAAAGCGTTTGACAAAATCCCTCCTGAGAGACTTCTGAGGAAGTTAAAAAGTCATGGGGTAGGAGACAATGTCCTATTGTTTATTGGAAACTGGTTAAAAGATAGAAAACAGAGAAAAGGGCTATTTTCTCAGTGGAGAAAGGTGGATAGAGAAAGTCTCCGCATGCTTTCCTTTCTGGTTGCTGTTTGCAGATTCCCATTTACAGTTTTCTTAACCCAGTAATGTATGCTGCAAAGCATTTCCTTCAGAGCATCTGGTGTGGATCTTCTCTGCCATTGTTACCAACTTCTGCATGGTCACATTCTAATTCTTTTTTTCTCTCAGATTACTAGTAATTACCTGTCTACTCTCATTTATAAAATTACACTATTTTTTTCTATTAACATGAACATACGTATGACTGTTCTGTTTAATATGTAGTTCATGTACAGGCATACATAGCACTAGTTTACAGTTACATTGCATACTGTCCTGAGGGAGTGCTGTAAGCAGAAGCTGTGTTTGCTGGTGTGATAGGATTTTATTGGTTTGCTAGGAAAGTGTGATTTAATCTCACAAAGGAATTTGTTTGAAGGTTGAACTGTTACTGTGTTTATATATTTGTGTGTGCAGTGGGAAATAGTTTGAGAGGTTTGAATTAGTGCTGTATGTAGCTTGAGTGTATGTGTTGGGAAAGTAATTGAGAATTTTAAAAAGTTAATTGTTGGCTCTAAGATGGTGTGATTGCTGGTTCCTGGACAAGTAATCATTGGTGTCTGATTCCCTCTCACCCACCCCCCTATTTCTCACCTACCACAGTCACATTTTTTCATATATAGATTTTTATCCTTATTAGGAGGAAAACTTTTTCTAAATAAGTCAATTAGGGATTAATATGCAATTAACCCTGATTTTAGCAGTTGATTACTTTGTCTTATTGCAGGTCATTATCAAATTAACATAAAACACAAATATATGGTTTTTAAACAGCTTTAAAAATCTTTAGCAACTCAACAAAATCAAGATGCAGACAAGTCCAGCATTGAGATGGAGGCTATCCAGTCTTTTGCAAAGAAAGCCACATGTATGACTGTCTACTGTTGGTGAGAGATTGTATGTGTGTACCTATTGCAGAGAGCTCCTGGCATTTGGAGAATGAGTTGGATATTTGAGGCTAGTGGCAGACATGGAGGGGCTAAGGCAGATAGAGAGCTGTATAGAGGTGACCTTCAGGGACATAATAGAGCAGTCATAACTCTAGCCTGGCCGCTCTTGTGCTGCTTTATTTATTAAAAAATATTTATTTCCCACCTATCCACAATTCTAGACAGGTGTTAAACTACATTCATAAAAATAAACCTAGAACAATCATCTCCAATATGGTGGAAAACACTGTTGGGGAAAAAATAAAACAAAGATAAAACCATTACCAATATACAGTATATTCTGTAAACTTATTAACTAAAACACACAATCAGATCAACCAGATAAAAGAACAAACAGTCATCTTACAAGGCAGTACTAATAGGTCCCTAAGGCCTGAGAAAACAAAAATGCCTCAAGATTTTTCCTCAAAGACTTTGATTGCCCAGCCCTTAAATTAGCTGGTAAATCATTTCCACATTGTCAGGCCTGCAACCATAAAAGTTTTCTCGTGTGTGTTAAAGATGTAGATTCTGTGCTGCTGATCTTATCGCATGCAATGGAGTATAAAGTTTTAAAGTGGATGCAATATAAAATGCTCCATTGTTCTGCAGAGCTTTATAGACTATAGTTAATATTTTAAATTGTATGCACCAGGGAATAGGAAGCGAGTAATAACGAAAACAATATGATAAATGTTCATTGCACTGAGTACCCATAAGTACCCTAGCAGCTGCATTCCGCACAGATTGCAGTGCCATTAGTGCGGAAGCTGGCCATCTGATGTAGATGACATTGTAATAATCTAGGCCAGTTAGAATCATATAGCCTGAAGAACAGAATGAAAATCATCAATATTTAAAAAAGGTTACAGTACTCAAATGCAGTTTTATAAATCATTTTTTAAAGTAGGATTTCATTTTTGATAGAAAAGTAAGTAAAGTGTCAAAAATGTCAAATTGCAGACCTGTTTAGAAATAGGAACGGCCCAATCTCCTATTATCTCTAGCTGACCCAGCTAGCACTTCAGTTTTCTCTCTATCATTAATCTTAGTCCTTAGAAAAGGAATGATGAATAAAACGGAAAATGTCATAATGCCTCTGTATCGCTCCATGGTGAGACCGCACCTTGAATACTGTACAATTCTGGTCGCCGCATCTCAAAAAAGATATAATTGCGATGGAGAAGGTACAGAGAAGGGCTACCAAAATGATAAGGGGAATGGAACAACTCCCCTATGAGGAAAGACTAAAGAGGTTAGGACTTTTCAGCTTGGAGAAGAGACGACTGAGGGGGGATATGATAGAGGTGTTTAAAATCATGAGAGGTCTAGAACGGGTAGATGTGAATCGGTTATTTACTCTTTCGGATAGTAGAAAGACTAGGGGACACTCCATGAAGTTAGCATGGGGCACATTTAAAACTAATCGGAGAAAGTGCTTTTTTACTCAACGCACAATTAAACTCTGGAATTTGTTGCCAGAGAATGTGGTTCGTGCAGTTAGTATAGCTGTGTTTAAAAAAGGATTGGATAAGTTCTTGGAGGAGAAGTCCATTACCTGCTATTAAGTTCACTTAGAGAATAGCCACTGCCATTAGCAATGGTTACATGGAATAGACTTAGTTTTTGGGTACTTGCCAGGTTCTTATGGCCTGGATTGGCCACTGTTGGAAACAGGATGCTGGGCTTGATGGACCCTTGGTCTGACCCAGTATGGCATTTTCTTATGTTCTTATGTCATCATCCATTGTTTTATTGCTGAGATATAAATATTAACTTCTGATAACACATGAAAAACTGATAGTACTGGAATAGAAAACTGTATATTATCATAGAGAATATGTCCAACACCAAGACAGATAAATGTCGAAAAGTGTGGCTGACAGCTATATGAACCCTGTTCTACTCCTGTTGTTGATGAATACCAAGTGGAAGATGACTGGTCTAATCTAACCTGTTGTACTTAGTTGATGCGATACAATTTAAACCACTGGAGTGCAGTGTCTTGATTCCATTTTCAGCTAATTGAGATAGTAAGATTGAGTGATCCAGTGTGTTGAATGTAGCAGATATATCAAGAAGGTCAGCACATAGCTTTTACCACTATCAAAGTCCCAACGAAAAATGTCAAGCAGTGATATAAGCAGTGTTTCTGCTATGATCTCATTGGAAACTATATTGATGGCAATTCAGAACTCTTCAAGGTATTGCTAAAGTTGTTTTAACACCATTTTCTCCGATATTTTAGACAAAAATGGTAAGGTAGAAATAGGGCAATAATTTATTAGCACTAACTGATCCAAATTTGTTTTTTTCATAAGTCACTTAGCAGACTATCACCTTGTTGTGGCAGGAAGCGATCCTGTACTTAGGAATTACCGTCCAGGTGGTTTCTTGCACCGAGGATGTCTCTTCAGTGGCGCGTGCCCAGGAAGAAAGTGTTAGCACTGCTATTGTAATTGGTGATTTAGACATTAGGAATATAGATAGCTAGTTGGCTGTTGAATTTGAGAATTGCTTGGTAGCTTGCCTGCTTAGTGCAAAGGTAACTGACATTGTGCATTACCAGAATATGATTTTAGAGAGTGCTGGTGAGGAGCCAGTTGTGGTGGTGCATGTGGGTCCTAGTGACAGGAAAAAGTGCAAGAGGGAGGTTCTGGAGGATAAATTTAGGTTTTTAGAATTTAGATTAAAGATTTAATTACTCACCCTTTTCCAAAACTGAACTCAAGCAAGTTACAATTCAGGTACCATAGACATTTTCAGGTAGATTTTCAAAAGCCCGTGGGTGTAAATATTGGGTTTATGTGCACGGCCGGGCCTTGTGCGCACTGAGCGAATTTTCGAAGGGGCCTGGCCACGTGCATAAGTGCCGGGCCTCTTTGAAGGGGCAGGCCGGAGGGCGTGTTCGGGGCAGGGGGCGAGCCTGGAGAGCGCCATTGATCGCTGTCCTGAACATTCGTGCCCTGGGAGCTGGTTGGCGCGCACAACTTACTCGGGAGCCTGAAGAAAGTTGTAAAAGAAAGAAAAAAATAAACAAATGGTAGAGTTTAGGGGGTGGGGAGGAGAGGGGAAGAGGGAGGGAATTCAGGTAGGAGGGTAGGGAACTGGGGAAGACCTGAATGCGTTGTGCGGAAATTGCAAAAATCCCCCCCTTGCGCGCACCACCTGCACATATGTGCGCGGCCCACGGGTTTTCTAACTTGCGCATGCATGTTAGAAAATCGGCATGTGTTCATGCTGGGACGCGCGTGCACACATTTTCTCTGATTTGTTTTAAATATGCTATTTACTAACTTCATGGAGTGTCTTCTAGTCTTTGTATTTTTTTGAAACAGTAAATAACTGATTCATACTTACCTGTTCTATTCCACTCATGATTTTATAGGCCTCTACCATATCTCCCCTCAGCCATCTCTTTTCCAGGCTAAACTGCTCTAACCTCTTTAGCATTTCCTCATAGGGGAGTTGTTCCATGTCCTTAATCATTTTGTTCTCCCTGCTTGCTACCTTTTTCACTTCAATTATATCTTTTTTTTTGAGATGTAGCGACCAGAATTGCATACCACACTCTCTAAGTGCATTGTCACGATGGAGCTACACAGAGATATTATGACATTCTCTGTTTTATTCCCTATTCCTTTCCCAATAATTTCCTAATGATTTCTGGGTTTTTTTTTACAATCACTGTACACTGAACTTAGGGTTTCAAAGTATTATCCACTATGAATGCCCAGATCCTTTTCCTGGGTAAAAATTCCAATATGGAACCTAACATCGTGTAAGTACAGTGTGGGTTATTTTCCCTAAGTGCATCACTTTGCACTTGTCAGCATTACATTTCATCTGTCTTTTGGATGCTCTCTCCCAGTCTCGTAAGGTCTTCCTCCAATTTCTCACAATCCACTTGTGATTTAACAACTCTGTATAATTTTGTGTCATCTGAAAATCTGATTTCCCCGTTCCCTTTTCCAGATTATTTGTAAATATATTAAAAAGCACTGGTCCCAGTACAGATCCCTGAGGCACTGCACTGTTTACCTTTCTCCACTGAGAAAACTGACTATTTAGTCCTACTCTCTGTTTCCTATCTTTTAACCAATTTGCAATTGCTATAGGATATTGCCTCCTATTCTGTGACTTTTTAATTTTCTCAGGAATCTCTCATGGAGAACGTCAAATGTCTTCTAAAAATCCACTTGTTTATTAAGCCTCTTAAAAAAAAGTAGCAGATTGGTGAGGCAAGATTTCCCATGCTGGCTGTGTCCTATTTAAACTACGATAATTATCACAACAAATGTGCCCAAAACAATCTTATTCCAGATCCATAAGAATGTACACACACATTAAATCAAATGAAGAATCTGGTATGTAAATTTTCCTCAATATTACTATGGAACCACGTACAAATTACTTTTAAATTTGTAGGACCTCTGTGCTACATGGGTGTGTAACATGTACAACCCATCTGTAGTTTACAGGTCCAATGTTACTTTATTTCTCCTAAACAATACTCTTTCTTGGAGTTTTTATAAACACCTCAATTTTTTAAGTTGTTTTTCTGTATATATATAAAAATGTTCAAAGACCCAGCAACAGCTCTTCACTTCGGGTAAGAATAATCATTCATACCACTCATAGGAGCGTGATACTCATCTGTTAAATGATTTTCTAACGCATTCTGCATCCTAGCATCGTCCCGTCCCGACTCGATCGTGTTTCGGACCGTCCTGGTCCTGCTTCAGGGGTAAAGTATGAATTCCAGTTCTGAAGGGTCTCAAATAGTCGCTATTCTCGCGGTTCCAGTTGAAGTCACTTCTTCTTTAATAACGCAGAATGCGTTAGAAAATCATTTAACAGATGAGTATCACGCTCCTATGAGTGGTATGAATGATTATTCTTATCCGAAGTGAAGAGCTGTTGCTGGGTCTTTGAACATTTTTATATATATACAGAAAAACAACTTAAAAAATTGAGGTGTTTATAAAAACTCCAAGAAAGAGTATTGTTTAGGAGAAATAAAGTAACATTGGACCTGTAAACTACAGATGGGTTGTACATGTTACACACCCATGTAGCACAGAGGTCCTACAAATTTAAAAGTAATTTGTACGTGGTTCCATAGTAATATTGAGGAAAATTTACATACCAGATTCTTCATTTGATTTAATGTGTGTGTCCTATTTAAACCATGATTTTCTATATGTTCTGTGATTTTGTTCTTTAGAATAATTTCTACAATAAAGTTAACCCCTTCAAGTCTGTAACTTCCTGGATCACACCTGGAGCCCTTTTTTTAAAGATGGGCGTTATATTGGCCACCCTCCAAGTCTTGCATACGATGGATGACTTTCGTGATAGGTTAAAGTCATTGTTGGGGTCATGAAGTCAGTTCTTCCATTGGGAGAGAATGTGCTTTGACAAACATTTGTTTCCTTTATTTTTTTGAATATATTCCACCTTTCATGATTGGTCAACCACTTGTGATCACCTATGGAGTAATCAGACACAGCTGGCAGGGTTGAAGATAATGGATATTTGCTTTTTCTTCATTACTATGTTACTATAGTTGAGGCACTGGGTAAGAAAGCATCAGCAAATCTATCCCGGGGCAGTATTGTGGCCCAGCTCTTAGGAATAGTTCCAGTGGCAGATCCTTATAACATCCTGAAAGGGGTACCAGAGTGCATAGGCTTTAAAATTGGGGATGAAGAAAGAATTAGCAGCTACATTAACAGTTTTGTTTCTGCCTTGGAAGTTTTGTAGGCAAGTGAAGGCCAGAGCTGAAAAATGGTGTTTATGGGGCCCTATGGAATGTGGCCCTTTCTCCTTCCAATATTAGAGAAGTGAGACATCTGCTCCAGTGCAGGTGTGAATAGGAAGCCTATCAGGAAGGAGTTATTGCTAGTGAAGACTAAGAAAAATGTCAGCAATTAAGATTAATTTTTATAATTTCTCCAGTACTTACTGTAAACAAGGGGTCTTTCACCAGAGAGCTTATAAGTATTTTTACAGGAAACTAATGTACAAAGAAATAGTGTTCTTAGTGGTAGAGAACTTGTTAATACCAAGCCCTCCTTGTTCATTGTCTTAATTACTAGCACCATTTAATAGTTATTTTCTTGCCAGGATCGACTAGAGAATGTTAGCTTCTCAAACCAGGAAGACTTACCCAGTGCTGGATTGAAACCCTCGACCATCATCAATGAAACTTGCGATCACAATGGAAACAGACATCGAACAAATTCCACAGGACGTTCCAGGTGCCTCATGGTTCTTTCTGTGATTTAGTTTAGTACATAATTTTAAGATCAAGAAGGAATATTGTGTCAGTGCTTCTTCCTTTAATTTTCCCTTTGAGTTACATTATAATCATCATAATTACAGATTTGGGTATACGTTTTTATTCAGTGAAGAAAAGCACTAATGATTGCACACTAGGAGGCTGATACAATAAAGTATGCCCAGCCTAACGCACAGGTTAGTGAGCAGTTGTCTGCACGTCCATAACCCCCGATGTAATAAGGGGATCAGCACATCCAAAACGTGCATCCAAACAAAGGTATAGCTAATAGCACTCATCACATGTAAATGCCATGTAGATGAGGTTATTAGCTATTTCCCCGTGATGCAAAAAATCGCTGTGCGTCTGAGGTGCAAATTTAACCCATCAAATTTTACGGAGAAGGCGTAAAGTCTTGCCATGCATCAAAAGTATGTTTAAAAACAAAAAATACTGCTTTTCTGTGGTTCCTTCTACTTAGTATCGTCGTGATACTAAGTAGGAGGAACCACAGAAAGCATCATAAAAAAAAAAAAAAAGCTTGATGGGGGGGAAAAAAAAATTTCTGGACGGACAATATACACGCTGTGTTTATTGAGCCAGTAAATTTTCTGCCACGGGATAAAACAGATGCTTGTATTTGACATCCTTTTGGTAACCCGCACACAGCCAGTCTCCTGGGCACCTGATGCCAAGGATGCACAATTTATCCCTAGTGTGTCTGTTTTAGCATGGCAACTCATTTGGTTATTGCATTGGGTGCTCAGGAGAGGTGGATGTACGTGCATTCAAAAAATGGACACCCAGTTTGGATTCACATTTTTACGTGCATGATATTGCATCAGCCCCTAGATATTCAAGTAGCATTGAAAGTAACAGATGTAAAGGGAGACAAGGAGAGATTTATTTATTTTATTTATTTAAAATCTTTTCTATACTGTCGTTAAGCTAGATACCATCACAACTGTTTACAATGAGGCACATAAATTAATATTCCTAGCTGTATTAAATTATATCAACTAAACAGATGCCATTAAGTTACGGTAACCTAGTTTCGTAAAAAAATATTAATTGGTGGGTGTGATAAATCATGTCCATTCCAATCTGTATCAGCTTTAAAATAGATTAATAATTGTATCTTAGCCTTTGGTGGTGAGCGAAAATAAAATACACACATATTGATTAAGGTGATGTGTGTGGGTGTTCTACTGACCGTATCCTACACTTCCCTGGACTCTACGCTCCATTCTCTTTGTGATATGCTTGCTTAAATAGCCATGTTTTTAAACTTTTCCTGAAGGTTTTGATGTCTCTTGTAATCTGATTTCTAATGGCATGGTGTTCCATAGTATAGGTCCTGCTAAGGACAGTGCCCTTTCCCTTAATTGGGTTAGTCTTGCTGTTTTGACTGAAGGAATAGTTAGTAGTGCTTTGTTTGCTGATCTCAGGTTTCTGTGAGGGACGTGTACGTGAAGAGCTGTGTTCAGCCATTCTGCTTTTTTGTTATGTATTAATTTATGTATGGTAACCAGTGTAGTTCAGCTAGGGTTTCGGTGATATGGTCTTTTTTTTTTACCAGTCAGAATTCTTGCAGCAGTGTTTTGTAGTATGTGGAGTGGTCTTAGCGTGGTGTATGGTAAACCCAGTAGAAGGGCATTACTCAGTGCTTGCAAAAATTAAAGCTTGTAACACTGATTGGAAGTTGGTAGTTGTTAGTGGTGGTTTAAGTCTTCTAAGAGTCAGAGTTTGGCGTATCCTTCCCTTACTTTTAAAGATATATGTTGTTTCATACTTAGTTCTGTGTCAATTATCACTCCGAGGTTTCGTATTTTCTCTGCTAATTCTATTTTTTGGTTATTTTTTAATGTGATTGGATTTTGGATGATCTCTGTTTTTACGTTCTAAATGTAGGAATTCAGTTTTCTCTATATTAACTAATTCCATTTGGTTTAGTAGCTGTTTGATGATATCTAGATACATGTTCGCTATGTTTAATGTTTTTTCAATTGTGTCGTTGATGGGTAGTATTAATTGAATATCATCAGCGTTGTATGTAATGTGAGATGCTCAGACCAGCTAGCAGGTGACAATGGCAGCAGGTATATGTTGAATAGTGTGGCAGACAGGGCTGATCCCTGTGGAACTCCTATTTGAAGGTTTATTTTTTCTGACATTACATCTTTGATCTGTACTTAGAAGTATCTGTTATTTAGGTATGATCTGAACCATTTGATTGTTTTGTTACTTAATGAGAATAAGTATGATTTGAACCTGTTCTTGAAAGCCACATGGAAGGAGCAGAGCAAGTATCAAAGATGTGATTTATTCCAGAGAACTAGAACAGCAAAAGAGAAGTTATTGAGTCAGTTATAGGGAACCACATCTGCCCTTTTCCACTCCTCTAAAAGTACTAGACTCTAAAGAAGCATTGAAAAGGTCAGCCAGAGAAGCTGCCAGGACATCTCTAAGTTCCCTTAGTACCCTTGGATGTATCCCATACGGCCCTATTGCCTTATCTACTTTGTAAGAAGCTAAATAAACAAACACTCTGTTCAATCTTATTTGTGTTTGTTTTATGTGGTTCTGCTCCAGGCCATTCCACAATGAACAGTAAAGAGAAATATTTGTTAAGCAAATTTGTTTTTTTCCTCATCAGCCTTTACATATTCCTCCCCTTCCAGTCTCACAATGCCACATATGCACTTCCTTCTATCTCTAACATATCTAAAACAAAATTCTGTCCCCCCATTTTACTGTATTTGCTATTTTTTCTCTGAATTTTTGCATTCACTACTTTCCCAGCTTCAATTTTTACAGATATTGTCTGTCTTCCTCTTTCTGCGAACTCTTGTAGTTTGTGAATGCTAGCTTTTTCTCCCTTACCTTTTCAGCTACTTTAGAAAATCATAATAGTTTTTTGTCCTCTTCCCTTTATTTACATTCTTAACAAAAACGTTATCCAAATGATAAGCACAATCCCCCCCCCTTTGAACTTCAAGTATCCAATCCACCTAAGTGTCCACCAAGTATTCAATCCACCTAAGATGCCATTTTCAGAATAGTGAGATGTATAGAATTAAGGAAAGCGAAGTGTAAAGAACTATAATTAAGAAGGGCAAAGTAAGTTATGAGACCAATTTAAGTTTCTCTATGTTCATTCAGGTCAGTCCATCATGCATGGGTTGTATACACCTACAAGCAGATGGAGATAGAGATCCACAGGCTCACTAATGACGTTCCTCAAATAGCCTTGTGCTGACACCAGCCTGCCAGTATTTTCTATCTCTAGCAGATGGTGGATGTGCGACCATATGCTGTGGATGAAGGCCTTAGTGGAGCTTAGGTGATTCTCCTGATGTGACAGCTCAGCTGTCCCTCCCTCAGTTGAGCAGCAGCTGGACTCTGATTCTTAGCATGGGGTGGGGGGTGCTGCAGAGGTGACGACTAAGTTCCTCTCCTGGCTGGTAGAAATTGGCTGAGAAACTTCCAGGAGGGTAAGGTGATTATTTCTATTTAATCTCCTGTGCCTTTTGACCCCCTTCAACCTCTGACCTCTGTCCGTCCCCCCCGTCCCCCCCCCCCCCGCTTTCTCCTAAAGCTCTCCCCCTTGCTCACTTAGGTGGATTGGATACTTGGAGTTCAAGGGGGGGGGGGGATTGTGCTTATCATTTGGATAACGTTTTTGTTAAGAATGTAAATAAAGGGAAGAGGACAAAAAACTATTATGATTTTCTAAAGTAGCTGAAAAGGTAAGGGAGAAAAAGCTAGCATTCACAAACTACAAGAGTTCGCAGAAAGAGGAAGACGGACAATATCTGTAAAAACTGAAGCTGGGAAAGTAGTGAATGCAAAAATTCAGAGAAAAAATAGCAAATACAGTAAAATGGGGGGACAGAATTTTGTTTTAGATATGTTAGAGATAGAAGGAAGTGCATATGTGGCATTGTGAGACTGGAAGGGGAGGAATATGTAAAGGCTGATGAGGAAAAAAACAAATTTGCTTAACAAATATTTCTCTTTACTGTTCATTGGGGAATGGCCTGGAGCAGAACCACATAAAACAAACACAAATAAGATTGAACAGAGTGTTTGTTTATTTAGCTTCTTACCAAGTAGATAAGGCAATAGGGCCGGATGGGATACATCCAAGGGTACTAAGGGAACTTAGAGATGTCCTGGCAGGTTCTCTGGCTGACCTTTTCAATGCTTCTTTAGAGGAGTGGAAAAGGGCAGATGTGGTTCCTATTCCTAAAAGTGGAAGTAAGGAGGAGTCTAACCGCTGTGGTGAGCAAACTAACGGAATCGCTGCCAAAACAGAATAGTGCAATTTTTGGAATCCAATAGATTGCAAGATATGAGGCAGCATGGTTTTACCAGAGGTAAATCTTGTTAGACGAATCTGATCTATTTCTTTGATTAGGTGACCAGAGAATTGTATCAAGGGAGAGCGCTAGACTTAATGTACTTTGATTTTCAGCAAGGCCTTTGACACGGTTCCGCACAGAAGACTTATAAATTGTGTGCCCTTGGTATGGTTTATAGATTGACTGACTGGGTTAGAGGTGACAAACGGTAGTGACTGGCTGAGTGGAAGGTGACACAGGGTAGTGGTAAGTTTTCTCTGAGGATCGTAGTTGTTACTAGTGGTGTGCCTCAGGGATTGGTGCTTGGACTGGTTCATTTCAACATTTTTGTGAGCGACATAATGGAAGGGTTATAGAGAAAGTGTCTTTTTTTTTTTTGC
The DNA here is from genome assembly GCF_901001135.1 of Rhinatrema bivittatum. Lineage (NCBI taxonomy): Eukaryota > Metazoa > Chordata > Amphibia > Gymnophiona > Rhinatrematidae > Rhinatrema > Rhinatrema bivittatum. The sequence continues at coordinate 291,716,229 of NC_042618.1, forward strand.
CAATGATACCGAAATTTGTTACCGGGTGGACAGTGAGGAAGGAGTGGGAAACATGAGGAGGGATCTAGTGAAGCTCAAGGAGTGGTCTAAGGTCTGGCAGCTAAGATTTAATGCTAAAAAATTGCAGAGTAATACATTTAGGATGCAAAAACCCAAGGGAAAGGTATTTTATTGGAGGTGAAATTCTTCTAAGTACAGAGGAAAAGTAGGATCTGGGGGTAATTGTATCTGATCTTTAGGTGGCCAAACCGCTGGCTAAAGTGATGGTAAAAGCCAGAAAAATGCTTGGCTGCATAGGGAGAGGAATGGTAACAAAAAAAGGGAGGTGATATTGTCCCTGTATAGGTCCCTAGTGGGACCTCACTTGGAATACTGTGTACAATTGTGGAGACTGCACCTTCAAAAGGATGTAAACAGGATGGAGTCGATCCAGAGGGTGGCTACTAAAATGGTCAGTGGTCTTTCTAAAGCATGTGGAGATAGACTTAAAGATTTAAAACATGTATACCCTAGAGTAGGGCTTCCCAAACTTTTATCCAATGTGACCCCATTTTGGAACTTGAAAATTCATATGACCCCAGAGGCATACCTGGGACCTTTTGATTTCCTGTCACCCTGAGGTCGGGTGGGGTGGGGGAGGCAATAGCACATGCACACAAACTGTCTCACACATTAGCACACTCACATGTTCACTCACTCACATACATGCTTATTCTCACATATTCATTTCTCTCCCTTGTCCACATACAAGTGCACACTCGCTTTTCTTTTTGTTCCACACACATACATGCACTCACTCCTCCCTTTTACACACACACTCACTCTTCCAAACACATACATACACATTCACTTCTCTCCTTCCATACACACAGACACACACACATGCATTCACTCCTGATTTCCACACACACACAAACTCACTTCTGTTCCTCTTCCATACATATACATGCACACTCACTCCTCTCCCTTTTCCACATACGCTAGAGAGATAACGTTCCTGGATGGAATAAATGATAGCTTTATGGAGCAATTGGTTCAGGAACCGACGAGAGAGGGAGCAATTTTAGATCTAATTCTCAGTGGAGCACAGGACTTGGTGAGAGAGGTAACGGTGGTGGGGCCGCTTGGCAATAGTGATCATAATATGATCAAATTTGATTTAATGACTGGAAAAGGAACAGTGTGCAAATCCAAGGCTCTTGTGCTAAACTTTCAAAAGGGAAACTTTGATAAAATGAGAAAAATTGTTAGAAAAAAACTGAAAGGAGCAGCTACAAAAGTAAAAAATGTCCAAGAGGCGTGGTCATTGTTAAAAAATACCATTCTAGAAGCACAGTCCAGATGTATTCCACACATTAAGAAAGGTGGAAAGAAGGCAAAACGATTACCGGCATGGTTAAAAGGGGAGGTGAAAGAAGCTATTTTAGCCAAAAGATCTTCATTCAAAAATTGGAAGAAGGATCCAACAGAAGAAAATAGGATAAAGCATAAACATTGGCAAGTTAAATGTAAGACATTGATAAGACAGGCTAAGAGAGAATTTGAAAAGAAGTTGGCTGTAGAGGCAAAAACTCACAGTAAAAACTTTTTTAAATATATCCGAAGCAGAAAGCCTGTGAGGGAGTCAGTTGGACCGTTAGATGATCGAGGGGTTAAAGGGGCACTTAGAGAAGATAAGGCCATCGCGGAAAGATTAAATGATTTCTTTGCTTCGGTGTTTACTGAAGAGGATGTTGGGGAGGTACCCGTAATGGAGAAGGTTTTCATGGGTAATGATTCAGATGGACTGAATCAAATCACGGTGAACCTAGAAGATGTGCTAGGCCTGATTGACAAACTGAAGAGTAGTAAATCACCTGGACCGGATGGTATACACCCCAGAGTTCTGAAGGAACTAAAAAATGAAATTTCAGACCTATTAGTAAAAATTTGTAACTTATCATTAAAATCATCCATTGTACCTGAAGACTGGAGGATAGCAAATGTAACCCCAATATTTAAAAAGGGCTCCAGGGGCGATCCGGGAAACTACAGACCGGTTAGCCTGACTTCAGTGCCAGGAAAAATAGTGGAAAGTGTTCTAAACATCAAAATCACAGAACATATAGAAAGACATGGTTTAATGGAACAAAGTCAGCATGGCTTTACCCAGGGCAAGTCTTGCCTCACAAATCTGCTTCACTTTTTTGAAGGAGTTAATAAACATGTGGATAAAGGTGAACCGGTAGATATAGTATACTTGGATTTTCAGAAGGCATTTGACAAAGTTCCTCATGAGAGGCTTCTAGGAAAAGTAAAAAGTCATGGGATAGGTGGCGATGTCCTTTCGTGGATTGCAAACTGGCTAAAAGACAGGAAACAGAGAGTAGGATTAAATGGGCAATTTTCTCAGTGGAAGGGAGTGGACAGTGGAGTGCCTCAGGGATCTGTATTGGGACCCTTACTGTTTAATATATTTATAAATGATCTGGAAAGAAATACGACGAGTGAGATAATCAAATTTGCAGATGACACAAAATTGTTCAGAGTAGTTAAATCACAAGCAGATTGTGATAAATTGCAGGAAGACCTTGTGAGACTGGAAAATTGGGCATCCAAATGGCAGATGAAATTTAATGTGGATAAGTGCAAGGTGATGCATATAGGGAAAAATAACCCATGCTATAATTACACGATGTTGGGTTCCATATTAGGTGCTACAACCCAAGAAAGAGATCTAGGTGTCATAGTGGATAACACATTGAAATCGTCGGTTCAGTGTGCTGCGGCAGTCAAAAAAGCAAACAGAATGTTGGGAATTATTAGAAAAGGAATGATGAATAAAACGGAAAATGTCATAATGCCTCTGTATCGCTCCATGGTGAGACCGCACCTTGAATACTGTGTACAATTCTGGTCGCCGCATCTCAAAAAAGATATAATTGCGATGGAGAAGGTACAGAGAAGGGCTACCAAAATGATAAGGGGAATGGAACAACTCCCCTATGAGGAAAGACTAAAGAGGTTAGGACTTTTCAGCTTGGAGAAGAGACGACTGAGGGGGGATATGATAGAGGTGTTTAAAATCATGAGAGGTCTAGAACGGGTAGATGTGAATCGGTTATTTACTCTTTTGGATAGTAGAAAGACTAGGGGACACTCCATGAAGTTAGCATGGGGCACATTTAAAACTAATCGGAGAAAGTTCTTTTTTACTCAACGCACAATTAAACTCTGGAATTTGTTGCCAGAGAATGTGGTTTGTGCAGTAAGTATAGCTGTGTTTAAAAAAGGATTGGATAAGTTCTTGGAGGAGAAGTCCATTACCTGCTATTAAGTTCACTTAGAGAATAGCCACTGCCATTAGCAATGGTTACATGGAATAGACTTAGTTTTTGGGTACTTGCCAGGTTCTTATGGCCTGGATTGGCCACTGTTGGAAACAGGATGCTGGGCTTGATGGACCCTTGGTCTGACCCAGTATGGCATTTTCTTATGTTCTTATGTTCATAAATGAATATACTCACACACACATACACACTCATTTACTTTTCTCCCTCTTCCACACACATATGCACTCTCATTCTTTCTTCTCACCTCAATTCTAATCAGCCACAGGAGCCTCCTCTTTCTGCAGGCCCACAGGACATGTGCTCCACTTCCTCCTCCTCCTGCAGTGTTGAGCTGCTCTTCCCTTGTTTTATTTTCAGTCGTGGCCTGACCTTGTTGCTGCTCCTCTTGCATCTGCAGTTTCTTATTTCCCGCATGGGAGGGCAACGCTCCTGCTCATCTCGCTTTTCACGTCATTTTCCTGAGGCACAGGTGCTGACACTCCTCCTTCCTTGAGCCTGCACTGCTCCAGACCCTTTTTCTTCCGGCCTTCTGCAGCAGGGCACCCAGAGTTATCGGGTGTTGGCCCGGAGACCTGGCAGTTCATTCAGAATTCTGGAGTCTCCAGGCCAAATCCAGAGAGTTCCTAAATATGCCCAGAGGATGACCCAAACAAATTAGCAGTGATGCAGTTCCCTTCCATCAATCACTCCTTCTCACCCTGTTACTCCATCTATTGCCCTCTCTTAACCTCCTCCCCTCTCTCAATCTCTGTATCTCTCACTCCCCAGCCCACCCCTTCTCTCTCATGTCCTCCAGTCCTTTTCACATCTCCCAGTTGATTCTCTGTCATCCGCTCCCTCTCATGCCATCTCCCATTGCCTCCTCCCTCTCATTCTCTCTCTCAAACCTTCCAGCTTCATCTCCTCCCTCCAACCCTTTTTTCACATCTCCATTCTTTTTACATCCCTCAGTGGATCTTCTGTCATTCCTTCTTTCACTCTCCAGAAGTAAGTAATCCCTCCCTACCTTATCCAACACAAAAAAACCCCCCTCTTGCCTCTCATCCCTTTCTTCAAATAGCCCCTCTTCCAAACATCTCACTGGCCAGAGTCCATGCTAAAATTTTCCTTTGGGCTCTGGGCAAAAGGTGGATGATAACAGTGGGAAGAGAGAGCAGGCTGATGATAGGGCAACATTTTTGTCTTTGTTCAGTGGTTGGTGAGGGGAGGGCAGCAGTGAAAATCTCCATTGGCCATACATTAGCCCTCCCCTTCTTTCATGGCTGGTCCCAAGCTGCTGCCACATGCAGATCACATCAGACCCTGCAGTAACCCTGATCCCTCCTTGCACAGGGCTTTCTGCAACTACAGAAACTCATGCAAGGGCTGTGCCACTGCACAGCCTATGAGTGTGTGCTTATTTACAGGCCCCATGTTGACTTCCACTACTAATGCTGCTGCTGTTTGAGTTTTTTTTAAGGACTGGGAGGACTGTGGCCTGCAGCACAACTGAGGGGAGAAGGGGAGTGTTGTGCTACTGCCTAGCAGGGCGGTTTGCTGGCCGGAAGGCTAAGCTCATTTGTCATCCCTATGAACTGAGGGGCTCTGGAAACTTGTGTAATTTTTTTTCATTCATGAACTGTAAAGGTGTGGTGGACACAAACCTCTTTTTGTTCTTGCATTGCTGTGGGATGGAGCTAGAGAACCTTAATGTGGTGCATGGAGTCCTGCAGGGTGAAACTGCCTGGAGGAGTCTGACCTGTGGATGGCTGAGCTGGGGATACGCCTTGACCGGTGCCTCGGGACAATATTCATTGTGGATATCCTGAAAACCTGATTGGCTAGGTGTGCCCTGGGTTGAGAAGCACCGATCTAGATTACTGTGTAAAGTTTTGATTGTTGTATCTCAAAAAAGATATAGCTGAACTAGCAAAGGTACAGAGCAGGGTGACCAAAATGATAGAGGCTCCCCTCTGAGGAAAGATTAAAGCGGTTAGGACTGTTCAGCTTGGAGAAGAGACGGACAAGGGGTGATATGATAGAGGCCTATAAAATTGTGTGTGGAATAGAACAGGTAAATGTGAATAGGTTATTTATGCTTTCAAATAATACAAAAACCAGGGGACACTCCATGAAGTTAGTTAGTAGCACATATAAAACAAATCAGTTAAGCTCTGGAATAGTTTGACTGAGGTTGTGGTAAAGGCAGTAGCACAGCTGGGTTTAATAAAAGGTTTGGACAAGTTCTTGGAGGAGAAGTCCATAAACTGTTGTTAAACAGAATTGGAGAAAGCTGCTATGTATCTCTTGGATGTTAGCAGCATGGGATGTATCTACTGTTTGGGATCCTATCAGGTACTTGTGTCCTGGATTGGCCACTGTTCTAAACAGGATACTGGGCTTAATGGATCCTCAGTCTGACCCAGTTTAGCAATTCTTATGTTTTTATCCACTGCAGCCCTTGCAGCTCTCTGCTCCTTGCTTGCCCTCTCTCTTGTGTCTTCTCATGCTACTTCTCTATTCATCACCCCAGCTGCAGTCCTGTCTACTCTCTGTGGTTCTGTTGCTGTGGAAGATGCATCTTACTTTTTGGCACTGATGGGTGCTGAATATGCCTCGTGTAAACAGATTTGGAGTATGTATGTATGTATGTATGTATGTATGTATTTATTTATTTATTTAGGTGTTTTATATACCATCGTTCCAAAAAAAGATCACAACAGTTTACATTATCAGCATTCACATTCTAGGTTAGCATCATAACAAATAAATATCCTAGTTCCTTTGTTGTGCCATTTCCACTCAGAGGATAATGCCCTGTTAATAAACAACTTTAGCTCAAGGTGATCTATACAACAGATGTATCCAATCCAAAAAGGTTCCCTGGGACCCCATGCAGACAGCACCCAGAACATATAAGACCAAATAAATTTATCAAAAGCTTTCTCCGAATGACTCAATATCATTCCATATATATATTCATATATCATTCTATACACACCCACACCCACACCCACATTCATATATCATTCCATAAATATACAGAAGACCACTTTAAACCAGCTCACTTACCTGCACCCGAGGAACGAAACAGCGCTCTGGCACAGCCGAGGCCTAAACCCTGACACCGGCGATGCTCAGGACATCGAGGGCCTGACCCCAGAGACCTCGAGGACCAGCAGGCACAGACCCTTCTCCCACGCCACCGGGTCCCAGCAAGACTGTCCCTCGATCCCGATGCCAGCACCACCAGAGGCCTGGGCCCGACGACATTGGGGAGAAGCGGGCGGGCAGATGCCCAGCACCACCACCAGCAGAACCCAGTGCAAGCAGGAAGAACAGACCGCCCCCTGACGTCAGAGGAGGAGCCGGGTGAGTAAATTCAAATCCTCACTCACCCTAGGCGCCGCGCACCGAAGGAGCGTGTCCAAAGGAGCAGGCCCCTTTTCATGCCCCTTCGCTCTACCCATTCAGCGCTCCCTCTTACCCCATCAACTGGACACTTTTCAGCTAACACAAGTTAACGCTGACAAATCACCTTCTCAACAATCTACCACTTAATTCCATCCTTATAACAACTCTTCTCTTAACACTCTCACTATAGACTTTCAAACTATTAGAACTTAAACAATAACCATGGCCGCAACAAGTAAACTCCCAAATCGAAACAAAAGAACCACGCTCTCAAAAAAGCAACCAATTCAAAGGAAACACACACCCTCTAATCCTCGATATACAAAAAAACCAGCAACTATCAAACAGCACAAACACATACATCCAATATTCAAACTATATTCTACTCTCATTCATATACTAGTCAACGCACGTTCTATAGTAAAGAAAATACCTTTAATCAATGACCTGCTCATTGACTCTAAACCAGACTTCATCGCAATAACTGAAACCTGTCTCAAAAACACCGATTCCGTACTCATCAACCAATTAAACAACCAAGAATACAACATATTCTCAGTTCCCAGAAAAAGAAAAAGAGGTGGTGGTCTAATGTTAATCTCTAAAAAAAAAAAAAACCTACAGTCGCATTATTTGATTCAGCTAAACTTCAAATATGCCTGGTCTATTGTCCACCAGGATCACTCGACAAAAGCTGCTCACCCCTAATCGAATAAATCATGAATAATATTTAACTCAATAAACCCATCATCATCCTGGGTGATTTCAACATACACTTTGACACAATCAACCACTCAGAAACCTACCATACCATCATTGATGCACTATCAACACTACATCTAAAACAAGTGGTTGAAACTCCAACTCACAAAGCAGGTCACACTATTGACCTCATATTCATCAACACTGAAGATTGGAATACTAACGCAACCCACACCACAAAAATACCTTGGTCTGATCATCACCTAATCCAAGCCACCTTGACCATCAACTCCATCCTTACTTCTCCTCAAAACCCACCAAATAAAATAACATACCGCCCCCCCCCCCCTTCAACACTGAACTCCTACAAGAAACTCTTCAAACAGATCTAACTAACATTGATCTATCAAATTCTGATGAAGCCACAGCATCATGGCTAATGATCACAAAAAAAGTGGCTGATAACATCAACCCCACCGTAACTAAAACAATCAAAACACAACAATCAATGGTACAATGATAACATCAGAGCTTCCAAACGTGTACTCCGAAAAAAAGAAAAAGAATGGAGAAGGAACAAAACTTCAGCCACACTAAACACATATCGAAACCACCTAGCACAATATAAAAACACCATCAACGCAAAGAAAGAATACTTCTAAAAAAAAAAAAAATCAACAAATTTCATAATAACCCCAGAATGCTCTTCTCAATAGTACAATACCTCACAAAGACAACCCAGAGAACTACTTGCACCTCTCACAAAAGCGACAATTTTGCTGAATTCTTTAACAATAAAATATCAAACTTAATACAATCCAACTTTATCGACAACACTCAGCCCATATGTTTGAGCACAAAAGTAAATTCAAAATGGACAAACTTCGACACCGCCTCCACCCTCAAGATCCAATCACTCATCAAGAATATGAACCCCGGCCAACCACCCTCTGGACAGCATCCACATAATAAGCCTCAAGGCAATTTAACCTACTAAAATCAATCACCAAGATTGTCAACCTATCTCTTACTGAAGGAAGCTACCCCAATTGCCTCAAATCAGCAATAATCAAACTTATACTGAAAAAGAATAATCTCGACCCAAAAAACCTAACAAACTACTGCACGATTTCTAACCTATCCTTCATAGCCAAGATCATCGAAAAAGTTGTTCACTCCCAACTCTATGAATACCTTGAAACAAACAACATCCTATCCCCAACCCAATATGGATTCAGAAATAATCTCAGCACAGAGACTCTCCTTCTTTCATTAAATGACACTATACTAAGAGGATTCGACAATGGAAAACAATACCTACTCATACTCCTCGACCTCTCAGCAGCATTTGATACAGTAAACCATCAAATACTCTTAGAACGATTGACAGAAATTGGTATATCTGACACCACCCTACGATGGTTCTCATCCTATCTTTACAACAACATGTTGTTGTTGATACTTTACCAAGTATCAACAACAACATCTCTAAGAAAATTAACCTCAACACTGGAGTTCCACAGGGCTCAGCGTTATCTGCCACTCTGTTCAACATATACCTTCTACCCATTTGCCAACTACTAAGCGATCATCAAATCGCCCACTTCCTCTACGCAGATGATATACAACTTCTAATTCCCATCAAAAACTCCCTCGATGAAACATAAAAAGAAACATCTGTTCTACTTAAATCAAACAACATCTAACAAAATTAAAACTCATAATCAACATTGACAAAACCGAAATAATCATCATGGACAGAAAACCCAATCCAACACCACCACCCTAACTCACACCTGACAATCAAATGAAACCAATATCCCCTGTCACTCACACCAGAAACCTTGGAGTAATCATTGACAAAAACCTATCCTACAAAAACCACATAACAACCAAAATCAAAGAAGAATATCTCAAACTTCTAACCCTAAGACATATAAAACCATTCCTAAGCTCATATGACTTCAGAACTGTACTGCAGCTATTAATTTTCTCAACCATAGACTATTGCAATTCCCTACTGATTGGTCTTCCTTACAACATCAAACCTCTTCAGACTTTACGGAACTCAGCAGCCAGAATTCTAACGGGAAAAAAAAGAACGATTACATTACCCCCATACTGATTTCACTACACTGGCTTCCAATAAAATCCCGAATTGAACACAAGACCATGACCATCATACATAAATTAGTACACACCGATCATCAAAGACAAACAGGTTTAAAAATTACCCCGCAAAATGCCCATAGGAACCTGCGGTCAAACACATGTCGTCTAACAACTCCTCCCATCAGAGATGCTCTATCAACTACAAGAGAGAGAGCATTCTCCATTGCCTGCCCGAAAATATGGAACTCCCTACCAAATGATTTGAGAACACAAACCAACGTCAAAACATTCAAGAAAGATCTAAAAACATTGCTTTTCTACAAAGTCTACATTGTTGTTAGTTCATTGATTTATCTGATTGTCAATCAGTACCACCAACCAAACCCATGCAAGAATGAAACAGCAACCAGCATCAACCATTGTCATACTACAATGAACTTATAAGAAACAATAGAAAGAGACAGCCTCTAAGATTAATAAATCTCACTACCTTTACTATCCTCCTTCCCTTATATTTCAATTCTTCCCTTGTTTTCCCCCCTCCCGTAATCCCTCCCATTGTTTTTTTTTTTTTCCAGTGATCAGCAAATGTTTAACTATCTGTATTCTGTTTGACTCTTGTAAACCGTTGTGATGGCTACACCAAATGACGGTATATAAAACTCAACAAATAAATAAATAAAATAAATTCCTCTCCTCACATGCCTAAAGCTGCCAAACCTTTACATACATTCCTAACTCCATAATATCCTTTGAAAAAGCCTGTTTCCAGTACTGGTGCAATTTGACCAAGCACTGCACTCAACCTGGCAGCCAAAACAGAAGTCAATAACTTAGCATTCACATTTAGAAAAGAGACTGGATGATAGGCAGATGGAGCTCCAGGATCTTATCCCTTCTTCAACAGTATTAATATAGCCACTTGTATAATTTCTGATGAAAAAAACATGAAACTAAAATTTTATAATACTCAGGACCTACAACATCCATGTCTGGTGACTTACCTAATTGTTAAAATCTTTTTATTTAACAATTAATGTCATGTTCACAAACCATCATGCATAAAGACTATTAATGTACAGAGGTGCAGAGGCAGATTATAGTCTAAAAACAAAGGCACATCACAATAAATTCACCATGAAAGTACAGTAAGGAACTGTCACTGCAGTTCTACTTATGTACATACAAGCCGTTAAGCCCGTTAAAACGGGCTACATCCCTCTGTCTCTCACCTCCCCCTCATTTTCTCTCCCCTCACTCTTCACCACCCCCTACCTCCCTCCCTCACACTCACCCACTCCTCCCCACCCTCCCTCTCCTCTCACTCAGTCCCTCCCTCCCACTCAGTCTCACTCACTCTCTCACCTCCCCCCTCATTCTCTCTCCCCTCACTCTTCACCACCCCCTACCTCCCTCCCTCACACTCACCCACTCCTCCCAACCCTCCCTCTCTCTCCTCTCACTCAGTCCCTCCCTCCCACTCAGTCTCACTCACTCCCCCCTCTCTCCCTCCCTCTCACTCCCCCCTCTCTCCCTCCCTCTCACTCACACTCAGTCCCACTCACTCTCCCTCAGTCCCACTCACTCCCTCTCACTCAGTCCCTCCCTCCCACTCTCTCTCTCCGTCCCTCCCTCCCTCTCTCTCTCTCTCTCCACCCGCCGCCGCTGCCGCCCGCTACCGCCACCCGCTACCGCTGCCGCCCGCTACCGCCGCCGCTGCCGCCTTGTTTTTGTTTTTTTTTTACGCTGCCTAAGACCGACGTGCTCGCCCGCACATGCGCAGTAGAGCTGCTCTCTACTGCGCATTTGCGGCACGTCGGTCAAGCGTCGTTTATCTAGTTAGATTCTCATAACTCTTGAGGTACATTGTAAAACTTCCAGCATTGTTCCCAAATAGCATCATATTTAAACTTAATCTTTAAGACAATAGTGCAACTTTTCTATGTTGACTATAGCCCGGGTTTGCATTCTCCAAATATCAAGACTAGGATTTCTTTTCTACACTGGGGCAATAGTGAACTGAGCTGCCAGGAGCAATTGGGTTATCAGAGCTCTAAATTTAACACAACTCCAGACCCTGTCCATTTACCCAGAATGCCAGGGCTCGAGAAAGATGAAATAGGCTACCAAGAATGTTAAAAATTTCTTGTCACAGTTGCCCAGAACTAGGTTACCCCAGGATATTTCCACCACACATTGCAAGTATGTACCCAGTACTCCACAACCCCTTCAACAACTAGGACTCGCTCCTGTATATGTGTCTGCAAAATAACAAGGTGTGCGATGTCCTGTGTAATAGCCTAATCATGAGTTCTACTCTTTTAGCACTTTTTTGTGCCGATATCCAAAGAATTTTTTAATCTTTTTGAGTAAGAGTAAGATTCAAGTTGTCATTTCATTTGTTAATTAGGGGTTAGTACTGTTGCCATATTTAGTCAGCAGAATACCCAGGTACACCAACAATAAGCCCCGCTGCTTTGCATCCAGATTGGTAAAAAAGGACTCCATCAGATTAAGGTTCATGGGGGATGTGAGACCTCCATCAAACTTGCTATACATCTGCACAACTGAAAATAGAGTGCCCTTGTTTCTCCATTCAACTCAAACTCCTCTTATAGGTAAACAAAAGTTCTAAACCCCAATTCATCCCTTAACTGTGCTATAAAAACCCATCCACATCTCACCCATTCCTGGTAACCTCATAAGAAGGTGAGCCCAGACAATGCATAATTTTGAAAAATAGAAGAGAGAGGTGGCAACTTTTTGTCAGCAAGGTTAAGATATTAGAGAAGCTCGTGCCACACTCCGAGCGTATGAGCTAGAATAAGGCTGTGAGGAAAGACTATTCTGACTATAGAAGAAGTGGTAGCTAAAAAAGAAAATAATGGAGACGTATATCACCCACGAGTGCTCTTTCACAGGGTACCCAAGCTGGACCTAAACCAATTTTTCAGGCACTGCAACCTAGAAGCCAATTAATATTAACGAAAATTAGGGAGAGAGGTACCACAACTATTAACTTACAGCCCTAAAAATGTCTGCCTCAGAAAAAGGTTTATTCAGTCTCTGTAATTGTTCTTTCCCCACTTTGGGCAAGTTTAAATCCTGAAAGAACATATCCCGGATTGCAGTATCCATCTCATGTTTTCTATATAACTGTTTATAATATGTGTGAAATATTTCTAGCATACTGTAACTGTAGTGTTACTGGTTGGCAGGCCTTGACTATTCTGTAACTGTGTTACAAAGGACTTTTGACACACACCTCTTAACAAATGGACCAATATTTTACCTGCCTTGTTTTCAAATTTATAATATTAAAATTTAATGGGTCTTAGAACAAACTGCTCATAAGTGTAGTAAGTGATTCAGGGATTGCTGTACGTCGTCCAGTTTCATTTTAGAATCAGAAGTCGTCAGTGATATGAACTTTTTAAAGTTCCAACAGCAATCGAGATAAAAACAGAATTTTCTGCATCCCTTTGTTTTCTTTTTTTCACTATATAAGCCACTGTGTTCCTTCTCATGATAGCTTTTCTGGCCTCCCACAAAAGCGTCCGAACGATATCAGGTGTAGCATTAAAGATAAGATACTCTGCCCACTTTTCTGGCAATAATCACAAAAAATTGAATCCTGAATAAGATTAGATCTCATCCTCCAGCCAGTCCATCCTACAGAAGCTTCTCCTAATGCCAGAGAAAGAGAAGCTGGTACCTGATCAGACAAATCTGTTGAAACTAAGTTAGGAAATAATACTTCAGGAATAAGGAGATAGACAATCCTAAAATGACTGTAGTATGGATTTGAATAAAAAGAATCTTCTTCCCCTGATGTAGGAGTCTCCAAATATCTAGGAGGTCGACAAGAGTCCTGTGGAATACAAGTTTTGGGAGGTCAACAGTCCATCCAATATCAACAGTATTGAAATCACCCCCTAAAATCACTTTATAGTCTGGAAACCTCAACAGTTTAGTGATCAACATAGCAAAAAAATCTGGCGAATAAACATTAGTGGCATAAACATTCCAGAGGGGAGATTTAATCTCATACAGTGTTTCTAGCAAAAAAAAAAAATATACCAGTCTTTTTTTTTTTCTAGTACAAAGGAAGATTTTTGTGTATTAAAATTGCTGCTGCCTCCCCCTTCTAGAGAGAGTAAGATGCAAAACCATGAAGTCCTACCTGTTCTCTGCTCAGTTTTAAAAGGTCTTCATCAGTCAAGTGCATTTCCTGCAAATAGGAAATATGAATCTGCACCTTTTTCGAAAAAGTGAGTATTTCTGGTATGCTTGACGAGAATGAATGCCATCAACATTTAAAGAAGCAATTTTCAGAGTAGCCATTATCAATTGGGGGTATAAAACCTCTCTGTTTATTGTAAAAGAGTAACCAACTGAAAAAGGGACGTCCTGTGTCTCCCAGCCTAAGCACAAGTGCTAAACATTGGACGACCCATCAACTTGAAAAAATGCCCACCCAGCAACCATGGCTCAACCAAATCTAAAATAGCTCCTCACCCATTAACCCTCCCAGCCTCACCCCACATTCATATGCAAATGCCACACATTCACTAGCATCCAACACACACACACACCCCAGAACACCCACAGACACTCTTCAAATAATCCCACCTTGCTCCAATGGACCACAACTCTCCCGTTTCTTCTTTCACAGCCTCTATCTTCTTCATAGCCAGGAGAATGCACCTGTTGGAGAGGCCCCTTAATGCAATAAAACAGTAAACTGTTTTAACACATCTCACCCAGAACACAGTACATAGCCATAGGAATATGAATCATGAAAACAACATTAAGAACATAGGAAATGGAACTGTCTTAAATTAAAATGAGGTATTTGAAACAGATGCTCATAAAGGCTTCATGACTTTGCCATAATATAGAACAGTTTCAATACAAAAAATAAAGAAGGGAAAATAGGCTCCGAAGTTCAGCCTTGTATCTGAAGCCCAATACATAGTTCATGAAGGAAAATAATGAAAAAGTAAAAAGAACAAAAAAAATTCAAAAGTATTCTGGAGTTTAGAATGGCAGATGCAGAATCATCCGGAACTTGCTCAGGGGAAAATGGGTATGGATAATGGTAAATCCAGGCTGCAGAGTCCACTACAGCCATGTCATTCCCTCCCTCGGCTACTGTAATTCCCTATACACTGGACTACCTCAAAATACAATTCATCCTCTTCAGATAATACAAAATGCTGCTGCAAGGTTCCTTACCTGGTCACAGATATCCTGTGACCACATCATAACGGATCCTTTTGTCATTACTCTGGTTGCCAATAAACTGGAGTATTCAATACAAGCTTGTCTCCATTACTTGCAACCTGATCCACAACGTTTCATCGCCTTGGACAAATGCCACTTTGAAATTATGCCCTCCTCGTAGATCCCTGCGCTCCTCCAACAGCTCTTTGAGATTCCATCCTCCAAGTTGGCCTGCCTTGATTCTATCAGAGAGCGGGCCTTTTTGATCGCAGGTCCCACTTTGTGGAGTTCATTACCCTTAAACCAATGCAGCCTTGACTACCCCAAAGCATTCTGGAAAACCCTAAAACATTCTTTTTCAACAATGACTTTGAGGAGCTACTAAAATTGAGATAAAGTACCTAACACCTTTTTAAGGTCCTTTCTTCAAGTTCTCCTTGCATCCTACACACCCAGGCCAACTGTTTGTTTGTATCTGTAACAATCTGTTCGTTTTTACTATGAATATTTTTATGTATCCCACCCTGAACCTTGGAGGGAGCAGGATGTGCTTTAAAAATAAATTTCACTCAGTTCTCAGCAAGGAAGAACACAGTAACAGTGCAAAAAAAAAAAAAAAAAGAGAACTGGAATATGTCTCCAAAACGACAACTCAGCTATTAAGTGTGCCCCAGCTTCTGCAGAAACTGCTCTGCTTGCAGTTTAGAGTTAATTATTTATTTATAAAATTTATAGCCCACCAATCCACAGATCTCAGCAGGTTGCAATAACAGTATTAAAAGAAACATAATACAATATTAAGATGCAACATTTAAACAGGGTACAAACATACATACAAGGTACAGTGGTTTATTCTCAACCACATATATCACAGTAGAAAAGCACGGAAGTCACCAAAATGGTTAATTAGACTGGAAATGCAGAAGAAAACAGATGTGATTTCAGAAGTTTTCTGAAGTGCCATAGGTTATTTTCTGCCTTAAGGACATCTGGTAGTTCATTCCATAGTTGATAGCCTGCAATACTAAACATATGGTCATGACACTGGGCTAATCGGATCTTTTTAAAATCTAGGACAACCAGACTTTTTGATGTGGATCATAAGGCTGGGTGGAGCAGTAGATGACGGTTGGGAAAACTACTAGGTGCAAGACCTTTTAATAGATTTAAATACTGTCAGGATTTTAAATCTAATGCACCAGCATATGAGTAACAGGTAGAGTTGGAAAGATGTAAAGGAGTCCCAGAGACCACATGGGCTACAGAGTTCTGGATGGGCCTGTAAGGCTTGCAGGGTAGACTGAGATAATCCTAGGTAGGGGGAAATGCAGTAGTCTAGAGACAATAGAAGTAAAGCCTTTGTGACAAAGAAATGAGAGGTGTTTAAGAATGGCTTAATAGTGCGGAGCTTTTGGAGTTTAAAGAAACAGCTACGAACCAGTGATTGTATTTTTGGTTGCAGGAAGAGAGAGTAGAATCTAGGACACCTAAATCTTGAGCTGTGGATTTGATTTGAATGTTAACAGCTTTAAAAGACTCAATCCATGAAAGAAAAAAATCTGTTTTACTGTTACATGATAACCAATCACTGATCTATGAAAAACAGAGCAAACGTTTGTTGACTGCAACAGAAAATGTAGAAGTGATAGGGATGAAATTTTATGTCATTGGCGTACAGTTTGAAGGAGATATTGAGCTGAGATTGGCAAAGAGGGAGCAGGTAAATATTGAATAGTATAGGAGAAAGTGAGGAGCCTTGAGGGACCACTGTAATAAGAGGTACAGTGGAGGAGGAAGAGTTGCCTGTAAACATTTGGTAAGATTGGTCTATTAGAAAGATGAAAACCAGGGAAGGACTGTAAAAACAATATCCAGTGATTCAAGACATCCCAAAAGAATATGGTGATTTATGATGTCGAAGGCTGCAGATAAATCAATAAGGACCAATAAATATTTCTCTTGTCAAATCCCTCCCTAATCATATCAAAATTATAGAGAAGCAGGGCCTCTATATTATGATGCAGTTGGAATCCGAACTGAGATTCATGAAGTATGATATTGTCAGTTAGGAAATCCTGTAGCTGATTGAAAACTACTTTTTCAATAACTTTGGATGGAGTATAGGGAGAAATGAAATTGGCCTGTAGTTTTCTAATTCAAGAGAATTTAGAACAGTTGCTTCTTTTAAATTGGTAGGCAGTTTTCCCTGTGTAAGGGAAGTGTGAACAATATTCCGGATTAATAGAGTGGAGCATGAGTTAAAAGAGCAACAGTTATTCTTAAGTGAAGCTAGTATTGTGCAGATTTCAACTCTCAAAGGAAGATCAAAGACAAACCAAGAAACAGGAGAAGAGGAAGAGACTGGTTGTAGAATCTGGCAAACCCTTTGTGATCTTGATAATTTTCCTATTAAAGAAGTCAACAAAGACCTTGCTTGTGAGAGTGGACTAGAGGGCCCATTTTAAGGTGTGTCTATCAGAGAGTGGATTACATGAAATAATCCCCATGGGTGGGAAGCAGCAGCTGAGAATCTTTGGGAGAAAAATTCTGTTGGCAGTGTCCGCGGTAGTTTTATAAAATTTTAGTTTAGGGCCAGATTCATTAAGGCTTTTCTCCCATTTTGTGTCTTTGGGAAAAACCTTTAATGAATCAGGCACTTGGCTTGATGGGCTTATCTATTTATCTCTGTTTGTTTTGCTGTTTCTCTGTTCAGTTTGTTGTAATTCTCTTGTTTGAATTTTTAATTCAGCAGAGCACCAGGGTGTGTTATGTTTTTAAAAGGGACCTGAGTCAGTTTAATGGGGGCAGTGTCATCCAGGGCAGAATGGAGTGAGGTCTGCCAACTAGGCACTAGATCTTCAACAAAGCAAAGGTAGCCAGAGGTTGCTAAAATGCTCAATCTCTATGGGGGTGGTGTAAAAGGCTGTCAGTTCTAGCAGAGTCCAGAGATTTGAGGCCAGGGATGATCATAGTGGGCCAAATTTTAAAAGGTGCGCACGGGAGTAGATTTGTTCGCGCAACCCGACGCAAACAAATCTACGCCCGATAACATGTGCACGCGCAAAGGGGTGCACAGTTGTGCAACTTGCGCGCGCCGAGCCACACAGCCTTCCTCTGTTCCGGAGGGAACTTTCCTTCCGCCTCCCCCCACCTTCCCCTCCCTCAATCTCATCGCAAATCCCTCCGATTTCTAGTATGCCAAAACCACTATCAATACCGAGTGCTCCCATTTGGCCTAGCATCCGCACCGCGAGTTTTCACCAAATGTCTCGTAGTGGTTGCAGCGTTCCTCAGGAAGGAAGGTGTCCATGTCTACCCCTACTTGGACGATTGGTTGATCAGGGCCACAACCTAGCAAATCGCTCGGTCTTCCCTGACAATTCGAACTCTAATTTCTCTAGGATTTCTTGTCAACTACGAGAAATCCTATTTACTCCCATCTCAAACCTTATCATTCATTGGAGCAGACTTGGACACCTTACAGGCAAAAGCCTTCCTTCCTCATCAACGTGTTCAAACCCTTGTGTCCCTAGCTTGCCAGTTGCAGTCTCAACCCACAGCAACAGCTCGCCAATTCCTCATTCTGCTGGGACACATGGCCTCCTCAGTTTATGTGACTCCAATGGCCCGTCTGGCCATGAGAGTCATGCAATGGATTCTGAAATCACAATGGGTCCAAGCCACTCAGCCTCTGTCGACCATTGTCCACATCACCGATGCACTCCGTCTGTCTCTTGCCTGGTGGACAAATCAATCCAACCTCCTCCAAGGTTTGCCCTTTCATCCACCAGATCCTCAAATAATTCTCACCACCGACGCTTCCAACGTCGGCTGGGGAGCCCATGTAAACAGTTTACAAACCCAAGGATTCTGGTCTCTAGAGGAAGCCAAAAACCAGATAAATTTCCTGGAGCTTCGAGCAATCCGATACGCTCTCCGGGCTTTTCAAGATTGCCTATCAAATCACATAATCTTGATTCAGATGGACAACCAGGTGGCCATGTGGTACATCAACAAGCAGGGAGGCACAGGCTCCTTCCTTCTCTGACAGGAAACTGCGCAGATTTGGGCAGAAGCCCTCTCCCGTTCCATGTACCTCAGGGCCACCTACTTGCCGGGAGTAGAAAACGTCTTGGCAGAACAGCTGAGCCGTGTCTTCCAACCACACGAGTGGTCACTTAATCCCTTGGTAGCGACCTCTCTTTTCCAGAAATGGGGTTATCCCCACATAGACCTCTTTGCGTCCCCTCAGAACCACAAAGTGGCCAATCACTGCTCTCTCATTCGAACTCAGCACTCTCGGCCCAGGGATGCATTTTCCCTCCCGTGGACAACTGGTCTGCTTTATGCATTCCCTCCACTTCCTCTTCTGTCGAAGACTCTTGTGAAGCTACGTCAGGACAAGGGAACCATGATCCTGATAGCACCGCACTGGCCACGCCAAGTGTGGTTTCCCATACTCCAGGATCTCTCCATCCGCAGACACATTCCCTTGGGAAAGGACCCGCATCTGATCACTCAAAACGACGGATGCCTCCTCCATCCCAATCTCCAAGCCTTGTCCCTGACGGCATGGATGTTGAAAGGTTAGTCCTTCAACCACTTAACCTATCGGATTCAGTTTCTCGTGTCCTCATCGCTTCACGAAAGCCTTCCACAAGAAAATCTTACTCCTATAAATGGAAAAGGTACACATCATGGTGCACTTCTCAGTCCCTTGATCCCCTTTCCTGTCCAATTCCTAAATTTTTGGACTATCTTTGGCATTTGTCAGAATCAGGTCTGAAGACCTCTTCCATTAGAATGCATGTCAGTGCGGTAGCCGCCTTCCATAAAGGTATTGGGGGTGTCCCTATTTCAGTACAACCCCTTGTAACACGCTTTCTTAAAGGCTTGCTCCATTTGAAGCCACCTTTACGTCCTCCGGCCCCATCTTGGGACCTTAATCTGGTTCTTGGTCGCCTTATGAAACCACCTTTCGAACCTCTTCACTCCTGTGACCTTAAATATCTCACATGGAAAGTGATTTTCATTTTGGCTATCACTTCAGCTTGCAGGGTTAGTGAATTACAGGCCCTAGTTACCTACCCGCCTTACACTAAACTCCTGCAGGACCGGGCGGTACTCCGCACTCACCCAAAATTCTTGCCTAAGGTAGTTTCGGAGTTTCATATTAATCAATCCATCATACTACCTATTTTCTTTCCCAGGCCCCACTCCAACTCCGGGGAACAGACTCTGCATACCCTCGACTGTAAACGAGCTCTAGCTTTCTATCTAGACCGTACAGTTGCCCACAGGAAGAGCACTCAATTATTCATGTCTTTCCATCCTAACAAATTAGGGCAACCTGTGGGTAAGCAGGCTCTTTCCTCCTGGATGGCGGACTGTATCTCTTTCTGCTATCAGCAGGCTGGCATTCCCTTTCAAGACCGTGTTAAGGCACACTCTGTGAGGGCCATGGCAACTTCAGTAGCACACCTTCGATCGGTGCTGCTTCCTGACATCTGCAGGGCTGCTACCTGGAGTTCTCTCCATACATTTGCAGCCCACTACTGTTTGGACAAAGCTGGAAGACAGGATTCCATCTTCGGCCAATCTGTCTTGCGTAACCTTTTTCTAACATGACGTACCAACACCCTTCCGCCTACGCGGTGAGGTGCGGATGTCCTCTACCAAATTCCAGCCCAGTTGTTGTGCCTGTTGCACGCCGTTGGGTGCTTTTGGTGCACGTCCGGACATCCTCAGCTCGGTACTCACCCATTTGTGAGGACAACCATCCTGCTTGTCCTGTGAGAAAGCAAATGTTGCTTACCTGATGTAACAGGTGTTCTCACAGGACAGCAGGATGTTAGTCCTCACGAAACCCGCCCGCCGCCCCGCGGTGTTGTGTTCGTTTTTCTTATTTTATTTTTCGGCACTGCCTGTAGCTTTGAAACAAGACTGAAGGGGGACCCCTGCTGGCTGCAGGGTTGGTGCCGTACTGGGCATGCCCAGTAGGGGCCAGTCAAAGTTCCAGAAACTTTGACAGAAGTTTTCCGTGGTTGGGCTCCATCCTCGATGTCACCCATTTGTGAGGACTAACATCCTGCTGTCCTGTGAGAACACCTGTTACATCAGGTAAGCAACATTTGCTTTCTCAGTCGCAGAAGAGAAGTTGGTTCGGTGGGTTTGGATGCTTTAGTGTGCCCTTGGCCATCGGGGATCCTGCTGTACGTGTTTCCTCCTTTGTCACTGGTCAGCCAAATTCTGAGGTGTATAGAGGTGCATCCCGGTTCTGTGGTGTTGGCAGTGCCCTAGTGGCCGCGATGTCCGTGGTTTGCATCTGGTGGTAGTTGGATCCCTTCGGCTGGTTCATCTACCAAAGTTTCTGCATCAGGGGCTCATATTTTTGGATCGTGAGGATCGCTTTTGTCTTGCGGCTTGGCTTTTGAGAGATGGCGGCTGCGCCTTGAAGGTTATTCAGAGCAGGTAATCTCCACGTTTCTCCAGGCTCGTCGACCTGCCACTTTGGTGTATATTTAGGTCTGGAGGGCGTTAGAGTCTTGGAGACTTCACAGACAGGTGCATCCCATGTCAGTGGAGGTTCCTTTCATCTTGGAATTTGTGCAACAGGGCTTGTCTAAGGGTCCCGCCTATAGTTCCATTTGCATTCAGGTGTCAGCTTTGGGCTTTCTTAGGGGCAAATGGCGAGGGAGGTTCTTGGCCTTGCGTCCGGACATGATTTATTTCTTAAGAGGTCAAGTATTTGCCTGTTAGCCCGAGAGAGGATTTTTGGGATTACTTCTTGGCTTGAGTACAGGTCAGTAGTGAGGAGACTGCAGGTGGCGCACTCTGTTATGTAGCAATGCCTTAATTTGGTCTTCTGAGTTTTGTGTAGGGCTACTTTTGAGCCTTTGACAAGAGTGACGCTGAAGGCTTTGACTCTGAAGGCAGTGTTTCTGGTGGCCTTCTGTTCGGCCATACAGGTTTCGGAGTTACAGGCTCTGTCTTCTAAGAATCCCTTTCTGCGGATTTCTTATGACGGGGTTTCCTTGCAGACAGTCCCCTCTTTTTGGTCTAAGGTGGTGTCCTTTCATGTTAATCAATTGGTAGACCTCCCAGCTTTTCCGCAGTGGTCTAAGGATTCCCCTAGGGGCAGGGAGCTGCATCTTTTGGATTTAAGGAGAACTTTGAGTTATCTGAAACTGTCGAATAGTTCTGTACTCTGATCACCTTTTTGTCCTGTATGAGGGTAGGAAGAAAGGAGAGAAGGCCTCTAAAGCTACCATTTCACATTGATTGATTAAAAGCGGCTATTTGCATGGCCTATATTTGTAAGTGCTGTCAAGTTCCAGCGGGGCTGAAGGCGTGCTCTACAAGGTCACTAGCCATTTCCTGTTCAGAATGTAATTTGTTGTTGCCTCAGATTTGTAGGGCTGCGGTGTGGTCTTCATTGCATACTTTCACCAGACATTACAGCATGGACGTGAGGGCGCAGGAAGAAGCATTCTTTAGTGAGAGTGTTCTGCATAAGAAAATGCCATACTGGGTCAGACCAAGGGTCCATCAAGCCCAGCATCCTGTTTCCAACAGTGGCCAATCCAGGCCATAAGAACCTGGCAAGTACCCCAAAACTAAGTCAATTCCATGTTACCATTGCTAATGGCAGTGGCTATTATCTAAGTGAACTTAATAGCAGGTAATGGACTTCTCCTCCAAGAACTTATCCAATCCTTTTATAAACACCGCTATACTAACTGCACTAACCACATCCTCTGGCAACAAATTCCAGAGTTTAATTGTGCGTTGAGTAAAAAAGAACTTTCTCCAATTAGTTTTAAATGTGCCCCATGCTAACTTCATGGAGTGCCCCCTAGTCTTTCTACTATCCGAAAGAGTAAATAACCGATTCACATCTACCCGTTCTAGACCTCTCATGATTTTAAACACCTCTATCATATCCCCCCCTCAGTCGTCTCTTCTCCAAGCTGAAAAGTCCTAACCTCTTTAGTCTTTCCTCGTAGAGAAGTTGTTCCATTCCCCTTATCATTTTGGTAGCCCTTCTCTGTACCTTCTCCATCGCAATTATATCTTTTTTGAGATGCGGCGACCAGAATTGTACACATTATTCAAGGTGCGGTCTCACTATGGAGCGATACAGAGGCATTATGACATTTTCCATTTTGTTCACATTTCCCTTTCTAATAATTCTCAACATTCTGTTTGCTTTTTTGACTGCCGCAGCACACTGAACCAACGATTTCAATGTGTTATCCACTATGACGCCTAGATCTCTTTCTTGGGTTGTAGTACCTAATATGGAACCCAACATTGTGTAATTATAGCATGGGTTATTTTTCCCTATATGCATCACCTTGCACTTATCCACATTAAATTTCATCTGCCACTTGGATGCCCAATTTTCCAGTCTTACAAGGTCTTCCTGCAATTTATCACAATCTGCTTGTGATTTAACTACTCTGAACAATTTTGTGTCATCTGCAAATTTGATTATCTCACTCGTATTTCTTTCCAGATCATTTATAAATATATTGAAAAGTAAGGGTCCCAATACAGATCCCTGATGCACTCCACTGTCCACTCCCTTCCACTGAGAAAATTGTCCATTTAATCCTACTCTCTGTTTCCTGTCTTTTAGCCAGTTTGCAATCCATGAAAGGACATCACCACCTATCCCATGACTTTTTACTTTTCCTAGAAGCCTCTCATGAGGAACTTTGTCAAATGCCTTCTGAAAATCCAAGTATACTACATTTACCGGTTCACTTTTATCCATGTGTTTATTAACTCCTTCAAAAAAGTGAAGCAGATTTGTAAGGCAAGACTTGCCTGGGGTAAAGCCATGCTGACTTTGTTCCATTAACCATGTCTTTCTATATGTTCTGTGATTTTGATGTTTAGAACACTTTCCACTATTTTTCCTGGCACTGAAGTCAGGCTAACCGGTCTGTAGTTTCCCGGATCGCCCCTGGAGCCCTTTTTAAATATTGGGGTTACATTTGCTATCCTCCAGTCTTCAGGTACAATGGATGATTTTAATGATAGGTTACAAATTTTTACTAATAGGTCTGAAATTTCATTTTTTAGTTCCTTCAGAACTCTGGGGTGTATACCATCCAGTCCAGGTGATTTACTACTCTTCAGTTTGTCAATCAGGCCTACCACATCTTCTAGGTTCACCGTGATTTGATTCAGTCCATCTGAATCATTACCCATGAAAACCTTCTCCATTACGGGTACCTCCCCAACATCCTCTTCGGAAAACACCGAAGCAAAGAAATCATTTAATCTTTCTGCGATGGCCTTATCTTCTCTAAGTACCCCTTTAACCCCTCGATCATCTAACGGGCCAACTGACTCCCTCACAGGCTTCCTGCTTCGGATATATTTAAAAAAGTTTTTACTGTGAGTTTTTGCCTCTACAGCTAACTTCTTTTCAAATTCTCTCTTAGCCTGTCTTATATTTAACTTGCCAATGTTTATGCTTTATCCTATTTTCTTCTGTTGGATTCTTCTTCCAATTTTTGAATGAAGATCTTTTGGCTAAAATAGCTTCTTTCACCTCCCATTTTAATCATGCCGGTAATCCTTTTGCCTTCTTTCCATCTTTCTTGATCTGTGGAATACATCTAGACTGTGCTTCTAGAATGGTATTTTTTTAACAATGACCACGCCTCTTGGACATTTTTTACTTTTGTAGCTGCTCCTTTCAGTTTTTTTCTAACAATTTTTCTCATTTTATCAACGTTTCCCTTTTGAAAGTTTAGCCCGAGAGCCTTGGATTTGCATACTGTTCCTCTTCCAGTCATTAAATCAAATTTGAACATATTATGATCACTATTGCCAAGCGGCCCCACCACCATTACCTCTCTCACCAAGTCCTGTGCTCCACTGAGAATTTGATCTAAAATTGCTCCCTCTCTCGTCGGTTCCTGAACCAATTGCTCCATAAACGTTCCATCCAGGAACGTTATCTCTCTAGCGTGACCCGATGATACATTTACCCAGTCAATATTGGGGTAATTGAAGTCTCCCATTATTACTGCACTACCAATTTGGTTAGCTTCCCTAATTTCTCTTAGCATTTCACTGTCCGTCTCACCATCTTGACCAGGTGGACGGTAGTATACCCCTATCACTATAGTCTTTCCCAACACACAAGGGATTTCTACCCATAAAGATTCAATTTTGTATTTAGTCTCATGCAGGATATTTATCCTGTTGGACTCTATGCCATCCCGGACATAAAGCGCCACACCTCCTCCCGGGTGCTCCTCTCTGTCATTGCGATATAATTTGTAGCCCGGTATAGCACTGTCCCATTGGTTATCCTCTTTCCACCATGTCCCTTTTCACCATGCATGCGGGTCTTTCGGGTTCCCGCCCAGTCTAGGGGTGCTTTGGTACATCCCACTTGTCTGGACTGATCTGGGTATGTTCAGGAAAGGAAAATTGGTTCTTACCTGCTAATTTTCGTTCCTGTAATACCACAGATCAGTCCAGAGACCCATCCTGTTACTGCCAACTAGTGGTTCAAGTTGGTTTGCCTTTCAGGGTATTTGGGCAGTTATTGATCATGGTTTGGGTTTTTTAGATTTAGCTTTTGGGATTGTTTTGGGCTCTAGTTTTTGGGGGTTTCCAACCCTATAGTTTTCCCTGTTAGCCCGCAAAAGGGTTTTTGGGGTTACTTCTTGGCTTGAGTACAGGTCAGTAGTGAGGGGACTGCAGGTAGCACTCTGTTATGTAGCAATGTCTCAGTTTTGTTTCTCTGACTCCAAAACCCACTTGTCTGGACTGATCTGTGGTATTACAGGAACGAAAATTAGTAGGTAAGAACCAATTTTCCTTTTGGATTATGTTTCTCTAATTGCATCACTTGGCATAGGTCCACATTAAATTTCATCTGTCATTTGGATGCCCAGTTCCCCAGTCTTGCAAGATGGTCCTGCAGATTTTTATAAACCTCTTGTGATTTAACAGCTTGAAATAATTTTGTCATCTCTATATGTGATTGCTTCACTTGATCCATTTTCCAGATCATTTAAAAATGTTAAAAAGCACTGGTATCACTATGTACCTTCCTTCATTGAGAAAACTAACCAGTCAAACCTACTGTTTCCTAACTTTTAGCCATTTTGCAATCCAGAATAAGACATTGCAGATAATGTTAAAGCATTTTTGTTTTTCTGAGATGTCAAATTCTGATGTTACCATCTTTTTCCTGAAAAAAACTCATTTTGTAAGAAATTAAACTTGCTGTTGGTTTCTGGATCTATTTCCTAGGAGTAGATGACTAAGGAATGCACACTTCAGTAAGGTTGATAATGCAAGTTTCTGGAATTTGGTAAGTGTTCTGCTTTGTAGTTTTATATTGTTGTTTTTTTTTTTAAGGCGAGATCGTCAGCTTTCTGTCCATAGTAATGAAGATTGCTCCACATCCTATGAACTCCTGCATTTTCACATAGGAGGCTATGGTCTGCAGACTGTGCACAGAGGAAAATGTATAGGTGAGTGTATAATATAGGGAGTGTTGTGTGTTTGTATATAGATATGGCTGGAACTAGGTAGGCAGTGGGTTCCATTATCATATGGAGTGCACTGCACTTGGTATCCCTGTGTTGGAGTGGGTCTGTTCTCTGTCCTTCTGGGTTGGAGACGTTCCATCTCTTAAGAACATAAGAAAATGCCATACTGGTTCAGACCAAGGGTCCATCAAGCCCAGCATCCTGTTTCCAACAGTGGCCAATCCAGGCCATAAGAACCTGGCAAGTACCCAAAAACTAAGTCTATTCCATGTTACCATTGTTAATGTCAATGGCTATTCTCTAAGTGAACTTAATAGCAGGTAATGGACTTCTCCTCCAAGAACTTATCCAATCCTTTTTTAAACACAGCTATACTAACTGCACTGACCACATCCTCTGGTAACAAATTCCAGAGTTTAATTGTGCGTTGAGTAAAAAAAAACTCTGATCCAAGATGGCGGCACGTTAAGAGCCGGAGCCAGTCGATCTCCTGCTTTTTTCCTGAAACATTGAATTTCTTGCGAAAATGCACCCGAAATGGAAGGGAAAGGTCAGGGTTTATCCCTCGACACCCCCTCCGATATCGATCCTACAGCAGGAGATTACACGGTTTCTTACCTCCTCAACCACTAATCCAGAAGTCGAGGAACCCTTGGAGCGGTGAACGGAGAGTGAGTTATCCACTCCGGAGGAGACTATTCTGAGCCCAGAACAGCGAGCAGTTCCGACACAAGGGCCAGGGCTACTTTTCCAACCCGACGCGCTGACTGAAGGAAACTCTTTCCGGGTTACTGGCAGAGACGCCAACGCTGACCGTTGCTGCACAAGCAGTACTAACAACTTCGGTCGTCCCAGAGGGAATAACAGCCAGCGTGGGAATCGCGGATATCGGACTGGGAGAAGGGGTAGCAGGGGTAAGTTCTGCGAGTTTAAGCCTGCCAACACTGCATGTACTTACCCCAACCTTTAAACCCCTGAAAATTCCAGATCGCCCTGAAGTGGTGACCATGACTGCTCTATGGGATTTGATGGCGGGAGTAGCGTCAGTTGTGAACCATCTGAGTGAGGAAGTGAGGACATTAGCTTCACAAAGCTCCAAAAATACAACTGATTTTCAAAAGAAACTTGACCAAGTTTCTAAGCGAGTATCAACCCTGGAGGAGAAGGAGCAAACAAATTTAAAATTTCACGCGGCAGTTGTTAAAGATAATCAGTCAATTGCTAGGAGACTGGAAACATTAGAGAACTCTTCAAGAAATTTAAATATCAGGATTTTAAATTTTCCCCGGGTTTTGGGTGAAAACCCTTATATTACCCTAAAAAGTTTTATGTTAAATGTCTTGTGTTTTGATGAAGGAAGTATTCTTGCAGTAAACAAATGTTATTTTTTGCCTAAAACATCTTCTGCATCAAACAGGTTAGACATCCAGGAAAATTTAACGCAATTCTTAGAAGAGTCA
Organism: Rhinatrema bivittatum; assembly: GCF_901001135.1. NCBI lineage: Eukaryota > Metazoa > Chordata > Amphibia > Gymnophiona > Rhinatrematidae > Rhinatrema > Rhinatrema bivittatum. The sequence goes on from NC_042618.1 coordinate 291,743,982, forward strand.
AATACAACAGAAATAATAGACAGAACAACTTTACTAGTTTCAATGATATCTACTATGGATGTGCAGTCTATTATGAAGAAGTATTTCAGCAAATTTCCGACTGTTTTCCTAAACGAAAATGTGAAGTTTTTTCCAGATTTGTCCCCGACCACCCAGGGAAGACGCAGAGAATTTTTAGCTCTGCGCCAACAAGTCATAGCTTTGGGTTATTCGTTTAAAGTTAAGTTTCCCTGTAAATGTTATTTGAAGAAAGGAGCTGAAGTTAATATATTTTTCACTTCCGAACAGTTAAAAAGTTTTTTATCATTGAAAACTCCTATCACATCATCACCCATAAATACTTAAATGTAATGGTTGTGTTACGTGCCTGCCTTTCATTGTAATTAATATTATTTTCTTTGTTTGATTCACTCTCATTAATAATGGATCTCTCCAAATAGCCATATGTATATGTATGGCTATATATATATATATTGATTAATATTTAAGAAAAGATGAACAACTGGTATTATGTTTAAATGTTGCTTTTATTTCTTTTTTGTTTGTTCATCTGATCTGAAATTTCTGTTTTTGCAAAATTTAAAGGTTTTGTAAATTAAAAAGTGATAATAAAGAATTAAAAAAAAAAAAAAAAAAAAAAAAAGAACTTTCTCCGATTAGTTTTAAATGTGCCCCATGCTAACTTCATGGAGTGCCCCCTAGTCTTTCTACTATCCGAAAGAGTAAATAACCGATTCACATCTACCTGTTCTAGACCTCTCATGATTTTAAACACCTCTATCATATCCCCCCCTCAGTCGTCTCTTCTCCAAGCTGAAAAGTCCTAACCTCTTTAGTCTTTCCTCGTAGGGGAGTTGTTCTATTCCCCTTATCATTTTGGTAGCCCTTCTCTGTACCTTCTCCATCGCAATTATATCTTTTTTGAGATGCGGCGACCAGAATTGTACACAGTATTCAAGGTGCGGTCTCACCATGGAGCGATACAGAGGCATTATGACATTTTCCGTTTTATTCACCATTCCCTTTCTAATAATTCCCAACATTCTGTTTGCTTTTTTGACTGCCACAGCACACTGAACCGACGATTTCAATGTGTTATCCACTATGACACCTAGATCTCTTTCTTGGGTTGTAGCACCTAATATGGAACCCAACATTCCTTTAGTTGTATCTGAATTCACTGTACTGGAACAGAAAAGCTTCATCAGATTTTTCTAATTGTATTGGGAATCCCTCTGATAAGAGAGACTTAGTATGTCCCTCCAGTTCTGCCTGGTATTGTTCTGGAATAAAAGACCATGTCCTTCTGACTCTACCATATATCTCTGTGCTGCTGGCCAGAAGTTCCATCAGTTCCTTACACGGTTCAGATTTCCTTTTCCATTTGATTGCACGTGCTCTTCATTTTGTATTTGATTTCATTTTCATATGAATTTTACCTTTGCTTAAAAGGTTTGAGTGAAGTTTTTGGTGCTAGAACTTATAGAGGGAACTTATATTTTTCAAATTGGGCATTGAAACAGTAACATAATAACATAACGCATGTTGGTAGATAAGGACCATTTTACCCACCCACTCTGCCTGCCATTTTCACTCTCTGATGAAGATGATTTCCCAGCTGTTGGCCATATAAACTTGACCACTTACATTACACTTTCTTTAGTCATCACCCTTTCTTATTACTACAAACCATGCTAAGAAGAATTCTTAGCTGATCACGTGCAGAAGTTTACTCCTTATCATTTTTGCCTATCTCTCCCCATTTACACCTCAGAGCATTACAAGTTCCCACCATCACTCCTTGCTGATCAATCCTGCCAGCTCATAGCAGCCATACCACTGCTCCGTGAAAGTCAGATTTTTGATCCTCTTCTGTTCTGGGTACATGAGCATAAGTTTCCACATTTTAACACAGGCTCTACATTTGTTTTACTCCCAACTCTCTTCCACCCCTGTTCTTACCACTGCCCTCTATATCTGTCCCAAGCATGCTTAAATTCTGTCATGATTTCCTAGTGTGTAGCCAGATGGACTCAGGACCAGTGGGTTATGTGCTCTTTTGGTAGCAGATGGGAGACTGAGTCAGATTTCAAAGCTGAAGTCACTCTAGATATACCCCTGCAGTAACCTCAGCTCTTAAGTATCTCAGTCTCCTAGCAGATGCGGACACTATCCCACACACTAAAATAGTGTTAAGAATTACAGCAAAGAAAGAAAATTTTCCTAGCATGTAGCAGATGGACTCAGGACCAATGGGTATAGTGTACTCCTGATAGCAGATGGGAGACAGAGTCAGATTTCAAGCTGACATCAGCCTACATATACGTACAGGAAACTTAAGCTCTTCTGTATTTCTCCGTCTCCTAAGCAGATAGGGACACTACACACACTTGCACAGTGTTCGAAAATCCAAACCAAAGAAGAAAGAAATCTTACCTCTACAAGACAAGCCCTGCTCTCCTGTGGTGATACCTAAGGGTCCCTCCCCCATTCGAGAATTCCTGAGGTGATTTCCGAGATCCCTCAGAGGCAAGCCTCGGTCCGGTAGCTGGTTCCCGGCGTGGACCTAGCCCCCAGAGTGGCTAAGAGGCAGCAGGTGCAATACCGAGCACGGCGGTGAAGGTAATTCCCTCTCCCCCTGCAGCCGGAGACTGCCCGGCACGAGGCTGGGAAGCACCGAGACAAGGTAAGGTAGAAAACTCTCTTAAAAGTCTCCGGTGTCCGAGGCTCGGATAGCCGCACAGATCGTCCTTCCGGCGTCTGTTAAATTGGGTTGAGCAGCACCGTCCGGGCTAGAACCCGATCCGGTGCAAGGGTCCTCACAAGTAGAGATTCTCCAGGGGGGGGGGGTCGCCATCTTGTCCGCATGGTCGTCTGCGCCATTTCCCCCCTTTGACCCCACCGCATTGTACGCTCACCTGAGCCGTGCGCACAACCAACTTCTGTGCACAGCGGCGCGCACAACGGTGCCGGGCGCACAGCGGCACGCACAACAGTGTTGGACGCACAGATAGGCCCGTGCGCACAGTGGCACGCGCATCTCCGCCAAGCGCACAAATAGCGACCTGCACGCACATCTTCCACATCCTGCACGCACATCGTCTGTGCACCCGGAGCGCACAGCTAAGTCTCCCGGCGCGCGCACCTAGGCGCACAGATGAGTTTTGAGCCACTCCACGCGCACAAATCATGGCACTGCCAGCCAAGAAAGCCAAGGGACAAGCCCTCTGCCCAGCCTGCCACCTGAGAGCTGCGCAACCCAAAGTGGCCTCTGGCCCTATGCCTGCAGTGCGAAGAGCCTCAGGGGAAACCGAAGCAAGGCCCCCCTTAGCCAGTAGAGGGATCCGGCTCCACCAATGATAGTGCCCCAGACCTCTGTATCTCCGACTCAGCCCCTTCTCAGGTGGGCACCTCGGGGGCCTCCACTCAGACATTTTCCTGGGTGGAATTCTTCAAAGGGCTGCAAACCTTTGTCCAGGCGCAATCGGTACCACCTGCGACACAGCCCCAGTCTCCACCAGAAGCGCAAGACCTTCCAAGCACCTCTCGGACCTCCCGAGACATGCCCCATCCAAGTAAAAGCCTTCCCTTAGGGGACTCAGACACCCCGGAAGACGAGACTGACTCTTTGGAGGAAGGGGAAATTCCTCCAGGGATGGAACACTACCGAACATGCTGCGATTCTTCTCCATAGACGAGTTGCCAGCCCTCGTGTCTCTGACCCTGAAGACACTGGCCATTCCAGGCGCGAGTACCACAGCGGAGCCAAAGATGAACCCCGTTCTGTTCTCCCTCCATCAAGCCTTATGCTATTTCCCAATGCTACAGGCCGTACAACAACTTATTGACCTGGAATGGAATGCTCCGGAAGCCAGCTTCAAGGGAGGACGGGCCCTAGAAGCCCTATACCCCCTGGAACCCATGGCCAAAGAACTCCTATGGTTCCCAAAAGTGGATGCCATGGTCTATGCAATCTCAAAGCGCACAACCATCCGTCGAAGGAGGAGCTGCACTCAAGGACGCCCAGGACAGACATCAGGAATCCATCCTTAAACAATCATTTGATGTTGCAGCAATGACCCTGCAGATCGCTTCCTGCTGCGCCGTTGTGACACATGCCTGCTTGCTTCTCTCCAGAGATGCAACCATCTCCGCCGAAACATTAGAACCGGCGATATCCTTCCTCACGGATGCGACCTCAGACCTGGTACGCACCTCAGCCAGGGGCGTCTCTTCTATAGTGGCAGCCAGAAGACAAATATGGCTCCAAAATTGGTAAGCCGACGTGACCTCCAAAATGAACCTCACGAGAATGTCTTTTAAAGGATCTCTCCTGTTTGGGAGTGAATTGGAGAAGTTAGCCAACAAATGGGGCGAATCTCCAGTGCCTCGTTTACCAGAGGACAGGAACAAGAGAAATCAGCGCTCCTCCCCCCCCGAAGAACCAAGGGCAGAGAAACCCAGAGCTTCAGACCGTACAAGAACACATACTATCAAACACCTCGCCCCGCAGGCAGGGACCAGTCCTTTTGGAACAGACAGAAGAGGGGAGCAGGCTCAGGTACAGGCCCCAGCCACAACCCACAATGAAAATCAACAGACCCATCCACAGGAAGAAGCCATAGGGGGCAGACTTACCCTCTTCTACCAAAGGTGGGTCGAGATAACGTTGGACAAGTGGGTCCTAACCATCATTCGAGAGGGATACTACCAGGACTTTCACAGCATCCCTCCAGACAAATTCGTGAGATCACCGTGCCACTTCCTCTCCAAGAGGACGGCAGTGGAAATCACACTGACAAAACCACTCAGCCTTAAAGGCGATAACCACAGTGCCCAAGCACCAACAAAATACTGGTCACTATTCCATCTATTTTATTGTCCCCAAGAAGAAGGGGACATTCAGGCCCATCCTGGACCTAAACACCGTCAATCGCTACCTGAGGGTACCACACTTCCGCATGGAAACCCTACATTCAGTCATAAGGGGCAGTACAACCGGGAGAATTCCTGACTTCTCTAGATCTGTCTGAAGCCTTTCTCCACATCCTGGTCCATCACGACCATCAGTGCTTCCTACGCTTTGCGATACTGGACCATCGTTACCAGTTCCGGGCGCTACCCTTTGGACTAGCTACTGCTCCTTGGACGATCACCAAAATCATGGTGGGTAGTGGTGGTGACACTGAGGAAAGAAGGAATCCTCATACATCTGTATCTGGACGATTGGCTGATCAGGGCAAAATCTCCAGAGGAAAGTTACCAGGTGACCACCAGAGTTGAGAATTACTGCAGAGTCTCGGGCGGGTCATCAACACAGCCAAGTGCTGCCTGCAGCCTTCCCAATCGCTAGAGTCCCTGGGAGTCCGGTTCGACATCAAACAAGACAAGGAGGTTCTTCCCCCTACAAGGAGAAGGAAACTGATGGACCAGTTGCAAAAACTGTTGAACTATGCTCGCCCCAAGGTATGGGACTTACCTCCAAGTTCTCGGTTTCATGACGACAACCCTAGAAGTCATCCCATGGGCAAGGGCCCACATGTGCCCACTACAACGTTCTCTACTGTCATGATGGAACCTGATGTCCCAGAACTGCTTCATTCGGACCCAGCTCCAATGGTGGCTACAGGAAGACCATCTGAGCAAGGGAGTAAGACTATCCCCACCAATCTGGATCCTGCTCAACACGGATGCGAGCCTGCGAGGATGGGGAGCCCATTGCCAGGAATTGACGGCCCAGGGGCAATGGGACAAGGAAGAGTAGGGATGGAACATAAACAAACTGGAAGCCCGAGCAGTCAGACTAGCCTGCCTACGATTCAGTCACAGACTCCGGGGCGAATCTATCAGTCATGTTGGACAATGCCACAACAGTTGCCTACATCAACCAGGGAGGAACCAGAAGCCAACAGGTGTCCCTGGAAATAGACCCCCTAATGGCGTGGGCAGAAGCAAATCTGCAAGGGATCTCAGCCGCCCACATCGCGGGAAAAGACAACGTCACTGCAGACTACCTCAGTAGAAAGAGTCTAGACCCAGGGGAATGGACGCTGTCAACCACAGCCTTCCAGTTGATAGTAAACCGCTGGGGAACCCCAGCCATGGATCTCCTGGCAACCCGTTCCAACGCCCAAATTCTTCAGCCGCAGACGAGAACTGCAATCCCGGGGAATCAACACCCTCGTCCAGACCTGGCCACAGGAAGACCTGCTGTATGCTTTTCCCCCATGGCCACTACTGGGTGGGATTATCCGCAAGATAGAACACCACAGAGGTCTAGTACTTCCAGTGGCCCCGGACTGGCCAAGAAGGCCATGGTACACAGACATGCGAAGACTTCTTGCGGGGAACCCTCTGTGCCTACCTCCACACAGGGACCTTCTCTGGCAAGGACCGATTCTCCACAAAGACCCAACTCTATTCTCTCTTACGGTTTGGCCATTGAGAGGACTCGCCTGAAGAAGAGCGGATACTCTAAGGCAGTGATTGACACCTTACTCCGAGCACACAGGTTCTCCACGTCTCTAGCTTACATACGAATATGGAGAATATTCGAAGCCTGGTGTGAGGACCGCGAGATCCTTCCACGGACAATCAAAATCTCCATGATCCTGGAATTTCTGCAGGATGGCTTGAAGAAGGGGTTGTCTCTCAACTCCCTCAAGGTTCAGGTGACCGCGCTGGCCTACTTCAGAGCCAAAATGGACGGCATCAGTCTATCAACCCTTCCAGATGTTTCCCGCTTCCTGAGAGGGGTCAAACAAATCCGACCACCCTTAAAGTGACCGGTGCCCCTATGGAATCTCAATCTAGTACTAGACTTCCTAGCGAGAGCTTCCTTCAGACCTATTCGTGGTCTGTCACTACGGCTCCTGACCTTGAAGACTGCATTCCTAGTGGCAATATGTTCAGCCCGTCTCATCTCCGAGCTTCAAGCCCTATCCTGTTGAGAACCGTTCCTCAGGTTCACAGGCCACGGGCAGCCTCCCACCCTGTTGGGGAGTAGCTTTTGTACATCCCATTGGTCCTGAGTCCATCTGCTACATGCTAGGAAATGGAGAAATTACTTACCTGATAATTTTGTTTTCCTTAGTGTAGACAGATGGACTCAGCATCCCACCCATGGCTGCCCCGAAATCCGGAAACCTCGGGTGACAATCCCCAAGAACAAGACAAGCACGGGTAAGCCAGGTATTACCCCTAGTTCAAGACACCCATAGTTGCCGGGTGTCGGCGGTTTTTGGTTGAGTGCACTGGTGGTCTCCAATTTGGAAATCAGTTTAACCAGTCCCAGTTAATCAAGTTAACCAAGTTAATAAAGTTCTTAAAACACACATATAGCCACAATTGCTTTTCGAGGAGAATTCTGAAGAGCTAAGCTTCCTGCATGGGTATATGTAGGCTGACGTCAGCTTGAAATCTGACTCAGTCTCCCATCTGCTATCAGTACACTATACCCATTGGTCCTGAGTCCATCTGCCACACTAAGGAAAACGAAATTATCAGCTAAGTAATTTCTCCATTACCTTAAAGAATATCGAGCCCCGCTCTCCTGTGGTGAAACTTAAGGGTCCCTCCCCCAGTTGAGAATTCCTGAGGTGATTTCCGATATCCCTCAGAGATGTGCCTTGGTCTGGTAGATGGTGCCCGACGTGGATTTAGCCCCCAGAGTGGCTGAAAGGCAATAGGTGCACAACAGAGTGCAGCGGTGAAGGTAAAGCCCTCTCCCCCCGCAGCTGGAGACCGTCCCAGCACTCAATCGGTAAGCGCCGAGATCAGGTAGACAGTAAACTTTAAGGTCTCCGAGGCTCGGATTGCCGTACCAATTTTGTTTCTCTTCAGGCAAAATAAAAGGGAGCATCGATCGGGTTGAGCAGCCCTGGTTGGGCTAGGCCCTGATCCGGTGCAGGCTTCCACGTGGAGACCCTCGGGGGCGCCATCTTACGCGTGGGGGGTGTCGGCGACATCTTCCCTTCTTGACCGGCGGTACCCGTGGGGCAGGCTGGGCGGCCGATTCGCCTAACTTTTGCGCGTCCAATACAGACATGCCCACAGCGGCACGCACAACTACACGCACAGCCGCATTTACAATTACATGCACGCATTGATGCTAGAGGCAATGGCACCGGCACCCAAGAAGGCCAGAAGGCACGCTCTTTGCAAAGCCTGCCACATACAAGCCGCGCAGCCTGAACTGAGTCCTGCCTGTTGTCAGCATTACGAGGAAGCCCAGGGGGAACCAAAGCCTGGTCCCTCACTGGGGATGGGTTCGGAACTTCTACAGATGATAGCTCCCCAGATCTATGCATCTCTGAAATGACTTCTCCACAAGAGATGACTAATCCCCCTGGGTTTAACATGGACCCAGGGACCTTCTCCTGGTTAGAATTTTTCCAAGGGCTGCAAGCCTATGTTCAGGCGCAATCAGCCCCGGCTGTGCCCTGGGCTCAACCCCTGCTGGAAGCACAAGATCCTCCCAGCCCTGCTTGGATGTCTCGAGACATGCCTCGCCTAACCAAGAATTTCCCTGATAAGGGACCCAGACACCTCAGATGATGATGGTGGCTTCCTGGAAGAAGGAGAAATTCCTCTAGGCCTGGAACCATACCGAACCATGCTTAGCTTTTTCCACAAGGATAAATTACCGGCCCTTGTTTCCCAGACTCTGAAGACTCTGGGTATTCCAGGCTCGGACCCTATGGCGGAATCAAAGAACCACCCCATCCTGGTGTCCCTGCATAAAGCCTCATGCTACTTCCCAATAATGGAAGCCATCCAGGAGCTGATTGACCTGGAATGAGATGCCCCGGAGGCCAGCTTCAAAAGGGGTCGGGCCTTGGAAGCCCTATACCCTCTGGAACCAGCGACCAAGGAGCGCCTATGTTTTCCGAAAGTGGACGCCATGGTCTGTGCCGTCTCAAAGCGAACAACCATTCCCGTTGAGGGAGGGGCTGCATTGAAGGGATACTCAAGATAGACGATTGGAATCCATTCTTAAGCAGGCCTTTGACGCAACAGCAATGACACTGCAGATTGCTTCCTGCTGCGCACTGGTGGCACGTTCCTGCTTGCCCCTCTCGAGAGAGGCAAATAACTTCGGAATGTATACTGGTGAGATGATGGAACCTGCGGCAGGCTTCCTGACGGACGCAAGTTCAGATCTGGTGCGTACCCCAGCCAGAGGAGTAGCCTCGGTAGTGGCAGCCAGAAGGTAACTGTGGCTGCAGAATTGGTCTGCTGACGCGATCTCTAAAGCGAATCTCACAAGAATGCCCTTTAAAGGATCTTCTCTTGTTTGAAAGCGAATTGGAGAAGTTAGCCAGCAAATGGGGCGAATCCCCAGTGCCTTGGCTACCGGAAGACAGGAGTAAAAGATCTCGGCGCCCCTCCCCCAGAAGAACCAAGGGCAGAGGCTCACAACACTTTAGACCCTACAGGAACTCACAGTTTCAGGCACCTCGTTCCTCCGGAAGGTCCCAGCCCTTTCGGAACCGACAGACCAAGAGAGGAACAGGCCCAGGAGCATGCTCCAGCCATGCTCCCCAATGAGAATGGGCCGACCCATCCACAGGAAGAGGAAATAGGGGGTTGTCTTGTCCTCTTCTACCAAAGATGGGTCGAGATCACGTCGGACAAATGGGTACTAAACATCATTCAAGAAGGTTACTCTCTGGAGTTCCGCAACATCCCTCCAGACAAATTTATGATGTCACCCTGCCACTCCCACACCAAGATACTGGCAGTGGAAGCCACTCTTACAAGACTACTCAGTCTGAAGGCAATAACTCCGGTTCCTATGCCCCAACAAAATACGGGTTGCTAGTCCATCTATTTTATTGTTCCCAAGAAAGAAGGATCATTCCAACCCATTTTGGATCTCAAGAACGTCAACCATCATCTACGGATACTACACTTCCGCATGGAGACTCTTCATTCCGTAATAATGGTAGTACAACCAGGAGAGTTTCTAACCTCCCTGGACCTCTTCGAAGTCTACCTTCATATTCCAGTCCATCAAGATCACCAGCGTTTTCTACGCTTTGCGATACTGGGCCACCATTACTAGTTCCGAGCGCTACCTTTTGGCCTAGCAACCGCCCCCAGAACATTCTCCAAAATTATGGTGGTCATGGCGGCAACACTGAGGAAGGAAGGGATTTTGGTACACTCTTACCTGGACGACTAGCTGATCAGGGCAAAGTCTTCAGAAGAGAGCTGGCAGGTGACCAGCAGAGACAAGAACCTACTGCAGGAACTGGGTTGGGTCGTGAACATGAGCAAGAGCAGTCTGTAGCCCTCTCAATCTTTAGAGTACCTGGGGGCCCGTTTCGACACCAAACAGAACAAAGTCTTCCTCCCTCCCCGAGGAGAAGGAAACTGATGGAACAATTACGACGATTGATGACCAATGCAAGCCCCAAGGTATAGGACTATCTTCAAGTCCTCGGCCTCATGGCATCAACCCTGGAGGTCGTCCCATGGGCAAGGGCCCACAAGCGACTGCTCCAGTGCTCCTTACTGTCACGATGGAACCCATTGTCCCAGGACTACTCAATTCGCCTCCAACTACCAGCAGAGGTACCTTCTCAGCTTCAGTGGTGGCTACAGGAAGACTACCTAGGCAGAGGAGTAAGCCTATCCCCACTGAACTGGATCTTGCTCACCACGGATGTGAGCCTGCGAAGGTGGGGAGCCACTGTCAGGAACTGACGGCCCATTGGCAATGAAACAAGGAAGAGGCGGAATGGAACATAAACCGCCTGGAAGCTTGAGCAGTCAGACTAGCGTGCCTGCGATTCAGCCACAGACTCTGAGGCAAAGTGATTTGAGTAATGTCTGAACTCCATACATTACCAGTACAAGGTTCTGCCCTTTGGTCTTTCCTCCGCTCCCAGAGTCTTTACCAAATATTTGGCTGTGGCAGTAGCCCATTTGAGATGTCAAGGGATTCGATTATTCCTTTATCTAGACAATTGGCGAATACGTTTCTCCCGACCTGAACTCCTTGTCTCAGCAATTAGAGAGGACAATCTTGTGTCTAGAAACTCTGGGTTTCCTTATCAACTACGAGAAATTGGTACTCAAACTGACTCAGATTCTTCAATTCATAGGAGCCAGGAAAAACACTGTCAAATCTCGTGCATTCCTTCCCCAGGAGAGGATAAATCAGATTCATCACCTAGGTACAGACTTAGTTTTAAAGTCAAAAGTCATTCCCCATCAAATCCTAATTGTGCTGGGTCACTTGGCGGCTGCCATTCATGTAGTTTCCCACACTCGCCTACGTAAGCGACACCTTCAATGGGGATTAAAAGCACAATGGATTCAATATCTCCAACCAATATCCACAGTAGTAACAGTGTGGAATCCATGGCAAGACATTTGTTGATGGTTAAATCCAGAAGTTATGACAGCAGGATCTCCTCTTTGAGAAATGGAACACAACCTAATCCTTACAACAGATGCCTCTCCTAAATTACAAGACACAAGGTCTAAAGACACAAATCAAAAAGACGTATCCAATAAATCTCCTGGAACTCAGAGCCATGAAGTATGCACTAAAAGCCTTTATATATCTGTTACGAGGTCACACCCTCATGATTCACACCGACAATCAAGTCGTCGTGTTTTATATAAAACGAGCAAGGTGGGTCAGGTTCCTGGATTCTTTGCAGGAAAGCAGTTTGGATCTGGGAATGGGCTCTCAGAAACTCAGTACTATTGCGGGCAAATTATCTGCCAGGGGTAGCGAACACATTAGCTGACTGACTCAGCAGAATATTTCATTCCCATGAATGGTCGCACAACCAATCAGTAGCAAACCAGATTTTCCTACAATGTGGTCGAACTTGGATAGACCTTTTCACAACAGAACAAAATCAAAAGGTTCACCATTTTTCTCAGGTGCGCCCAAGCCCCCTCAGGATCAAGCAAGATGCCTTCCTGGTGTCATGGTCTCGAGGTCTCTTCTATGCATTTCCTCCAATTCCTTTAATCTCAAGGACAGTTCAGAAATTGATGTGGGACCAGTCTTGAATCTGGATCAAGACCTGAACCTATTAACTCGAGAGGGGGGGCACTTTCCTTCACCCTCTTCACTCCTCCCTTCACCTGACGGCTTGGATGTTGAACGCAAGATCTTACAAGGTTTAATTCTTACAGCTGATATTCAACATATTATAATGGCAGCGACAAAACCATTAACAAGGAAGAGATATACCAAATGGTGTCGAACCCGAAAAAAATTCATCCATTCACCTCAACACCTACGGAAATACTCACTTACTTGCTTTACCTCTCCAAATTAGGCTTAGCTACTTCATCAGTAAGGGTATACCTCATTGCCATAACGGCATATCCTATGAGACATAATGGCTCCTCCATAGCCTCATATCCTTTAATATCCCGTTTCATAAAAGGACTCTAGAGATCACGTGATGTGGTGAGCGGGGAAGGAGGTTATCTCTCCTTGCTCCGGGTTCTGCGCTCCCCAAAACCTAACTAGCGAGCTAAAAAAACAACCGAATTTTTGGTTCACCTGCCCCGGGAGATAAAGGTAGTTGTTGGCAGCACCATCAGAGCCAAAGGAAAGCAGAGATGAGTGCCAAACCGGTACGAAAAGAAAAATTAAAAGCGGCGGAGACAGAGCTCAAAATGGCGGACGCCACTGCCAGCCGAGATCTAATGGCAGTAGAAGAGCAGACTGTCGCCAAGATTACGGAAGCAGTCATTACAGGCTTAACGCCGAAATTTGATGACCTTTCCGAGAGGTTTGGGGCTTTGAAGGAGGCGCTGAGCGATGTGGGACGACGGATCGATATAGCTGAAGGCAGGGTGTCTGTGGCCGAAGAAGACATCATGGCGGCGACCACGCGGTTAACAGCGTTGGAGCGGAGTGTCAAAACTGCTGAACAAAAGCTCGAGGACCTTGAGAATCGGGCTCGAAGAAACAACCTAAAATTTATGGGCTTCCCAGAAAACATCGCGGAGATGGAACTCAAAACCATACTGGAGGGCTGGCTGCCGAGAGCTCTGAACTTACCGGATCTAGAAGGCAAGCTGACAATCGAGAGAGCTCACCGCTTGGGACCCAAGCGGGATTCGGACAGACGCCCATGGCTTGTAATAGCCAAATTTCTTGATTGGGCCCAAAAAACCGCATTAATAACAGCCTTTAAAAAGATGAAGGAGCTGCGGTACAAAGAAGAGAAAATCATAATGTTTCAGGACTTTTCTGCCGCGGTAGCGGCCAAACGAAAATTATTCTCGCCAACGTGCAGCACACTTTTCAATAAAAATATTCGGTTCGCCCTACAGTTCCCGGCCGTCCTAAAAATTTGGAGCGCGGGACAGATACTCTCCTTTGACGCTCCAGAAAAAGTGGCGACTTGGCTTACCAATCAAGCGACCGGTTCATGAAATCGGGGGCCGGTGCAGAAGATAATCTTTATTTTTCCTTATATGTGTTGTTTTTTCTCAGCCAAGGGGCATAACAGTGAGTGAAAATGAGCCGGACACTATGCCTTGTCTGCCATGTAGGGAGTGATCCCAGTTACGACAACCTGTTCCATGTTTTTCTAAAGTGGGTAATAAGTACATTATGTAAAAGTTTCAGTGGGATTTTGACTAGCTAGCCAGGGGAAGGTTGGTTGCAGAAAGGGGAGGGCAGAACCTGGTCACATAGAAACGGACCTCAATCCCCATAGAGAGTGGGGCGGATATTCAGACGAATTGAGGGGTTGGTACTCAGAAGGAGTAATCAGGGTGGGGGTAGATACAGGGAAGGGATGGGGAAGGGAAGGGACTCAGGGGTTGTACCTAGCTAGGGGGCGCGAAAGAAGGTTCATAGACTATAAAGTTCCTGCTCGGGTAATTAGGAAGGGGGAAATGCTATTAGTCCACGCCATTGTCATAAGGGTGCGTCTGGTACGGAACCGCCGGGAGGCTCAGGCTGGGGGGTCCACCGGTTTGGTACTGCTGTCTAGTGCAGTGGTTCTCAACCCTGTCCTGGGGACCCCCCCAGCCAGTCGGGTTTTCATGATATCCACAATGAATATACATGAGAGAAAATTTGCATACACTGCCTCCATATCATGCACATTTTCTCTCATGCATATTCATTGTGGATATCATGAAAACCCGACTGGCTGGGGGGGGTCCCCAGGACAGGGTTGAGAACCACTGGTCTAGTGTGTTAAGCCAACAAATGCTATTTGTGTTCACATGAGCAACTTGAGGATACATTCCTGGAATGTAGGGGGCCTCGGCTCCCCTGTTAAGAGACAGAAAATCTTAAGCACATTACAGCGTATGAAGGTGGATGTAGTGGGGCTTCAGGAGACTCATTTAAGTGAGGTGGAGTGTAAAAAATTGAAAAGGGGACGGATTGGGCATTGCTTTTATAATCCAGCGGTAAAAAAAAAAGCTGGTACGGCAATACTGATTCATAAGCAGTTGCGGTTTGAACTGTTACAACAGTACACAGACACTGAAGGGCGGGTGCTAATTGTTGTAGGTAAATTGCAAGGCCAGGAGGTAACACTATGTTCCGTTTACGCGCCCAATCAATATTCACATAAATTCTTTCAAAGTCTAGTGGGAAAATTGTTACAATTTCAGAGAGGGCAGTTGTTTCTCATGGGAGACTTTAATTGTGTACATGATGCAGCTCTGGATAGATCCCAACCTGGAGCACGTGCAAGCTACACAGACAGGAAGGGGATTGCCTATCTCTGCAAGGAACTTACCTTGATTGACATTTGGCGCACCTTACATCCTACAGAGCGGGATTATACCCATGTGTCCAGGGCACATGCGACAATGTCCCGGATAGACTATATTTTGATATCGGAAACATTGTTTCCCAGGGTGCAAGGGGCGACCATAGGGGATGTAGCAGTATCAGACCATGCCTTGATTGGGGTGAAAATCCGGGACGGAGTTGGTTTAGACCACCCTAACTTATGGAAATTTCCGGCCCATTTGGCGGACGATTTGAAGTTTGGGGACTTTCTGGTAGCTAAATGGAAAGAATATGCGGCCCATAATGAGGAACATGTGCAGAACCCAGAGTTGTACTGGCAGGCCGGCAAGGCGGTCATGAGAGGTGAGATTACTTCATATGTGATAGCGCAAGCTAAATGTTTGCATAAGAATATCCTGGACTTGGAGCACAAACTAGCCAAAGCTAAGAAGGCCCTGAGTTGGCGCAGGAATAGGGAGACCCTGGAAGTATATCACGAATGTCTTAAAGCCCTAAATGATGCCTTACATCGAAGGGCGCAACGAACTCTGCTAGCTGGGAAACATAAGCTCTTCCAGTACGGGAACAAGGCAGGCCGCCTATTAGCCAAGCTAGTTAAGGTACAGAGGGGGAAAACGTTTATAGACAAATTAAAAGACAAACAAGGGAAACCTCTCACGACAGCGGAGGGGATTGGTGCAGAATTCCGACCCTTTTATATGGACCTCTATCAAGAGGACAGAGGGGGAGGAGTTGCGGAAGAAAACCTTTTTTTTCGTGATTTAGTTTTACCCCAAGTCACAGAGGACCACTTGCGGAAACTGAACGAACCCATCACTCTGGAGGAACTTCAAGGGGTTATTAGTTCAAGCAAAAGGAACAAGGCGCCAGGACCTGACGGCTTGAGCGCTGAATACTATAAGATCCTCAAGAATGTTGCCTCGGAAGCGTTGCTTGCTTTTTTTCATAACGCCCAGTTGAAGGGGTGTTTTCCCGATGGCGTGACAAAAGCCTACATAATGGTGTTGGAAAAGCCTGGTAAAGACCTATCGAACCCAGCGGCTTACCGGCCTATTTCATTGCTAAATTGCGAGGCGAAACTCTTTGCCAAAATTGCAGACAAGACTGAGTGTGGTTTTTCCATATCTGATAATGGAACATCAAGCTGGTTTCGTTAAAGGACGGGCAATCAGTATTAACATGACGAAATTGCTGGTGTCTATGGCTGAATGCCAAAACAAAGGCATAGAGGCAATGCTGGTCACATTCGACTCGGAGAAGGCCTTCGATCGAGTGTCGTGGGCGTATCTCTTCTCTGTGTTACAGCGCTATGGCCTCAGAGGGGAAATTCTTAACTGTATATCCCTGTTGTATCATCACCCAACTTCGGCGATTCTGGTGAATGGCCTATCTGAAGACTTTTGTTTACATCGCGGCACTCGCCAAGGGTGCCCATTGTCTCCCCTGTTATATATTTTGTCGATAGACCCTTTGCTGAGGAAGATAGCCGGGGATCACCAGGTTCGAGGATATGGAGGGGGGGTACATAATTTTAACATCTCCGCATTTGCCGATGATGTATTGGTATTCCTTACCTCTCCCCAACAGGACTTGGCCAAAGTCCTCCAGTACCAGAAGGAGTTTGGAGCCTTTGCAGGCTTGAAAATTAATACGGAAAAATCTGAGGCCATGGCGCTGGGAAATAACTTAAGGAGGGAGTGGGTTGGCAATTTCCCCTTGAAGTGGGTAGATAATGATATGCGATATCTTGGGATTCGTTTGACTCGAGAGGTGCACCAACTGCATAAGGCTAATATTGAGCCCCTGTATCAAAACATGGCCAATAAGCTGAAGGGGTGGGGGAGTTTGCCGCTGTCCCTTACAGGAAAAGTTTTCTTGTTGAAAATGATGGAACTGCCGAAATGGATCTATGTACTACAACAACGTCCGCTTTGGTTAACAAGGGCGGAGGTACTATGCATACATAGACTCTTGAGGCAATTTTTATGGGGGACGCAAAGACCCCGTCTACCGTTATCAATGCTGATGTTGCCCAAACTGCAGGGGGGATTAGCTTGTCCGAACTGGAGGGACTACAATCTTACCTGTATCCTCCGTCATATATATGATTGGATAAATGGCACTAGTATATACTCACGACCCAGTTTCTACTTGACTGGATGACTCCATATCGTCCTGTGAATCTTTTACAGATACCGGGAAAGATGGTGCCAGATAGATTTAAACAGAGCTTGCTACTATTCTCCGGTAGGGGCGCTTGGAGATACTTGTGCCGGACGAAATTGAAAATGGCAGGTATTGTTTCTGCATATCTCTCCTTTGTGGGAAACCCACAATTCCCCAGTGGCTTGATGACTCGGGTGTTTAGGACCTGGGAAGGTAAGGGCCTAGATAATGTATACTGCTGCTTGGACTTAAAATCCCTAAGCCTGAAAAGTTTCCAAGAACTGCAGGAGCAGTATGGATTAGGCTCTCATGATTTCTTTGCTTACCTGCAGATTAGGCATTATATATTTTCTCTTAAATATATTAAGGAAGATTTTCTTAAGAGTCAGGAAGATTTTCTTAAGAGTCAGGATCTACGGGTGTTCTTTCTTACTAATGGGGCGGAAATCCAACTCGAGTGGGGCCTTTTCAAGAATACTGAAAGGGCTAGAGAATAACAGAGCCATTGAGGGCATACAGGCTAAATGGGAAGTAAGGGCAAGTATTAAGCT
Source organism: Rhinatrema bivittatum (assembly GCF_901001135.1). Lineage (NCBI taxonomy): Eukaryota > Metazoa > Chordata > Amphibia > Gymnophiona > Rhinatrematidae > Rhinatrema > Rhinatrema bivittatum. The sequence goes on from NC_042618.1 coordinate 291,761,463, forward strand.
AAGTGTAGATGAAATAAAAGATTGTCTCCAACACAGTCATAAATTGACTGAAAATGTAATTCTTCGGGAAGTTCGATATAAAATATTGCACTGTATGTACATGTCCCGAACTCAGATGTATGCAGCTAAAATATGTGACTCTGCTAAGTGTGTAAAATGTGGCATGTATGATGGAACCCTAATTCACATGTTGTGGGACTGCGAGGTGATCGTACAATTCTGGCGTATGTTACTAATGGAGGTGGGTGGGATTTTGGGGCTTACCATTTCCAGAGAACCTTTATTATGTTTACTAGGGATGACACACAGGGACTTGGCAGAGTTAGATAATGAGGGGTGTCCTTTTGTACAGAAGGCTGTATTGATAGGACTCCAGACTATCATGGCTAAGTGGATTACAGAGGAGGCACCGGAAAAGTCACAGTGGCGCTCGAGGATGATCAACTTCATGTGCTTTGAATATCTGTCGGCAAGGCGCTCGACAACGAAGAAGGTGGCCCTTTGGGAGGCGACCTGGCTGAGATTTTGGAACAATCTCCCATCAATCATACAGGCAACACTCAAGCTTCAACTGTACATGGACTATAGGGAATCTTCTAGAGAAGCGAGCAGGACATGAGGCATCCTAAGAAGGAAAATATCCAAGCCTGGACTCTTAGTCTTCAGTATTTCCTTATATATAGACTGTGGACCACGGGCGTTCTAGCTTGGACTCAATTTATTCATTCATTCAGGATACAGGGAGGGAGGGGGGAAGGGTGGGTGGGTGCAACTGTTTTCATTACATGTTCAAGGAAATTGTTTGTTATACGGTTGTATTTAACAAAAAAAACTTTCAATAAAGAAATCTATTAAAAAAAAAAAAAAAAAGGACTCTAATCTTCATCCTCCAATCGGGAAACCCCCTGTCCCTTGGGATTTGAACATAGTCTTATCAACCCTAATGAAAGCTCTTTTCAAACCTCTGCAGTCTTCTCATTTGAAATATCTAACTTGGAAAGTAGTTTTTCTAGTAGCAATAACTTTAGCTCGAAGAGTAAGTGAACTTCAAGCTTTAGTTTATTTCTCGCCTTACAATTTTGCCACAACAAAGTAGTTCTCCAAACTCATCCTAAGTTCCTTCCCAAGGTAATGTCAGCTTTTCCTATTAATCAAGACATTACACTTCCAATATTCTTTCACAAGCCTCATGCAGACGAGAGAATCTCCATAAGTTAGATTGCAAATGAGCATTGGCCTACTATAAACAAAGAACTCAGCCTCACCGCAAGTCTTCCCAACTGTTAATATCATTCAGCCCAAATTTACTAGGAGTGGCAGTTTCCAAAAGAACCATAACAAACTGGATCCAAACTGTATTCAGTTCCATCATACTTCAACACAAATTCCCATATCAGGTTCAGTTTCAGCACATCAACTGTGAGCTAAAGCTTCTTCTATAGCGCATCTGTGAAATGTTCCCATAGAGGACATTTTTAGAGCTGCCACTTGGTCCTCAGTTCACACTTTCACTACACACTACTATTGGACCATTTAGCAGCCGCGGATAGCAGACTGGGACAGGCAGAAAACCATGTCCACTAAAGATTAAAAAATAAATAAAAAATAAGGAAATGTAGGATATGGAATAATAGATAAAAACAAACAAACAAAAAAAACCAAACCATCACCTCTATTCCATACCTTCAGTTTATTATAAGAACAAAAGAAATTGCCATACAGGGTCAGACGAAGGGTCATCAAGCCCAGCATCCTGTTTCCAACAGAGGCCAAACCAGGCTACAAGAACCGGCAAGTACCCAAACACTAAAAAGATCCCATGCTACTGATGCAGTAATAGCAGGGGCCATTCCCTAAGTCAACTTGATTAATAGCAGTTAATGGACTTCTCCAAGAACTTATCCAAACTATTTTAAAACCCAGCTACACTAACTGCACTAGCTACATCCTCTGGCAACAAATTCCAGAGCTTAATTGTGCTTTGAGTGAAATAATTTTCTCCGATTAGTCTTAAATGTGCTACTTGCTAACTTCATGGAATGCCCCTAGTCCTATTTTACAAAAGTGTAAATAACTGATTCACATCTACTCTTTCAAGACCTGTCATGATTTTAAAAACCTCTATCATATCCCCCCTCAGCCGTCTCTTCTCCAAGCCGAACAGCCCTAACCTCTCCAGCCTTTCCTCATAGGGGAGCTGTTCCATCCCCTTTATCATTTTAGTCGCCCTTCTCTGTACCTTCTCCAGTGCAACAATATCTTTTTTGAGATGTGGTGACCAGAACTGTACACAGTACTCAAGGTGCGGTCTCACCATGGAGCTATACAGAGGCATTATGAAATTTTCCGATTTATTCACCATTCCCTTCCTAATAATTCCTAGCATTCTGATTGCTTTCATAAACCATCAATTCATCAAGCTCCACTGTCTCCCCACTCTCCTCTAGAATATGCATATGCAAAATATGCAATATCCCATTTAAAAAACACATCCGCCAGACCCATCAGGGAATACTACAAAGAATCACTTCAGGTTCCACATGCCAAAACCTACCAACATAAATCCTTCAGTCTCAGAGCTTTCTCTTCAGCAGGTCCAACTCTATGGAACTCTATCCCACCTGACTTGAGACAAGAACCATGCACTCTAACATTTAGGAAAAGACTAAAAACTTGGCTTTACAAAAAAGCATTCCCAGGCCTTGATTAAATCCTCATTTTTGATTGAATTATTCATTTTTAAATATTAAATATTTAAAAATGATTAAATATTCATTTTTGCTAAACAATTATATTAATTGATGCAATTGACTGAAATGTAAATATTTCTTTGTTCAATTTCTCCCCCTTTCCAGATCCTAGTTAATTTTCCCTGTTTTATTGTAACTTTCTCACATCCATAATATTGTTTTCTGTATTTGAAGTTTGAATTGGGAATATTGTTTACTATGTTACTCTTTACCTTACACACATTGTTAATTGTAAACCGGGTTGATGTGATTCTAGTCATGAAACTCGGTATAACAAAATAATAAATAAATAAATAAATGTGCAATTCTTGTTATTAGATAACTTAGATAATAATATACTGTATCCATCGCAGCATGGCTTCCGTGAACATTACAGCACAGAGACACTGCTGCTTTCACTAACAGACAATATTATGAGAGGATTTGGTAGTGGAAAACATTACATTCTGGTGATGCTAGACCTGTCGTCAGCCTTTGACACAGTAAACCATGAGATACTATTAAAAAGAGTAGAAGGAATAGGACTACACAGCAAAACAATCAACTGGTTCAAATCATATCTAAATAACAGATTTTTTCAAGTACAGATCAAAGATGTAATATCAGAAAAAATAAACCTTCAAACAGGAGTACCACATGGATCAGCCTTGTCTGCAACACTCTTTAACATATACCTACTGCCATTATGCCACCTACTGGCAGGCCTGGATATCATACATTACATATATGCGGATGACATTCAACTAATCCTACCCATCGATGACACAATTGAAAAAACACGAAACCTAGCTAACATGTACCTAGATATTATCAAACAGCTACTAAACCAAATGGAGCAAGTTATTAACATTGAAAAAACTGAATTTTTACACTTAGAACGAAAGAATATTGAGGTCATTCAAAACACAATTATGCTTAAAAATAACCAGGAAATAGAATTATCAGAGAAAGTATGGAACCTCGGAGTGATAATAGACACAGAACTCAGCATGAAACAACAGATATCTTTAAAAGTAAAGGAAGGCTATGCAAAGCTCATGATCCTCAGGAGATTAAAACCACTACTAATACCTACAAACTTCCGAACAGTGCTACAAGCTTTAATATTTGCAAGCACTGATTACTGCAACGCATTACTATTAGGATTACCATACACAACGCTAAGACCACTCCAAATACTACAAAACATTGCAGCAAGAATTCTGACAGGTAAAAGAAAGAGACCACATTACCAAAACTCTAGCAGAATTACACTGGTTACCCATCGAGCAAAGAATTCAGTACAAAACACTATGCACAAATTAATACATAATGAAAAAGCAGAATGGCCGAACACAGCACTATGTGTACATGTCCCACATAGAAACCTGAGATCAGCTAACAAAGCACTCCTAACCGTCCCTTCTATCAGAACAGCAAGACTAACCCAAGTTAGAGAACAGGCATTATCATTAGCAGAACCTATTCTATGGAACACCATGCCACTAGAGATCAGATTACAAAGAGACATCAAATCTTTAAAAAAAAAACATTTAAAAACTTGGCTTTTTAAACAAGCTTATCACAAAGAGAATGGGGAATAGAAAGTAGAAGGGGACAGGCAGTAGAACATCTGCACACAGCACCTAATTTGTGTGCATTTTATTATTTTACCTTACTGCTGACATAAAATATACAGCTTATAAAATTATATTTGTAAATAAAATGATACCTGTATAAAAGGACAAGATTTATCACATTCACCAAATAGTATTGATCATAAAACTATGTAACCGAATCTTAATGGCACCTGTCTAGAATGTATGTTCCTATAAATTTATCATTATTTTATGTGCCTTCCTGTAAACCGTTGTGATGGTATTTAACTTAACGACGGTATAGAAAAGATTTTAAATAAATAAATCTCAACTTTATTTATTTAAGCATTTTATATACCGTCATTCCAGTAAAGATCACAACGGTTCACAGTATACATACATTCATGCATTAAGAATACTCAACTGCTTGAGGAGACATTCATCATTCAAGGCTGCACATTCATAAGTCACATTCAGTACATTGATAAAACATGTCAATACTTGAAAGGACAATAGTACAAAAGTCAATGTAATACATATATAATACAGGTCAATACTAGAAAGATTGATAGTGCAAAATGTGGAGGGTAAAATTAATAGATTGTTACGCAGGGGGAGTATGAACCAATTGTTTAACACTTTGTTGGTTGTTATCGCTGGAAGGCAGGTGGGGAGTTGAGCTTTTAAGTTGTTAATTTTGTCTATTAGGGATTTGGCGTATTCGTTGCAGTTGTCTAATGAAAAGTTGTAGTTCCTGTATTTTATAGAAGATGGATCCTTAGGTCAAAGAGTAGTTTAGAATTGAATATAGCTCCATGTATCTGTTTAGCATAGTAGTCCTTTTTAGCTTTATTGGTCAAATTTTGGTATTTTGTTAGGACAGTTTTATATTTTTCTAGGAGTTCATCTGAGTGGCATTTGCACCATTGTTTCTCTGATTTTCTAAGGATTTGTTTGGCAAGTTTTAGTTCTTCATTGTACCAAAAGGTTTTGATTGTTTGGAGGATATCCTTTCATCAAAGAAAGTTTTAGTCTGGATGGGACTGAGATTATCAGCAATCTCGTTTACAGTTTGGTCCCAAGATTCAAAGGCTGGGGTGGCACTGGAATGCTGTAGATCTTGGAGCTACTTTTCAAGTGATTTGGCAAGTGCTTCAAGATCGATCGATTTTTTTTTTTTTTTTAATTTTAGAAATTTCAAATTTGAATACAAATTAAAAAGCAAATAAACATAATTCAGGAGTACATAGAATATCACAGTATATATTACCCTAAATTAGGATAAATATATATTCTATACGTTACTCAATTGCACAATATAATCATCTAAGACTCCCTGTTACCAAACAACATGAGAGAGAGGATCCTACTTTAGAGCAATAAAGACCAGATAATGCACTTTCAAAAATTGGGAGATTACGGAGTAAACTATTTCTTACCCTACAACTAAGAGGATGACATAATTTGCTCAGTTTCTTGGTTCCGTCGACTCTCTAAGTATTTCTCTAGCTGTTCAGACTCATAATAAACAAATCTTATTCCATCCACTTTCATTATACATTTACAAGGGAATCTGATAACTATATACCAAACGTTCTGGCCTGACTAGCCAACAATAAGAACTTTTTTGTCGTATCTGAGTCTCCTTAGAGATGTCAGGGTATACCCACAATTTTTGCCCCAAATATAAACAAGATCTTTTACTTAAAATAATTTTAATACATTATCTCTATCTTCTGAGAATTTAAATTTTACCAATAAGGTTCCTCGCATTTCAGTTTGAGAATTATAGGAAGTCTCTATCAGTTCTGTAACATTTAACGAAGTTCCATTTACTGGTGGATTTTCTGGTGGGTTTCCATTTTGTTGCTCATTTTTCTTCAAAAGAAAATATGCCTTCGATATCACCAGTAACATATCAGATGGTAGTAATAATACTTCCTGAAAATAGTTCTTTAATTGTTCCTTTGGGGAAGCCATTTTATACTTGGGAAAGTTTAAAATCCTATCTCATAGAATTCTCTATACTTTCCACTTTCTTCTCCAACACAGATTCTCCTTTAATTATTGAAAGCTGAACATTCTTTATCTGGTTAATTTCTTCTTCCACTTTCAACAAATTCACAGAATGCTGGTTTATTTCAGGAGTTAAATTATATAACACCGTCTGCAGCATTTCTTTTATATTTGTAGACAAATTTACTATGGCACTTTGCATAGACATTATCGCCTGCCTTAGTAACAACTTTTGGTTTCTCATTTGATACAAACAGTAGAAAAGTTATTACTTGAGATATAGATATACCTTGAGTGTCCTGGATCCTTTGAGGCTGAGCTCTTTTCATGACTGTTCCGGCTTCCATTTTGCTGGTCTTAGCTCGGACCTCGCGATAATTCCCTCCACTTGTGGGGAGGAGATGAAAGGACCTCCCGTTCTCTCTAATGCCGCCATACTTCCAGCTGCTCCTTCCCCGATAGGGCTCACTTCTAATGACGCCATTCGTCCTCTGAGTGGGCCTGGGTCAGCAGCTGTTTTGGCGTTACCTGGTGGAGTAAAAGTTGTTGGGGCCCCCAGGACTTAGAATGGTGTCTCCCTGGAGCAAGGGTGCTTGCTCCCCGCCCGTTTGCTCAGCAGGATATTCCGGGGTATAAGCTCCAATTGAGGCTGGAAGCCCATCAGCGTTTGTATGAGCGCGGGTCTTACAGGATTTGGGGCACCCTCTCTTACCCTGCCCTTACGCTTAGTATGTGGCATCTTTCGATGGCCAAGAAACAGGAAAAAGTACCAGAGAAAACAGCACTTCAGGAGCTTCACACGCCAGCTTCTCCCACAGATGCCATCTTAAGATCGATCTTTTTTCTGAAGGTGAAATATTAACAGCAATCCTCATGGTGATGGAGATGGTTATCTCCGCTTTTATTAGTTGGTGGTTGGACCAGGGGATTATTGTGTGTGAAGTGTTGACTTGGCAGTGCTTGGGATTGCTAAAAATTAGGTCTAAGATATGTTCTGCTTTGTGGGTGGCTTTAGTTATGAATTGGGACCACCCTAGAGTTTCCATAGTTTTCAGGAACATATCATAGGCTGCTGTTCTGGGGATTTTATCAACATATATGTTAGTCTCCGACTATTAAGGTGGAGTCTGAAGATGGAAACACCTTGGAGAATAAGATTTTTTGGTGGCAGCCTTGAACTATTTGATAGCCCTTCTCTGGACTGCCTCCACTCCTTTTTTTATCCGTTCAGAGGCATGGCCTCTGAACGGAATTGGACATAATAGTTCAGGTGAAGTCTTGCCTCTGATATTCTGTTTAAAGGCATTGCTTTTTTTTCTGCTAGTTATGCTTCTCCCTATCCACTCTGATATTCCTCTGCCTCTGGCCACTGCCTTGTTGCTCTGTTTCACTACGTTGAGATCATCAGATGTCACCCTAAGGTCTGTCTCCTGTTGGGTATACATCAGTACCTCACTTGTATTATGAACTGTTTCTTTGGATTTCTGCACCTGAAATGCATGACAATGATAAACTCAGATATACTAATCCTGAAATATTTGTCCTGTTTCATAGTGATCAGTATCTCGTTCTTCTCTGTTTACCTTCCCCTTGGATTTTTGCAACCCCAGGTGTTTTAATTGTACAATTTTTTGCACTGAATGTTTGCTGCCACTCCTCAGGCTATCTTAAATCTCTCCTCATACAGTCTACTCTGTTGCAGGTGTTTGTATCATCTACAATAAGACAGACTTTTCCTACTAGCTCATCTATTTATGAAGATATTGAGCAGAATTAGCCTCAGGGACAGATTCATGAGGTAGTCTACTAAATACCTTTCTGATTTCTTCTAGCTTCTGATTGAGCATGTGACACAGACCTCTGCTGCTCCTTGCTCCTTAAAAAATGAAATTTCAGACTTATCATTAAAATCATCCATTGTACCTGAAGACTGGAGGATAGCAAATGTAACCCCAATATTTAAAAAGGGCTCCAGGGGAGATCTGGGAAACTACAGACCGGTTAGCCTGACTTCAGTGCCAGGAAAAATAGTGGAAAGTGTTCTAAACCTCAAAATCACAGAACATATAGAAAGAAATGGTTTAATGGAACAAAGTCAGCATGGCTTTACCCAGGGCAAGTCTTGCCTCACAAATCTGCTTCACTTTTTTGAAGGAGTTAATAAACATGTGGATAAAGGTGAACCGGTAGATATAGTATACTTGGATTTTCAGAAGGCGTTTGACAAAGTTCCTCATGAGAGGCTTCTAGGAAAAGTAAAAAGTCATGGGATAGGTGGCGATGTCCTTTCGTGGATTGCAAACTGGCTAAAAGACAGGAAACAGAGAGTAGGATTAAATGGGCAATTTTCTCAGTGGAAGGGAGTGGACAGTGGAGTGCCTCAGGGATCTGTATTGGGACCCTTACTGTTCAATATATTTATAAATGATCTGGAAAGAAATACGACGAGTGAGATAATCAAATTTGCAGATAACACAAAATTGTTCAGAGTAGTTAAATCACAAGCAGATTGTGATAAATTGCAGGAAGACCTTGTGAGACTGGAAAATTGGGCATCCAAATGGCAGATGAAATTTAATGTGGATAAGTGCAGGGTGATGCATATAGGGAAAAATAACCCATGCTATAATTACACAATGTTGGGTTCCATATTAGGTGCTACAACCCAAGAAAGAGATCTAGGTGTCATAGTGGATAACACATTGAAATCGTCGGTACAGTGTGCTGCGGCAGTCAAAAAAGCAAACAGAATGTTGGGAATTATTAGAAAAGGAATGGTGAATAAAACGGAAAATGTCTTAATGCCTCTATATCGCTCCATGGTGAGACCGCACCTTGAATACTGTGTACAATTCTGGTCGCCGCATCTCAAAAAAGATATAATTGCGATGGAGAAGGTACAGAGAAGGGCTACCAAAATGATAAGGGGAATGGAACAGCTCCCCTATGAGGAAAGACTAAAGAGGTTAGGACTTTTCAGCTTGGAGAAGAGACGACTGAGGGGGGGATATGATAGAGGTGTTTAAAATCATGAGAGGTCTAGAACGGGTAGATGTGAATCGGTTATTTACTCTTTCGGATAGTAGAAAGACTAGGGGGCACTCCATGAAGTTAGCATGGGGCACATTTAAAACTAATCGGAGAAAGTTCTTTTTTACTCAACGGACGATTAAACTCTGGAATTTGTTGCCAGAGGATGTGGTTAGTGCAGTTAGTATAGCTGTGTTTAAAAAAGGATTGGATAAGTTCTTGGAGGAGAAGTCCATTACCTGCTATTAAGTTCACTTAGAGAATAGCCACTGCCATTAGCAATGGTAACATGGAATAGACTTAGTTTTTGGGTACTTGCCAGGTTCTTATGGCCTGGATTGGCCACTGTTGGAAACAGGATGCTGGGCTTGATGGACCCTTGGTCTGACCCAGTATGGCATTTTCTTATGTTCTTATCATTCTAGACATCAGTTAACAAGTGCTCGAGGTTTTAGGTTTTATGACACAATCTCAAACCAGTAGTGGTGGTATTTGTACTATTTGCAGGAATGAAAACCTGATGGAACTTCTATATATTTTACACAGGTAAGAATGAGCAACTTGGAAAATCAACTTACAATGCTCTCGAAGTGTCTACAGGCAACTTTGTCATTGTATATGAGTGGATACTTCATTGGCGGAAGAAGATGGGAAAGTTTCTTACTAGCCAGGAGAAGGAAAAGGTTGAAAAATGTAAAAAGCAGGTAAGTGTTTTGTATGTTAGTGACAATCCATTCTGGTGATCTCATGGCCTTAGCACTATTTACTGATTCACAAGCCTTACTCTGGGTAGTAGTAACCTGTTGGTTGATATAGAAGAATCCAGTCCAGAATGCTACCATAGCATGTCCAGAGACTCTGATTCAAGTTGCTCTTGCAGCCCATTCCAAGAATACAGTCTGGACTGTCTCTGCAACACTTCTCAAGACTCTGGGCCAGTCTGTTCCTGCAGCATTTTTCAAGAATCCAATCCAGGCTGCTACTACATCATGTCTAAAGACTCCAATGCAAGCTCTGCCTGCAGCTGTTCCTGAGACCCCAGCCCAGGCTGCTGTTGCAGCACTTCCAAAGACTATCTCACGCTGTGTCCACTGGGTCACATATTTTACTCCAGGTAGGTATCTCACCAGATTCAAAGACTTTTTGCAGGACTGCATCTCCCAAAGCAGCACCAGCGATCTTGATCCAGCTGGCTTTTCCTGCAGCCTTCTATTCTCTGATACAGTCTGTGCTCACAGCAGATTCTAGGACTCTACCCTAGACTGCTCATAACGGATTCAAGGACCTTTTGCCTGGCTGCCTTTCCAGACACAGCACTTAAGCCTTTGCTTCAGGCTGTGCCAGTCATATGCCCAGAAAGATTCTACCCCAGGCTAAGCCCATTGAAGTGCCAAGGACTCTCTTCAAAACTATGTATAACATTCAAGTTTCCATCCCAGGCTCTTCCAGTTTCAGCGCCATGGACCTTTTTCGGGCTGCCTGTGCCCACAAAGACTCCATCAAAGAGAATCCACCTACCTCCGTCCAGTCACTAGAGAAACCCACAATACCTTTTAACACAAGCTTTTCTTGCCATGTCCAGATGAGCCAGTTTCCTCTACTTTTCAACAGCAGCTTGAATCTGTCCCTGTCATATCTCAGTTCCAGACTCAGTTACTCTTTCCCAGATGGACTCTGCTTCAGCTGCATCACTTAAGGGGAATTCCAGTTCAGCTGCTCCTGTACTGCACCCTAAAGCTTTGGTCCAAGCTGCATTTGCAGCACCCAGGCTTCTGCCAGAAACCACAGATTAGACCTGACATGACTTCAAGGAAACCAGTGCCTGCTGGTGCTAATGCTCAAGCATCTGCCCTTGCCTTGGAGAGCCAACTATCCAGGGCTATCTCCTGCTTCAGGCAGCATCCGCAGTGCTCAACTCCTTAAGAACATAAATACATAAGAAATTGCCATTATGGGTCAGACCAAGGGTCCATCAATCCCAGCATCCCGTTTCCAACAGAGACCAAACCAGGCCACAAGAACCTGGCACGTACCCAAACACTAAGAAAATCCCATGCTACTGATGCCAGTAACAGCAGTGGCTATTCTCTAAGACAACTTGATTAATAGCAGTTAATGGACTTCTCCTCCAAGAACTTATCCAAACCTTTTTTAAACTCAGCTATACTAACTGCACTAACCACATCCTCTGGCAACAAATTCCAGAGCTTAATTGTGCGTTGAGTGAAAGAATTTTCTTCGATTAGTCTTAAATGTGCTACTTGCTCACTTCATGGAGTGTCCCCTAGTCCTTCTATTAACCGAAAGTGTAAATAACTGATTCACATCTACTCAATCAAGATCTCTATCATATTCCCCCTCAGCCGTCTCTTCTCCAAGCTGAACAGCCCTAACCTCTTCAGCCTTTCCTTGTAGGGAGGCTGTTCCATCCCCTTTATCATTTTGGTTGCCCTTCTCTGTACCTTCTCCAGTACAACTATATCTTTTTTGAGATGCGGTGACCAGAACTGTACACAGTACTCAAGGTGCGGTCTGATCTCACCATGGAGCGATAGAGAGGCATTATGACATTTTCCTTTTTATTCACCATTCCCTTCCTAATAATTCCTAATACTCTGTTTGCTTTTTTGACTGCTGCAGCACACTGAGCCGACAATTTCAATGTATTATCCACTATGATGCCTAGATCTTTTCTCCTAATATGCAACCTAACATAGTGTAACTATTGCATGGGTTATTTTTCCCTATATGCAACACCTTGTACTTGTCCACATTAAATTTCATCTGTCATTTGGATGCCCAGTCTTGCAGTCTCGCAAGGTCTTCCTGCAATTTATCACAATCTGCTTGTGATTTGACTATTCTGAATAAATTTGTGTCATCTGCAAATTTGATAACCTCGCTCGTTGTATTCCTTTCCAGATCATTATCATATTGGAAAGCACATCCCTGAGGCACTCCACTGTTTACCCTTTTCCATTGAGAAAATTGACCATTTAATCCTACTCTGTTTCCTGTCTTTTAACCAGTTTGTAATCTACGAAAGGGCATCGCCTGCTTAAACCTTAACTTTTTAGTTTTTCTTAGAAGCCTCTCATGAGGGACTTTGTCAAATGCCTTCTGAAAATCCAAATACTCTATATCTATCAGTTCACCTTTATCCACATGTTTATTAATACCCTCAAAAAAAATGAAGCAGATTTGTGAGGCAAGACTTTTCTTGGGTAAATCCATGTTGACTGTGTTCCATTAAACCATGTCCTTCTATATGCTCTGTGATTTTGATCTTTATACTAGTTTTCACTATTTTTCCCGGCACTGAAGTCAGGCTCACTGGTCTATAGTTTCCCAGATGGTCCCTGGAGCCTTTTTTAAATATTGGGGTTATATTGACCACCCTCCAGTCTTTAGGTGCAATGGATGATTTTAATGAGAGGTTACTAATTTTAACTCATAGATCTGAAATTTCATTTTTTAGTTCCTTCAGAACCCTAGGATACATACCCATCCGGTCCAGGTGATTTGCTACTCTTTAGTTTTTGTCAATCTGGCCTACTACATCTTCCAGGTTCACAGTGATTTTGTTCAGTTCATCTGACTCATCACTCTTGAAAACCATCTCTGGAACTGGTATCTCCCCAACATCCTCATTAGTAAACAGAGAAGCAAAGAATTCATTTAGTCTTTCTGCAATGGCCTTATCTTCCTTAACCCTTTAACCCCTCGGTTATCTAACGGTCCAACCAACTCCCTCATAGGTTTCTTGCTTCGGATATATTTAAAAAAGTTTTTAATTATGAGTTTTTGCCTCTATGGCCAACTTCATTTCAAATTCTCTCTTTGCCTGTCTTATCAATGTTTTACCCTTAACTTGACAATGCTTATGCTTTTTCCTATTCAGATGGATCCGTCTTCTAATTTTTGAAGGATTTTTTTTTGGCTAAAAGAGCCTTTTTCACCTCACCTTTTAACCATGCCCGTAATTGTTTTGCCTTCCTTCCACCTTTCTTAATGCATGGAATGCATCTGGACTGTGCATTCCATGCATTAAGAAAGGTGGAAGGAAGGCAAAAGATTTAAGAACATAAGAAATTGCCATGCTGGGTCAGACCAAGGGTCCATCAAGCCCAGCATCCTGTTTCCAACAGAGGCCAAACCAGGCCACAAGAATCTGGCAATTACCCCAAACACTAAGAAGATCCCATGCTACTGATGCAATTAATAGCTGTGGCTATTCCCTAAGTAAACTTGATTAATAACCATTAATGGACTTCTTCAAGAGGTTATCCAAACCTTTTTTGAACCCAGCTACACTAAATTCACTAATCACATCCTCTGGCATCATATTCCAGAGCCTTATTGTGCGTTGAGTGAAAAAGAATTTTCTCCGATTAGTCTTAAATGTGCTACTTGCTAACTTCATGGAATGCCCCCTAGTCCTTCTATTATTCAAAAGTGTAAATAACCGATTCACATCTATTCGTTCAAGACCTCTCATGATCTTAAAGACCTCTATCATATCCCCCCTCAGCCATCTCTTCTCCAAGCTGAACAGCCCTAACCTCTTCAGCCTTTCCTCATAGGGGAGCTGTTCCATCCCCTTTATCATTTTGGTTGCCCTTCTCTGTACCTTCTCCATCGCAACTATATCTTTTTTGAGATGTGGCGACCAGAATTGTCTCCCTTCCGGTTATTAGTTCAAATTTGATCATGTTATGATCACTGTTGCCGAGTGGCCCCACCACCGTTACCACTCTCACCAAATCCTGCATTCCACTAAGAATTATCTAAAATAGCTCCCTCTCATTGGTTCCTGAACCAATTGCTGCATGAAGCAGTCATTTATTACATCTAGGAACTTTATATCTCTAGCAAGTCCTGATGTTACATTTACCCAGTCAATACTGGGGTAATTGAAATCTCTCATTAATACTGAACATCCAGATTGGTTAGCTTCCCTGATTTCTCTTAGAATTTCATCATCTGTCTGACCATTTTGTCCAGGTGGATGGTAATATACTCCTATCACTGTACTCTTACCCAACACACATGGGATTTATACCCATATAGTTTCTACTGAGCATTTAGTCTCTTGTATGATCTTTAACCTGTTGGACTCTATACCCTCCTGGACATAACGTCCCCACCAAGTTGATCCTCCCTATCATTGCGATATAATTTGTACCCTGATATAGCACTGTGCCATTGGTTATCATATTCCACCAGGTCTCTGAGATGCCAATTATGTCAATTTCATCATTTACTGCTGTACACTCTCTTTCCCATCTTACTTCTTAGACTTCTGGCATTGGCATACAGACATTTGAAAATGTGTTTTTTGTTTGTATTAACAACCTGCTTTTCAGTTGATAGGGATAATTTGGAAATCTTTAGCTCAGATGATTTTTTACATATAGGCACATGGACTATGTTTGCTTTTATTGGAACCTCTCTGTTGGGATTTCCTAATTCTCTTGTTTAATTAGTATCCTTCAAGGATACATTCCTCCGAACTATGCACCGCTGAGTGACTGCTTTTCCCCTTGTTTCAGTTTAAAAGCTGCTCTATCTCCTTTATAAAAGTTAGTGCCAGCAGCCTGGTTCCACTCTGGTTATGGTGGAACCCATCCTTTCTGAAAAGTGTCCCCCTTCTTCAAAAGGTTCCCCAGTTCCTTACAAAACTGAATTCTTCTTCCTTGGACCATCGTCTCATCCACACATTGAGAATCCGGAGCTCTGCCTGCCTCTGGGGACCTGCGCGTGGAACGGGGAGCATTTCAGAGAATGCTACCCTGGAGGTTCTGGATTTAAGCTTTCTACCTAAGTGCCTAAATTTGGCTTCTAGAACCTCCCTCCCACATTTTCCTATGTCGATGGTGCCCACATGTACCACGACAGCCGGCTCCTCCCCAGCACTGCCTAAAATCCTATCTAGGTGACGCGTGAGGTCCACCACCTTCACAACAGGTAGGCATGTTACCAGGCGATCCTCACGCCCACCGGCCACCCAGGTGTCTATATTCCTAATAATCGAATCACTAACTATGATGGCTGACCTAACCCTTCCCTCCTGGGAAGTAGGCCTTGAGAGACATCCTCGGTGTGAAAGGACAATGCACCACCTGGAGAGCATTTCCTTGCTACAGGATCCTTTCCTGCTGAACCAGGTTGATGTTCACCGATCATGAGACCTTCTTCCTTCAAGGCAGCACCAGGGCTGCCAGTCTGAAGTTGGGACTTTGCTACTATGTCCCTGAAGGTCTCATCTATATACCTGTCTGCCTCAGCGCCTCCAGAGATCGGGCTCGTTCTCTGACAGGAGCAAAACAGTTTAACTTCTGTTTATTCGCTGCCTTACTGACTATTAAAAGCACAAAACACACAAACACACAAAATAATATTTTCCAATAGTTAACTTTGCCCCGATACTTTTAAAAAAAGAAAATTTCCCAAGCAAAACTTACTGATTCCTTTCAGCCACCAGCAAGGTGATCCTCTCCTCTCAGTGCTCCCACTAGATTGTGGGTTACTGAGCTCTTCCCTTGCAATATATATTGTGTTTCTGACGTAAATTAGTGCAAAACAATCCCTTTGGAGGTTTACACTACAGTTAGTTATCCTGAGTGACTCACTGCTGATCTGATTAAAAAATGAATGTACCTAATCAAACCAAATCACACTACCTTAACACCTTTCCAAGGTGAGTAACTGAACTGAACTTTTCAACCTTTTTACTTAGGTATACACTGCTCCTAGCTTATTTCTAACTTCTGCCTAAATTTTTTTTTTTTTTAATATACAAACACTCCAACTTCTGCTTATTAGCTGCCTTACTGACTGACTTTTTAAAAATACAGTCTAACTTCTGTTTATTCGCTGCCTTTCTGACTATTAAAAGCAGAAACACACAAACACACTATTCCCCAATAGTTAACTTTGCCCCAATACGTTTAAAAAAGAAAATTTCCCAAGCAAAACTTACTGATTCCTTTCAGCCACCAGCAAGGTGATCCTCTCTTCTCAGTACTCACACTGGAACCCAGTCTTCCATGGTGTCAGGTAGTTCCCATCTGGCCAACTCATCTTTAATAGACTTGGAGAGTCCTTGCCAGAAGATTGCGATGAGGCTGTCATTTCCCCACTGCAGCTCAGAGGCCTGAGTCCTAAAGTGTACTGCTTATTCCCCAACTGTGTGAGATCCTTGTCGAATCTGCAGAAGTTCAGAGGCGGCAGAGGTGGAGTGATCAGGCTAATCAAAAACCAGGTGAAAGTCCTATAGAAAGTGGGTCCTCTCATTCCCAAAGGGGGGATGCCCAGGCCAAGGCAGTAACTCTGAATAGAACAAAATGACAATCCAGTGGGAGCACTGAGAGGAGAAGATCACCTTACTGGTGGCTGAAAAGAATCAATAAGTATTGCTTGGGGAAATCTTTAAAACTTAAATAAATAGGTAGTCAGGCATGCAATAAACA
This sequence comes from Rhinatrema bivittatum, assembly GCF_901001135.1. Taxonomy (NCBI): domain Eukaryota; kingdom Metazoa; phylum Chordata; class Amphibia; order Gymnophiona; family Rhinatrematidae; genus Rhinatrema; species Rhinatrema bivittatum. The sequence continues at coordinate 291,778,308 of NC_042618.1, forward strand.
GAAGTTTGTGTTTGTATTTCCCAACCCTCCCATGCACCCCAAGCTCATTCTTTAATTTATGAGCAAATTTTTTTTTTTTTTTAAATCATCCTTTTTACTTAAATTCAGAAATTCCCCACACCTTATCAAGAATTTGATCATTCCCTTGTAGGTCATTACCAGGTATATAGTGAGTACACTAATACATTTAAAGGACGCTAATTGTACGCATTCCAACCCCCACAGCAACCTAAACTTAACCTCAAGCTGAACAAATTTAAAATGAAGGCAGCAGTCCAGCAGCAAGAGGGGGGCCTCCCAGTCTTTTGAATCGAGTGTCACATGTATGATTTTTACCCGCCGGTGAGAAAATGTATGTGTGTGTCCAATGCAAAGAGCTCCAGTCTCTCAGAGAACAAGTCCGATCTCTCTAGGCTAGTAGCAGACCTGGAGGAGTTAAGGCAAACAGAGGTATATAGATAAGACCTTCATGGACATAGTAGCCAAGTCCCAACTCCAGACTGGCAGCCTCCCTGGTGCTGTCTTGGAGAAAGAAGGTCTCATGATCGGAGGGGATCAACTTGGTGCAGCAGAAAATGATCCTGTAGCAAGGACCTGATCTCCAGGTGGTGCATTGTCCTCTCGCACCTCTCGCTACTGCCCAGGAGGGAAGAGTTAGGTCGGCCATCTTAGTTGGTGATTCAATTATTAGGAATGTAGACAGCAGGGTGGCTGGTGGGTGTGAGGATCACCTGGTAACATGCCTACCTGGTGCAAAGGTGGTGGACCTCAAATGTCACATCGATAGGATTTTAGACAGTGTTGGGGAGGAGTTTGCTGTTGTGGTACATGTGGGCACTAATGACGTAAGAAAATGCTGGAGGAAGGTTCTGGAAGCCAAATTTAGGCTCTTAGGTAGAAAGCTGAAATCTAGAACCTCCAGGGTAGCATTCTCTGAAATGCTCCCTGTTCCACGCACAGGTCCCCAGTGGGAGGCAGAGCTCCGGAGAGGAGACTCAATGCGTGGATGAGGCAATGGTGCAAGGAAGAGGGATTCAGTTTTGTAAGGAACTGGGGAACCTTTTGGGGAAGGGGGGAATTTTTTCCGAAGGGATGGTACTCCACCTTAACCTTGGTGTTACCAGGCTGCTGGTGCTAACCTTTAAAATGGAGATAGAGCAGCTTTTAAACTAGAACAAAGGGGAAAGCTGACTAACTCAGCAGCGCATGTGTTCTGTTCGTGGACCCTTGAGCCGAGGAGGAGTTGTCTCCACCTGTAGGGAGGCCCCACAGGTTCCCTCCGTCGGTTGGTGAGGCAGGAAGGTGGCAGAAACCCCTGCTGGGCTTCACCACTACCAGCCCTCGTTCCCCTCAGGTTGAGTCCTTGGGTACCGGGGCTGGCTGGACTTACGTGGGGTCTCCGCAACAGGCCGGAGTCCAAGGGGTAGTGCAGGATCAAGTTTGCCTGGGCTGGGGTCGTAGCCTCGAAGGTGCAGTGTCCAGGCGAAGTGGTGGCAGGTGGTGAAGCTCGTTGTTGATGTCCGGTTCAAGGTCGTGGCAGGCAGTGAAGTTCGTAGTCTATGTCCGGTCCAAGGTCAGCCGAGGTCAAGCAGAGAGGCACGAAGAGTAGGAGTAATGGGGAACGTAGGAACTAGCCACAAGCAAGGAGACCTGTTGCCAAGCCGCCGGCTGGGAGCCAGATGCAGCCTGAAATAGGCTGGAGCTGTGATGTTAACAGGGAGGGCCGGCAGCCATTTCCCACCACCGGCTCTTTTAAGGCCCGGGAAGAGCCGAACACGGGCATGTAGAAGGGGCCTGTAGAGGAGCGGTAGGCGGCGGGATCCCGGCCGCAGAAGAGAGAGGGGAGGCTCCTGCAGCTCCTGGATGGGATGGCTTGTATCAGCAGCGATTTCTCGACGCAGCCAGGGAGCCCGGGCCTGCTGCTGCAGGGCGGCAGGAGATGAATGAATCAGACCGTGGAGCCCCGCGGTCAGCAAGCGTTACAGCATGGTTCGGAGGGAGGTATATTCAAGGGATACTAATGAAGCATTAGAGTTAGGGCATCCCAACAGAGAGATTGCAATAATAAGAAAAGTAGTCCAAGTACCTATAATTAAAAACTCACCTGAGCTAAAAGTTTCCAATTTGTTCCTATCAACTGAAAAGCAGAATGTAAATACATACAAAAAATACTCTTTGAAATGTTTGTATGCTAATGCCAGAAGTCTTAAGAACTAAGATGGGAGAATTAGAGTGTAATAGCAGTAAATGATGACATAGGCTTAACTGGCATTTCAGAGACATGGTGGAAAGAGGATAACCAATGGGATAGTGCTATACCGGGGTACAAATTATATTGCAGTGACAAAGAGAAGCATCTTGTTGGCGGGATGGCATAGAATCCAACAGGATAAAGATCCTGCAGGAGACTAAATGCACAATCTAATCCTTATGGGTAACTTTCAAAAGGGAAACTTTGATAAAATGAGTAAAATAGTTAAAAAAAAAACAAAAAAACAAAAAAAAAACCAAAACAAAACTGAAAGGTACAGCTACAAAGGCAAAAAGTGTGCAACGGGCGTGGACATTGTTAAAAAAAACAACAAAAAAAAATCCTAGAAGCACATTCCAGATGTATTCCATGCATTAAGAAAGGTGTAAAGAAGGCAAAAGGATTACCAGCATGGTTAAAAGGTGAGGTGAGAGAGGCTATTTTAGCCAAAAGTTCTTCATTCAGAAATTGAAAGAAAGATCCATCAGTAGAAAATAGGAAAAAGCATAAACATTGGCAAGTTAAATGTAAGACATTGGTAAGAAAGGCTAAGAGAGAATTTGAAAAGAAGTTGGCTGTAGAGGCAAAAGCTCACAATAAAAACGTATTTAAATATATCCGAAGCAGAAAAGCCTGCGAGGGAGGTGGTTGGACCATTAGTTGATCGAGGGGTTGATGAGGCATGTAAAGAAGATAAGGCCATCATGGAGAAATTAAATGATTTCTTTGCTTAAGTGTTTACTGAAGAGGATGTTGGGGAGATACCCATTCCAGAGAAGGTTTTCATGGGTGATGATTCAGAGGAACTGAACCAAATCACAGTGAACCTGGAAGATGTGGTAGGCCTGATTGACAAACTGAAGAGTAGTAAATCACCTGGACCGGATGGTATATACCACGGGGTTCTGAAAGAACTAAAAAATATGAAATTTCAGACCTATTTCAATTAATTTGTAATCTATCATTGAAATCATCTGTTGTACCTGAAGATTGGAAAATTGCCAATGTAATCCCCGATATTTAAAAAGGGCTCCAGGGGTGATCCGGGAGACTATAGACTGGTGAGCCTGATTTCAGTGCCAGGAAAAATCATGGAAACTTATAAAGAATAAAATCACACAACATTTAGATAGACATGGTTTGATGGGACACAACCAGCCTGGATTTTGATAGAGTGAATAAACATGTGGACCACGGTGAACCGGTAGATGTGGTATATTTGGATTTTCAGAAGGCGTTCAAAGAAGTCCTGCATGAGAAGCTTCTAAGAAAACTAAAAAGTAATGGGATAGGAGGCAATGTCCTTTTGTGGATTGCAAGCTGGTTTAAAAAAAAAAAAAGGAAACCGAGTAGGATTAAATGGTCTGTTTTCACAGTGGAAAAAGGTAAACAGTGGAGTGCCTCAGGGATCTGTACTTGGACCAGTGTTTTTTAAATATATTTATAAATGATCTGGAAAGGGGTACATCAAGTGATCAAATTTGTGGATGACACAATCTCCAGCAGATTATGATGAATTGCAAGAGTCACTTGCGAGAATGGAAGATTGGGTTTCCAAATGGCAGATGAAATTTAACGTGGACAAGTGCAAAGTGGTGCATAAAAGAAAAAATAACCCTTGCTGTAGTTTCATAATGTTAGGTTCTATCATAGTAGTTACCAACCAGGAAAGAGATCTAGGCATTATAGTGGATAATACATTGAAATTGTCGGCTCAGTGTGCTGTGGTGATCAAAAAAGCAAACAGAATGTTAGGAAGGGAATGGCAAATAAAACGATGGATGTCATATTGCTTTTCTATTGCTCCATGGGGAGACAGCCTTTCGAATACTGTGTGCAGTTCTGGTCACCGTATCTCAAAAAAGATATAGTTGCACTGGAGAAAGTTCAGAGAAGGTGACCAAAATGATAAGGGGCATGGAACAGCTTTGCTATGAGGAAAGGCTAAAGAAGCTAGGGCTGTTCAGTTTGGAGAAGACGACGAAAGGGGGGGAATATGATAGAAGTCTACAAAATCATGAAAGGACTTGAACAAGTTAATGTAAATCGGTTATTTACTTTCTCGGACAGTAGAAGGACCAGGGGGCACTCCATGAAGTTAGCAAGTAGCTCATTTAAAACAAATTGAAGAAAATTATTTTTCACTCGGTGCTTAATTAAGCTCTGGAATTCATTGCCAGAGGATGTGGTTACAGCAGTTAATGTAACTGGGTTTTAAAAAGGTTTAGATAAGTTCCTAGAGAAAAAAATCCAAATTTGAACATCTCTCCCACACTACAATTATTACATTGGTTGCCCATCAAATACAGAGCCCAATATAAAATATTAATAATCATTCATAACTCATTATACAATAATGTCACCTGGCTAAATGCTTCCTTGCATGTTTCTATTCCCAATAGAATTAGAACCGCAAGCAAAGGGCTCTTTCAGGTCTCTGCTGTTCGTGGCGTACATTTAAACGAGGTCAATGACAGAGCAATCTCTATAGCCGGCTCTAAACTCTGGAACACCTTGCCGCGTGAGCTAAGATTAGAATCCAACAGTAGGATCTTTAAAAGGAATTGAAAACATGGCTATTTAACATTGCATATCCGAACAACAACAGTGATTGAACATTTTTAAGTTGATTATAATTGTTTATTTAAAGTTATGTATATTAGGTTATAATTTAATGTAATTTAGGATTATGATTTCAGTTATTTAATGTGTTGTAAACCACCAAGATTGATCATTCAGTTTGAGGGTATACAAATAAATAAATAATAATAAACTATTATTAATTAATAAGCAGTAGTGGCTTGTGATTTATTTAATGTTTGGGTACTTGCCAGGTACTTGTGACTTTGGCCACTGTTGGAAACAGGATACTGGGCTTGATGGACCCTTAGTCTGAACCAGTATGGCATGTTCTTATGAAAGTGACCTTGATTTTATCCGTAGGGAAGAGGGTGGCCTGAAAAGTAAAGTGCATACAGCTCTGGTTGATAAAGCCTCTGCACTCCAGAGGGTCTTCATTGAAGTGTCATGGAGGGGGTAGTCTAAGGACCGATGTTGCTGCAGGTTTGGTGGAAGAACTGTGGTGCTAGTATTGGTGCTGCTGGAGCATCCATGTGAACAGCGAGCCTCTCCAGGACTCCGGTAACCTGGTCCAGGATGTCTTGCTGCTGCTGAATCTTGGATGCCAGTCCCAAAATGGCTTGTAAAGCTGCCAGATTCACAGGGTCCATGGTCTCGGCAATCTGTTAGCAAACATGGACCCTTGGGCAGTAGTGAAGCACAATACAACAGGTGGTCGAACCCTGAGACTATCAGGAGCTTTGCCTTTACCAGCTATCTTCCCCGCAGGTTGAACCCTTGGGTTCTAATGGCCGACAAGTCTTAGGTGGATTCCTGGGGTAATCAAAGAGGCAAAGTCAAAGTTCAAGCAAAGGTCAGGGCAGGCAGTAGGCAGCAGTCCAGGGAAAACCAGAAGCAATCCGAGGTCAGAATCCAGGACATCAGGCCAGAGATAAATACAGATTGACCAAAAGACGAACAGACAGACCAGGACCAGGGAAGAACAAGAAACACAATATGGGGAGCAAGACCAGGGAAGAGAGACAAGGAAGGGCCATGGGCAAGAAAGAACCAAGGAAGGGACCCTGCAGAGGAACACAGTTGCTGAGGCCGGAAGCATTGGGAGGAGTACACATAAAATCCTGCCAGCAGGTAATGTCATGTCAGCGCGAGTCCTGCTCGTTCCTTCCTAGGTACATACATAGCATGTATACATGTGTGCACCTGTGCCTAAGGTGTAGATCATTGGAAGTTGGCCGGCTGTGTAATGGCACACTTCAGTGGGGGTGGAAGCTGGCACCTGGTGAGTTGCTTTTTAGGGTGCCCAATTTTGAGGAACAGAGATCTAACATATGCTAGTAGGAATAAAACAAGTTATAACTAGCAGTTTACTTTTAAAAGGCTGTTAGGATTGCATAAGTAAAGCTTAGCTTGTGATTGATAACTATTAATGAGCCTAATGAGTAAATCTGTTGCAGTGAAATGGAGCAGTTCTGTTTGGCTTGATAATGAATAATAATAAGACAGTATAATAACTGACATTTAATTGGCTTATTCTTTATGCTTGGCCTTATGTGGATTAAAGCAGAAGTTAAAAAATCTATAAAAAGATTTGTAGGCATGTATGGCTGGCAAGATGGTGTCCTGATTAGAGTCACGAAATAGAGCCGCTCTTATTTCCTCAGAAAAGTAAGCTGTTCGAGCTAACTGATGCCTCCCAAACACAAGGGGAAAGTGAAGGTTTTCCCTCTCTCCACACAACTCACCGAGCAGGCACTAATTACCAACTTTCTGACTCTTGGAGCTGCGAATCCTGGGGCGGTGTCCCCCGATGCGATCTCGCCTAGAGGAGAGTCGCCAAGGGTGGAGGTTTCCCTCAGCCCCCCCCCCCCCCCGACAAAAGACCGTTGGCAGTCAAAGGAGAGCCGATCCCAGACGCCCTGCAGGAGTCGCTGAGTGATGAGATCAGCAGCGTGGGACTGCAGGAGGAACTACTGCTGGCGTCGGCACAGCCAGGAAGCAGGAGAGAATCAACAAGGGAGGATTCTGCAACCCTTGATGGTTTGGCTACTCTATCGCCTTCTGAAAGCATCCCCTCACCATTGGGTGAACAACCTGAGTCCCCTGCTAAGCCCGCAGTCGTAACATTGGATTCCCTATGGGAGTAAACTGCTGGGCTTTCTGTAACAGTGAGAGCATGTAATAATAAGATGGATTTGTTAACTACTTCGTTGAGCTCCAAAATTCAAGCTCAGGAGAATTCTTTCAATTGTGAAGTTTTCTGTTAAAGTTGAAACTGAAATTCAACAAATTAAAAGTTTCAATATGGCAACGATTAAAGATAGAGCAGCCTTATCACGGAGGCTGTAGATGCTAGAAAATTGGAATCGTCAGCTGAACTTACATAGAACATAGAAACATAGAAATGACGGCAGAAGAAGACCAAACGGCCCATCTCTTCTGCCCAGCAAGCTACGCACTTTATCCATTTTTTTCCCCTTTTTTTTCTCTCCCACCTGTTACTATTGGCTTCCAGTACCTTCCAGCCCTAATTCCCCTCCACCTCACCACCAATTTAGAGAGCAGCGCTGTATCTGCATTCAAGTGAACGTCCAGCTCAATTAGGGGTAGCAACCGCTGTAACAAGCAGGCCACACCCTTACCCACCCCTGTTTTTATTTTTTTATTTTTTTGAGATAGCAGCCCTCCATCCTTCCGCTCTGTGAAGGTGGAACACCAACTACTGGCCACTGGCATCCCGCTCCGTGAATGCCTCTGTGGCTACTGCCGCTCCGTGCAGTGTTTGAATGCCTCCTCTTTATTCACGCCCTCTAGACTTGATGGATCCACAGTTTTTATCCCAAGCCCCTTTGAAGTCGTTCACAGTTTTAGACTTCACCACTTCCTCCGGAAGGGCATTCCAGGCATCTACCACCCTTTCCGTGAAGAAATACTTCCTGACATTGGTTCTTAGTCTTCCTCCCTGGAGCCTCAGCTCGTGACCTCTGGTTCTGCTGATTTTTTTCCGATGGAAAAGGTTTGTCGTTGTCTTTGGGTCATTAAAGTTTTTCAAGTATCTGAAAGTCTGAATCATATCACCCCTGCTCCTCCTTTCCTCCAGGGAGTACATATTTAGATTGTTCAATCTCTCCTCGTATGTCATCCGATGAAGACCCTCCACCTTCTGGTCGCCTTTCTCTGTACCGCTTCCATCTTGTCCTTGTCTCTTTGTAGATACGGTCTCCAGAACTGAACACAGTACTCCAGGTGAGGCCTCACCAAGGGACCTGTACAAGGGGATAATCACTTCCCTTTTCTTACTCGATATTCCTCTCTCTATGCAGCCCAGCATTCTTCTGGCTTTTGCTATCGCCTTGTCGCATTGTTTCGCAGACTTCATATCATTAGACACTATCACTCCAAGGTCCCTCTCCTGCTCCGTGCACATCAGCCCTTCTCCCCCCAGCGAATATAGTTCATTCGGATTTCCACTCCCCATATGCATGACTCTGCACTTCTTGGCATTGAATCTCAGCTGCCATATCTTCGACCACTCTTCCAGCTTCCTTAAATCCCGTCTCATTCTCTCCACTCCTTCCGGCGTGTCCACTCTGTTGCAGATCTTAGTGTCATCCACAAAAAGACAAACCTTACCTTCTATCCTGTCCGCAATGTCGCTCACAAATATATTGAACAGGACCGGTCCCAACACCGATCCTTGTGGTACACCACTTAAAACCTCCCTCTCTTCAGAGAGAGCTCCATTTACCATCACACATTGTCTTCTGTCCGTCAACCAGTTTGCAATCCAGGTCACCACCTCGGCACTCACTCCTAAGCTTCTCATTTTATTCACCAGTCTCCTGTGCGGGACTGTATCAAAAGCTTTGCTGAAATCCGAGTAGATGACATCGAGCGCTCTTCCTTGATCCAATTCCTTGGTTACCCAGTCAAAAAAGTCAATCAGATTTGTCTGACAGGATCTTCCCCTGGTGAATCCATGCTGCCTCTGGTCCAGCAATTCTCCCGACTGTAGATAGTTCACTATTCTCTCTTTCAACAGTGTCTCCATTACTTTTCCCACCACCGAAGTGAGGCTAACCGGTCTGTAGTTACCAGCCTCCTCTTTGTTCCCACTCTTGTGAAGCGGAACCACCACAGCTCTTCTCCAATCACTCGGCACCACTCCCGTTTCTAGGGATCTATTGAACAGGTCACACAGCGGACCCGCCAGCACATCTCTGAGCTCCCTCAGTATCCTGGGATGAACCTCATCAGGTCCCATGGCTTTGTTTACTTTCAGTTTCCCCAGCTCTTCCCATACATTTTCTACTGTAAATGGAGTTACATCTACTCCACTCCCCTCCAGTATCTTGTTAACTAGGGACGGTCCTTCTCCAGGGTCCTCCTTCGTGAACACAGAACAGAAGTATTCGTTTAATATTTCTGCCATTTCTTCGTCTCTCTCCACACATTGATCCTTTCCACCTTTCAATTTCACTGTACTACTTTGAACTTTTTTCACTGATGTATCTGAAAAATGTTTTGTCACCTCTCTTTACCTCCTTGGCAATCCTCTCTTCTGCTTGACTTTTTGCTCTCTTGATTAATTTCTTCGTCTCCCTCAGTTCTACCAGATATTCTTCTTTGTGCTCCTCTCTTTGGGATCTTTTGCATTTCTTGAACGCTGTTCTTTTAGCCTTTATTTTGTCAGCCACCTCCTTTGAGAACCAGATAGGTTTCATTTTTCTTTTGCTTTTCTTTACTTTTCTAACATATAGATTAGTTGACTTGGCAATTGCTCCCTTTAGATTGGTCCACTGTTGATCCACATCTCTCACATTCTCCCAGCCTTTTAGTTCTTCCTCCAGGTACTTCCCCATTTCATCAAAGTTTGTGTTTTTGAACTGCAGAACTCGGGTTTTTGTGCTTCTTTTCTGTATCTTTTTTGTGATATTAAACCATACCGTTTGGTGATCACTGGTGCTGAGGTGGGCGCCCACTTGGACATCAGAGATGTTATCTCCATTAGTGAGCACTAAGTCAAGTATTGCTCCTTCTCTCGTGGGTTCCATAACCATTTGTTTGAACAAAACTACTTGCAGGGCATCCACTATTTCTCTACTATTATTAGATTCTGCAGATGGGATTCTCCAGTCTACATCTGGCATATTAAAGTCTCCAACGATCACCACTTCTCCCTTCTTTCCTATCCTGTGGATGTCTTCAACCAGATCTCTGTCCAGCTCTTCCTTTTGGTTTGGAGGCCTGTAAACCACTCCAATAAAAATGGATGTCCCATCTTTTTTTAGGTTGGCCCATAGTGCTTCTTCATTGCCCCATCTTCCTTGCAGCTCCGATGCTTGGATATTGTTTCTGACATAAAGAGCCACTCCTCCCCCTTTCCTGTCCTCTCTGTCTTTCCTTAACAAGTTATAGCCCGGTATTGCCGTATCCCAGTCATGAGTTTCCGTAAACCACGTTTCCGTGACAGCAATAACGTCCAAGTCCGCCTCCACCATTAGGGCTTGCAGATCTGGTATTTTATTGCCCAAACTACGAGCATTTGTGCTCATAGCTTTCCAGCTTTCTTCATTCAGGTTACTGCTGTTTCTGGACTCCTTTTGTGACCTCTTTAGTTTTGTTATCCACTTTTCCCTTTGCCTTTGTGTAAGGGAAAGGATTAGTGCCTCTGATGGCAGAGTCATCCATCACAGTGAGCTTATTCCTTTGGTTTCTGATCTGGAATTTCTGTGTGCATTGGGTTTTTTCTCTCTTTTCAGATAACATTTCAATCTTTTCCTCAAGAACTTCTTCAGTATTTAATACAGAGAAGGCATTTTGTACTTGTTGCACTTGATACAGTGTGTGTCTCTGCATCACAGGTCTGATTCTACCAGAGCCCACTATAATTCTGTATTTTGAGTTCATTAATGCTCTATGTGAGTGAGAGGGTAATCTTGTGGGCTGCACAGCTGTCAAGAATGGGTGTCTGTGGGTCACAGGTCTTATCCTGCCTGAGCCCACTGTAAACCCCTTTGGTTTTGACTTTTGGTTTTTATGTGGTAATGTGGGATTAACTCCTGAATTATATAAAGTGGGTGAAACTTTCTTTATTGCTTCCAATTCAGCATTATCTTCAGCCAGCTCTTTTTTCAAGGAAGACAGTTCTGAGCATTTAGGGCAAGCCCTAAGTTTCCAGATGACTTCCCTGACAATAAATGCTCCACATTGGTTACATTGGATAGTCCTCATTTTGATAAATTTATCTGATGGATAACACCTAAGGAACAACTAAATTACCAATTTATCCTGTTGCCAATTGTATTTAGGTAGACTATATTAGAACAACCAACCTTAGGGGTGGGTGGGTAGAGGGGTAGGGTGGGAGGGAAGCAGACAGAATAGCAAAATTAAAGCTTTGTAAAAGGCTTAATTTAAAGAAATCTTAGCTTTGCCAAGTAAGTTGGACTGTAGTCTCTTCTCTCTCTTTCAAAGCAGACTGACTAGAGCTGGCCTGATCACCTACTATGATGCACAAGTCACCTGTTAAGTGTCTGTTTAAAACTCCCTCTTTTTTTTGGTATATTTTATGATTGCTTTTGGAACAGGCTAACACAAAACAATTTAAATCACTTAAGACTTAAGACTGATCAATTTTCCTCGGGTAATGGGAGAACTTCCAGTAATCACTTTTAAGAGGTATCTCTCAGAGGTACTTCTTTTACCTGAATCAGAGATTCCACTGATTAATAAGGTGTATTTTTTGTCTTCTAGTACATTTGAGAATTGTTTAACAACTGATACTGGAGTTCCCCCCCCTCCCCCAGATCTCCAGAATTTAATTACCTTTTTGGAATCCTCGGGCATAGAGATAATTGATCGTTCTACTGTTAGTATCACTTATAGCTGAGCAGGATATTAGTAAGTTAATGTCCTGCTATTTTCGACATTTGAGTTCCCTATTTCATGGCTTTAAGATTTGTATGTTTCCTGATATCTCTAAAATTACCCAGGAGAGACTAAAGGGGTTTCTAATCATGAGACAGGAGACTATTTCTTTGGTAGCCACTTTCCTATTGAGGTATCCGTGTAAATGTATTGTCAAGAAAGATGATTGCTATATATTTTTTGCCCCAGAACAATTGAGAGCCTATTTAGATGCATATGCCACTTAATGCTTGAACCATAAAGGATCCAATTTTGTAGTAATAAGGTAGCTCTGTAATGTCAGGATAATGCTTTTTCCTTTTAAATTTCCTTAGTACTCCTCACATGTATTGCCCCCTTTCTGGTGTGCTGTATTAAGATTTGGTATAACCCATGGAAAATTGTATTTCTTATTTTTTTTTTTTTGAATAGTGAGGTTCCATGTGGTTTATACATGTTTTCTGATGATCAAATACTTATATGTATTGGACAAGTTATAAATAAAGAATTAAAAACAAAACAAAACAAGATTTGTAAGTGCAAAGGCAGATATTGCTTCCTGAATTCTTGTGGTGGCAAGCCTCTATGTACACATATCCCGAATAAAGGGAACTTATTCACTGCAGCAAGATTGGCTGTATGATTTTATTTTTTTCAGTCTAATCACGGGGTAAAGGGGCCTAGAAAAGGTAAAGATTTGCCTTTACTCCTACCCAAAAAATCAAGTTCATCAGAACATAGATTCTTGGAGGAGGAGTTCTTTCCATCAGAGCAGACATTTTGCCTGATTCTTGATCCAGAACTATCATGCTAGGATCAAATCTCAAGAAGTCCTGGTTGTCCTGAGAAATATGGTGGCAGTAATACATGTAGACCCCACGTCAAAATGAGAATTCTCTAGTGTGATCGCTTGCTTCAACTTTTAGTTGCATCCTATGAAGGTCACTGAAAAGATGCAAATGGCTCTTCTTTGATGGCTAGCCTCAAAAGGTCCTGCAGATTGGTGCTCCTCATCGGCTTCTATCTCATCATGTAACACTAGCAACAGACCCATCCATCAGAGGGTGGGGAGCTCTCACAGGCTGCTTCTGAACCCCACGAATCTGGTTTGTGACAGGTACGTCTGTTTCAGATCAATCTCCTGGAGCTACGATCAGTCAGACTTGCTTTGAGAGTTCTTTTGCATTTCCTTTGGAGAGAGAGAATTTTGATCCAAATTGACAACCAGGTACTGATGTTTTATATGTACAAACAAGGCAGCAGAGCATCATGGACTTTCTGCCAAGAATCTCTAAGGATTTGGGAATGGACTTGCCATAGAGCCTTCCTGTTTTAATATATGAATGTTTAATTGTAAACCGCCAAAGAATGTTGATAGGTGGTCTTTAAATTTTTTAAATAAATGAATAACAAGCATCTTGCTATCCCATGATCTTCAATACACTGGTGGATTGCCTCAGCAGTGTTTCACCCCCTTGAGTGGTCTCTAGACCGAAGAGTAGTAGACAGATTGTACATGCAAACTGGCTAAAAGACAGTAAACAGAGAGTAGGATTAAATGGTCAATTTTTTCAGTGGAAGGGAGTGGGCAGTGGAGTGCTTCAGGGATCTGTATTGGGACCTGTACTTTTCAATATATTTATAAATGATCTGGAAAGAAATACAAGTGAAGTAATCAAATTTGCAGATGATACAAAATTGTTCAGAGTAGTTAAATCACAAGCAGATTGTGATAAATTGCAGGAAGACCTTGTGAGACTGGAAAATTAGGCATCCAAATGGCAGATGAAATTTAATGTGGATAAGTGCAAGGTGATGCATATAGGGAAAAATAACCCATGCTATAGTTACACAATGTTAGGTTCCATATTAGGTGCTACCACCCAAGAAAGAGATCTAGGCGTCGTAGTGGATAACACATTGAAATCATCGGTTCAGTGTGCTGCGACAGTCAAAAAAGCAAACAATGTTGGGAATTATTAGAAAAGGAATGGTGAATAAAACGGAAAATGTCATAATGCCTCTGTATCGCTCCATGGTGAAGACCGCACCTTGAATACTGTGTACATTTCTGGTCGCTGCATCTCAAAAAAGATATAGTTGCGATGGAGGAAGGTACAGAGAAGGGTGACCAAAATGATAAAGGGAATGGAACAGCTCCCCTATGAGAAAAGACTAAAGAGGTTAGGACTTTTCAGCTTGGAGAAGAGACGGCTGAGGGGGGATATCATGAGAGGTGTAGAACAGGTAGATGTGAATCAGTTATTTACTCTTTCAGATAATAGAAAGACTAGAGGGCACTCCATGAAGTTAGCATGTGGCACATTTAAAACTAATCGGAGCAAGTTCTTTTTCACTCAACGCACAATTAAACTCTGGAATTTGTTGCCAGAGGATGTGGTTAGTGCAGTTAGTGTAGCTGTGTTTAAAAAAGGATTGGATAAGTTCTTGGAGGAGAAGTCCATTAATTAAGTTGACTTAGAAAATAGCCACTGCTATTACTAGCAACTGTAGCATGGAATAGATTTAGTTTTGGGGTAATTGCCAGGTTCTTATGGCCTGGATTGGCCACTGTTGGAAACAGGTTGCTGGGCTTGATGGAACCTTGGTCTGACCCAGTATGGCATGTTCTTATGTACTTATGCTCTAAGGTTACCTGTCAATTGACTGGATCGCATGTAAGGACTACAGAAAAGTCAAAACGTTTTTCTCCCTTCTTCAAAGCAGTTTCAGATCTGCTCTGGATGCTTTTCTGCTCATGGGATGCATATCTGCTGTATGTCTTTCCTAAATTCTAGCTGATCGCGAGAATGATGCAGAAGGCCCTGAAAGACCGGGTGCAACTTTTCCTCATTGCTCTCAGGCAAGTGTGGTTCCCTTACCTTGTCAGTTTCAGTCTGGCTCTCCAATCCCTCTGGGATCCAATCTTTCTGACTGGTAACACTGGAGAGTCATCTGTCATCCAAATCTCCTCTCTCTCTCTCTGAATTTGAAAGCATGGGTGTTGGGTGCTTGTTAGTCTCACCACTGTCATTGTTCAAGGAGGGTGAGGATATTGTGATTTCAGCCAGGAAGCCATTCACTAGAAAAGTTTTTAAATGGAAAACATTTTCATCTTGGTGTCGAGCAGGTTCTTTGAACTTGTTTGCCTGTGCTCCAAAGGATTTGCTTCAGTATTTATTCTCCCTTTCCTCATCAGGTCTCAGTACATCATCGGTTAAGATGCATCTCGGTGCCATTGCTGCTTTCTGTATTAAAGTGGATAGTAATCCTATCTCCATACATTTTATGGTGTTGAAGTTCATGAGAGGCTTATGGCATATGAGACCTCCGGTTGCCAAGTCACTGGTGCCATATGATTCCAATGTTCTCTTGGCATAAGTGATGAAACTGCCCTATCAACTGTTAGTCAGCTTCCTTAAAGTTCCTTACCTGGAAAGTGGTGTTCCTAGTTGCCATCATGTTGGCTAGAAGAGTTTGTGACCTACAAGCATTGATTCATTACTCTCCATACCTACAATTTTTCCACAACAGTGTTGCTCCACACTCATCCCAAATTTCTGCCAAAAGTAGTTTTAGCCTTTCATGTGAACCAAACCATTGTTTACCTGTATTCTTCCAAGACCTCATGCATATTAGGGGAGAGAAGGCTGTCTGTTCACTGGACTTTAAAAGGACCTTGGCCTGTTATCTAAAGAGAACTCGACCACTTAGCTAGGTTTCTCAAATTTTCAGCTCACATGATCCTAACAGATTGGGAATAGTGGTTGCCAAGCACACATTGTCCAACTGGCTATCAAACTGTATCACATGTTACTATGCTCTGGCTGGCCTCCAGATCACAGTCTCAGTCAAAACTTATTGGGTAAGAGACACGAGCACCTCAGTGGCTTATCTAGGAGCTGTGCCCATTGATGAGATCTGCAATGCTGCAACTTGGTTGTCGGTTCATATTTTCATGTCCTATTACTGTCTAATCAGTCTCCCAAGAAGCAACAGTAATTTTGTGCAAGAGGTTTTGTGCAGCCTGTTCAACCAGTAGTTCACTCTCCATGGGAGGGGAAGGGGGGAGAGGGAAGGTCTAGTCTAGGTTGCTTTTTCTTTGTGTTACATTCCGCAGCCCTCAGCTTGGGGCTTTCCAAGCTATCATGGCTAATTCAACTCTGCTGTCGACAGAGAAAGTAAGTTTTCCTGTCGTGTAGCCAGATGGACTCAGAACAAGTGGGTATAGTGTGCTCGTACTAGCAGTTGGAGACGGATCTGACGTCAGCACGGGTACATATACCCCCACAGGAAGTGAAGCTCTTCAGTAATTTCCGTCTCCAAAGCAGTTTGGAGAGCCTGCACGCTCGCTGAGCGTGTTTCCAATCTACTTTCTATGTTCTACTTACCAAATTTCTACAGGAACATCGAGCCCCGCACTCCTGCGGTGATACCATTCGGTCCCTCCCCCAGTTGAGTTTCCCGAGGTGATTTCCGTGGTCCCTCGGAGGTTAGGCCTCGGTCCGGTGGCCGAATCGCTGCAGGGACCAAGCCCCCGAGCAGAAAGGCTTGGGTCGGGCTAAGAGGCGCCTTAGTCCCTGCGTGGACTTGGGAGGCAGCGGGTGCATTCCTCAAGCGTGGCAGTGAAGGTATTTCCCCTCTCCCCCCGCAGCCGGAGACCGCCCGGGTTTCAGCCGGGAAGCGCCGAGGATCAGGTAAGGCGCACAACTTTTACTTTTGGTCTCCGAAGTTCGAGGATCAGCGGCGTTGCCTGTATGCGGCACGCCGCGGAGGTCGCCATTTTGTCAGCCCTGTTCAGGTATTGAGCGCCCATGATAAGCGCCTGTATCGTATTTAGCGTATATTGCTGACCGCATATTATTGAGCGCATATTGTATTAAGCGTATATTGCTGACTGCATATTATTGAGCGCATATGGTGTTTAGCGTATATTGCTGACCGCATATTATTGAGCGTATATTGTATTAAGTGTATATTGCTGACTGAATATTATTGAGCGCATATTGTATTTAGCGTATATTGCTGACTGCATATTATTGAGCGCATATTGTATTAAGCGTATATAGCTGTCGCTTATTGTTGAGCGCATATTGTTGAGCGCTTATCGTATTAAACGCATATTAATCAGCGCGCAATGGAACAATCGAATGCCCCGGTGTCCCCGGCGGCGGCGCCTCCTGATTCCGGCGTGAAAGCTCTTGGCCTCTGCTCAGCATGCCAGCTCAGAGCCACGCACAGCGAGGAGCCAGACTCCCTTTGTGCCCAGTGTGAGGAGGCAGTGGGAGCCTCGGGCCAGGACCAGTCTCAACCGAGGTTTGTTGACAGTTCCCCAGGGGCCACCCTGGATCTCGCAGGCAGTCTCAAACAACCTGGGATCCCGGGGGACCTGGTACCCCGACGACTTGAGACCACCTCCATTTCCTGGGTGGATCTCTTTAAGGGGATCCATGCCTTTGTACAGATGCAATCAGCTTCCCGTCCAGGCCCTGCTGTGGCTGTTGCTGCTGCTCCAGCGGATCCTGCCCCTGGACCTTCACGCCCTTATCGTGGACAAGCACACCCGCCTCCGGCCAGTCCGGTTCAGGCGGACCCTGATGTCTCGGAGACTGAATCAGAACCCTCCGAGGAGGGGGAACCTCCCTCGGGGATGGAGCCATATCGAACCATGAGGCTGTTCTTTCCCAAGGAAGATCTCTCCAACCTAGTATCTCAGTGCCTGGCGGAGTTGGATATTACAGGGCCCAGCACAACAGTGCCGTCTACACAGAACCCTCTGCTGGAAGGTCTTCGTCCTACAGCCCGCCATTTTCCCTTCTTGCAAGCCGCACAGCAACTGATAGATCTGGAATGGGCTGCACTAGCGGCCTCATTCAAAGGGGGTCGGGGCCTGATAGGCATGTACCCCCTGGATCCGGCAATCAAGGAGATGCTGGCATGCCCTCAGGTGGACGCATTGGTTAGCGCGGTGGTCAAGCGCACTACCATTCCAGTTGAGGGGGGGGCGGCCCTCAAGGAGGCTCACGACCGGCGACTGGACGCCATCCTGAAACAGACATTTGAGGTGGCAGCTCTGTCTTTGCGAATCGCAACCTGCTGCACAGTGGTGACGCGTTCCTGTTTGTCACAGGTCAGGAACAATGCTCCGGCAGCGGACATGGAGTCTGCTCTTTCGTTCCTCACGGATGCCGCATCCGACCTTGTCCGTACAACAGCCAAGGGGATCTCATCTTCTGTGACTGCCAGGAGGCAGCTCTGGATACGGAATTGGTCAGCGGATGCTCCTTCGAAGACACACCTCACCAGAATGCCCTTTAGGGGTTCTTTCCTGTTCGGCAGCGACCTTGATAAACTGGCCAGCACATGGGGTGCCTCTCCAATATGAGCGGATGGGGAGCACACTGCGAAGAACTCACCGCCCAAGGACGGTGGAGCAGGGAAGAGTCGGGGTGGAACATCAACCGACTAGAGGCACGGGCAGTCCGGTTAGCCTGCCTGCAATTTGCTCACAGACTGAGGAACAGAGCAGTCAGAGTGATGTCAGACAGCGCCACCACGGTGGCATACATCAACCGACAAGGCGGAACCAGAAGCCAACAGGTGTCCCTTGAGATAGCCCCGCTGATGGCTTGGGCAGAGGCGAATCTTCAGGACATCTCCGCCATCCACATTGCCGGAAGGGACAACACCACGGCAGACTTCCTCAGCAGAGAAAGCCTAAATCCGGGGGAATGGCAGCTGTCGCCCACAGCCTTCCAGATGATTGTGGATCACTTGGGGATTCCGGACATGGACTTATTAGCGGACAGGTCCAATGCCCAAGTACCCAGATACTTCAGCCGCAAGCGAGATCCATTCTCTCAAGGGATCGACGCCCTGGTTCAGCCATGGCCTCCAGGGGCCCTGCTTATACGCCTTTCCTCCGTGGCCCCTGCTGGGCACCCTTATCCACAAGATTCAGAAGTACCGGGGCCTAGTTCTTCTAGTGGCACCAGACTGGCCAAGAAGACCCTGGTACGCGGACATGAGAAGACTACTGGCAGGGGAGCCCCTTCCCCTGCCTCCGCTCAGGGACCTGCTACGTCAAGGTCCCATCCTTCACGAGGATCCAGCTCAACTCTCTCTTACGGTCTGGCCATTGAGAGGGCTAGACTGAAGAAAAGAGGTTACTTGGAGCCAGTGATAGATACGCTCCTCTGAGCTCGCAAGTTTTCCACATCCCTCACCTACGTCAGGATCTGGAGAGTATTTGAAGACTGGTGCGACACTCACGGCACCAATCCGCATGCGACCACAATCCCTATTGTTTTGGATTTCCTGCAGGATGGACTTCAGAAGGGTGTCTCCCTCAGCTCCATCAAGGTTCAGGTGGCTGCGCTGTCTTGCTATGGTCCCAGGAGGGATGGCAAGACCATTGCCACGCATCCAGATGTTTCTCGCTTCCTGAAAGGAGTCAAGCACATTCGTCCGCCACTGAAGTGGCCAGTGCCTTTGTGGAACCTCAACATAGTTTTGGATTTCCTCGCGGGATCCACCTTCAGACCCCTTCGGGGCCTGTCTCTCCGTTCTCTCACTTTGAAGATGGTGTTCTTGCTGGCTGTATGTTCAGCACGCCGCATCTCAGAGCTACAAGCACTATCTTGCCGTGATCCTTTTCTCAGAATCACTCCTGAGGCTATCCATCTTCGCACGGTTCCATCCTTCTTGCCTAAGGTAGTCTCACAATTTCACCTCAACCAGACCATATCCTTGCCAACCTTGGCAGGTTTGAAGAAATCTGAAGAAGGGCGTTTGCTACGCCATCTCGACATCGGCAGATTGCTGCCCAGATACCTGGAAATGACAGAGACAGTACGAAAGACTGACCATCTGTTCGTCCTTCACAGCAGGAAGAAACAAGGTGAAGCGGCCTCTCGGCCCACCATCGCCCGCTGGATTAAAGAAGTTATCAGAGCGGCCTACGTAGAGGCCGGGAAGTCACCGCCTCTTCAAGTCAAGGCTCATTCTACCAGAGCACAAGCAGCATCTTGGGCGGAATCTAGGTCGCCGGCAGAAATATGTAAAGCGGCGACGTGGTCCTCCCTCCATACCTTCTCCAGGTTCTACCGTCTGGATGTCCAGGCCAGGGAGGACACAGCATTTGCGAGGGCAGTATTACACGGTCCTCAGGCAGCCTCCCGCCCAGTCTGGGAGTAAAGCTTTTGTACATCCCACTTGTTCTGAGTCCATCTGGCTACACGACAGGAAATGTTGAGATTGCTTACCTGATAATCTCGTTTTCCTTAGTGTAGACAGATGGACTCAGCATCCCGCCCAGCTGCCTGTATACATTGGTTTCACCGATTCAAGGTAAGCCTTATCACTTCTTACATGAGTGCGTCCATCTACCAGGTGTCGACGCCTTCCGGTTGTGAATGCTGGCGGTCTCCAGCTACTATCAATCGGTCAGGGGAATCCTGTTTTCACTATTTTTCTTTGATCGTCAGTACGCATATATCCATAACAGCTTTTGCAAGGAAGATTACTGAAGAGCTTCACTTCCTGTGGGGGTATATGTACCCGTGCTGACGTCAGATCCGTCTCCAACTGCTAGCACGAGCACACTATACCCACTTGTTCTGAGTCCATCTGTCTACACTAAGGAAAACAAGATTATCAGGTAAGTAATCTCAACATTGCCTGCCATAAATTGGGATCTCTGTAGACTAACAGGATGAATTAGCCATGCTTAATACCTGCTTGCCTTCCTGGTGAATCGATTACCCAGCTAAATGTTGCGTCCGTCGGACTCAGACAGCTTCGACTTCTGTGCCTCATCTTTCTTCCTTCTCTCTCCTCAAGCCTTGGGAAGATGGCTACTGCCGCGTCTTCATGCCACTCTCTCCGGTGTCCCCGGATTGGCAACAGTGTTCGCCATGATTTTCCTGAGGGCCTCCTAGGGTGCGCACGCCACCCATGTCTTTATCCACATCTTTATCCACGTCATGGCGGGAACCTCGGGGGGGGGGGGGAATCCCCCCCCCCTCCTCCTCCGAGTGACGTCAATACATCCTGGTATTTAGCCTGCCCTTCGTTTGCTATCAAACTGAGTTAGCAAGGATTGGATTGCCTACGGTCTAAGCTGCTCTGCCGCTTCCCAGCTGCCGCAGGAAGCTCTCTCTGCCCTTCGGGGTATTTCTTCACTAACCGCTCCTCAGGGGCCCTTCTGCTCTATTTGGGATACCTATCTTGGGATACCGGGTACTTGCTCCTTGAGGGCCTGCTCTCCCTAATCTGATGCCTGTCACTGAACAACTTCTGCCTGCCAGCTTTCTGCTTCAGTAAGTACTAACCCTTTTAGTCTGTCTCAGCTTCAGCGCTCTGTGTCTACATCTGGGACCTGTGCCTGCTACACCGTGCTGCTTATCACCTACTCGAGTGTGAGACTGGTCTCCTCTGCTGAGGATCCCTGGACTACTTCTGCTGGGTTACCTTCACTGCTGCCCGCTCCCCGGGCAATACCATCGAGCTGTACAATAAATACAACTTCTCTGTGTCTGCGTGTATAGCCTAGTACTGTGGTTCCTCACGGGGCTCCTCCCTGTGGGAGTGGCCATCACCGCAGTACCCAAGAATCCACTCCAACACCTCATAACCATAACACTAAAGCAGAGCTCTGCAATCAACTGAGGGGCTCATGAGGCAGAGCATGTGCAGGAACTCCCATGCATACTCAATACAGCAAAAGTGCTATGAGCTAGGAGAGAGGGGGTCCATTTGGCTCTGGTAGATATCATCATACACATGTCATGTCTAATTCATCTAGCTATCTACAGAGTTCCCTGTTTATGGTAAGTAAACTTGATTTATTCAAAAAGTAAATGTGCCAACATATAATAAGGGGAATATTTTAGATGTAGTTTTTGTCTCATCTGATTTAAATGGGTACCCATTAAGATACTAAGTTTTGTGGCTTTTGGGGTAAACCCGTTCCCTTGGTCAGATCATTTTATTGTTTCTTTTGATTTAATGTTTAGGGCTACAAGTTTTCTGTCATGGGAATGTTGCCTCTGGATTGATTAGAGACAGTGCTGTGTATTTATGGTATTTTGTTGATGTATTAGAGGCTTTGTATAGCAGACTTTGCTCTCTACATTTAGGGGTCCAGATTCACTGTTGGAATGCAGAGGTGTGCACTGTCAGTAATTTGGCTCTGTTGAAGAGAAGAGGTATTAAGTAAGGAAAGAGTGCACCTTGTTTCTCTCATAGTTTCCGGGGACTGCAAAAGCAGATTTGACAAGCAGAGAGGGTGTAGATTAAAATGTAAAATATGGTGGATAGGGGTAAATGGAGGAGATATGTTATAAGACTGCAATTGTAGAGGTAAAGAGAATTTATTATGTTAAGTATTTACAAGATATAGAAACTTGAACCCGGGAGATTTTTAGAATGTGTAAAAGGGTTTATTTTAAGCTTCTTAGACCAAGGATAGGGGTGGAGAGATATTTGGGTTAGACTCCTTGGTGGTCTTTTTCTATGAGAAAATGGTGCACATTGGTGGGGAATTGGATTTGAAAGGGGGGAGGGTGGCAGAGAATGGAGAAGTTGAAGTAGATTCCACTATTTTTTCTCAGTTCAGAACTGTTAATGTTGAGGATACTATTTCTCTGATAAAATTGATGTATATTACTACATACAAGCTGGGTCCATGTCCTTCTAGTTTATTCTGGTGTTCTGACAAAGCGATAGTGAAATCAGTTCAATCAATTATGTATAAATCTTTGAAAATCAGGAATGTTCCCAACATCTTTGAAGACATCAGCAGTCCAATTAGTAAATTATCATCCAGTGTTGCAGCTGCCATATGTATTCAACTGATTGAGAAAATGTTAATCCACTTTCAAGAATTTGTGGAGGAGAATATTTTAAGTGAAAATCAGTTGGGATTTGAAAAACACCATTTTATAGAGGTAGTGCGACTGTAGTGGTCAGTCTGTGGAGTTGGTTGGACAAAGATACAGATTCGTTATTAGTGGTATTAGACCAAAGTGCTGCAACTCAGTGTGATTAACCATTCAATTTTGTTGAAACAGTTGTCGTCTAAAGGTGTGAGGAAATAAGTCTGCAAAATTTTCCACTGTCAACAGGGGTCCCTCAAGGGACCCTGCTCTCTCCATTATTATTTAATATTATATCTTGAATGACTCATTGATATTGCTGCACATGGTGTCTCTCTCCAGATATTTGCGGATGATATTTAGCTGAATACACCTTTTGGATAGAAAGCAGAATGAATAGCAGAGTGAATTAGGGGACTGTGTGCATGCTATTAAGGTGTGGGTGACCCATGAGTAAGGTGAAACTGAAAACCCAGAAGACAGATTTTGTGGGTTGGAGGTATTGACTTAGGGTCTTTCTTAACCCTTTGTCATATGGGGCTAGGATAGTATTGCAGTCGAAGATTATGTGAAAACTTTGGAGGTGATATTAGATTACCTTTTGATCACCATATTGCCGGAATATTTAAGATAGGTTTTTATGAATTGAGGAATTAAAAAGAATTCAACACTTTTTTGAATTATCAGTATTTATGAAGAGTCTGCATGCCACCATTATTTCTTACTTTGACTATTGTATTTCCCTATTTTGGGATTTGTCTATAAGAGGTTTTAATACATTTTAATGGGTCCAGAATATTGCAGCATTATTGGTGGTTGAGGCTGGTATTAGAGACCATGTCTCTCCAGTACTTTGGAACTTACACTGATTATCTGTTATCCAGCAGATTTCTTTTAAAGAGTTAATTCAAAATGAGATGTGTCCATCTTACTTGACGAGATGGTTAATTGTTTATAACCCGGATTGTTCTTTGCTTTTTTAGTTAATAGGTTGTACTTGGTTGTTCCAACAGGCCTTTGGGGATAGGGAAATACTTTATGTATCTGAGTGTAACTCATCTTGAGGAACTAATGAAAAAGTGTGAGCTAAATAAATGAATAAATCCTTTCTAAAATTGCTATCCCTATAGCGCCAATCATCCAAGAAGAAAACTCTCATAAGTTGTAGCACAAATAAGGGATCTAAACATCAGACAGTTGCACAAAAATACCATTGTCAAAGGAATCACAGATCTTACTAATCTCTCTGAAAAATATGACAAACTGCACTCATCCCATTGTTTTTGTAAGAGTAAGAAGACAGATTTCTATTAAAATTACACAGATAACTAGATTTTTTTCAGACTTCTCTTTAAGCTTTAAATAAGTATTTCCTAGTCTTATTTATAATGGGGCGGATTTTCAGAGCCCTGCTCGCGTAAATCCGCCCAAAACCAGGGCGGATTTACGCAAGCAGGGCCCTGCGCGCCGGGAAGCCTATTTTACATAGGCCTCCCGGCGCGCGCAGAGCCCCGGGACTCGCGTAAGTCCCGGGGTTCTCCGAGGGGGGCGTGTCGGGGGCGGGCCCGGGCGTCGCGGCGTTTCGGGGGCGTGTCGGCAGCGTTTTGGGGGCGGGTACGGGGGCGTGGCTACGGCCCGGGGCGGTCTGGGGGCGTGGCCGCGCCCTCCGTACCCGCCCCCAGGTCGCGGCCCGGCGCGCAGGAGGCCCGCTCGCGCGTGGGGATTTACGCCTCCCAGAGGGAGGCGTAAATCCCCCGACAAAGGTAAGGGGGGGTTTTAGACAGGGCCGGGTGGGTGGGTTAGGTAGGGGAAGGGAGGGGAAGGTGAGGGGAGGGCAAAGGAAAGTTCCCTCCGAGGCCGCTCCGATTTCGGAGCGGCCTTGGAGGGAACGGGGGTAGGCTGCGCGGCTTGGCGCGCGCTGGCTATACAAAATCCATAGCCTTGCGCGCGCCGATCCAGGTTTTTAGCAGATACGCGCGGCTCCGCGCTTATCTACTAAAATCCAGCGTACTTTTGTTTGCGCCTGGAGCGCAAACAAAAGTAGGCTATTCGCGCGCCTTTTAAAATCCGCCCCAATCTGTGCATATTGGGTCCTGTAAAAGAATTTTTCAGATTATCATCAGGTGGTTTTCTCCATTTTCTTTCCAGTCTACGTTTAACATGCTAGAACTTGGTTTCTAGGTTCCAAGCTGCAGACTTTTAAAAATACGCTTTTTAAACTTATGTGCAGTTATGTCAATAGCTTTCACAAAATCTGAATTCCAATGATTGACTAAATCCTTGTAAGATAGCACAAGCAGTCTGTGCATTCCCAGAGGACAGACACATGTTGGACTATTTGTATATAAAACTTTATTTTCCACAAGCAAATTGTCCAACATAAATGGCTTACCTTCAGCCATATTCACATGCTTACAGGAGCTACCTTCTCCTGGAGACTTTGGACCTTTCTGTTCCAAGCTGGGCCCAAACTCTTATTCTTGCTCTCTGAGAACCCACCCAGCTACCTTTTAAGGTGGACCAGGCTAGATGCCTGGTCCAGTACTGGTTAAGGAGGGTTTTAGGGGACACTTTCACATACCTTTCCCCTCAGCTCAGACTTTTGTCAATTTTAGCATC
Source organism: Rhinatrema bivittatum (assembly GCF_901001135.1). NCBI lineage: Eukaryota > Metazoa > Chordata > Amphibia > Gymnophiona > Rhinatrematidae > Rhinatrema > Rhinatrema bivittatum. Next base: position 291,803,544 of record NC_042618.1, read on the forward strand.
TTTACTCTCATTGGATATCTTCCAGGGAAGTGACTTCTCTCCCAGATGCCATCCTGGCTTGAATTTGGGCTGATTCTTTCCTTATGTCCATGGTTTGGGATGAAGCAAACCCCCAGGCGTCTATAGTTCCTTTCAGTTTTACAAGTTTTCTATAACTTTCTCTGGAGACCTTGTCAGTTAACTCTGGGGTAAGGGTTGACAGTATCACTATTCCCCATTTTCACTAGGGTTACTCTTAAACATGCTCCAATTGCCAAAACTGGCTACTTTACCTTTTGCCCAATGTCCTCCCATAACTTAACATACATCAGGTCACTTAAGCATCCTACATTATTCCTATTATTAAACTTAATAACAGCCCATCTAACTAATACTATGTTACATGAGTCCATAAGAAGCCCTGAGTTCCAGTCCTCCACCTCGAAGCATATTCAATCTGGAACTTCTTCTGCCAGGATTCCCTGGTATCCTTTAGGATATTGCTGCTTCCCTTGGAAAACTCTGTTTTTCCTCAGGACTTCCAAAGTGTGTGCATGTTTTATTTTTTCTTTATTAAGCTCTGTAGCAGGTTGTAGTTCTGCCCTGCTGTGGAAAATTTTCTCTCTTCCATCTACTTCATTGCCAACAGTTTTCTCCATCTTTCTCAACCGTTATCATATCCTCTTTAAGTCTCTCTGCACCTGTATCAGGCCTCTAGGCCACTACTAATGTTTCTCTTGTTTTATCTGTACCTTGAAGCAGCTTTTTTTCCTGGTTACCAGGGGTAGTGTGGCTGGAGGGGGAGGGGAAACCCAGTGTTCCATATTTCGATCTGGCTCTATAGGGCCCAGTCCTGGTTGTTTGTACCACCTTGCTTTGGGTTGTTCCTCTTCAGGACTGGCCTGAGGTTCATTCCCCTGGCTTCCACGCTCCTTTCCTGCAGTCATTTGTGACTGTTTTTGCAGTTCTCGGTTTACTTCCATTAAATGCTTCAGTGGTGTGTTCACTCACTTCTTTAGCTCTATGCCCTGTGAGACTTCTTTGAACTCTGTAGATTGTCTCTCTTAGCTGATTAGCTGTAGAAGGGGACAGCCACTGCTCTCCCTGAGCAAGTGCCTGTAGGTCTGAGTCCCATATCTGCTGCTTCTCTGGGACTTCAGGATCCTCAGGTTGCACATTTTCTTCCTCACTTGGTCCTGTCAGAGCTTGGGTTTGGCCCTGACTTGTAGCCAAGTCAATGTCCTAGTGAAAGCCTCTCTCAGCAGTGCTGGATCTGGCGCTACCTGCATTTTTACATTCTTCTGCTTCAGAATGCTCTGAGTTCTCTCCTGGATTTGCATCTGATGTCACTGGAATCAGATTTGTACCACAGATTCCAGTAGCTTGCAGGGCTTCTATATATTGTAGCCAGGAAGCTTGTTGCTTTTTCAAATTTTTTTGCAGAACTCGCTGCTTGACTACCCAGGACTGTAGAGAAATTCCTAGCTGCCATTGTCCCTCTAGGAGAGTTTGAAGCAAAGCTTCCATAGTAGCTCACTTGTGCTCTGTTATAAAAGAGATGGATTGCTCTCTAGGGATCATGCCCTGCTCAGCTTTCTCTTTCTTTTTTCTTTGGGGGAAAAGGACAAAATCCTTGCTCAGAAACACAAACTGTCCACGTCTTTCACTTTTTCCCCCTTGGGGAAAAAAAAAACCCCTGCTTATCCAGCTCTGACTTTTTTTTTCCCTTTCTCAGGCAGATCTATTCTCCTTGGCCTGTTATTTTAAACTTGCATATCCATTTCCGTAGCCCAAGCCTCTTTAGAAAACTTTTCTTCATTATATGCTCCTGTATTCTGCACAATATTTAGCTACAGTCCTTCCTCATCACAGGCCTTTTTGCTCTGTGCAGGAATAAACATATTTCTAAAATTTCTCCTTTTAGTTCTTTTCCTTTAGTGTGAATCCCTCCTTTGTGCTGCTGTCTATACCAGAACTTTTCTGTGCCAGGCTTTAGAGAAAAAAAAACAGATTTCCTAGGAAAAAAATACATTATTATTATTTTTTTTGTGACATGAGTTTCTGCTTTTGCAAATACTTTCAACAATACTTCTTTCTCTGTTCTGAGGCATGGGTCTCTGACTGTGCCTTGTGTAGTGCAGAAATTCACAAACTTACACCATATTTGAGACAGCACAAGCGATCTGTAACTTCTCAGAGAACAGACACATACTGGACTGACTTTTTTTCCATAAGCAAATTGTCCAACATAAATGACTTACTTTTAGCCACATTCACATTCTTGCAGGAGCTACTTTCTCCTGGAGACCTGAGGCTTCTCTCTTCCCAACTGGGACCAAACTCTTATTTCTGCTGAGATGGGGAATCCAAGCAGTCACTTATATTGCCCTTGTAATTTGAATGTTCTGTGGCTTTAGGAGGGGTTTTGTATTTTTATTCCTCCCTGTGTGACAATCCCACCTTTTTAAGGATATGGCATCGGGGATAAATATTGCCTAGGAGCATGCCCAGAACTTCAGAGGGTTAGATGCAGCTGAAGCAGCCAAGAGGGGAAGGCGGCAGCTAAAGATACCTACAGGATCTCAAGCAAGAGGAGTTGGTATTTTGAACACCCCCCCCCCCCCCCCCCCAGGATTTAAAATACTTTTGGAAGAGTTTTGGATCCTCACAGGGTCTGTGAGGAGGAAAGAGAAGTTTTGGGACTTTCTATCAGAAGGGAGCATGCTGAGTACTTTTGGGATGGGCCTTCTGCTCATCACTTTGGTAAATTAGATATTCAAGGAATTTTTGGATTAAAGGATTTTTTGGCTTTGCCTTTGCCAGTTTGAAGGGAAGGGTGTAATCCCGGTATCCCTGAGGATTTAGGGCAAGAGTGAAGATTTGGAGAAAGAATTTGGTTGCCTGAGTGACCTGAAGAAACAGAGGTAAGAAGCTTTGATACTATTTGATACAAGAACACAAAGGACTACAATCCTTTTCTTCTAGTTTGAAGAAAAGTTAAAATTGTACCAATTGAAGTTGGATGTTTTTGTACATGGGGACAGTTGTCTTGCAGTTTTTGTGCTTGGGGATTTTCTTCTATTTGCTGAGTGACTTCATACTGGAACCCCATTCTTGTATTCATACATTGTAAGGGGAGCAGTTTTTCTCCATGGATAATGGTGCAAGAGAAGGGAGGTAACACCTAAGATGGAAAAATTAACAATCATCTTCATTACTATATTATTTTTTATGCTGTTCTGTATTTTTGGCATTGTGGCTTGGATTATTTTAAGTTGCAATAAAGACAGTTTTATTTGAACACCATTCTTGGACTTCTGAGTGTTTTTTCTGATCTTCCTGCCTTCGTTTTTATTACCTTCATTGCTCTTTCTCTGAACTGTCTAGCACCTGTTGGAGGTCCTCTTCCTTTAGTAAGGACATTGAGAGTAAAGAGTGGATAGACATGCCAGAAGTTTATTCTTCCTCCCTCTCAGATTGAATCTGGACCCTACCTCCCTAAAGTGAAAGATGAAGCACCAAACTTGGGGCCCAGTTACACTGCTCTCTAGGGATTTGCTTACAGAGCTACATGTTTATCTAGCTTTTATGATGGACCAGGCTAGATAACTGGTCCAGTACTGGTTAAGGAGGGTTTTTAGGGAAATCCTTCACAATCCTCCTTTCCCATTCTTTCCAGGTTAAACTGTAAGTGTGGTATACGGGAATCCTCAATTATCTCATTCTCATTTGACATGCAGCTGTGGCAGAAAAAAGTTCTTCAATTTTTGGAACAAATTTGGAAGGGGATGACTTTTAAATCTTTTATGGAATAGATAACTAAATATGAAATACCTGGACACACCCAATATTTGTATTTGAACCTGAGGGTAGAGATTTTTTAGAGGACTGTAGGTATTTGTTTGTTGCAAGCTAAAAATATCATGGAAAAAATCCTTACTCTCACATGGCTGTTAAGACAGCATCTTAGATTTATTGTAATTTAAATAGTGAAGAGGTAATGAATGCTGATCTTATTGTGTTGGTGTGTTTTCATGGGTACAGGTTCTTAATTTTGTATGTACAGTACATAGTCTCATATACAGGGGAGATATTAGCAGTAACTGGTCACTTCAGGGTCTTATTGCCTAAGTTATTAATGGGTCACTGGGAGCCCCAAATCTTTAAATTATTGCTATTGCATTTTCTTCATGCTGCAAGGCTGTCAGGAACAATGGGATTTGAACCTTTGGCTCTGGTAGCTGCAGGCTCTACATTCATTATTTTATTATTTATTTATGGTCATTTGATATTCAGCCTTTTCCCAGAGTTGATCTCAAGGTGGATTACAATAAAATTTAAATGAACAGAAGCATATGAATTGCTTACAATAAATATGAATGTGCAGTTAGAGTAGTGATGGGATCCAACATGGGAAACCCATTTGTGAAAACCCATATTGTGTATAATACAGTCCCTTGACAAGAGTTCAGGTAGATGTGCCAAAGGAAGTAGGTCTTAGAGGAAGGACCTGGTGAAAAGCCATGTATTTGCTTTATTTTATGAATTTAAGGTAGCATGGCTCCAGGTGCAGGGCTAGTGGTAGTTTGTTCCAAATTGCTGGTGCATAGCAGCTGAAAGTGTGAAGTCTCACGCAGGACAAATCTGGTGGTAGTCAACAAGGGGCGAGGAAGGCAGAGCCATTTGGAGGATTGGAGTTCCCTCGAGAGTGGGTAAGGGGAAAGATATTGGGGGAGGTATTTAGGGTCCTGAAATCTGAGCTCATTGATTACATTTGATTTTTATTTTTATCTCAAACAGATCTGGGGAGCAGAAACAGAGTTTGGATCCCTGATGAAACTTAAGCACCCTGGGCTGGTGCAGTACATTGCCATGAACTTCCAGGATCAAGAGGACTGCTTCCTGGTACATATAGTGGTGGAGCATGTAAATGGACCTAGCCTCACATCTTGTTACCTTAATCGGCAGCTGCTTGTCCCTATGGATCAGCTTCGCTCCTATACCTCTCAGCTGCTGTCTGCTCTGGATTATTTGCATACTAATTCTGTGGTGCACAAGATGTTAACTGCTTCTACTATCCTCCTGGATAGTGCAGGGAACATAAAGTTAACAGATTACAGTCTTTCCAAGCGCTTGGCAGACACTTGTAAGGAGGATGTTTTTGAACAAACAAAAGTTCGATTTAGTGAGAGTGCCTTACCTACAAAATCAGGAAAAAAGGGAGACATATGGCATTTGGGCCTGCTGCTGCTGTCTCTTAGCCAAGGCAAGGTAGTTTCTGAGTATCCTGTTGTCATTCCTCGTGATCTACCCTCTGACTTCCAAGACTTCCTGAAAAAGTAAGTAAAATACTTTTGACGTTCTCTAATACCTTTCATGTAGCCATGATCCTAACATTCATCAGAAACTGATATGAAGTCATTTCTGAGGTGAAAGCCTTCTAGTATATATTTGATATGATTTGTATGATATTTCCCACTAAGAGGGAACAAAATTGTTTTTTTCTGAAGACAAGCAGTTCTCTGTAGTCACACATGGGTGGCATAATTGCTGCTGCTTCATCCAGTCAGACCAGTCCAGCAAATGCGTTATGCCCACCAACCAGCAAATGAAGACCGAGAGCAAAAAACTTACTGACGTCGCCCCTTATAGGCACCTGTGTTAACCTCAGCTGGCCAGTATTCTCTGTCTCCAGCAGATGGTAGCAGCATCCCATTCTTTAAACGAAGAACTGGGTGAATAGGAAAAATATTTTTGGAGGAGGGTGCAGCTTCTGAGGTGAAAGACTAGTTCTCCATCCCTCAGATGAACATAGCCCAGAGCCTTTGAATTGACATGTTTGGATAGCAGCTCTATGGTGAAGTTTTGTTTCTCTCCTTCAGTTGAGTACTGCTGGGGATGAGGGGGCTACCGGTCTCAGGTACATAGTTCCCTCTCTTTTCTCTCCCCCTTTCTCTTCCCCCCCCCTTCTGCTGTACCTCTCAGCAATACCAGAAACAAAAAAAAGTGAAGGAGAAGACTTTGAAGCTTTTTTTCCTAGCGTGTAGCCAGATGGACTCAGGACCAATGGGTATTGTGCTCTCCTGATAGCAGATGGGAGACTGAGTCAGATTTCAAGCTGACGTCACCCTACTTATACCCGTGCATCAAGCCTAGCTCTTCAGTATTTCTCCGTCTTCATAGCAGATGCGGACACTATCCAAAAGAGAATAGTGTAACATTTACAACAAGAAAGAAGAAGGAAAATTACCTGCAAGAAGAGAGCCCTGCTTCTCCTGCGGTGAAACCTAAGAGTCCCCTCCCACAGTTGAAACTTTCCGGAGGTGATTCTCGATATCCTCAGAGGTGAGCTTTGGTCCGGCAGACGGATCCCGGCGCGGACTTAGCCCCCAGGGTGGCTGAAAGGCAGTGGGTGCAGATTCGAGCGCGGTGGTGAAGGTATTCCCCTCGACCACCCGGCACAAGACCGGTAAGAGCAGAGACCAGGTAAGGTAGAAACCTTTACTTTTAAGTCTCCGGTCTCCAAGGCTCGAATAGCAGTACCAATCTTCCTCCTGACGAGGTTTAAAATCGGGTTCAGCAGCCCTCTTTGGGCTAGGCCCCAATTCGGTGCGAGGGTCCACACGTGGAGATCCTCCGGGGGGGTCGCCATCTTGCCAGCGGGCTCGTCGGCGCCATTTTCCCCCCTCGATCGGCGGTACGTACGGGGCAGGTCGGAGGGCTGAGGCGCCTAACTTGAGCGCACCCGTAAAGGCACACGCTGAGTTGTGTGCACTGCAGTGTGCCTACTGTGCCATACGTACATCGACGTGCACAACGGCGCACACATGGGGGTCAGATGCAGAAACTCTGTAGCCTGTGCGCATAACTTCTGCGCATCCGACGTGCACAACTAACCACATCCGCGCGCATACCTGCACGCATAGACGAGGTTGAAGCTCTGCATGCGCACAAACAATGGCAAAGCCATCCAAAAAGGCCAAAGGACACCCCCTTTGTCCAGCCTGCCACTTAAGAGCCGCGCAACCGGAATTGGAATCCCTCCTATGCCAGCAGTGCGAGGAGTCTCAGGGAGAACCAAGGCAAGACCTCCTACTGCCAGGAGAGGGATCCGGAACCACTGATGATGGTACTCTGGATCTATGTATTTCCAGCTCTGCACCCCCACAAGAAGGCACCTCTGGGGCTTACACTACGACCCCTCCTGGGATCAACATGGACCCAGGAACCTTCTCCTGGGTGGAATCTTTTAAGGGGCTGCAAACCTTTGTCCAGGTACAACCAGCCCCTGCGGCGCATCCGACTCAACCCCTGCCGGAAGCACACGCCATTCCCGGCACCTTCCGGGTTCCTCAAGACATGTCTTTCCTAACCAAGAGCCTCCCTGATGGGGATCCAGACATCTCAGAGGATGAAACTGATTCCCTGGAAGGAGAAATACCTCCAGGGATGGAGCCATACCGAACCATGCTTCGATTCTTCCACAAGGCTGAGTTACCAGCCTTGTGTCCCAGACTAAAGACGCTGGGCCTTCCAGGCACGGACCCTATAACGGATCCAAAGAAGAATCCTATTTTGGTGTATTTCCGTAAGGCCTCATGCTACTTTCCTATGTTGGAGCGCATCAAGGAACTGATTGACCTGGAATGGAATGCTCCAGAGGCCAGCTTCAAAGGGGGACGGGCCCTAGAAGCCCTATATCTGCTGGAACCCACGGCCAAGGAACTCCTACGCTTCCCTAAAGTGGACGCTATGATCTGCTCAGTCTCAAAGTGCACTACGATTCCCGTGGAGGGAGGAGCGTCATCAAAGGACTCCCAGGACAGATGACTGGAATTCATCCTTAAGCAGTCCTTTGACGTATCAGCAATGACGCTACAAATTGCTTCCTGCTGCGTATTGGTGGAACGCTCCTGCTTGCTCCTCTCCAGAGACGCAACTACGTCTGGAGAAGCGATGGAGCCTGTGGTCTCTTTCCTCACTGATGCCACATCAGATCTCGTGCGCATCTCAGCCAGGGGTGTCGCAGTGGCAGCCAGAAGACAACTACGGCTCCGGAATTTGTCTGCTGATTCGACATCCAAAGCGAACCTCACGAGAATGCCTTTTAAAGGATCTCTCTTGTTCGGAAGTGAATTGGAGAAGTTAGCCAACAAATTGGGTGAATCTCCAGTACCCCGGCTACTGGAAGACAGGAACAAAAGAACATTTCAGCGCTCCTCCCCCAGAAAAACTAAGGGCAGAAGATCGTAGCTCTTTAGACCTTACAAGAACACACAGTCACAAACACCTCACCCCTCAGGAAGGTCTCATTCCTTTCAGAACAGACATACTAAGAGGGGGAGCAGGCTCCGGCCGTACCCCACAATGAGAAGACGCAGACCCATCCACAGGAAGAAGACATAGGGAGCAGAATTGCCCTCTTCCACCAAAGATGGGTCGAGATAACATCGTACAAGTGGGTCCTAACTATCATTCGAGAAGGGTACTCTCTGGAATTCCAAAGCACTCCTCCAGACAAATTTATGAGATCACATTGCCATTGCCACTCCCACTCCAGAGGCTGGCAGTGGAAACCACACTAGCAAGACTACTCAGCCTGAAGGCAAAAGCCCCGGTGCCCATGCCCCAACAAAATACTGGCCACTATTCCATTTATTTTATCGTCCCCAAGAAAGAAGGAGCATTCCGGCCCATCCTGTATCTCAAGGCCGTCAACCGTTACCTGAGGGTACCACACTTCCGCATGGAAATCCTACGCTCTGTTATAATGGTGTTACAACCGGGAGAATTCTTAACCTCCCTGGACCTATCTGAAGCCTACCTTCACATCCCGATAGATCAGGACCACCAGCGATTCCTGCACTTTGCTATTCTGGGTCATCATTACCAGTTCTGGGCGCTACCCTTCGGCCTAGCTACCGCTCCCAGAACCTTCACCAAAATTATGGTGGTTGTGGCGGCAACACTAAGGAAAGACTTTACTTGGACATTTGGCTAATCAGGGCAAAGGCTCCGGAGGAGAGTCACCATGCGACCACCAGAGTCAAGAATCTACTACAGGAACTTGGGTGGGTCGTGAACACAGCCAAGAGCTGCCTACAGCCTTCCTAGTCACTGGAGTATGTGGGATTCCGGTTCAATACCAAACAGAACAAGGTCTTCCTCCCACCTCCAAGGAGAAGGAAACTGATGGACCAATTGCGAAAACTGTTGACCTCGTTTGCCCCAAGGTATGGAACCTACTTCCAAGTGGGCAAGGGCTCATATGCGACCGCTACAACATTCCCTACTGGCAAGTGGTTTTTTTTGTTTTGTTTTTTGTACAAGTCTGATCAATGTAATTTCACAGTGCAGTAATGGTTTTTTATGTAACTTGTCTAGCTTTAGGGGAGAAGAACCTTTCAAACGATCCCTGCAAGTCCTAGTCCAAATAAACAACCAGGTTGCAATGTATTATGTCATCCTTCAGGGAGGCATGGAATCGTACCTCCTGTATCAAGAAACTCTCTACCTGTGGGACTAGACCATCTGTCGGGATGGTTTTCAGAGCCACATGTCTGGGAGGTGTAGAGAATGTCCTGGCAGACAGATTAATCCAAATCCTGTATCCACATGAGTAATTGCTGGACCTTGGGGGGAGGGGGTGTAGTAAGACAGATTTTCTGCCAGTGGGAGAACCCATTGGCAGATGTTTGTCTTCTCTGAACAGAAAGACTTAGCTCTTCTGTTCTATAATAAGGGCACTTGGCAGACTAGCTTTGGACCCTTTCACCCTACATTGTGACAGAGAATGCTGTTGAAGGTGAGAGAAAATGAGGAGTCTGATCCTCATTGCACTTTTTTGTCCAAGACAAATATGGTTCCCACTTCCCAGAAAGATGTCTATCAGGGAATCGATCAGGCTGGATACTTTCCTGGACCTCATCACACTGGATCAAGGCAGGTTGCTCCATCCCAATGTCAGGTCCCTAGCTCTCACTGCTTGAATGTTGATTCAACCTTGTAGCTCCTTGATATACTTGACAATGTGTCTCAAGTTCTATTAGTTTCAAGAGAGTATTTCACGAAGAAGTTCTGTTTTTTTAAAATGGAAGAGGTTTGTTCTGTGGTGTGAGCAGAAGGCCCTTGATCTTTTCTCCTGCTCTACACACACTGATTGAATACCATCTACATCTGTCTGAGTCTGGTCTCAAAACCAGCTCGATAAGGATTCACCTTTATGCAGTTGGCACTTATCAGCATGTAAAAGGAAAACTCATCTCTGTACAGCTTTTAGTTGACTGATTTATGCAGATTCTACTTCATTTGAAGCATCCTATCAGACCTCCCGCTGTGTCATGGGATTTAAATATGGTACTTGCCCAGCTGATGAAAGCTGTCTTTGAGCCACCGAACTCCTGTGAACTGAAGTACCTGACCTGCAGGCCGATAAAGAAAAACGAGCAGGAGAGCTGGCGAGCGCACAGGCCACTCTCCTGGGCACGCGATTCAGGAGGGTGGCCTATGCAAATTAGGGCCTGCAGTAAAAGGAGGCACTAGGGACACTAACGTGTTCCTAGCGCCTCCTTTTTGACAGGAGCGGCGGCTGTCAGCGGGTTTGACAGCTGACGCTCAATTTTGCCAGCGTCTGTTCTCAAACCCGCTGACAGAGACGGGTTCGGAAAAAGGACGCCGGCATAAATGAGAGTCCGTCTTCCGACCCGTGGGCCGATTTTACATATTTTTTTTTTTAATTTTTACTTTTTTTTTTTTTTTACTTTTGGGGTCTCCGACTTAATATCGTTATGATATTAAGTCGGAGGGGGGTACAGAAAAGCTTTTTTTTCTGCTTTTCTGTACACTTCCCCGGTGCCGGCAGAAATTAACGCCAGCCTTTGGGCAGGCGTTAATTTCTCAAAGTAAAATGTGCGGGGGGAGGTTTGTATGCGTGTTTTTGACGCGCTATTACCCCTTACAGTATAAGGGGTAAAGCTAGCGCGTCCAAACCGTGCGTCCAAACCTGGGCTAACAGTGCGCTCCACTGGAGCGCACTGTACTGTATCGGCCTGCTAGAAGGTTGTATCTTTGGTTGCGACAACTTCAGCACACAGGGTCAGTGAGCTCCAGGCTCTAGTAACTCATCCACCTTTTACCAGGTTTCATCATGATAGGGTGGTCCTGTGCACCCACCCTAAGTTCTTCCCTAAAGGGGTGTTGGAATTCCAGCTTAACAAGCCAGTTGACAATTCATCATTCTTTCCCAGACCACATTTATTTATTTTATTGCAAAACATTTATATCCTGCACAATCCAATGTACTCAGTAGGTAACAACTGCACATGCATAATAAAATTTAAATAAAACATTAAAATGTTCACTAGTAAACACCAACCTTTGTATTATAAAGCTATAACATTACAATTAATCACAAATCACTTTCCCCAGGGCTATACCACACAGAACCTTCAGTTTTTCAGATTGTTAGTATCATGACCAGCAAAAGACTACATATTACTATTCTTGACAGCCATAAGCTAGTTTTAAGAAATGATCCTTTACCTGCTTCCTGAATAAAAAGAAGCTCCTCAATTGCTCTTAACTTATCCAGAAGTTCATTCCAGCACTAGGGGCCTGCACCCAAAAATCTTTTCCATAGATTTGTCTAATTAAACATTGCACACAGAATTTCCAGATGGACAAGGCATACAATTTTGGCTGTGAGCCAAACTAAAAGGAATAATCAAAAAGGCAAATATGTTTGTTAAACAATTAAGCAAGAGCAAAAAAAAAAACAAAACAGCATTCAGGAAATACAAAAGATCCCAAAAAGTGCAATACAGAGAAGAATACCAGAAGAAAATGAGAGAAACAAAAATAGTGATAATAAAAGCAAAAGCCAGGTGGAGGGAAAAAATTGCCAAAGAGGTTAAAAGAAGAAACAAAACATTTGTTAGTTATATCAGTGAAAAGAGAAAAGTCCAAAGAGGCATACTGAAACTAAACGTTGAAACAGATCATTGTGTCATTGTGGCAGAAATATTAAACAAATACTTCAGTTCAGTGTTCACCTTAGAAGACCCAGGAGAAGGACCTGTGTTGGTTAGGAAGACTTTAGATGGGAATGAAATAAAAGATATGCCTTTCACAGAAGATGATGTATGGGAAGAGCTAGGTAAAATGAAAGTAGAGAAAGCCATGGGGCTGGACGAGATTCACCCCAGGATACTGAAAGAAATCAGGGATGTGCTGGCAGGTCCTCTATGCGTCCTGTTCAATAGATCACTAGATACAGGGGTGGTGCCTAGAGATTGGAGAAATGCAGTGGTGGTACCTACTACATCAATTGCTTCATGGAGCAATTGGTTCAGGAACCAGCGAGAGAGGGAGATATTTTAGATTTAATTCTTAGTGGAACGCAGGATTTGTTGAGAGAGGTAACAGTGGTGGGACCACTTGGCAATAGTGATCATAACATGTTCAAATTTAAACAATAATTAAATCTACAGCTCTAACACTAAATTTTCAAGAGAAACTTTGATAAAATGGAAAATGTCATAATGCCTATTTATCGCTCTATGGTGAGACCGCACCTTGAATACTATGTACCATTCTGGTCGCTGCATCTCAAAAAAGATATAGTTGCAACGGAGAAGATACAGAGAAGGGCAACCAAAATGATAAAGGGATGGAACAGCTCCCCTGTGAGGAAAAGATGAAGGTTAGGGCTGTTCAGCTGGAGAAGAAACGGCTGAGGGGGTATATGATAGAGGTCTTTAAAATCATGAGAGGTCTTGAACGAGTTAGATGTGATCTACTTGGACTTTAGTAAAGCTTTTGATACAATCCCGCACAGAAGATTCATGAAGAAAATGAGAAGTTTAGGACTGAATGACAAGATGGTGGTGTGGATTACAAACTGGTTGTTGGATAGAAGACAGAGTGTGATGGTTAATGGAAGCTACTCAGAAGAAAGACTGTATTTATTGGTGTACCGCAGGGTTCGGTGTTGGGACCTGTCCTGTTTAATATCTTTGTGAGCGATGTTAGTGAGAGAATAGAGAGTAAAGTCTGCCTATTCGCGGATGACACGAAGATCTGCAACAGAGTGGACACTCCGGAAGGTATGGACAGAATGAAAAGAGATTTAAGAAAACTAGAGGAGTGGTCCGAAATGTGGCAGCTGACGTTTAATGTCAAGAAGTGCAGAATCATACATCTGGGGATCAGTAACCCAAAATAGCTATACAAGCTGGGGGGGAGAAGGGCTGATGTGAACGGAGCAAGAGAGGGACCTTGAGGTGATAGTATCTAGTGATCTGAAGATGAAAAATCAATTTGACAAGGTGATAGCCAAGGCCAGAAGAGTGCTGGGATGCATAGAAAGAGGAGTATCCAGTAGGAAAAAGGGGGTGATAATTCTCTTGTACTGGTCCCTGGTGAGGCCTCACCTGGAGTACTGTGTTCTGTAGGACCGTATCTCAAAGGAGTCAAAGATGAGATGGTCCAGAGAAAGATTTAAGAGGAGAGGTTGAAGGTCCTAAATATGTACACCCTGGAGGAGAAGAGGAGCAGGGGAGACATGATACAGACCTTCAGATACTTAAAAGGCATGAATGATTCAACTTTAATAACAAACATCTTCTGTTGGAAATAAATAAGGAGAACTAGAGGTCATGGAATGAAGTTCCAGGGAGGATGATTCAGATTGAATGTCAAGAAATATTTCTTCTTGGAGAGGGTGGTAGATGCATGGAACGCCCTACCGGAGGAGGTGGTGAGGACTGAGACAGTGAAGGGAATTCAAAAGGGTATGGGATAAACTCTGTGGATTCCTAGAAGCGAGGGAAGTGAAATGAGGAAAGAGGCACATTAGAGGCAAGATCCTTCATACAGTTAAAAAATCTGACATCAGAAAATTAAAACATGAACTATATAATCTTGGGGGGGGGGGGGGGGGGCGGAAAAAGGGTACAGTCTGGGAAAACCTAGAGGGCATGGGGTGACATGCCAGTGCAAAATGTAAATCAAATGGCACAAGAGGAAGTCTAGGTAGACAAATTATCAAGGGGGGTGACTTACCGATGAGACACACATTACCCATTTATAATTAACGATGACACAACTGGGATAATCCCAGCAGTGCTCTCTACCACAACAGCAGAGGACAACAAGAAATTGATCTCAAACAAGTAACCTACAAGGCCCAGATCCTGACGGTCTGTGAACCAAATAGGCTGTGAACTTGCTGGGCAGATGAGATGGGCAACTATGTCCTTTTCTTCCATCATCTTCTATGGTTTCTATGTTTCTATAAACCTAATATCCCAAAAAAACAGGTAGCCAATGAAGATAACATAATACTAGTGTGTAATATGATCAAATTTCTGGGCTCCTGTAAATCTTACTAATGCATTCTGCACAGCTTGAAGGTTTCCTATGTAAAGCGAATTGCAATAATCTAGTTTTTATAAAACTAATGATAGTAAAACTGAATGGAAGTCATCAGAAGCAAGAAATGACTTTAATCTTGATATGCACAACTTATGAAAACACTGAATAGTCTGGGCTGTAAAAGAGCCTCGGTCTTTCACCTGGAGCAGACTGAAGCCCATAGAAAGTCCACCCAGCTTTTTGTTTCTTTTGACATCAACAAACTGAAGATAACCATTGCCAAACAGACTTTATCTAACTGGCTAGCAGATTCCTTTTCCTTCTGTTATGATCAGGTGGGCCTGCATATGCTGAGCCATGTTAAGGCTCTGTCCAAGCCATGGCCGTAACAGTGTCTCACCTGTGATCTGTCCCTATGGAGGAGATCTGCAAAGTTGTGATGTGACGTTCTTTTTACACATTCACATCTCACTATTGTTTGAATAGGGATGGCCGACGTGACAGTAGGTTTGGCCAATCTGTCCTGCAGAATTTGAGATGTAGAACTTGACTCCTTTCCCTCCTAGAGGTCAATATTTTTGGTCCAACTGCTCCTTATGTAGTTTGAGATTCCCATTTGTGAGGATGCCATCCTGCTTGTCCTCAGAGAAAGCTGAGTTACTTACCTGTAACAGGTGTTCTCTGCAGAAAGTAGGATGTCAGTCCTCACAAAACCTGCCTGCCTCCCCATGGGCATGCTCAGTGAGGATTAAAGTTGTAGAAACTTTGAAGTCAAATTTCCTTGCCGAGATCCATCAGATGACATCACCTATGTGTGGGGACTGTCATCTTGCTGTCCTTGGACAACATCTGTTAAAGATAAGCAATTATGCATTCTCTCAGTGGAGAAAGATCTGTACCTGGGTGGTTTTTAATTTATTTATAAATGATTTGGAAAAGGGAGCAATGAATGAGATGATCACATTTGCAGATTTCTCAAAATTATTCAAGCCGAGTGTGAGGAATTGTGAGAAAACATTGCAAATTTCGGGAATTGGCCATCTAAATGGCAGATGAAATTTAACATGAACAAGTGCAAAGTGATGAATATAGAGAAGAATAATCCAAACTATAGGTACACGCTGCTGGGTTCCATGTTACATGTCACCACCTCGGAAAAGAACCTTGGAGTCACTGTGGACAATACTTTGAAATCCTCAACTCTGTGCGGTGGCAGTCGAAAATGTAAGTAGCATAATCAGGAAAGGAATGGAAAATAAAATAGAAGGTATCATCATGCTTCTGTATTGATCTAGCGGAACTAGAATAGTTACACAGAAGGGCAATCAAAATTTATAAAGGTGATAGAACAGCTCCCTTATGAGGAAAGGCTAAACAGATTAGGGCTATTCAGGCTGGAAAAGAGATGGCTGATAGGAGATATGGAGGTCTATAAAATCAGGAATGTGTTGGAATGGGTAAATAGGGTACAGTTATTTATCTTTTCCAATAGTACTAGGACTAGGGATCACTTCATGAAGCTAATAAGCTAAAACAAATCTAAAATAAAATAATTTTTTAGTTTGTGCTCAAACTGTGAAATTTTTTGTCAGGTGATATAGTAAAAGCAGTAAGCATAGCTGGGTTTAAAAAGGGTTTAGACAAGCTCCTGAGCAAGAGTCCATAAACCATTAGCAATATAGACTTGTGAAAGCCGCTGCTTATCCTTGGTTCTTAGGACACACGGCCTAAGTCTTGAGAAAGCTACTGCTGCTTACAATTTCATGCCAGATGCAATGCCATAGACTCTAGCTTATCCTCTGTAGAAGTAGAAAATAGGGATATGCTTTCATTTGAAAACACAACAAAACCTTTGTAAAATACACTAAAACTGGAAAACAAAAATAAAATGAACTCCCCACCGAAGAAATTAAAAAAAAAAAAAAAATCCCATGTACACCTCTAGTACTCCTAATAGAATTCCTAGAAATTTGCCAGCTGCTCCACATTGACCAGAGCCATGCTGTCTGCTGCTTTATTGAATATAAAATCAGGTTAAACAGCATTAAGGATAAGTGCAGTTAGTGTAGCTGGGTTCAAAAAAGGTTTGGATAAGTTCTTGGAGGCGAAGTCCATTAACTGCTATTAATCAAGTTTACTTAGGGAATAGCCACTGCTATTAATTGTATCAGAAGCCACTGCTATTAATTGTATCTTAGTGTTTGGGTAATTGCCAGGTTCTTGTGGCCTGGTTTGGCCTCTGTTGGAAACAGGATGCTGGGCTTGATGGACGCTTGGTCTGACCCAGCATGGCAATTTCTTATGTTCTTTCTTTCTTTCTTTCTTTATTGAAAAGTATGTATTTCCCACACTCTCCAAAGTTTGGGGCGGGTTACATAAAATCACGTAAAACTTAACTTAAAATTATTGTGATTAGCAAGCTAATTTTAGTATCTGAGAAAGACCGGTCATACTTGTGCAATGTCTTATTTTTTTCCAGATGTGTCTGTCTAGAAGACAAGGAAAGATGGAACACAGAGCAGCTGCTGAAGCACAGCTTCATTAACCCCTCTGTGCCAAATCCTATTGTGGAAGAGAATCCTGAAGGTAATTTTGGTGTGTCCCTAGCTATGTCTGTCTTCAACATAAATGCTTATTGAGAGAAGTGGAAATATTGTTCCGCTGGATGGCCTCAGAATATAAAGTGCCTTCTTTCGGCCTTTCCAGTTGATACATTTCCCCCTACAAAGATGGGATTACACAACATGAAAAACTAACTAATTTTCCAGTTACACTTTTCTTGGTATCTTGCTCCTTTCTATGAGGATTTGTGCTAGCTGCAATGGCTGATTTCAAGCCTTGCAGCATTTAGATGTAGTGTTACCTCTATGCAAGAAATACAAATAATCTAGAGATACCAGGGTCAGAATGGAAAAAAAAAAAGATTCCTTTAAATATGGAATTCCATTTGTAATTTCATTTTCTTTTAAAGTTGATAATATTTATACAAAGAAACTTTAAGAAAAGAATACGGAAAAAGTAGTTGTTAGAGAGCAGAAATAAGGGGAGGAATGAGAGGAAAGGGGACATTTGGTAGAGTTGCTAGAGAAGGGGAACCAGGTTCTGCATTGCCTAGAGAAAGAATTCTAGCCATCAGAAAGAGTTCTAGCCTTCATTTTGTCTTCTCTCTTAAGTCTTTGTACTGTTGTATACATTGTCTTACAGTGTATACATTGTCTTACAGTGTATACATTGTATACAGGTCTTATACATTTGCATACTTTGTATGCAAATGTATAAGACCTGACTCCCACAGATGTAAAAAAACAAACAAACCCCCCTCCCCCCCCCCCAAAAAAAAACCCAAACCTGGTATCAGAATTCAAGAAAGCATGGGTCAAACACAGACTATCTATCATTAGTAGTTAAACAGAATAAAACCAGAGAATGAATAGTCTTACATTGCTGCTAATGCTACAGCAACTATTACTATTGGTTTTTATGGCACTTCTAGATGAATACAACACTTTAAAAACCCAGTCCCTGCTCCATGGAACTTACAATCTAGTCAAGATACACAGACAGGCTTCCAGAAATTTATTATATAAAATATGATTAAAATGTACTAGGCTTTGATAATAGAGAGCCAGAGTTTGATTTAAAAGCTTCCTAAAAAAGGTGATCTTTTTAGCACAATTTGCATATGGGTGAGAAGAGCATTACACATCAACTTAGGAAGGCTACTACAGTCATATGGTGCAGCTGGGTAGAAAATACAGAGTCAAGAATTGGCAACAAAGGAGAAGAATATAGGTAAGAACAGCTTACTTGATTTGGTTAGTGCAGTTAGTGTAATTGGGTTTAAAAAATGTTTGGTAAGTTCATGGAGGAGAAGACCATTAACTGCTATTAATCAAGTTGTCTTAGAGAATAGCCACTGCTATAACTGGCATCAGCAGCATGGAATCTACTTAGTGTTTGGGTACTTGCCAGGTACTTGTAGCCTGGATTGGCTACTGCTGGAAAAGGATGCTGGGCTTAATGGACCCTTGGTCTGACCCAGTATGGCAATTTCTTATGCGCTAATGGAGGTCACAAAGAGAGGTATAGGTGGAAATGTGAGGGGAAAAAAGGAAAGATAATGAGGAGTTGCAATATTAGTTCACTTGTATTTGAGTGGAAGCTTAAACTATATGTGTAAGTGGATGGAGAACTAATGGAGTGACTCAGAGAAGTTTCATGATTATCATGACACAAATAAGAGAAGGCATGCAGCTGAATTTTGAAGAGTCTGTAATGGAGATGGATGATTCAGTGGGAGACTTGTGAGGGGCCGCTTGCTGTAGTCTAAGCAGGAAGTTGTGAAAAAGTGGATAAGGATTTTGGTAGTATGTTTAGAAATGCAATGACAGATCTTCACTATTATAGAGAAATATGAAATATGTTTCAGCAGTGTTTTGGGTGAGGGCAGTAAAGGAGAGAGGAGTCAGTTGACCTTAAGTTTGTGTTCTGAGAGGACTGGGAAGATGACAGTTTTATAGTGATTGAAAAAAGAGAAAGGTGGAAAGTTTGTTTGGAAGGAAAGATAAGTTATGTCTTATCCATGTTAAGTTTAACTAATGGTATACAAGTAGGCTGAGAATTGGAACTGAATTTTTTGTGAAGTTTCTAATATTGAGAAGTAAATAGGGTCATTGTCATAAAGATAATGATGAAATCTATGGAAAGAGATAAGCGCATCAAGTGGATGATTGGAGAGAGAGAAGAGGGCCCACTTAGAGGCACACTGACCAATAATGGAAAAATGAAAGAGGAATGAAGAGAGTCAAGTTGGAACAGCGTCCAGAAATTCAAGTGAGAAAATGTCAAGAAGTAGATGATGATGAATGGTGTCAAAAGAAGTAGATAGGTTAAGGAAGATGAGGGTTGAGTTAAGGCCCTGGTTGCTGGGGACTTTTGCAAGAACTGTATTCATGGATTATAGAGGGCAGAAGCCAGTTGGGGCAGATTGAGAATGATTTGAAATGCAAGAAAGTTAAGTCAGTGTAGGTGAATGGCATGGTCAAGTAGTTTGGATGCAAAAGGGAAGAAGAAGAAATAGGATGATAGCAGAGCAGGTAGGATCAAGTGAAGAGTTTGTGTGGTATGGTGAAAGCATATTTAAAAACAGTAGAAATGGTTGCAGTGGAAAGTAAAAGACTGAAAATGTGACTATGGGGATGACTACAGGGGAAATAAGAGGAGCTATGTAGGAATATGTTCAGAGGAATAAATAGTGAGTTTGGAGGAAGAGAGAAGATGGACAGTTTCTTTTTCTGATTTTAGAAAAGGAAGAAATACTGGCTGGAGTTAAGGAATAGGAAGGGAATGGAAGAGCCTGGTGGAGATCTGCAAATTAATCTTGTGAGGCTTGTCATGGAAGAAGTCTGTCATAATCTGGGCAGAAAGTGAAGGTTGGAGGAGGTTTGAGAAGGGAGGTGAGCATAAGGAGTTGGAGATGGGGTCTGTCAGATGAATTTAGTAGGTGTGTTTGAGTGCTATAGCAGACTAGGATGAGGTGAGATGAATATGAAATGTTTGAAGTCAGTATGAGAACATGATTTTAGCCAGGCACACTCTGCAGAGTGGATAAAAAGAATGTAGAAAGCACACTTTAGAAGTAACCCAACATGAAACTGCCTTGTGAACAGAGTTTAACAAAGATGTGTAGAAGAGAGATGAAACAGCAGTGGAGAGAATGTAATTGTCATTCCTGAACATGTCCAGATCAGTCCAGACAAGTGGGTTTTGCATCCGTACCAGCAGATGGAGGCAGAGAATAAAAATTTGAGGCTTTGCTACATAACCAAGAGTGCCACCAGCAGTATTTCTCTGTCTCCAGCAGATGGTAGAGGTGCAAACCTGCAGTCTGAGAAAAGCTAAAAGACTGAAAAAGAGAATTTGTTTAAGGAAGGCTCCCTGAGGTGTTAGGCTCCTTTGTGCACCATCCCTCAGGTGGACCCAGGGGGGGGGGGGGGGGTTGGAAACCCCTAACCTGCCGCCTTGTCCAGGGAAATACTCCTGTTTGTTTCGATTAAGTTAAAAAAAAAAAAAAAAAAGCATATTAGCAACAGGAGGTGCAGTCCAAGGCATG